>NC_140028.1:17374052-18778753 GCF_963513975.1 Fringilla coelebs | reverse complement strand
GGAAGAAAACATATCTCTTAATATCTTCAATCTTGCTCTTTGCTTTTGCTGAAAGTCCAACGTAAGTTGCTAAAGGACATGGAATATTTTTGTAACTTTGTGTTTATTATTTTGACTCTCATCTCTCCTAAAATGACTTTTCCTTTTAACAACTCTTGTCACTAATTTTCATATTTCTTTGAATATATCTGTATTTCTGTTGCTCAACACAAGAATAGACTTTATCCTCCCCTATAGCTACCTAAAAGATAGTGCCTAGCCAGAGATACTTTTTCAGAATCTTTCAAAAGGAAGACTGAAATCCAAGGAGAATCTCACTGCTTTGAAAGATGAGTGTTTGAAATAACTCAGACAATTCCCATCCTCAAGATTAGTCTTTTAATTACAGAGGAAAGTGCAGCCTCCATTATGAGACTGCACGCTGACATTTTGGACAGCTAAAGCTAGGTGAGATCAATAGATCATTCCTGCACATATAATCATACCTTAATCACTGCTATAGATTTGTGTATCACCCAATATTTTCGGTATCATATACCATATCAGTTTTTTAAAACCCATACAATTCACTTTCTTTTTTTTTTTTTTTCTTTTTTCTTTCCCCTACAACCATTCCATAGAGTCATAGAATGATTTAGATTAGATGAGATGTCTGGAGATCATCTAGCACAACCTTCCACTCAAAGCACACCCAACTTAGGTTAGATTGCTCAGAGCCTGTCTCAGCTGAATGTTGAATGTCTCCAAGGATGGATAATCTTCAGCCCCTCTAGGCAGCCCTTTCCAGTGTCATTATGAAGATTTTTTCCTTATAAATATTTTATATTTCCTTTGCTGTTATTTGTGTCTCCTGTGTCTCATTCATCCACTGTGCACCACTGAGAAGAGTCTGGCTCAATTTCTCTATATCCTTTCATTAAGTAGTTGTAAACAGCAATAATATTTTCTCTTAGCCTTCCAAAGACTGAAAAATCCTGCTTCCCTCAGCCTCTTCTTGAACGTCCCTCCTTGCTCTTGCTCCTTAATCACCTCCATAGCTCTCTATTGGACTTCCTCCAGTTTGTTGGTGTTGCTTGCACAGAGGAGTCCAGAGCAGGACACAGCACTTGAGATGAGCTTCCCCTCTTGAACCAAAGGGAATAAACACCTCCCTCAACCTGCTGGCTGTGCTTTTGCTCGTGCAGCCCCATATGAGCTTGGCTTTCCATGCTGCCAGAGGTTTGCTGTGCATTCCTAGCACTGAGCTATGCGAAGGCTGGGCCCTTTTCAGGGTGGGTGCAGTCCCTGCAGAACTCCTTGGATGTGATTCCAGTTGTGTCCTCCAGTGTGAATCCCTTGACACCGTCAGCATGAAATGCTAAGTGCCATGGCTCAGTCGCTGGGAGTGGGATCATTTCATCCAACAAATGTTAGGTGTTGTGTCTGAACTCAACATCTGCACTTGCTCTATGGGCAGTGAGGAGAGAGAGAAATCTGCAGAGACTGATTCTTCTCACCTATTTTAGACCCTTGTTTTATGAGGAAATTATTCTTATTGGAAGGGTCTGGCTCTTTTCCTTGGTTACAGAATACGCCTGAAGAGTTGGCTTAAACTAAACTCCTAAACATTTCATAGATTTTCTTAGGTCAAGCAAATCCTACCCTTACTGCAGGGTTTTGCAGTCTTCCCTTGCACAGGAGAGGCAAAATGTGTTTATAAGTAATCTGATGCCCATATGTGCAATTTTTCTGCTGTTACCATTCTAAATGTTTTCTGCAAGTTTGACCCCCAGAGTAATCAGGTGTGGTGAGATAGATGAGCCTACTTAAAATTTTATTTTACCAAGCAAAACAGATAAAACTCATCTAATTGCTCTAATAGCCTCATTCATCACATGACCTTGGTGATCTGATGTTTTCCACTCTATTTCACTCTTGTAATTCTTGTAGAGGAATGGAAAACCAATGCCAAGTCTGTACAAGAAAAGATCCACTTCTGGGAAAGATAGAACTTTCCCAGCTGGAAAGATACTGATTTATTCTTCCTGCTTCTTCAAAAAACAATGGCCATTTGGTTGACCAGCGAAAATAGCTGCATCTATATGAGAGCTGCTCAGAGATGTCTGATACCAGACAAGGAAATGGAAGTTGAAGTAGTGTGACTCTGGCTTTGCATTCAATTATTTAAATTTAATCATCTATTTTAAAGGATTTTTCTACTTTTATTTGTATTTTTACCAAAGGTATTTAAAATGCTTTAATATTTGAAAGAAGTGTTGAATATTTGTTGGCAGAACCAAGTATGCATTTTCAATTTATGTGAGTGCCTTTCAAATTCAGAGCACTGGCTAAGTCATTTATGGATGAAGAAGGTGAGATGTTCTATATAAGATGGGCCTGTGCTGTACTGCATCCTTCAGAAGCTTCATACCACTGTCTGAAAATGGAATACATCATCTCACAAGTGAAACTCTGAACTTAGAAATGTCGTGGTCTGAATACTCAAATTCCCCTTTCAGAGGGAACCAAGAAGAGCGGATGGTTGAGCATCTCCTCACCTTCCATCAGTCAGTTTTAAACCAAAGCTTGCAGTTCTCTGTGAGCAGGACAGAACCTTTCTCAGCAGAGGACCAGATGGTACTATTGTAAAATTCATCACCAGCTTTAAAGGCTCACTGCCATACATCAGCACTTTGTTCCCTCAGTCCCTTCTCATGCTCAGGGGTGAGAAACACAGCGAGGCAATCAGGCTGTGCTGTCTTTAACCTACAGATGATATCCAGGTTTGAACTCTAGTGGGGCTCACCTGAGCATCATTCAAAATCCACAGCTGTTGTCAGATGCTTTCATTTGGTTAGGGACACGTCAGAGGGCATTGTACTGAGCCTCTCTGATCCACAGAATTTGCCTTTGTTCTTGAACTGAGAGATAAGTACGGTTTTGAAGCAAAAGGACCCTCAGAGTGTAAATGTACAGGAATACATTTGGACAAGAATACAAATGTACAAGAATATAAATGGATATGCTTACTTTGCTATAATTTAATCCTGCCTTGAAATTGTTTGAATAATTTATTCAAAGACTAAAGAGATTCATACAGTCTATGGGCAAACCCTGCTGAACAAAAAAGTTCCTCCTAGCTAAAATCTTGCAGATCTACAACACAACTTACCTTGTGAAGCACAAAATAATGAGACTAATTTGGTGTGTCAACTGCTTGTTATTTCCACATCTTTATGTCTCCAATGTATTATTTCAAATGTTGATTTGAAAAGTTGTGTTTTGAAAAGATTGTTGACCAATTATTGCTATTGTGAACTTTTGAAACAAGAAAACAAAAATGTTTGAGCCACACAGTGAAAATCACACATTCTTTACTTGGAGTGGCAATCTCTTGGCTACTTGAGGTCAAAAAGAGAGTAAATACAGGACAATTTAGGTCAGAGACTGGGGACAGCAAGGGGTTCAGAGGACAAAGTCAAGCAGTCAACAGGAAATGAAATTATTTTCTTACTGTTATTTTGATGCCAGTTAGTCAAAATACATAAAATTATTAAAAATGCATCATCATTTAGTGTTGCTGTAAAAATAGCAAGGCTCCCACTAAAGGCAAGAGTTCCATAGCCTGAGCGCTGTCAAAACAAAAAAGAACAAAAAAGAGAACAAAAATACCCCCAAATTTTTGTGCAGTTTAAGTGCACAATACATCTACAGAGGAGTTCATGTAGTTCAGATGTCCCATCTGAAGAGGATGTGATGTTAAAAATAAAGAATCACAGGAGGCAGCAATCATGATCAAATGTGTGGAAAAGCTTTAACATGAAGAACAAATGGTCTAGGACTCATCAGCTTGGAAAAGAGTTCAATGAGCACAGATAGGATGTATGTCTGTGAAGAAATGACTAAAGTCAGCAGGAAATGGCTGCTCACTGCTTCTCCACATTACAAGTAGGAACCACCAAGTTAAATAACTGAGTGATAGTTTCAATTAAGAAGATGAGATTTTTTTATGCTTTGCTAGGAAAGCTGTGGAACACACAGTTCTGTGTCAGTGGTGGATGCCAAAAGGTTTACGTAGCCTCTAACTTGAGTAGACAAACTTGTGGCAAAAGGAAAGAAATCCCACAAGGACTGTTTAACACATAGATCCCTCTTCTGGAAAGGAGGTTGCTGAGCTGCAGACTGCTGTATGCTGGAAGGGGAGGCTGGGGAATCATCACTATGTACTTGACCTGCCATTGGACTCTTCTCTTGGCCTCTCTTACTGGCTGTTGACAGAGTTTGGCCACCAGATCTTTTGTTTGACTCCTGACAGCTGTTCCTAAACCACCACACAGAGACTGGCAGTGCTGTTATACCCATCACTGTGGTCTCTGTAAAAGTCTTCAGCAGGAACACTCTAATTATGAGTGTGAACCTGCAGTGTTCTCAAAGTAAACACAGTATGGTGCACAGCAGATCATTACACTGAGAGTGATATCCATGAAATTATTGAAACAGATTTATGAGCAAATCCAAGACTGTCAGTTTTTTACTAAGGACTTTGAGGATCTAAAATTCTTAGTTAATGTTGTTCATAATAGGCTTCTAGCCACTATAACTGCCTCCAGTTTGTAGCTGAGTTAGAGCTGAGTGCCATTTGTCGCACCTAATTCATCTGAGTGTTTAGGTGATTTCTAAGTCATCATGCCAAAGCACTTTCTTTCATAGTCCTCAGCTGATTTCAAATTGAACTATACCATTTGTCAGTCAGGAAATACAGTACCTCTTCTTTCCTCACATCCTGCACCTCCAGTAATGCTCCTACTGATCCTGTCAATAAAAATGTTTGGCAGAGGCAGCTGCTTTTCAAGGTGTGAATTACACCTTTGGCTTTTACATTATTTCTGCCATCCGTAAAGCAAAAATGCAAGAAAAGAAAACTCCTAGTGATCCAGTACTGTTCCCTAACTGCATGCATATTTCTACTTCATTTCCCAGCAACTTAAAATTTTAATATTTGCCTTGTGGACTTCAGCAGACTTCAAATTGTGGGTGAAGGAGATCTGGGAGGACTGAAAATCCAATCAACTTCAGGATTATATCTTGGCAAACTGAGCTGGAATCAACTGTTGGGATGCAGAAAAGGCCAATATGGAGCAGTTTTAAAAGAATAAATCATGAAATAGGTAAAAATAGGTGAAGAGAGAGAAATTGGTTCAGCAGCAGTTTCACAGAGTGGGAGTAGGGAGGTAGTTGCTGAAGATAAATTAAACAATGAAGACTGAGACACTGTCATAATAAATTGTTCCTACTGGAGGAGTAATTGAAATGGCTCTGTTAACTTCAGTGGGAATTGGATGAGGGTCTGTAAACTGCTGGAGGAATATTTAAGTTCGCTTTTCACATTAAGTCTTCATGGAGATAAAAATGCTTTGAAAGGAAGATACTGGAACTTCCACCATTGTGGACAATAATGCTTTATTTGAGTTTGTTTCAGGCTAGTTGAATTAACACTACTGAAATGTAGAAATATCTGAGTTCCCCTGGAAAACACTTCAGTTTTTATATAAAATATGTGAATTTCTCTATTTTCCCTCAAATATCAAAGCCAAAACAAAACAGTGCATTTTATTATATGAAAAAGATGCTTCACTTACAAATGGTGAAGAAATAATTCTAAAGCTGTCACAACAAATGAGTATTCAGTAGATCCCAATCCTGCACCTGCAGGCTTGGAAAAAGGTTGCCATTGTTAGTGCAGCCATTTAGGTGCACACCCTTGTTCTTATTAGCTTTGTATCTGCTAACAAGGTCATCCCCAATAGTTTTGACCAATTTCTATAAATATCAAAGTGTTGCCAAGTGCCTTCTCTGAGCAGGTGCTCTAGGGGCAGATGGGACAGGAAGGAAAGCACTGGCACAGAGCTGATGAGATGACAGCACAAGTGTTAAGTTAGATGAACAGTTTCAGCAGGAGGGATGTCTTAATCATTTGTAGACATTGGGCATCAATTGATTTTTTTTTTTGCTCAGGTTTTAATAAGATTGTAAAGCCAGGGCCAGAGAAAGAGAGGCAGCAGGGTTACATTTTATCCAGCTACCATGTTTGAAGTGAGATCCATTTGACAAATGGGTTTTAATTTTATCCCTTTGGATGCCTAGTTCAACTACTGGAACATCTGTTATTTCAACACCACATCCACCCAGCTGTGCATTCTAAATAAGCCTTGTCAACTTGGTGTACACAATCTGAGGAGAAAACAGACACACTTGTGTTAAAAGGAAAAAAACTGTTGTGCTAGCAGACATTAAAAGTGCTCTGTTAGCTGATGACTGATGACCCTTAAAATCAAAGGCAAAATTCTTGTCCCTTTAAGTGAAAGCTGATAACTTACAGTAATTTCTTTTTGTTTTGATGAAACCGTGTCTACAAATGTTCTTTGTTAATGAAACAACACTGGATCATTAAAAGGATGTATACACAGAATAATGAGAGAATTTCAGTAGTGTCATTGCTACTGGAATCTAACTAATACAAATGAAAGGCCATCTCAAGTTTTCTGAACCTCTATGCCCCAAGAAACTACTCTGCTGATTCTCCACTATTTCCATTCAGCTTCAGAGAAGCAGCCTGTGTGTTTACACAGTCTTCCTCTAAAGGACTGAGCAAAGTAGGCTAGGTGCATGTTAAATCAGACAGAGGAAATGGCATTGTGGCAAAGCCCAGACATTTATTCTGTGAGGCATCCTTGTCTTCCCAGACGTGTGGAGCTGCATCAGCTTAGATTCATCTGATGTGAAGGTGAAAACAGAGGGCATCCATAGAAATAACCTGGATGAGATTTACTGTAGGCACTCTCCCCATAAAAATGTAGTGGATTGCACACTTTTACATGTTTGCAAAAGGGGGGCAGAGCAGAAAAATAGACAAAACTTCTCAGCTAATCAAGACGAGGCATAAAAGACAGTGAACACTTCAAGAATAAGTGTTCACTTAATAATAAAATTTAAAAAAAAACCACCTATTTTTTGTTGAGTTTTTTGGGGATGGAGGGTGGACTTGGGAGTCATACCAAAGTACAGAGTTCTTTTTAGATTAATTTCTTTGGGCTTCCTATTCTTTATGGATGTCCTCTTCCAGTTGTCCCCCCCATAATTTCACACACAGGTATTATTGTACAACAGAATGAAAGAAAAAAAAAGGAGAAAAACCTATGAATTACAGTCACCAACAACTGTCAATTTGCTGAAGAAACAAGAACTCAAGAAAACAGATTTTTTTTTAACCCCAAAAAAATGGGGCTTTCAAAACTGTATCCAAAATCCTGAGGCAGCAAATAACCTGGTATCATTTGGCATTCCAGCTGATTCTAGGAGGTGGAAGTAGAGAGGTATATGAATGTGAAAAGCACACTGATTTTTTTTATCCTCAAAACACTTCCTTAGTGTTGAATTATGGTTCAGGCCAGTTTGTAAGTTATATGAGCCAGTTTGCTGATCCCTAGATATGAGACTCCAGGGAGATAAAGCCAGACTCCAAAACAATCATTCAAAAATCCAGTCAGAAGAAGGATGAATATGATACTTTTGGGGATGGTGGCCTGTGGAGGGAAGAAAAGGAATTTTAAATGGGAAATTACTCAGAAAACCATAAAAATGAGCAAAGCAAAAAGAGCAAAAATGACAACTTTTTGCATGATGGAAAAATATTTTCCACCGTGAGACTTTGCAGAATAAAAAGGTATCTGTCTTTGTAGCTCATTATTTCCTGAATTTCAGGTGTTTCTGTCAGAGTATGGCAGATCTAAATTCATGTGCTTCCTGCTTGACACAAAGATCCTCACTGCACTTGTCAGTAGCAGTGTCACCAAAGATCCATGTTAAAGGCTTGCTTCAGTAGTTCACCAAACACATGTGGATTTGGTGAGAAACACACGTATTTTGGTAGTAGAACAGGAAGAGTCACTGAAGATCTCTGCAAGGCTGCATGAAATGAACCTCCAGATTTCCTTCCTGACCTTAAAGCCTGGAGTTCATGAAGGTAGATGTTACAAATTTACAACATTTTTAATGCATATTTTGGCCACATAACAGCTGGGTGTGGATTAAAGCAACCACTCATGAGTTTGGTCATCTCCACATGTAGTTAGTGAAATTAAGAATATTTTCCAGCAATATGCCTGCATTGTGCATGCACATTTCTGCACTGAAAACATCTGAAAATTTCGCCTATGACCGCTTTGCCAAGATTTCTATTGGGAATGTGGTGAAATTGTTCCTCCAGTAAACACCCAGTGATATTGTAAAACTAGATGAATTCTTTTGGAAAGCACACTAAAATCCTTGGAAGGAGAGCATAATGTAAGTACAAAGTGCTTTTTTATATAGGCTGAGTCACATTCCTCTATCTTATATGTACAGCTGAAATAGTTGTTTAATATCCATCTTAATTAGGAAAAGCCAGCAAAATGTTCCATGTACTGTATGGTATGAGCATCACCAATGTAACAGCACTGGTGCTTGAGGCCCCTGAGTGCTTCCATAGGAAAAAATCCTTAAAAATGGGAACAGAACTGGAACAGAGGTGACAACTTTATTATGAATGTGTACACCTGCTAAAGGTACCTTGAAACATGAATTATGTAGATTTTTTTCACAGGGAAGAGGGATGTGAAATATGTTTGTTTGTTTGTTTGTCTGTCTGTTTGTTTGTTTGTCTGTTTGTTTATATTAATGATTTATATTATCAAAAGGTACCAATTAGGAAAGCATCTGATGTAGGACAGAGGGCCTAAAGGAGCAGCCAGATAACTTCTCCCTGCAACTCCTGAAGCATGCTATAATTGCAACAGTCACAGCATCACTTGAGCTTCACCTCTTTGAGCATCATCTGTGGCACAGGAAATGTGCTATGCTTTAGTGGGCTCCAGCGTGTCAGAGGGATTGTCTCCTCAAAGTAAAGCTGAAAATGGGAATGGGATTTTGAGCTGTTAAGGGGAGAGGTGAGTTGGGGAGTCAAATTCTGTCAAACTCTCACTGAAAATTTCATGAGTAGATGTGTGTATTTGGGGAACTAAATCCATCTCTGCCATCTTGGCTGCACGTCGAGTCCTGCACTCAGTTCCGGGCACCTCACTACAAGAGAGACATTGAGGAATGGGAGCATGTCCAGAGAAGGGCAGCAGACCTTGGGAAGGGTCTGGAGCACAAGCAGCAGAGGGAGCTGGGGGTGTTTAGCCTGGAGAAAAGAAGGCTCAGGGTAGAGGTTCTCACTCTCCACAACTACTTGAATGGAGGTTGTAGCAAGGTGCAGGTCGGTCTCTTCTCCCAAGAAATGAGCAACAAGATCAGAGGAAATGACCTCAGATTGTTCCAAGGGAGATTTGGACTGGATATCAGAAAAAAATTATTCACTGAAAGGAATGGCAGGCATTTGAATAGGTTGCCCAGAGAAGTGGTGGAATCACCACCCCTAGAAGTGTTAAAAAGATGTTGATGTGGCACTTGGGGACACACTTTAGTGTTGAACATCAGGGGTTAGCAGTTGGACCCAATGATCTTATGGGTCTTTTCCAACATTAACAGCTCTATGATCCTTATAAGCCTGATTTTAAAAAATGCTGTATCAATTTCTGCATCTATGGTGGTATGTATTTCCTTAGCCTAAATGTTGTTGTCGTGAGCTAAACAGGGACATAAAAACCCAACTCGTTCCTTATCTACATTAAAGCACCATAAACACATTTGACATGGTGTACTTCAGAAAATAAAAAAATAGAGAAACCAGCCATCCAGAAGCCAAGCTTTCTGTGCAGGACTCTGTTGGCTCCAGTGTGGTTACCTGCCAGGCTGATTCCAGATTTCAAGCAGTCTAGTGAATTGTGACAGACTGGCGTCAGTCTTGTATTCCTATCTTATGAAACATTTCCAATGGAATATTTTAATTAAGATCAGCTTTGCTGGCATCAGAAAACTCATAACCTTTCCACAATCAAACATCAGCTGGAGAAAGCAGTAAGCAGTTGATCACAGAGATGTTTAACTTCAAACCAAGGCGGGAACCTGCTCTGGTTTGTCAGACAGTGTCTAGCTGCTGTCCTGCTCCTCAGGTTCAGCTTTGAGTCCTCAGTAAGAAAACAGTAATGTAGAAAACCACCCATGTATCTTTCCACAAATATTTAACTCACTCCCTGGGTTCAGACGGATTTTCTGATATTAAACAAGTAAATCTGTATTGGAATAGGGAATTAAAATGAATCAAAAACAGAGCTGTTCAAGAAATGCAGTGTCTGCACTGATTTGTTATTATTGTTTTCCCCATGGATTTCAGTCACTGAGCACTGTCCAGCTTGCCATGTGGTCAGCATTCACTGGATCCCTGCACAGGCTGTCTGAGGAAATCAGGGGCTTTTTTTTTAAAAAAGATGCAGAATGTGGTCATTTAATTTTTTCAGCTTATAGATTTCAGGGTACTTAAAGTTCCTTTGAAATGGAGCAGTTGTCTGGGCAGATACAGTGGCCAATCACCACTTCTCCTGTTAATTTGCACATAATGAGTCTATTGTTCATGAGGGATTAGCATCCAGAGACTGCTGGCTGCTCATGCTGCTCTTTGACGGATTACTTGGACCTGTCATGACTCTTTAAGGATCCCTGCTAAGAGGCAGAGTAAATTACCCTCTGCTGAGCTCTGTGCTGCTGTGGCTGGGCTGTGGTTTATTTCAATCGAGTTCAGCCATCACCACACCACAATTGGAGAAAGGTTTTGTGCAGCTTGGGCAGTGGGGCTCCCAGGGCTCCTCAAGGCTGCTGGCTTGGCTCTGCTTGGAGAGAGAACTGCAGGCAGATCCAGAGGGGCTGGCCATGCTCACAGCCTGGTGGCTTTGGTAGCCCTGGGGAAGTCAGTGTCCTTGGCTGTCCTTCCCTTAGTGTCTGGTCACAGCCACGAGGGACCCTCTGAAGGATCAGCTGAGCATCTCCAGCATACTAGGAGAGCACAGGGTGGTGGAGCTATCAAGAGCAGTAGGTGGATTCATTTTCACTCCTCTCCTGGGGCAATAATAGGAGCGATCAAATGAAGCTAGCATGTGATGGGTCCAGACAAGGGGGCCAGCTCATTGCTCAGAGTGTGAGAGAGCTGGGGAAGTCCTTGTCACCAGAGACTAAGAATGCAGTTCCCCTGAGTTCAAGGAGAAGCCAGATCTATTCTTTAAGAAAAAAATTTTGAAAATACTGAGACAGCGGCTCTTCCTCAGAAAGGTCCCCAGCTATCAGATGCTAAAGGCTGTGAGCATGCTTGAGCATGTAAAACCAGATCCTTGTATTGCTCCTATGCTCTTGCTCAGAAATCTGCAAAATCTCCGTCTGTGACTGATGGAGGCAAGGCACTGGGCTGGACTTGGCATCCTCTCCAGAATGATTATTCCCCCATTTGTCACAGATGTGCAGCTTGCTCCCACCCACTTTCAAGCCACATGCTAGCCTACTGTTTACAGGCTAGCAGTTAACTCAGGTATTTGTAAATGTTTTCCACATTACAAATTAAGTGAGAGATTTACCAAGGTACATGGGTCACTTCATGATAACAGTCTTGCAGAGTTGCTGCCATTTAAAAGTATTGGCTGATGCTTTTTGGGGAATCTTCTGTACCAACAGATCTACTTCTAAAAGTTGAACTATAAAAGGAATTTAATACTAAGTCCACCAGTTTGCAATACACTGTTTCAAAATACACTGTTGGCACTGGCTTTGGGCTTCTCATTCAGAGAATATATATGCAGCTTAATTATTCTAAAATTTTCTAAGCGATGCCAGTGAACAAAGCTACATTAATCTGGAGTTACTGCTAAAAGGATAAAGCACTTCAAGGAGCAAAATATGTTACAGGAATGCTGCTATTATCTTAGAACCAAACCTTATGAATCTAGGACATGTAAAGCTAAATTTAGACAAAGTAATCTTATACTTAAAAAATTAATCTAGGCAAATAAAGACAAGAGAATAGATACTTAAGAAAACTGAATGTTCATAACAACCTTACCAAAACAAACCTTTAGCCCCAATTTGAAGAGAAAAAGTGTGATTAAAGAAAAGTGAGTGTGTCTATAAAAATTAATTTAATCTAGTTTGTGACTATGTGCAATCCAACTGCAGGGAAGGCCAAGGTACTAGAAAGTTACATAACATTTTAGCTAGAGGTGGGATGATACTTGCTGTCATCTTAACTCAGGGATTGAAAGCCTGAGGTGCCAGTGGCGCACCCTGAGAGTCCCAGGATCCTGAAGACAATCACACAAGCACATGGTGCTCTCTTGTAATGTAGCCTGAGGTTTAAAGGCAGTTTGGGCATTGGCCACAGACTGCAGCAGTTACCCAACTCTGCATGGGCTGATTCACCCACTGTGAGACTGCCCCACTGGGACACCACTGCTGGAGGCTGCTGGGCAGAGCTGGCGCACAAGCACAGGCAGAAAGAATTCCAGCAATGAAACAAGTGCTGTCAATGAGGTATATGGTTTTTATAAAATTATTTTTAATAGAAATTAGGTAGTGAACAGGATTTTTTACTAGCTTTCAAGTACTAAAATATTATTTTTTTTACTTGTTCACAGCCTGTGTGGAAAGCTCAAAGCTGTGACATTCTGAGACTGGATTTGAAATTGTTAATGTGTCATGGTAAGAAACATCTTTAGAAGAGAAATTTTAAAACTGAAAGCTTTCAAAACAGACAGTGGCCTAGGTGCTAGATATATAACAATATGCTATATTTTTAGGATCATGATGATAATATGCAAGCACAATTAGTGAGAGTTAATCTGAGTTTCCAATACCTGAAGTAATAATTCTGAGCCAGGGATAACAGTGAAATTTTTGATGAAAATTTTCCTTAAATGGGAATGTTTTGATCCAGCTGGCATTGCCTCTGAGCCTCCAAATACCAAGCCGTGCTTGCAGAGGCATCAGACAGATGAAGAGGATGAGCAAGGCCTTGTGCCAGCTGTTTAACCTGCCCTTCCTGCTTCACCCTTACTCTGCTGGCTGCCCATCCATCCATCTGCAAACATTGTTTCTTAAGCAAAGGATTTCTGACTCTGTATTTCAGCTGCCGGGTCCTTTTGAAGCGGGAGCTTCTCCTCCACACATGAATAAATGCTGCTCCCTGCTGGAAACTCTCAGTCCACCGCACTCTGCTGACATCGTCCTTGTGAAAAGAAAAAGAAAAAGCTGGTGGGAAACGCAAAGAGCCATTAAAACCCAGTCCTTCAGGGGGCAAACTCCCCAAGGATTGAGCCTAGTGCAGTGCTGCTGGATCTCCTCCTGTCCCTCCCGGGCTGCTCCTCCGCAGCGCTGCAGTCAGAGCCGCAAGCACTGGGGCACCCGGGCTACCAAGGACCGGGCATCACCGGGCAGGAAGGAGAGGAGCCACACAGAAACCACCTGTACCTGGGTGCAGAAACCAGCTGCCCCTGTACCTCGGGTGAAATGCAAGGTGCCTGCACACCTACAAAGGCAGATGTGCTGTCAGTGACTTGGTGCACTTTGCCCGTGAAGGGAGAGCTCTGCACCGCCTGTCCTGTGCGGAGCACACAAGGGCAGAGCAGCAGGCCAAGGGGAAGTGTTTCTTCTGTGACTGACAGACCTTGGCAGCAATTATGATCCTGGTCCCCAAACTATTCAAAGCACACCCATCCACGTCTGTGGATGCCATGTGATAGATCTCACTGAGGGGAGAGCAGGCCACAGGAAAATAAATGATTTGCAAGAGGTGAGCTAGTTTGACAAGCTGTCATGCAAACCTATTTTATCAGGTTAATTTAAGTAGAAAATACATTCAAATGCTGTACTGGATTAGGCCAAATTCTGAACATCTCTTCCAACCCTCTTTACTAAGCGTCACATAAGGGAACAGCAGTGTCAGTTTCTCATGGGAAGGGCCAGTGTGCCAAGACACTGAGCAGAGACAGCCCTATTAGCCTGAATCCAAGAGCTCTCAGGTCTGGGAGGTGTTACACCCCATCACTCACTGGACTCTCAGCTCACCTCTCCACTGCTGCTCCTCTGCACAGGGGCTGTTGTGCCAGTGTGTTTGGATGTGTTTGTACATCCAAACCGAAGAGCTGAAAAGACTGGGAGAGCTCTTCTTGACCAGACTGTGTGAACTGAGGTGTTAATTTAGCAGGGTGTATACTGCAGCTGCAGTCAGGAAAAGAAGCTGTCAGTATCAGCTACAGGTGAAGAAATTTGCAAAGGCAATGGTGTTCAAGGAGTAAGAAGCACATCAGAGTACAACACCACACTCGAGCAGAAGGTGATACCAGACCAACTTCAATCTAACTTTTATATCTTCCAACTTCCTTTTCACATCTGATTTGATCTAACATCCATATATTTTCAGCCTTCACCACTAGCAATCATTGCCTCAATCTTTGCCTCTACCCCTTCCTCAGCTGTGGTTTCTGAATTATTGAGACATCTTTCCTTGCACCATAAACGTACAAAGGTTCCTTTATAAATACTGTATTTACCAAGGCCTTAAGCCAGTTCTTGGTGACGTTGGTGGGATTTGGTCCACTGATTTCAGAGGACTTTGGAACACACTTTCTCTGTCAATTAAAATACCAGTTTCATTTCTTAACCCTTTTCTTAAGTGGTGGAATATCAGCTTGAAAGCCAATATCTTCCCAGCTGTGAGCTTAGCCTTGTCAGTTCCCACAATAAAACCTGGAGAAGATGTACCCCACTGAAGGGAAGGCAGCCAAGGCAATATGGAAGAAAGCTGAGGTTCTGTTTTTCCATTTTTGTGGGAAGCAAATGGTAATTGTTGTTAGTTTCATGCCAGAGTTACAGCTCCTGAGCTGGGTCTCAGTCCCTGGTTCCTCTGAGGTCAGTTTGGAAAGGATGAATCAGAGGTGAGATCCAGTGATGCATTAAGAGCTTTCCCAGCAAAAACAGATTTAGAGGAATAAGCAAAACCAAATCTGCTCAGTTAATGTTCTTTCCTGAAGCCCAAGAAAAGCCCAGGAGAAAAAATAAAGGGCAGTAGGTGCATCATTGCACTACTGTACCCTGAAACTAAAAAATAATGGGACTGAGCATGGGGCACTCCTTTTGTCTTTCACCCACATCTTTTGGTTCTCTCTGAAACTTAGCTTTTAAACCCTTCTGTGGGCATTTGTGTCTTCTCTGCCCTCTTCACGAGGCTGCCATTCCTCATGGGCGCTGTTTGTGGTTGTCTCTCTTGTTCATGCTGCTTCTATAATTTCTGTTCTCTCAACCATTACCCAGCCAGTCCTGCTCTACCTAAGCTCTTTTCCCCTGCTATAATATTCATCTTCTCCTTCCCTGTGTAACTCCTGGTCTCTTCTTTTCCACGTGGGACCAGAAATTCTCCAGAAAGTTGTATGAGCCATATCCACAAATGGATTTATATTAGGGAGGCTCTACCTGCAACTTTTAACATTAATTTTCCATTAGAGGGAGCAATGTCTGTGGAATAGATAAGATTTCTGCATCTGGAAAGCAAATTCTTATGTATTTAAGGTGTCTGTCTGGTTTTATTTGGGGTTTTGTCCTTAATGTAACACCCCTCAGTGCAATATTTGAGCATTTTTATTTTTTTTTCTTCTTAAGGTGCAGCAGCATCTTTTTACTGGTAAAAGGTAAAGTGATTACTGATTGACTCAAACACAAATGAGAATTGACTCAAACAGAATATAGACAAGAAGGGGTTGTCTGCTTTTTCTTCATTTTTTCACTTGTAATTTAACAAACATTTTTACAGTAGATTAATTGCAGATTTAATCAATTTTGAAAAATACAGCATCAAGTAAAGTGTTCAAACCTCATTGTTAAATAAAATTACTCAAAACGTCTTCAAGGAGTAATATATGTTTGGCTGGTAGCTTTTAACATGACATCAATGCCACTCAGTCTGAGCTGTTTCCTGTTTTGTTTGCAGCAACTTAAACAAATCAAAATGAAAAATAATGCAAAGGAAGCACAAGAACAGAGCTGCAGAGAAATCTTTTTTTTTTTTTTTTTGAGAACAGTTGGGTGGTGTGGAAACTGTGATGTTCCAGAACTAATGCTCACAGTAGGTAGAAGAGAAAGCTCCCAAGCTCCAGTCAGTACTAAACGCTCAAGAAACGAGATATTAGAGATGGTGGTATAGGACAGGACTTTCTGAACACTAAAATAAATCACTTTTATTGAGGTAAACTTATTGGTCCTGTGTTTTAGTAGGATTTGAGACAAAAGGAAAGCAGGTCTGTGCTGACAGCCATATTAATGCTTTTGGTATGTTTTGAGTTCCACCACTGAACATCTAGACTCCTACATTCAACATCAGAAATTATTTCTAAATTATATATTAGCACTGTTTTTCTGTTCCAAATTAGAAATTAAGCCTTGCTGTAGAGGTGAGACATGGTGCCCATCAGAGAGGGCAAGACAATCCTGATCACTTTTCTGACCCTTCTTTTTCCCTGTGAAATTCAGCAGCTCTTGCCAGGCTCAGAAGGGTGTGAGCTGTGCATCTCTCAGCTGCTTTTGTAAATGCTTTGGCCTCTAGATCCAGGGAGCTGCTCTGTAGTTAGGAAGGGGTCCCAATAATTGTCTGCAGTTACCTGATGGGGTGACCAGAGGGGAGGCAGACAAAGGGACAGAGGTAGCCCCCACAACTTGAACCAGTGTACTGTGGTTATATAAGTAAGGAAAAACATTCTTCATATGTGGTCCAGTGGTCAAACACTGGAAATGTTAATCTTCAGAACTCAGCTGGACACGATCCTGAGCAGCCAGTCTAACTTTGAAATCAGCAATTCTTTCAGGAAGATCTTAGCCAAAATAACCTCAAGAGGTCCCTGCTGACACAAACTCTGTAAATTTGTGATTATGTCATATATCCTACATAAGCCAGGCATCCACCCTGAACACCTCTACCTGATCTATCCATCACAGGTAATAGTAAGGAGGAAAGAGATCAGATTAAAGTATAAAATGAAGGGAGCAACATAGACACAACTTTGGTTCTGAAATATTATCATTGACTTCTCAGAAGAAATTGGGAATTGACTTCAGGATAACACATTCTACAGCAGTGCAAATATTTAGTGACCGTGTAATAATGAATTATGGCAAAGGATGACTTCAAATATTGAGCTGTTTTCTCTCACAGTAGCATTGGTGTAAGGGCAGAAGAAAGATGTTGTGCTTCTGAAGTGAAATATATCTCAGAGGAGAATATATCCAAAGTAAAACCTGAAGATAAGGACCATAAACTCTTGTGTGATATCCATTCATATAATTCAAACACAGGCTACTGCCTGAGTGTGTTGAAGAAATGAATAATTTTGGCTTGGGTCATAGGAAAGACCAGGAAACCCCCTCTAACAGAAGGTTTGTGAGACAACTGAGAACATCACTAAAAACGGACTGGACCTAGCATCAGCAAAAGTATTGAAGAGATTCATCCCACATTTTTGAGGAGATTAGTGGAAAATCTAAGATGTTTGCTTTATTATTAAAGTAAGAGGTAATTTGTAAAAGCTGAAGAACAGCCTTCAGAAATGTGTGAGCACGTATGTGCATCACATAAATTATGAACTGCATTCTGTGGCTTAATATAAGCTGTGCAGAAAACTAAAAAATTGAGAAAATTATATTGCTCACATGGGGTATTCTTTTTTTGCTTGTTACTAATTTTTTTTTCTTTTTGCCCCTCACACTGCCAGGATCACTGTTGTCTTAGTAATAATTAGGTGATTTCCTTTTGTAGCACTTCAAGAACCCTATTTTCCTGCATCCTTAATGTTCTAAGTGAAGTACAAGACTGTAGTTCATTTTGTCCCTGACTTCTTCCTAACTTCATACAAAGGCAAGAATAATGAATGTAGATATAATTTAATTTTTCATGTCTATTAACACTTTATTAACATGGTTTTTTTGGTCAGTTGTTACAGTGATAGTGCTGGGATTGGACTATAATTAACTGGGGACAGTAAAAATCCAAACTCCAACAATCCAGTATGAGGCTAGTTAAATTGATTAAAATTAATAGGAGACACTCTGACATCTAACTCCCTACTCACCACCATCATCTCCTTCCATCCCACAGGTATTTTCTTTTAGTAAGAGTTTGCATTTTTGTTTTTCTTTTAGCAGTGTTTATTTTATGACTCTCTGTGGTTCTCTGTCTACTTGCATCTCACAAACAGTATAGCAGGGTTAGAAGGGCTTTGTCATACAACTGGCCAGTATGGTATTGTAAATAAGTAAAACTAATTCCCTGGACAAATAGATGTTGCATAGCATCAGATGCACTTGAGTGCAAATAAAGAATTTGATTATGTTTCTCCCTCCTGCCTGTGAAAAACAGTTCCCTTAAGTCTTTTATCTAATATCATATGGCTTAAGTGCTGAGGCTCCTGGTAATTGCCTTGCAGGACTGTTCCTCATCTAAGAGACATCTGCAACCCGTGACTCACTAGCAGTCCGCTGAGAATTCCTGTACACTAATTTCCATCCCCAGCTCCTAATTTATCTCTCAGGCTACTCTAAGCAGTATCTTTCAGCTTTTCATTCCTCCAAGGAAATTCATCAAATATACTCATGCACAAGGGTAGGAACCAGCCTACTGCTCACAGAAAGGCATCTCAGAGGCCACTTTTGGTGTCTCTTCGTGATCCTTTGCTGAGAAATCACTGTCACTTGCAGCAGTACTTGGGCTGGGCTGTGAGTGTCAGCTGAGGTGTAGATGCACTTGCATGGGAGAAAAGGTCAATAGCAGGACAAGTCACATAAAAAGTTGTGAGATGTTCAGCATAAACCTCTGCCTCTCTGCTCTTGCTTGGAGGAATGTAGCATAGGTTTGAATTCTAGGTTTGAGACTGTATCATCTCTTTGTCAAGTAAGACATTAATCTAAGGAGCTTCTGTTCATCCTTTCTGCATTTCACACTAGGCACAGTGAGAAAACATCCAGTTTGTGTTTGGCAGTTGCAAGCTAATGCTTGTGCAGAAGAATTAAGAAGGTTGGAATGAGTTCTCTGCTGGCTGTGGCTCTCATTTCTAGTACATTACTTCAAGAGGTGCAGAAAGTGCTAATCACGGAAGTGAACTGAGAAAAAAAAAGTAAGTAAAAAAATGTTATATATTAATTAGCTTAATAAAATGAAAGGCATCTGTCAGTTCAAGTCCTGCATTCCCCAAGAAGTTAAGAAATAACTAATATGAAACTGCAGCAGAGGCAGTAGAGAAGCACTGTTTCTCTTGACAAAGATGTCTGTATTAAAAGCACATTTTTCTGAGCTGACATTAGGCTAATTCCCTCCTGTCCATTCCTAATAGATTGAATGCTAGGAGTCAAAGGCCACTCGACCTTGTAAAAATTGGATCACCCATTTGAAGAAAACAAAATCTAACAATGCAGGGTCTTTCTGATATAAGTAAATAAGGTTCTGATATAAGTCAATAAGGTTCTGATATAAGCAAATAAGATTCTGATATAAGTAAATAGGTTTCTGATATAAGTAAATAAGTAGAGTATCTGTTCCTACTAAACTGCTGTTTCATGGTGCTGCTTTACAGAAATACTGAGGCAGCCTTTTCTGTAACAATCATTTAACCTAGAAGAGCGCAAGATGGAGCACTCAACAGCAACCTCTGCTTCTGCCTGTTCTCAGGGGTTTGAACAGAAGCAATTTGTTTTATGGCACATGGCATCTCTCCTGCCCTGCTCATGCAAAGAATTGGCCCTCTGTCCAGCCCCTGTGTGCACGCTCAGTGCCAGCAGATCGCCTTTCCTGGCACACGGGCGGTTCAGAGGGAATGTGCGCGGCTCTGTTTCGCCTGACAGACATTTTATTCATGTAGGGCTGATCTGCCTCGTTAGCCATCAGTCCAAGAAAGTGTGATACATCAGAGTCCTGGCTCCAAGTTAACCCAGGGAAACTGTTATCCAGAGGCAGCTTCTTGGGGAATGTCCTCTCCCCCCCTTTTCCTCTGCAGAACAAGGGGATGCATGCTGTACTTCCTCCAGAGGGACGGCTTTACTCCACTCCTTGTGCCCAGTGGCTCATCTGGCTGGTGCACAGACTGAGATGCACAGGCTGCTCCTTCCACAGCCTTGCTCTGTGAGGCAGGGTTATAAAGGGAAGGAAAACAGTATGTGTGGAGAATTGAAGCAAAGTGACCTACGTGAGATGACCCCATGACTCTGATACAGGCCAGTAAGGCATGGTAAGGCTTCAAAGAAGAGTAATTACAATTACTGCATCTAAGGTCACAAGAGACTATAATTACCTCTCTGATCTCCTGTATTATACAGTGCACAGGCCATCTATTATGATTATAATAATTATTATAGCTGTTAATGCTATTATTTTAGGAAAAAAATATCCATCTTCATTTCAAAACTTCCAGGCATGCAAAAGCCCTGGTAAAGTATTCACTTGGTACTTACTCCAGCTTCCTTAATTACCAGTTCCAGTCCAGGTGTGAATTCATCAGCTAAATTTGGTAACCCTCTACTATCAGCTTCTGGTCTGCAGTACGTATTGATAGACCTGGGAAAGAACATCCTGTATGTTTGTGTAAGTCTACCTGTGGTTAAACAATGCAGAGGAAAGGTCTTCACTCTGTCATGACAAAGGGCTGGAGTTGACAGAGCTCTGCTGATAACGTTTTGCTTTCCTGGTGCTGCTTGAAAATGCCAGGTCATGACCCTCCTTTTGTCCTTCTCTTGGTAAGGCCAGTGTATCATTTTCTGTTGAATTGCAGTTAACAATATACCCTGCTTTCCTAGTTCTGTGCAGATAATACAGAGATCCTCTCTGCATCTTTGTACATGGGTGTATACAATTACAGTAGAAAAGAACTTAGAGGCAAAAGGCATTAATTAATGTGCCTATAAATTTCCCAGGAGGGACTAACGTAAGAAACCTGGTCTTCAAAGTGCCTTTGTTTTAGACCTTGTTTAATGTCTACTTTCTTCTTGGCTGCACTGATATAATTCTCATGAGTAATTACTATAGGAAAATAGACTTTCTCTCTGTACAAGTTTTATTAACAAATCAAATATTCTATCAGAATGGGGAATGCACATAAAAACCGATCTTCTTATATATTACAATTACATTCATAACCAAGAATAGTTACTAAAATATTTTGGAAACCCAGAATTGTTAGAATTGTGAATATAACCAATGCACAAAACCATAAAAAAAATTTAAAAAAGGTTTGTTCTAGTGATAGATAGTGACTTTTCAGAAGGCTCCTTCCACAAAGGGAAATGAGAGTCATTCACTTGCTCTATATGTTCAAATGTACATTTCTGTTAGCAACTTTCCTTTCATACATTTTGATCCTATTAACCAGTCTAGCCAATCTAATTTTTCTAGGGTGGAGGATGGGGGGCAAATAAAAGCTATATATATCCTTACATTCAGTGAACACTAGCAACTGGAGACAGAGACCTCTTAAATTCTCCAGCTGAGAGAAGAGCACAGCTCACACCTTATTAGCCACCAGACAATACAAAGAAGCAGAATTAGCAACCACATCTTTGGAAAAGCTTCAGTTAACAATGAGACATAAATCTGCTGGAAGCAGCACTTGCTCCATGCTGGTGTCCAAGGGCTGCTTAGCCCAGCACAGCCCTTGGGGCTTTGCTGGAGGGGCAGGAAACACAAAGTGCTCCCACTGCAGTGGAGATGCTGTCCTACAAGCTGGGTCTCCATATCAGTAAGATCAACTGCACTTGTAACCTGAAATTTCATTAGTGCTACATCTGTTCTCACAGCTATGGAAAAAATACTTCTTCCTTTTGGTGAATTTTGCAGACTGTGGGCCACAGCTGTTGGCAAAGCTCTCATTGATTCACAGCCAGAGAAGAAACCATCACATGCTGTAGTTATTACAAGCTGTTTGCATTTTTAACTCATGCTAAGAATCCAGTTGAAGGAAATTTTTTATTATTTATTGATTTTTTAAAAATTGTAAGTCAAGAAAACATATATTAATATGAAAGTGTCTGAACATCTCCTCTGGCAAAAAGTAAGAAAGAAAAAAAAATGCAGAGGAGAGGGAGATTTTAAGATGTAGTAACCTCCTGCACTTGTAAAAATAAATAAGAAAGTGGATGACATCATTTGTGACCTAAACCAGGGGCAAAATAATGAAATGCTTTTGCTGATAGGAAGGAGAAGTGATATATACCTCAGATATCTGACTCAATTTAAAAGTTGCTACCTTCAGCTGAAAAAAATGTTAAAATGCCCAGTGTCCACATTTTATTTCTGGTGCTCATAAATCAAACCCACACAAAAATGAGGTGATCAAAATGTACCAGATAGCTGGAGAACTGAGATGGGGATGCTTAACAGTGTTGTAATGAGAAGTAAAATTGTCAAAGATTGCAGTTCAATAGTTTTATATGAACTACAGACAGGGAGAAATCCACAAAATAATAAAATTTCATTTTCACATTCTTCTGCAAAAGGCTCCAGCTTCTAATTCCATATATTTTTAATTTCAAACTGACATAAGCTAAGCTAAATGTTCTGTTTTTGTTGGGAAGAGGCAAAAACCTGAAACTAAACTAAACTAAAGTAAAGCATCTTGTAGTGTGCATTGGGATAAGGATAAATGCCTTTCTTCTTTAGGAGACATCTGTCTTGAAGTAGTGTTTTCCTTTTCATCTGTCTAGAGGCAGAGATCTCTCAACCCAGCCAGAAGGTGCTACAAGTTGTAATTGCTGGAAGGTCTGAGCTCCTCCATATGTGGTGGCTTTAATGTTCAGTGCTCTGGTTTTATCACAGCCAACTGCTCAGCCTGGAGAACAGAAGGCTCAGGGAGATCTTCCCAAAGTGTGGAAAAGCCTGAGGTGGGGCCAGAGGAAAAAAGACAAAGCCAGAGACTTCTCAGAGCTGTGCACTGACAGGGCAAGAAGCAATGAATTCTGAAATACAGAAAATTCTGATAATTATCATAAAGACTTTTATTTTTACTGTGCAGGTGGTCAAACACTGCAAAACGCTTCCCAGAGAGGCTGTGGAGTTTCCTTTAGTGGAGATATTCAAAAGTGAACTGGATGAGCTATGGGCAATCTTCTCTCACTGACTTTGCCTGAGCAGGGGCTGGACCAGATGAGCTCAGAGATGTCCACCAGCCTCTACCACGATTCTGTGCAATGGCTTCTTCTCTACCAGCACTTTTTATGAAATTCTGAAAGCAGCCTTGCACACTGAGTGCCATCCAGTGATCAGCTCAAAGGAAACAATAGTCATTGGGACATGTTTCTCAGCAAAATAATTATTTTTTAACTTCTAAGCAATATCTGTTTTGTCAAATTATTTATCTGTCAGCTTGAGAGAGAAGATCAGACTATGCCTGTACTTCCCATATGTTTCATTTGCAGCAGATCATTCAGCACCAAAGTTTCCTGAATATCCAAATCTGACTTTTAGATTATAATTTGAAACAGTTGGGATAAAAACATATGAACCTCAAACTTTTCTGCGGGGCATATAGACCATTTTCCTACTGCCAGCACTATAAAGATAAATTATCTTCACTGCAGAAGAACAGAAGACATCCTGAAGGTTTTCTAGAGATTAGTTTAATTAGCTAATAAACAAATGGAGTACACTTATTTCATTGAGATAGCAGAAATGCATTATCTCAAACAATAAACCCAGCATTTGCATGCAGCTCACAACAGCAAAGAGACAGTGAGTAATACAAGAGAGATAAATTTAACAGGAGAGGAGTGCTGCACAAGGAGAGGGGTGAGGATCCAAGCAGAACTGGCAGAGCAGTGAGGACAGTTGCTGTGATGATTAAGGACAGAAGGACACAGAGGCAATTGCACTCCACTCCAGCTACCTCTGCCCAGACCTGGATGGAGCACACAGGGACACTTCCACAGAGCTGTGTGATGTGCTGAGAGGCACAGCACGGTGCTCAGGCCCTGTGCCCTCCTGCAGCAGCTCTGTGCTGCCTGGGACAGCTGCACAGCTCAGCCAGGTCTGGCTGTCCCTGCACACACAGCTCAGCCCCAGCAGCAAGCTCCCAGGAACATCGCAGTTTCTCCCCAGGGTGCTCATGAGTCTCTAGCTAGTTCTGAAACACGATGAGAAAGTGAAATATATTGTAAAGTAACTGGGTCATATAAAATGGAAATAAATGATAAAAATTATGCTGATAATAATCAAATAGTCTGGGCCTGCCATTGGTCTATAAGGGGGCTGATGCACAAGGCAGAGAGGGACTGCAAGGCTGGGAGAGGAGGGAGGGGAGTGAAAGTATACAAAGAGAAAAACAAGATCTGCTTTTGGTACATCACAAGATGGCTGGATACGTTCAGCAGTTCATGAAGACACCACCTAAGGTTTTCAGGTGATTTGTGCCCTTAGGGAAACTTGAAGAATACAGAGTGTTCTGGAATTAAATGCAAAATCAACTTTTACTCTGAAAGACAACAGAATGATGTGAGAGAGAATTTAAGGTCTGTCCAAAGTAGCTAAATTTTAAAAGGTAACATAATTAAAAGGAAACATAATTGGTCTTACACAGTGTAGTGCTAAAAACTCCTGGCATCTGACTATGCCTTCCATTAAAACAGACAAGAGACAGGAACCTGTGACAACACTGGATGGAACTAGAGGACATATTTTATGAAAATTAGTCATTGCTTTCAAAATCAGGACTTTTTATTACTGTTGATAAATTGGCTTACTAGTATAAAGAATGACTAATCTGTAAGGGCTTGCCTTTGGATTTTGGTTCTTTTTTTTTGATTCCCAGTCTTGATTAGCCTCCTGTATTACAACAGCATCAATCAAGCTGACTACAATCAATTCAATATGAATTGTGAAATCTATTTCCACAATAATTATTGACTGTAGCCATTAACTTTATGAAATCCATATTCCTACCTGCTTGCTGACCAGACCTTCACCTCCCCTTCATTTTCTTCTTTTTAGTTGCACATACTTTCCCTGACAAAAAAATCCAAACCAAAACCAACCAAACAAAAAAACACCTTTTCTTATTTTTCCCCCTTCTGCTCACTGAGGTAAAAAAGCAAAAGGCACAGGTAACTGTATGGTAAACTACCTTATTTCGAAGAGGAACTAAACCAAACATTGTCCTATATAAATGACAGTAAACATCATGTGATTCTGTGTGCACACAGAAATTAACTTAGGGTTCCCACAAGAGCTCAAGGTAAAGAAAGATGGTATTTTTGTGACAAACTCAACCTGCAGTGTTGGGATACAGACCTTGCAATGCATTGGCTCATCCTGTGTGTAAGAGAGTGACTGTAGATATTTATGTAATCTTATTGTTATGTATCCTGGAACTTTTAATGGAATGTGGGACAGTTTCAGTGAAGGATTCTCAAATAGTGTACAAGTTTTCCACATCTGTCCTCCAAGGCCTGCCTTCTAGCCTTCACCTTGAAAAAAAGCCACTAAAACCAGCTCTGTTTACTGTTGTTAAGACAGTGATTTTAAACCATAGACTTGAGCTATTACTGCTGTGCTGTGGAGCATCCCCAGGAGCTGTTTACCTCTCCAATTCACAACTACTTTTCTTTCATCTTGCTCTGTGCAGGAGTAGTAACTTATTACTGGCCTCAAATTTTATCTCAGGCTACCTCAGCCACGCAGCTGAAATGCAGGCTTAATCCCATCTGAACTGAAGGGGAGGTATAAAGGAATTGCCTTTTATTCCTATGCACTGGACACAGAACCAGATAATACATAGGACAGTCAAAGAGGAGGAACTAGTTCTTTGTTGGGCCCCAGAGCACACACACAGCATGCCCACAGACAGGTGAGATTTGGACAATGCATCACTGAGATCTCCATGCATATTTAAATGATTGTTTAAGGCTCTCTGTGAGAACAAGAATTCCATTTCCAAGGCTCAAGCGTGCCCTCTTGGAGCTGCAGCAGTGCCATGTGTCACCTGGCTGCTGCCCACTGCCACCAAGCAGGAGTGGCTCTGTTTGCACACGGGGCTGCATGGGGCTGACCAAGAACTGCAGAGCTGGCATCAAAGCGAAAAGCAAGAGCAGCACAAGCAGAAATAATCTATGACCCTAGAGCATCCCAGACCTGAACACAAATGGGAGTTATTTGGATAGAGGAAAATTGACAGCTCTTTGAATCCAAGCACTAAATAAATACATGCATTTGTGGTGCTCCTAGAAAGGCTCTGTTTCCAGAAATCAATGCAAAGATTTGTTCACTGCAGCGTGCAGCATTCTTCTCCCCTTCTCAGACAGCCTAAGTTTACTTAGAAACTTGCTGTCTGCATTATATCTCCTCTTCATTTTTTCTGCAGATGATAAGGCACTGTCCAAAACTGACTTAATAACAGCAATAAGAGAGATGGATTGTCACTTTGAGTTACTCAGACAGTGGTTAAAGTTAATAAAGGTTCAGACTGCTTCTTTGTGCTACAAATGCTGCGCAACAGATTACCCTGCTGGGGAGCACAATTGGAGGTGCTGGTTGCCCAATCACTCCTCAGACACCAGAATAGTGGCTAGAGCATTCATTTTCTCATGAAGACATCTGACATTTGCTTCTCTCCATACTTCTCTATCCCTGCTGGAAAGCTGCAAGAGTAACCTCAGCACAGTTAATTTTCTTCTCTCACACACCAGGACAAGAAATACCATTAGCGTGTGAATGATGTATGAGGTGTAGGGTTCCTGCAACCCTCCCTTTTTCCTCAGGGGTTGACCATGAGATGTTCCTGCTCTCCTTCCCTCCCACAGTCCATCATGGATCTAAAGCTTTGACCCTCGCTGTCTGAATGCACTTCTCCTATGAGCAATGCTTCCCAACAGGCCTTGCAGAATTAGGCATAAGGCAGCAGCATATGAAAAATGATGCTTTTTTTGTAGACTGTGCAGAGCTGGAGGTCAAGCATACTATTAATAATTCTCTGACTTTTTAAAAGCTGTATTTCCTCCATTTGTTGGCAACATGATTTGAAAGGGCTGTACAAGGCACTTAGAACAGCAGCTGAACAGAGGCATTTCAGCATTGTCCAATATTGATTTTTGCTTCTAACTCGCCTCTTTGCTAAGACTGGTTTCAATATCCTGTGAAGTTTAAGTGAAGACATTTCCCATCTCAATAGCCATGCATTGTAATTTGATCCCATAGACAAGCCTGGAGTATTTTCCTTAACAACAGGGCTTGGCTCAAAAAGCAAGATTGACACAAAATCTCCACCTTGGACCACTGCTACCCACACTGAAGAAAGGCTGAGTGGGGAATAAATGGAGGTGGGCAGGAGTGGGGACCGCAATCACCAGGCTGTTCACTGAGCTCAGCTGTACAAAAAAAACCCTCACAATATAGGGCTGTTACAACAGAGTATTTCTGCCTTCAGGGAAGTGGTCCCAAGGAATTAAAACTTCAGCTAAATTTAAAGCACTTGTTAGTATGCTCCCACATAGCAGAAGTTTGAAGGGAAAAGACATTCAGGAAAATTTAACAAATTCTTAACCAATATTAAGAAAACAAAATACCATATGTGAAATGTGGAAAAGACAAATAACAATTGTAAACATGGAGTTGGCTGACCATAACAGTGACCTAAAATTTAAGAAATTTCCCCACTGGGGAAATTAGAACATAGAAATAATAATTTTCATTTATTTTGGGGGGGTAAGCAAGTGAGATCCTTATAGAAGAGAAAAAAAGGTCATGAGGAAGTGCTCTATATTTATACCAGAAAGAAGAAAAAAGACAAAGAAAGAACAGGTTTTCTGCTTGGTGGGGAGTGAGACAGGACACAATTGAAAATGACATTGAGAAGGCTGAAGTGCTTCAACCTTTTTTTGCCTCATTAAAAAAATCTAAAAGTATTCAGACTATCCACAGACTTCAGATCTTAAGAACTTAGGCCGGTAGAGCAGAAGAGGCTGCACAGATATACAATTTATCTGCAAATCATGTGAGCCATTTTACAATGTGAATTATAAAATTCACACCAGAGTGCTCAGAGAATTGAGCAGCCATTTCACAGCCACGATTAATCGTCTTTGAGGACTGATGGAGGGTGAAAGTTCCAGAAGACTGGAAAATGACCTCTCAAGAGCTCTTCCAGCCATGGTTACCATTCCTGTAAGGAGGGAAAAACCAAGTTAAGGCCATGATCTATTGATTCCTTCTTTAGGAAACCACAGTGGCAAACAACCACTTGGTATTGCCCCTATAGGAAGAGCATGAAGTTTTGAGAACACAGGGTCAGTCTGGATCAAATCAAAGGTCCATCTGTCACAAAATTGGCTCAGATAGCAGCCTGCAGCAGTTACAGCTTTATGTAAAACCAAGGGAAGGGCAAGCAGAGACCAGCACATTCTCTCAGCTCTTAGCAATCAGAAGCTTAGGGACTTACAGAGCCAGACTTGGCATGCTTCTGTTAATAGCCCTCCATGACCTTTAATAGCCCTCAACAATTACTAACGAAGAGATCTCCAAAGTGCTGTCTTTATTACATGAAATCAGAATACACAGGAACTGAACAGTCACATGCTTTCTACTGCTCTGCCTTTCAGTGAATATGTTTTGGTTCCCAGCCTGGATATATTGTTATCACATATACATTCATTTCATGAACAGCTAATCCTTGAGAAAAGCAATACCAAAATGTCAGGCTAGCTATTTGATATTATTTACATTCAAGCACAGTTACTCTGGCTAGTTTGTCAGAAGCTGCTTCATGTTAAGAGTTCAACCAAATTTATTTTAAGCTATTAAGAGACAAGACAAGCCTATGTAGATGGATACACTGCAGTTAGAGAATAATGATTAAAGAACTTTATTTACATTTCTAGCTGATCAACATCTTTTAGATCCTTTTAATGGGAAGAATTGATTTTTTTCCTCTGCAAAAGGGACTTAATCAATTTTGCTTCTGGAAATGTTTTATTCAACAATAGCTAAATTTCCCTGCATACACATCTGTCAAAACAGAAACAATCATTGGAAAAGAGAAGCTTTTTATGCTGATGTAAAGATATCTGTTTTATTTCTTCAACAGAAGCCTATTGATTTTTTTATGTCTTAAAAAAACCAAATACAATTCCCTTAATTGTGCAAAGCCTTACCCAAATACCTCCAAATATTAGCAAATTTAGTTTGAGTTTTTGAGGGTTTTTTAAGATTACTTTGTACTTTAAATTAAATGTAAATTTCATCCTCCAGGAAAAAAAATATTTATGAACCTTTTCAGATTAATTTATTCTATTGGCTCTGTACTAATTTAGCCTTTTCTACAGTGCTGGACTGGGACTTAAGAAGCCTTGGTTCTCCAGCTCTCCAGGTGGCTCTCTTTGGTATCTGTGTGCAGGAGACCTTTTGAGAACATGATGTTTCATGCTGCTCAGCATCTCATTTCTCCATGCAGCTGGAAGGACTTTCAGTGGTCTGTGGGTTACACACTGGGTGCAGGTGAACAAAAACCACACTTGTTAGGTTGTAATGCCCTCATTCAAAACAAGGGCCAAATGCCCATGAGGTGCAGCTCAGTTAATGGCAATTGCTCAGTATCTTTTACCATATGTAATAGTGGACCAACCTACACATAATAAGCAGAGAACTCTTTATAAGTTTTTAATACAGCAAGTCTGCAGAAATATTTTAACAAGGATTTTTTTAAATTGAAAATCTAAATAAAACATGCATTATTCATCTCAGCTTCTAACATGGGCACTGCATTTACATTTACACAAACAAATATTGAGCAGGTTCACTTCAAATAGGAGGTTCTTGTCTTGTTTGTTTTTATGCAGATTTATAATATCCACAATTTAATTTAAACTGATAAGAAAATCAGAGAAGCCTCACCTTCTTGCAGCCTGTAGGACTCTTGACCTTGCCAGGACTCATAAACACAGGGGGAAAAACCCCTGTGAATATATACATGACACTGAATCCTTCAAAATTTAAAATGGTAAGAAGAAATCCGTAAAAAGAGTAAAAATGAATTTGGGTTTGCTTTCAATTAGAGAGCCTCCCATTTCTTTAAGCTGATGGATTGTCATATCTACAAACACATCTACTTTCTTAACCTCTTGCTGACCATCAGTTGCACACCATAGCCTGCCTTTGGCATCAGTGCAGTCACTGCAGCCAAGGTGGCCACTTCTGGACACCTTTATTACTCCTGCAGCAGTAACAGCCCAAAACCTGAGTGGGGAGCTGGGCCCTGTTGCAGTCTGTTCTGTGGTAACAGGTAACAGGAGCAGACAGCCCTGGATCCACGCCCACCACAGCACTCCCACTCACACGGAGACTCACAGACAGCGGCAGGGAAGGGTCTGATTCTGTCACACCAGAATGAAAAGTGACCTGACGAGGCATCACCTGTGTGGCATACATTTGAATTGTGTTTGGGAGGGAGAACAGGTTGTCAAAGGTACTTAGGTGCCTAACTGACATACACTGGGGATCTGAGAGGAACAGAAAAAGCCAGGAGAAAACTGTGGCTCCCTGCTGGCCCCGCACCAGCACCCTCTGATTGCTGCCCACTCTGACACAGCTCTTCTGGAGAGAGAGGTGAAGCTGACCCTGGGGGGGCAATGCCCAGCCCACAGACCTCCAGGAACACAGCTCCTGCATCTCCCTGCATCGCCCATCACCTCCAGGGCCTTCTGGGAGCTACATCATGCCCACCCATCATCACCATGGCTGGTGCTGGGCCAGCACTCTCTGCCCTCCTGCCCTGGCAATGGCCAAGTTGGGCCAAGGTGAGGATGTGACACTGAAGAGGTCATGCGTGTGGTGATGGTGAGCAGGGGCTCAACACCCACTCCCTGACACAGCACCTCCCCAGCTGCCTGCTCACACAGCCCTGGCTGCTCCCACCTGCTTTTCCTCTTTTTTGTTCTGGCTGCAGGGAGTTGGGTGGGACACGAGTGCAGCAGGGTTTGAAGCTGAATTGCTTGGCACTTCTGTCTGGGAAGGAAGAGCAGCTGAGACACGATGGAGGGGTGAGCTGGGGATGGGCTTGGCGTGCTGGCACAGCTCAATCTAGCACCGCCTGTGCCAAGCGGCCCTGCTGCCCACATGGGCTCCACGCCACTGAGGACTGGGGACGGCACCCATGGCACAGCAGGAAGAGCCAATCCCTGGAATCAGCAAAGAGGCCCACAATGACAGTGCTCAAATTCATAGACTTTTATTTTTCACTCTGTACAGAACACGGCTGCAATTGTAATAAGGCATCAAATGCACTACTGAAAAGCTCATGATGGACTGCGATGTTTCACCTCATTGTGAGTCAGTCTTACAAAATTAAACCAGTAAACTCTATACTCACTGCAGACAGGTTTAAAAAAGAATTACAAAGACTAAAAAATTGTAAACACATAAAACCCCAGCAACAACCCAGTGTAGCTTCCTAGGAGAGTCTTGGGCATTTCTGCCACGGGGCCGGCTTCAGGCTGGCAGGAGCAGGCGAGGTGCAGAGACACGCTGGGCACCCGCAGCGTGCGGGCTGGGACGGGGCAGTGACAGCCTCTGCTCTGGTGAGCATCCCCAGCAGATGCCATGCTGCTCCCAATGTCCAGCCTCAGCCACAGCACCTGACTGAGAAAAGGGAACTGAGAACACGGGCGAGCAGGAGAGCGGTTTGAGCAGCAGGGAGCCGGACACTGGCAGCTGTCTGTCGCCTCCCTTCCCACAGCCCAGGGAAGCACGGACACCCCCAGTGGGAAGGGAGAGATCAGGGCTGGGCCCAGCCAGCAGACGTGTCATGAGGTAGAAATTGGGAAAGTGTCACATTTGGCAGCTGGCGCTGGTCAGAAATAAACTCACTAAGGGCACAAATCCTATTCTGCTTCCAGGGTACTCGGAAATCCATATTCAGAAGCCAGATTTTTAGAGGGCACCTAAAACCCACTCAGTATATGCCAAAATTTAGTTCCCCAAAAAAGGAGAAAGCTCTCTGATGAATCAAGTGACAACTTTAGCCCAGGCAGTGAAAAAACCACTGACAGTTCTTCTCCCATTTGTACCCTTAAAGCATTTAAATCTCGAGCAGGGGAAGTCGAATCGCAAGGGTGCATGAGGAAGGAGGCAATGAACGTCCCTTGGCCTCGCCCTTTGGTACCATCTCATGCTGTGAAGGTCTGTCTGCTGGCCAGTGGGTTCAAACATTCATTTCCACCATCAGCCACCAGACAGCAAGCGCTTTGGTTTCTGTCTGTGTTTGGCTTCACAGCACGAGAACCTGAGAGTCCAGAGGTTTTATATTGCACTGCTAACTCACATCATGCTGCAATTTCTAAAGTGATCAGATAAATGTCCCGAGCATTTTTATCTGCTTAATTCCTGTGCTCTGAAAGCCTTCCTTCACCTCTTTCATAGCACACACACCAAAAAAAGAAACTCTGTTAGTCCTGTTGTTTAAATTTTATTACTCCTTACACTTCTGAGGTGTACATTTAGAATATTAGGTTGACTAATATTTCCTTAAAATGCTCAGAGAAAATTTCAGGGTTCATTAAACTATTGCAGGTTCATGATCTGTGACAGGTATTTTACAAAGTGTCAGAAAACTTCTCACTTGACAATAACATTCTGACAGTCAGGGAAGCGTTCCTTTTTCTAGTGCTAATAATCAGCATTAAGGCATTTCATGGTTCCTGCAAGAAATCTGTGATCCCTACAGCTTAAGCTGACATCTTTCTGCAGTAATGGAATGTACTCCAATTTCATGCATAAGTATAATTAAAAAATAAAAATAATAGCTCTGAAAACCACCAGCCTCAGTTTTAGAGCTTCTGCCACATAGGTTAGAACATGGGGCCCAAGCAGGAAAAAGGATTTTCATCCCCCGAGATGTCTGTCCCCCGCCCTACACCACCTTGCTGACCCCAGCTCAGCAACATTTGCCCTCTTGCTTGGCATGGCTTTCCCTGGGAAGGCCAGGCCCCTTCCCATCCTCAGGGCAGGATGAGAGGAAGCGCTGTTCCCACCTCCCCACCGTGAGAAAAGTGTCAAGCTCTGCAGGCTGTGTCCACATACCTCACCCACCAGCCAAGGCCAGCAAAAGAGGAACCTTCCTGCTCTGCATCCAGATTCTCAGGCTAGTTCATTCCTCACTTATACTGATCACAACAGGCTGAGGTAGCTTCCAGATATAAGACATTTCATGTATTTATCCTAGAGATTGAATTAGGAATCTCTGACGACACAGCCAGAAGGATGTAAGCTCTTCAAAGATGACTGTGGAGATGCTGGTCACTGCCGAGTTACTGCCTGAGAACATGCTGTGTATCATGACATAAGCTGGGAAAATCATTTACTGGGCAGCAGCACCCTCTAATAAGGCAGCTCATTTAATTATGCAGTAACACTGACCTCAAGCTGCAGCTGGAGCAGAGAACATGTGAAGCAGGATCTCTTTTGCAGGGGCAGCGTTACAGCCCGTGTACCACACTATGGAATTACTGACCAAAGGCTTGAACCTGGAGCAGAGCAGCTCCTTGGGCCCTTGGTCACTGCAGCCAGCAAGCACAAGGGACTGAACTAATTGAGTCAGACTTGGGTGCTGCACTTGTCTCCTGACAAAAACAGCCAGAGAAGCAGAATGAAGAACCAAGTGGCAAAATAGTGTTCAGTCTCTCTGTGAGGAACCCATGTTTCCACCATCCACTTGTTATTCTGGACTTTGTGCTGCCACATATTACTGGGTAAAGGGAGTATAAAGGAAATCTCCTCCCACCTTCTCTTCTGTGTGTCACAGTGGGAGAAAAGAATTAAAAATAATTAATATTCCTGATATTTTAGAGTTAACTCACAACTTAGAAGGATGTCATAGTGAAGCACGTTTCTTCTAAGACTGCAGTCAGAGACTGCACAGACAGAGCTCTTCACCCATGTTTGGCTTTGCCATGGACACATACAACAGACATATACATATTAACAAGACATATATATATATGTGTTAACCATTGCTCAGCAAGAACTGACAGTGGTGCACTGAACAATTTTTGTTGGTTTTCCCAGCACTGCAAGAACACATCAGTGTTCTCCAGAAACTGGCTGCTAATAAAGTAAATAGCATCAGTGGTACAGGTTTTTGGCTACAGTGCCACACAACTGAGATTAATAGCAACATGTACCCTTGATCATCCCCTACGTTAAGTGAGTCTCTTGTCAGCCAGTAAACTGCCTGATACTTAACCTCTGTATTTCCTGATGATTTATTCTTTACAAATAAATTGGGGTTTATTGAACGAATCTCAGAGAGCTCCCTCCTGACCTTTCCTTGCTGGTTATGAGAAGGTTGAGAGCCTAGTGACATAAAACTGAAGTTTCAAAAAGGACTAATAAGATGCAGACAGCCCCAGTATAAGCAAAGCCCTGCAGCTGAGCTTGAATTTCTTCTGGCATGTGTACTGAAGAAAGGTCCAGTCTCAGCATCCCCATGCTTTTTCAGTCTTTGGGTCTTTTGAGACTCCAAACAAGAGGTCTGTTAATTCATGTTATGGCAGTTTTCATGCAAAGACATCTGTCCACCAGGAACTAAACTTGTTTTATATGGGTCACCATAGCTATCAGAAGTTAATGACTATCAATCATTGCTAATCTGAACTGAAATGGAGCCACTGACCTCAAGCTGAAAGAGCCTTTTGTCTCCTACCAGCACCGTGAGCCATATGGTTTCCTGCCCTTTGCCTCTGATTTCATATTTTAAATAATCATCACTAATTGTACAATTGTTTGAAAATATGGGAGGTTTGTGGCCAGCCATGACCAAGTGGTGTTCTTTCTTCTCACAGCTGTCACTTAATTGAAGAGAAGGGATCTGCTTAAAATTAAAGAATAAAAAAGCATCTCTTAATGAAATATTAGCCCTACTATTTGATGATTGGTCCTGCTTCTTAATATTCTGTCAAGAAGAATGTTAATAATCCTGCAGGCTTCAAAAATTAACAGCTTCCAAAGTGTCAAGGTCATTCTTGTTCTGTATTGGAGTAATAAGAAAATTATATAGGCAAGACACCAGTGGAATGTTTTACATCAGGATAAATGAGTATCTGAGGAACCTACTTATCACAAGTTTTTTTTATTCAGTGGTTTTCATTATTTTATATCATTTGCATTTCATCTGGCACAGTTCCCCTTTACAACAAGTACCCATATATTGCAAACATTTGATTATAGAGCTTAAGATAACACCATTCTTGTCAGACAAATAAACTGCATCACCAGCTATCTTTAGCTGCATCTGCTTTCTTTAATGAAACATATTTTCCTGTAGAAACGCTGCCTTAAAAATCATGACCACACTAATTATCTATGGCAAGCACATCTTCCTCAACTAACGACAGCTCGAGCATATTATCATTTGCTCCAGACTTCATTCTAAAATTGAAAGATCCGTACAGCTTGGCAGACTCCTTGGAGGATGCAAACCTGCTCCTCCTGTACAGCTCCCCTTTCCACATGGACATCATCAGCAGGCTGGAGAGCACCACGCCCCCCAGGGTGAGGAGACACAGCCCAGCGATAACGCAGCGGTCCAAGTGAGCGCCGATCCTCGCGCTCTCGTTCTCCAGCCTCTCCATCTCCCGGGCAGCCACCGTGTTGGGATCCACAGTCACATCTCTGGGTACCACGTAGGAAATTATCACCAGCAAAATGCCACTAACCAGGAACAAAATGGCACTAATGAATCCATAGTCAACGGACTTCCCAGCTGCTGCCTCCGAGGCAGCTTCGTCCTCCTCGGAGACCAAGGAAGGAGAATCGTGCACCCATTCGGGGGGCAGTTCCCTGGAGGAATGCTGCTGCAGAGGGGCATCCTGGGCACCTGTAGGAGTGGGGGGACTTCTTGCATGCTCCAGATTTACATTTTCATCCACGTAGGTGAATGATGTCTCGAGTTCCTGGGCACAGCAGCAGGCTTTCTTCTTCCCTCCATCCCCTTCCCTGGGCAAGCACTCGGCAGGGTGGCAGGGCTGGGAGGTGCTGGAGGGGGCAGGGTGCTCCTGGGGTGAGGTGCCCAGGGAGGAGGGCTGGGGGGCCAGGGGGGGCTCAGCCACAGGGCCCCTCTGCAAGGGCTTGCAGTTCCGTTCACAGTGCAGGGCTGCCACGGCAGCGGCTGCTCTGGGGTTCACCTCACCCCCCTCACACTGCTGCTGCTCGTAGGGATGGGGGGGCAGGCTCCAGCCAGTAGGGGTGCCCAGAGGCACCTGTCTGCTCTCCTCGGCCAGGTAGAGAAGCTCCATGCAAGCCATCGACCTCGTCCCCACGAGCCTCACCTCCTGGGCTATGGCATCCTCCAGCAAATGCTGCCCCTGACCTGCAGAAGCGGCTTCACAGTACTGGCGCTGCTGTATCCCAGAAATCTTCTTCACCACTTTTTCACCAACGTTTTGTAAGGGACATGGCTTGTGTCAGCTGTTAAATGATTAAACAAATCCTCTCTGACATTCATTTCTTTTCGGTCTGCAAATGAAATAGCAGAGGGGGAAAAAACAACAACAACAAAACCGAACCCGACAACCTCACGATGATACATTAATAAACCAAAGGGAAGATAACGCAAATGTAATACATCAGCCCTCCTCTCAACTCTTTGCAGGGAGACGGCAAACACGATTGTTTTAACCACGCATTTAAAACTGCAATCCTCTTGCAGATCCAAAATCTATTAGGGAATCTAATCAACCTTTGACACCACTATCCAATTAAGGCAGTAAGTATGCACAGAGCACGGGATAACCAGAAAAACGGTGTAAAATGTCAGAGAAAAGGTATGTCCGTTCTTTTAGAAGCATTTAACTCCCATCCCCCCCTTCCAAATAGAGAATTTTACACTCAGATTCACAGACTAATTAGAAAGAAACACGCAAATCCCATGTAGCTCAATAATCCAGGATCTGTATTCTCCGGTGGAAATCTGATAATCCTATGGGAAAAGCAGTGCTTTCCTATATAAGATCTACCATTCATCTAAGAGCTTTTGGGATGAAATTATGCCTCAAAGACTGATGACTCAAAGACGGATATTACTTCTCATCTGCAATTAATTCGTTATTACCCCTTTCGCCTGGGCCCCATCCCCCTCGAGGCCGCCCGGTGTCACGGGGCGAAGCCTGCAGCCCGACAAATGTGTTGCATGCGTAGGAAACACATGTGCGTCTATAGCACATACGTGATCGCTCACAGCCGCTGCTCACTCACGCTCTTCTCGGGACCTCAGCGAGAACCGGCCGCGCTGGGAAAAGCGATTCCCGCCGGCGCCGGGAGTAGCTGGATCCACCCGCCACCGAGTGACCCGAGCGATAGCGGGGTGAGCGGCGCGCAGACACGCACAGGCACACACGCATCCCCGGCGGGCAGGAGCACGCCGCCTCCTCCTGCTGCCGCTCCTCCTCCCGCTGCTCCTCCTCCTGCCCGCGGGGCTCTCACCTGCCCGGCACGGCGCCGGCCCCCGCACGGACGGACGGACGGACGCACGGACACACTCACCTTCCTCCCGCCCGCCTCCGCCACCGGCCGCGCCCCCGCCCGCGCCGCTCCCAGCGACCCCGGGCGGCCCGGGCGGTCCGGCCCGGCCCGGCCCAGCCCAGCCCAGCCCAGCCGGGCAGTGCCGGGGCGGGCGGGCTCCGCTCGGCACGCCGGGAGCTGTAGTCCGCGGGCGGCGGCGCCGCTGCGGCAGCGCCCGGAGCCGCGCCCGCCCCACGGCCCCCGGGCTCGGCCGCCGCCGCGGGCTGCGGTCACCGCACGGCCCCGCCGGGTGCCGGAGCCCGGCTCGGGGCCGGAGAGCAGCGTCCGTGCAGCCTTGTGCGTGCGTCTGGCTCAGTCATCGCCCGGAGTTGTTTTCCGTAGTCTTGGGAGCTCGCGACTTACTCCAGGGAAAGATAAAATCAGATTCTGAAATGATCCCAGAACTGCTGGAGCTGAGACGTCAAGGGACGTACCCTCCGCTTAAGACTTATGGAAAACCTCTGGAGCTCACCCATGTTGGCAGACTGTCCACGCACTTCCTCTGGCCGGCATAAATGACTACTGAAAAAAAGACTGTTGCCAAAAAATACATAATAAATGAATGACCATTTCATTTTCAGTATGAACCATCACTGAGTTTTCTTGCCAGTGCTTTTCCTTTGCCAGTGTTAGTGATAAACTAGAATATGAAAGTAAAGTATGGAGTAGTCTGAGCTGAAGGTTTATCGGAGCTCAATATTGTGTTGTGGAAAGACTGGGCTTTGAGGAGACAAAAGCAAACATGGACAGAGGCACCTATGTCATGGAGCTGAAATGAGGGTGCACACAGGATTTAAAGGGAGCAGCACCTGCCTGCATGGCTGTTGGGCAGGAAAGCAGAGGCTGAAGGTGAAAAGTGAGCTGGGGAGGAACCAGAAGAGACAAACACAGACTGAAGGAGTTGGCCTGACTTCTGACAACAAGGTCATTCTCTGTAAGGACTCTTTGCCAGTTCTGAAGCAATGCATTAGGCAATTACATCGGTTTTGAAGACATACCCTGCTGAGAACCAAAACACCCAGCACAGAAGGTTCAAATCTTAGTGGGAATAACTCCCATGAATGTCAAAATTACTTGCCAGGACATGGCAATGGTAGGGCACTTGCACTGCCCATCACACAGATTGCTTGGTGCTCTGGGGTTCTTTGGATATCATTTCAAAGCAGCTCCAGGCAGAGTTTCCATTAGCAAAGTGCAGTTTCAATGCATTGAATAGTATATTATTCACCCTTTGAAGAAAAATTGTAAGGAGAAAATTATCAATTTGGAAAAATAGTGCAGGCTGTCCTTGGAGCTTTTTAATAACGGTGCCCCCTTTGAGATAAATATAAAGGAGCAAATAAAACCTAATCAAATAAACAAAAAGGCCTATCTGTAAATTGTTCAAATAGTTTCAAGTAAAAGTAAAGCCAGAAACAAACTCTCTTTAAGTCTATTGTACATTTTCATTTGGGAATTAGCAGGACAGGAACATACAGATGTTGGGCACTGACACTGCAAGCTGCACCTGCTGCATCCAGTAGACGAATCTTAATTAAATGACTGACAGGAAAAAATATGGTGCTCAGCCCTGGCAATGCAGCCTGGAAGAATGAGAATACCTTTCCTGGGCAAGTCCTTGGGTGGGTATTGTCTTTCTGACAGCTGATACAAAGGCAGGAAGTTGTCTGCACACAACAAATGTCCATGTTGTCATTCCTTCAAAACCCAGGAGCTACAGCATGTACTCTCGAGCCCTTACCAGAGCCTGAGTTACTCGTTATTTAACCACACAAACATCTTGCTGCTCTGCCACCCACTCTCCTCCCCATTTTGTGCCAGCGTGTGTTGGGCAAGTGTATTAATTTGTTGCTGATAATTGCAGTCCCACAAACTATGGAACAAACAGAGGGAACTGCAACTTTGTCAAGCCAAGTGTTGTCTGTTCTTATGTGCCTTCCCATGTGGTGCTGTGTCTCCTTTGCCTAGTACAGTTCCCTCACTCTTAGAGCAAAATCACTGTCTAGTCACAATTCATATTACTGACATTTCATTTTCTTAACTTTGGATGCAATGAGTTAACAGCATTTTCTTGTAACAAATGTGATTGTTGCCAATGCTCTGAGGTGTGGAGGTGGTGAAATGAATGCATAGCAACGCGTACTCTGCAAACACAAGTACAGCTGGTGAAAAGATTAATCAAGTAAGGGCGGGAGTAAGAATATTTGTCACAGGAAAAAAGTGGCTATGTAGAGCTAAAAAACAGAGTGATGGACACACAATGGGACAGGAATAAAAGAGTGGAGTAGACTGTCAGGGTGGATGAGCCTTGTTCTCTCTGCTCTAGCCTAGCACATAATACAGCCCTTTCAGACACTGAGCAGGGCTATGGTAGCAACACAGTGATAACATGGAATCTGACAGTCAGCTGATAAAAGTCTCAGTTAAGATATGTGCAATTAAATTTAAACCATGCTCTGGAACATCTTGTAAGCTCTCTTCTAGTTGGCCCAACTATAAATGAGTATGTGAACTAGATGTACATGGGTTTTTTCCCATTCTCAGTAATCTATGGTCGCAATAAAACTGTAAGGAGGCTTGTAAGGACCGGAAAGTTGTTTCACACTTTCTGTTTGAAGCCCCACTGAGGGCCTGACCAGACACGAAGGCTTTAGAGGAACAAGGCAAAACTAGAACAAGTTTTATGAATGGTACATCCCATCATGGTCTGGTAGAGGATGGGTTTTGAGATATTCTACTTGCTATCAGCAATTCAGGGAGTTTTCTGGTGTTATATGGGATCCTCAGTGAAGCATTCCTCCAAACATTTTTATTCTTTTTTTCCCCTCTCTGTCTTATAACATGCATACAGAGTTCTTCAATGTCATTTTCACAGAATCTTTAATTCACTGCCTTGCACAGTCACAGGGCCTTGGGTTTCCAGTGGTCCTTGTGCAAGTGTTGCAAGACTGCAGAGCTTCTAGAATAAAGGGGCACTGCAGCCAGTATGGCTCAGAGAATAATACATTCAGAGAAGTCTAGAGAGAATATTGCATAAACTTCCCATTTCCACTTGAATAGATCATACTGTTGAGTAAAGTAAATTGGCTAGGGAGCCAATAACATGGGGCTGAAAAAAAATTTAAAACCTATTAGAGAAATACATGGACCTGTGTACTGGTCTGTGAAAAATAACAAAGGTAATAGATGGCAATGAAGAGGCAAGTTTATATATAGCTAAGTTTATATAAAAATACAAAAAATAAAGTGATACAATTCTTTTTTTGGCTTAGAGAATATAAGTATTCTGAGGCTAGCAAGCAAATATTTGGACAACTCACTATAAAAATAAAAATTCACCATTTCTGTGTGCTTAAAACACATTACTGTCACAGATCAATAAACGTCACAGATTAATAAAGCAAAAGTAGACAGGAAGGCAATTTAATTCTGCTTTGGTTGATTCACTAATGCATATCCATTGTGCATTAATAAAAGGCACAATAAGTAAGAGATATAAGAAACCATAGATGTGTGATATGATGTTCCAGAATTGCCACAAGTAGATTAAATCCTTGATAAATGGTTCATTTATGCTTCTCATGTCTGAACACATGAAATCATGGTTTGGTTAAACAGAGTTCCTGAGGATGAACAAAAAAATTCAGTCTTGATCTTAGAGCAAAGGATCATCTGGAAGAGCAAAGGGCCGGTTGACCATTTGGAAGACACAGCAGTTATAGCCTCACTCAGGAACCAGTGAAGGACAGGTAGAAATTATTGATCTGTCAGGCTGAGGTCTGCTCTCTGGCACAGCACCTGTGGAGCCTTTACTGGAGGGAAAGGACCAGGTCTGGATGTCCCAGGGATGCTGTTTCCCACCTGCTATGCCCACACCAGTGACTCAAGCTGGTGACCTGAGCAACCCCACCACCACAGGTTTTACTGTGGATCCTGACCTGGCTCCCTGCTTTCCCCCTTCAGGAGCTCATACTCAGTTGTTGCACCAGAGCACCTCTGTGTCAGCAGTCCTATCCTTGACTGTGCCTTGATTGTTCTAGTGTCCTGCTGACTCTCACAGCTCTGTCTCAGCAGTCTGGGCTCAGGGTGCCCAGAGGGACATGGCCAAGCTGACCCTCCTGTGCCCAGAGCAGACTGACTGCAGAGTGCCAGGCGCCTGGATGCCACTGGGAGTGCCTAAGCTGTGGACACTGGGGTGCAGGGGACATCCCTGTGTGCCCCCAGAATGCTGGACACTGAGCTGTGTGATCTGAAGGAGCCTTGACAGAGCCCAAACAGCTCCTCCTTGCTGTGGCTTGGGATTGCCACATGTCCCCACAGGTTTCTTCTGCCCACTGATGGGGAAGCACCAGCAGTGTGCTGTCACCGTGTTGTGAGAGCCAAAGTTACCAATAATTTCCCACCGTGGTCATACCTGAGACATAAAGGGCATGTTTCTCCCTGGGTCAGCCCACAAATTGAAGACCACAGCCCTGAACCCTCTGTGCTGCTGCGTGCCAGGTGTCATGCACATGCCTGACTCCTGTCATTGCCTTTTTCAGGTGTTTTGCTGGATGGTTATTCTCTTCAGTTTCCTGCACGCATGCATGGAAAGACAGAATCACCTAGAGTAATCACACCTTAGGTCTGGGAGATGTAGTCCACCTGTTATTCTGTACAGAAAGACCTAAAAATACTGATTATAGAATGAAGGAATGCAAAGGGAAAGTGAGATAATAAGACTATCCTGGAGGGAAGCCCAGGTGAAAATCAGAGGCCGCTTAGGAGAGAAATAAATCACCAAGGAGATTTTAAGCAAGGGATTTAAAGGACAGAGAATAGTGCAGAAATAAAAGGGGACTGCAGCATAATATGAGGAAATACTGGCTTGACCCATAAAGATGGGAGGGGGGGGGGACGGGGACAGTTATACTGACTCTGGTAAGAAAAATTACTCTTAGCTGTTGCAGTACACATAAAACTATGGGTGAAAGAAGAAAGTGAAGGCTGCAGTTTCTGACAAGGCAAGGACACACAGTCTTCAGTAATATATATATTGCTGGTGACAGAATGAGGTTTTATAGAAATTATCAGGAATAGTACACAGGGATTCTATATTATCAGCATGCATTAAAGAGTTTCTTCAACAGAAACATCAAAGATGTGTTCATATTAGAGAGGTAATGCTGATAATTTATGGAATTTATCTGTATTAAAAAGACTAAATGTAAAAAAATAGTAAAACCTTCTTCTCTTGGTAGTGCTTTATGTCTACATACTATAAAGTACATTAAAAAGCTGAAATCAGTATTCCCATTTTAAAGGCAAAGAAGCTCAGACATGGGAAACTTGTGTAATTTGTTACAATCCAGGCAACACAGAACCAAAATCAAGGCACCAAAATTAAGATGAAAGAATTGGGCCTTGAGCTTTGTTCCTCATGTCACCTGTTTTAGCCAACAGCAAAGGGCAAGCAGTGACTTAGGAGGGAACTCAGTTCTTTTTTTCATACCTAAGGGGAGAACTATTTTAAGCTCATAAATAATAGCATCAGAGATATGCCAGGAAGGTGTATCAGTGGGGTTCTGAAGGAGCAGCAGGTCCATGTAGATTGCTTGTGGTGATATTTGTATCTAAATTAGCAGCCCATATTTGAGAGAGTTCAAGGCAGAGCTCTCCTCCTTCTCTTCCTCTCTTCCCTTAAGGTGACTATCATGCTGAATTTATGTGTGGAGGAAAGCCTTGCCCATGTGTCTAGTCCTGGCCCCATCACAATCACTATAGCATTTTTGCAATCAGCTTTAAACAGGCCAGGATTTCTTACTGTGCTTCCTCATCTAATAATGTTGAGGTTCCTTCTAGAACAGTGTCTGCAAAGAGTTGTAAAACACCCTGGTAGAATACAACACACTAAAACCTGGTGTAGATAAACCAAATGGGAAAGGTAAGAAGAATCACAGTAATACAGACCTTGACAGGTCTGCCAGACTCTTCCAAAGGCAACATTTCTTCTACGATACTGCAAAACAGTGAACGAAGTGTTACAAAATAATCTGCAAGAAGCAATCCTTCTACAGGGCCATATGAATGAGCTGGACCATCTATGTATTTTCCTCTCTGACATCCAGTGATTTGATCCTGTTTACTTTCCAAGGGAGTGTGATCAGACTGAAACTGGAAGGAAAAATATTTGATCTTTTTAAACAGTCAAACCTTTAAAGTCCAGCCTGTCCCCTGAATTTTGAGAATGCAGCTAGAGGTTTTTAAACAAGACCTCTATTGATGTCTGAGGCAGGCATTGCAGACCAAGCACCCACAGAGCAATAAACATTTAATTCATCAGATATAGTTAAGGCTTTTAACATTCTTTTTCTTGTCACATAGGCACTGTTCATATTCCTGAGGAGGTTCTACTTGCTGTCCTCCTTTGATTGCCTTGGAAGAAGGAGGAGCATTCTTCTTAAGGCTGAGCCTAAGAGAGGTATCTAGAATCAATAATGAAAAATAAAACCTGACCTGATGGTTTTTGTTTTATTTTTGTTAGGAGGCATGGAAGGCAATATGATGTCATGCTCTATATTAAACCAGCTCTCTGAAAGCTTTTAATTGCACTGTGTTTTGAAGCCATATATTCAAACGGTGACAGCACACTGTGTTGGCTCCCTCACAAACAGAAGTCTTAGAGAGTCACATGCTGCTGAAGAAAATGTTTTACACTTTTCTGTTCTTGACACATCAGAGTCATTTTTATCTGGTTACTATGTTATGCATGCAACAGAACTGCAGTGATAGTAAAATCTGCGACATGCAGGCAGGACTGCGGGCACAGTATGAAAAAAGGCAGGCGCTTACTTGAGCAGTTGAAGAGCTCCTAATACATTATTTATGGGAAATCAATATTTTTTGTAATAAATACATGCACACGTCTATCTATCCATTGAGGAAAACAAAGATGTCTCTATCCCACAGTTGGTGAAAAGCAGAAAGCAAAACGATAGAGACTTTAGTTCTTGTTGGCTAATTACCAAGTCTTCCTCTGGCAGTGTCTGGGGAGCCAGCACAGACAGGTTGGGTTTTGCAGCAAGGTTGGCTCTTGAAAAGACGAAGATCATTTTTAATTTGTGGCAAAGACCTGGTTCCTGAGCAAACAGGTCTCCATTACAGAGCCCTGAACGCTCTCTCCATTGCAATGGCGTTATTTCAGTGTGAGACAGGGACATGGACCTGAGTGTCTGGTGAGAAATGGCTTGGTGTGAAACCTCCTTGAATGGAATCAGAACGGGGGTGTTGGTGTGGAGGAGCCCAGTAAAGGACTGCAGCGATCCAGCACCCCTGGGGGAGTCCCTGGGGGTTGATCAGGCTGAGAGGCAGCTTGTGGGTGCTGAGAGATCCCTGCAGACAGAGAGCTTCTTCTGGACAACGGGCATCTGGTGGTGGATGAGCAAGGAAGGAGGATTTATTCTTACTGCGTGCCAAATGTATTACTGTTTTGTCTTTCCATGAATAAAGATTTAATTGTACATTTTCTCAGAGTCCTCATGAGTGGGTAGGTCAGACCTAATAAGGGCATGTGGTTTTCTGGCACTTCTTGGGTGGGGATTAAGCTTGGTTCATTCATTTTCAGGAGATGTCAAATACATAGACGCTACTGGTTTCTGTTCTTGTTAACCACCTGGCTGAGAATTATATGTACACATTATATTGAGGTAATAGGAGTTCTTTGGTTAATCTTACTTCTGAGGCATCCAGGCATGTATACACACAAAGGTACTCACAAATAGCTATGAGGAGTTTTTCAGGGAGAGTGGGAGATTTGGAAATGAATTTCCACTCCTTTTACTCCAAGTGACACACTCTCCCCCACATGATATTATACATAAAATGAACCATGGAGAGCTATTTTCCTGAGCAGACGGAAATGATGTTTTTTGAGGTGGGTAGCTGCATTTCAAAGCCAGAAATCTGCATGGGAGATATTTGTGCAGTGCCATCTGGACAAGTTTTTAATTAATGTGGAAAATGAAAAATTAACAGAGGGACTAACAGTTTCTTCATGTTCAAAGACATAATCCTGCAGGGAAAAAAAATACCCATGGTTATACTTCCAAAGGATTAATAAGGAGCTTCTAATATGGGTATATAAAAATTAAATCAGGCTAAGAAAAAATATTTTAAGAATTTATGATTAGTTTTATTAATTTACTAATTATATTAATTTAGAAAAATTCTATTTCCTTTAAGAAAAGATTACAAGAAAGGATAATGACAAGTAGATAAAGATACAATCCTACGTATTCTGAATGAGGGATTCTTTCCATCTAATAAAATAATAATGATAACATTAGAGGAGGAAAGAGGGAGAGGAGCATCACACTGTTTTGGGGCACATAATAGGAGTTTAGCTATCTGTTCATTTACATTGTAATCACCCTTTTCGCTATCTGAGCATCAGACAGTAATAAAACATGGTAAAACTGAAGGCTGAGTTTTCTGCCTGTCTTCTGAAGTTTTGAATTACAAAATGTATGAAGACTATTTAAATCACATTGCTTTTCAATCTTTGAGAAATATTGTCACTTTTTAACAACTGATCTGCTTCTTCATCTGATTTTCTGGTGATACTTTTAAACCAGTAGCATTAAAATCACTATTTTTAGATGATAGGAGAAATCAAAGGGTACCTGTGACCATGAAAGATTTTAGTTTCAGTTTGTCTCAGAACAGATATAACCTTCTATATCTATATATATCCACATATTCTTCTTGTCTGCTGAGACTTGTTTAATGAGTTCCAATCTAAGAGGTTGCTTTTATATCCTGGATTAAAATTCAGTAGTTTTGTGCCTTGCTACAAATCTGTCTTGTTCTTTTCCTTCCTCATCATTTTCTGTATCAATTTTATTAATGTTTTAATGATTTTGAGATCTTGGAATAATATTGCAACTCACAGTTAAACTGAAATGATACATTTTATTTTTTATGTTAGAGGAGAAACAAGCAGACAGAAACTCTGCAAGTGTGAAACCCAAAGGCTGAGGGAACATATGTCTCCCATAGGAGCAGGAGTTAACTGTTTCAATGTGAGTAAAGGATGGTAAGATTTCAACATGAGACAACATCTCAACTTAAAGTGAATCACTCCCCAAACTGACCAGAAGTTGGAGCAGAAGGAGAAAAGATTATGCTTCTGATATTTAGGTTATCATGAAGATATTCCTTTGCTCTGCACAAACACTTTTCTTTAAATCACTTAATAAACACAAACATCTATGGCAAATTTATGAAATGTACTTAAAGCACCAAGACAATGAGTGTTCAGGAGAAAAATTAAATTTATTCCTAATATTATTAAAGTTTGAAAATTACATTGTGCTTATTTAGCATGTTAAAACCTATGAAATATAGTCTGTGGATTAGTGCAAGATGTTCTGTGGCCTCCAAAAGTTCCTACCTACTTGGGCATCTTCATTCTGTGCAGACAGCTAAGACTGTCTTCTGTTTCCTGCTGAAATTTTCTGACTGTATTTTTCACTGTGGATTTTTCCCTGACTTGCTCTACTACTCAAGCTCAAAAATGATCTGGATCCAGTGGAGTCAGGTTTGGCAGTCATCTAATGACTAAATGTGGAGGTGGGACACAGGCTTCTACTTTGATCCTGCTGTCTTGATGACTTGTAACTGGGAAGACCAACACAGTCAACAGAGTTAGAGCTGTAATTCTACACTGTAGACAGATGTGTTTAGATCGATCCCACCATAATTGGGTAGTTATAATTAATTTTCAGGGGATTGTGGTAAAAATCACATTTTAGAAATGCTGCCTGCCTCCTTGTCAGTAAGGATCCCCAAACCCCATGCCTGATCTGGAGTGAGGTGCCTTCAGTTTGGCTCTTAGCTTGTCTTCTCTTCCTCATGGCTCACTGATTTTCTCTGTTGCTCTCCTCTCTGCTTCTTCCATGCTTCCCTCATATCTTGAATATGACTTTACAACAGAGAACAGGAAATGTTTTCACCTCTATGAGCCACCACTACACAACAGATGTTTTGCTGAACTTGATCTATTTTGAGCCAATATCTGAAGCATTGCTTTGAAGAAGAGACCAGGTCTTCTTGTGGAACCCCACTTGGAGTACTGCATACAGTTCTGGTGTCTCCAACAAAAGAAGGACATGGAACTCTTGGAGCAAGTCCAGAGGAGGGCCACGAAGCTGATTAGAACACTGGAGCACCTCCCCTATGAAGGCAGGCTGTGAAAGTAGGGGCTGTTCAGCATGGAGAAGAAAAGGTTGTGTGGGGACCTCACAGCACCTTCCAGTACCAGAAGGGGACTTACAGGATTGCTGTGGAAGGACTCTGGAACTGGAGTGACAGGACAAGGAGTATTGGGTACAAGTTGAAACAAGGGAAATTTAGTTTAGCTTTAGGAAGAAATGTTTTACTTTGAGGGAGGTCAGACACCCCTCTGGGAATGGGTTGCCCAGAGGTGTGGGTGCCCCAATCCTGTCACTATTGAAAGCCAGGTTGGAAAAGACCTTGAGCAGCGTGCTCTGGTGGCAGGGAGTGCTGGGGCTAGATGATCTTCAAGACCATTTGCAACCTTTTGACACTCTGATTCATTCTGTGATTCTGTGATTCAGTGAAATGGGTATGTGGCAGTTCCTCTAGAATCTGGAATGATGCATAAGAAATGGCAGTTTCACTGCTTTGCAGTAGTGAATGTATTTTATCGACCAATGACTTGTGTCCTACTCACTGCCTGTTGTTCCACTGCTGAGTTTGTAAATCCTCAGGGCAAGTGTTTGTGTTCATCCTCACCTCATCATCACATCCCCCTCTAAGAGATGGGTGGGTGGGTGAAAGAGGGAAATTACCTGGCTACTTTGCTCTCTATATTTATATATTTATCCATATTTGATCCTTATTCTGCAGAGCATAGATGCAGCTAATTAAGGAAGTGATCAATACCCCCACAAAGCCACAGGTGACTATAAATTTGCATTATTTGCTATTGCAACAAAAATGAGTGAATGGATTTTGTAGGTTCAGAGATGCCATTTTGAAGATGTGATCATTAAATAATGGAGGTTGCCAATTAGGCAAGGTGTTAAACATATGTATAGTTGCCAGCATATGTATAGTCTCACTCTGCTTATGTGTTTATAGTGCCTTTTGGATATGAGCCTAGAAATAACATTTTCTTTCTTCTTTCAAGGTATATTCTTATACTAAATTGCATTTCTGTTTAACAATATTTTTTTTCTGCTTATAACTTCAGCTTTTTATTTTTTTCCCATAACAAAAACATTAAATTACCACTTTGAATTATGAATATATATTGATGGGTCAGTACCACATAAAACTTACTTACTACTAGGCTATAATGAAGCTTGATCTGAAATTTTCTACATGTATGGACAAATGGTGATTTAATCTAGATATATTGAAAATATGAAAGCATCTTATAGATTATTTTGGCCAGGAATATGTAAGAAAATTATTAAATTATTTTTGGAAAGTATGAATTCTGAAAGTAGTTTGTTATAGATTGTGTTACATCATAAATATTGGTGTGCATTTAAATGTGCCTTCACTTTTGTGCAAGTATTGCAAGAATGATTTATGCATTTCTGGAAATGTAAACACTCCATTTTCTTTGAGTCTGGAGGTAATGCCAAATTCCTGCTCATTCCAATTCGTGCTGTTTGTGTCTTCAGCTGCAGGTAAACAGCAACTTGATTTAACTTCTGTCTGCAGGGTCCATTCTAACCCCAATTACTGGAGAAAATAGCCTTACTTTCAGATGTTGAATTTTACTTTGCAAATAATTCTTCACAACTAGAAAGGAGAGGTATGCAAGTAGTTACATTGTTCTCTTTTGCCACTCTGCGCTGTGTAATGTCTATCCCTTATTCAGTTAAGAATAAATTCATCTGCTGTTGTGGAAAAATGCTGTTAAATAAAGCTGATCTTGAGGCCATGAGGTTATCTGAATATTGTTTGATGACATTGCTGTTGTTCTCAGTCTTTATAAATTTTAGGAATTTGTTTCTAAAATTGCAAGCTGTAAAAAAATGCAATACAAAATTAAGCCACTATCTTTGATTTCTTCATTCTAGATGATGCTTCTCTAGAAGCAGGAGATGTAATTTGGAGAAATAATTGAGGTATCAGAAAATAAATTTCTGTAGAAACTTACAGAAATATTCATCATATATTTAGGTAAATGGTAAACTATGATTCTTTCAAGCCTCTTAGATAAAAAGGTTTTTTATATAGATTTTATGATATTTAATAATAGATAATTTATTTAATGAAGGGCCTCTGGTGCTTTAATATTAAGAAGAATATATTTTATACGGGAGGGAAATTGTAACCAGTTATCTTTCCACTGAGAACTCTAACCAGGTTTTTACCCTTCACAGAGAGGCATGCTGAAAATAAAGTGGATCAATACTGAACAGTGAAGAAAGAGAACAGCCATACCAAGATACAGGGTTAAAATAGCTTCACAGTGATGTTCAAACGTCTCTGAAGATGATGTTAGAGGAAGGGACAGAATGAATCATTCAGGTATCTAAATACATACTTTTGGTGTTGGTTTAGCTACCAAATAGCAGTCATGACAGCAAAACCCAAAGTGTCTAGAACAACTAGCTGTAAAACCCTGAAGCATCTAAAATGGCACTAGACATCCATCCAGCAACTGAATCCCACCCTGAGAGCCTACCTTGGTCTGATAAACAATACCAATGCCAGTTTAGAAAACAGATTTAAGTAGATAAACATCACATTTAACCTGGAGATCTCTGTTGATCAAGGTAAAAAACAAGTTATTGAAATCACGTGTCAGAATGATTATCATTGTCTGAAGAGCTGGAGGAAGTTTGGAGGCTGCAAAACCAAAAAATGAATTTAACCAGTCATGCAAGACATGCCTGGGGCCTTGATAGCATCCTTTTTCATTGTGACTGAGTGCCTAAACAGGCTCATATTCTGCTAACAGAGCAAAGACCTCTTTTTTCCCTGAAGAATTCTAAATTATTATCTCATAAGACAGGGAGAAAGCAAAACATGCTCAGAAATTGTTGGGCAGTTTGGTGGACTAATGCAGAGAAAGATCAAAGCATGCCTAAGAAAGAGGAATTAATCTAGCTGAAAGTTTGAACAGGTATGAAAAGTTGAAAAGTTCTGCTGCTGGTGGGGTTTTTTTTTGGATGAATCTTTTTAATTGTGCTTTTAAATTCTTGCCAGTGGCATCTAGAGCACTCACAGGACATCCTACACAATGGAATTTTTTTTAATGGGAATAAGTAAACACTACCTTATTTGATGGAGCAAGGTGATTTTTCAATAAATGTGAAAAAGCAATATAAGTCATCTCACAAAATATCATGCTGGCCTCTTATGCTAAGGCAAGAAAAAATTTCCTGCAGAATATTCTTCTTAACTGTTACCATCTTCTAATTGATGATAAATCCCACGTGAAAAAACAACACATTTTTACCCCAAAAAAGGTACAATCCTCTAGGACAGCATCTAATGTTGAGGTCAGCCAGAAGCCAAATGTGAAGGTCTCCTTACATTATCAATGTTGCAAAAGACTGGGAAAAAATCCCTCCAGGAGAAGATGCATTGGGTAGCCAAGAGCACCTTTAATTGGTGCAGAGGAATGTCCTTCCCTGGATCTGCATGGCTAAGAGAAGCCCTGTGTGCTTCCAGGAAAAGAGAGAAGCCAGTGGATCTTGGGCAGTGGTGATCCAAAATCTGGGGCTTTGGAAACCCCACTGGGGCTTAGCTGATGGCACAGAAGTTCACCCAGGGCAAAGGCAGATTTTGTTGACTGGAGACACCCTAGCTGGGCAGATATGAGATGATGGGAGAAGGGGAGAATGGGAAAAAGGGGAGAAAGAGGCAATCCGTGTGATTGCTGAATGGATCAATATGATGTGGACATGAATGGTCCTTTCACCCTCACTGAAACCCTCATGCTCTCCTCATTTCTGTCTGCATTTGACTTGAGGCCTGTGTCTGATATCAGTAGCACGTTTTAACAAAAGATCATCCTGCTTTGCTTTTATACTCCTCTAAAAAGGAAGAATCAAATGTGAATGTGTATTTTAATGTTATTTGGTTGTTCCACTGCCACTACCAATTTAGATGCAGTACATTGGCTTTTGTAATTTTTATGTGATGCTATTGATGTGTGGATTTCTGGTTGTAATTTACTTAGTATAATGAAGGCAAATCGGGATAGAAAAGCCCAAACAAATGGCTAATAGAAAATTTAGATTCCAATTCTAATGTCTGTATTAATATAAATTCAAATTATTTCACTGAAGCCATTGAGTTATATGCTTTTTAAATAACCAATGATTGAACGACATTTTGATTTTGATGTGCTTATCCTCATCCTCATTAAGCCTTTATAATGTCATCTAAGCATATAACATGTAAGAGAATGTTATTCCACTGAAGAAGATACGTCTTTACTACCATTTAGTATTGCAATGGGTGGAGTTTTTCCAGTCCAGAAAATTTCATTTTGACATTTTTTCAGGTAGCAAATTAATCAGATAGAAGAGAGAATGGAATTTTAAAAACCCGAACCCAAACATCTGCTAATGTTTTTATTGCCAGCTTCTAATTCAGCATTGACAAGTGTATGTCTTTCACAGTGGAAGACTTTATTTTTCAGTTACTGGATGCTCTGAATGGGCTCAGAATGAAAAGCTGAACATGCATTGTTGACATCCATTCTGAGCAATAGAAATGTTAAAATAGTGGTACTTCTACACTTCTAATGCCCAAATCCACCCCATTGCCTGAACACTGCTCCACTGATAAGCTTGCTGATGCAAAGTGCAAGTATGATCTTCCTCTCAGTCACAGGGTGACTTGCATTTGAAGTTTTTTAAGGATGTTGTCTGTGCTGTGAAGCAATCCCAAGGCATCACAGGAAAATAAGAGGTTGCTTTGACAAGGTGAAGAGATTATTTGGTCTACCTGCTCATTTTTCAATTTCTCAAGCACATTTGAGAATTAATAGCCTCCTTTAAAGCTTGCAGGGTTTTTTTCCCACAGGGATTCTGAAAATGGGCTCTGTCGCTAAGACAGTGACATCATACTGACTTTCTTCTAATGGTTTGAGGATCCTGAGCACACACAGGCTCAGGTTCTGTCTCTAAGCCTTTCCTGCCTGCCTGCAAGTACCTCCTCATTTTCGGAGTCAATCAGGAAGTACTGCTGTTTTGGCAGGGTTACAGCTGCCTTCATCTGGTCTCCACTGTCCCTGTTGTGCCTGGTGGACACCGCTCTGTGTGCTTCAGCTTCTGCCAGGAGCTGTGCTGTGTGCTGGGGAAGGGCTGCAGCACAGGCAGCTGTACAGAGGAGCTGTGCTGCTGAGCAGGGACAGTCTGAAGTGGGAAGAAAAGCTCAAGTTTACAAGGAGCACAAAATAATAGAACAGCTGGAGATATAGGGGAGTCTAGATGACAGTGGCATTTTGAACACATGCTGCAGTTATTTCTGCCTTTTTGAGTATACTCATGCAAGCCTCAGAAGGGACATTGTTAAGAAATTCACTTACACTGGAGTGAAGGGATGCTGTGACCATGTCACTCTTCAGCTCCTGCACAGTGCTGTCTTCACACAGCTGTTCTACAGGCTGCAGGAGCAGCAGATCTGGTGTCCAGGGACTCAGTGCAAGCTCTGGAGCAAGCAGCTGGTAAGGCAGCATCACCACATCATTTATGGAAAGGTTTTTCTCTACAGGCATTTGAGAGATACACACAACATGTTGGACAGTACCACCACATCTAGGCCTGAGGTTAATGGGTGCTGTCACAGCTCAGCATCCCTGGAAAGCAGCAGGTTGAGGAAGCTGGGCTTTGATACTAGCTGGTTTGAAAAAGCTAGCCCTGTTTGAAATACTTGAGTGTTCAGGCAATGTGTTCAGGCAATGAAGATATTGGGAAATGCAGTAAATAAAGATAAATGATGAAAATACTACATTTATGAGTTAATATATTAAGTAACAATAATAATCAGTTAGCTTATCAATTACCTAAAATTTTACAGTTCTTACTAACTACTATGTATTTTTTGTGTTTATTCTAGACAATACTAAGTACCAGTCCTTCCACTGCCAAAGCAGGGGACAGGCAGAGCTTGGCAGGACTGTGCTTGGAAGGGCAGTGGGAAAGTGGGGCTGCACAGTCCAAGAAGCCTCTGTGAGGAGAGCAGGATCCTGCTCAGTGCCATCCCAGGACTGTGTCTGCAGGGAAGGACTTTCCCAGCCTTCATGCAGGGGAATCAGGCACTCCCAGCATCATCTCCTTGAATCACTGCTCCTCCTGCGGGCCACGCCAGCCCCAGCGTGCCGTGGGGAGCCGACCCTGTGCCAGTGTGGCACGGAACCTGTCCCAGGGCTGCAGGAGTTCTCTTGTCCCCAGTCCATCTCAAGGAACTCTGCCATTTCAAATTATTTGAAGCAGATGACAACCAGATGAAAACCAAGGGTGGGAGGCTTTTAACATTGCATGCTAACATTGTGCAGTGGCTTGTGTGAGCCAGTACTGGCCAAAGCCCCACTAGCACTGCCTAGGCTGGTGTTCCAGATTGCAAGGCAAGATGTATTCTATTGCCATCTATATGGCAGTTGTCTGGTGTCAAGTGGGCAATTCTCCTTATCTCTCTTCCTGAGTGATCATAATCAAGGTCCCTCAGCAGGGGACATCTGCTGATAAGAGGCTATTGAATGTCACCACATGACTGGTAAGAGCTATAACATCCCACTGTGAGATGCTCTGCCCAGAGGGAGGAGCCAAGCATTCCTACCCAGATATAACCTGGAGATTCTGACACACCAACACAGCTCTTCTCTACTGGACTCCCCAGAGGAAAAGCAGCTGCTTCTACTTCTACAGATCTGTGGAGGAAGAATACACCCCTTTCCTACAGGACCCCTGCTCCAACAGAACCACGCCTGACACTCCAGGAGGACTGTAGCCCTTTTCCAACTGGACTGCTACCAGCACCCTGACCCACAGGGTGTCAGGTTGTGTTCTGACTCTGTCAATGTTGTTCTAGTGTATTGCATTGTTTTATTTTATCTTTTTTTTTTCTTTCCCTATTAAAGAACTGTTATTTCCTGCTCCCATATTTTTTTTGCCTGAGAGCCCCTTATTTAAAATTCATAGCAATTCGGAGGGGTGAGGAGAGTTTGCATTCTTCATTTCAGGGGAGGCTCCTGTCTCCTTTAGCAGGCAACTGTCTTTCCAAACCAAGACAGCTGGCAAAGGGCTGCACAGACCTCCACAGTGGCCAGGGGCCAGCACCAACTGCAGTAGACATGGGCTCTCCTCCTGCCTCCAAACAGAACTGAAATACTACTTTTCCTCTGAGGATGACATGGCTTCAGGAGTCAATGTCCAGGGTAAAATGGTAATACAGGACTATTTGGAAAAGTTCTGTTAGAAGCATTGCCTGCTTCATGTGTTTAATCCATGAAGAAGGTATCTGTGATTTATTTAAGATTCTGGTCTCTTTTAAACTATGTTTCAATTAGTTTGCTTCATGAGTACTTATAAATAGATTTTCCCTGAAAAATGTAATGACTTAATGTAATAGGCAATTCACTGAAAAAAAAATAATGGTGCCTTAAAAGAATAAACTGTTAATGAAATTATTTTATTAAAATCAGATATGAGGCATGATTTATATATATTGCCACCGATGCCAAAAGAATATGCTTTTCTTCTCTCCTGAAAACCTTCAGACTTGTGACATGGTGTCCAAATGCAAGCTTTACAGTTATTGCAAACGGGAATCAATGGTAGTTTCTAGCTTTTTTTATACTTCCAGATAAAAACCTTCTTTTTTTAAAAAACACTATATAGAATCATAGAATAGTTTGAATTGGGAGGGGCTTTTAAAAGTCATCTAATTCTAACCCTCCTGCAATGAAATCAAGATCTTAGTATAATCAGCTGAAATTATACAAATATATGCATATGTTTCCTGCAAGCAAAATCTACAGCTAAGTTAAAGGTTTTTTGGCATGAGAAACATTTTTATCATAGAAAATTGTGAAATAACACTTGTCTTTTTGTAAAAAAAAGGAAGAAAAAACTGTCACAGCTAAAGATTACTTTCTGTAGCTGGGGTAAGTTGTTTATTCATTTCTAAGTGATAACCTTCATGGTTGTCACTTAGATGGTTTTTGATTCTTCAGAGAACCCACCTGGTATTTAAACTCTCTCTTAAGGTAAATTTTTAATACTTTTTTTCATCAAGGTTCATACATTCTGGCAACCAGAGGTAGATATAAACAGCCAAAAAGCAAAACAACATCCAGCAATTGCTAAAAGTTGAATAAATTGCATAAGTTACACAGATGTTGTATGACTGAATTAACTGAACACCACTGAAGTTAAAAACATAGTTTAGCTGAAGAGTTTATTGACATGTGGTGCAGAAAACCTTGGAAGTGCTGGAATTGGTGGAATTGCATGAGGTACCTTAAACAGAGAATGTCTTAGCAGCAGCTTTTACTTTCAAAACTAATTGAGCAGGGGATACCAAGAGGTTTGTATTGGCCTTCAAATTATCTACTTGTCTTATTCAAACTTATTTCACGTGCTGATTTTCTGGCATGGGCATGCTTAGACCCATCTTCTGGAGTGCCTTTGTGATCCTTCACATCACAAACTGATGCAGATGAGCAAAGCACCAAGCCCATTTCAATATATCTTCTGGGATAAATGTGCAAAACATGCATATACAATCCTGTTAGGAACAATGAGCAGCAAATTTTGTCTATGTGCTTCCTGAAAAGGGCCACAGCAGGAGCACTTGGCCTCGTACCATTAGCAAACACTTTTATCCTTAGCTGCCTTTGCTGCACTTTTCTGGTTTGGGTTTTTCACAGAAAAGCAGCAGTTCTCTGAATGCACACGGTTATTTGGGAGCTCAGCCCTCTGCACAGCCACTCTCTGTGACAACTAGAAATAACTGAATTTTCAATGCAGTTTTCAATGCAGTCTTTCTTTGTCACTCTGCAGGATCCCTTAGAATAGCAAAGTTTTGACATTTTTTGTCAAAATCAGAAAATGCCAAAACATGACTATCACATGTTTAGGATGACTCATGCCTAAATACATGACTTCCAGTCCCAGCTACAGCAGAAACTTCCTTCTTCTTTATTCTCTCTCTCCTGTCCTCCTAGAAAGAAGGCAAATAGTACTATTTTTCCTCTCTTCCTCTCCATCTCCCCAATATAAATGACCATTTCACAAATGGACCACATCTACACCTGATCAAGATTTCCCCAACACAAAAATAGGACTTTGAAAATTCTGAATAAACTAGCATAAAAAATGAATAAACAAATAAAACTGATTATCCTGAAATGCTCCATGGAAAAAAATGAAAAAAATAAGTAGATGGAAATATAATTCAAATGGCAAGGAGAAATGTCTATTTGCTAACAAGTTCAGAGGTTATTTCATCAAACTCCAAACCTGTGTGTGAAAACCCATTCTGAAGCAGCTCCTAAGATGGACATTCAAGTAAAAAGGCCCTTTAGATAACCCCTTCAAGGCAAACTACTTTCTATTTTATTCTAAAGGCAAAGATTGGCATCAGGGCCTGTCGATAAGCACCCAGGATAACAGTTACAAATGGGTGGGAAAAACCCTGTGACAGAAAGGATGGCAGTGGGTGGATCAGGGAAAGAAGTGAACGTATTTGCCTAAGCAAAAACCGTGCTTAGGTGATACAGTTCCTGGTTTTTGTACCCTCAGTTCATTTTGCTTGTCATGTGGCTTGCTGCAATGAGTAGCTTCTGAGAGGAAGCCACCCTGGTATAGGCTGTGCAGCACTTGGTATGGGGTGCCCAGGATCAACAGTGATGCAGTAATATGGCTCAGAAATTAGTGAGAATAAGCAGAATCCAACTCCTAAGGCATCTACAATCCCACTTTTGCTAACTAAAACAGTATAAAAGGGATAGAAAATGTGACCAGGCTCCAAATTTGTTTTCTCTGAGGGCTAGAGGGAATGATTCTGATAAGAGGGGAAAATATAAAGGACGTTTTTCTGAGGTATTTATTATATTGAAATATACACAGAGGAAAACTAGCCCTGAAGACATAGAGGGATTTTTAAAAATTTATTTCAGCATATTTCACCATCTGACTAAACTCACCAAACTTCCCAAAATACCCTTTCAGACCCATATAACTGGCAGTGGGGTGGCTTCAGATGTACCAATTGAAAGACAGTGAGGTTCAACATTTTCATTAGGACTCATTTGTCTGCATGAGAAAAGGGACATGGTATTTCACTTCATTCACCTCTAAGAGAGATGGTCTGAGCCATGCACTGTAGCTCAGGCCCTGACATTATTCACTGTCCATGCCTGTCCCAGTGGCACAACAGACCAATTACTGCCATGTCAGTGGAAAAAGTGATGAAGGCAACACAGAATATAGGATTCAATCACCTTTGTGCTTGTGATGTGTGAGTACAGTTCATTGCTTGCAGAAGTCATGCCATGTTGTTCCTGCTTGCCCGTGGCTGCCACATTCACTTTAAAACACCTGATCTTTCTAAGGCACAGTGATTAGTGAGGCTTCATTAACTGCAGATATATTAATGTATTAATAGGTATTAATGACCACAGAAGAAGCTGTTACTGTCTCAGTATTTAGCCTGGGATGTGGCCCATGGGATTCTGACCTTTGTAGCTCAAATGAGCCATTTTGGGTGCTCAGGCTGGTTGGTATGCCTAAGCAGGGGGATGAAGGCCCACAGTGAGAGGTTAATAAACCCAGCATGGGGCATGAGGCCAGTGCTCTTCTCCTAATCACATCACCACCTCCATGACCCAGCTCAAGGAGTACAACCTTTATGCAGTATGTGGAACTTGTAGTTGAAGTGACAACAGCCTCCAAAGCTGGACAGTTAGAAAACTTGCACATGACAAGGCAGGAAAGTACCCAGGCTTCTCATAAATTCTGCCAATTGCACAGACTGTATGTCTAAGATAGACTTTGAAATCCATGCTAGGTTTCCACCCTGAGCAGAACAATACTTCTTTGCAGCATGTTCTGGCTCCAGGGCAAAATACATTTATATTTACTGAAGACTAAGAAGCATTCACCTAGCTTAAATGATATGAAAGAGAAAGATGTATTTATGCCCCAAGGTTTTACTTCTCTTAATGTAAGACTTGTATTAAAAACACCCTCCACATTTAGAAATCTGACAGTTGCCTGCATTTTGGCCCAGGGGTTCACAGCTTGGGGGTCTGTAATGAGCTGGGGAACAGGAGAAGATATGCAGGAAATCATGCCTTTCTTTCCTGATGATCAGCACTTGCACAGAGAGCAAGGAAGGCAGGTGTTTTTCCCCCACAATTTTATCTCCTTGCAATTTCCCAAGGCCCATAAAAATAATGATGAAGAGATCAGCAATCCAGTTACAATGGACTTAGTTTATTTTTCCAGTTAGGGAGCCTCTGGCCCTTTGTATTTTACAAAACAGAAGAGCAAAAATAGCAAAAGGGCACAGTTAAAAGTGAAAAGATGCAAAATAAAATAGAGTTTGTCATTTAACCCCTGGGGTTTATTATACTTAGAGTGATCTTGAACATATATACTTTTCTTCTCTCATGGCTCTCACTAGTATCCACATAATGGAGACAAAAAAAAAAAAAAAGATTCATGCAACTTTAAAAGTGCCTCAAATTTGCATTGACTTTTGCAAAAATGAGGGGACTAATAACCATCAAACACATTACCCCCATTTGTCTACTACTTCTTCTATGTGAAGAAGCTGTGCAGCAGGTGGTAACTTCAGCCAGTCTTTGTTAAGCTTGCTTTATTTACTTACATATTAATGGTTTCTTTTCTTCTGTATTATGTTTTTGTCACTATCTCTCCTCAGATTTGGCAAGTGGAGAAATACAAATGACATTACACTACAGACATTGCTACTATAAATGAAGCTTGCTGTGAACTCCACCTTCTTATTCCAGATCAGACATGGAAAATTTAATTAGATCTCTTCCCTCTTCCCTGTAACAGTGCTTGTCTCTCTCTGAAGGATGATGCATGCCCAGATATTTTAGTGGAACCTCTGAAATCGAGAACAGAAATTATTTTAAGAGCAAATATTAAGCAAAGATAATAGTGTAAAAAATATTTTCTCTTTAGAGGGACTGAGCCTGTCACTTCTGAATGTGAAAATATTAACTTGCTCTAGTAATTTGTGCCCTTCTTTTTTGGACTGCTGCATGGGCCACATACTTATTCAGAGGTCTCTCTACAAGGAAATAGGATCTACTGCTGAGCTGATATCAAAACCTGAACTAATCAGGCACACAATGTGTCTAACCATCTTGTACAATTAGTTGCCTTAAAATGCCCCAGAAAGAGAAAAAATATATAAATACAGAATAGAAGAACTCTTCCTACCATGTACAGTAATGTCCAGAAAGTTTCATTCCCTCCCATCCATACCACCACTCTGGTATGGATTTGATGATTAAAGGGTTGTTATCATTATGTTGTCCCAAGGATTGTTCCCAGTTTGGAATTCCAGTGCCTCCATGGCTCATCAGATATGACTGTGGATGTGCACCCTTTGTATTTGTATCAAGGCTACATCTTTTGCCTCTCTGCACCTCTCTGAATGTTTCACCCTCTTTCCTTCTCTGCCATCTATTCCAATTGAAATTTTTAGGACAGCAGCTCTCATTTGAATGTGCACAGATGAAATCCACAAGGTCTTTTTTTTTTACAACAGCAATAGAACAAAAATGCAGAAAAATGCTTCAGCATGAGATTACTGTTGTTTCATTTCTCACATTCCCATTGAGCCCTCTAACAATTGCTTGGAGCAACAATTTGTTTTAACAGCTTCCTTGTTGTTGTTTTAACATTTTCACCTCTAATATTTGAGTATTAAAAATTCTCTCACGATTGTAGTTGATCGTGGCTTTTTGAGCCCTCTCTTAGCTTTTATTTTATCTGTTAATTATAGATATATATTGAAATTATAGGTTTCCATGTCAACAAGGTTTCTCTCTTTCCATCCAGCAAGTAAGCTCTTCTTGAAAGCTGGCCAGCTGGCTTTGTGTTTTTTACCTTGGCCTGAGTTTGTGGTGAAAGTAGAAGGCTTGTATTCCATTTTAACTGTTTGTGTGGAGGTTGGCTGCATTGTAATGAGTGTGAGCATATAACCTTATATTAAATATTTGTAATAAGACAAGGAAGAAGGCAGCATCTTTCAGCCTAGGCTGTCCTTGGCTTCAAGAGTGTATTTTGCGTACCAGTGTAGTAGAGAAAAGAGGAGCAATCTCACACTCAAGAGTGTGTGTGGGGAGCTGTAACTATGACTAGGTTCTTCATAAAAAGTGAGATGCATATAGAGAGAAGGTTCAACAAATCTGTCCTCCCTGGTTTATGTAATTCTAAAATTTTTGAACCATCTGTCCCATAAGAAATGTTCTTCATTTCAGAAACAAATCTTTAAAAATACCAACAGAGGGGTGGAATAAAAAGAAAAATACACTTGGAAACAAAAAATGCACTCAGAAACATTTCTTAGGCTATTTTCCTGAGTTTGGCAGCTCTTGAAAGGAACCTGTTTCCAGTCGGTGTCAGATCAGGGATTTCCAATCAGAGCAATGTATGTTCTATTCGTACCCAAATGGTTTATTAAGATAAAAAGGTGGCTGGCAAGTTGGGGACCAAGGCTGAGGCTGGTCAGAGCTGGGGCCAAGGCGCTTTGGTGGTGCAGCAGATCATGCTGGGGATCCTCTTTGGCACCAGAGGTCATCTCCAGCTCCCACTGACCGTGAAGTAGGAGGAGCACCTGGACACCAGAACCCAGTGGGAAGGGCAGTGGCCTAGGAGGGAAAGTGTGTGGGGTCACCCCCGGCAATGTCAAAGGTGACACTCGAGCAAAAAACAAACCAAAAACCTTTAATCGTTCTGCAGTCTTTTGATTTGATTAATTTGGTTATATTTATAAAATGCAATCTCCGGGTCTTACACCACCTATATGTATGTAGTTCTTGATATGTATGTAGTTTTGCCAAGTATCCAGGTGAAAGGCAGTGAAAGTGTGGGGCTTTCAAAAGTATGCCTCCTTCTCTGGAGCATGCTCAGGGACAAATGTTTTCATTCCTGCCTAGAGGAATAATGAGAGTTAGTAGATTAGCACTCATAAATGCAGGATGAAGCCTATGAATAAACTCTATGCCAATGCATTTGTATGAACAACTAATGTAGTTGCGAGCAAAATACATCACAAATTAGAAGTGCAGGGCTTACAAGGATATTTATTCATAAATGTAAATAGCTGTAGAAAAAAAATGAAATCTTTCAGAAACACAGCTGAGGAAATGAAAAGATACAAGTAATTCAAACAAGCATCAAAGGCCTGAATTTCTGAGGAGCTGTTGCTAATGAAAAAACAATTGTCTTCACAGAGCAGCCATGCTAATGAGCTGTGCTTTACAGATGATAATGAAGTATTTTTTAGGAATGCCTAATAAAGACAAAACTGGTGAGACAATGAATAATAATGGAAACTGAAAATCTCTTAGAAATTAAAGGAATTGTGAACAAATATGCTTATGCTGTACTGAGACCAATAATAACTTATGTTCTCTTTGCATTTTCAAAAGCAAGAAATATAAAATCCTAATTCTCTACAGTTTTTAAAAATAAATTTAAAGCAGAGCAGCAGATTAAATTTGGGTGTTAGCTGGCAGAATGGCTTGGTATCCATGGAGAGTAACATATATCCATAGAAAACCAAATGCAAGGTCTGGTATAAGTAAGCATGATGTATGGTTGCTATACTGGACTCTATGGGAAACCAGTGGGCAAATACACTGTGCTGTATGGCTGGCACTGGGCAGGTCTGCCCCAAAAGTTTGGTAATCACAGCTGCTGCAGATAGATGCTGCAGACAAGGGTAGGAGAGGGTTTGAAAACTCCCAAAATACAACATGGTGTTTCCAGTCAAGAGGTCTACACATTGAAATAGCATGCTCTGAACACAGGAAGAATCACAGAGATTCCTGCTCACAGATTGTGGATTTTATGGTCAAAAGCTGTGGGTTTAGGAAACATTAAAACTGCATAGGTGATATTTTAAAATTTGTTAAGAACAAAGTCTTTTGTAGTGCATTTAAAGATATTTTGTCAACATCTGTAAGCATGGGAGCAGTTACCTGGCATTTTTTCCCAAATTGACATTCAGCTGTATACTTAATTTCCTTGCACTGTTAAGTCTTCCTACTTTCAAACTTCTGTTAAAAATATTGTTCCTTACATCAATGTTGGTTCTGAGCACTCCTCAAAAATAAAATAAAGCTTATCAAATCAAAAACCTCACAGAACATAAGGCCAGAGACTTGCTGAGCTACCGCCAGGTGTCAGAGTCTGCCAGTGCTGGTTTCACAACAGCTGCCACAGCTGGAGATAAGGCGTGTGGGGAAAAGAGGAGGGAAGTGGGAGTGGTGGAGGCTTAGGGGGTGGAGGGAGCTGATGGATGAGAGGGGGCGTGTTTGCAGTCTTTTCTGTAAACCTACTGTTTTCTAGACAAAGCTGTAGCATAAATACTGAGGCATTCAATATTCTTTCATAAACATTCAAACCTCTAATATGGAAATAACCTTATATGAATTATTATGGCTACCAAAGTAAAACCAAAAATGTGTCTACCAGTTAAATGTAAAAAAATATCTCATGTTAATGTGGAATTTAAAATGTCTTTACTGGGAAGCCACTAAGCTTTTTTCTCTTGGTTCTGAATCATAATATTTTTCCTCAAAAATCTCTAAATCGCTGTTAGTTTCTGGATTTTTTTTTCCCTGTCATCTTGCAATATGGTTTGGAAAGTTTATTTGCTCATAGATTTTTACTCATCTGTTGATATGTTAAAAAAAATTAAAATAATTTTCTACCTCTTCTTCCTATAAATACCTTTTCTGCAGAGGAGAGCAGAAAATGGGCTCAGTCCCTGGGCCCATTTATATTTTCTCCAGCACAGCTTTTATCCTGTGCTGAGGAACTTAGGACTCAGCCTGTGAGCAGAACTGTTGCAGCAGCAGGGTCCTCGGGCCTCAAGAGGAGATGTAGGTACTTCTGCTGGTTTAGAAGGAGAAATTTGAATTTGTTTCAGCCAGAGGATGTCATGCTCACCTTACAAGAGAAGGATGAGGTGCTACAAGAGCACTTCTTTCCAGAACAGCTTTGCATGGACTCCTACAGCTGCAGGGATTCCTGTTGGCCACAGGTGCTACCAGCTTCTTTGAGCACGTGGTCAGCTGCAGCAGCACGCTTAGAACCCACTAGGCACAGGCACAGATGTCTTATTAAAGATGAGAAACTTTAAACTTGGCCAGCCTCTGAATCAGCAGTTTATGGTCTTTGCTGTCCTGGAGTTGCAGGTTTTGTGTCCCCAGCAGTGAACTTTTTAACTTTTATTTCTGCATCTGATCTAGGCCCTTTGTAGGTGTTGTTTAAGTGATCAACAGGGAAATGTTGTCATCTAGGAAATAATGCAACATTTTTTTCTTCTGTATTTAGGTATAGCTTCTTTATGCCATGAGGGTATCAAATATGTCGACAGCTTATCGACTCTTACTCTAAAATCAATATATATCCTTTGTCACATCACTGAAATATTTGTTAGGTGTTGCTCTCAGCTATTTATGCTTTAAATTTGTCCCCCCCAAAAAAGTGAATTTCATTCTGAGCTTCTTTTCAGCCTTTCAGTTGGATGAGCAGCCACCCATCATGTTCTCTGTTAAAATCATATTGGATTGTGGCAGTGTGTTGGGGGGTTGTTCATTTTAATCTAATGAAAGCATCCTATTAGATATTCACTTTTCAGTCTGAGGGCAGCCTGGAAATGAATAGATGAGATTAATGGAATTCTAATGGCCTGTAAAAAGGAACCTTCTATTGTGGTATTTTAAGTTCTAAGTGTGTTCTCTTGCTTCTCTTGCTGTCTGAGTGCAGAATACGGGCACAGTGCTTCAACATGTGAGTGAATTTGGTTTTGTTTTCTCAGCATGTATTATGCAGGTGCCTTTAGTCAGACTGCATTCATATAAGTTGGTAAGCAAATAAATAGAAATATATTTAAGGCACATATTTACACTCTGAAGAGTTTTTATGGCAGCTGGGAGACTAGTAGAAACCAAGACTATAAAATTGCTAGTAACCTGTGTGTGTTCATGCTTAGGATGAGTAGACAGGACTTGGCACATGCTCACTATATGCCCAAAAAGGAATACATGTGACATTTTAGATGTTGACAGCTTAAAAAATAGAGCAGAGTAGCCAAGAATTATAGTGTGACTTCAGTTATTTAATTTATTGACTGACTTGTCTAATGCCAAACTAAAGCGGTAAAGCACTTAGCTGAAGTGAGACAGATGGTCAGTGAATCAACATTTCTGTGGAGAGTGGTGCTTTTATCCATTTTTTCAGTTCTCTTAGTTTTATTATCAAAGTATTGATCCAAACATCAGATTTTGTATCAATTTACATCACCTGATACGTGATCAGGATAAGAACAAATGTAATCTTTCTCCAAAAAAGATGCAATTTTAATAAGCCTTCTGGAGAAAACAGATATGGCAATTTTCATGGAAAAATAGAGGTCAACCCACAGTTAAATGCATATTTAAATCCCTAAAATGCATCATTCTGCATACACATGTCTGCTACATTACCTTTAAAAACATTTTGTTCCTTGTTGCTTAGGAAGATACCAGTGATCCATAATGCAGAACCTCCTGTTTTGACTTCCACTGTACTAAATGGTACTAAACAGGTTGCTGCTAGTCCTGTTTTACAATCTTTCAAAAACAAAATACTTTAGAGTTTGGAGATCTTTTTCATCGTCACAATTAAACATTCATATTTTTGAGAATCAGCAGCTTTTAAGATGGAAAATGTTACACTATATTTTTGTACTAAGTTTACTGCTCAGGTGAGTCTTAGTCTCTGCCTTTTCCTGCTCTGGTTCTAATGAGTAGAGAGGATCAAATGTGGGTTTTTTAACTGTCCTCCACATCATGTGTCAGTGCTCTGGGGCAGTAAAGTGGGAGTTTTGGATGCCTATGGCAGCTGGTGGGAGCGCACCTGCACCAATGGCTCCCCTAGCCGTGCCTGGAATGGGCGCTCCTCACAAGGCACAGACCCAGTCATGGTCTCTGAGAGCAGCCAAGGTGCAGCACACCGTGATATTCATGCAGTGGGTTTGACTGCAATTTTTATCTTATCTCTCTCCTCTATAGGCCTGACAGTTCCCAGTGTGGGCTGGTCTATGAGGCAGCCCAGGCAGGGATCTTCAGTGACTTCAGTTTTCTCCCTAAACTTCCATTCTCTTACATAATACATGCAGTGTTCTCAGTTTTTATTTGTTTTACTTGCTCCATATTTTCTTTTTTTGCAAATATTTTTTGGTCAGAAAAGTGAAAAAAGGGATGCTACAGTACAGCAGGCGGTGAACTACCATTCACCCCCAGGGCTTTCCCTGGGATGTAAGGAGAGTGGGACTGAATTAGATGACACTGCAATGGTCTTATGTCCACACCATTGTGTGCTCAACTCCTTCCATTTACTATAGACTTATTCCATAAAAAACTTCTTTAAGACTTCTTTAAGAATAAGCAACTCTTCTTTACTCTGGATTTTTTGGCAGAATATCAAAGCTATTCTAGAATACAGGTCTTTTGCTTTCAAGACGTTCGAATAGTTGAACCTCTTCACTAAAATACCAAAAGTTGCAGGAAAGGTAAGCATCTTGGAAGTAGATTTTTATGAGCAGTTCTTGCAGATGATAGGAGTTTATGTGGGTTAAGGGTTGATTTGACAATTTCATGGAAGCTAAATCCTTTGGGATTTCCTAAATGCACACAAATTACAAGTCTTGTGAAGTTCATGAGCTGCAAATGACTGGAGAAGACCTATAAGTCTTGTTCTTGTGCTTTTGCCTAGACACCCATTTCTGACTTCAGATTGATTCAGTACGTTTGCTCCTATGTTCTAGCACTAAGAACTATCTGTAGAACCATGCCAAGACAGAGGCAGGACTTCAGCCCAGAGCCTGTAGTACAGTGTCCTAAACCATCATAAGGCAGCATGGTTGGAAGCAGTTCCATTTAGTCAGGATTTATTTGTTTTGGAAGAGATTTTAAAGGTCATCTAATTGCATGTAGGGACATCTGCCCTGAGACCAGCTTGCTCAAAGCTCCATCCAGCCTGGCCTTGAACGTGTCCAGAGATGGGGCATCTACACCTTCTCTGGGCAACCTGGTCCAGTGCCTCACCCCACTCACAATAGAGAATTTCTTTGTTATACCTAATCTGAACCTGCCCTCTTTCTATTTAAAGTCATTACCCCTTGTCCTATCACAATACTCCCTGATGAAAGTCTATCCCAGTCTTTCCCATAGGCTCCCTTTAAATACTGAAAGGCTTTAAAACAGAGTTTTGAGGATTCCCCAGAGCCATTTCTTCTCCGGGCTGAACAACCCCAGCCTGTCCCCACATGAGAGGTGCTCCACTCCTCTGATCTGCTTTGTGACCCTCCTCTGAACTTCCTCCAGCAGGACAACAGCCTTGTGCTGAGGACCCCATAGCGGACACAGAACTCCAGGTGGGGTCTCAGAAGAGCAGAGTAAAGGGACAGAATCCCCTCCCTCAACCTCCTGCCCACACTGCTTTTGATGGACACAGTTGGCTTTCTGGGCTGCAGCACATTGATGGGTCATGCTGAGCTTCCCATCAATCAACTCCTAAGACTTTCTCCTCAGAGTTGCTCCCAATCACTGAGTCCCACTGATATTTGGGACTGCTGCCATCAAGGTGCCAGACCTTGCCGTCAGCCTTGTTGGACTTTATGAGGGTCACCCAAATCTGCCTCTCAAGCCTGTCAAGGTCCCTCTGGATTGTATCCTCTCTCTCTGTTATTGACACCTCTCAGTTTGGTGTCATCCACAAAGTTGCTGAGTGTCCTCTCAATCCCACGGTCTACATTCCTGACAAAGAGGTTAAATCATACTGATCTCAAAACCAGCCCCTGAGATGTTGTAGTGTGTTGCAATTTCCTGTTTTAGGCTTCCCAGTCCTTTCCCAGGTAGCAATACCTTCTCTGTTCCCCTCCCCCTACCTCTTCCTAAGTGATGTCCATCAAGCTTAACATTCCAGCAAGGGCGTCGTGTGATTGGCAGAAGTTCAAAAGATGCTTCTCAGCCCTGGGCCATTGGCTTGTCTAAGTGTCATTGTCCCCTGAGACTCGCCCTCTCCCACCTGGTTGGTAGCTCACCTATCCTCTCTCTTCCCCCTCCCCCTGAGCTTAAAAGGACCTGGGACCATGCGGCCGGGATTCTACTGCGGCTGTTACCAGGATTCAGAGATCTGGAATAAAGCTCTGGACCAAACCCTGCGGTAGAATCCTCTCCTTTCTTCTTCACCTAGCTTAAGGACTTTCACCAGAGGTAAACCTGAGTTCCTACCAGCCCGGACTTGTTCTCAGTGTCTAGCTGCAACTCCTAGCTAGCCAGAGGGATCTCTGTGGTGAAAAACCACAGCAGCTGCCTTTGGCCGAGCAGTGAGGGCCGGACAAGCCTAGACACGTTCCATCCGGTAATATTGGAATATTATACCAATACTGAGGGACACCACTCAGCGCTGGTCTCCACACAGACAGTGAGCCATTGACTGGCACTCTGTGAGTAGGACCTCACACCAATTCCCTATCCACTGGCTGGCCCTGTGTGTAATGCCACCGGGCCGTTTCTAGCCGGACAGCGGGATCTGTGAGGCCCAGGGTTCCTCAGGCGAGCAGCCTCGGGCCGGGCAGCTCAGCCTGCCGCAGGCCGGGTGTCTGAGCCCTAAGCGCCACAGAGCCTGGCACCTTAGCAAGCACAGTGATTATCAGCTCTTAGTGATTTTCAGCTCTTTTATAGTTTCAGCTCTTTGCTTGCTAAGGTGCTCGGCCGGCAGTGGCTTCCACAGAGCAGACGGAGAGAGAGGAGAAGGCGGCCTCGGAGATTCCACGATGGTTTATTTTCAGGGAGCTCATGAAGGGTTCTGACGGCAGCTCCTCTGCCAGAATGGGCCAGGGTGGCTGCTTATATAGGGTTAGGGGGGCTTAGGAACTGACCAATTGTAAGGGTTAGGGAGAATAGCCTATAGGGCCACAGAGAGATAAGCTAGGCCGGAGGACCTAAGTGAAGACTTTGGCTATAGCTGCTCTAACTCAGCATTTCCTTATCTCTAAGCCTCCATCCTCCACGGGGCCTTAGCCATCTCAGTGTCTGCTACAGTCCACCTGTCAATTCCATCTCAGTGGCGGAACACATTTGGCGCCTGAACAGGGACAAAATGTGTTCTGCCACTGGGCCTCTTCTTGCCGGACAGCGAGATGGGTCCAGGGTTCCTCAGGCGAGCAGTCTCGGGCCGGGCAGCTCAGCCTTCTGCAGGCCGAGTGTCCGAGCCCTAAGTGCCCTTTAGCCTGACACCTTAGCGAGCTCAGTGATTATCAGCTCTTAGTGATTTTCAGCTCTTTTAATTTCAGCTCTTTGCTAACTAAGATGTTGGCCTCAGTGGCATCCACAGAGCAGACGGAGAGAGAGGAGAAGGCGGCCTCGGAGATTCCACAATGGTTTATTTGCGGAGAGTTCGCGAAGGGTTCTGACGGCAGCTCTTCTGCCAGAATGGGCCAGGGTGGCTGCTTATATAGGGTTAGGATTGAAAACTGACCAATTGTAAGGGTTAGGGAAAACTAGCCTATAGGGTCACAGAGATAAGGTAGGCCAGAGGACCTAAGTGAAGACTCCAAGCTTAGCTGTACTGACTCAGCAGTTACTTATCTCAAACTTACATCCTCCACGAGGCCCTAGCCATCTCAGTGTCCGCTACACATCTCCATTTTAGAGACTGTGCAGGATAGTATCAAATGCTTTGCACAAGCCCAGGTTTCCAGGCACTGTGTGGTTTGGATCAGAATTAAGAAGTTGCTGTATTGTGTGGTGGTGGTGGTGTTCAACAGACACACTAAAAAGAAAAAGCACCCCTGAAAACTCTTGCTCAAATCTAAACCCAGCAGTGGTCTACTTAGGAAAAACAACTTTACACATTTCCAAGTTAAGGCATTTTTGTGTAAAACTAACATTTGTCTCTGTGCTAAACTTCAGAAAACATGGACTAACAGATTCTGGTTGTGTAACTTAACAAGCTATCAAAAGCAGCTCTTCTGAGTGTAAGAGTGATGAGATAGTGCTAGAACTGTTGTTTATGCAACAGACCATGTCTCTGCTTTGACTAAAGTTTCCTGAATTGAAACTCGAGTAAACAATAGCAGTTATTTAAAAAATACTGTACTCTAGAAAGAGTTTCCTGAGAAACAATCCCAACTGCATGCACAAAGTAATGACTACAAAAATTCCTTCTGCCCTATCCTAAATAATAAGTTTTCCTTCTCTTCCCTCCCTAAAAGAAACAAAGGAATTCTAAAAGATTTTTTCCCTCACTAATGGCCATTATTAGCATTTAGATAATTCATTTTTTCCTGGTAATTTTTCTTTCCTTATGATTTTTCATAGTAGGAAATTTTTGAGATTCAGAAAACATTTGGTTATCATGTTCCTCCTCTGGCCAATAGATGGGACTCTTACCTCTGAGATCCCTTCTCTCTTTGATCTAATTGCATAGATAATAATGCAAAAACCATTCTTGAAATCTGAAACATGAGAGATATGTTTCAGCTCTGAAAAATGTATCAACAAGGGACCTCTGCAGCTGATGATATCTCAAGGAAGCCAGATATGCAGGAGATAGCAGAACTTGAGGTTAGAGCAGGTTTATCTTTCAGACAAAATATTTCATTTACAAATTAAAAGCACTTATTGTCTGGAGGCTTTTTCCTCTCAGAAAGGATGCATATTGTAAGAGCCAGGTCAAGTTAATTAAGGGAGTTAGTCATGACTCTGTTCCTGTTGCTTTTTACTCTCAGACACTAGGCTGACACACAAATTCTTGAAGCATATTAGGAGCTGGCCTGCATTGGAATAGCATAACTGGATTTTGTCAGAAAGCACTGCTTTGGGTGATAGATTGTTCCAAGGTGAAATGGTTCATGGAAATAGCTCTTTCCTCCTAATTCTGATGAAATGTAGGAGGGTTTCTGCCTAATTGGAAATGCACCAGCTCCCATGGTAGACCTAAGGACTCTTGTGTTCCAGCTTTCCTGGCTGAGAAGTTATTGGTGGAAATACTGGAATATTTTCAGTGACATTTTGAGTCAGCGTCCCAAACTTGATGGGAGGGAGTCTGGGACCTCTTTGTGGCTATTGTGGTGTGTGGATAGTTCTTTTGCAGACAGTCAGGGAGCTGAATGCCTGGAAGACCTACTGCAATTAACACTGTATTCAGAGATTGGCTCTCCAATTTAATTTCTTTTTTTCGGTGAAATGCTTTGATTAACTTGTCTTTCTAGTTTTGGAATAGAAAGGAGATGATGAAATCCTAAAGCAGAACTGCAGGGTCCCACAGTGGAATGCATTTTATTTTATAGCCCTCAAGATGGCTGTGAAATGGTGACAGTTTTATCTTCAAGGGTGTGTTGCTGTCTGCTGCCCTTGTTGCAGCATTGTCCCTGCACATTTCCTTTTACAGAGTTCCCATGTGTTTGGCTTCCCTGTGGATTGTGCCTTGTGCCTGTTGCCTGAGCACCTTGGGGGATGCTCAGCAATGGCCTGGAAAACACCACGCATTAGGACACAAATGTGAGCATATGCAGAGTGTGTGTGCAGCAAACACACAGCAGCGCCCCGAGGGCATTTGCCCAAAACTGATCACATGAACAGGGATGATGCCATCAGGCCCCATCTGACGGCACTGATGTGTGAGATGGCAGTCAGTCAGATTAAACAGCAGCCAGGGAATTGTACATGACTTTAGACACGAAGGAGTCACACAGAAAAGAGATAAGAAAGGCATGTAAAAGAACTGTGACAGAGCTGGGTTTGACACAGCCAAAGCTGCCCCACCATCAGCACCACCTCTGCCAGGCCAGGCAGAGCATCGTTCTGAGGGCACTGCAGGTGCCTGTGTCCCTTTGGATGGGACAGCAGCACTCTGGACAATGCACACCTGCAGCATGCAAGCCTGAAAACACAGAGTGTTGACATTTTTGTATTTTGAAGCAGTTCATTACGTGCCTAGAATTGTGGATATTACTGGTGTCATCCTAATTTTACAGGAGACTGTCAGGAGGCTTTGCCTCAGTGTGTGCCTGGCTGGACGTTGTGCTTTGAACGCCCACAGGCAGCTGGAGAGCAGGAGCTGCACTCCTGGAGTGTGTCTCACTTTTCATTCCATCCAGATGGATTCAGTTTCACACAGAAAGAACTCAGCGCTCCAAAACCGCTCCCAAGGCATGGAAAACAGGAAAATGGAAGTGTTGCTAACTTGCCCAGCAGGGTGCTAGGGCAGTGTGCCCTCAGCTGAGCACGATATATTCCCATCACATGGATGTCTTGCCACCAGGTCAGAAGCACAAAGGAGCTGCAGCAGAGGGGCATTGAAAATCCCAGTGCTGAGCTGCCTGAAAGCAGCACAGCTTTTCAGGTGGTGTGTCTGACTCTCACACCCATGTTTCACTAGCAGAATGAATAACAATGCCATGTTTTCATTCTGCTCTGTAATAAAAATCCCAAATAAGCTTGATTGGTATTCTAATTTATTAGAACTTTATCTATTGTTTTTTAAGTTAAAAGCAGCCCTATTTTTAATTACAGACAATTCAAGTCTCAAAAGGCAGGGAGGAGAATGTCTTGGCCACAAAACATGGCAATCCCTTACTGAGCCGTTGTGACTACTGTAGCCCCTACAAAATTCTTTTTTATGGTTTTTTTTTGTTTGTTTGTTTGTTTGTTTGTTTGTGATAATAAGGTATGTCAACTCATCCTATCTTTGTGCAATAGATGAGCTATTCCACTTCTACACTACAGGCGAACTGTCAGCTGGCAAAATGAAGTTTTTTTTTTTTTTTTCGTTTTACAGTCTCAAGAGACTTTCCTTTGAAGCAAGCAAACTCTACCACCTGCAAGCTGTCAGGCTTCATGTGCCATTAGTCAAAGGGCTTTTGGCAAGTTGTGCAGCATCCCTCTCAAAGCACATGAAAACTACTCACTGCTGGGTAAAACTAATCATCTACTGGTTAAAAAAGGGAAATAGGGGAAGGGAGAAGGAAATTTCATGATCATGTTGAAGTTCTGCAAACAAAATGTGTCATTTTCTTTAAAGAGGACTTTCAATTGTCCCCAGGCTGTCAGCAGGCTGGCCAGACTGCTGAGTCAGATCAAATGTCATCTCAAATGATCAGAAGTTGTGTTTGTTCATGCTCTCTGCTCTCGGTTTCCCTTTGCAATGCTCTGTAACTGCTGTTTGCACAAAACTTTGCTTGGGATTTGCTTTAGTGAGCAAATGTGAAAGTGTATGTTCTTTACAGGACAGCTCAATGTCCAGCACGTAAGTGCTGCACAGCAGTAAATTAGAATAGAATAAACACAGCATGTTTAGGTAGCATACATGTCTCTGTTGTCCCTGTTAGGTAGCACACACATCTCTGTCGCAGAGGAAATGTGCTTCCAGCTCATAGAAACACCTCCTCTTGTCACATTTTGTCTAAATTACTTCATTCATTTGTTGAACCAAGCCAACAAGGTTACAGAACACTGAGTTTTCCTGAATCTTTAAGTTGTTGTTAAATATTTCTCATGTGTCCTAAGTGATGGATTTGTTTCTCACCTCCTACTTGCCTCCCCTGCATTCCCCAAAACATGATGAAATTTATGACCTGAACATTAAGAGACATGAAGGGAATTATCTCCTTATGTTTGACATGACTGACCTCTCTCTTCAGCAGAAGAAGAGAACATTACTTCAGTCACTACAGGTATACTCTGAAAACAGCAGATCTATTTAAATGCCTAGTAGCTTCACAGACAAGTTCAATTTATTGAGAGTAGTCTGTCATTATACTTTTAAATGCTGCATGGATGTATTGGAAGACAAGAAGCAATAGGGTTTCCCTAGAGAGAGAACTGTCCAACATATCAGTGATTTTTCCATTATACTTTCTCCAAAGTATAATAGTCACTGCTGATACCTTGAAGCTCAGTTTATTGAAAGAATAATCTGAAATGTAAGGAAAACCAGTTGTACTTTTCATTTCAACTTGAAACCATAATGAGATGCTTCTGACCTATGATGCACCTGTGCGCCTTTTCTGGCCTCCATGCCTGAGAATGATGAGTAGGAGCCTCATTAAACTGCTTGGAGTCTGTGGCTGTTTGCATGAGGAGTTACTTCTGTACTGTAGCTGTGATGAGAGCTGGAGTCTCGCAGTCCAGAATTCAGGCAGGCTGCACTGCTTATCATGCTCTTGATTCTCTGTGCCCTTTGCCTCTCTCCAAGGGCTCCACAATAATCCTTGGTGTGCAGAATGTGAGGACATTTTACAGTGTTTTGTGTTCCTGGGGAAATGTGAGTGCTAGGTCAAATGATGCTTTCAGCTCCCTCTGGCTAGATATATCGATTTAAGTGTAGTCCATTAATATAATAATTATGAATTCATGACCCAGTGTTCTGCTCTCCTGTACAGAACAGTTATTGTTTCATAGTGGCTTTTGTTGTTTTCCAAGCACACTTAAAACCCTCTACACTATCTACTAGAATTGATGACCTTCTTTGGCTCCAAGTTCAGGTAAATTATGTAACCAAACATTTCTACCCCAATTCTCCAAAAATTATAAGAGCTGACTCAACCAAGCAATGACAGCAGAAATGCCAACTAAGGACCCAGGATGACCTTACACAAAACTGAAGCTGATCGATTTAATCCAGGATAGCAAAAATCTTTGTCAGCTTTATTTTTGGGAGCTAGAAGAGGTTGCTGTTTCACCGTGCTCTGGTGGGGAGGTATGCAAGGATGTGCTTCCAAGAGAATGACCAAATTTGGTAGGAAAAGAGGGCTGAGTTGCTCACCTATACTGGCCCCAATAGCTGGTGATAACATATGCAAGAAAGGGGAAACTGAAAAAGATGAAAACATCTTTTCTGAAGATTAAGACCCTCTGGTGGCAGACTTAAATTTGTCTGTAGAGATTTGATCTTCACCTTCAGAGAAGGCCACCCACTCTCCCAGGTTCCCTCATCTTTAGCAATCTAGAGGGAAGGAGAAGCAGATGGACTTTGCTTGCCCTGGCAGCCAGCAGGGAGGAGCACCAGCAGGTGGGGGCCACCTTGTATGGCTGAGCCTCCTCTGCAGCTGGCAGATCCAGCACTGGGAGGCCCTTGTGAAGTAGGATAGCAATGGAGTACTCTGCTTGCCACACTCTTGGAGCCCAAGAGGGAAAGGTGTGATGAAGAGTACAGGGCAGGAATCAGACTTGGTGTTCTTCTCCATGCAGAAGAAACTAGGGAAAGTGGTTTCCAAAATCAGCCAGCCAGCTTCTCTTCTGACAGTGGAAATAGGAGATCGCTTAACCTGCAGCCTGCTGTGCCTGACGTGCGCCCAGTGTGCACCACACCTGCATTGCTGCACCCTAAGGGGTCACTGGAATGAAGGTGAGACTCAGAAACACTAATAATTTATGCAGACAAATGAACTAACAAGAAATTTCTCTGTCTGCAACGCAGAAATGTTCTTCTCGTTTTTTCCTCCACTTGCTCAAACAAGCCAGCAGTATAAAATTACTTTGGAAGAATGTGTTGTTATCAGTTCCACACAGCTGTGGCTTAAAGGAGAGAAAACCCCCTGAAAACTCCCAGATTTCAAAACTGCCAGTCCATGATATGGTGGAGGAACCCATTGCAGAAGGTGCACATCCTGGGGTGGGTCTCTACCCTGACCTCCTGAAAAATCCTTTCACTGCAAGTGAATCCAAGAACTGGCAACAGTGTCACTGAGCTGGACTAGAAAGGTCTGTCTGTATCACAATAGCTGCTATGCAAATTTCTTACATTGATAAGTGTCAGGTCTTTAGGATGGAAAGAATTGATTGCTTTTTCAAGATGGAGGAACAGAAAAGCTTTACATTTTCACATTTAGAGGAAAAGATGTGGTCCTTTCCACTCTCCAAAACATAGTTTAATTAGCAAATTTCTTGCACTTTTATTTTCCATCCATTAGACTAACTCTTAGAGCAACCCATCTTAGTTCTTGGTACCATACAAACACACAATAAGGGTGAATACCTGACAGAGAGTGGTCTAAAGAGGCAACAGAAACAAAAAGCAGGACATATCCTCAATTATAACTGGGTACCAAGGCACAGAACAGCTAAGTCATTTACTCAGGTCATGACTGGTGTGGATTAATGTTTCTTGATCTGGTTCAACTCTTAGTCCAGCACTTTATGCATCTACATATTATGTACAAATTGACAAAAATGCTCTTTTTAGATTAATTTAGTATGATGAACAAGTGAGATTTAATTGTAAGATTTGGGACCAGAAGTATCATTATTACCAGATCATTTTTTTTTTTCTATTGGCATGTTGTAATGGGACATAGTCCTGGGCAGTCATACATTTGTCAGATATTATCATAAAAGCTGCTTTTGGAATTAGCACCATTCTCCTTAAAGCAAAGAAAAGTATTTCAGCCACAGCTATTCTTTTCTAGGAAGCAGCACATTATAATGAATGTGTCTGTCTTACCCTCCTGTGAAAAATCAGTATTATATAAAACAGGGACATATAAAATTTAAAAAAAAAGTCGTGCTTTTCAGAAAAAAGAAATTATTACTTAGGTGGATTTTCAAAAGCATCTTACTCAGGCAAAAGAAAATTAAAATAGCCAAAGCTATTTAAATATTCAAAACCAGTGTTCACAGTCTCTTCTGAGTTATATAAGAGAGCACAATAAGAGAAGGAAAGCACAGTTTATCTGAGAAAACATTTTTTCTCTTTGCCATTTTTCTCCTACTTTTTTCTTCTTTCCAATGCCTTTTTCAGTACTTCCACTGATACTGAGTTGAATGCTGACGAGTCAGTACTTGAAATAAATATATATGACCAAGATGAAATACTTGAAATTTGTCACCACCTCTGGCTTTCCTGGCTGGAAGCTGAGAAGTTTAGCAAGGTCTGTGTTTTTTGATGAATTATAAAAAATCAAGGTCTCACTGAATGGCAGCACAGCCTTCAGGTGTATCAGCCCCAGTTTCATAACATCAGCAAACTTGCTGAGGGTAAATTCTATCTGTTTGTCTCTCTTGTGTTGAAATTTGTCTTGTCTCACAAGTTAAAAATAAAACCACCAGATCAGAAAAAAAAAATGTGTATCTGAAATCATGACATTGGCAGTGGAGCAAGAAACAGGTGAAATACCTTAAATTAGTTCCAACTTATTTAATATCTCACTTTTTCTTTACTTCTATGTTAGACAATTAAATAAATTAAGAATATGTGGGTGCAGACATGAACTTGTTTTCATGCATGGGTCATTAAATAATTGAGGTCTGCCATAAGAAAGAAAAAAATATTATTTGTTCTTTCAGGCTCTTTTCAATTATGCACATTATCAAGTTAGCAGGAAGGGAATCCAAGTTTGAAGTCTCTGAACCGGCTACTCATATTCATGAGGCAGATTTGGGAAGTATAAGAGATCACTTTATGTTTTGTTTCAGCGGTCAGGAAGAGTTAAACAGATGAAAGAAGGATGTAAGATATAGGGAGCCATTAAATAGACTAATATATTTCAACAACTAAAAGAGCAGTTGAAGTGGGATGCTAAAAGTCTGTCAGATGGCTAACAGAAGGCAAGAGAAAAAGGAAGAGTTGTTCAGTGTCTCTCCTACAAACAGAAGAGAATCAGATGAAGACCGAAGCTGGAAAATTAAAAATAAGAGTGTGGACATATTTCTTTTCATGATGGTCTGAACTAGTATGGCTGTCTTATATTATAAGCTATTTAAACATAAAACATCCAAGCCCACGTTCAACTTTTAAAGCATATCAGGAGGAAATATTTTCCAATAAGGTAAAGATCCTGCAAATCAAACAGAAAGACAGCCATGTCCTGGCTGCATCCACAGCAGTGTGGCCAGCAGGGTGAGGGAGGAGATTCTGCCCCTCTGCTCCGGTATGACTCCATCTGGAGTTCTGTGTCCAGCCCTGGGGTCCCCAGGATAAGAAGGACATGGACCTGTTGGAGTCCCGAGGAAGGACAGAAGATGGTCAGAGGGCTGGGGCACCTCTGCTGTGAGGAAAGGCTGAGAGTTGGTGTTGCTCAGCTTGGAGAAGAGAAGCAACAACAACAAAATCCCACAGCAAAAGAGGTCTAGTTCACAATATTTGAGTAAATTTAAAATCTTCCACAAGATATTTCCTCCATGAATGAAATCAGAACGCAGAACCTACATGTAAAACTGTTTTGTTTTGGGCAAAGGATTGAGAAAGTCATTGCTTCCTTTCATCAAGCTGACACACCACATGGAAAAATATCAACATTAACTTTAAATCATATGTTATTCATTATTCTCCTCTGAAGATTTTGTGTCATTCACCTTTTTTTTTGAGAGACATTTTACTTATCTGAGGTTTTTGGATGCATAAACATCAAGTCTGATATTACTGCACTTTTAGCCCAAAAGACTATTTCAGGAAAAGAATAAACTAAGAACTGCCAGCACTGACTCTACTTAAAGATCTCCTGATCCTTACAAGATAGGGATCAATGGATTTCATCAATAGTTGATGACAGCTGAATACCATTAGGTTTGGATATAGAAATTAAAGCTTCCACTAGAGCAAGAAGCAGCTATTTCACTCGGTTAAGATGTAATATGTGATAGAACTGCACAAAAAATATTGTTTAACTTCAGTTAAAAATATAGATGTTCCTCTTGTTACTTCCATTTCACCTCATAAATAGACTGCTGACAGAAAAACCCACTTCTCCTCAAAGTCAAGTGGAGGAGTGACTAAAATCTTTGGATTTTAGGGAAGAGGCAGGACCTAGTGTTAGAGTTAGTGAGTTAAGAAGAGGTAGTAAGGAGAAAACTGGTGGGTCTGTCTCCCTGGGGCTGTTTTTTACTATGAATTTCTGCAGCCCACATGAACAGAAGGCACATGGAGAAATTCATATCTGTGTGGGGACCCTCAGTCCAGCTCTCCAGCATGAGCCTTGGCCACACTCTTCCAGCGCATTTTCACATTATGTTTTGTTTAGAATAAATATGCTTTTTTTTTTTTTTTTGACTGATAGATGTGCCATTGAACTGTTTCCAAACCCTGAAATACACAGCAAAAAATCACAACTACTGCTTGCATTTTGAGAGGTTTCTTATTTTTCTGGCAGGCTGTGCTTTTCCCATAAAAGAAGAGATATTTCAGAAAAACATCTCTTCATTTGTGACTCATTCTGCACTGTAGTATCTTCATTGACTTGAGGCTGATAAAATATTCTGTTTCCCTTTCATGGCTCCAGGGCTTTTATCCTTTTCAGAACTGGTTTGGGTTTGGCTTCTTTTTTTCTGTAATACCATGAACCCTTGTTTTGTTGTTCGGATGGGTTTTTTTACCTTGATGTGGGAGCTGCTGTCTGTTCAACCACTCTGCCTCTTTCTTCTCCTGCTTTTTTGGACTGGAATCTTCAGCACAATGCCATGGAGGATGTCTGATGTAGAACCTCATTTTGCCTTTTGTCTTTTCCTTATTTGCTTAGAGAGCACCAGAAGCACCTGCATTTCCTAGGTATGAGATGTTGATGCAGACTGATGAGAGTAAATCTCCAAACCATATTCTGGAGTCTTCTCAGGAGTTACTGTCAATTGATTCTGGTACCTTCTTTTTGTACTTAAACTAATCACTATCCTAATTACTTATTTTTCATGATATGGACTTTGCTGTTGATTTTTAATAGCCATTTAAATTCCTCTGAAACTATTTAATCACTTCAGTCAGAAATTACCCTTCTCAGATAATTTATTCTGTGAAAGTAATGATATGTTTACTATAACTGGCTTGCTGAATTAAGTGCTGAGTCCCCTATGATTAATGTGCTTATTCTTGTCAGTAGAATGAAGCTGTAGCCTATACAAATATGACAGACATGCCATGGGGCAATTTCTAGAACCTTCTGGAAATCCCTTTGGTGCAGTCCTGACCGGCTCGGGTTCATTGGGTTATCCCCTTTTCCATGCAAGCGATGATATTTGCAGTTCTAAGTTAGCGAATGTTGTAATTTAGGAATGTTCTCCAGGTTCGTGGTCCTGCAAAAACACACTGCTGCTCACAACTCCCCTCCAACTGGAGGAACAAAAAACAGAGATCGGGGGTAAATAGGAACAATTTACTGGAAACAGCAGTGAGAGAAGAAAACAAACAGTTACAGAAACAATATTAATAACAAAATTATACAAAAGAGAAAGTGATTCCCATGCAAAAATGCTCACCGTGAGCCCAAAGACAATGAAAAAATGGTGAACAGTTTCCCAACAGTTTCCCAACAGTTTCCCAGTTTTCCAACCACCTTTTTCTCTATTGAAAGCCACACCTTTGTTCTCAGAAGTCAGACAGCCCCTTAACTTCTGCCCTAGAAATGATGTGAGAGCTGTGGAATAACCTCTTGGCCAGGCACATACAGGTCTGGGCTGCACCCCCTCATGACCACTGCAAAATAAACACCTCTGTACTGGATGGAACCAGGACAGAGTATTGGCCTTGTGGGGCAATATTTTGGTAATGGAGGGCTTCTTGGCAAGGGAGGGGCTATCAGAGTGGCTTCTGTGGGAGGTGTTGGAAGCTTCCCCCATGTATGACAGAGCTGATGCCAGTCAACTCCAAAGACAGAGCTGCTGCTGGCTGAGCCCATGGTGTTGGTGGTAGCACCTCTGGGGTAACACATTGAATGGTGGACAGAAAGTGGTGCAACGGTAACTGGAGGAGAGGAATAAGATATGTAAGAGAAACCTGCAGATAATGAATCAGGGAGGAAAAGGTGGAGGAGGGACTCCGGGCACCAGAGCAGAGATTCCCCTGCAGCCCGTGGTGCGGACCCTGGAGGGGCAGCTGTGCCCCTGCAGCCCATGGAGGTGCACACCAGAGCAGAGATCCAGCTCCGGTCCATGGAGGACCCCGTGCTGGAGCAGGTGGATGCCTGAAGCAGACTGTGACCCTGTGAGAAGCTCACGCTGGAGCAGGCTCCTGGAAGGACCTGTGGCCCCATGGAGAAAGGAGCCCAGGCTGGAGCAGATTGCTGGACTTGTGACCCCGTGGGTGACACATGCTGGAGCAGCCTGTTCCTGAAGGATTGCACCCCACAGAAGGGACCCATGCTGGATCAGTTTGTGAAGAACTGTGTTCTGTGAGGAGGATTCATGTTGGAGAAGCTTGTGGTGGACCATTTCCTGGTGGCGGAACTGCATGCTGGAGCAGGGGAAGAGAGTGAGGAGTCCTGTGCCAGGATCAATGGTCTCTTCATGTTCCCTGTCTCTACTACCAAGACCGGTCTTGAGGCTTTCACCATGGCTTTGGGACAAGGACTTTTGGAGTACATTTGCTGAAAGGGACCAGCACACACCCTGCTTGCTGGGCCCTTCACGATGTCAGTCTTCCTATTCACCACAAGCACATCATAATTTGGACCAAACTTGTGTGGAGCTGTGACAAGGGAAAAAAGCCCAAGTTCTTTGTTTATTTCATTGCTACAGACTCCCAGCAAGGACAAAGAGTCACAGAAATTCAGGTGTATGAAGGTTTCTGGCTCTGCTCCAGCTCTGAGCAGCTTTCAGACAGTCATGCCACAGCAGCGCTGTGCCCAGTTACACATCCACACAGAGTTCATCTTTATTTTGAATCCTTTTGGTTGCTCCCATAGGCTTTAGCTAATGTTTGTCTGGTGTTCAAACAATGTTTAAAGAAGAATGCTTCCAGTTCTTGCTATAACTTCAATCATAAAATCTTGATGTAAAGAAAAATGGCTGTTTCTTTTGTCTGGGGGCTCAGAAAACCAAATGGTACTTCTGGAAAAAGACAATGCCTTTTTCAAACAATGCCTTTTTCACTGTGAATGAGGAAAGCTTCTCAGCTCTGCAGGCCCAAGTAGGATGTCCTTGATCTGCATCACCCTCAGAACAGAGAGGGGAATTCTGACAGATAGCTGCTGCATTTTTATGTTTGAAAGATAAGAGATGCGGTGCCTAAAACTGTTTTATCTCTGTTCACATCCACTTCTGTCTCAACCTTGAATATGCTGCCTCAAAGCCCCTGGATTTTTCAGTTCTGCTGTTGTGAAAATGCCTTGTGAAGCAAGATTAAAGCTTCTGGAACCTGCTGTCTTCAGCCTACATAAATTGCAGAGGATGCAGGTCTCAATGTATTACAGGTACTCAGAAAATCCACAGAGCCTCCATGTGCCTTAGCTGTATGTATTTCAATATTTAACATAATTTCAGCTGTGATAAAATGATCTGGCCACTAATGCTGCGTTGTCAAGGAGATTATTTGACCTCTTTCAGATGAAGTTCACTGTGTGGAAAGCAAAAAGTTCAGCATAAACAATTCATTTTAAAAGAGCATCCATGCATAATCATTGATGCTGCACAAAAAGCAGTACACATTAATTCCTTCTTTCTATCTCCATGAAAATAATTTATCCTAGTTGGAGTTTTACAGTGCCCAAACAGGATGGGGTTTGACCTCCTAGAGAAGATATCTGACAAAATCTTCTAGGTTTTTTATGGCTGTCAGAGAGCAAAAGATGGGAAACAAATTGTGACTGCAAATTACTGCAGTAGCAACATATGAGAATTTATGAGAATGATGTGTTATAAGAGCAGTCCAGTTAGAAAGCTCCATGCCTAAGAATAACAGGACAGAAAGTCTTTGTCTTTTTGTACAGTCAGGCTCTGATTTGATGTCTTCTTGAGCCAGTGAGGAAAGCTCCCTCATTTTGGGTCCAGTCTGTGTAGAAACAGGATCATGACCAAAAAGAATAATAAAGAAGAGCCATCCAAGAAAAAAATGTCTTTTACATCTATAAAAAGAACAGGCTGTACATGCTCTCAGCATAACTTGTTCAATTTGAGGCTTTATAACAAATTGTGGAAAGGACAGGTTAAGTGAGACTGGAAGTATCCTAGCTTTGCCCAGCAGTAGCCACTGTTTTGACATGGTCAGCCACTTTGTGCTTCTCCTGATGTACAAGGAAATGCAAAACCGGCTTGAGACACTGGTTTTCCCACAGAAAGTTTGAACTGATATATCCAGATTGCAAACAGTTGTTGCAGGCAGGTGAAACAGGAAAACAAGGCTTAGAGAAACAAGCCACAACCTCTGGAGCAGAGCCAGGCCTTCATTTTGAAAGAAAAAAATTCCCCTGGTATGATACAAAACTAATTGAAATAATTAGCAACCGTATTAGGGCTCTCCCACCAACTGATACCATCCAGCAGTCACGCTTTTCAAAGTCACTATTTTATTACTTTATCAGGACTAAACATCTCCAGCTGAATTGGACTCCATGGGCACTTGTCAACACAAAGGTCTGTGGCTGCGTGTGCCCTTCTTGTGTAGTGAAGCTGTGGCAGGACATGCAATTCAAAATGCATTTCCCCAGTTCCTCAGTACACATAAAAATTGCCATCCTATAAAAGATTATGACTTAAAACTGTGGTGTGAGAGCTGGAATGCTCAACAAGAAATGAACCTGTACAACCTGCTGTGTTGGGAATAGATGCTGAGATAAACTGTCATCTTTTTAATGTGCTTTCCATCCACAGAGCACGCCCAGTGTTCAAGCATCAGGGTGAATCACTGAATTAGTTTTGCACCCTTTTTTCAGCAAGACAGTAAAAAAAAATCTTTTTTAAAAAACTCAGGCTTTGTTTTAAAGTGTTGATATTCTAGGATATTTTCAATTAATAATTTCCAATGCTTTTTTTTTTTTTTCCCCCAACTAAAAATCCTTTGCACAGGATTTGGGCCTGTAATTGCCCCAGGAAAATGTGAGCACTAAATGGATGCAAAATGAGATCGATTTGATCTGACTTAGTCTGTGTTATATTTTGCTTTTATGCAGTTTGGACACCTAGTTGTAATCATAAGACAGCAAATAATAGCGAATCCCAAATGACACCCACTATGTGCTGACACAGACATGGAAACATGAAAAAACACTTTGTTCAGTGTGTATTATGAATGCCCATTCTTATTTTCTGAATTAATCACATTTCCAGACATCTTCTGATGTATATGTACCAGACAAATAGCTTATTTGCTTTGAAACAGTTCATAAAGTTCCTGTTGCTAGGCTAGCTGTACCTTTTTCAGATATTTGTAAGGAATCTTCCTCCCTCTTTGGTTTTTCAAAAGCATTTTAAAAATGAGGACTCTTGTCCTCAGTGCACAAAGGGATGTGCACAGCATTGAATTAAAAATCCCAAGCATTAGAATGTTAAGTCTGACTTGCTGTATCTTCATTGCTACATGCAGCCAAGTACTGATCCAGCTGAATGCACATATTCAACCATCCTAATTTTTAAATTTAATTTTAAATATTTGGGACTTCAGGACCTTAGGCATTGATTTGATACTGCTTTTACATTCATTCTCTGTTTTACATTGGTGGGATCTGTGTGCTTTGTGCTGTTCCTTCCAAAGAGCTGTATGAGCCCTCCCCTGGACACTATTTTAACTAAAGATGTTTGTACCACCTCTCCTCAAACTCAAGTGCAATTCTGGGTCTTGTGCAGCCATTTCAAGGTGTCCTACCACCTTTATGAGCTGATTCCATCAAAAAGTATTACAGTGAATTAAAGGACTATATATTTTTCCTTAATAACCTTTGCAATGGTGTAAAATGCAAAGGAAGACCAACAACTTCTATGATTGCAAATGGCCATGGCAACTAACAAGCTGGTTGGAAAATTGAATATGTGGCTACTTGAAAAAAAATACTATTTTAATCCATGCTAAAGAAAAAATAAAAAAACCCAATGTTTTAGGACTTGTGTCTTTGTATTGTCCAGTTTTGTGAGTGTGAAAGTGATGATAAGATTCACAAGAGCTGTTTGAAATTGGCTCATTACTAACACACAACAGCTGAGTCTGGCAGTTCAGCTTGAAGATAAAACCAAAAGATAATGGGAGTTGAGTGAGGAGCAGCTCCACTGAACTCTTAAATCTCCATACATTGTAAAATTACTGGAATAGCTGCTAGGGGTTGCACTGATGCTCATTTGCTCCAGTGACTGAGCTCTGGATCAGCCCTTCTTTACTTTCTGACCAATTTGAAATGTTTTGCTGACTTGTATTTACCTTCTGTGCTGATGGGTTTTAGCTACACCTGAGCCACCAACACCCCCCTGTGGAACTGATCACTTTGGAAATAGGAGGCAGAGCTCTGTAGTCAGGTAAACCTCCCCAGGGGTGATACCAGGCCAAGCCAATTCCGCAGGTGTTTTTGCTGGCTTTGCAACTGAACAGGTGAGAACCCCGTGTGTGTTACAGCTCCACCCTGTCACATCGGGGCCTGATGGAGTGGGTGTGGGGTGAAACCACGACAGACTTCTCCCTTTCTGCTCCAGCCTGCTGAGCTGAGAGCAGCAGCAGGAAGGGACAGCTCTCCAGCTGTGAACCTCTCTGACAGTGTCTGATCCTCCCTGCTAAGGTGATATGAAAAATGTTCACAAAATCTAACAGGCCTATGGAGATAAGGGCAAGGGGGAAAACCTCATGGAATTGTGTGTGGTACCATACACAGTCATAAAGGGGATTATGGATGAGAAAGAAGGATGAGAGAAGGGGGGAGCCGAGGGAAAGAGCTGTGTGTGCTAGGAAATTGTCTTTCAAACTATGCTATCCATTAAAGAAACCCATGTTTTTACAGTCTTGTAAATAATTGCATCAACTCTTAATTATTAATTCCATAATAATCTATAGAAATATATCCAATACATCCAAAAATTTTGGTCTTGCATTGTCCTAATGAAGATATTTCCTTTGCATAAATGACATTATTATAGCCATGGTGTAATACAATTAATGAAAGCTATTTCATGTTAGCTACATGTTCCCTGCTCATTCCCAATACAATTACAGCAGAAGTGAATGACATCCAAAAGGACCAAACTTGCCATTTTTTTTTTGCACTGCTGCATTCTATGTAATAAAAGTTTAAAAGGGAACAAAATCAAATCTCCAGGAAGGAAACAGCATTTTTTGGCTTTATCTCACATAGTTACTGCTTGAATAGGTTTTGATTCAGACCTATTTGCTCATCTCTAATTAATAACTTCAGTCATTTTTTTCTCTGATCCTCTGATATAATTGTGGTGGTTTTAATTAGCTGTTTCACACAGATAAGTCACTGTTTTGCCCTTAAGATTGCACATCTCATCAAATTTATCAAAACTACACTTACAAAATCAAGGGAGCAATTGTCAGAGCAACAGAAAAAAGTAGCTGGCTCTTTGCAGAAATGCATCTTTTGGTTAAATTCTCTGGTATCTAATGAGGCATGAATTCTGATCCAAGTTTCTCCTCTATTTGATGGTGTGTGTAATAGTTTTTTCCTGTATATTTTTCCTGATGCCCCTGTTCTCAACATTCCAGACACATCTGTAACCTTCTGTCCTTCATGTACGTACTTGTAATATTTGCCAGGCTTAATTTATTTGAGATTGATAACCTGTCTGTCAAATGTATCATTAAAACCTCTGAGAATTACTGAGGTTGAACAAAGGAACAGAAGAGGCACAAGCTTCTCTCCTTTCTCATACCAGAATGAAAATCAGCTGGCTAGATTCCAATTTGGTACAGGCTCAAGAGAAGGCATTCCTGCATCTTTTGCCACGGGCTCACTCTAGCTCTAACCACCATTTACTGGCTCTACTTTACTGCATTTCCAATTCTGCTGTTTGTTCTACTTTTAAGACTAAATGGGTAAATGATTTTGTGATTCACTGTTTGCATTAAAGAGTAAACATGCCCAGAAAAATTAACTGAAGTTAAATAAAAACAGTCCTTTTCAAAACTTTTATGAAGCTCAGATGTTATGAACAAATAGATTTACATTTTCAACTGTGGAACATGATTCTTTTCTGAATTACTAAAAATTATTCAACATTTTGAAATGACAATATGCAACTGCTGATATTTCTTTTCTTTCCAACAAAAGTACTTAACTAGGATTGAAAAAAAAATTGGAAGTTGTTTCAGTCATCCTGGTTGTATTTGTTTCTACATGAAACATTCCTAGAGATCACTTTAATCAGCTATGGCAGTAGTTCTGTCTCCTTCCAGCAATGCTCCCATCTACTGATGGAAGTGGTGTGTCCAAGAAATCAGGGTATCAACCAATTTTCCAATATGCCTTTGCACAATAAACCACACAACATGGAGCTGAGGATGTACAACAGCATATTGTATTCTTATGTTTGAACAAAGAGCTTTCAGTCTGCCCTGTGCTGCATTCAAACAACCAGCCACCATAACCAACCATCTCAGACTGACAGAAACCTTCCCTGGCTTTTTGCCATGCTGCAGTAAAGACACTGCTGGGACCACACCTCCCATCTTGCACATGGGGAGCTCACCTTTTCTACCGGTGGATACAGGCAGGGATCAACAACACAGCTGAGCACACCTGGTGAGTCAAGCTCCAGATATTACATGCTGCTTGGTATTATTCAGTTTTTCATTGCTGGTTAGGGAGAAGCTACCAAGCTGTACATTAATTAGGGACCTGGACCCTGAAGGCTCAAAGTGATCTGACGGTCTCCCTCCATACTTGGAGAGCCATTGGGCTGTGCTTGGTCAGGACTCATCCTGATAATGCATGTGCTAAGGGCTGCTGTCCCTGACACTCCTTTGCTATCACTTTTTTCTAAGATTTTATTGAGTTATTAATTCACCAAGAAAAAAAAATGCTTAGCTGTCAATTGCTTTGCAATGCCAAGCAAGACAACCTCCTTCTCAGCTCCCAGATTATCATGCTGAACCCACTGAAAATCTCATTACAGATATGCCAAACTGCCTGTTGGTGATCGAGGTACCCAGGTGAGCTGAGTAATTATCACAGCTAGGAAGAATTTACATTAAACATTATCAAAAATATAGTGTCTTAGTGAGTGACTTAATAGCCTTGTGTTGCTTTTCTTCTGAGCATAAAAAGCTGGTATTGTGTTATGACAAATCTTTCTACTCCAAATTTAAATTAATATCCTGAAATTCTGTCTGATCATTCATTACTTTAACCTCTAGAATAATAGACAAGAAGCTATATTCTTTGTGAAAAAGCTCTGTTTAGAGTCAAGATAGAATTAGTATTTATTCTCCTCTCTTGAGGCTCTCTAGAGACACAAACAGATGACAGATAATTTGCTTTACATAGAAACTAGGAAGTTCTGTCCTTGAAGTAAAACTATGGGATCTGTGAGATCTAAAACTCATACCCACCAAAGACAAGAGCTCTGCTTTGATCTTTTAGCCAGTTATCTTTTTCATTTGTTTCATATATTGGATCTCTTGCATAGGTAATTGGTGTTAATGCCTACAACATAGTCTGCTCAGAGAATCTGAACCTTAAAGAATGAGATTCCAGCATAATTTAAAAACACTTTTATTTTTATTAAGAATTTGGAATTATAAGCTAAATTTTGTCCATAATCAAGAAGAGTTTCCATGGTGTTTTTTAAAATAGGGCCAACAATTTTAACCCAAAGTACGTGTATGAAGTATAGGCACAAAGCAGACTTTGAGTGTATCCGTTTTCTTCTCTGAAATTATGCATTATGAAATAGCATTATGGTCGTGTTTAAAGGATGGAAAGACATGATGTAAGCTAGGAGAATGCCCAGCTTCTGCTGATACACTTTGGATAAAAGCTGGATTTCACATCAGCTTCTCATCAACCTTCGTACTGATGGTCGCATGGCTTGGGGTCAGATGAGCAGCATCTACAGAGCTAGGTACTTGCTTGCTCCTACAAAAATATAATGCTGTGTTTTTCTCTACTGAACTGCACCTCCTCTTTCTTCAGATCACCTTTCAGTGGTAATTATGGCTTAGCTGATAGTCCCTTAAGAGGAGAAGTTGAAGGGAATGCAAATAATTAAGGCATAAAAAAATCCCTAGAAGCAGTCTTCCTCACCCATTTTTAATTTTTGTTTTGGGCTTTCTTTCTATATTTATTCTGGCAAATTTCCTGCTCCTTCATAAGGCTCTTGTACACTTTATCTCCACCCCAGTTGATACAAATTAGTGTAAAAAAAGAGCAGCCCTCTTAAAGTTCTTCCAGCCTCCTTTGCCATGTGATCCCAGATGTGTCTCAACAAACCACAGTACCCAGTGACCTTGTTGACAGGCAAGAGATTTAAGCTTATTGCTTAAATCAAATTTTCATACTTTTTGTGGCAACTGTTTTTTCAGAACAAGTAAATTAAGATTCCTTATCACTTGCCTTGAGCCCATACCAGTCCAAGATGAAGAATAAAAGAAAAGAAATATGTAAAACCTCTCACATTTGAAACACAATGACTCTCATGAAGATTAAAAGTCTTTAAATCCATCAGCATTTGTCAGACACAGTTGTGATCTCCACCTCATCATAAGTCCTAAACCACTTAGGCATGTCTGGAAAACCCACCCAGGCTTTCAGCAGTAGTTCAGCATTCTCCATTGGCAGGCAACAAAAAAAAAAGTTAGAACAAAGGATCCCTGCCTTGGGTAATCAGATTTATCTCACAGAAGATGTGTTTGGTTTCCTCACAATCTTTACTCACAAAAGGCTTTTTCAGGTGCAGGTTTCTCCCACAAACCAAACACTTATCCACAGGTTCACTACATCAGCACAAACCCACAGCGATGTGGCTCAGCAGGTGCAGGACAATAAACTCTAGCTGACCACAGCTGCTACAGTATTTAATCATGTCAAGTGTAAATCTCCCAAACACATTTGGAGCTGATCATGCCAGTAGCTAGTAACAAACTTTAAAAGCCAGCCTCTGGATGGTAATAAAGCAATTGCCAGTGATGGCTTCTGCTCTCAAAAAATGCAGCCTTGGAAATACTTGTACAGCAGTAAGTGCTCTGTGCTCCATCAGAGGTGGACACAGAATAAAGAATCCAACTTAGCTGTGAATTTATCTGAATCCTGAGTACAGGAGGTAATAGACTATGAAATTCCCTTTTTTGGAGCTGTTTATCAAAACAGAACAGGCCCACTGGGGACGTGATCTGAGTTAGAGAAGCAAAATTAAGAATAATTTATAGTGAGTGGAGTAAACTGTTTATAATTATTCACTGTTCCACCTCAGTGTACACTTAATGTTATCAGACAGTTTTTATGGTTAGTTGTGACTCAAGTGAACAGAGACACAGTTTAATTGAGACAAATGGGAAAACAATTTGGACAAGGATGCTGTTGGCTAAGTGTACATAGACCAGGTGGTATCAACATGCCTTCCCCTCTCCCTCCTGCCCCAACAGTTGGACTAAAAGAGATGCACTGGTGGCAAAAGTGAGCACATTTCTAGGGTTTGTTTTTCTGCTTGTTGTTGTTGACTTGCAAACTGTGTCTGTCCTCATTTCTACATGCAGTGTCAACTGATGCTGGACCAACAGGTACAGGCATAAAATGTAGTAACAAATATGCAGTAAAAGTTTCACATTAGTCTCTGGGCCACCTTCTGTCAAAATTTCCCCGGCACAGCTGCTGGGCCTGCAGGAATTCGTGCTGAGCTGCTTGTGAAACTAGCCACTATATTTTGAGAATTGCATGAACAGTGTCAGCTGGGAGAAAAGATTGGTCTTTTACTGATTCCCAGATTCAGTATCTGATCTCTGACTGATAATCATGTTGAAAGGATAATTTGAATGTATCAGGCAAAGTGCATCATATGGCATTTCAGTGAAATCCATGGCCCCTGATGCTCTAATTACACAGAATATATATTTCCAGTCTTGAAATTCCTTCTACAATTACTGCAGGTTTTATATAAACATTGTAGGTTGTGGAAGTATTTTATGAAAAGGGAATTGTTCCTTATGTTAATACTGGTGGTATGTTAATGTTTTAGTGGGTTAATACTGATAGTATTTCCATAAAACACTTCAATAAAATACTTATTTTTTGATAAAATACTTAAAATTTTGCTTTGGGTAAAATCCTCTGAATGCCTACTGTAGATTTATTTTCTTATAGCCATACAGTAACAACTCTACACCTTTTTCACAACCAGAATGCAACACTTGATATAAACTGATAAAAAGTGATCGAAACAAGACCATCTACCCTCTCTCTGACACAGACCAGAAGCAGATGCAGAAGAATGAGGCAAGCATCAGCTAATACATGTCTTGCACATCTTCCAGAGCTCCAATATTCACTTCAAAATCCTGACCTTTTGAATATTCCACAGCTTCTCTGCATGCCATGTCCTCCTCAGCCATTAGTTCCTGCACTGCAAACACTTACATGCTCGCTGATGTGCTGATTCTCAGGCCACATCAGAACCTACAGGTTGCCTACATGAGCCAGAAGGATACACAGGAACAAGAGCAGCAAGACTTCACTGTGTGACAGTGTGGCAGAAAGGCATCAGTCACCCCTTAAAGAGAAATCAGTCTATGGAGGAACTTTTAATTCAGCTGAGGTCCCTGAGGATTGAGGAGTTTATGCACAGAGCCATCTCACTCAGTTTCCTGGTTTGAATCTTTGATTCAGTGCCCTGCTGGGCTCCTGAGTGCTGACACTGACTCTGTGCTCTCTCAGTCCTGGGCTCCCTCGTGGTGTGTTTTATGCTGTGGGTTTGACTATCAGGGGCTATCCCCTCTATGGTCACACAGCTTTAAAAGCATGGAGTCCTAAGGGGAAATCTGTCCATTTAGAAGGACAAAAGTGGAGTGTAGAGGGGCTGGAAGGAATATTTTTTAATGACACCCACACATTACAGTAGTACTGACCTTCTTCTTTCAGCTGTGTCCAAAATAACAGGATCTGCAGATGGGATTAAGGACAATCAAGATTATATGTTTCTGCTGGTCAAGTAATCAGCAACCTGCACTTTCCCACAGGCCACTGCAAGACCACTGGCAACACAATCTAATTCTTTTCACCCCTGTTTCTTAATCTATTAAACAGGAAAAATTATATCTGCTTTACTTCGTTAAGTATTCTTGGATCTACAGATCAAAAGTATGTGATACAACATATGCAAATGGAAAAAACTGACTGGAAAACTTTAACTGAGTTACTTCAAACCTCTGGAATTGTTTGGGTCTGATTTTCAGCTCTCATTCGGGTGATACTCTCTTTTTGTCACCACCTGTTGTTTAAGTCTACTTAAAATCCTAGTTTTGCAAACATGTGCCAGTGCTAAACACAGTCTGTTTTGAAATCCAAGATGCCTTTTCTCAGTTGTGCAACACTTTATTTTGTTGAACCTTTTGTTTCCTGAGCAAAGAGCAAAACCAATTGCCCTAAATGCAGAAAAATAAGGGATTTTAAGACAAATTTGCTGTTCAAACTTTTAACACAATAGCATGAGGAGAAACGGTGGGCTGAGGGATTGTGTTTGGGAGCTGACAAGGGCATTTTCACAGAGCCTTACAGAAGGGTTTGCTATTGTTTTTCTCACTAAGGCATTTAGATAGCAAGTGAGACTGGAAAGTGCAGTCTCCAGGTGCAGCTGGATGACTGAATTGGTAGGGTTTCATCTGCACTGCTCAAAACAGTTATTTCCACCAGCCTTTGATTTGTCTGTGGTTTTGCACAACCTGACTGACTGTGGAGGAGAATGTGCATTGAGGAAAGAGTGGTAGATTAGTGACATTGTGCGTGTTGTGTGTATGCACACGTGTGCCTGATCTCGTTAAGAAGCAATTTGTGTTGTGATCATTTTATTGCTGCAATTAAAAAGAGTTGAAAGGACTCAGGAGTGATGACAGCCGTAGCGATAGAGGTTTTGAACAGAATTTTCTTTTCAGTAAAAAAGACCCCTACATTTTTTTCCTGCCATTTTCAAAACCTGGGATGCATTTGTTTCTGTAAAGCCCTGAAGGGACTATTACAGCTCATTGCAAAGCAGGAGGCAAATGTAAATCTTCGTTACTTTCACGATGGTATGGCAGCAGTCAGAATTTTAAAAATCAGTGCAATTCTGTTGCCAGCCAGCTCTCCTTTGTTTGCCAGCGCGGGTCAATGCGATCGATGCTGTCATGACAGCTGAGAGCAGAGAGGGAGAGCGGCGTGAAGCAGAAAAACTTCGCGAGTCCGTCTGTGTGCACCTCCTGCGGCTGTCCCCACCCTCGGGGCGCGGAGGCTCCTCCTGGCCGGCGGCGCTGCGGGAGCGCTGGGCCGGCTCAGCCCGGTGCAGAGCAGGGGCTCCGCTCCGGCAGGCAGGACTGCCAGCGCCGCGGGCTGGCTGCTCATGAGTGCCCCAAACCAGCTGCGGGGGAACAGCCTGTTAGCCTGTGCAAGTGCGCTGGGGCCTTGGAGGGATTAACCCATCTCATAGCTGACTTTACAAAGACTGAAAGTTCAGGTGCTTTAGGGGGAGTGGAGGTACAGGAATGGGACTGTGACTACATGGAGAACGTGTTCTGGGGCTGCAGCTCATCCACACTCTGCTCCAGTGACCCTTTTGCAGGGGACCATGGAGAGCAGGTGCTGAGATCAAGTGCTTGGCAGAAGCAGCAGCGGGCTGGTGAAGATGGAGAATGGCACAGGAGACAAGCAGAACCAGACTGGGCTGCCACTGTCAAGCCAGGAGATGATTACAGCTGAATACCAAGTGGTTACCATCCTCTTGGTCCTCCTCATCTGCGGGCTGGGCATCGTGGGCAACGTCATGGTGGTTTTGGTGGTCCTCAGAACCAAGCACATGAGAACTCCCACGAACTGCTATCTGGTGAGTCTGGCCGTGGCAGATCTCATGGTGCTGGTGGCTGCAGGCCTGCCCAATATCACAGAGAGCCTGTACAGATCCTGGGTGTACGGCTACGCCGGGTGCCTCTGCATCACTTATCTCCAGTACCTGGGAATCAACGCTTCTTCTTTTTCCATCGCTGCCTTCACCATTGAGAGGTACATAGCCATCTGCCACCCCATCAAAGCTCAGTTCCTCTGCACTTTTTCAAGAGCCAAAAAGATCATTGTTTTTGTTTGGGCTTTCACCTCCATATACTGTATGCTCTGGTTTTTCTTGCTAGACCTTAACACAGTAGCCTACAAAGAGACTACTGTTGTGTCCTGCGGCTACAAGGTCTCCAGGAGCTATTACTCTCCTATCTACATGATGGACTTTGGTATATTTTATGTTGTGCCAATGGTATTGGCAACTGTGCTCTATGGCCTCATTGCTAGAATACTGTTCCTGAACCCCATCCCTTCAGACCCAAAAGAAAACTCAAAGACCTGGAGGAATGAAGTGGCTCACCAAAGCAAGCCTGTGAATTCCAAGATGACTAACAGGAGTTTCAATAGCACTATTTCTTCTCGAAGGCAGGTAGGAACAACTATTTGAAATGGCTTTCTGCAACCTAAACAACTTGTTTTAAAGCTCACTTGTCTGAAGCTGTGGAAAGAGGTAAAATAGATTCTTTCTTTTTCTAAGTAGTCAAGTTTAAAATCACATACACATATACATAAAATACATTTTTTTTTCTTGCCTGTACATCATTACATACTGCAAGGACAAAAAAAAAAAAAAAAAAAAAGAAACAGTATTTTATTTCCCATATCAGAAAGCAATTAGGAGGTGTCAGATATGATGGAAACATTTTTAACTATAATTTCTTTACATCACAGCTTGTTAGTAATCTTGCCAAATATACAAAGTGACTCCTGACTTATTTTTGAGATTTGAAGGGAAGGAACTATCCTGGGAGTTTGGGACACTTGAGGCTGAGCCCCAGCTAAGGCACTATGTCACTCAGAAAATGCAGTCAAGATGTAAATTTTCCTGTCTCTAACTCTCCTGTGAAAAGCCTGCTCAAGGAAGTCTGTGTATAAATTGCTTTGTAAATGCTAAATATCTTTGTTTCTCTGTCTCTCAGAAAATATTTTTTTGTACTGATGGCTCAAAACTGAGGCATAGGTTTGACTGGCTTCTTTTTATATAAATGACAATGCATGCTGCTGTGTGTAATAATACCAGTGGAATATAGTTAGCAGATTAATTGCTGGCTGTTTGCATTGAACCACATGGCATGCAGCAGGTAGCACAGCTGGTGCAGTGATGGGAAACACAGGGTACATCTATTGCAGCTGGCTCTGGGGATTTTCTTCTTATTCTTTATATTCTTCTTATTTTGCTTCAATTGCTACTGCTTATGAGAGGGACCATGTTCTTTTATCACAGAGATGGCAGAAACCTCAGAAGTTGACTGAGCTGCCTTCTAGAGCACTGAGCCCTCAGAGAGCACTAGAGCTATGCTTGGAAACACAACACAAATACATGGGCTAGGTTAAATTTAATTATGTTGTCAAGTATAGTTAATAGTCAGGAAGTGTATAGTTAATAGTCAGGAAGTGTTTAATGTTGTTTTTCATTGTCCATTAATTAGTAGAAGAAGATAACCTGCTCTTCAAGTTAATATCACTTTCTACTTGATTACATGTGCTAGTATCACTTGAAAATCAGACAAATCTTTTACATTGAACACTGATGAATATGGACACTGTTATATCATGAAACCAGAAAATGAAGATCACAATGTGATATCTTTTATGTCTTGCGAAGACAGCAAGACTTTCTCTAAAAGCCTAAGCAACCTGATTGCTTAAAGCAGCTTCCTTATAAGTGAAGCTAGAATTTGCATATAGTACAACACAGAAAGCAAAGCAAGGATAGCGTGGCATAATTAGTGATATTTTTTGTATAATAGCAACATGCAAAAGATAGGCAGTGGTGTAAAAAACCAAGAAAAACAAGAGGAAAAACAAATACAAGACACAAAAGGGAAAATTTCCTGCCACACTGACAAGGACGCCTATAGCTGACAATGCAGTGTGGCCTGACAGTGGGTCCTGCTGAAATGTGAAACTCTGTGTCTTCCTGGACCTGTGTTTGCACGACAGGGATTGAGGAGTGTACAATACCCAGCATGTGATCTGTAGAAAAAGTGTCTGAAAATGTGATGTGAACTTCCTACTTCTGTAGCAGTTCTCATATTTATCCAAGAACATTTCCATGAAATTAATTGCATGCATGTTTTCTGTAAGGGGGTTGGCTCCAGCTGAGAATGGGAGAGAAAATGGGAGGTGCTCCTATTTTTCACAATCCAAGATAAGGACAGGCAAACCAACTGTCAGTTATTGCCATGGGCAGTGCAGACTCAGCCTGGGGAAAATTAAAATTGCCAATTCATTGCCCATTGTTACAGCCACAAGTTACACTCAGTCCCTTCCCTGCAGCAACCAGCAGTGTGGGGCCAGAGAGTGCTGCAGTCAGATTGCAGAGGTTGGTCCCTTGTCACTCCTTCCTTCTCACCCTTTTTCTCTGTTTCAGTGTGGGTCCTGCAGACCACAGATTACAGATATTTTTTCTTTTCCATTCATAGCATGAATACTGAATTACATGTTTGCATGTAGGTTTCATACTTTCCCCAAAGGAATTCTTACTTTCCTCAGATATCAAGGTGACTGAGAAAAATAAATGCAGCCTTACATAGCAAACATGTTGCTTTAAACTTGAGATGGAATCCAGCTCACTTTACAGTATGTGTATCTCACAAAGTTAGTTGATTAGTCCAATCAAATCATCTAAGGTCATCACGGCTCTCCATGGTCAGGAGTAACAGGTAGATTACCCTCTAGAGAAAGTCCTCTCTTGGACAGTGCTGCAGTCATGGCCTGCTCACCCCAGAGAAATCCCTCTGTTGTTCTCTCCCAGCACAGCAAGCACAGATTCCAGCTTGCAGTGCAAGTTTTGCACGGCTTACATGAAATCCTCAATCTTATCACTTGGTTTCACTTGTGGTGTTAGTTTATCAAGACCTTAATCCTTCTATTTATTGAATTCTCCTCCTCATTGCACAACTTCGTTTTGATTAGGAAATCATGGACTGAGATATACAATCTCTGTGTGTTGCAATGAACACAACCAGGCCCAAGAAGAAAGATGTTATTACATGCTTTAAAACACCAGAGTGACTATTGCTTTTACTTATCAGTGTAAGAAAGATTAGTACTCAAAGGAGAAGGAAGCAATACTAAACTGTTTTTACCAGGATAGTGAAAATGTTTAATAAAAACCCTTCCTTAGAATAAGAAGCTTTTGGAGCAGGGAGGAAAAAGAGGATACTAGTTCAGAATTAAAATATTTGGACTCTGTTTAGTAAAATGTATTTCAAATATTCTTTAGAATGTCCTCAGAAGTAAGAAGATAGGTCTTGAAGAATGTTTATATGCAGGCAGGACCATATTCAATCTCAAGCTCTTTTGTTAGCATTCAAACTATATTTGAAATTTGGACTAAGCTGAAATTGCTCAAAGTCTTTTTACCACGTTTTCAATCTCCCTAACTAATTTGTACTCTGAGTATAGAACATTCAGTGTGCTTCCACAAGAAAATAGCAATCAGTGTATGCTCACCTTCATCATTGAGGATGTAGTGCTGCTGCTTTCAGGGAACTTTGGTGTATGCTTACATGTAATAAAAACATGTTCTTTTAAAAGTTATCCTTTTAGCACTCCACTGATGTCAAATAATTAGCCTTTTCCCAATATGTTTAGTTCTGTTTCATATGAAGTGTTTTGAAAAAGGATATGGCATTTTACTTAAACAAAGAGGAACAAACTTTCCTCTAAACAATTTATGTTCAGCAATAAAGACTCTTGGTGTGGATAACAATGAAGCTTTGGCCTCAGTCGGGTATTTAGATAATGGGTTCATAAAGAAAACTGAGGTGAATTTGTGTCAGAAGTCCTGAGTGGTGCCTCACCCTGCAGTGGGGTGACAACCCCCGTGCTGGGACTAAGTAAGCCTTGCCAGAGCACCTCCTCAGAACTGCTGCCTTTTGCACATAGATCATGGTCTGAGGGAGCTGAGCATGAAAACCCCTCCAGAGCCAGCTTAAGGAAGATTTACCAATGAGCAAATAACTACCTGAACTCAGGGCCTCATTGTGTGTCTCAGAGACAAGCACACCCGGCCAGATGGATCAGGAAACTGAATTTCTGACAGGCAATAGAGATCTTGTGAGAGGTTTGTTATTCTTGGCAGCTTTGCAAGGATATGTACTGCAGATAGTTTAAAATTATGGTGAATTCTCATCATTGTCCCGTATGGATTGAACCAGCAAGAAATGCCACCAAAGAGATGCCACCCTTGGGTTCTGCCTCTTCTCTTGCACTGCATGCAGACTCTGTGAAGGCATATGAGTTGGTTTGTTGACATGAGGAGAATGAAAACCAGCTCTACAGAGTGCTTTGTTTCCAGCAATAGAAGCTCATGGTGTTGGAAAGAAAATGTGCATCCAAAAGCCAATATACACAAATTCAGCTAATAATTTGCACACTACATGCATACATACAAACATACATATAAATATATATGTATTTGCAGTGTATGGCACTTGAGCAGTAACAGTCTTTCTTCACTGCTGTACACTCTTAAATGTGTGACTCTGAATTACCCCCTCCTTGACAGTAAAAATAATTTACTTCTAGTCCAGACTCAAGCTGATAGCTGCAACACTGCAAATGATCCTCTGAGCAATTTTTCCTGAAAGAAATGTAAATTGCCAATGACTGGTGGGTACCATAATGGAGTGCCCTGCTGAGCTTCTGGTAGCAAAGCACTCTGATGCCTGTGTAGGCTGTTAGGCCTGAATGCCTGAGCTGATGGAATACATCTGGTGGTTTGGCTCTGTCCCATGGTTCACCCAGGCTCCACAAATGGTGTCTTTCTTCCTTTAAATGTGGATTATTTTCTACAGTGAATGATTGTTCTTCGCTGGATGGATTCGCTCAGTTTGGAGGCACAGGCTGGAGCTGAACTGGAGGGATGAGAGCCAGAGTGGGTCCGTGCTGGGTCTGCTCTCTCCTTGCCACCATGTTCACAGGAATGGCCCTATCAGAGGTGGAGATAAGGAGAGATCATCCTTTGAGTTACCTGGAACATTCACATTTGTATTTTGCTCTATTACAATGACTCTGCACAGAATATTAGAAAATAAATCGTGTAGAACTCATAATGAAAGGTATCAGTCAAGTGACAAAAAAGGAGTTAGCATTTCTCAGTCTTATTTTTTTTACTTCCACTGAACAGAGCTGTAGAGAAAACAAAAGTAAGGGTGAGGGAAGAACTATAAGGTAAAATTGCAGCTTTGAATATGCACATTCAAAGACCAATAAATAGATAAAGATACATCAATTTGTAGAGTAATTTTGATTTTCATCGCATTCTTTATTATAATACCTATAACAAACCAAACAAATTGGCTTAAAAATGTGTCTTTCTAGAAAGATAGGAGAAAATACATTCATTAGGCAATGTGATAGCAGGTTATAATATAATGAGCTTATCTAGTCAGAAGAAAATATAATTATATACTCACAACTTCAAACTAAAGCCCACTTCTAAAACTAGCATGTGGGAGTGATCTTCATGGAGTTGTCTTCTATTGCAACTCTTATAAATATACAACCAGAAGAAACAGTTGTAGCTCACCAAAACGTGTGCCAATACTTTCTATTTCACACAATTAACCAAATCATCTCCTGACTTCCATGAGGCTGTGCCAACATATCCTCCCATATCACATTTCTGTGTGCTCTCTACTTTCTTTATTGATATCTTTCAAATTTTCTTTAATGTAGAGACTGTTGAATACTGTCTACATCAGAATTAAATTATTTACAAAAGAAAGATTCGTTTTAAAGTGGATTTAATTTTTTTTATTATTTCTCATTCATTTCAGCTATCCTGAGTATTCCCAAAGGTTGTTCTTTTCTTTTTTCTAAAGAGAATTATGTAACAGAATGAAGTTCTTATAACAATCAAGTTTGATTGATAATCTTTTTTCCCAGGCTCTGTAAACTTTATTTGGCTTTTCAGAGTAAACATCAAATAATGAAGATCTAATTAAATATTGAGGATTTGAGGAAAATAAATTAATCTAATTGTTCTCTTTTTTCCATATTTTTGGCTTTGGGAAATTGTTTTCGGCTGACTGTTAAAGCAGATAACCTAAAAAGGCTTCATGTTCAATTACTCTACAGGCTATACTAGTCTAAAGGTAGAGATGTAATGTGTTTGGAAAAAAATACTCTTTGTCCTTTTCTTCCCATTTGAATCTACACTCTCTTCCAGAATAAGAAGTGGAAATGTCTAATGTCTACAACAGCTAGCTTACTGGGATATCATCTGGAAAGAGTAATTTAACCAAAACTAGAAAAAATTTGAAGCCAAGATTTTTGTACTTCCCACTGGAGAAAACCTTTCTGAATCAAATATTCCTCAGAAATTCCTGCTGAAGGATCTGTCCAGAGGTTTGGTTTGGCCCTGGAGGTGTAAGAATGCACGTGTTCATGCCGAGGGGAGTACTGACCTTCTGCCCCTCTTCTTCTCTGTCTGTGTTCCCTCAGGTTACCAAGATGCTGGCCGTGGTTGTGATCCTATTTGCATTCCTATGGATGCCCTACCGCACCCTGGTTGTTGTCAATTCCTTTCTTTCCAGACCCTTCCAAGAAAACTGGTTCCTGCTATTTTGCAGAATCTGTATTTATTTAAATAGTGCCATCAATCCTGTAATTTACAATCTCATGTCCCAGAAATTCAGAGCAGCCTTCAGGAAACTGTGCAACTACCAGCAGAAACAGGAGAAGAAACCTGCCAGTTGCAGCATGGCCCTGAATTATAATGTCATCAAGGATTCTGATCATTTCAGCACTGAGCTGGAAGATATTACCAATACCTACCTGTCCTCTGCAAAACTCTCCATTGGTGATACGTGTTTGTCGTCCAAGGTAATGGTTAATACATTTCAGTGTCTGCTGTGGGTCCTCCAGAACCAGAGCACGTTGCTGGGCATGGGGCTGTGCTGGGGTAGCACTGCAGAGGGCTGGGAGAGGCTGGCAGGGACAGGCCATGCACAGACAGGGCATGGCAGGGAGGGACACTGCCCACTCTGGAAAGTTATGTGTTCAAAGTGCCTTGTGCCAAGCGTGGGGGGACTTGGAGGGTCTGAAACATGCAGAAGGATGGGGAGAAGCAATCAGGTTAAACCTTCTTTTCTGAGGAACAGTGGGCTCTATTGGAGCATCAGAAAGTGGTTCTCAGGCGTGGTGCCTCAGGTACACATCTGGCAGGAGGGTGATGTTGGTGCCTGAGCTCGGTGATTCCTCTGGGCATGCTCTGGCTGGCTGCAGGGAGGGCCAAGGGGCGTTTTCTTCTGCCTTCCCCGTTGACTCCAGCTGGGGGTTAACCACACAGCTGGTGCTAAGGAGAGGCTCTCCCCCACACCAGCACTTTCATTCTTCAGTGTGTAGCACATCTCTTTAACCCCCTTCTCTTGATGATGCACATCACTGTTTTCATGATGCTTTTTTTACACAATACTCCCTAAATGCTGTTTGTGAACCCATACATTTAGATCTTAAAAATATAGATGATCTACAAAGAGGCTTAGTTTTCATTTGTTTTTGCAGATTATGTGAAAATGTAAAATATTCTTTCTCAGTTTGCTTCTTCTCTCCTTGTTTTCAGGCCTGAGACCCACCTTGTTCTGAGTGTGCAGCCATGTGAGACCTTTGGATGCTCTGTTCCCACTCACTGTATGAATTGTAAGGACATTTCTGCTCACAGAATTGCAGAAGCTACCAGAAATCTTTTCATACCTGCCTGTGCCCTACAAGAAAATGCAGCATCTTGGGGAGTGAAAAAAGTATATTATTGAGGCTGACTGAATGAAGTACTTAATACAACCTAACTTTAGCCAGGTGAATTGGCTCCAGGAGAATACCTAAATCCTTCTTCCTGTTACCTGCCTGAAGAGCAGTCTGTGATCTCAGAATGAGCAAGGCTTGCCAGGACATATCCATGGACACAGAGTGGGGCAGGGGATGATACTCCCTGTGAAGATGAGAGGTGAGGAGAGGAGCTGCTCTAATGTGTGCCTGCACTGGCAGTACCTGAGAGACCTTCCAACAGCAGCCAAAATTGCTGCTAATAGCAGTAATTACCGGCCAGTGACTCCCTCATCCCACATCAGTGCAGATCTCATTGCAGCTATCACAGCAAGCTTCAATAAGCAGGTGTCTGATGGCAAAAAGCAGAAAATCTTTCCTTTCTTTGGGTTATTTTTACCTTGAGCAGTGTGAAATAGGAAGACTATTGAATGAATTTGCAGCAGGGAAAAAACAAACTAAAATGTCAGTAAGAACTGACTTTTTAAGAAGCATCTAAAATATCTGATTTTTTTCAGCAATCAAGTTTATAGATGTGCCACTTTAAATGTAAGTCTCAGCTATTACTGAATCCTGTTGGAAATTGGCAGATATTGAAGAGTAACGGGCTTTTAACAGGTTCTTTTATCTTGGCTCAGTACCAATTGTACCTAAGAGTACTAGAAGATGTGTAGAGCTTTAATATCGATACTATCTGGTGAAAAGAGGAAAATTCAGAGAAAAGTGACACTTTTAAAATGTTTTTTCTCAAAATTTATCTATTAGAATACTTTAGGACATAAAGTGTTGTCAGAGGAAAAGTCATCTTGGCTTTTTACTTGTCAGCAGAGCCCCTTCCCTGCTCTTCCCACACAGGCCCATGATAAGCAGCCTGGGGCCATAGTCTCCCTAATGTAGCTACAGACAAAATATCATGTCTTGCTCTGACTGTGCTCTGGACTGGCACCCGTTCTTGCTAGAAGTTCATTTTCTCACTTCTGTTCTGCAGAAGCCCAGGAAAGTACCTGTGCATTCCTGTGTGTTGTGAACATTTTGCACAGCTTTTGTACATGATGTTCAAAAACCTGTAAAAACCCTGATTCACAGAATAGGCTGATTTGGAAGGGACCCAGAGGGATCATCGAGTCCAGCTCCCAGCCCTGCACAGCCCCATCCCCAAGAGTCACAAACCTGCCCAGTGTGGGTGAAAGTGGCAGCCTCTTTAGCATTGCAAGGCTTTCCTATCCAGTATTCTTTTGCCTACACAGCCACTCCCCTAATTCAAGACACTTTCACTAATATTCAACTACATTTGCAAACTAAAAATACCCTGATAGGCCTCAGATTTAAGTGTTAAAACCATGAACCTATGTCTGCTGCATCCAAAGGACTCTGTTGGGCATTCTCTACGTGGCAAGGAGGAAGCAAACAGATTGCCCAGAGAAGTTGTTGAGTCTCCCTCACTGGACATATTGAAGAACCATCTGGACTCAGTGCTGTGCCATGTGCCCTGGGATGACCCTGCTTGAGCAGGGGGGCTGGACCAGATGACCAACTGTGGTCCCTTCTAACCTTACTCACTCTGTGATTCTGTGATTTTGCAGTCCATATCCTGCTCTGTCTGCATCCTTGCTTTCTCCTGTTTCACCTCTGCAGAGCTCCACAGGCACTTTCCAGCTTGGCAGAGCGACGGCAGGGCGTGGAAGGGACCAACAGCAAGGAGGTTTTAACCAGCAGAGTAGGTGTGACAAAATTCCAGAAGCTGGCAGAGCTTTGTCTGGAGCAGAGCCAGAAGCAGGACCCATGCAGGCCATGTTGCAATCTTTCCCAAATCCTCTGCATTTCCCAGCTCTATCTGTCATTTCCCAGCTGTCTATCTGAGCAGCACAGGCCACCAGGCAGGCACATGCAGTGGGGTCTATTTCTGTGCAGATGTCTGAACCCCCACAGGAATGGAAGGGCAATGTCCAGACTACTTTTAAAATAACAAGGAAGAGCTAAAAAAGCTAAAAGGGTATTTAGTCACGTGTGAGACAAGTAAGCAAAGTTGGCTAGGGCTCAAGAGTCAGAGGGAAGGATACCAATGTATTCTTCAATCAGTGCCTAGCAATTAATCTCATAAATACAATTCTGCAGCTGTGACATACACTTTGGGCAAACCCTTTCCTTTGTATCCTTGATGTGATAATTCAGAGGTCTATAGCATTTTACTGCTTACACTTGCTTAAAGCTACAGGTTGCCATGATAAGGGAAAGCTAAGGAGAGATACCACAGCCTGTTTAACATTTCCTCCAAAGCACCTGTCACAGAGAAATTAAATTATCTGTGAACATTACACAGGAATTTATGGTTGCTTAGCCAAGAACATTCAAAGTGAAGGCAAGTTCCTGTGTCTGACTTTGCAAACTCTTGTGATGAAGCCAGGACTGCTGGCAGCTGCTGGGAGCTGGGGGCAGAGGCTGCAGAGGCGGCCACCAGTGGAGCTGGTGCCTGGAAATCCCTTTGCCCTTCGTGTGCTGCTTTCAGCCAGGCATCTAGTCAGTGCTTTCAGAGGAGGCCCTACTTTCCAGAGTTTCTCAAGAGGTGCTAGAACTGGTGGCTTTTCTTACTTCAAAAGCAAGATGTGCCAGTCTAGCAGCCGGCAAAGAGGGCATTCCATGGAAACCTGGCTGTCTGGTGAGGGGCACAACTGGCTGGGTAAAAGCTGAGCTCAGTGTTTGTATAATAACAGTAAAACTTACACTTTTATCTCAAGGCTTTCAGAGCACAGACTGAATTATAGCTTTTATAGACCAACAGTACCAGAAGTGAACTCTCTCCTTTATTTGCCTTTTTGCTCAAAAAGTAACTGTCTGTTTTCTCACCCTCTGCTCCTCCAGATGCTCAAGTGAGGTATTTAAGCCCATATTCTTTGTGATGCTTGATGAAGGGCTAAAATCTATGTAGGTGACTTTGTATCCACCATCACTGGGAATAACAAACATGAAATTATTTTTTTTCTAATATTTATTTGTGCTAACAGAAATTATATTATTGATTGCAAAATTGTGTGCAAAACCACAATATTTATAATTGCATATTTAAGCTAAGGTGTGATTTTAACTGATAATGTGATGTGACTGTATCTTTATAGATGTTAGTTGTGACATCCATGCTAATTTTATACTGATATACAGCTAACACTACAAAACTTTGTGAGATATCATGCTGATGTGACTGTGTCTGCGTTTGCCTTCTGTTTAGAATAGCAATTTTCTTTCTTGTACACAGATGTTATAAATTATATATGTGAGCATGTATTTTTTAAAATGATGTGGTTTTAAATTTATTGATAATTGTATCAATTTTTTTTTTTTTTTTTTTTTTTGCTAGAAGTGAAAGTGGCTGGATGTCAACTACTGACTGCAGTAATATAACTATCTTTGTATATTTATTTTGTGGATAGCAAAGTCCTTTGCAACATTTAGTCTGGAAGAATTGTCTGATTGGTAGCAATCTTGAAATCCATGCCTATATCCTTATTTAACATCTTTCCTGTAAGAGATTGCATTCTTATTGGACTTTTATTTAGAAGTTTATTCAGAATGTTACAGAAGAGGTGCTGCTTTCATGTCTGGCTTGGGGAGCTGTGCTGCTTCTTTTCTGAAATGCTGAGATTTCAGAACCTTCAGTGAAGGTAAAATGTGGAGCTGAGAAAGGTCAGGTGTATTTGGAACACACCTTAGTTCAAATTATTACATTTGACCTCCCTGAGTTCAGAGCAATGGATCTATCAAAGAAGCTCCAGTGTGCTGTAAAAGAGTTTATGATGCTTCTGTGGAAATGGATGGCACAAGTCAGATGATAAAGATCTCACTAGCATCACTTCTAAAACAGTTATCTGGAAAAATGGACTGAAGGAGCTGCTGCAGCACCTCTCCAGCTACACAGTGAAGGCTTGGATCAGTAACTTTGGAAGTTGACAACTTTGTTTAGTTTTTTTTTTTTTAAGTTATTCTATAAATAAATAAATAAATCTCTCACACACACCCCAGATCTGAGCACTGTCACCATGTAAAAACCTCATTATTTCAGGAATGTGAAAAAATAATTTTTTCTTTCAACAGTGAATTAATTTCTCCACTATGTGTGCTTCTTTTGTTGCAAAAGTTGTTTCTTTTGCTCCAAATTGCAGTGAAATTTGAAAATTATCTCTCTGTATCTTATATCTTCTTCAGATAGAATTGTTTCTTTTCTCTTTTGTTCTTTTTGGTAAGAGTTTTTCTCATGATTCTTTCATTACTACTGGGATACAGTGATGCAGAGAATGTAAGTGAATTGGCTCAGTCAAAGTGATTTGGACTCCTGAATTAATGAATTAGGGAGCTGAACCTTGGAAATTTGCATTCTAACAAACTATGTAAGAGCAACTGCTTTGGAGGGAATTTTTTCTTCACCTATCCAGAGTAATTCCAGTTTCATTCTGTCACTTCACAGGGTTTATTTATTTGTTTATTATAAATAGTGTGAAACTGTTCAGAGAAATGTACTACTGATAATTGTAGAACAATTTTTGTTCCAAAGAAGCATTTTGTAATTCTTGGATGCGTGCTACTGTGGGGATTAATTTGTAATGGATTTTTGTTGCTATTCTAATAAAATGTTGAGCAAGATAATTATACTGCAATTTAAATTTTTTAACAACTACTTGAATAAAACCTTTTGTCTTGCTGTCTTTGGCAATGGACAGACAATGTAACAACATCCTTTTTCATCTGTAGGGGAAGGAGATCTTGAAAAATGGAGTGGTTTTTTCCTGAAGGAAGAGCAGTGTGCCAGTAGTCTAGTAGTAGTTACAGCGCTTAAATGGGAAGGGATTCATAGAATCCTTGTCCCTCTTACAAGGATTATTTCTGTATTTTCCATTGGACAACATTAAACAAAATTAACAAACAAATAAAAGAGGAGAAAAACCCCCACATCTTGGGAGTAGGGCAGAGCCCAGAAGCCACTTTGTTCTTTGGTAACCACAATCAGCATAGTTGGTTCCTGTACTCTGTGGGTACTGCTTGGCTTTTCTGGTGATGTCAGCCACCTGTGCTTGAACCCAGCCTCTGGAGGATGAGTGGAATTACTTGATCTGCTGGTTTTCCTCAAGGTAATGCACAGAGGATCAGGATATACAGAAAGGCTAAACTCCCTAGAGCTAGACTAAAGCCCAATTCATGCCTCTCATTTCTTAGGCAAATGCTCTACCATTACCTCTAAAGACAGAGGGCTCCCTCTCCAGTCAGATCTTGGCACTAAGCTGGGAGCATGTGTCGAACTGTTAGAGGAACGGAGGGCTTTGCAGAGGGACTTGGAGCGGTTGGATGGATGGGCACAATCTAATGGGATGAAGTTCAATAAGTCCAAGTGCCGAGTCCTGCACTTTGGCCACAATAACCCCCTGCAACGTTATAGGCTGGGGACGGTGTGGCTGGACAGTGCTCAGGTGGAAAGGGACCTGGGGGTGCTGGTTGACAGTCGGCTGAACATGAGCCAACAGTGTGCCCAGGTGGCCAAGAAGGCCAATGGCATGCTGGCCAGTATCAGGAATAGTGTGGCCAGCAGGAGCAGGGAGGTCATTCTTCCCCTGTACTCGGCACTGGTGAGGCCACACCTTGAGTATTGTGTCCAGTTCTGGGCCCCTCAGTTTAGGAGGGACATTGAGATGCTTGAGCGTGTCCAAAGGAGAGCAACAAGGCTGGTGAGGGGCTTGGAACACAAGCCGTATGAAGAGCGACTGAGAGAGCTGGGATTGTTTAGCCTGGAGAAAAGGAGACTCAGAGGTGACCTTATCACTCTCTTCAACTTCCTGAAGGGTGGCTGTGGTGAGCTGGGGGTCAGTCTCTTTCTCCGGGCAACAACAGAGAGAACAAGAGGACACAGTCTCAAGCTGTGCCAAGGGAGATACCGGCTAGAATTAAGGAGGAAGTTTTTCACAGAAAGAGTGATCAAATACTGGAATCATCTGCCCAGGGAGGTGGTGGAGTCACCATCCCTGGATGTGTTCAAAAAAAGACTGGATGTGGCACTTAGTGCCATGACCTAGTTGAACTGTTAGAACATGGGTTGGACTCGATGATCTTCCAACCTAGAAATTCTGTGATTCTGTGATTCTGTGACTTTTGTGAATCCCAGGTAGTAGGTTTCTTAATCTTTTCATTTGTACCCAACTCAAGTTGTCTGCATGGGGCTGGATTACCCCATACACTGGTAGGTGATGGGGGCTGACCTCAGAGCAGCTCTTGGGACATGAGGCACTGTGGATCCTGTGAACAGAGTGACTGTGAGGCAGCAAAAGCCACCTGCAGCAAAGACAACCATTTATATCCCATACCTTGGATATATACAAATATGGAATAATGAAAATAAGATTATGGTAATAGACTCACCCAAAATCTTCACTGAACTCATAGCTTCCAATAAAATGAATCACAGGAAACAGGTAATGTCTAAAATAAGTGTCACCCATCCAAGTAGGATTTTTGAGATGAGCTCTATCTGTGTTGGGCATTCCTTGAGTTTATATTAATTTTAGAATGCAATTATGCAACTCTACTGCCAGCTCCACAGCAGAAAGAGGCCCTGTAACATTGGATCAAATCCCTGTTGATCACAAACAGGTTTTTCTTTCAAGTTCCAGACAATAACTGCATGAAAGAAAACAAACAACACGATGCAACCCCCAGTGTCTGGGCAAAGTACAGACAGCAAATTGGGATACCAGATTTGTCTCATATGCCACTGATGTATATCTGAAGGGCATCTTGAAAGGCAGGCTGTATTATGTTCAGGCAGACATTGCCATTCAGGAGAACAATGAGCAGAAATTACAAAGGGTTAATAAGTTATTTAGCATATAGGACGCACATTTAAGAAGGAAATAGGAAATAGAAAAAGAAGGAAATAGGCAGCTCTGAAGGGAAGAAGCATGTTCAAAAATTGACTCTTTATCACGTAAACATGACATTTTAAAATGTTATGTTGTATCCTACTCTGTTTATGCAGTACAATTAGAAGAGTGAACAGAGGATACAGTGGATGTGTGGGAGAGGCAGATGGCCGTGTCTGCTGCAGTGAGAACAGGTTAGTCTAATCTTTTAGAGATCATGTCTAGTAACAAGTTACACATCAAAGAAGCTTCACAAGCTGTTGCTGTTACACTAAAATAGCATGTGACAAGACTGAGAAGAGACTGTTGTGTCTGCTGTACTAGAAAACACAAGGGGCCATGGACGGAGCTCACATCATAAGATTGCATTTTTCTAAATTACAAACTCTAGTTTCTTTTTCCCAGTGCTATGGCATTCTGGACTGTCAGGCTGAAGTTCAACAGGCTACTTCTATTATGACTTCTTAAAATAAATGTTTTGGTCCTAAGGAATACTGTTCTGCAGGTGATAATTGCCTGTAGTGAATAGTAGTGAATGAAGCAGCAGCTGAGGCTGGGCGCTGTCCTGCTGCCACCAACACTGTCCAGCTGTGTTCAGCCCTGGAGCACATCTAGCCCCCAGCAAAGTGAGGCTCTCACAGCGAGATAGCCTGGCCTGGCAATATTCCAAGTAAGCGCTTTGGGTGTTGCCACCTCTTTGTGAGGGTAAAGGAATTTATGTGATACAGACACAGACCATGTGGTGCCTGTTGGGTCTGGAGCTGGCAAACAGATGGTGGTCTAGTTTGGTGTCAGCATAGGCACAGCCACTCTACCTCATAGGAACTAAATGACTTTACTATCCTTTATTTATGACTCCCCTTCTACAACGGTTTCCACCGGTGTCCATAACAAAGTTAAACTCAGAGTGGTTCTTTTGTTCTCTGCCAGCAGTTTCATCCTTCACATCCAGATCTGAAACTGACTTGTGCTCTGGAAAGTGTCTCCTGCCTGGAATGTTAGGATAGGAGATAAAAGATACTACTTCTCCCTAAAAGTATTATTCTTCTATTATAAACAAGAATTAGAAAATGAACTTTACTGTAATATGGAATTATGTTTCTTACAGAAAAAGTGTTTTATAGTGTTTGCAGATTTTGTTGTTGTTCACCAGAGGCTAATGAAAGGACAATAGAAATGAGTATTACAATTCAAAGAAAGACCAACTGGACATGGTTAAAAAGCAGTACAGAAGGGGTAAATACCATCTGATTACGGCACTTAATAATTACAGTTTTGTGAGTGCCTGTCTCAAAGATTTTGACTTTGTGCTGAAGTGCTATTAAAATTCTCTCTACCACCAAATTCATCAAACACAAATACACTCTTGGTGACCTCTGTGTGTTTGAAAGCTTTGCAGAACAGCATTGGCTAATTAATTAAAATTTTATTTTTAAATAAGAAGACACTGGAATGGATTTTCTTTTCCCACTTATGCGAGCTGTCGAAAGCCAGATTTTTCTGATTATGGTTTCAGCACAGTAGCTGGACTTCTGTCAGTATTTCAGAAATCTAATCTCTAAGACTGTGCCAGAAGCAGCAAGTCTACATGAGCATATTAAATGCACAGTGGGGAATAAAAGACTGCATCAAAAAATACCTCAAATGGGAAACACATTCTTTTAATTCTTTCTCCTTCAATACTCAAAGACACTCTTTGAAGGGATATCCCTCAGTAAACCCAAATGAATATCATGGATATGTAGGACAGCTGCCATCAGTGAAGCAGCTAAATGTAAATTTAGAAAGTATATCTCATAAGGCAAAAACCTGTGTTTATTAACAGTGGGTGTAATCCACATACATTGACATCAGTAAGAGAAATGAAAATCAGGTAATCCCTGAGCTCTGCAGCAGGGATTCAATCTCCAGACTTCTGGGCGAAGATATTTTTCTCTCTAGTCTGTTCAGAAGGATTTATTTTTTATTTTTCCACCAAAACATACTATCTCATGCATTCTTTCCCTTTTGCTCTAGGCCATTTATTATCCCCAGTTGTGCTGTCCATGCTGCAAATCTCATTTGATGGTTTTTGGCTGGGAGGAAGTCAAAGTTTGATTTCTGATTTCAGTTGGTTTGCTTTGGTCGCTAAGACAAAATATTGAAACTCTTGGGACACATTAAAATTAGCACAAGTCCCCACAATCCAGGTGTCCTTTCTGCTCTCCAGAGCATGTGCTTTGTGGAGCTGCTGTTTAAGAGACTGACTTTGTACAAGGCTTACACTAGACAGGTACATGTTTCTGGTAAATCCTTTGCCTCAGTTTAATGAAAGATGCTACCCTCTTTATTCTGGCATCAGTGAGGACATCACAGGGGCATTCTCCTGCAGTCAGTGCACTCCACCATAATGGTTGTAAGAATCAGTGAGTTTTCATGGGGATGCCCGTGCAAAAATGTCTTTGGGCATTTATTTCCATGAGTGCCATCTGATGTTTTGTAACCTGGTTATCCCAGTTTCTGGGAGGCTCGTGGTCTCAGCTGCACTTATTGCCACAGCACAGGAAGAGAGGGGCTGAGACTGTGCCCAGACTTGAGATGAAGGCACGATACATTTATAAACACAGAATCACAGAATAAGCTGAGTTGGAGGGAGCCCACAAGGATCATTGAGTCAAATTCCTGGCTCTGCACAGCACCATCCCCAAGACTCACCATGTGCCCAAGAGCATTGTCCAAACCCTTCTTGAGCTCTGTCAGGCTGGTGCTGTGACCACTTCCCTGGGGAGCCTGTTCCAGTGCCCAACCACCCTCTGGGTGAAGAACCTTTTTCTAATATCCAACCTAACCCTCCCCTGACACAGCTTCAGGCCATTCCCTCGGGTCCTGTGACCGAACACCACAGAGATGAGATGAGATCAGTGCCTGCCTCTCCCCCTCCCTCACATGAAGTTGTAACTGCACTGAGGTCTCCCCTCAGTCTCCTCTCCTCGCTGAACAGACCAAGTGACCTCAGACACTCCTCATACAGCTTCCCCTCAAGGCCTTTCACCATCTTTGTTGCCCTCCTTTGGACACTCTCTGATAGTTTTCTATCTGTCTTTTCTTGTGGCACCCAAAACTGCCCTCAGCACTCAAGGTGAGGCTGCCCCATCTCAGAGCAGAGCAGGACAATCCCCTCCTGCCTGGCTGGTGGTGCTGTGCCTGATGCCCCAGGACACACTTGTCCTCCTGGCTGCCAGGGCACAGACCCACGGGCACAGACAGACAGACACAGACACAGACCCACAGGCACAGACCCACAGGCACAGACCCACGGGCACAGACCCACAGACACAGGCCCACAGACACAGACCCACGGGCACAGACCCACAGACACAGACCTACAGACACAGACCCACACGCACAGGCACAGACACAGACCCACAGACCCACAGGCACAGACCCACGGGCACAGACCCACAGACACAGACCTACAGACCCACAGACACAGGCCCACGGGCACAGACCCACAGGCACAGACACACAGACACAGGCCCACAGTCACAGACCCACAGACACAGGCCCACGGGCACAGACCCACAGATACAGACACACAGACCCACAGACCCACAGGCACAGACACACAGACACAGACCCACAGACACAGACCCACAGGCACAGACACACAGACACAGACCCACAGACACAGACCCACAGACACAGACCCACAGGCACAGATCCACAGACACACAGACACAGACACACAAACACAGACCCACAGGCACAGATCCACAGACACACAGACACAGACCCACAGGCACAGATCCACAGGCACAGATCCACAGACACAGATCCACAGACACAGACCCACAGACACAGACCCACAGCCACAGACCCACAGACACACAGACACAGACCCACAGACACAGACCCACAGGCACAGATCCACAGGCACAGATCCACAGACATACAGACACAGACCCACAGACACAGACCCACAGACACAGGCACAGACCCACAGACACAGACCCACAGACACAGACTCACAGGCACAGGCACAGACCCACAGACACAGACCCACGAGCACAGACCCACAGACACAGACCTACAGACACAGACCCACAGCCCCACAGACACAGGCCCACGGGCACAGACCCACAGGCACAGACACACAGACACAGGCCCACAGTCACAGACCTACAGACACAGGCCCACGGGCACAGACCCACAGACACAGACTCACAGACACAGGCCCATGGACACAGACCGACAGGCACAGGCCCACGGACACAGACCCACAGGCACAGATCCACAGGCACAGATCCACAGACCCACAGACACAGACCCACAGGCACAGACACACAGACGCAGACACACAGACCCACAGACACAGACCCACGGGCACAGACACACAGACCCACAGGCACAGACACAGACCCACAGACACAGACCCACAGGCACAGACACACAGACACAGACACACAGACCCACAGACACAGACCCACGGGCACAGACACAGGCACAGACACACAGACACAGACCCACAGGGACAGGCCCACAGACCCACAGACACAGGCCCACAGACACAGACCCACAGGCACAGACCCACAGACACAGACCCACAGACACACAGGCCCACAGACACAGACCCACAGGCAGCTCCCTGCGTCCTGCTCAGCCCAAACTGGGTCAAGCCCGGGGCAGCTGCGGTGGCCAGGCTGCCCGTGTCCCTGCCCAGCCTGCCCGTGTCCCTCAGCCCGGGCTGCCCGTGTCCCTCCGCCCGGCCTGCCCGTGTCCCTCCGCCCGGCCTGCCCGTGTCCCTCAGCCCGGGCTGCCCGTGTCCCTCCGCCCGGCCTGCCCGTGTCCCTCCGCCCGGCCTGCCCGTGTCCCTCCCCAGCCTGCCCGTGTCCCTCCGCCCGGCCTGCCCGTGTCCCTCATCCCGGGCTGCCCGTGTCCCTCCGCCCGGCCTGCCCGTGTCCCTCCCCAGCCTGCCCGTGTCCCTCAGCCCGACCTGCCCGTGTGCCTCAGCCCAGCCTGCCCGTGTCCCCCAGCCCGGGCTGCCCGTGTCCCCCAGCCCTGTGCTGCCCGTGTCCCTCAGCCCGACCTGCCCGTGTCCCTCAGCCCTGTCCTGCAGAGGCACTGGCCCAGGTCTGCACGGCGGGGTAAGGGAGGAGAGCCCTGCTGTGCAAAGGGACTGAGGAAACAAACTTCTGGGAGAATTTTCCTGATGCTGCATGAGGCAGTTGCATTGGAACAGAAATTCTTCCTGCAGTTAAAATTTCCTGTCTTCTTCTTGTCTTTGGATTGCTTCCAACAGAAAATTTCTCCCAGTTCTTTTATTCATTTTCAGGAATTTTTCCACTACTTAGAGAAGCTTCGTAGAGCATTTCTTTATGTCCTGGGTTCTATTTAACTTATTTTGTTCAGTTGTTCATTTGTTGTTTCCCCAGTAACGTGTCTGGAGTTGGCTAATGTATGAAATGCAAAATGTGAGGCTCAGCAATGGGTTTTTTGCATTACCAGGGACTGTGTCTTTATGAGGTTTGAGTACTTAAAGTTTGCAAGGTTCATTTGGCAAAGGATTAATAGAAGTAACGTTCAGATCCACCTGCTTATTTTCCTCGGGTAGCTGTGTAAAACAGAAACAAGTTATGAGGGGAAAAGGGGAAATTTTCTCTTTAATTAAATTATTAACCACTGTAAAGGTTGAAGTGGTTTGGTTACTGTGGCGTCTTTCACAGAATGACTAAAGGGTTCAAAACCTAATTTTTGTGACATGAAGAGAGAATGTCACATGAATCATTCCTTGTCAGCATGACTAGGAGCTGTACCAAACTAATCCATCATTTCTCCCATCTTCAGAATGTCATTTTCATAGTCCCTCATTTGAGGAAATTAACTGGAAATTAATTAGAATTAATTGAAAATTGCTGTCATGTTTTACTGATCAGTAATGGAAGGACGAGGCAAAAACACCTTCTGCTTCTTCATCTGTTACCATCAATCCCAGCAATATATAGAAATAGGTCAAAAATTGGTTTGGTATTTTTTCAAGATGATTGAAATATAGAGTATTAATTACTTATGCATAGATTAATTACTCTGACTGTTGATCCAGCTGGTTATAGACATGAAAGAGAGAAGTCAATTGCTTGTGTAGCACAGAATTTGCCTTTCAGGATTAGTAGTTTCAGAGTTGCAGTGGTGGACCATGGAAAACCACAAGATTGCACTACACTTTATCTCCTTTAATAATGCTACATGAAATTGGAGGATAAAACTTAGTAAGAAATAGTTTTTAATCTGAATTTTATATCAAGAAAATGGTTCAGAACTTGCAAATTGAGGAGACAAGTATGTGAACCAGAAATAAAGATACCAGATAAGATTAAAGATACCAGAATCCATCACATGTCCCACTTCCAGCTCCTTTTCCCTCCCTTCAGTGGCCGCTGCTTCTTGAATAAGTCAGTATGAGGACTGATCAAGGAACATCCTTGATTTTACATAGGTTAGTTGTTTTCAAAGAAAATATTTGCTAAGATTCCTGCAAATATAATCTTTCTGTATTGAAACAAAACTATTCCTAACTGGATGAGTAATCAAAGCTGCAAAGTGCTTATGTTTGGGTAGCTAATCAGAGCTTCAAACTGTCTCATTGCTTAGAGCTAGACACGCTTTCATGTTAAGCTGAATAATTAAAATGGAATATTTTCCTGTGCAAAATGAGATACTCAAGGCCTAATTTGCAAAATATTTTAGTATTAGCAGCTTGAATCCTCTGTGAAGCTAGAGAGGAGGAACTGAAGAGCCCTGTAAGTATCTGGGTTTTGAATTAGGATTTGTTTTCTGCCAGTGGAAGTTCAGCTTTTCAAAGTAATCAAAGTTGGGGGAAGATATCTCCTAAACAGTAGCTGTCTCAGAGAACCCATCTGTTTCAGCTAGGAAAGATTAAAAATAAATCCACACAATTAGGTGCACCTGCTTCAGTCCCAGTAAATATTAGACTAATGGAGCACTTGGTAATTTTGGTCACCAGTGCTGGTACTTGTGGGAGTGCTTTTCAATTCCCTTCAGACACAGATCAGGGGCAGCAGACAGGATGAGTGTGTGTGGGGAAGGGGACCTTCAAAGCAGTCCAGTGAATCACCTAAGACCTGTAGAAGAAAGTATGCAACATCCAGATATGAAGTGACAGAAAACAGACATGAGCAGCACGGAAGGACAAAGACCCAACAAACCATCAACAGGCATCTGGGTCAGGACTCGAAAAGGCAGAAGTTCAATTAATTTCAAACCCAGATAATTAGCCAGATTTTTAGCCATGATAATTTGGAGTGTAATTTGTGATGTCTTCCTGTCATCACTGCTGAAAGTAAGCTTGAACAAAGCCACTCTTTCTCTAAGAAAAAAGGCAATCCATCTAACTGAGCAAAGAGTACTTGGGTGCTGCAGCTCCTCTTCACTGTGTTTAGCCATGTACTAAGGCAAAGATACTCTTGTTTTCCAGTCCTAATCTCATCTGAAAATCCCCTTGTGTTTCAGATGTGCCAGCACAGATGAAGGGGGGACAGAATTCCACCTGCATGATGGTGCTTCTGCCCTTGGAAACGATTCCCGTCCCTGTGCCCGTGGTACAGAGCGCGTGCAGGTCCCTGGCCGGCCGCATTCGCTCCCAGCGTTGCCTGTGCCACCAATGAAGGGTGCCTGTCATGCAGGGAGGTCCAGCTCCTGGGCAAGAGGGATATCATATCAAGGGTTACGTTTCTAAAATTTCCACAGACAGCCTGATTGCCAAGGCTGGTTATAACCAATCCTCACCATCATCCTCCAGGTCCATGCTGTCCTGCAGTCAGGTGTCCTTCCATCCTCAGGCACTTCTATGCTGTCTCTGCTGTTCAGTCAGACTCCTGACTGGACACAGATTACACCTATTTTTTAAGTGTTAAAGTAAGTTAAGTATTAAGTGTTTAGTTAATGATGTGCACACTCTTTGGAACAAATTGTTCCAGTCTTACTAAGAAGAGAGAAGTCAATCCTGTTTCATAGAAATTTCTTTGAGGGACTTTGAGACTGGTGTGAAAGAAAAGTAGCTCGAATAAAGACGTCAGAGCTTTGCCTCAGCTGTGGCATTACTAGGGTTTCTTTCCTCCTCTCAGTATCTTATTTTGGTAAAATTTATAGAAAACATACTTTGTAAAGTTCTTCATATCACTGTTTCCACTGGGTAGAAATCAATCAATGTAGAAAACCAAGCAAAAGCTAAACAAATTTTTCATTTAGTAAGAATGTATGGTTTTTGATTTAGTTGAGAGCACAATCAAGCTGAGAGAATTCTTTATACTTTGTGAAAAATATGTATCTTCAAAAAATTCAGTGAGTAACAATTCTGAATAGCACTTGAATGCCATGGCATATCAAAGGATCAAAGATTTCTCTTGCAGAGAGCTAGACATGGTCTTTTGTGGTGTCACTGAGCATACCACAGAAAACACATCAATTCGCTTTTGCGAATAAAAAGCTGAAAAAAAGACAGTGGATAAAGCAGGCTGCCAAGATCCATCTTTTTTGATGTAGTGAAAACAAACTCCTGTCAACTAGAGTTTCTCCAAGAGTCACAGAAAGAAAGGTAATAAGTTTATTCCTACAGAGGTGATACTTCTAGGACATAAAAGATCTCTCTTTTGTGCTTCTTCTCAGGTTCAGACTGGTCTTTTTCCCCTTGTCCCTTCAAGTCTTTCTAGTAGCCCACTGCAGGTACAAACCTCCTCAGGCAGACAAAAAGCAACCTCTCATGGGCTGGTTTCCTGCCCCTAAAGGCACATGAAAACCACAAAAATTATGTCTCAGTTTTGACTGTCTTCAAGATTTTCTTCTGTTCTGGCAGCAGAAAAGGAAAATTCTCTCCTACCAGAGAATTATGCCTTGGAATGAATGCACACCTGGTGGTCTCTGAGTGAGGGTCTCAGAGGGCAGGACAGAGCTGGGAGGAATTTCCCTGGCCCCACAGCAAAGAGCAGCAGGGACAGGTCAGAATCCATGCAGGGAGAACAACCCTGAAAAGGAGAGCTTTCCAGAATAACTGCATTTTCAGATTTCAAATAAAACACTAAAAAACCCCAAAGGTTCAAAATGTGCTGTTTAACTCCTCTCACAACAAAATTTTGCTGTGAGCTTCCAGGGCTTTCTAGGAGAATACCACCATCTCTTTTCAGCTACTTAACTGAGTAGCAATCATGAAGAGACACCTAAACCCCATCAGGAGAACCAGGTGGGATGAAAGTTCTTTTACTCTCACTCATAGCATAAATTTTAACACAAATTCATTTATGGTGGAGTTGCGTATTCTCCCCAAGAGTAACTGCTTCACTAAGAAATGTTTAATACTGTAAATCAAAAACCTTTCTAAATGTAATTTATTGAGAAAGCAGGAAGCTTTATCTCTCTTGGCTTTTTTCAAACAGCCCTTCCTCTTTCTTTCATATACAACTGCACGATGAACTCCAGAACTCATCTATTAACAGTGCTAAACTATAGCCAGTTCCTTAGTGCTCCTTTGGCCTCATCCAAGAAAGGCTGTGTGTCTGTGAGTGTGAATCTTTTCCCGGAAGGAGAAGCTCTAGCAAGTGCTAGAAATCTCTAGATTTCACTCTAGAAAGTGCTGTAATCTGGGATATGACCCTCTGTTAGGTGTGTCTGAGCCAGCATATGCCAGGGAAAAGACAGCCCATGCATCCATTTCTCCAGCTGACTCACAAACACTTACACACTGCTCATCTCAGTCAATGTCAGAGCAGACTGAAAAAGTCAAGGTTTAGCATTTTCCTTTGGGATCACTTTTTAACCTTGCATCAATAGAATTTGAGCCCAAGGGAAAATCCAGCAAAATATAATTTAGCATGAGAGCTGTGGCCAAACAGGTGCCACCTGAGCCACCTCTGCCAGCAGAGAAAACCTGTCATGCTTTCACATACCTGTGTTTAGAACCTTAAAATGAGAAGAAACAAACAAGCTCTGCCAATCTCATGTTTATCAGCAAGCACTATAAATAAATTTCTCTACATAAATAGGAATCACTAAATCCTCCAGTTTAGGCAGCCAGTTGGAAAGCAGTGTGAAGATACAATTCATCCTCAAAAAGTGGTAGCTAAATAGTTTCTGTTTGTATACAGAAATAGGTGTACAGAGTACTTTACAAATACATGGATCCCAAACAGCTGATGATGTCTGAACTTGCCAATATTTACTTTCTGGCATGCAAATAAAAGCCAGACAAAATCCCTAGCAGCAAAAAGAAGTGCGATCCATATGGAGAATATGACTTGAACCAAGTAATTGATGATTTATGTCATATCTTTACAAGCAAGAGGTAGAAAGGGAAGTCAGAATGGTTGTGCACAGTTATTTAATCTTCCCTATCCTCTCCCCAAGAAAAACAAAAATATTAAAAATGCCAGATATGTACATCTATGAAAAAATGCCTGTGAAGACAAGTTATTGACAGTCACATCAGCAATGGGTTTGAGCAATGTGTTGAGACTACAGCACATTCTTCATGTTCACCACTTAGAGTCAAGTCTATCCAGGACAAATTGGAGCTGGCAGAGATGCTCAGCAAGAGCATCAACTCTGTTCCACGTGCAAGAGCATCAACACTCCATCATTTAACAGCAATCCTGACTAATCCAGGACATCCCAGTTGACTAGAGATCAGCAAGTGTGACAAAAAGGCTGGGAAAGAGGATACAGGGAACTACAGACCTGTGAGCCTGAGCTCAGTGCCACAGAAAGTCATGGAGCAGATTATCTTGAGCAGCATCACATGGCACAGCAGAACCACCAGGGGATCACTCTCAGCCGGCGTGGGTTTGTGAGAGTCAGGTCCTGCTTGGCCAACCTGAGCTCCTATGACAAGGTGACCTGCTTGGTGGATGAGGGAAAGACTGTGGATTTTGTCTGCCTGGACTTCAGAAAAGCCTTTGATGCCACTTACAATGGCACTCCCTTGGAAAAGCTGGCTGCTCATGGCTTGGACTTCTTCAGGTACTGGAGATGTTGAATGCTGCTGGTTGTCAGTTAATTAATACCTGATTACATCTCCTTATAAGTTTAGCAATACCACTCTCCAGTCTCACATGAATATGATGTGATTTTTAATATTCCTTCTGAGCAAATCTACGCAAACAGTGTGATGCACTGTTTACCATGCCTGTTCCTTTTCTTTCCTAGGAAAGCACAACATTAAGAAGTCCCACTCATGTGGGTTAGGGCATTTAGGCCTTGCAAAGTCTCAGCCTAAGTGCAAAGAAACCACTGCTATGAACCTTTGCTAGGCTGTTTATGTTCTGCTGTGGAGAATTTACCTTTGTGCAGTTTCCACTGCATGTCTTTCCTGATAAATGTTGGGTCTTCTGACAAAGACACAGAGGAAAGGAAGGAATCTTGTATACAAATTTATTTTTTTTAATGAAGATGGAAAGCCTGTATTTTGTGATGATGTCTCTGAAGGATTCTTTTAATTACTCTGATTTAGTAATTAAAGAAGTTAATATTGATGTTAATACAATATTTTTAGAGGCTAAGACAAAAAACCTGTAAACAGCAGGAAACATACTTAGTATTTACAGTAGCTACACAATGGCAGAATATATAAAAATTAACAAGCTCATTTTAATCTTATATAAATTTCAGTCTTAACAGAAGCCCCAACCTATTTTCTACCTTTTTCTACCTTTTCAAAGGTATCTTCTCTGAATTTTTAAGCTGGATGCTGGCCGAGTGTTTTGTCTTTCAAATGTTTGTTTATTCATTCAGCTGGTTTCTTAAAGCACCAGCATGGGAACATCTGAACCCCAACGGGTCATATATATATCGAAGCTTAGAGTTATTAATTTCCCTAAGCAGTAGAGCCATTTGTAACCCACTGCCATATGGCTCTCTTCTCTTCTCTCCTCATCTTCTGTGCACATTTGCATGCATATAAACACATATGATACTCAATTTATTTAAAATGCACCCTTGTCGTCCTCTGAATAATTTTCTCAGTTGGCAGTAGTCATATACCCTCTGGCCACTCAATTTTAATGGGAAAAATTTAAAACAGCTTTAAAGACAATGTACCTTCCTTGGCCTGGCTTTTGAAAAATTTCCCTGAATCTGGGCTCTGTGCTGTCATCACAGGAATTGTAACCCACACCACAGCTAAAGGCACAAAAGTTTCCACCATTAAAATAGAGGAGGAAGTGAAAGCTGGTTCAAAAGGGAAATTAAAGCAACACAGCTTAGCCATGGCTCAAAAAACTGCACTGTCTCTCACAGAAACCCTTTGGACCAGACCTCCTCATACCTATCATACTACCTTAAACTCATCTTACAACTCTTCAAACCCATTCCCAACATCTTTAAGCCTTTACTCCCCTGTCCCTGGAAACATGTTTAGAGTTTCCCTGTGCACATAGATGAGAAAATCCTCCAACAATCCCCCAGGTGCAATTCAGCAGTTCCCTCTGGGCTGTTCAAGCCCATTCCCATTGCCTGGGTGTGCCTGGGATGCACAGACACATTGCCTGTAGCCCAGGAGGGCTCAGTTTTGCCATTGTCCTGGCTTTGGCTGGAATAGAGTTAATTTTCTTCCCAGTTGTTTGTGCTGTGGTTTGGATTTAGGATGAGAATAATTTTAATAACACACTGCTTTAGTTGCTGATGAACAGTGCTGACACTAAGGCAAGAACTTTTTGGCTTCTCAGCCTACCCTGACATTAAGGAGGCTGGGGGTGCACAAAAGGCTGGGAAGGGACACAACTGGGACAGCTGACCCCAAATGGCCAAAAGAATATTTTATATCATATGGTGTCATGCTCAGCCTATAAATCAGGGGGAAATCTGGCAGAGGACCACTGCTCAGGAACTGGTTGGGCATTGGTCAGTGAGTGGTGAGCAATTGCATTTTGCATCACTTGTTCTGTACAACAACAACACAACAACATACTGTTGTTTGTGTTATTAATATTATTATTATTTTGTCTTCAGTTTCTGTATTATTAACCCATTTTAATCTTAACTCACAAATTTTACTTCTTTTCTCCTAATTCTCTCCCCCACCCCACTGGCAATGGGGAGTGAGGGAGCGGCCATGTGGTGTTCAGCTCCCTGCACTGTTAAACTGCGACAGCCATGACCACCAAAGGCAAACTCTGGCTGTGGTGAGTGGCTGTAACTCCCAGCACATGACACTTTCCTCTGACTGAATGGCAGAGACACCAAGAGCTGGGCACAACCTGGCAGGTGACAAGGAGAGGTGTGGCTGTGCCATTTGGTGCCAGCACCACAGCTGGCTACAAAGCCAGTAGCCCACAGCTGAAGGGCTCAGGGCTGCAGACAGCACAGCACTGGCTGCCTGTCTGCTCATGACAAAGCACCAGGAAATGTGCACCCAAAAAAGCAGTTGCTTAAGGGAAATGAGATGGACAGATTGAGCTTTGGCCTGACCACTTTGTTGTATGTTTTATATCTCACATCCAAGCACATACATTTCAGAGAAATGTGCTGTGGGTATGGACACAGCTGGACGTCGCTGGTACAAACACATTATTGTTTTAATTCACACATTCTGAATCTCTACAGAGCTGTAAAGCAGGAGGGTTGGGTTCTACAGGATGCTTCTTCCTAGGCTATAACCTTGCTTTGGAACAATGAGGGCTGCTAAACTCAGGAGTTCCTCAGTTCCTCATCCAGAAGTCGTGAGATTTGGGCATCTGCACTCCCTTTGCATTGGTAGGTTGCTTTTAACAGGATGCTTTTAAATCACCATGAAGTTCTCCCAAGTCCTCTCTGGTCTTGTGGACTTCGAACCCTGCCAGTACTTGGGAGGCAAAGCTCCACTCTAAGTCAGTATCACTTAAGATTACAAAGTAAACTAGTTCTTATAGGTTTCCAGAAATTTAGTTCATATAATGAAGGCAGAATAACCAACTGAAAACTATCTGAGAAGTGCTATTATCTCCAGTTCTGAAATAATGTTCACATATGTTTGCTTACAAATCTCTGAATAATTCCACCAGAAAATGTGAGTTGAGGGAATTCATTAACTGTAAACATTAATCAACTTGTAGTCAAAACCATGTAACTGATTTGTCATGGTATAAATCACATTAGCTATAGAAATATATCTTCAAGAATCTACTGTGTGCTTTTTCCTTCCACAGCAGACACTGCAGTCAGTCAGCAACTTAACTTATTTCTGTTATGCTGGAAAATAATTTGAGATGGCAGGTAACTGAGTAAGAGCACAGACTGTGTAGATACATCAGATGGGCTCACACAGTGAAATGTGCTCACAGCTCCCTGTTTGGGCACCTGAACCTCCCAGTATGTTGAATTATATGGATCTCAGAGTGCAGCCATGCAAACACACAGTGAACCTATTAAAATAACCTGACTTCAGTTTTCCCCACTTCCTAAGGGAACAGCTGGCAGTCTAACCACATTGCACACTATTTGTCCCTGAAACTCAACTGAATCACTGAGAGATACCACAGCATTAAGAGACATGAGGCTTCAACTTTGAGGATATTGCATCTTTCTTTATAGCAGAGGAAAACATTTCTAAGAGCAGAAAGAAAAACATTATTGGTGTACTTCCCCCCCAGAAAAAGTGGAGAAAAAAAAAGCAGTCTGAGTTTTAGGTATTTCAGGGGTTTTTTGTATGTTTGGGTTTTTAATTTGGGCTTTTTTTTGTTTGTTTGATTGATTGGAGTTTTTTGTCTTCTTTTTTGTTCATTTGTTTTATTTGAAAAGGCAGATTTTATCAGATGTCACACTGGATGCAAAGAGGCTCAAAACTGTGTTGCTAACAGCAGCCAATTCTTACAGCTTATAACTATTAACTATATATTATGTAACTATAATTTCATATATACATAGTTTTTTATATATATAGCTGTTTCTATAGTTAATATAACTAATAACTAAATATTATAGGACTATTAACTGAATTTTCAGATGGCAGCAACCACCTGGAGCTACACCAGGTAAGAAAAAGGACAAAAAGAGTGACTCCAGTCAAACCAGCATCCATGGTTTTACTAATGACTTACCCTTGCCACATGCAAAGAAAATGACAACAGAGGAGGTCGTGGTAAAAAATAAGTTCTCTTTCTGACTGATCCAGCTGCTTTGAATAGAGTATTGCATACATCCCTAGATTTTAAAAGGGACTCTGTGTATGTTTTATAACATAAGTTAGCTTATTCTCCTGTGAAGACTGGCATAGAGTCTCAGCCCAGAGAAGAGATGGCTCCAGGGAGACCTTAGAACACCTTCCAGTACCTAAAGGAAGCCTATGAGAGCTGGAGAGGCACTTGGGACAAGGACATGCAGTGACTAGGACAAGGGTAAGGATATGAAATGAAAAGAGGCAGGTTTAGATTAGATATTAAGAAATTCTTTACTGTGATGATGGTGAGGCACTGGAACAGATTGCCCAGAGAAGCTGTGGATGTTCCATCCCTGGAATTGTTCAAGGCAAGTTGGATAGAGCTCTGAGCAACGTGGTCTAGTGAAAGGTGCCCTTGCTCATGGCAGGAGTGTTGTAACTAGGTGATCTTCAAGGTCCTTTCTAACCCAAACCATTGTAGGATTCTATAATGATTCTGCACAGATTCCCATATTTTTACTCTTTTTAGAATCTGAAATTGCAACTCACTTAAATGTCTTAAAAACATCCATTTTTATTTCTGCTCAGATGGTCACCAACCCTTGATCAAATCAAGAGCCTGAGTCCCTGGTCTCTTTATGACTGGGTGCATTCATCTTGTACCTCACACTCATATTTTAGATACCACATATGCAAGCAATAATTCAGTTATTCAGAAAATTCTCACAAATTGCTCAACCTTAAATTACCATAAATTACTCTACATTTATTACAGGGGACACATGCAACAGAAAGAATGAGTAACTTCACAGAGAAAAATCATTAAAGGTCAATCAGCTGCAATTTCAGTGCTGAAAGTGACTGAATTAGTATTCAGTGTGTCTTATTTCTTTTCCCTCTAAACATCGCTTATAAAAAGAAATGCTAATCACATCTGCATCAATTCTGCCAACTTGAGGCATCTACTCAATACTTGGCTTCTGAGCTGTTTGAGTAAAATAAAATACTGAAATATCTCATATTTAATCCTCAGCAGAGGAAACCACCACAGGATTCATGACTGATGTTTTCACATAAAGCACTTATCATGACATTACAACACATGTATGACAGACTCATGAACATGTTAATAAATAATCCAAACTTTTCTGTCAGCAAAATTAGAAGATTCTCCTCTCCAAAAAGCCGCCTCACCGTCCCCATATCTTAAGGCAGTATGAATTCATACGGGCGTGTGCATTTACAGATGAAAATACAATGTACACACACACAAGTCCTGCACATTCAGAATGCATTAAGAAATATATTATTGAATACATTACTAGAAAGTATATATTCATCAAAGCATAATGAAAGTCATGTTCTAAAATGATTAATTTTTTAAAAATTGCTTTCCTGTGTTTTTTCTTGAAAATTCCTTGCAACTGACATTAGATTGCAAAAATGCACTGGAATGCAAAAATGCACTGAAAGGACATTTTGCATAGAGCATTAGGTTGGTAAAGACCATGACAAATATTTTCCAGGTTTGCATCTGAAACTGTTAATTAGATCTATTTTAATTGCTATCCAGCTACCACTTCATGACAAAGTTCTTTGTGTAAGGAAAGTTTTTCAGAAGGACCTTAAACCTTTTATAAGGGAAAAACTACTACACCAACCAACACTTCTCCAAGAAAAAGGGACTATACCTTGAGTTTGAAATGATTGCAATAGTCTTGATGAAAAGGCTTGCTTGATGCTTGGCTCTTCTACGTCGAATTTGTCAAGTTATCTTTAGACCTTGCTGACTTTTATCCACAGCACAAATGAACATGTATTGCATAGGGGGGAGGGGAAACAAATCCCACCAGATTTCCAGAAGTATGTTACAAATGGAACATAGGGCTGATGGCAAAAAATTTTAAACCAAGATTTTTATTATGTGTGATTTTTAATATCTGATTGACTGCAGGCTTCAAGTTTATCTAATCTGCATAATGAGAACAGAAAACATAAATTGACAGAAGGCAAGGAAATGAAAAAGTTCTAGCAGTTCATTAATAAAATAAAGCACAAAAACCAGAAATAAAATATAAGCTTTAACCTTGTTACTCTCATTGGATGTATTGTTTCATTCATGAAGAGCTACTATTTGACAAAGGATAGACATACAGACCAAATCCTTCCTATTTTCCTTCACTTTCCTGCAAGAAAGCACCCATGTTGAGGTAGAGGGAGAGGAAGGAAGGACTGATCTCTTTCTTGCATCTAGAAGAGTTTGTCCAGATCATTTGGATTTTGTACATAAAAAAGACAGGATCAGAGGCACAGCATGCACTTTAACACAAGAATACACCTGAATACTTATCAGCCCTCTCCAGTAACTACCTCTGTAAATCTGTGTGTTGGCAGAAATGGAACATTAGCAAGGCTGTATAGGGGATTTCACAGAGATAAAGGAGTACAATAGGGCATGTCTTGGCAACTCCTGGCCCTGCAGTGCAGACACCTGCTAGAACTTTGCCCTAGCAGAAAACTTCTTAGTGCAAGTTTTATTTTAAGCAATTTCTTATTTCTATTTTTCTATTTTATTTCAGTAGCATAGGAAGACTACACATTTGAAATGAATATAAATCCTTTAAAATAATTTTAAATTTTCAAAATTTCTTCCATTTATTTCAACTTGTGGAAGAATACATTATGCATTCCAAACATGCAGTGAAGGAAAGCATTGAAAAAGAATACTGAAATCAAATAATGCAGTAACAGCCAAGTAAGCCTGTATTAGTCAAATATTTTCTCAGAAATTCTGTAAACAGATTGTGATTGGGACCTCTCTGAAAGAACTGTCTGAAAAAGTAAGATTTCAAGAAACAAAATCCTAGAAAAATTCAAGCATGGTTGTCAGAAAACCATCTCTTTAAAATATCCACATTTTATACTTTGTATAAGCCTATTTAGGATATGCTGAAGAAATGAGCCTTAGTTGTAATTGAACACAGAAAAGGAAATGCTGATAGGGACTGTCTCTTGGTGGCTTGCAGCTATTTAATTATTATAGAATGGTGGGAAAGGGACCTTAAAGATCATCTAGCTCCAGTTCCAACCCCACTGCCATGGGCAGGGACACCTCACACAAGACCAAGCTGCTCGAAGTCCCATCCAGTCTGGAGCTGAACTTTAGCGCATTCACAGCTTCTCTGGCCAACTTTGTCTAGTGCCTCATCACTCACACCGTAAAGAATTTCCTCCAGTATCTAATCTAAACCTACTCAATTTCAGTTTAAAGCCATTATCCCTTGTCCTACCATGCCCTTGTCCAAAACCCCTCTCCAACACTCTTGCAGGCCCCCTTTACTAGGAGGCTGCTGTAAGGCCTCACAGAGACTTCTCCCTCCCAGGCTGAACAACTTCAACTCTCTCAGCCTGTTGTCCTAGACAAGATTCTCCAGCCCTCTGATGACCTTTGTGTCCCTCCTCTGGACTTGCTCCAACCCCTTAATGTCTCTGTTATGTTGGGGTCCTCAGAGCTGGATGCATTTCTCCAGGTGGGGGTCTCACCAGAGCAGAGCAGAGGGGCAGAATCACCTCTCTGGACATACAGGCCATGCTTCACATGATGCAGTCCAGGACATAGTTGGGTTTCTGGGCTGCAAGTGCACATTGCTGGGCCATGTCCTTCCTCTCATCCACCAGCACCCCCAAGTCCTTTTCTCCAAGGCTGCTCTCAATCCATTTTCTGCCCAGCCTGCTTTTGTGCTTGGGATTGCCTTGCCTCAGGTGCTTAGCAGCTTGCTGTGCAACAGCACTCCAGATTCCTCAAAGTAAAAAATAATTTAAATTGTAAAATATCCTTGATTCTCACAGAAGCAAAATAAGAGAGACTACTTGATACATCGTTCCTGGGAAACATGATTACAAACACATGAGTAACACGGAAAAGGGATGAACTTTTTCCCTGTGTTCAGTTATTTCCAGATGCAAACAAGAACTCCCTTGAAACAGACACACATTTGGAATATGAGTTCTAGTCATTGCATATTGTAATACCTCTGAAGAGGTAACCATTTTACTTGACTTTGTTTCCTCTGTTGCAGGAGACAGCAGAGCATGTTTCCAGACATGTAACTCACAGAAAGAAGAATTTGACAATGAACAGCTGAAATTCTCATCTATATTGAAACTGCCTGCAGTAGACCAGAGGTGACAAAGGCATGTTGACTATGATTCCTTTACTCTTTCGTTCCTCCATTTCCCAAATATCACATTCTTAACTCTCTGTCCCCAAAGATTAAACCTCAGGTTACTAAATCATATTCATATACATCTAAAAGCACTTAATTTATGCTGCAAAGTAATAAGCTACATTTTTTTTTTCTACAGGACCTCTGCAGGAATTCTACAACTTTGATTGACATTATTGGACAACAAATAAAATTTAGATACAAAACAGTCATGCAATGGTAATACATTCACTGAGCCTTTCCAAAAAGCATTTTCAAGACAGTTGTAAAAGGACAGAATGAAAAGAGGTTTACAAATCCAGCCTGTTTTAACTTATCCAACTAAAAGTAAAGAAAAGCTTTTCAATATTGGATATACAATATAATCTTGCTGAGAGGAGAAGGAAAATCAGGTTCCTTGGAAAGCTTCTGCATTTGGACAGTTTTTGCAAGCCACAGCTGCTTGCCTCCCTCTTGTTACTTAATCAGTTCACTGATACAAATCTTGAGAATTTACAAGAGAGTCAAAACAATCACAACTAAAGAAATACTTACTCTTCTCTCAATAGATTTCTAACAGAGTTCTGAAATAATATTGGTAGGGAGATGCAAACTAAAAGGCTGCCTGTATTTGCATCTCTCAGTACTTTGGTACCACAGATGACAGCAGCTTTCCTGTCAGTACACAACATATTAGCCATCCTTTGCTATAGATTTGTAAGCCAACTATGAAAAAAGCCCAACCCAGGGTGGAGCTGTCACAACTGACTCTTTGGTTTAAATGTATTGACAATGCCAATTTAAAATAAGAAACAAAAATCTTCAGATACAACTATTCAACTCAATTAACCAGCTTGTTAAACCAAAGCATCCTCATTGGCCTGAGTGCTCTTACATTGCAAATATACCATGTTTTGACTTAGGCATCACAGACAGAACAGTTAAGTGACAATGCAGCATTTACAGTGGCATCTGAGGCAGAAGCAGCACCTCTGAGTGTCCCATCCCAGGTTACAGTACCAGTGCTTTTTCTGTCAGCCATTTTCTATTTTCTCATTGTAAATGAGTCACTTGAAATGAAGTATAAAGTCAAGTCAAAATGGCACAACTGAGAGTATGACAAGACCGTAACTAACAGCACTCGATGTATAACTGCCAGCTATGTATTGACCCTTACTTTACTTCTGGAAAAAGCTACTAAAATGTATTCTAGAAATATGAACAGACTTTACTGCAAGTATAAACAAGTCCCAAACCAATAATTTAAAATATGCACATACAGTAAATTTGCTTCATTTTATTACCTGTATAAGAAACATAATACCCCATTCATTTCTCTCACATTTCACTCAAAACTACTGAATGTCAAAATACAAAATCAGTTTTTTGGTCAACCATATTTGAACTGGAGACTTTTTTTCTTTAGATACATTCTACTTGGCATACCATATGCTTGTAACTCTTTATCTGACTACTTTTTTCATAGGTAAACAGTGGCATTTAAAAACAGCAGTGAATTCTCAAAAACTCAGAAGTACAGCAAATAAAGTAACTTGGAAAAAGCAAAGCATAAATCTATTCCTCTGTGCAATAGCAGCATCTAACAATTACTTTGACAAAGATGTTAATGCAGAAGACATTTTCCCGTAGCTCTGAAAAAGCTTACTTCCATGGCAGCGAAGTCAAAAAACTCACTTTCTTACAGAAAAATTCTAATGAAGAAATTTGATTCCCCTGTAAAACATCCCCTTTTTGATTTTCAGCAAATTGTACTGAACTTGTCAGATCGTCAACCTGTTCACCTCTATAACAAATTGTTAACACAAACTACAGCAGAGCAGACTGAATAATTAATTGCCAGAGTTCACCTTTATTAAAAACAAGGTTTTTGTTGTGAGAACAAATAATCTCTCACTTGTAGCTTGAAAGCCTAAGATAGGATCATTGGCTTCCAGGGTTGCTACCAGCTGCTTAGCAACCTGTCCTACTTGTCTTCCTTCCTTCCTGTTGTAGAGAACTGTGGCCAGAGGAGTTGGCTGGCGATAGATGAAAACTCTTCGCAAGCACTCACAAAGAGCAGCATAGGAGTAATCTGGAGCACAAGCCATGAACTTCTTGTCTTGCTTTGATGCTTGGACATAACCTGTATAGCCCAAGTAGAAGGGATAAGTAATAGATCGGTTTCAACAGAACTTTAACTGGCTGATAAAAACCCAAGCTTAACTTAAAAGATAATATGCAATTTGTAACAAATAAAAACCCTGAAAACAAACAACAAGAGCAACTAACCAACAAAACCTAACATCAACCAAAAAAAACCCCAAACCACCAAACTATTCTAATTACATCAGCCAGAACTTTCTGAAGGGATGCTTCAACCAGTTTAATACCAATATACAATTCCCGTGTACCTCATGTTAACTGGTGTTTTGGATACATATGTACAGCAAGACACTCTTCTCACATCTGGCTCCTCTCTGCCTCACAAGGTCTTTCATTTTCTCAGCAGGATCATAAGGACACAGACATGATGCATATGAGCAATCTTGGCCCAATATCAGTGGTCTAAGTAGAATAAATCTCTTCTCTCTTCTCATCTCCCAGCATGTAATTACATTTAAAAATTAGGATTTCTGAGCCTATCTAATCTTGAACAGACACTTAAAACTTGTCTTCAGTTTAGAACTCACTTAAAAAAAAAAGTTACTTTTTTAACACACTGTAATTTCTGTTAATATTCACTCAGAAGGAAAAAAACCCTCCCTTTTTCACTTTCATTACAGGACTCTAGTATCAAATTAACTAAATACAGACTGATTTCCTTTCAGTGAAGAGAGTTCCTTCTGTGAAGAGAACTGAGATGCGATTCTGTAAAGTGATCTACATCTTTCTGCAAGTATTTCCTTCCCTGTTAGGGAAGTTATTTGCTTCACTTCCATTGAAAAATGCAAGCCAATGGTTATCACATGGGTCAACAAGACAAGAAAAATCTAAAGGTCACTTATTAAAACACCTTACCATAAGATTACACAGACCTAGACACATGATCAGTTAACTGCAGCTATTGCTGTGACTCTGTGTGAGTGTTAAGGTAGTGATTATGCTTTTCAGTCTCTAACTCATGGAATCCTTTTTACTATGTGGTTCTGTGCTTACATCCTATACATGGTCCAAAAAGACTTGTCTTCCTCCCAGGGCATAAACATCTCATTTCTATGTTGTCTTATTTCTAAAATGAGGCTACTGTTGCTGTTGACCTCACGTTATAGATAGAAATGAGAGGAAACACTTCTTTCTTTGTGCCTAATAGCCAAATTTTTATTGCACACAGCTCATTTTTACATGGTATCAGAAGGCAGCGTGTTTCCCTCTAATTGGTTAACAATCCACTGAAACTCACTTCACTGGTCAGTAAATGGCCAGTGTAAATGTCCACCAAACCTCCCTCTTTCTAGACAGTTTACATATTTCCTTCACAGATTCTCATGGGATAGACTTCTTGTTTTCACAGGTGCAAACTCTTTTTCTTATAAAAATAGATTGTTATGCAAACTGATTCTCGTTCTTATGATTCTTTTCTCATGGGAGCTTAGCCAGAACAGCAAGGCCTAAACCATGTCTTACAAGACCTGTCTTCTTCTATAAGGTTTTACCTATATGCAACAAGCTACCATGCTGCTACCAACAGAATTATAATAACTTCCAATTCAGATTTAAGTAAGTGAAATATCAACATAAGCCATACCAGCAGTATTCACATAGAAAAGTCTCAGAGGTGTGTGACACAAGTTAATTTCTTACCTAAAGCATTAAAAGTTGCAATGTGTTCCCACATATTCTCTGGTTGGTCAGAGTGAGGCTGCCAGAGAAGAGCATCAACATCATGCCTCAGGCAGAAGCATGGCATTTCTTTGGGATTCACAACAACTGAGAAAAGATACTGGTTGCTTCCCAGATTAATCTGAAAACAAAACAAATACAAAATATTGATTCAAAGCACAAATAGATTCCGTTACATATGCTGCCAAACTTGGTATGTGATCAATAGTTTTATGTTTGTTACTTGACAAAATGTTTGAATACATTATGCTGCATCCCGCTGATCAACAGCTCAATACACCACAGGTGCCTTACACATTTCAATGAGATGCAATTAAGTTTGTTGGAGTAATATTCAGAGAAACATTATGTCCACTGCACAAGCAAATGGAATGTGTTTTGTGCAGAAATGGTTTTTTAGGATAGATCCTAACCTACAACTTCTCATATTAGGAAAATATTCTCTCCAAGTAATCACATCTGGTTTTCTGCAGGGCTAACAGGGAAGGAAATGCTGTTCCTCTCAGATAAAAGCTGGGAGGCACTGAAACAAGGATTAATTAGAATACTAAAATTATGAAATGTCATCATTTTTTAATTTACTTGCAATCAAGTAACTACTAACTTTCAGATCAGCACACTCTTCAAAAAAAATGTTTGTAGGAGTTGCGGGCAAAAAGCTGTACCAGCCCCATTTCTGAAGGGAAAGGCCCCATAATTATTAACAAGAAACCCCAAACAACTTGAAAGAAGAACTAAATCAAAGTGCAAATATATTCCTGTATGCTGAAAAATATACTGAAATACTCATATTTCTACATACTCTAACAAGGACAAAACTGCAAGTTCCCATAGAAGAGGCTGAAATTAGCATTTCCTACCCACAGTAACTGTCTTTTGATCATAATGCTTTAAACACATTAAGCTTTGAATTATCTTTATGCCACTCATTTTAAGAACTCTTCACAAGCACCCTGGAGTTCAAACTTGCTCCACTATGTCTTGCTGCCTGCTAGAAAGCAGCCTTTTGTAATGCACAAAAGCATCCCTTTTGTGATGAGCTCATGTTCCTCCTGGTATGTGAAATGTCTCTGGGGCATTTCTTACCCTCCAGTGCAAGAAGCAGTAGTTTAGGCTGAGTTAGTTAGTACTCTATCTGGTCTGGTCTTGAAAATATCAAGGACAGAGGGTGCACAACTTAGTAAGCAACCCAAACCATGCTACAACCATGATGCAGTTTTTGCTTTCATCCAGTTTCAAAAAAAAACCCCCAAAACCCCACTACAACGAATAATCTATAATGTTTTCATATGATTTTGTTGTTTCCAATTCTAGGCAACAGCCCAGATCAAATCCTAGCTTACTGTTAGTCAGGGCTGCTTACAACCCAGATCAAGCCTGCTTCTGAAGCATTTTGCCCCCAGTCTGTTATTTTTAGTGTGATTGACAAAGAAGTATTATAAAGTGATCTATGCTACAGTTTCTTAGTAAAAAAGGTCAGGTTTCTACCAGGCTGTCCAAAAATTACTGAGGAAAATGTAAACTAAGTAATCTAAAAAATTTTATGCCACTGAAAAGGACTTTTTCCTTATAATTACTTTGATATAACTTTGTTTTTTTAAATGGCTCATTTGTGAAACTGTATGCATTTTTTTTTTTAATGATAACAAAAGGAGCTTTGTTTTTATATTAAAATGACATTGAAGGGCACATATGGATTGACAATTTCTGTTGCTACTGTGATTTGATATTATGGGAGATATTTATGTGATTTCAAGAGTCTACAAATTTTTGTAGTGATAATAGAGGTCAATTTCCAAATTAAAAAAATGTTTTAAAGTATTTCTATAATAATTTGCAGTACTTACTATATGAGTGATTTTCAAGGTTTCACCATCAAATCTGCACAAGCTCGCGCCATCTTCAAGAAAAGCATCACATTCTTCTAACTCTTGAGCATTGCAAGGTGGCTTTTCCTTTTCAGGGTTTGGATTCTGAAAAAAAGAATGAACCACACTGAAAATCCAAACTACTGAAAAAAAAAATCCTTTTTATAATTAAAAAAACAATCCAAAGAACAATTGAACATGAATAATTATTTGCATACCCATACATACTGAAAGATTAGGCTATTATGTACTTACTCAAAAATTAATAAAACAATTTCTGCTGTGGAGGACAGCAGAAGTGGCAGGTACAATAAAATCAATTTCAGTTTGAGGAAAGGTACATAAACCACTAAAACATGAACAATAAATTCCAAATTATTCCAAATAATTCTCTAAGTAGTAAAAGCACACAATCCTGAAAACATATGCACATTTAGTAAATGTACATCAGTGTAAGCTTGTTTCATCTTATCATCAGAAATGTAATTAAAAATGGATTAATTAACTTTATAAGCAGCTCTAAATAAATGACACATTTTAGTTTTGCTAATAACTTTAATTTATAAAAATCTATTTTAAATTAACAAAAATATATGATCAAAAGATCATCACTTTAAGCTCAGTAGGAAGTACACAAGAAAAGAAATTTAAAGTCTAAAAAAAATCTAGGATCGAAAAGATATACTACAATATCTTGCTCACAAATACTGAAGTAGAAAGAAGTCAATCTGGAGTACTACATAGAATTCATTTTAATAACACTTTTCAGCCTTGCTAAAAACAAAGTAATAATCCAAACCTAATATATCAAAAGCCACAGGGAGGCACACTTCACAAGTTTCAGATGCGATGCCATTTTCTAATTAAAAAGTATCAAGCAAATATCAGCAAAAAATTATATTTTACTTTAAGTAGATTTTGTGTATAACAAAAATGCCAGAAAGTTCATGAGCCATGTTTATACTTTCCTAAATTTTTCTTTTAAACATGTCATTTACACTCTGTAGGTCAAGTACAGTATCCCTAGCAAGACAGTAAAAAAGTTTTGCTAACCTATTGATAAACAAGAAACAGACATCTTTCAAAATCATTTAATTAATTGCTTTAGAACAAACTGGCACATCCTAAATGGTGGGAACAAAGTTTATTTTCACTGTTAAATCAGGCTTCTGTTTGGTGCACAGACACCATCATACAAGTTAAATTCAGTCCCCCTTGAAGATGTTTAAAGTACATTCACAATTCTAGTGCCAGTAGTTTGTTACAGTTTCAATTAAAAATGAATAAATAGCAAAAGAACTGATGAGCTGGGTCAATGCAGTGCAAATTAGGGTAGCAAGAAAAGACAACCTGCAAAAGTGCAAGAATTTTAAGTGTTTGATTCTTGACTCTTTACCATTACTTCAGAGGTAAGATGCATCAAGCTTTCAGCTATTTCAGAGCATTGGGAGGGGTCCACAATGAATTCCCCTCTTGTGTCACCAATTATTAGCTCTGTCCACCGACATCCCTCATTTTTCTTAATCAGAGAGATTTCCAAACTAAAATGCAAAGAGAAGACAAAGAGCAGCATGTGAAAACACTACATCCATTTGTCAGATTAGTCAAAAAGCTCTAAATGTACATAAGAGCACTTCTCTTCAAACTGAATTAATAAGGAAAATCACATAAACAGAAACCATTAGCATTCAAATTATAAAATAAACTATTCTAACTAAAAAATATTCTAAAGAAAAACAGACTAAGGATGTGATTTCTAATACACAAACCTCAGGGTTTTCAATGTAAGTGCAGTTTATCCTGAAGCAGTCTCATTAAAATATTTAAAATATGTCAGGAAATCACTTCTACAGCAATCTATTCAAAGACTGTCAGAATTTTACTACAGAGGTTTATTTGAAACATAAGCAGTAGTTCTTAGGGCTACTTAAGGGTGCCCTACCTCTAAATAACATCTGGGACAAAAAGATTCATATTTTATAGATCTCAGGAATAATACCTCAACTAATTATCTATACTGTCTATTTAAAATAATATCTCAGAAGAGATATGATTCCATAACAAGTAAAAACACCCCAACAACAACAAAGAGAACCCAGTATAATCACTAAACTATTGGGAATAACTAATTAAGTAAATGAAAAATAAGGCACAGCCAGATGCACCAACATGGTAATTCCATATAAATACTGTGTTGGACAAACACACAGATATAATGGTAAAACTGAAGTCAATTTTATCATACTTACTTTTTAGATACACTTATGGGTTCTGCAATGACATCTGTGGTGCTCCTGACAAAAATCCCTCTAAGTTACTAATTACTGCTCCATAGCAGCAACTATTTAGTGAACTCTGAAGCAATTACACTGGTATTAGGAACAGCATACTTTTACAGAAGACATTTGGAGCAAGTTTTTGACTTTTAATCAATAGATTTATATTAGTGTTGCAGTACGAACATTAAGAACTGAGTGCAACTTATTACACTGAAGTATGGAATTACCCTTTCTCATTAAAGTAAAAGCCTGATATTCATACAATAACACTCACTGGAAGGAGTAATAAAAAAATTAAGTTATTCAGCTTATAAAATACTGAGTTATTCAGAGTTATCTTTCAGCAGGATACCTAAAAACCATCAACCCCACACATTTTAATCACAGTCAAATTTTAATATAGAGTAATAGTATAACCTATATAAAAATATTAGTACCTCTAATTTCTTTTTTTTTTTTTTCTGAGAATTAATATCCTTTACAGTTAACCTTTTGGAAACTGCAAAAAGCCAACCTTATCACAACTTGAAGGGTAGCTTTTGTTTTAGATAAACAGCTATGAGCTGTTGAGGGGATCACCTGGTGGTGCACATGTTTCTTCTTGAGTTCATTAAAAAGTGTGAAGATCTCTTACATAACCAGACCAGCATGAGTAAGCGAATACATGGCTCAGCCCAGACAGAGTATAAAAAGTAAACAATGTACAAAGAAAAACCTGTTTTAGGGAGCTCTGAATACTTTTTTTGCACCCTCTCCATTCTTTTATGTTTTTATTTCAAAATGAGAAAAGCATAAAGAAGTTACTTTTCAAATAAAAGTAGGAACATTTCTATTTGAGGTCTACACTATGTTAAGTTCACACAAATTCATTTTCTATAATGCACATAATATATAACTTTTTAGGAAAATATATTAAGGACTTTATAAGTCAAGCCTAAAGAACTTTGGTGGTAATATTACTAAAATGCTTGCTTCTGGAAAGTAGAAGAGAAAACATACAACAAGGTACATTCAAGACTAATCAATTCTGAAATATAGTGAAAAAAATAATTGTTGAACCAATTAAGTTTACTCCTCTTAAAAATCTTTATAATCTTTATAATAATTTTGATACTGGGTAGGTTTTTTCCCTGGAAAATAACTGCAAAAAAAGGGATTGCTTTCACAATTGGATAAAGAAACAGTCCTGAAACAGCAAAAACCAGTGAAGCGTTTTCAGGAGAGGAGACATTCTTCCAAGAAGGGACAGGGGGTGTAGCATTAAATTAAGTTCATCCCAGAAGGGCCAGAAGTCAGATATGGTGTATGTTTTGAAACCAGTGCCTATCAATAAAAAACCTAAAACATATATAGAATACCTTTTGTCCTCTCTAATTATCCAGGTGCAGCTTTCGTGGTCCACAGATGAATAGAGCTTTCCTTCCATCAAAGGAGGCTGGTCTTTTAGTGTAACACATATATTATCAGGGGAAAAACGTATTTTTATGTCATCTCTTGTGATGTCTTGAGGCAGGTGCACTGTTATGGTCACATCATCTTCCGTCTGCTGCCAGTAGTAGAGAGGGTCTACAATTGGAAACATGCAGCAAAACACAAACTAGGTTACAAGGATTACTGGATTCCACAGCATTCAGTGCTGACACACATGGAGTTTTCTGAAAGTGTGTTTTTGAAAAAGTCAAAGTTAAGTTTTACTCTGAACAATTTACACAAAATATGTTCTGAACACAAAATAGAGAAACACCTTTTTAGTAATTAAATCCACTTGTGCCCCTCATTTGGAAAGTAATTTATATTCATGTCTATACTCAAATATGCTGATAGTTATACAATGAGTATTAATTATTACTCTAAAGTTTACTGTAGCATTATGAAATTGGAATGCAAAATGTACTTAAATACAATGAAACATTAATGATTAATAATGTGGTTGAGGAGACATCAGGTGCAGTATACTGAGACAGTTCAGTGCATCCAGAGGGGGCAACGAGGCTGGTGAGGGGCTGGGAACACAAACCCTGTGAGGAAGGACTGAGGGAGCTGGGGGTGTTTAGCCTGGAGAAGAGGAGACTCAGAGGTGACCTTATCACTCTCTACAACTCCCTGAAAGGTGGTTGTGGTCAGGTGGGGGTTGGTCTCTTTCTCCAGGCAGCAGCTGACAGAACCAGAGGACACAGTCTTAAGCTGTGCCAAGGTAAATATAGGTTGGATATTAGGAAAAAGTTTAATATGGAAAGAGTGATAAAGCAAGTACTGGAATGGTCTGCCCAGGGAGGTGGTGGAGTCACCATCCCTGGATGTGCTTAAAAAAAGACTGGGTATGGCAGTTGGTGCCATAGTTGAGGTGTTAGGGCTGGGTTGGACTTGATGATCTTGAAGGTCTCTTCCAACCTAGTGATTCTGTGACAAGCTACCGGATGCTAGAAGTACATTATCATTCAGAGATGTGAGCACTTTCTTCTTATATATTTTGCCAGAACCTATGCTGACTCAATAGAAATTATTTTATAAGACTAAGTAGTCTTAACCTGCCTCAGCTAATAGAGATGAAATAGAACTGCTTGCCCAGAGGTAGTGATCGACTTTTATTACTGTGTTTAGAAGTTGTCTGATTACTAAACTGCTAGAAGAAATGGCCTTTTAAGAGAAATGTTTATACAAAAGGAAGGCTTAGGGCAGCATGAGTGGGTAATGCACAGAAAATAGAAATATAGATGAATATATTTTCTAAAGAGCAATCTTGTACAAGTTACCTTTCTATTTTGAGAAAAAGTAAAGTATGGGTTCCCCTTGAAAGCTCTCAAGTTGTCACAACACAACCCAAAATTCCACTGATCAAAGCCTCATACCAGCAACTATAACTCTGGAAGGACTCTTGCACTGTTGCTCTTTGTCACAACTGCCCCGCTTGCAATGGATCAGTCACAGGTGCTATAATTATACTTCCCCAGAAACTATTACTGAGACATGACAGCCTTCAAAATTGTGAACACTGACACAAACTGTATCTGATATTAAAAGTCCATTACACCTGCAATTTTATATAACTGTGCAAATAAAACTAGAGCCTACATTAGGGTAAGCAAAAGGCAACTGCATTATGGTGCTCAGTCCACTGAAGAACTCCTTTGCCTCAAGATTTATATACACAGACTATTCTTAATAAAATTACATATACAATATCACAGTTGTCACAGTGTTTAACATTAACACATTCCAGAAATTTGATCCTTTTGTATTGTTTTCCAAACAGATTTTCACACTATTGACAAAGACTGTGCTACTATCCCTAGAAAGAATTTGTTAGAATTTGTTTACTAACCAATGCCTCATATGCAGAAACAGAAATCAAATGTGAAATAATCCAACATAATTACATAAACATAGACATTACAAAACTTAGTGATACTTAGAAATAAACAACTCTATTAATAGGTTTTTGCATACTTAGTTTTGTTTTGATTGCAAAATAAAAAAAGTATGAATGCATTTTGTTGAAGATTTTCTGAACGGCTTTCCCACTGGAGCAAACAGAATCTTTTACAGGAGTTTCATTCTTTAAAAAGATTTTTCAAAATAATTATTTAAATTTTAAAGAGGGAGGCATAAATTACATATCAAAAAGCTTTCTGATGAGTAACAGTTTGGGGAAGTCCACAGCCCCCTCCCATCTAGGAAGACTGGTTTCTTAATTTGAGTACTTCAGATAGATGCCTAAATTTAGGCATTAGCAATCCAACTAATACCAAAAACTTATTATACATCTGTCTGCAAAATATCTTTTTCTTTAAGACAACAAAATTCTTTAAGTGTGTCCTGTCCAAAAAATTGTACCTAATATAGGCTTATGCACAATACAACTGCCAAAAATAAAAGTAAACAAACAAACAAAATCAATCTGTCCACAAGACAGATATTAAAACATTTATTGCTAGTTTCCAAACAAATGCTAAGCCAACAAGATATGTCCTAAGTCACAGAGCAGCCTATCATAACCTGTCAGACTAAGTCTTACCTTTCTTCTCATTTGATACTTTTGCATCATCATTTTCTTCTATTTTGTCACTTTCACTTTGCATAAATGTGAATGGTTTGTGGGAAACAATCATTAGACCATCTCCACTTGGCTCTATTGCTGCATAATGGGGGACTGATTTTCCTTGCAAAACTCTCCTTTTAGTGATTTCGTATCTATAATCACCTATAAAATAAAATTTTTAAACAGTCATAATATATTTCTAGAAGACAAATTATTATCTAAGGAACACATTATATTTAAAAATACTATGCAATCCTACCTGTTAAATCACAGTACCATGGTTTTCCAGGGAGTTATACTGGATTTATCTAAGACTGCCTTTTATTCTTATGTGTCTTTGCTGATCACAGCTAGCCCAGCACACTCTCTGTACAAATAATATTTTTCTTGTAGAGAAGGTCAGAAGAAAGCTAAGCATGTCACATTTTCTGAGTCTCACAAGGCAGCATGGTGGTTCTTCATTTCAAGCTTTTGCAGCAAGTATTCCTAAAAGTTTGGTTAATGAAAGAAAACCAACTCTGGAAGTTGTACCTTTATTACAGCCCTCTGAAGTACCACAGAAGATAAGAGAAGACCTAACCACTGCCCCCATTCTGATTTATTTTCATCCTTCCATTCTTTTGTTTTTTGGTAACACAATAGTGGTGAGTGTGATCGCTTTGTCCAGGCTGCCAAACAGGGCAGAGATTTCACATTTGTTGGTGTCAAGAGACATAACGATGTTTTAAGGCTTTGCTTTGATGAAGCACGGATTTTGGTAATTTAAGAGAAGGCTTGTTGCTTAACTATTTACTTTTACTAAAATCTGATTTGATAAACTGCATTCACAGACAGAGTTTCAAGGAAAGGCAAGGAACAGCAATTGACTACTGATTGAAGAGATTGTAGAGTATTGTAATTACTCAAAACAGCTTTTATCTTTGAAACTGGTTCATACATCAGTCTGATTCATGAGATGTTGGCTTAAATGAAATAAAAAATTATTTTTCTCTTAATAATTAAAGATTGCTTTGCATTTTGTTATTTGCATCTCTACTGACAGTCATTCAAACATTTTTTGTTCCCTGGAAATGCTGGAGAACTGGCAAGACTTCTTGAAAGATTTTTAAATCCATTTTTAGGGATTCCAAGAATATTTGTCATAACTTATAAAACACACAATTTAAAAAAAATTATGAAAGTGTACTGTATTGAAAAATATAATAAAAGTCTGTTTTGGGCTCTCATGAGTAACAGTCTTCAGTTCTATACTGACAGTGTTACTGATTTAGTTTTCCTTCTAAGTTACAAACAGCAATGTTCAGAGGTTTCTTTCTCTTGCTGAGCTTGCCACAAAAGCATTAGGCAGTTAGCCTCGTGTGGCTTTCTGAGAAATATTTCCATCATCCAAGATTTCAACAGCAGGAAACAGCTAAAGCCACTGAGGGCAACACAACTGGTGAAAGGTCTGGAAAGAATGTCCTGTCAAGACTAGGTGAGGACTTCAGGCTTGTCTAGTTTGGAGAAAATGAGGCTGAGAGACAACCTCATTGCTGTCTACAGTCTTCCTAGGGAGAGGAAGTGGAGACTGAAATGCTGAGCTCTTCTTCTTGGTGTCCAGTAACAGGACATTTTGGGAATGGTTCAAAGCTGCACCAGATGAGGTTCAGACTGGACATCAGGAAGCATTTTTTTCCTGAGAGGGTGGTTAAACACTGGAACAGGCTTCCTTGAGAGATGGTCAAAGCCCCATCCATCAGTGTTTAAGAGGCATTTGGACACTGCTCTTAACAACAGGCTTTAACTAGTCAGGCAGTTGGACTAGATGACAACTTCCAAATGAACTATTCTAGTCCATGCTATGTTATCCATACTATGAATGTAGGAGATGGAAGAACATTTGGCTAATAACATCACAGTATGCCTCAACTCTTTAGTTCAACTAGTGAAAGATCTTGTTTCTGTCAGTATCAAAATTTTATTTCTTGGAAAATAATGAGCAAGACCGTATCAGTCATTCCAAGAATGTCTATTAATTTAATTCACACATCTTTAAATCAGTGACACAGGGGGCCTTGTATCCTTCATGTAAATCATGATATTTAATGTACATATATATGGTCATATTGAATATATAAAGTATCATTTGTAAAACCTTATTAGGATAAAATATTAATTAGTAGGTATTAATATACTAAGGAATATATTTTCAATGTGTTGGTCTAAAATTAACTTCATACTCTTATTGCAGGAAAACGCAGAATATGCAGTATTTACTATTTATGCTACAGGTCTTACATTTATCTCATACTACTTGAAATCCACTACATCATTAATTGGAAGCTAAAGAAAATAACAACAACAAAAACAACCAAAGACCCATATCCAGCTGTACAATGTTTTAAAAAATATTACAGATGTTAGTTAGAAATAGTTCCATATAACCTTGATTGTACAAGACCAAGCTAAACAGAAATTGTATTTCATAACATTCATGTAAAGTGCTATCTTGTTTTCTAATTATCTTAATGACACAAGTGCAAAACTTTACTTCCTGTTTTCCAAATGTCTGTCAAAATTTAGGTCTACAACCAATAACTTGATCTCAAAATATGAGAAAAAATTACCTATGCAAAATCTCAGTTGTGGAAAAGAAATATCAGAACCTGTGGAAAAATAACTTCTAAGACAAAGAATAAAAATATGATTTTTATTTTTTTTACCATTACTCACCAGTAATATAAATGTAAAACACTTACCCTCTTTTCCTTCTGCAATTGTAACCCATTCCAAAGTAACATGAAATCCACTTCCTTTTGTGTCCAGTTCATCTTTTTCTACCCTAAGCAGCAGCACAGCTAATGAATGTGCATCAGATTTTACGAAGGAAACACTGTGTGCTACAATAAATGGACTTCCTAGCTCTTCATTAAACACAATCTAGAAGACAAAAACATAATAAAAAATCAGACAGTTAAAGCTGGAAGCCTTGCTCTTTTACAGAAAGCAGGGAAAGGTTTCAGTGAACATCAAATCAGTAACAGGTTATCTCCCACAAATCTCTCTGCCAGCATGAACCCACAAATGTCACACATTTCTGGTTCCTCCTTCTGTGGCTATTAAGTTACTGTACTGAAATGTTTTTTAACATTATTGTTTATATTTAACAATCATTATAAGAGCCCACCAAACAAAGCACAAAGATCCCCAAACCTATCTGCATTGTGGCTGTTTAGCACTGCAATAAACAGAGGTACAGCAACTGATGAGAACAAGAGGGTCTATAAACACTGCCTATCAACTGGGCAAACAGCCTCACATTCAAGATGAAAATGCAGGCATTTCCCCAAGGTCTCACTAGTTCTCTAGATACTTCAACATTCTGAAAATCTTTGTAGACCTTGACATGTGGAAAGAAGAAGACACAAAGGTCCAAATTATCACTGCCAGTGTTCAATCACTAAATGTGCCATTATTTAGCTTTACAAGACATCCCATTTTTCTCTGCTATAAAGTAAGAAACAAAAAGCTATAATGAAGTGAAGGAGAATAATATTCATATTCAGGAGAAGCTAGGGTTAGAAGTTCTTGAATTTTTATTTATGTAAATGGATTGGAAAAGTCCCCCCAATATTTAAATTAGGTAGGCAGAATACATAACTATTACTGTCATACTGAAAGGCTATTAGGCACCACTGTAAATATAAAATGTCATTAATTATGATCTTAAAGTTAAAAATTTCATAAATTCATGAAAATTATTTATATAATATGAAAAATATTTCACTAATTTTATACAGAAGGACTTCATATCTTACAGCATGAAACATTTGGTACCTATAGTTGGAAGTTTTATATCTAAAAACCATGTATTCCAGCTTTTTTCAAAAAGTACTAATTCAGCAAAAAACTGAAGATAAAAACGAAATTAATCCAAACAACAGAGAAGAAAAGAAGCATTATTTGCTAGAAGATTAACACATGAAAATGAAAGAAAAAAATGAATGGATAAATTACAAAGAATTCAAGCTGCAGCAGTTGAATGAGTATAGACTCAATCCAGCTGTTGTTACTGAAACCTGATAAAGTTTGAGGATTTATAGGGTTGTGATATTACTCTAAACAACTCTAAACCACTGCATGCTGTACATACTCAACAAGTCAATTTAAATGATGACAGAACCTCAGATATAAATCTTGTATTTTTGTTACACCGACAACTTCAATGTAACTTATTTATGTGTCAGCATTCTCACACAGAATAAAAACCAGATGGTATTTATTACCCAGAATCTAAAAAAAGGATGATCAATTTCCTTTACTGAACTCTGAAAAGATGTAGAGAAAGGAGCTAATCCATCATGTTGAAATCTTACACTTCAGTATATACACCTACGTTTCTGTCAATACTAAAACATCTGTGGTTTCTTAGGAAACTACCCTCTAATAAAGAAAACAGATACAAAATACATGCACTTTTTACCAGATTCCTCTTCATAAACAAAAAGAAACTAACCACAGAACATGAGACTCGCAGCTTGAGGTAGAAATGTAACAATTGTATTTGTTATGTCCAAGCAGGATAACTAATATTATTAATGCAGCTGGGTAACTTTGATAGGGATATATTACAGCTCCTAAATATATTATTTATTGCAGGACATACCTCCCACTTTTCAGATGCACTGCTTCCACGCTTGCCTGATTTAATTAAATACAATCTTCCTGTACCATCAGAAAGGGTTACCCACGTGGAGGATGAGAAATGCATTGAGGCACAAAGGCGACTATCACACGCAGTCAAGTCTGTAGGTAGCCTGAAAACTTCTCTTGGTTTTTGCAGAGCAGTGTCCTATAAACAAACAGTCATTTACTAAGACTTTATGAAGGATTTAATAATTTCAGTAAATATTACAGGCAAATTAAGAATAATAAATCTCAGTAGCAATGTACCAGTTTGGTGTATCATTGAGCATATTTGGAAAAAAGTGGGCAGCAAGCATAATTCCCACATATGTGGAAAAGGTGGTGGAAATTCATGAAATTGACTTCTATGAGTGTTTTCTAACTGGTATTTCAGTACTCTTTTTCTTCAGTTTTAAGCAGTAACTATATTTTGCATTAGAAAAGGCTTTTATTTTCCCCTAGCATTCCTATATAATAATCACTTACCTCAAATAATTCTAGTCCCAGGAAAAATGTGGAGACTTAAAAAGAAATGAAGCCACAGAACTGTACTCAAACTAGTACATAAAATTCACCTGTAAATTTAAAAGAATTTTAGCTTATTCTGTTGCACAATTGGCAAATATAATTTCTCAGCTTTTCTAGAGTGGTCACTTTATTCAGAAAGTTAAGAGAAGTATTAACTATGATTAGCCAGCAAAGAAAAGCTGTGCTAATTCCTACGACATTTTCAAATAACTTCTCTATAACATTATTATTATACTATGGAATTAAATCCAGTTGGTGGTTCGTCACTAATAGTGTTCCCCAGGTCTTAGCATTGGGGTCAGTCCTGTCTAATATTTCTATCAATCATCTACATGGGAGATTTGAGGGCACCCTCACTCAGTTTGCAAAAGACACCGAGCTGGGCAGGAGTGTTGATCTGCTGGAGGTATTTAGGCTCTGCAGAGGGATCTGGACAGGCTGGACTGGATGGGCCAAGGCCAACAGCATGAGGCTCAATATGGCCCTGCCCTTGGATCACAACCCCAGGCAGCACCGCAGGCTGGTGGCAGGGTGGCTGGAAAGCTGCCCAGACAAAAAGCACCAGGAGTGCTGGTCAACAGTAGCTGAACATGAGCCAGTGCGTGTCCAGGGGGCCAAGAAGACCAACGGCATCCCAGCCTGGATCAGAAATAGTGTGGCCAGCAGGATTGGAGAAGTGACTATCCCCCTATGCTGGGCACTGGTGAGGCTGCACCTCAGGTCCTGGGTTTAGGTTTGGACACTGCACTATAGAAACACACTGAGGGGCTGAAGTGTGTCCAGAAAAGGGCAATGGAACTGGGGAAGGATCAAGAACAGCTCAAGAACAGCTGAGGGAGCTGGGGTTGTTTTGCCTGGAGAAAAGAAGGTTCAGGGGGGACCTTATGGTTCTCTACAACAACCTGAACGGAGGTTGTAGCCAGGTGAAGGTTGGTTTCTTCTCACTAGTAAAAAGTGACAGGACAAGAGGACATGTCCTCAAGTTGCTCCAGGAGAGGCTTAGATGATATTAGGAGAAATTTCCTCACCAGAAGGAAACAACCCTATGAAACAGGCTGCCCAGGGTAGTTGGCGCAGTCACCATCACTGGATAAATTTCAAAGATGTGTGGATATGGCACTTAGGGACACAGTTTAGTGATGGACTTAGCAGTGCTGGGTGACTGCTGGAACTGAATGACTCTAAAAGGCTTTTTCAACCTAAACAATTCTCTGATTCTACTACATGTCAGGATAAGTTTATCTGGCACTGTTGCAGTGCCACACTGCAATCTTTTTTAAGCTGAACTACAGATAGCTTTTGAGCGGGAATAAACAGAGACACTATGGTGAACAAATTGTACAGATGAGATAATTCTTCAGTGAACAATCAAGACATATAGATTTTTTAAAAATTATGCATACCACTATATTAAAAAAAACCCCTATTATTTCCTACTCTGTTAATGTTACACAAATCAGCTTGATTCAATAAGAGTACAAAATGGATGTTAGATTAACAATTTCATCTGTATTTCTAGTAATTGTTTCCCTAAGTCCTGCTTTAGTTCTGTGTTGTGTTCCTAATTTCCTGATAATTCTAACAGAAAAAAACCCCTGTTTTCATGCTGAAAATTGGATTTCCAACTGTCTTCAGTGGCATGTCTTCCAGCACATCTTTTAGGGATTATTCTTTATCTTCTGCCTTCACTCTCAGATACAGCTCTTTCTTTGCTGAACAAGGATTTGTAACTGACTTTCTGCTCATTATTTGGCTCATGGAATGTCAGCCATGCTGCTGCCTGTTCAGGATTAAGATTTACCTCCATTTTCTATGTTGAAGTAATCTCTGAATACCCAAGGTTGTAAGGTTAAAAGAAAACTCTAACAAAATCTTTATGATTTGAAAATAATTTGGCGTCACAGTTTAAAAAACAGTCAGGACATACTTTATTAGCAATACAGCTTGATCAGCTACTTATGAAGTAGATCAGGCTGAAGTATTAAGAGTACAAACAAAATATTCTCACAGAAAAATATAAGATGCAAACTGGACATTCAGCAACATCACAGTCACATCTTTATAATGTGTTAAATAAATGAAATAGAACTTAACCATTTGAAGTTTTTCAACTGAACTAAGAAGCTGTTAAATAAAATGGGCTGGCAGTGTGTCACAAGTGGGGTCCCTCAGGGATTGACACCAGGCCCCACACACTGAACATCGTCATAAGGTACCTGAATGATAGGGTTGAAAGCACCCTCACCCCCTTTGCTGATGACACTAAACTAGGTGATGAGGTAGACATGTACCTACAAGGGAAACACATGTGGCAGGGAGAGTCAGAGAGCCTGGAAAGAGTGGGGCAGCAAGAGTGCTGGGAAAATAAGCAAAGACAAGCATGGTCCTGCACCTGAAATGGAACAACCAGAGAGCTCAGAACAGGCCAGGGTCTGTGTGGCAGGGAGAAGCCCTGATGAAGGGGACCTGAGGGCAACAGGGATAACAAGCTGACCATGAGCCAGCAGGGCAGTGCTGCAGCACCAAAGGTAAACTGGATCCTGGGCTGCATCTGCACAAGTACCACTAGCAGAGATAAGAGGTGTGATCATCCCACTCTACCCAGTGGTTGTCAGGCCCCACCTGGAGTAATGTTGAAAGAAGACATGGAGAGATTGGAAAAGGTGCAAAGGACAGCCATGAACACCATCAAATGACTGGAGAATCTCCTGTGTGAGAAGATTGAAGGAGTACGGCTTTGTCTCCCTGGAGAAGATTCAGGGGAGACCTCATCACAGTGTTCCAGGGCAGCCACAAAGAGATTGGGAGCTGTCTCTTCATAAGAAGCCACGTAGAGAAGACAAGGGACAACAGCTAAAAGTTGCATTAGAAGAGGTTTCATCTAGACATGAGAAATTTTTACAATGAGAACAATCAAGGACTGGAACAACCTCCCCAGGGACACGGCAGAAACTCCATGACTTCAGGTTTTCAAAACAGAACTGGACAGAGTGCTAGATAACCTCATCTAGGCTCCTTTCACCATGAAAGCTTGGACTACAAGATCTTTTGAGATCCCTTCATCTGGGCTGTTCTAAGATTCTAAAATAAACAAAAAATATAATTTAAAAAATCCAAACCCGTACCATATTCACCACCTTGTCCCTCTTACAGATTCATAGAATGTGATCTGCAGTCTTCAAAGAGGTCTTCCAGTAATAAAGAAAAGCAATTCCTGTTCTTTCCTGTATCTTTGGGGGAACACTTCTTGGGAAGTTATGGTTGTTTCCTCTAATTTACAGAGTGTTTTATATATATATGTATCATATATGAAACAAAATTAGATAAAACGGGTTTCACAGGTATTTTACAAGCTAGTGTACCCATATGCATTTGAACAATAAAACTATTCCTGAAAAAAAAGAGGTGCCTGACTGACCTTAAGAGATAATCCCTTTTTAAACCAAATCTATCGTTTTAATTCAACAACAAATAGACCATGTTGAAAACATAAAAAATGGTTACAGAACCAACGAAACTATTTTTTGTTTTATTTTACTAGGCTCATTTCCAGTCAGTTGATCTACAATTATTTCTCAAGGTCCACAAATCAGAAACCTCTGTTTAACAAGAGGGAAATTCTTCCCTCATTATAAAAATTAGCATTGCTGTCAAGATGAAAATATGTTTACAAAGAAATGTATTTGTAAAAATAGAAAAACAAAATTTGAAAAATATCACAGGGATAGTTTTGAAGATATTGACATGTAAAAGGAAGCACAAACAGAAGCATACTTTTGTATTGACAGCCTGGGTGGGAAACAAGTAATTTTTGATTCTGTGATACAGGTCACAGAATCTTAGTCTCAGGTCCATCCTTAGTGTAGTAAGGCACGAGACTAAGAAACAGCAGTGAAAACATTCAAGATTAAAACTGTGTCTCACTATAGATCTCAAATATTCTGCCACAAATCATTTAAACATCTCCTGTCCTTCTATTTTCACTCAAACAACCAGTAGCTTGGGAGAAATAATCTACTTTTAGCAAAAGAAACTTACTCATTCTGCTGTGTGAAATAAGGCAGTCAAAAATCTACATATACAGGACCATCTCCAAAAGTCTTGGGCACTTGGGCACGTGAATGCAAGACAGAGAGAGCCCACTGTGCATGCAATGCATGCAGTGGCCTCATTTATTAAAAATCCTGCCTTCAAGGGCATTTCAAAACATTCCTATTTTCCAGATGTTAGTAAACTCAGATGTGCATTTAACACATGCTGAAAGGTAAGCAAGAGGAATTACATTTGGGTAAGTACCATTTTAATAAGCAACAGCAAAAAAAGACCAGATAACAAACAGATAGCCTGCCTGCCTTTTGGGCCTACTTAAATTCCTATTAGAGATTACCATGTGCTACAAGAAGATTATGAAACTGTAATGGAAAATTCACAAATTTTTAATTATTAGAAGCATTCAGGGTCAGTTTCTGGTGTCAGCTGTATCCTACACCCCTTGGACTATTCTGCTAATTTATAACACATTTAGAAGGGGAGAATGAAAGATTTAAAAGGAAAAAACCCAAATAAACCAAAACCACAACCCAATCAAATATCACACAATCATGAGATACAATGAATTTTGGCTTCCTCATATTTTATTTAATTTTTACATTTCACTGAAAGGCATTATTTTTCCTATGAAGTAGAAAAGCTTTCCATTGTAACTAGCAATGATTACTGAGCCTAGTTAAAAAAAAGTCTAAATCCTTTGTATCATATCATGGAAACAGGAAGCATCATTCCTCTTAACAGTGACTACAGGGGTATACTATATGACATTACAAAAGACCACACTTTTGTCGGCCTTCAAGTGAATTTTAACAGTAAGCTTCAAATAGTTTTGGATGCAATTAAAATAAAAAATTATCATCAACTACCTAATCTTCTAAGGATCACATCAGATTTATCAGCATTGAGGAGGAATTTCAGAACTCAATTTCCTGAAAAAAATGAAAAAAGATCTTTACTACAAAGCCTTAAAAATTTCCTTTCAATAGGCAAAAAAGGAAATTATCTTCTTCATAACCTTTCTGTTCACTAATTTAACTTTAGGCATTTGTAGGAAGAGTTTCTATCTCATTCAAAATGATGGACTTCCTTGAAGATGAAACAAAACTTCCTCTCAATCCCATTATGTCAGATTAGTTTTTTGACTGACTTTCTTTGTTCACTAGGTGGTTAACTGGGGTAATAGTAATCCTCTGCTTTAGAAGCATGAGGGGATGGTGAGAGTCTGTGGCCATGTATTATACCAGCAAGAACTGGCTAAAACATCTTGGCACTACTCAGGCATTGGTCAGTGCTGGTGAGCAATTGTCCATCACTTGTTTTTCCGTGGTTTATTTCTCTCTCTTTTCATTATCATTATTATTTATGTTGTTATTATTATTAAATTTTGCTTTATATAAGTTGTTAAACTGTTCTTACCTCAATCTGTGGTTCTCCTTCCCATCCTACTGGGGATGGAGGAGCACCAGTGAGCAAGCAGCTGCATTGTACTTAGTTGTTCAGCAGGGGTTAAATGACAATACTGTACAAACATGAAATATTTTATAGAAGATTTAAAATAAAAATTCATTTTTTCAAGGAAATAACTAGGAATGAGAAAAGAATAAAGGAATGAAAAAGAAAGGAAAAAATAAAAGTTGTACGTAAGATGGCAATTCCCACAAAGTAAAAATAACAAATATTCAGAATGCTGGGTAAGGACATTTTTTTGCAGTTAAAGAGATGTGTCAAATGTCTAGGTTTTTATGAAAAATAAAAATACCTACACATTTGACACATCTCTTTAACTGAAAAAAATGTCCTTACCCAGCATTCTGAATAACAAAGAGACAAGAATTTAACACTGTGAAACACAACAGTGAAAGATTTAGTTGTTCTCTATCAGCTTTCTTATTCTGACTTGTTTGAAATAGAATTCCCACATTGTGTCTGGTGCCACTAACAGCTGTTCTAAATTCAAGTTACTGAAAGTTACAGAAACAGTATTCCATAGATAATTCTAATTGGAAATTAAAGAGATTAAAATATATATATCATTAAGGATATTAATTAGGTGAGAAAAGAGCTCCTCTTGCAACAATTTTTCAATTTGTTTACCTGAGCATAAAAAGAAACCAAGTTGTCTTTGCAAGAAGAGCTTAAGGTCAAGAAACCAATCCAACTGCTAAAGGAGAAAACTTTGAATGTTTTGCAGCTATATTGGAATGCTACAAACACCGAGCAATCAACAAAGTTGCATCAGATGCATAAAACGCCAAACAGTTAAAAAATCTCAAGTCAGTAATCCTGCCACTACCCTACCCATTGGGTGTTTAAAGCAAAGTATTCATTGCTGCTGGCATACCGAATGAAAAAAGTCCAACAGCTGTAACAGAAGAAGGTTAAAGCTATTATACCGTATTTCCAGCCAAATTAGAGTAACAATTTCCTCACTCTGGTATAAAAACCCACCTGAATACTCATCCATCAACACAGAAGAACTGCTTGTGTTGATCACTTTTCTTTTTTCAATTATGTGTGATTTTGAGCAGGTGGCAAAGTGTTATATGCACTTCTTTTCCTTCACAGATGACATATTTTTAAACACCTAAGTTACAGAGATAATTCATGATATATGATAACCAATACACTGTCATTTTAGAATCAAAGCTGCAACCAAAATAAGAAATAGAACTAGAAATAATTATGTGTTAGAAAGTCTATGTGCTCTTTCACTCTGATTTTAGGATGAACTCATTACCCTGTTCCATCTTCTGTTTTAAAGAAGACTGACATTAATTTTAATTGTAAGCTGTACTTGGCCAAAACCAATGCTATTTTTAATATACATTTGACTAATATATGGCTGGCACATTTGTAATGAGACACCTTGTTGACGTTTCTGAACACAAATTCCTTTTTATTCATATGCAAACATGTTTCCTTTACAAAACAGCACAGTAACATGTATTAGGACACAGGATGGTGTCTATTTATTTCACAGCTTAATCAGTTTTATTTCCCCCTTCAGGTGGAACCAAAACATGTGACCAGATATTAATCAAATGCCATTATCTTGAAATAGGTTGTAGAGAAGAATATTTCTTGTGTCAATTTATAGGCTGTTGTAAAATCTTTTATCTGCTAAGAAATAAATTTACACACATAGTGGCATCCTAGCAAAGGAAATGTGGTGGGTGTCTGTGTTGTGCAGGCAGAGGAGACCTGCAGGGGTGGCCTCAATGAGGAGGGGTCAGGGCTGCCCAGGGCATATACAGCCACTTCCAGCTGGCTCCACTGGACTCTCCACTGCAGATAGTTGAGCTTGTCAGCTAAGCCAACGATGTGACACAGAGGTATGCCTACAGCCCCTGGAGCAGACCATGGAAAAGCAGGCTGTCCTCCTGAAACCCACAAGGGGACAGATATCCACACTGTTGCTCATGTTAAAAACACACAGTGGAGCAAGTACAAGTTTCTGAACTATGGAGCTTGTTCCTGGTACAAACTTTCTGTGACCTTCCTTCTTATCATCCTACCCTAGTCCTAATTGGCAATACATTAAATAATTTTCCCCAAAGTCAAGTCTGTTTTGCCCATCATGGTAACTGGTAAGTGATCTCCCTGGTTTTATCCTCGTACACAAGCTTTTCTCTCATTTTTTCTCATCTTGTTGAACAGGGGGAAGGAGAGTGTTTGGGTGGGCATCCAGCAGCAAGCCAGGGTTAACCAACCTCAAAGGATAAAACAAAAAATGAGATTATGACAAGCCACTGTTAAGAGAAGGCTTTCTTTTAGCTGTCTCTACTAGGGATCCAGATGATCTCAAAAGTTTTGGAAGAAGTCCTAGAAGATTATTTTGTCACAGTATGAGTCTGCTGAAGTCTCCAACTGCTACATGCTATGAAAAGGAAAGGAGTATTTTGCAGCTTCAGTTCTCACCCTACCATGCTCTGGAAACCTTTATTTCCTGAAAATCTAAAACTACAGTTTCAGAATTTTTCTTAGTTTATTCCTGACCTAGTAATTTCTGTCCCCAGAAGCTTGCACAGGCTAAGCCACATGCTCTCAAAAACCCACGCACAGCCTTGTGTTTTCTTTTGTCTGACAAACCAGGACACAGAGTTACAAGTTAAACTCTAGTAGTATGACAATAGGCATTTTCCTTTCCACACAGTCTTTTCTTTCTTAATGCTCAAGCACTACAACTGTATGTACCAGAAACATGGTGTCCATAGAACCATGTCCTTCCCTCTCTGAAATGAAGTATAGTTTTATAAAGGAAATAAAAGCATCCCTGCATTAAAATGGCTCAAAAGAAATACTGTTTGATTACTTGGGACCACCAGTATAAAAGCAGAAATTTCAGTCTTGGTCTAGCTTGCTTACACTATTTCAACTTCCCTCACGGCCACCAGCATCTTTTTACCTCCAACAAATGATGCCTATATTAAGCACTTCTAATTCTAACATATATACAATGACTGTGTTTTCAAGCTAGTAAACAAACATGAAGTAATACCAGGGAGAAACAGAAAAGCAACAAGAAAAAAAAAGCATCTTCCCTTTCCTTTGGCTTGTCATCATGTCCATCTTGCCCAGAATGGAAGCAGATGTACCACTATGTAGAAGCCTAAAAGAAAACAGCTAATGTGTATGTCTCCAGCAGTGATAGCCATAAGCTGTGGACTCAACCAAGGTTTACAGGTAATAACACACTGTGAGAAAGAACAGGATGTGGCTGGAGACAGGGGCCACACAGAGATAGGACAGCACTTCTCTGGGACAAATGTCCTTGTTCTGGCTCATAGAGATAAGCACAGCACAGTAGAGCATGCATATAGGAGCAATGTGGAGAACTGGATGTGGACATGGACTGCAGGGGGGAGTTATGACCACCAGAGATCCTCTAAGGCCTCCAAACTATTTCCAGAAGGGACTGAAAGAACAAACTTCACATGATAACTAAAGTGTATAGAAAGTGAGTCACCTATTTTCCAAGTGGAGAAACTGACCCATAAACAGGTACCCCCAACCAAGCCCAGGCAGCACCTCCAGGACCCTGAACATCCCATCAGCCCACTGCTCTGTGGGTTTGTACTAGGAGGCCAGGGACTAACATTTCAATTTCCATACCAAATGTTTAACTCACTGAAAAACCTCTGTAAGTTTTTGTGAACCCTCTGGCTTTTGTTTTTCCTTTTGGCCACAAGCATCTTCAACTCCTGAGCGCTCCTGTCCCCTTAAGCAGGGATACAGGGCTATTGCAACTGTACCAACACTAATGCAACATTATTAACATAAAGAAGTCAGAAACTTCACTTAAAATCCTTTTATTCTTCCTGGTGAAATGCATTTTTGATGAAATATCTTCCACCTTTCTTCGTGGCAATAGCATCCCCCAATTTTTGCATTTGGATCCTACTTGCAATATTTTCTATCTCATCTGCTCCCATCTTTTCCAATCCAGTGGTTTAAAAAAAAAGATTTTATACTTACCAGAGTCACTGACAGATTCATAACCCTTCCAAACTGATCAACATAGTAGACATTATCCTGGTACCAGGAATCAAGGTGAAGATAATTATACATGCCAAAAGCACGCATGTGGTCAAGGGTATATTGATCATCACGAAGATGCACTTCTGCTACAGCTGGAGGGAAAAGAAAAAGACTATTTTAACAATTATTTACTTACAATTTAGTAATTTAAAATTCAAACTAATCACTTAAAAATAATTCTTCCATTTTCATTCCATAGGTATGCTTTACTTGAAGAAAAATATATTATGTATACACAGTTTAAAATTTCACCATAAACTTGGAAACAAGTCATCCACCCTGAAGGCCACTGCAGTCATTTACTTTGATTATCTCATCACCATTATCATTTACAGTGGCCTGCTGTGGTGGGTTTGCCCTGGCAGGATGCCAGATGCTCACTAAAGCCACTCGACATGTCACTTCCCCTCTCAGCTGGACAGGGGAGAGAAAACATGAGGCTCACGAGAGAGGATGAGCACAAGGAGAGATAACTCACCTACTACTGTCACAGGCAAAACAGACTCAAGCCGGGAAAATTAGTTTAATTTACTGCCAATCAGACCAGGGTAATGAGAAATAAAACCAAATCTTAAAACACATTCCCCTCCAACCCTCCCTTCTTCCCAGGCTCAACTTCACTCCCAGTGGTCACTCCCTCCTCCCCTCTCCAGGGGCACAGGAGCAGGGAATGGAGGTTGAGGTCAGTTTATCACACCTCTCTGCTTCTCCTTCCTCAGTGGTCACTCCCTCCTCCCCTCTCCAGGGGCACAGGAGCAGGGAATGGAGGTTGAGGTCAGTTTATCACGACTCTCTGCTTCTCCTTCCTCCTCATTCTCTTCCCCTGCTCCTTTTCACAGCAGACAATCCTGCACAAACTTTACTAAGGTGAGTTCTTTCCACAGGCTGCAGTTCTTCACAAACTGCTCCGGAGTGGCTCCCTTCCACAGGTCTCAGTCCTTCAGGAAAAACTGCAGCAGCATGGGTAGCCAGTGGAATCACAAGTCTGGCCACCAAACCTGCTGTGCTGTGGACTCCTCTCCCCATGAGATCACAGGTCCTACCTGGAGCCTGCTCCAGCATGGGCTTTCCATGCCATCACAGCCCCAGTCAGGTGCATCCACCTGCTCCAGCATGGGGTCCTTCACAGGCTGCAGGTGAATCTCTGCTCCCCTAGGGGCCTCCATGGGCTGCAGGGGAACAACCTGTCAGACATGGGGGAAGCTTCCAGCAGCTTCTCACAGAAGCCTTCCTTTGTACAAACCCTGTTACCAAAACCTTGCCATGCAAACCCAATACACTTCCACCCTGTCTCTCACCAGCCTGTGTTGAGGTCCTATTTATCAATGTGTTCATCCTCACAGGATGAAACACACATCTACAGAAATGCAACAACGTCAAACCTACTTTGTATTACAGTAAGAGAAAAAAGTCTGCTCTATAGTAACTCCAGGAAAACAGTGGCCACAACAAATATTCCATATAACCACATGGATTTCATGGTCATAAATACTGAGCTACTATACCAACACTTGCAAGGCAAAAGATTAAAACAGTACAAAGCAGAATTAGTTCACAGTAATTAAAAAAAAACAAACAAAAAACCCAAAACCAAAAACGAACAAAAGCACCAAACAAAATTACAACAAAAATCAAAAGCAAACAAACAACAACCCCCCACCATGTTCTTAGCACTCTCATTGAGGCTGAAATTTCCAGAAATGTCTAAGATACCATAAAAATTTCAGACAAAGTTTTTCTAATTGAAAGAGGCTGCAAAGAATGGCTATTCACTAGAATACTACCTTCCTCAAGGCAAGAAGCATGGTACCTACAGTCATTCACTTGAGCAAGATTTTTCCAAATAGAAAACCTCTAACAGTAATCAGGACTGGATGATCTGTTGAAGACTAACCAGGTTTTTATTTCAATTATGTGCACCTTTTTTCCTCCTATTCCGTATCTATATGGAGATGCAGCAGCTGTAGTCCAAACACCTCAAAATACATTAGCAGAGGTCTAGTCCATCATTCTATAAATAGTCTCATATAGACCAGAACTCCATTTCATTCTCCACTATAGCCACCTAGGATTCTCAGCTTTCCTGCAGGGAACTTATCTTGAACTTCACAATTCCTTTAGAAACCCAACACAATTCCTTTAGCAAGTTACAAGTAAACTTTGTCTATGTTAAGTCTAAGTCTATGATAATAGCACTCAAGCCCAGCATATGTGAAATGCACCTCAAGGCTAATCCTTCTCATAGCAGATTATAGCTCCTAATCTTTCAACTTCTACTTTCTTCCCTTTTCTGCTCAGAAACAGAGAAAACCTATTTCCAGTATTTCACTTCCATCCCACCCCTAACAGGGACCATTCACAACTCTGCAGCAGCGCTCAGACTTCTGACTCTTCTTTAGCATCTAATTGAACCCTAGTGCAGCAGAAGTAGTTTACTGTGGCAGAATACAAATTCCTGCAAAGAGCAGCTCATTTGGCAGTACCATCAGTGCCACTGCACAGCTATCACAAACTCAACAAGCAGACAATCCCTCGATGGCTCAGAACAGACCCAGTCAGAGACACTGGCTATTAACATAACAGTGGCTTTAGGAAACTATGCAAGATTATGCTGCCTGATTAATAAAAAATCCAGTCATGCTATACAAAATGCTTGCAAAATGACAGCATAATTAGCAATTAGTCTCCTAATCACTGTTGATATTTGCAAACCATCAGTTTTAATTCCACCCAGATCAAATCATTATTCATATTCACCACAGAGGAGGGATTTCCGTACCTCTGCAATTAACAAATTACTGTTCCACAAGCTATGGCCCTTCAAAACAAGCTAGAATATCAACAAAGGAGTGAAAAGAAAATACACCTGTCTTAACGGCAAGGACTGCTACCCATTCCAATTCCTACCTTAACTTATTAGACTATTTACTCTAAATTACACTGTAAAAAATAGAATATATTATGAAAATGCATTTTAAAGCTGTTTGTGCAACCAAGCTTTATCACAGTTATTTTTCCCAACACGAGAGACAACATGAATGTTTTGTAGCCAATAAAGGCCAAACCAAATATAATCCAGGATAATTATTATCAGTGAAACCAAGAACATATAATCTACTCCCTCTATAACTGATCCTATGAAATTAGAATATACATGCAGAAACATGTAAAGATTTTTTAGCACAAAACCCCTGAAATGGTAAGGCTTCCTTTCTCCACTTCTCCCTCCGCACCCCCCTAGTTATGTTGTTCCTGTCAGAACTGTAACTAAAAAACAGTCCAAATACTCCAAACTAGATGATTGCTAATGTACAACTTTTCGCAAAGATTCTTGGAGCAATAAATTATTGATTAGCTGATTGCAAGGTGAAAAACTTTATAAAATCTGGAAGAACACGAACACTCTGTCCTTTAGTTTTCTAGACCATAGTTCTGATAAGCCCTGAATAATAAAATGGGTCAGGAGTAGGAGATCCAAATCCCTTGTATTATTGCAATATGTAATTAATTCCATAAACAGAAGTCAGAAACCATACAATACACAGGTGATTTGAAATTAGGAAATCTGACAAATGTGTATTGTCTTGTCATGAAACACTTCAAATGAGGCAGCCAACTGCTTTCAGAATGTATTATACATATGTATAGCTCTGCCAAGATGAAGCAATTAAAGAACCTATTCCATTCTCCATTAATTGAAACCCATACTGTGACCAAGTGAAATCTGCCATCTGCTATCACATACCATGTGCTTAGATAGTTTATAGAAGATTCTACACTAGGGTGGAATTCATTCCTTCCTTTTTACAACCTTCAAGATTCCAGTTTTCTTGACAGTCTTTCAAAAAAAAAAAAGAGAAAAGAGCTGAGTGCAAAAAAAAAAAAAGGAGAAAAGAGAAAAGAAACAAGAGACTTTTAATAAAGTAAATTCAGATAAAAGTAAGTTAATATAAATGGAGAAGGAATACTTCAATCAGATCATCACCTTATTCAGTCTCACAGTTACACAGTTCTATGAGTTTTAATTTAGTTGTTCAGTCAAGATTTTTTCCTGATTTGTTGTTGTTTGGTTTGGATTTGTTTTAAGGTTTTAAATTTTTTTTCCTGGGTTTTTAGGGGTTTTTATGTTTATGTGATTTTTAAGAGTCAGACTAATGCACCAGTCTCAATGGGTTCACTAGTCTGTTTGGGTTCAATTAAGAAGCAGCAGTCAGTGGCAGCTATTCAACAGAACAATATGTGGTCACTTTCAAATTTCTGATAAACACACCTGCACCATGATAACCCAGCAACACTGATTCATACATGGTTATTCATACCAGAAAAGAAAGCAAGTACACAGACTGTACAAACTAAATCTCAGCTTTCAACATTATTTCCCAACAACCCTAGCTGCATGGGATATTTTGGACCAGTATAAAGAAAACTATGCTATTTTCTAGAATTGTATTTATCTCTACTAGTTCCATGCTTTAAAAGAAATCATTTGACTCAAAATACTTTAAACATAATTAAAGAAAAGATTTGTACTCACAATGCTTTACTTAAAAGCAAAAGCCCTAAATACAAAGTAATTAATAAGAATCAACAGAAGTAACACAGCCCTAACCTGTTATTATAAGATCCCTAGCTGAATATTATTATAATTACTAGTCTGCAATGCAAAAAAAAAAAAAATTCTGCTCTGAATAAAGAACACTCAATCAAGGAACTTATACTTTAAATAAAGAGAGAGGTCTTACATCCGCCACCAAACACTATGAAGCAGAACTGGGGGAAAAAAAAGAAACGTAGAGGAAAAAAGGATGAGGAACAGCTGCCAAAAAGCCCCTCCATTTTTAGATGTTTCCCTGAATACAACAAAGCAACTTTACAAAAGTGCAAAATATGCAAAGTAATTATACCAGCATATTGTGTGGCATCAACTATTATATGCTTGTTCGTCATGCCTTGTTTTGCAATGCCGCCCAGTGGAAGCAATTTTGTATTGCAGACACACTAGTCTTTTACTGGAAGAGAGAATTAATTTTCTATCAGCATTCAAAAATCCTTCTAATCCTGCATTAACACTTTTCCTTTTAATTATAAAAACCATGTTTTTATTGTTAAAGGCAGCATCTCATTGTTGTTGAGGAAATATGTGCCTGAGACCTAAACTTCTATGAATTACAGCTGCAAATGTGTGAAAAAGCTCACAATTTCTTACTATTTCCCATACATTAATTTAAACAGTCTTTTTACATTTAATTTGTCAAATGCAAATGGAAAATGCAAATGAAAATCTCTAGAAATGTTTGAAACATACCAGTGCCTTTTGCTCCATGAAAAGTCACAAACCTGTTTTCCATGTAGCACTACTAATGAGCAACTTTTCACTGAAGCAGGCCTTCTAAGAAGCATGTATTGCCACCATTTTTCAAAAAAAGTGATAAAACTGATAAATGCACATGATCAAAGGAATGCATTCTCTGTGTATGCTCCTGGCTTGCATCAGCAGCTCCATCTCTGAGCAAATGTTTACTCTACCTTCCAGCTGTAGCTACACTGAAAAGCATCCACTATTACATTACAGGTACAGTGATCTGCCAAACAGACAAGATAGAGAGGAAGGGGATCAGACACATCCACATCTGAATAAATTCCAAGCCTCTGGAAAGAAAAAGGAATTATGAGACATCTAACCAGTAAACAGCAATAGTCTCGATCCCTTAAAAATGTTGTGCAGCTTGGACATGTTCCTTGCTGGAGACAAGGATTTGCACCACAATCTCTGCTTTGGACTCTGCTGAGTTCAGAAGAGATAACCACAACCAAGATGCTCATGCGTCCCTCCTAAACATTAGGTGATCTAAAAAAAAGGCATTACAAAACTCAATGCAAGGAAGCATTTGAAAATAAGTTATGGAAATAAACTTTAAAAAGTAAGGAGAAAGACAAAATGTACAGTGAAGAGCTCGGAATTAAAAGCATAATAATATAGGACTCATTACTAGTTGAAATATATTACCAGGTGGAGAGATGAGAAAACAAATGACTGTGACAGTTTAGCATTAACTAGGACAGAATGGGTTGGAATAAAGAAGAAATAAAAGAAGAACACGCAAAATCAGTATTTAAAAGACAAGGGACGGTATCATACTTCCCCCATTCTTCTTCACTGTGACCATACATTTTTAGAAATTTATTAGAAAATCACCTTCTATTGCATATCTAATAAATAAATTGTTTCTTAAAATGTCAGTCACATATCTGACCACAGCAAATTCCTGGCAACCAGTCAACCAGTTGAAAGCATATTAGAACTGAACACTAGGTTTTACATGATGGTCAGAAAATGAAGCTCACTGTAGTCCTCAGGAACATGACAACCACCGCCAGTTGTCACACAACACCACACGCTGCTATCCACCTGCTCTGGGGGCTAAAGACTGCATAATTTCCACAGGATTTTTTTTTTTTTGGGTAATTTTATTCTGTAGCTATGAGTGAAATTCATGAAAAAGATAATAAACATTTCAACTACAGCTGAGTTAAAACTCAGTTCTACTTAAGAACAAGCACTTATTTCTTTTTATTGTCACGTATTCCAAGTACTCTAAAACTCACATATTCCTCTTAACTGCCACCAAATTTGGGATGCCACCCAAGTAGAACTACAAATCTCAGGTCATTTGAGACAAACACTCATTAAATCTTTTTCTGTAAAACAAAAAAAATCAACAGCCTTTTAACATTAATCTTCCAGATTCTACTACATTATTTTTGCAAACAGTTGTGAATAAAATCAGAAATAATTGTTCTGACAGTGCTCCTAAACATTTTACTTTTTTTTCCCAGCTATTGCACTCAGTTCCACTTTCAGGAAATTAAATCAAATTTTTCACACAGTGACAAATATTTATTTAATAACCCAAAAACTACCAAGCTCTTCATCAGGTTCTAGAGGCTTTGAATCTGCATACAAGTGTGCTGGAAAGCAGAAGTTCTTGGCCTTCCCACACAGTACTGGCTTCTTCTCACACGCAGCAATTTGAAAAAGCCACAGCCTACACACCATCCACAGTCTCTGCAACTCAACCCATCACACCTGCACAACACAAAAATCAAATTTTGGAAGGATACCCTAATCTAGCAGATGTGTAGACCACTCACACTGGGAAATACAAAAGTCAAGTACAGAACTCCTCTGCACTGTGAGTAAACTGCCTTGAAGGACACAAAAGAAAACCAGCAAGGAGAAGGAGGCAGCCGTATGGCCAAAGAGCAGGCTGCAATCAAAACATCTGGAAGACAGATTTAAGGCCTGATACATTTCCTGTTATTAACTCCAAAACACAAGAACAATAAAAGCTTTCCACTCTTCAGAGGACCGGTATCTATATGTACATATGCACACACAGAACAGAAAATATGAGTTAGTATTAGTGACTCTGTAGCACAGTTGAGTAAGTTAGACTGAAATGAGTCACGGTTTTTGTGCTGTGGGAAGTGGAAAAAGAAAAGAACACAGTCACACGTATCAATCCCCTATTACACACTTACACAGTTACTGTAACCATTATGTAAAGTATCTGAAGGGACAAGAACTGAGTAGATCCATCTCTCCATTAGCAACTCCACTGTTCATTTATTTTAATGAAGATCTAAAATCTTCACCTATTTAGAACAGATGCACAACTGACTATCCAAGAACCACAAAGTATGCTTGACCATAGGCAGAACAGCAAATAAGAGACAAACTCAGGGAGTGCACCAAAGCTACACTGCTGCTCTCTCTGACACAACTGCAGCACACTCAGAACATGCACCCACTCACCTGCATTTGGGCTGTCTTTTGAAAGGTGACACCTAAAGCAGTCTTACAGTAAAAACGTTACTCTCATTAAATTTTGCAGTCCTACCACAGATACACTCACAGTCTCACTCAACCTTCAATACAAAATTTATCTAAAAACTTCCTTCCTACTGCTGGCAACTCAGCATGGCAAACACACACCTTTCTGATCTACCACAAATAGAGTATGCTCTACACAAAACTAAAGCAGCATTTAACAGGTCACTCTGTAGACAGGTATATTGTTCAGTAAATATATAGAGACTGAGATTAATCCACACAAATTGTGTTTGCTGTCTCAGCTTTACAAAGAAAACCAAACTAATTCACCCACCTTACAAAAAGACCTGAATTTCTCAAATCAGTAAATGTAGAGTGCTGAGATACTTCAGGGCATGGCTAAGATTGTAGGCACAAATCCAACAAGACTTTGTGCTAATGTACTCCTCAGTAAATTAGCGTGTCAATGGACCAGCATCTCAAGCACTAATGATGCTTGGCAGAGAAAGCAGGGCATGGAATGCATGACATGAAGATTCACCTCTGAACTCTGGGCAGAGTAAGAAAGAAAAACAGCTAATTTGCTGAGGTTTGTACAAGACGTTAATTTCGTACGTATTTCTCTAAACCGCATGTACTCCGTCCACACTCCGCTGGGAACTACTTCAGCTGGTCATTTGACCTCACCTTGCCTGCACAAGCAAGAGCAGATTTCGGACACAAGTTTCCTTATTCATTTAGGAACTAAGCGCACCAGGAGCAGGCTGAGGCAGAGGTCTGACAGGCAGACACCTCGGTCCACCACGAAGCCACCTGGCGGGGAGGACGCCGGACGCCCCTGGCCAACGGCAGCAATTAGACCGGGAAGAGCCGAGACGAAGCGCCCGATCTCTGAAACCCCCGCCGTTCGAGAGGCGCGGGACCCCCGGTGCTGCGGGCCGGGCTGTCCCCAGCTCGGGACACCCCGCACCGAGGGCCGCGGAGCACCGCGAGGGGACGAAGGGAAACGCGGCGGGATCCGTCCCCCCGCGCTGCCCAAGGGATGCCCGGCGGGGATCAGCCCCGCGCCGCGCCCGCTCCTCACCCGCGTCCAGCCCCAGCTGGTAGCAGGCCAGCGGCTCCAGCGACAGCTTGTATCCCTCAAACTTGGGGTCCAGCAGCAGGCGCTTGGCCTGCAGGGAGCAGTGGGCGGCGCCCGCCATCCCGCGGCTCCGGGAAAACTTCGGGAAGCGCCGGCAACTCCGCGGGCCCTCGGGGAACGCGCGGCAGTGGCCGCGGAGCACCACGGGAAGAGGGTGCGCCGGCGCCCGGCGGCCGGAGTGCATGGTGGGAGCCGTAGTCCGGGCCAGGAGGCAGCCGTGCCCCTGGGGCGCGTCGGGAGCTGTAGTCGCCGAGCCCGGACTACGTTTCCCGGCGGCACCTGCGCCCAGGAGCGGTGGGGCTGGCCGCGCGTGTTGCGTCCTGCAGGCGGTTCCGCCTCTGCTGCACGGACCGGCGGGGCTGCGGCGGCGGTGAGCCGGGAGCGAACGGGGAGCGAACCGGGCCGGGCCTCCCTCACGCCGCTCCCTCGCTCCGGGGCGCCACCCGGCTGCCCGAGCGCCGGGGGTGCCGGGCGGGAGGGCTGGGCTGCGCAGAGACCGCGCCCGGAGAGGGTGGGCCGTGCCCGCGCAGGCGGCCGGGCGAACTGCCGGTGCCCGGGCGAACTGCCGGTGCCCGGGCGAACTGCTCGGGCAACCGGGTGGGTGCCGTGCCGAGCTCGCCCCTGAGCTGGTCACACACTGGTGCTCCGGTCATTAACCGCGGGGATGTGTCAGTGGACGGAACACTGCGCGTCATTCTGTTTTGGTCACGTTTTTTTTGTTGAGTGAATGACGCCAGCATTTGTCGAAACTCTGCTTTGCTCTGTGTAGGTTTGTGGGAAACCTAGATTTCCAAAATGAATAAAGATGCGCAGATGAGAGCAACCATTAACCAAAAGTTAATAGAAACAGGAGAGCGAGAGCGGTAAGTTGAATTCCTAGTCCATGCCGGTGAGAGGCTTTAAGTACATCAAGACTCCACTACACCTAGAAGTACAATTAACTCCATAAAGTAAATTCACTTCTAAATTCTTGAAATGCTTGTACATGAAAGTCTTGAGTGCTATATAAGCTATTTTAAAAAAATGCCTTTTGAACAGTTTTATTGTAGTTTTCCAATTGAAAAGAGATAGTGGGGAAATAAAGGATGGGTAAATGGTTTATGAGCTCTAAAGCTTTCTCTTACACAGGTATTTTGTGTTGGAATGCCCTAGATTAATGTAAGAATCATCCTTTCATTCAATTTGCTGCAGCTAAATCTTGTTATTTCCTGATAAGGAGAAGGAAACAAAACTTTCCTTTTTGCTTTTAAATTTTTCCTGTGTTTCTAGCTCTTCTCTTGTTAGGTAAAGCAATACATTATAGAATACATAAAGGAGCGCTTGTGCAAGTCACTGTAAAGATCCCAATCAAGGCAAACAAGTAAATTGCACAATTTTTTTGGACTATTGTCTCTTCAGTCTGTTTTACTGATGCTGTATTTACATATCATAGAGTGCTTATGATGTTTCCCTCCTCATCATTTCACTGTGCTTGCAACACCATGCACCAAAAGCTCTATTTCCTTTGTTTTTAAAGGCCTGTATGAGAAAAAAATTTTTCCTGGGTCATGGCATAGCCTTGTGCCTGGTGTAACCTTTTGTAGCCTGATGTGGTATCTCTGCTCTACATCTTTCCTGGTTGTGACCATGCCCTTTAAGATTGCACAGAGCTTGAGAAAAGCAAGCAACTTATTGAAATGGTATTGAAATCTATTTTATGCTAATTTAAGAATAGGAAGGGTTTTGTCAGGATGTCAAAAGCTGTCTTATAAACAGGCTTTATCAGAGCTGTACTGTGATCAGAGGAGAGCACATAGATTTCTTGAACTAAGAAATATCCAGAGGCAGCCAACTGCACCTGTATTCTTATTCTGCTTTTTGTCATCAGTTCATCTGCCCCCTACACATTTCACTGACTATAAGGGATTAGACCTACGCTGTTCAGCCTCTTGCTACAATCCTTTCATTCATAAAAACAGGGTTTTGCTAGAGTTACTTAGAATTGTACAAGATAAGCAGGCTTCCTAGCTAATGGAGAAAAGGGTAAAAGATATTAAAAGTATTTATCATATCTTATTTTCATTTTCCCTTCTCCTGTTTTTTAGTATTAATTTTCACTTTCTTAGCTAACTTTCAATATTCTATTTTGAGATATGGAGTAGATGCTTCATTGTGGCAGATTGTTGTGTCTTTTCCAGTAATGCCTGGATCCTTGTTGATTAAGCTTACATAGCTAACCATGCTTAGGAGGTTAAGATATAGGATCCTTCATTTTCACCCAGAACGAGATAATGTGTAACTGGGGAGACAAACCTGCAGTTGAGTAGTGCAGAATTCTTCCTGAAAGGTGAGGGAGAAGGTTTTACTTATTCTAAAGACCTGGTATCAGGTGAAATACTCAATCTTTGAAAGTCTGCATGCATCTGCTACCAGAGTAGACTCAGTCAGGTCAAGTAATTTAAGGGTTTCTACTTTTTTCTCTGTGGCTGCAGTGTCAGCATTGCCTGAAGCAGTTCTGTGAGTTAGCTTCAGAGGCACCAAATCCTCATAGTCCAACGTGGTAACCTGAAATTGGAACTCGTTTGGGTTTGGATTCACCTGCTGTCCAGCCATTTCTGCTGCTGCTCTGGGAGCCCTAGGGTAGTGATTGTAGGCCTGACTTTCACACTGGAGCATATTTAAGCTGTCAGGAATGTTTGCTGTTCTAACAAGTTTTTTTTGTTTTAACAGCCTTAAAGAGTTGCTGAGAGCCAAATTAATTGAATGTGGCTGGAAGGATCAGTTGAAGGCACATTGCAAAGGTAACAGTGGTTAATTAATTAATTTCCTTTGTAGTCAGCTGAGATTCTGGAGAAATAAAAGTCCCAGATGAAGGCTTTACTGACAGTTTAAACAAGACCTGGGCAAGAAGAATGTATCCCTGGAAACTTGACATTTATGTTTAAAGATGCTACTGAATTGAGATTACTTCTCAGCTTTGATTTCTGCATTCTTCAGTAGTGTACAAGGCACTATAAGTAAACAGTTGTTTCATAGTGATGAAACCTACTGATTTGTATTAATAATAGCTTTTCTTTTTCTATAGATTTATTCCTTTTTTTCTGACATACTTTTTGACTTGGCTGAGATATGTACAGAATTCTTGTTTAAACCAGTTGGGAGAATAGTAAGGATTTACTGTCTGTGCTCTTCCTTACTGCATGTTCCAAAGTGTTTTTCCAGTTGCACCTTTCTTACTAGTGTGTAAATAATGTGTTTTAAGAGATAAGTGAGCCAACTTGTGAACTGCTCCAACACTCTAGTAGCAGGCACATCTGGTAATGCTCAGATGAGATAAAACAATTTCATGTTTGTTTTTAAAATATGAGCTGATAAAGATGCATCAGCAGTGACAGGTTCCCATCCTTAAATCTATGGCATGAGTGAAAGACTAAAATCCACAGTGCAGTAGGTACTGAGCTAATAACCTATATTTAGGTCCCATGCTACTTTGTATTCTCCCATGACTATGTAGGCAGGTTTTGTCTCTTAATCACCAGCACAGGTTTTATCATTTTATGAATGGATTAAAAGACTTAAAGTACTGGTCTTGGTCTTCCCCAGATGTCATTAAAGAAAAAGGATTAGAACATGTTACTGTTGATGATTTGGTGGCAGAAATCACTCCCAAAGGCAGAGGTAAGAAAATGCAAATGTGGATGGAGTAGTACATCAATAAAAATACCTACCTCTATTTCATTAGTATTTTGAAAGCAGCATCATGAGCATGTCTGTTTTGGATTCAAGGAAAACTAGTAATAGTTTGATATTACCTACAAATAAAATGTTAATAGCTTAATAGTAACAACCAATGAAATATATGAATTTGTATTGTGTAGCAGCCTTCAGATTACTTTTGCAGATTATTTTGTCATGTCTGTATTCATTTTTATAATTGACTTAATGGTCCCAAGTTGTGTATGCAACATAGATGTTTTAAAATTCCAAATCTTTTAAGATGGAAAATCAGAACTAACAGTTCTAGTGGAATGGGAAGAGTAAAGGACATAGCATACAAATACAAAAAAAATTAAAATCACTTAAGGAAACTACAGTCCTCTTTATATTGTTCCTCTCAGGCTCTCCAGCAGGGTTTGATGTTAGTGGTAGAAACTTCATTAAGTTCTAAATAAAAGTAGGCCTTCAAAATAGCTTGCTTGAGACCCTTGCTAGAGATCAGATTTGAGATTTTTTTTTTTTGGTCTTAAATTTGTGAAGAAAAAAGGTAGGATAATCAAACTTGTTCTGGTGATTATATCCTATTTCCTGTTAAATAATCCTTTTCCTCAAACCGTTCCAGTTTTCTGGACTATGAATAGGCAAAAAAAAACCCTGACTAGTAACATTGTTCTCAATAGATCCTAATTTTAGCCTATTTTAAATGGGAAAAATATAGATGTGCTATATGAAAATCGAGTCGTTTCAGTTACCTTAGATATTAACAGAATTGCAAGAACAATGAAAGAATAGAAATGGCTATTGTGAAAGTATAGTTTTAGCATACTTTTTATTTTGTCTTTTTTTACTTCTTGCTTTCTTATTTGTGTTTCAGCTTTGGTACCAGACAGTGTAAAGAAGGAACTCTTGCAAAGAATAAGAACCTTCCTTGCTCAGCATGCCAGTCTTTAACTTTGACATTCATCTGGGATACAGTTTCCTGTATTACATCAGTCATGTCAGGATTGGAATGCAGTTTACATACTTCATAAGGATGAAAAATCATTAATTTTTCTTTGCACTGCATCGATTTCTTCAAGTTGGTGTTATTTTAATAAAAAATTTTGTGGACTCATGGTTCTAAGGTGGTTCTCTCTCAGTAGACTGTCATGTGGTGTCACCTGTTCCAGTTTTTAATAATCCGTAACTTCATACAATTGTGGAACCTTGCAAATATTTTCAGAAAAGAAGCACAGTTAACAAGTATGTTGACCAGAAATGCAGAAAGGTGTAAAAAAAGTGTGGAAAATGGGATATGACACACTGCTGAGCATAGCTTTTCTGATTTTCCCAGAGTAAGAAGGACAAAGTTAAAACTGCGTAAAACTGTTGGTGAAATTCCTTTTGTACTTCTTTGCTAGAGAATGAGTTCTTTGAAGTCTCTGACATGGGATGCAAGTATTTACTCAGCAATTCATATGAAGTTGAATTCTTTAAGAAAAAGGCAGTTGTATCTTCCATCAACAATTTTTTTCACATTTACTTTGAGTCGCTATTCTAATTCTGATTTCTATCTTTGCCCATATTACTGTTTTGCTTTTTTTTAATGTGGATCTTTGGGGCCTTTTGAAGTTGAAGTATAGTTCAGTACTTTGCCACTGTAACATGATGCATTTTTAATTCTTGTATCTTGTAACATCAACCAGGTATATACATAACTGCAAAAATAAATTTGATTAATAGAGAGGATCAAGAAAGAGGCTTTGAAGTGAGAATGTTTAATTTTTCTCATTTTTTAGAATAATGTATAAAGTGATGCACAAGCATAAGCAAAAACTGAATGAGCAGTCGGATACTGTTGTGACTCGGTGGATATTGTGAAAAATTACTGACTCGAAATAATATTCATACTCCCAATTAGAAGAATACTGGGAAAACTGTACCTTAAAAAACCATTCCTCTGCCAGTGGGTGGTGCAGTTCCAGCTCCGTCTGAAGAGCCGCTCGGGGGCACCCGCGCCCTTCGCACGGGAGGGTGGTGGCGGCTCCCGTTCCCTCCCCAGCCCCTGTGGGACAGAGCTGCGGTGCTGCGGCACAGACACAGCCTGCGCTCCCCTCGCTGCCCGCCCGCTGGGGCACCTGCGCGGGGCTGGGCAGAGCGACAGCGGCACTTCAGCCTGAGACGGCTCCAGGGCCGGCTCGGACGGGGAAACAGGTCTGGGAGAAATCTGGCAACAGCCAAAGGTGAAGTTTGGCAGTAGACAGGAGTTGGTATAAGCAGGGCAATACCAGCATCAACGGGACAAGATATAACTGGTCATGAACATCTTTGGTCTACAAGGACCAAGCTGCTAAGACTGAAACAACACTGGAGCCAAGATGGTGGATCTTCCACCTGTGCTGTTTTAAATCTACCTTCATGTCTATTAGAGCGTATTTGCTGTATGTCACTGCCTCTATAGTGTTAAATAATGGTGGAGGTCGGAAAGAAAACAATTTTTTCACCTAAAGATCCATCTTCTTTTTAAAATGTGTTTTTGCATTCAGTATGTATCATGGATTACCCCTGCTGACAATGCAGCCCCACACAGCTGCTCACTCACTCCCCTGCAACACCAAGTGGGATAAGGAAGAGAATCAGAAGGATTGAAGTTAGAAAATTATTGGGTTGAAATAAAAACAGTTCAATAGCTAAGGTAAAAGACGTGCACACAAGCTAGCAAAAAAGGGAAATCATTAACCACTCCACATTGGCAGGCACACCTGCAAATACCTTGAGGAAAGCAGGACTCCATCCCAATTTTGCAACATCTGTGAGGTTAGTTTTGGCCTCCTTGGGTCCTTTGGACTGCACCTGTTTTCCTCCCTGACCATTTTCTTGTAGTCATTAACCCTCCCAAAATTCTGGATTGTTTGCATTTTTTTCAATTTGACTTCATTTGATCATATCTCCTTCCAGAGTGTTTGTAAGTCTTTCTTTTCTGTTCCACAAGATTTCATTTCCCATTCTAAAGGAATGAAATTTCCTTTTGGGAAATTCTAAAATTCTAAAATTCTAAATTTCCTTTTGGGAAATTTCTAAAGGAAATGAAATTTCGTTTTGGGAAGAGAAACGAAATCTTGCTATTTCAATGGGGATCAATTAGGCAAGACTTAGTGCATATCCCTGCAGCTGATGACATGCAATGCCATTGATGGCTTTGACATTACCAAAGATTTACCCTTTTTTTTTTTTTCTTTAAGGATGCATGCCATGTCCCTCATATCTTTGCCTATTCGCCTATAAGTTGTGTCTTCCTCCTTGATTTTTTCCACTGCTTTTGCAACATCTGAGAGGTTAGTTTTGGCCTGATTTGGTCCTTTGCATGGCACCTGCTGTAATCCCGGTCCATTGTCTTGCAGTCAATAAATTTCCCAATTTTCTTTTCATTTTCCTTCAATTACATTTCCTTTGATGGTATCCCCATTCCAGAGTGTTCATAAGTCCTTCTTTTCTGTTTCAGCCTTCAAGGGGGATCAATTTTGGCAAGCTTTGGTGAATGTCCCTGCAGATGAAGGCATGCCATGCCTTTTGGTGGCTTTGACTTTGGTGAAGATTTTTTTGTTTGTTTGTTTAAGCATCCATGCTATATCCCTCATATCTTCCCCTCCAAGTTGTGTCTTCCTTCTTGATTTTTTCCCTGAATTGGCAACATCTGTGAGGTTAGTTTTGGCGTCCTATGGTATTTTGCACTGCACCACTTTTCCTCCCAGACCATTTTATTGTAGCAAAAAAACCTCCCAAATTACTGCATATTTTACTTTTTTTTCAAATACATTTAATTTGAACATATATCCGCTCCAGAGTGTTTGTAAGTCTTTCTTTTCTATTCCACAAGATTTCGTTTCCCTTCCCTTCCATGCACCAAAGCATGCCAAAATTGATCCCCCATGAAGGCTGAACGAGAAAAGAAGGACTTACGAACACTATGAAATGGAGATACCATCAAAGGAAAGGAGGAGGAAAAAATAAATAAAAATTAGGGAAATTTAGAGACTACAAGAAAAAGGACCAGGATTACAGAAGGTGTGGTACAAAAGACCAAATCAGGCCAAAACTCTCCTCTCAGATGTTGGAAAAGCAGGGGAAAAATCAAGGAGGAAGACACAACTTGGAGGTACATGGCATGCATACCTAAAAAAAACCCCAAAAAACCAAAAAAACCAAATGAAAAGCCTTCGTCACAGTGAAAGCCATCGAAGGTCATGGCATGCCATCAGCTGCAGGGAAATGCACCAAAGCATGCCAAAATTGATCCCCCTGGAAGGATGAAATAAAAAAGAAGGACTTTTGCCCTGATTAGGTCCTTTGCATTGCAACTCATTTCCTCCCAGACCACTCTGTAGTAGTCACTAAATCTCCTGATTTTCGTCTTTTGGGTGTTTTTTTTTCAATTGCATTTCATTAGATCATATCTCCATTCCAGAGTGTTTGTGTTTTTTAGCTGTTCCGCAAGCTATCGTTTCCGTCCCGAAAGGAAATTTCATTTCCCTTTGGGACCGGAAACGAAATCTTGAGATTTCAATGTGGATCAATTGGTGCATGTGCCCACAGCTGATGGCATGCCGTGCCTTCTGATGGCTTTCACTTAAGAGAAGATTTTTCTTTTTGTTTTTTTTTTAGGTACGCATACCATGCCCTTCATATCTTCCCCTCCAAGTTGTGTCTTCCTCCTTGATTTTTCCCCTGCTTTTGCAACATCTGTGAGGTGAGTTTTGGCCTGACTTGGTCCTATGTACTGCACCTGCTGTAATCCCGGTCTATTTTCTTCTAGTCCCTAAATTTCCCAATTTTTTTCTTTTTTTCCCTCCGATTCCCTTTCATTTGATGGTATCTCCATTCCACAGTGCTCATAAGTCCTTCTTTTCTGTTTTGGCCTTCAAGAGGTTCACTTTTGGCATTTTTGCTGCATGTCCCTGCAGTTGATAACTTTCACATTGGGGAACATTTTTCTTTTTGTTTTGTTTCTCTTTTTTTTTTTTTTTTTCTTTTAAGTATGCAAGCCATGTCCTTCATATCTTCCCCTCCAAGTTGTGTCTTCCTCCTTGATTTTTCCCCTTTTTTTTGCAACATCTGAGAGGCAAGTTTTACCATGTTTTGGTCCTTTGTACTGCACATGATGTAATCCTGGTCCATTTTCTTGTAGTCACTAAATTCCCCAATTTTTTTTTTTTCCCTCCAATCACATTTCCTTTGATGATATCTCCATTCCATAGTGTTCGTAAGTCCTGCTTCTGTGTTTCAGCCTTCAAAGTGGATCGATTTTGGAGAGCTTTGGTACATGTCCCTTCACTTTATAGCATGCTGTGCTGTTTGATGGCTTTCACTTTGGCGAATTTTTTTTTTTAAGTGTATATGCCATGTCTCTTGCATCTCCGCATCAAAGTTGTGTATTCCTCCTTGATTTTTTCCTCTGAATTTGCAACATCTGTGAGGTTTGTTTTTACTTTTTTTTGTCCTTTGTACTGCACCTCATTTCTTCCCAGACCATTTTCTTGTAGTCACGAAATTTCCCCATTTTCTTTTTTTTCAATTGTATTTCATTTAATTTTTTTTTGAGTACATTTCTCAGTCTTTCTTTCCTTTTTCTTATGACTTTATTTCCTTTCCTAAAATAAAATCAAATTTACTTGCTTTTCTCCAAAGCAAATTAAATGGTAAGATCATCCCTTCTCACTATGGCAGATTCCCTAATGAATAGATTATAATGCCAAAACCTGAATGTGTCCTAAAAGGAATTGTAATGGGCATCTTTACAACCTGACCTTTCCTAATGTTTCATGCTTGTAGTGTTGCTTTTCTGTTTGAATGCTCATGAAGAGCACCTTCCAGTTTCTCGTTTAGGTAGAAAGTTATAGCGAAAGGTACACCTCTGCTACACTAGTGGCTTTTAAATGTTTTAAAATTTAAAGCCAGCATTGCAAATGTGTTTCTCTTTCAAGCTGGGTTCCGTAGGCATAAGGGTGTTAATTCCCACCTCAACATCATAGGAGTGCTGCCCGTAAGCTTGGCCACAATCATGTCCTGACTTGCTCTGCTCTCTACTGATCTTGGACCAGTGCAGACTCAGTGGCTTGTCCTTAGATCTGCCTCATCACCAGAAACCTGCCTGGTACTCTGGATTCTGAGCTGCCCCCAGATCACCCTGCTTGTGTCCTGGTTTGCAGGGTCCTTTCCCCATGCTCAGATAGATCGTGTTTGGCTCCTTGTCCCTTTGGGACCTGTTTCCTGATGAAGAGTTGTAGAAATGTAGTTATGGTGTCTGTTAGGGCATGGGAAAAGGGAAACGACAGAACTCTATCATCTGATACCAGTGCCTCCTCACAAGAGCCATCATCCCTCATCCATCTCCTCACTGTCAGACACACACAGGGAACACAGCAGCTGAGTAAATCCCGTGGCAGGAAGTCTTTATTGGAAGATATTTAAAGACCACACAAAGAACTCAGTGCTACAGCTTGGAATTGAGTTGAAAGGAGTGCTGTATTAGTGCTGTTCTAGAACTGACTAGATTTCCATGGGAGAGAGAGACAAAAACATCTCCTTTACCTCACCTACGGAGTGTAACACAACTGGAGGTTTACACAAAGCTCTGGAATGCCTTAACATTACCATCACTTAACCAGCTATTAAAATGGACAAGCAGTCGGTGAACAAACTGGGACACTGGAGTAGCACCTGTCAGAAGCGACTTCAAGCAATGTTTGTTTTTTAGTAACATCCAAATTTACAGCTCAGCATCCTACCGACCACAGAGGAACACCTTTACTACCACGCGTGCAGCAACCCGACACGGTTGCAGTCCAACGCCTTTTTCCCGCATTTCCCTGGAAGGCCAGAGAGCCGGCTCAGACCCGCCCAGCCACTGTGGGGGCGGGAGGAAGGCGGACGGGGCAGGTCGCGGGCCGCTGGCGGGGCGGGGCGGGCCGCGGGCAGCCCGGCACGGCGGCGCCCCTGCCCATGTCCCTGTCCCTGTCCCTGTCCCTGCCCCAGGCGCTCGGACGGCTCCGGGTGCCCGCGGCCCGAGCGGTGCTGCCGGAGCGGAGCGCCCGGGAGGCGGTGCGGCCGGAAGGGGCGGGCGTGTCTCCCCGGTGACGGGGCCGAGATGGCGGCGCGCGAGGCGGCGGAGCGGCGCGGGCCCGGTTCTGGATGAGGGGCGGCCGCAGGCTGCGGGAGCGGCCGCCTCGGCCCCTGGAGCCCCGCGACCCCTGGCGAGGCCTCCCCTCCGGGGCAGGTGAGCGGGAAGGGTCGGTTCCTACGTTCCCGAGCGCCGCTTCCGCCTTGCTGGGCAGGGGCTCGGTCTCGGCGCCTTCCATCCCGGGGCAGAGCTGCCCGCGCGGTTCTTCCGCAGCGGCGCCGCCGCCCCGCTCTGCCCCGCGCTCGGGGCGCCCCGGCCCCGCGGCCCTCGTCCAGCGACGGGGCTGCTTGGCCGGCCCGGGAGCGCCAGGCCCGCGGCCTCTGCCCGACCGGTCGGGGCCTCTTCCGGGGCGAAGTGGGGGGGATCTCGTGGGTTGCGAAGAACATGATGGGGCGGACCAGTAGACAGGCGGCGTTTGGGAACTGAGGGGCTTCGCACCCTGTGGGAAAGGGCGAGGGTACACGGCCTGTCAGAACTCGTGGTGGGACGGCATTGCTTGGGGTTACCTACTGTTTACGCTGACGAGCAAATTTAATAATACATAGAGTGAAAATTCCTTAGCGCGCTTTTAAATACTTCAGAATTAACAGCTCACAGAAAAATTAAGTGCTACTATTTGGCTTCAGTGCTGTCTCTAATAATATTTAAGACTCGGCTGGTCATTAGAATGGTAGGGCACTGCTTTTTGGTCATGAATTCACAGTTTAAGTGCCTGAGTTGCATTTCTAATGAAAAATGGCATATCTTGCTGCTCTGTAGCTCTGTGGAAATACACATGTGCACTGCAGAGACTTGTTTAGGCCGTCTTGTAGTGTCATTGTTTGTAAATAACTGGTTCTCATCAAGACAGGCGTTGCAAGATGATTTTGTAGTAGTAGCAATGAGTGTGTTCCTTTGTTGTCTCTGGCACTCCGTGTAGTTACAGAAAACTTGGGTCCAGGATGGCAGATAAGGAGTGGAATAGAACTGGGGTCTCTTGAACTCTGGTTCTATGTCTGAGAACTTCAGTTTTGTGAATTGAGTTACCTGAATAAGTGCAGTATGTAAAAGACTTGTTGCGAAGTTATGAAGTGAATGAAGTTATAGTGTAGTCTCAAAATATTGCATTACATCAAGCTGTGTTCTGTATGCTGGTTTTCACAAAACAGTGGCATATATAGGCAAGGAATTGTCAAATAATAATTGATCATTCAGTAGACATAAACTTTCTATCTTGACTAATATGGCCTTGAGGAGTAGAATTTATTGTAATTTAAGACGGAAAGCTTCAGGAGTTCACATTAGTGAGGCTGTAGCTATATTCAGTTTCTTGGAGAGGAAGGGGTGAGATGTGGTGGTATTACTGCAGAAGTTTTATGACTCTGGGAGTAACATGTTTTAAAAAGTCTTGAAACTCTGTATGTTGTATATCAGAGTATTTAGTGTCTAGAAATAACTCAGGAATTGCCAGCAGTCACCAACTTTTGCTGCCTTTATTTTGAGAGACAGACATTCTGTCTTGACTTTTGGTATTGTCTACAGCTTTCAGTAGTATCTCTTTCTGGATTTGAGTGCCTTTGATGACTTCACTCTGCCTATGATTAATGTGAGTGAGATGTCTTCTGTCCCAGCTGCTTCAACTGCCTAATTAGGGTATTGGCACTGAAAGTTGGAACATTAGTGTTGTAACTACAGTGCCTTTACAAACATCCCACAATCACTTACCTAAAATTAGATAGAGGAGATGCCTCCTGATCTTCCCTTTCTGCTTCTCTCCCTAATGCCATATTAGCCTGGCTTTCAGATTCAGTCATGCTGCCACTTAATGTATCTATTTATCAAACTCAATGGTCAAGGCAGGATTTTTTCCCTCCACACATGTGTTCCCAATATTATGTTTCTGTGTAAAGTGATGAAAGAACCAAGAGACCAAACAAATAAACCAGGAAGAGGGCAGTGGAACCTTTCAGTTCTGTCTTTGAAATGCAGGAAGTGCTGGCTTTGTCTTTCAGTACCTGATTGAAATCTGTTCTTGAATCATTGCACTGTCTTTTTTAAAATTCAAAGTGTCTTTATACATCTTGTAACATACATGATTTGGAGGAGGGTTTACGTGCTTGAAAATGGGTTTTTTATCTCTATCTACTAATCTTAATAAAATTCCATCTCCCTATAAACCTACTTCTGATCTTTGATGTGGCCGTTCTACCAGAACTTCATACAGCATCCACTTTTAAGAAATTCTATCCTTACCACTGAGACTTTGCCAGGGTATTGTCAGCTGTTCTAGTAACAACACAAAAGCACTACTGAACCAGTATGGATTTTTGGTGCTGATAAATGTAAACACTCAAGGCCATGTTAGTCTTTAGTACTAGGAAATGAATTTTTTGTTTTACTTTAGGAGGGTGAAGCATTTTTGGTGTCTCCTTAGGTAAATTGGAGAGGAGCCTTTCAGTTTTGGACAAGTTATTTTAAGCATCATCGTCTGGTTATTTATATAGCTGTCTTTAATGTGGGCTAAAATCACTGATTCCAAGGTGTGTTTGTGTTTACATTCCAGAGTTACAAGTGAGCTGATGTGAAAGAAAGCTGATATGGCAGTAAAAGATGAGTTCACTAGCAGGAAACAAATTTCTAAAATAATTTTAGTGCCCCCAAGTGACTTTATTTTAGAATTGGGTCTGTAGAAATCCTATTTAAGTGGTATTTGTGCAGTTAGATATGAAAGAGGAAGTGTTTCTCCAGGTGCCAGTGTGCTTATTGTACAGTGATAAACAGTGAGAGTCTTGCTTATTGCACCATAGTTGATTAACCAATCCACCTGAGGGTGGACTGTGCTGGTTACTGTCAGTGAAGTCAGAGGTGCCAAGTGTTCTAATGAGGCCGCTGTTGCAAGCTGTAAGCAAAGTAAAAATGTTCAATAAAATCCTGAACTTTGCCTCCCTTCATTCTATTTCCTTTATGGGTCCCTATAATGTTTGAGTTTCCTCATTCTTCTGACTTGGTTCTAAGGTGTATAACATCTCATGGCTGTTGTCTTTTAGTCTTTTCTGGGCTCATGTTCCGTGTGAACACCTGTTGTGACTTTTTACCAGTTGAAGACAGTATGAGATGAAGTGAAACTTCAGCTAAATTTGGTGTCTGTTACAGAATTGCTGAGTTCACCACAGGTATTAAATTGATTAGGATTCATGTCTTGATTTATTTGCTTGTTTATATCTGTTGTAATGGAAGTTCAGTTGACCCTGAGTCTCATAAATGTAACCAAGCAATTCTAGTAGTGGGAGAAGGAAATCTATCCTGTTTTATAAATGGAAAGCTGAGGCATGAGGTGTGATTCAAAGAAGGATCTATCAGGCTGGCAGACAACCCTTACCAGATTTTCTGAATTTTAGTCCAGTATTTCACATTTGCCTCTATCTGTTAAGAAATGTTTTAGGATTCTTGATATAGCACTGCAACTTTGCATTATGTCTCCTGTCATCCTGTGTTATAATTGACTGCTGATAGAGTTGTGGTTCCTTTTAGGATTGTTTATCAAGGAAAGGCTTAAGAAAAGAAAGACTGTTGTGGCCTGCCATTTAGCATTACACTGTTCAGTATTTTTCCCAGGAGAAAGAAAAGGTACATGGCTGTGCTTCTTTCCAGTGTCTGAGAAAGATGGACAAGAAAAGGATGAAAAAGTTGTTTCACATCAGTTTAGTATAATGGTATCCTGAGAATTAAGTTTGCAGTGAACTGAGGAAAATTTGGGTTCTGTGTACATCTGTATTCGTACAACTACTTCTGAATATAAAATGGTTTACCTTGAGAAATTTAATTAACATAAAAAAACTCATAAGCACAAAAGAACCCAACCCCAAAAGGTGCCAAACAAAACTCAAAACGTTTAGCAAACCTTAAGCTTTTCAGATAGTGCTGTTTTTAGAGCAACAATTTTCACGTTTCAAGTGCTGTTTCAGGACAAAGGAAAAATGCTTGACTTCTCCTTACCTTGAGACAATAATGGTTCAAGATTGTGTTTTAAATTAATTTATAAAAAATAATATTAATTAAATAAATACATATATATGGCTTCATATCATAAATAGCAGTGTAAAAAGCAGGTACATTGAGGAAAGTTCTTTTTAAAGGTAAATGATTGCTAACACTACTATGGCTAGCTGATAGCATATTGTTGACAAAACTCTGGCTGTGCATCTGACAGTTTATGGTGTAGGGAGCTTAACTGGGAAAACTGCAATCAATGCTCAAAAAAGAGATGGGCAAAACAGTACTTACTTCTTAAATCATAGAGTCACTAAGGTTGGAAGAGACCTCCAAGGTCATCAAGTCCAGCCTTTGAAGGGCTTAGTTCTAGTTCAGCTGAAATAAAATGCAGCTCTATCACAAATATGTTAACTGGCCATATGTCTCATTGTAACTCTGAAGTCTTTGCCTGACACATGGAAAGTGGAGAGGTGCAAGTTATCTGATTGTGATGGGCATAATAATAGCTGTTGAACTCTGCCAAATGGGCAAACTGGTGATACTGGAAATATAGCCACTCTTATATGGGATTGACCTGGGAAATGGATTAACTTTTGGTGATTAGTTCTGTGGATTCCACAAGTCCACTGAGTCTGCAAGCCAGAGTTCTTGTGGATTATGTTTTTTTTCCATTGTTTAACTTTATATTGAAAACTCAATACAGTATACAATATGAAAAAATGGTGAGTGGAAAACTGGGCTCATTTATATGTACACATATAAATATATGTATTGGTAACTGACACACTTGAACATTGTTCTGGTTTTAGTTTTTTGTTCTAGTTTAGTAATCTTCCTAGTTCCTTGACTTTAGGCATAAATAGTATTGAGTCTGCAAAGGTTTCTGGTGGCTTCCTAAAACAACCTTCTCAGTCAGTAGTTAGGAGTTTTTTTAATTTAGGGTCTGTCTGTACTGTCCAGTGTAGCAGTTAGATAGCCTGAATGAGGGAAAAGAGCTTTACTCTTGCTAATATTAAGTACTGTTCTGCTCCTTCCCTCCTTCCCCCCAAGCTGATAGAAGAGTGAATTCTGGTAGAGTGGAGTGAGCTTCTAAACAGGCTTTCTTTTAGAAAAGATGTACCTTTATAATAATTTCAGCAGGTCACATGCTCTTCGTGACTCATCCCAGGCAGGTAACTTCTAGCTGCCTTTCCTAAAAATAACATTTTCTTTCACCAATTCAGTGTTAGTTTGCATTAATTTCTACCTTTAGGATAGAGAACTTTCCATCTTATTACTGTTCAGTCTTCTTTCACTAAGTTCCATTATTTCCTAATCATTCAAATTCTTGACTGATGCATTCTTCTGTAATCTACATATTGTTAACATTGCTCATTCTAAAAGGTAAGAAAGTACTTGAGCATAATATGAAATTATGGTCCAGTCTTTTAAACTAAAAGCTAAATATGTCAGACAATGTCTCTTTTCTTTGTGGGAACTGACTGCTTTCTAATTCTGTAGATAAAGAGCCAGTCCAACCTTGTATAAAATTCTCTACATGTTTAAGTCTGCCATGAGATGAAATACGATAACACAAGTATTGAAGTAGAGGTGATAAGTGTCCTATGAAGCCTTTCTCCTGAGCTACAGCTCGGTAGTGCAGTCTGTAATTTGGTGGTTACTGCTAACCTTCCATTTTGTAGTAAAAGGGTCTGTTTATCAGCTCCTATGTGATTTTTCAGTTGCAGAAAGTCCTGTCCTGAACTACATGTAAAGCACTCTTTCCAGTACTATATTACTGTAGTGTTTAATAGTACTTACATTATCTAACAAATGAGCACCAATAAAAATACATCTATGCTCCGTGAAGCTCACAAATCCCATTGTGTACCTTTTTAATAAAATCCTCAGGACAGTATTGGAGCAGCCTACCTAATGATCCACCTTCCTGACTCTTCCTAACTTAAAGCCTGGAATATAAAAAGTGATTTAAATGCCATAGCATATTTGAAATCAAGCTGTCCTTCTATGGAATACTCATGGCCTGAGGAAAATGTCACAGGGCTGCCTTCTCTTCTCACCAGAAGGTATGTTAAACTTGCAACAGAATATGTTGTTACAAGTGTAGATGTTTATAATGCAAAGCTATTTCTGAAGCCTAACCTCTTACTCTTAACTCTGAAATGTTCACCTATAGGAGAGAAAAGGGATCCTTGAATTCCAGCAGATTTTCCTGAGTCAGTCTATAGCTATTCAAGGGGGTATGTTGGAATGATGTGATGTGATAAATATAAATTCTCTAGATTATCAAATTGTCACTGAAAAAATAGCTACAAACAGGAGTGGCTTCAGCCAAAGATGAATTTTTTCTTTTCTGTGTTTGCTATCATGATCCGGTCAGGCAGAGAAATACCAGGAGCTCTATGGGTTAGCTGGTGCAGTAGTTCACACAGGATGAAAACTCCTTTTCTGATGATGATTTTTCATTGAGACTAGTTCTAAAATAAGCAGTATTCTCATCATACATTTCCATCAAAATGGAAGGTAAATTTAAACAGCTAATTTTGGAGTTTCACTTAATGACTAAATCTATAATTTGTATACACATGATATGCTCAAGCAAGCAAGAGCTTCTCTCTGATCAGTACTCTAATCAGTGTTTTGCACTGCCAGTGTTCTGTGCCACTGGTAGTGTCTGAAACAGATCAGCTGCACAGGCGCTGCAGATGGTTGCCTACACTTCCCCTTTGAGTGTCTTTAACTTTGACTCTACCTGTGATTTTGTGCTGTTTCTTTAAAGGTCATATATATTAGATATTTGTATTATTTACTTCAACAAAATATCCCGATAGGGGGCAGGTAGCATCTTTGCTTCAGGTAACTGCTCTCTTTCCTTGCATTAATACAGTTTCACTGACTGCTCCTAGCTTAGTAGCAACTTAGGCAATTGGCTTTAAGTACTGTATAAAGTTGTATGATCCTCTGCATCTAACTTTTTTCTTTTGCAGGAAGGGTTCCTTACCATGGCCATAACACAGTTTCGACTCTTTAAAGTCTGTACTTGCCTGGCAGCAGTGCTTTCTTTCATCAAAAAGTTAATATGCAGGTAAACAAGTCTTATTTAATTTGGTTACCTTTTTTTTTTTTTCAATTTTTCAGTTACAGGTTCTTGCACTTCTGCCCTTCCCCCTGCGCCCAGCCACCACTTTTACCGGTTCTGATTTTACTAATTGCAAAACAATCAACACAGATGAAAACTAAATCAAGTGAATTCTTTAATTTGCTATTTGTTCAGAGTTCCAAAAGTCTGTGTAGTTTATTTCTGAGTGTATTTTGTTGTATGGTAGCTGAATGAGGTTTTGTAAACAGCTATTTTAAAACCCTGTTTTGTTAACAGGGTTTTAAAATGTCTTTTAAAACTATTCTGTGTCAAACTTGAAGAAAAGCTGTGCTGCACATTTTTGAAAAGTACTTAGCAAGTGATACTTTGTGTTCTAAGAGATTCAGTTAATGGGAGCATCCACTCTGTCATCAGTCAGTAGGCTGTAATTACAAATGTAGGCAATTCTCATCCTGTTTGTCAAAAACAGTTGCCTGAGACTTTAGATTCTTCTGCCTATTGAAGATTCTTTCAGAAGTTTGGAGGACAGTGATTGAAGTTCAAGGGAATGGTTTGGGTTTTTTTTTAATGATGAAGAATGGTTTATTTTTAACACTCTTTTAAGTCATATGTGGTGTTCTTTTGAGTTGTAGACTCATGAATGCTGCAGTGTAGTACTTTGAAGCAATCTAAAAACCCTCAAGAGTTAACGTGGAGTAGTAGAGTTCAATGATACAGTAGTAGAGTACCTGAAGCAATTCTTGGCCCTGTGCTGTCATATGAACTACTGCCCTTCCTGCCACTTTTGCAGCATATTGTCTACATAAACAAATACCAATCTAGAGAAATGTATTCTCTTTTTTTGTATGATGACAACTACTTTTCCAGTGAGGATTAAAGTGTATGCAGAATATGTGGTAGACACAAAATAACTGTTTATTTCCTCTTCACCTTTACTTATTCCAAAAATAAGAGGAAGCTCTTGAGTTGTTGGTAAATTCACTTACAGATCTAGTGAAGCATTAAAAAGATAAATTTTAATGCTGCATACAATTATATAGATGTCAACTTTAGTTCTGTGATTTGAATTCCAAATTAAATTAAAAATACTTGCTGTTCAAGTTCTGAAAGAAGTTAAAACACTGAGTTGATCATAACTTCTGTATTATGTGGATCCTTCATTTCTCTAATTATATTTTTTATAAGTAGATAATTGTTTTCTAAGTGTAGTGACAGTATTTTCATTCTTTTTTCCAACTTCTAAATGACATATTATCTTGAAATGAAGAGCTGAGAAACTGTTTCAGAGTACATTAAGTAGAAAACCCTTTATTTGCTTAATAACAATTAGTTGAAGACATGAGAATTAAGTCTTTCGCATGAGCAAATCACTGGATCACATTAATTCAGACCACTAACTACAGATGTTTCTTCTGTTCACTGTCATCTGCAAAGTTTAGTTTGATAAATTTTGTTTACCTGTAATGCACCCCTCAATATAACTATGCCTAATTATCAGCAAACGGGATTTAATTATGCATTTTAATTCAATGGATATGAGCTAGTACTTACTTAGATTACATAGTTTACATTAGGTTTTCATTTGAACAAGTGCCTGTAGAGATTGTGCAACTTTCTAGGTAGCATAGAGCTTACATATAGTACTAGTCCTTTCTTTAGTTAACTCTCTTCTTGATAAATAGCAGACTGCCTGAATCCACTTTTCAGGAAATAAAATGTGTAAGTATAAGAAGAGATGAAACTTCCTTCCATTGAAAATCCCTAATTATCTGCAGCTGAGAAATCTGAATACTACTTATTAGTAAGGAGAAACAAATCAATAATTCTTGAGGCATTTGGCATTCAGAGCAGTGATCAGTATCTAATGGTGGCTGTGGAGCAGCTGTTCCTATAAGCATTTTGTTGCCTTCCTAGAGGAAGTGGAGATCTGTAGCCTTCCTTGGTGCTGCTCGCTGTACTATATTCTTTCTGATGTTGTGTGACAAAAGCTCTTTCCTCCTACCTCCAGCCCTCTTACTGTAACCATTTTGACTTGATTAATGTTTATTACAAACTGCTTGCTTGTCTCATAGATCATATAGAGAAAGTCAGTGCAGAAGTGATGGCTTGTAATAGTATTAAATGTAAGTAGTATTAAGGATGTGTATGTTGTAGAGGTCTGAAGGAGGATGTTTCCAAGCTTGGATTTCCTTTAGAGATGTCAAGTAAATCTGGTCAACCAGAAGGCTCTAATGTGTTTGAGGGAGCAGTGTTTTCACCTTCCTTTACCCCTAAAATCTGTTGCTTTTCAAACTTGAAGGAACACTTTATAAAGGGAGTAGAGTTAATTATATAAAACTTGAAAATTTGATTATAGCACCTGACCTTGTCTAAGGAGGAATACTGGTCTAGAGTAGAAAAAATATATCTAGTCACTCACCAGCATACAGTAGAGGTCATATTACAAGCAATTCAGCTGGTCAGTTGGTAGTATGTTCTCTAATACTAAAACTAATGGATAGAAACTAGAAATTGAAGTTTCCCAGTTTATTCTCATCAGTAGTAAGAAAAAACCATTAAATTTTCCAAGCTTCATAAGGTTAGTTACAGGACTACTTTGCTGTAGGAGCTTACATTCTTTTTGGAAAACATAAGTGTGAGTCTGAATTGCATTCTGTTGTGTTGTAAGGTGTTAACATACAGTGCATGTCAGCGAAGAATATTTTAATTATTCTGATCTTTGTACGTCATGAAGTAGATATCTAGATGGTTTGTTTGTAATGCATTAGTATTGTTTTCAATGAAATTTATTTTATATGGTTGCTGAAATGCATTGAAACAGTATTTTTTAAGTAGAAGCATGAATTGAATTAAAGCTATTAACTTGCATAATCTTGTATTACCTCTGTTTAGACTTTGAAGAAAAAAGAGCTTCAGAGGGGCTTTCAAATCAAGCAGCTCAGAAAGCTATTTCTTAGACACAGCTTAAAATTTAAGACAAATAGAAATATTTCTCATTTTACCGTAGAAATGGTTCTTTCACAAGTATGGATTGCTAGTGCTTGCTTCATAAGCACCAACAGTCTAAAAATTGTGACTGAATTATGCGGATGAGTTAGCCCATTTTCATATTTCTTAGAAGTATTTCTCCTCTAGTTCACTGCAATTAGAAAAATAAATTGCACTTTGATATTCTTGTGAACACAACTTTCAATTCATGATGAAATTCCTTTGCTTAGCAGACTTTTAGTGACAGTAGTTAGTACAAAGGTAATTGAAGGACTGAATGCTTAAGCCATGGCTATTTTCAGTAGTGCTGTTCTCAGACTTGCTTTTTTGTTTTTTTTAAACTTAGTGCTCATGTTTTCAGAGCTTGGAGGAATCCTACATTTTTTTTTCAGGTCTGGAAGAGGGCGAAAGTTAAGTGGAGACCAAATAACTTTGCCAACCACAGTGGATTATTCATCTGTTCCTAAGCAGGTAATTGTTAAAGTGGTAGGTGACTTAATCCCTTAACAGGGTGATTATAGAAGTCCTACAGTATTGAATTGGTATATATCCAAGAAACAGATCATATAATGTGATATATGTGAAAGATATAATAATATGTGATACAGTATTAAGTATATATCTTAGAAAGTTACAAAAAGACAAGTTTTACCTGCAGATAATATTAATTTGTACCATATTCTTATATTCAGCCTGAAGTAGAAGACTGGTCTTCATGGGATGAAGATGCACCTACAAGTGTGAAGATTGAAGGTGGCAATGGTAATGTGGCTGCTCAGCAAAATTCTTTGGAACAAATGGAACCTGATTATTTCAAAGATATGGCACCAACTATAAGAAAAACTCAAAAAGTAAGTATTACATTTTCAACTATACTTATGTAGGGTTTTCCTTGCTTTAAAATAAAAGCAAGTAAAATGGCAACTTACAGAAGGTGCTGTTGGTAAATGAGAATAGATGTTGGTGTGTAGTTTATAATGTTTAATGTTATGACCTTTGAGATCTTAACAATTGTGATGCTATCACATGTTTACATATTTAGTCTTCATGTTATTGGAAACTTATGAATAGTTTCATACTCTAGAAGTTCTTGGAAGTGTAATGTGAGAGCCTCTAGTTATTTGTGCTCATATCCTTATTTGAACAAAGACATTCAATGTCTTGCTCTGTTGAAGTCTGAGGGAGCAGCCCTGCTGTTTCAGAAAACAATGGTTAATTGTTTCACCAAGTTGTATTGAGGAGGCTGGAATTAGGGAACTGATATTTCAAAATAGCTTGTTCTTCAAATATCCATTTTAACTGTGGAGACAAGACAGGAGGGCATCTCTACAGGAGCATCAAGGTTGTATATAAATGCTGATTGAAATCTCGTGATTGCAGGTTTTGTTTCTATTTGTGAATCTTTCAGCTGGGTGCTTGCAGGTCTTTGAGTCAATTGGAAAAACCTCACAAGTTCTGGAATAGGTTACCAGAGAAATTGTGCAGCCTCCATCTCTGGAAGTTTTTAAGCCCCACGTGGATAAGTCCTAAGTACTTTTATCAGCCTTAGAGTGACAGTGGTTTGAGGAGGAAATTGGGTTACAAACCTCCTGATTGGGTTACAAACCTCCCTTCAAACCTGAATCTTCCTGTGGTCCTATGAACTGGAGGTGAAAGTGCTGTCAGCTTCCTGTATGTTCAGACTCTGCAGTATTCTGTGGACTAAATTCTTCTAACGATTTTGATCTCCCAAAATCTGAAGAGTAGAAGAGGGCTAGGGAGAGGTAGATTTCTTCTTTATATCTACTGACATTTTTTTCCTCATAGAATGAGCTTCAGGTTCAGAACAAAACTGGGTTTATATTAAATATATCTCTAGGGATGACTGCAGGCTCTGTAAAGAACATCCCAATTAACCTGACCAAATTAACACCATTCAGTATGAATTTGTGTTTTATTTCCACCGAATGTCTCAATATAAACCCTGAGATCTGAGGTACAGTATACTCAAGTTGTCACTCATCTATACTGATCTATTTGGAAATAGAACCTCAGTCAAATAACAGTCTGTCATTGCTCAGTAAGATTGTCTAGTCCTGTTTCCTTTCTTGGATTAGTACAAGCATACAGGCAGTGGAACTGTGGATCTGTCTTGTTGGGAAACAGAAGAGGCTCAAAGTGGGCTAAACAAAATTTCTGACTCGAGGTCAAGAGAAGTGAAAAGGATATGTGATCTTGGCAACTCTTTTGGGAAAAGTACTGCTTTTCAGCCAAACAAGTACAGAGCTTTACTAGTTAATGTTGACAGAGAATTTGCAGCTATTGAAACTGCACAGATATTCAAGTAGTTGAGAGAGCTGACATTACAGTGCAGTACAACTGCAGACAGCACTGTCCTCAAAAGTAGTACCTTAAAGTGACCTGTCACAGAGGCAGGATTTCTCCAAGCAATATATCACATAATTGGTAGCTTTTATGAGTACTGGGAGATGTGGCTGATTTGTGATTCTTTGTGCCCATTCTCTGTCTTGATACAGTCACAGGTTTTTATGTGACTAAAGAAAATGCTAGTGGGGGGAGGAGGAGTTCTTGTCTTTTGCATTTATCTTTCACTTACAAGTTCATTTGGCTGTGCAGCTTTAAGAACCTGGCCAGGTTTAAGACACAGTGAGGTGTTGTGTAGCTGAACCTTCATGATCACAGAGTTATATGATCACCAAGAAATCTCTGCAGTGCTTTAATCTACCACTTTTTTGTTCCTTTTTTTGAATGTTTTCAGATAGTTATTAAAAAACGAGAACCTTTAAATTTTGGGATTCCAGAGGGAAACACAGGATTCTCTAGCAGATTAGCAGCCACACAAGATATTCCTTTTATTCACCAATCTGTAAGTATGCTTTAAGTATTGATCTTGTATTTGTCAGTTAAAGTATATTCTCTAGGGGAAGGAATAGTCTGCCTTAGGCTTGCATTGTGGGAAGTAATTGGAATAGTTGGGGATGTAAATTGTTTTAAAATTGAGTTAAGAATGTAGTAGTCCAATATGTTCTGCTGAAAAACTTGACAAATCAGTGATAAAAAGGTAAGAAGCTTCCATATACTTACGGGCTTGCAAAGCTGCTAAAGCAATGAACTGTGAGTTTTGGATTTTACACAGTAAGTTATTAACAAAAGAGTAAAAGGCTTTTTTGAAAGCCTCTGAGTTACCTTTGCTTTATTGTTTTGGACCCATTTTTAACCTTCTGCTTCTCCCTTCCTTTTTGTGTAGGGATTGTAATGTAGAAGTGTCCTAATTTTTACTCCTTAGCCTTTTAAAAAATTGTCCAGTTGTCTAACAGCATGGCCAGTTAGCAGGAGATGCTCTCCCTCCCTTGCCCTTTGCCTTTTTTAACAGTATTTCTCTTTTGATAAGTATTGTGCACAAAAGGGTACAGGCAGGAAGCAGTACAGAATGGTCATACCACCTCCTTGCACTGTCCTTTATGAAAATAGTTCAGGAAAGAACTTCCAGTGAGTAAAAGTGTCACTCAACGGATACTGGACATAAAAACAAGTGGATGTACGTGTTGGTTTGTCCATGCAACTGCCAGAAATCTTTTACACTATCTGCTTATATAATCTGCTCAATCTATCTTCCTCTTGCTAAAAATGCACTCTGCTAATTCCTTCCTGTCTTTGTCCAAAAAACCCTTTGACAACTGAAAAAAACTCAGTATTGTAGCAGGAAAAAAAAAGCATGGACGATAAGATGAGAAGCACTGCCATACCTCAAATATATCTGTGAGTCTGAAGCATTAAGGTCATTAAGGTTAAAAATAAATGTTAAGGATACTTTGCTGTCATCCAGGAGCCACTCTGGCCATCACACACCAGTGTTTTATCTAATTTTTCCGTGTGCTTAGAACTTCTCTTTTGTTTCAGCCTGAACTGGGAGACCTGGATACTTGGCAAGAAAATACAAATGCCTGGGAAGAAGAGGAAGATGCTGCTTGGCAGGCAGAAGAAGTTCTTAGGTAACTGAAATGAATATAACACTATGGACATGATACAGTCAAAAATCATTCTAAGAAAAATAGGTAGTGTGGGGAAAAGAAAAGAGGAATCTGATCAAGTATTTATTTTAATGTTTTGAAAAATTTACATCTTCAATCTGTGGAATAAGACAAGAGGGAAGTTACCAGCTCATTTTCAATGTGCTAATCATAATCAGAATTTATTCAGTTTATTATCTCTGTCAGTCTTGCTGTGCAGCAGCTTAATGTGGGAGAGTAGGGTTGTAATGCAAATATTTTTGTAAACTTTTATCTGGTATCTCTGTGTACATTCTGATCACTACCTTGCTAGTCTTTTTTTTTTTTTTCCTTTTTTTTTTAAACTTTGTTACTGTTTCAGATTTTGTACTGAAGTACAAGCTTTGTGATATGAAAGATGTGCTTTTGGGCTGTTTTGGTTCCACAGATAGTACTTTTTCCTGTAAAGAATATCAATAGACTCAGTAAGATCTTTAATAGCTACGGTGCAGTCTGCTGAAACTTAAATGAAAGACAATGAAAATACTTTTTTTTTGATTGTTTTTTTATGGAGAAATGAAACAGCTACTTTTGCTGCTGCAGAGGCTGCATTGTATTTACTTAACCCTTGCCACATTCCATTACAGACAGTTTGTCATACATGAATTAGCTATTAAAAATTGCCTGGTGTATGTATATGCCAGTTTATTCTTGGAGTATAAAATTTGTGGAGTGAATATTTCCAGGATGGGCAAAGTTATATTGTTTGCCAACTGTCAGGTTCATGCTCTAGAATACTTAGGAAGAGCGATCTTTTACATGGTGATAGCAGTGGGGTTTCCCAAAAGCTTTAATTTTTCAGTGTCATGATAGGTTGAACCTGTCCTAAAGATTTCAGCCTACCATCTTTACTGTTGAAAGGGTTCAATTCAAATGGTTACTTCTCACAGGATTTCTTTTTGGCCTCACTTAAAAGTATCAAACTGAAGTTGTTATAAATGGGATGTGTGTCTAAATACTTCCAGCAGATAAAGCATGATTAGAACTCCAGATGTCTATGGCTTACCACTTGTCCAGTGGCTACCTCTATACAGCTGGTCATTATGTAAGCTGCATCCCAGCTGGGTGAAGTAAAACCTTTGTTTTATTCATGACACAGAAATAACAATGTTTATCTGTGAATGAGTCAAGTCCTGGCTGATTTTTAGCAACACTGATAAAAAAATCCTGACTGGGTTTAGTTTCTTTTGCGGTAGACATCACTGGTGTCTTTAACATCTGACATTTAACATAAAACTTAAGCATAGTACTGGTCAGGCCTGACTCTGTTTTCAACAGAGTGTAGTAAGGAGGTGCTATGGAGTCTCTTCTTAATGATAGACGTCTGCATCTTGATCTGCAAAATGATCTGAAGATCCTGTGGCCACTCTGGTGACTTAATGTGTAAGTGTAACATTTGAAAGAGGCTTGTATAATATTTCAGACTGCCAAATAGAGGACAGTCCTCTAATGTTCCAGAGTGTTAATGCTGACTACACTCCAGTGGTGCTTTTGGAGAATGAAATGAGTGTGCAGAAAAAGTAAGGGCCTCCCTTAGCCTGCTGTGTCTGGTACCTGTGGGTGCTCAGTAAGACCAGAATAATTTTTGTGTAGTAATGGAGTGTTGATCAGTTATGCAGAAGTGGGCTGTGTCCTGCTAATTAGCAGTGAAGGCTCTATCCTGTGGCCTCTCTGGTGAGTTTATGTATAAGCATGACAGTTGAAAGGAGCCCATCGAGTAAGTCAAATGCTTCCTGGAATTAAGGCATGCAGAAGGTGCTGGAGAGTAGGCTATCAGAACCTGAGAAGTTCCTGTAGTCTTTTTTCTCCATTTTCCACAGGTTCTAGGTTGGGATACACTGAAATTTTCCAGTCAGTGGTGAATTGGTGTAGTGGATGACAAACTGAATTTTCAGTTAACTTGAGTTAGTGGGAACTTAGTTTTTTCTGCAAATTTTAGATACCTATCTACAACTTCAGACTTTATATTACCAACTAAGTTTTTATCCCAGTGGAAGCAGTTAAGCTCACACATTTTTAGTTTATAACAGCTACTTGTTTGTATTTTTGTTGGCCAGTTGCTGTGTCTGAGGCGAGGTGAAGGTCTGTGTCTGGGCAGAACTGAGTGCAGGTTCCCAGACTGTAGAGGGCATGGAACCACTGCTGTGTGCAGGACCTCCATGTCCTGTGGGTCATCCTGGAGAAAGAAACAGGAGCTGCCACGATCCCTCCCTTCAGAACTGCATGTGAACAGCAGCATTAACAACATAAGGCTTTTTGAAACTTTACCGTCTGTATATTGGCTGGTGAAGAGGCACAGTGCTTCTTCCCTTCTGCATCAGTTCAGATAGGTGGGAAGTACAAAAATCTGCCGCTGTAATGTGGCAAATATTATTACTCTGCATATTGCTAGACTGATGGCTCTGTCAGCTATCAGGTAGAATGTACAGTAATGGGTGACAATCTCAAAAAAATCCCTAAACCAGCAAAAACTCGAGACTTTTGAGCTGCTGCTGAAAGTATTAGATAGATTTTTAGTTTTTGCTCTAGGCCTTACAACTTGTAGTCCTGTACTCTCACTGAGTCATTTATTCTGAATCTTTGAGAAGCTAGTGGCTTTTAAATTGCTGAGTAATTGAACAAATATTACTGCCTAAAACTAGATTGGATTGGGTTGGATATTATGAAAAAGTTCTTCACCTGGAGTTGATCACTGGAACAGGCTCATCAGGGAAGTGGTAACAGGGAAGTTGGTCACAGCACCAAGCCCGCCAGAATTGTTTGAAGAACACTCTGAGGCATATGATGTGATTCATGGGGATGGTTCCTGTGTAGTCCAGGAGTTGGACTTTGATGATCCTTGTGGGTTCCAACTCAGAATATTCTACAATTTTAGATTAATCTGAAAAAAGGACTTCAGGACAGTAAAAGAAGGGCTGTTCTGAGCCTAATGACAATAGACTGATGCTCTGTTTTTATTAGTTATTATAACCTATGTATTGACAGGAACTTAAGGTATGACCATGCTGAAAATTGAGTGTGTGTTATTTAGCAATTCATCTTTTCATTAATTACAGACAACAGAAGATAGCAGAAAGGGAAAAAAGAGCAGCAGAACAACAGCGAAAGAAAATGGAGAAAGAGGCACAAAGGCTAATGAAAAAGGAGCAAAACAAAATTGGTGTAAAACTGTCCTAACAGAAGCCACACAGCAATGGCAGTGCCAGTGAAAAGAGAATTTCAGCTCCACAAGATACATATTGTTATTGATTTAACTATTTATAGGACTTCAACACACTGCTTGGTTTCGATGCATTCTTCAGGTCATCTTGGAAGCCAGGATTTTCCCAAAATATCTTGAACTACTAGTACGTAGTTCTTAAAGAAAAAAAGCCCCACAGAAAATCATGCCTTGATGGAATGTTTCCTGCAATAGTTCTTTTCCAGCACCCTTCTTTGCAGCAAGTGATTGACAAGGATGTTGATTGAAAAACACTCTAAATGAACAGCTCAAGCCTAGAGAAAAGAATGTAAATATTGATTGGTGGGAAATCTACCTGTATTGTCTGTGCTTACCTGAAACATGTAATTAAACAGTTTTAAAGAACCTTTTGTTTCCTGCCTGATAAAAAATCTGCTTTTGCTCTTTTATGAAAGTATTTGTAAACACTTGAAAGTTCTCCATGGGAGATCATACTGTGTAGAAGAAAGTAACTTATTATGGATGACCTGCAACCCAAAATGTGCTCCTGGTGGGTTATGCAGCTGAGCACTGAAAGTGGATTTCTTGTCACTTTGTCACTTGCACCTTCCCATGCTCCCATTTACACTTGACACTGCATTGACTGCCAGCAGTGGCATCACTACACAGGAGTGGTGCAGCCTACAAAGGGTTGATGCAAATGTAAGGGAGCATTTTAGTAATTTACTTGTATTGGTAAATTTGTATTTCTGGCGGAAATACTTTCTACAGATAGGAATCCTCACACCTTATAGTAGTTGCATAGTTAGCATAATTGAGAAGAAAAATTGTGTCTTCTGCTAATAAAGCTAGTGGGAAAATTCTCAGTTGGGTTACAAGCACTTTTCAAACTCCATTTTTTGCACGCTTTCTGTATGTGTTTACTCTGTAATTCCCCCGGTGAAGCGTGAATGGTATATGTGCAGTAGAAGGCAACAGTGCTTTAATGAAAAAGTTCAGTGTCTGCTGGGAACAGGTGGATGGGAGGGGGTTGGGGTCTATGTGCTTCATGCAGCCCAGTGCTTCAATGAATGCTTTCTCCAGGTTCTGTTGTGTGGGTGCTATTATCCCTGATTTGTGGGTTGTATGGATTTTTTATCTTATGACAGGTGAGTGACGCCAGCACATTTTGCACATGAGACTTGTTTCCTCTTCATCCAGGGACAGCACAGGAAGTGTCAGTTGTAAGAGAATGGGAAGGGGAGGAGGGGGCATGTGACTAGATCTTTCCTGCCTACAAAAATAGAATTTGTAACTAAGTTCCAGTAAGTTCTGGCGCAAATTTTGCTTAGAGTATAAGTAATTGAGAAAACAAGACAGAAAAAATTAATTTTAATGGCTTTACTCCCAGAGAAAAGTTTTTTAAAAATGTTAAGTTTACTTGTCATATAGGTTCAAAATTGCACAAGTCAACTGATGTGACGCAATTTTCAGATGTTAAATTTTGAAATCTGTTTTGAAGCCAACAATGCCATGCATGTTTTCAGCACAAGTCTTCTGGCTGGAGAGATTATTTCAAGTCCAGACTTCATTGCAACAGTATGGCAAGCAAATCTGCTCCTACTACACCTCCAAAGTATCTGACAAGGGATGGCAGATGAGAAAGTTTATGAATAAGCTTTAATAACAAGCTGTGTTGGTCCTTTTAACAGCACTCAAGAAGCAAGGAGGTACCAGTCATAATTCTTTAACTATTGCTGACACAGGGCAAGGAAACTGGCTATCTAGTGCCTGTTTAAGGTGAAATCCATTGGAAGCTATTTCCAATTTTTTAGAAAGTTAGGGATTACTCTTGCTATTTTTGAGACAGTATAAAGTAGATGTAAATCAATACTATTTATTAAAAGTAACAGGTGGGCCAGTTACTAAGTTGCAAATAAAGCCCCTTAAATACATCATGAAAGCACATTTGATCATTGAGCTTTCAGCCATTTTAAAAACCCTTGAGTTCTGCCACCTTCTGCCTGGGACTGTTCGTGCATTGCTTTTCCCTCCTGCTGTGTACTGCTTTGCTGTTCTTCCATCTACCTGCCAAATTTGAGCACAGTTGCTCTAGAGCTTCCTCCCGACTGCCCTGTGTGGACATGGTGCTAGTAGGGAGGACACTGCTCTCGGAGGAAGTATCTTGAATGGTGATAACCCTTGCCTTAGTATCAGTTTCGACTTTTTCCTGTGGTCTCTCTTCTTTCCTCCTTCCTATATCTTGATTTTTTATCCTTGATAAATATGAAAACACTTTTGCTAAACTTAATGAAGCTGCTGCTCTGATACTATCTTTTCCATTGAGTTTCCATTTGAGTTTCTTGAAGATCCTGTATACCTCTATGTGCATTTCTTGTCTTTTCCTTCTACTGCCATATGCTCCTCCTTTTCTCATTAATATTTTAGTTGTTGGCCATGTGGTTTTTTCTCTTTCTTGGCTGAAAGCTGGACTTGATTGCTTTCACTGATATTCTTGACTGTGGAGGTTTGACCTGCCAGGATGACTGAAAAATCCTTTCCTTGACTGTGCTGTAGTTGTTCGTGCTTGCCAGGTCCTGTGTTCATTTGTCTGAAGGGATTTGGAGCAAAATACTTACTTATATAGGACATATGTAAAACAGTGCTAAATATGTTTCAGGAGTTTGGGATTAAGAGAGAGAGTTGATTTGCAGGGAAAGGAAGGAGAAATGTGTAATTACAAGTTGGGGACAGCCTTGTGAAAAGGACATAAGGAAGGGTGAAAAGAGTCAACATGCAGAAATTGATGCACAGCAAGTTCCACCTCAACATGAGGAAGAACTTCCTTATTTGAGTTGAGTGTGCACTGGAACAGATTGCCCAGAGAGGTTGTAGTCTTCCCCCCCCCCGAAAATACTTGAGAAGTGCCTGCATGCAATTCTGTGCCATGTGCTCTCTGCTTGAGAAGGGAGGTTGGACCAGATGACCAACTGCGGTGCCTTCCAACCTGATGCCTTCTGTGATTCTGTGAAGGATAGAGATGAATCTCTAGTGGGAAGGGAGTCAAATGCCTGAGGCTCAACATTTTCGGCAGCAGGGCATGTTGGGTACCTCTTAAGCTGAATGTGAAAAAAAGGCTTTTTTTTTGTCCCTGGATTAGAAATAAAATGTATAGTGGGATTATGAACAATGGCGAGAGGTGGGGTTGGAAGCTTGGGTGGAGCCAGACAAACCCCACTGTTTTGCCTGTTTGGTATAGCATTGCTGTCCTCTGATCTATCCACACATCTTAGGTTTTGGACATGGAGAATTCGTGTTTTAATGGTCACAGTGTGCATGCACGCTGAGACCACATGCCTGTCAGACGGGTTAAATGCCAGAAAGACTGGTATTGTTCTGGGAGTGGTGTTGAGGAGTTACAGGTCTCCAGATGATTGCACTGGGTTAAAGATTAGGTCACTTGTATCTGTGAAGGCAGTGTGAGGCAGCAGAGCTGGTTGCGTGTGTAACTGCAGCCCAGCTGGAGCCTTTAAGCAGCCTGGTGAGTGCTTACACTTGGAACTCTATTCAGGTTTTCTCAGTCTAATTCTGATCTCCTGGAACAGTACCTGATACAGTACGTCCCCTAGCTCAGCCTGTACCTGACAGCTCAGCTATAATGGGCTACATTTTTGTACCTTTCTACAGTAAAACACTCACACATTTGACATATCTATCATGCTTTACTGAACTTGTGGTTATAAAGGTAATTTACAATAAAGCAATTAAATAAACAATAAGTTAAAACACAATACATTTATACATAGTTTTTCAAAGGGCTCAAAAGACTATCAGGTTCCAATACATAAAGACTTTAAAACAACATTAAGAATTAAAGTGTATCCACGCCTATACTTACCATTGTAACAAGTGTTAAGACTCCCAACGATGTACATTTTTGGTTACAGTCCCTGTATACACACAAGACCAGTGAAATGCTCAAGCAATTGCACAATTGAGAAGAGCACTACATGAGACAGGCACAAAGGATGTGCTGGAAGCTGCCTGGGGAATACGGGTTTTACCTCTAAATTGAATTGACACTTGGGACAACAAATGGAAAGCGCTAGCATGCTTTCTGGAGCACAGGTGTGATACCCAAAGGGAAGGTTAGTGCTGTCTAGAGAAATACCCCACCTTTCTCCAGCCACTTGCTCCCTAGTGCATCGCGCACTACCCTTGAGCCAGTGCAAAGTACTTGTACATTTGCTCAGTGAACCATCCAGGGAGGGTGACTGAGCTTAATCCTAGCTCAGCAGTGGAACATGAAAGAGCACTAGGCTTGAATTCCTATTTCTCTGGTTATGTTCACTGTGCAGATGTGCTGGCACCAGAAAGTCACCAGCACAGGGGAGGGGCATGATGCCTGGGAGCGGGAGGACTATTTCTGTAAGCAGCAGTACTGTTAAAAACATCTTGTGGAAGTAAGAGGTTCAGCTCATTTCTTTTATTTTGAAACAAGGAACATGTTTTTAACTGATTTATAGTGCAAATCAAATACTCAAAAGCAAAGGATGGACCCTGCCAGAATATACAGTAATCTTTTATGATCTATCTCATCCCTCTTTCTCTCTGCCTCAGCCAGTTGGTGCCCAGGGACAGAGTAGACTTTAGGTTTTGATATTGAAGGGTGTTCGGCGTAAAGAGTGCAGGGCCACCAGGCAGCAACCACGAAGCAATGCTCCAATATTGTAAATAGGATCTGTTCCTCCTCTCTGAGTACTCAAAGCCCACACAATAGTTGGTACAACAGGGGCTGCTACAGCCAGAAGATCCCCGAGGAGACTGCTGCTCCAGTATCTCCTCTTTATTCCTGTATTAACATACTCAAAGGCTTCATCGTCATGAGTTTCTGTAAAATCAAGTTCTTTCATGAAACGGTTTTCATTAACTCTGTGCTCCACTTCCCTGCATGGAGACTCCATAGGAGACAAAAGGATGGCAGAATTGGGATCACTTGGGGTTAAGTCCACTATGATACCAGAATCACTGAAGCTTCCAAGAGAAAATTCACCCAATTCCTTCAGTGAAGAAGGTGGGCTTAGAGGACAGGTGTCTTGAGCTCTGAAGATGTTTTGAATGAGCTGCTCCACATCCAAGCTATATGGCACCACGTCAGTCTGGATGGCCTGTTCCACCATCATGTTGCTCTTTTCTTCTTCCTGGCAATAAGTTAGTTTTCCATCCAGAATGATTTCAAGCATCTCTTCATTTGCAGCAGCACTGAAGGGAGCTGGATCACTCAACTCAGAGGTTGTGGTGGTCAAACTCTCTCCACATAAGTCAGTCCCATTAGGTCTGTCCTCACTAGGAAGCAGATCACTGTCTGCCACCTCCTCCAGACCTTGGTCCTCTGTGATGGGGCTGTCTGGCAGGGTGGCACTCAATGATAACAGCTTCCCCTCTGTGTCACTTGTGTATTCCAGGCACTGTTCATCCTTCGCAGAGTGGTTCTGAGCCATCTCCATGCTCTGCAGCAAAGATTCCAGTTTCTTGTTTTGAATGTTTATGTCAACGAAGTATTTCTGAATTTTTTTGTCTTTCTCAGCCAAGCTGTTTTTCATACTTTCAATAACCTGCTTGAGTTGTTTAATTTCACTTCTTGCTTCCTTTAAGGCCAGCTCTGCCTCCACACGATTGCACTCTTCTTCAATCCAGTCTTCCCTCATCCGTCCCAGCTGAGCTTTAAGCTCTTCTATTTCTGTTTCCCTGTAGCAAAATAAAAATGATGAAACACTGCTGACTGCTCATTTAAAGTCAACATGAGGTTCCCACCACACAGTGATGGCTCTGCTCCAAGATGAGACGCTCCCGGAAGGACGCAAATTTCTCCAGGTGCCATTTGTGACCACCTCTGAGAGAGCCAAGATATGCCAGCTGATTGCTAATGGGAGCCACTGACCTCCCCACAAAACCAGCAGCCTTGTGGGTTGTGCCATGATCCTGGACAATTTGAGGCACAAGTGGTGACCTCTAGGTCACATTTAACCACTATAGTGCTTAAAATCTCCCCTACTGCCTCACCCTGGAGCAAATGGGAAACAGCTGCCTGGACGCATCCCTAGTGCCTCCCAGCAGCTTGTCCCATACTGCCAGAGCCAGCGCTGGCCTCGGACAGCCAGGGATCTCGGGTCTGCAGGCACATGGCTGGCTTTCCCCAGCAGGGAGCCAGAGGCTGCTGCAAGCACATGGGGAGCAAGTGGGATTGAGGGGACTCCCATGGCAGTTCCAGCCCTTGCTGATGCAGAGGAAGAGCACAGGGTCCCTGGAACTTTGTCTTGGGCTCCATTCAAGCAGCCCTTTGTGCCCCCTTGGGTTGTCTGTGCTGGAGAGCCAACTCTCAGAGTGCAGTTTTAGTAAGAGACATCTGCTGCTGCGTAATGCATGTTGTCACTTCTTTGCTCAGCATCCATACAAAGGGCTAGTGTGAGAAATTCAGTATGTAAGTGACAAAAACACAAATAGACACAGTGGTTTGGCAAGAACTTTTCTTTCACTGGGGAAAAGGGGGACATTTGCAGTTTTCCTTCACTGAGAGAGGTAGAACAGGACACTAAGGTAACACATGCTGGCAGGTAGAAACTGTTCTATGTATGAAAGGTCTCAATGTAAATCAGACTTGTAAAAAGTTGTCCTTAAAAAGTATTTTATTGTGAAAGTTCCAAGAAGGAACAAGAGACAGCTATATTTATAAATAAATTAATTGTTTTGCATCCCCTTAGTACACTCTGAAACCTGCAACACTGAAAACAACCTAACCAGACTAATAGTATTTCAAATTTCTTAATGGAAACTTCATTGATCAAGAAATGAGTAAAAACACTCAGGATTCCCAACCCTAAATGTTCCCAAATAAATCTGACTGATTTCTGAAGTAAGGTTTACCTTTCTTTGAGTTTACTTTCAGATTCCTTCAGCTTCGTTTTCAAATGTCGTACTGCCACTTCCTTCTGCTGCAGAGGAGTCAAATACTGCTCTGGATTTTGTGGCTTAATGTTGTGATTGTCACCACAAGAATTGTATCTCCCTGATCGCCTGAAAAAACCCAAAACAAACCATCACAGAACATCACTTTTACAGTTCTTAAGTCCTGGTAGAATGAAAAACATCCCGCTGACTGCTAAATGCAAAACTTGACCCATCTGGGGCTCCTCAGTGTCCACACAAGTTACTTCACCTTGCAAATCAAACTACTTGAGTAAACAGCTGATTTGTAGCTACAGTGCAAGATTTACTATTTATTGTACTTGGTTTCAGGGTCATTACATCAAATGAGGCTTTTAACTTTATTTTAACTTCAAAATACCTGGCCATCCCCTCACCCCAAATAGGTGGTGTGCCCAACAACAGGCAGGGCAAGGGTACCCACCTACAGCCAGCCAGGCCAGGCAGCCCAAGGACTAAGTTCATCTCCACACAGGATTTATAAATCTGAGCACACTGAAATCTGCACTCATCCTGTCTGGCTTTGGGTTGTGTGTATCTTACATGTTTGGCTGCTCAGCTGTCTGAGAGAGAGGGCAACGGCAGCAGCATGGTGGCCATTTCTTCTCTGCAACACGTCACATGCTCTGGCAGGTATCTGTATTCTTTCCTAAACAGGAAACTGCACTCCTTCGGGAGGCGCCTAAGGCGAGGCGGGTGAATTTTCTCCCAAGGGTATCATGTTTCCTACACTACCCCACCCAATTCTCTTTGAAGTGAAAAGAACCCTACAACAAACAAACCAGTAAATCCTCATGAGAACTGATGGCATGAAATAGCCTGCCTTGGAGTGAAAACCAACTGCAAAGGACTTTGACTTAAACTTGAATTTTACAGTGCTGAAACAATAAAGTTTTTACATGGTATGGAGAACCTTGCTGACTGTTAAGTCACCTATACGAGGCATCATAACTATGGTGAGGAGCCAGATGACCTGCATGGCAACTCCTACAGGTGATCCCACACTACAGTGCAGAGAGAGTGTCAATGTACTCAACACCAGGAGGCTGAAACAGACTTGCCTCATCACCGGACTGCTGTCACTTCCTTTGTATGAGCCTGAGTTGCTGCTGCTGGCTGAAGAAGCCCTGTAACTCTGATGGATGTTAGCAGGACTCAGATGGTTTTTGCACAGTGTTGATGAAGTATCCTTTCCATGTGAAGCAGGTGGACTGGTTCCAGACTTGTAGGATGAAGATCCATTATTCCGACTGTAAGGACCACGACTGGAGAAGAGCCAAAATGCTGAAAGCATTATTCTCATCACACAACCCATTATATGTCTACTTTTACACACAAAGTTCTCTAAATAATAAACCAGAGAGATAACTGTGAGTGGCTAGAAAGAAATAAAGTTCTGACATGATCAGCCACTGCATGTTCTTTCACTGGCAGGGGGCTCTCAGTCTGAATTACGTGTTCCAAGGAAATCTCAGCCATTTTACATCTCTCTGTGGACAGCACAGTTCCCAGTGACTCAATCAGATCATCCACGTTCCCTGAATGTTTGACTCTGTTAAGTAAGGAGAGGCCTGTGGTCTGGACTAATGCCAAAAGAACCACACTCCAGCTTTCCCCAGCCAGCCCTGCACAGCGGTGCCTGTGCATGGAGGGTTGCTCTGAGACTGCTTTCATGCTCCTCGGCAAGCAGCCTGAGGGATCACAGTGTGCAATGAAAACAGATTTTGTTTGGGCCACTGTTCTTTTCTGCCTTTGGCATACTGGGTGCTTCATCTGTCATGGTCAGCTATTCATTCACTTGGATATAGTTTGAGCCTCATGGAAAGCAGGCTGAAATAGTATTAAAAGAGACAAAGGAAAGCACAGTATTTTCTTTTTTTCTTCCAGTTTTTCTCATACATATTTACCTTTTTATTTCAATTCTTTATTAAAGAATATGTCAACTGTGTGTGCTTGAAAGCAATTGGTATCCTCCCTGCCTGACAGCTGCCCAAGGGCTGGAATGCTCTGAGGCCAGCTTCCTGGGATGTGTCCCTTTCCTGCTCACTTGGTTTGTCATCCTACACTACTACACTGTTACCTTCACTCTCCCAGTGAAGTTGTTCTTCTAAACAGTAATGAAAGGGCAGGTTTAAAAAAAAAAAAAAAATCCAAACTAAAAATACCAGAAAAAGGCAAACCCAGCTAGCAAAAGAGAAGGCTTGAATAAAAAAAATCAAATACCACAGAATTATGAAGCAACATCTCTTCTTTAAATTGTTTCACTTGGTTTTTTCCCTTCTCAGCAAATGGAACAGTTTATAAGGAACAGATGGTTGAGTGGCTGCTGCGAACCTTCATCACACTGCTGTGGTTTGGGTGATTTTGTAATTATTTTACAATGAAGCACAGGACTGTGGTTTGTGACAACACTGAAGTGTTTCATGGCAAGAACAGTTAAAAAAGAACATATTGCAAAGGAGATATCTCTTTCCACTTCATACAGTGTATCATCAACTCTGGTGTGTGGCAGAACTTGCACAGACATAGCAGGGCATCGGAAGGAGCCTTATTACAGAGGACTTCTGTCCAATACACGATGTCAGTATGCTCCAGTTTAAAGTTATATTAAAATGCCCAGTAGTATATGAGATGACACAGAATCTTAATGAAATTAGGGTGATTTTAGGGCTTCATATTATACTTAGTACCATTTTTTCCCACAGCCAGTAACTTTACTTGCTGAATATAATCTAGAGGGAACTCAAGAAGTGTTTATTTTTCTAAGAGTCTCAAGATACAGATACACTCTCCAAGCCTCATTCTGACAGCCTCTCTGTGCCGGGGCACACCGCAACCTTCAGGACACCAGTGTGACTCAGGCACACGGGTACCCTGCTGCCATCCCAGCCTGCCTGCCAGCTCTTCCACCACGGGCAGGAAACCAGTCCTGTCCCTGTGCACTCCCTCCTCCTGCCCCACAAAATGGGACCAGCAGGGATTGCGTGGGCAGAACACAACGTGTGCTGCTCCATCCCAATGCCCCTGTGTTCTCAAGCTGCCTGAATTTGCAATTCACAGATGACACGGAGAAATCTTACAGAAATCTTTCATGAAAGGTTCACTTAGATAAATATGATATAATTTTTTTTTAAAACTACCTATAGGCTGGGCAAGTGTATTTCAGAAAAAAAATCCAACATCAAAGGCAATACTGTCTACTTCTTACAACAAAAAATAAGATCACGATCTGGAAAGGTGTAAGCTCAGCTGACAATTTATGACAAAGATAAAACAAATTGTTAAGACCAAAAGGTTTAGGTTAACTGGTTAGAAATACTGCTGTTAACTAATACACCCAGCTCTCTCTCCACTCCAGCCAATGCCTTTTCTGCCTTACCTGATTCTATTTCCTGTACTTGCCATGAATAAACAAAAAAAAAACCCCAACAGCTGGCTGATCTGGCATACTGACAATTTTTGTGCACTGAATACAGCATTTTTTTCTTTCTTATATTTCAGTTCTCACCAGTGTGCTACCCAAGAGCTTTGTGTTAACCCAATTGTTTTAAAATGCAAGATCTTACACAGTAGTCTATCTTTGCACTAGCAATATTCAGGAAAAATTGCTTTGCTTACTTGCGAGAAAAAGAAGATCTCTTGCTTCCAGCAGCCGACATATGGACTTCAGGTGCTGAAATACTGCCTGTGCTGCTTGAAGAGCTAAAATCAGCTTCACTGCCTGGAAAGGAAAAGGAAAGAGTGAAAACATGGAAATTATAACTCAAAGATTGTTTTCAAAATAACAGTGAATCACAAGCATCCTTCCTTTGTCTGTTCTGGGTGAATTTCAGAAGTTGCATGGCTTTTCAAACATCCCTGGGGACAAGAGCTGGATTTGTTCCAGATTTTCCCCATTTCTTCAGAACTGGCACTTCAACAAGAGCAGATAAAAAATATTTGGACACAAAACCCTCACACTGCAGAAGCCATTTTAGGTCTCAGACAGGAACACTTGTTATGACAACCTGTTTGCTCTCTCACAGACATCGACAGACGAATGAGGCTGCTCACGTGGCTCCTTCAGGAGCACAGTGATTAGGAACACACCACTGTAACTGGGTATTTCTCATGCTTCAAACCATGGAGAAACACTTCTTGCTGCTTCTGTTTTGTTTTCTTAGATAACAGAAATGTACATATATATATAGTTATAAACCTATACAGGCTAATGGTATATCTATATATTTATCTACACACGTATGGAGATTTTCATGTGGTAGAGAAGCACAGTGAGGCAGTTCTAATAACCTTAAAATAATCCAGTAATCACATGTAGGTCTCAAGCGCTTCTCAGGTACCAAGTCATCTGGTTACTGATTTTCTACAGATCACATCTTTTATTTCACAAGCACTGGCATATACAAGGAAAACTGCTCTCATTTTGCTAAGATAGATAGAAGTGCTAAGAAAGTCTTATCCTCTGGAAGAAAAACACACCAAAGCTGTAATGTTTTTTTACAATCTGTCAGTCTAATGGCAAACATCCTATGCCATACCTAGGTCTCATGGTCTTGAGCCACAGTAATGAATGGTGACTTTAGTTGAGGGGATGGAAATAGCTCTCCAACATCCTTTAAGCAGCTGACCAAGCACAGCATTTCTCACCTGGGTATTTCTGAATGTCATCCCATGGATAGACATCCCCAAGCCAGCAGCTGCAAACTTGCCATTTTTGCTATCTTTTCCACACAGGAGAGATGCAGCTGGAGCCACCATCATCCGCTGCAGCTAGACCTTCTAGTCCTTAATCTCTCTTAAATTCTACACAGAGCTGATGGGAAAGGTGCATCTTTCACCCTGAACACCTGAGACTGGGAGAAGGCTTTGTCAAAGCCTGGCTTCACAGCCCTAAAGAGGCTGAGACAGCCAGCAACCACTCTTACCATTGGGCAACACTTAGCAACTGGCTTTAGGATAAGGTGTGAATGGATTTAACCTAGTACTTTCCCTACCTCATGACATCTGAGACCAGCTTCTATTTCTCTGTGCCTCTGCATCAGCCCATCCTAGGATATTCTTCAGCCCAACTTCAAAGTGCTCAGATAACAAAGCTTAGCTCTGCAAAAGGGGATCCCAGGGACCCAGCTCTAGCACCTCGAACCAGCTCCATAACCAGTACAACGCCCCTGATAATCAGACCCAAGCCACCACACCCATAACCAGATCAGAGCTGTGTGCAGATTTTCAAGGGGAGGAGGGAAAGCAGCAAAGCCACTTGGTTTCAGAGAGTATTTATATCATGTTTACAGATGTAAATGTGAGTGACCCTCTCCGTGGGAAGCAAAATGATCATGGGACATGACATTCCTAAATGCAACAGAGTTTTCCTGATAAACAAAATATCCCCATCTACAAGACTAATGTACACTCCAAATAACCTCTTGGTATCACACTACACCCAGAACTACTTTTCTAAACAAGACCCACACAGATCACACAGATGTCATACCTCTGGTGTTCCGATCCCCAAAACATTCCCGCGCTCGCAGGACACCAGCAGCTTTCCCAAGGCAAGTCCTAGCTGTGGCACAGAGAGCAGGAGCCCTAGCCAAGGTTCATCTCTGGGTAAGCAGATCACATCATAATCAGATCTTGCTATCGAAAGCATTGCCGAGTACCAAGGCTTAACAATTGCCTCTCCCTGACCTGCCTAGCTTGGAGCACCAAGAGCTGCAGGGCTGGGCACTGCTGGTAAGAGCCAGCAGAGCCTGAAAACACAACCACACCATCAGCAGAGCTTCCTGAAAGACTGAACTGCATCTGAGACCAGGAACTGTGTCTGCAAAGCATGAACTAACCTTTCTGGCCCCAGTTCTAATAACAGCTACACACAAGCTTAACACTTCGCACAGGAGACTACTTATGTTTAAAATTAGGCATGTGGCTATTTATAGGATCTTTGAGAACATTTTATAAGTTAAAGGGGTCACTGCTAGTAATGGTTCCAAGTGTACAAATGATGTTCAAGACAGTTTTGTGTGTAGCAGAGCTTGACAGCAATGTTATTAGGAGACTTTAAAAAACATCTTTTCCCATCTGATGGACATCTCTTAGCAAAATAACATGGCATCTATCCATAAAATAGCCATTGCAACATATTCTCCTGGGTAGGCGTGACTTCTGTCTTACAAATATCTTAACAAAACATGAAACTTTATGTCTAGCAGCAGTGCAGGCAAGAGCTGAACTCGGCTTCTCGTTCTCCTAATGCCATTCTCCAGGCTGACAGTGTCCTAAGGATGACTTTTGAATACTTTTGTCACTGGGACTATATAATGGCAAAACCTCACACATGTAAGCTCCAGAACAGCCCATTAATTTAGTGCCAACAATGAAAGAGACTGACATTTCTCAACCCTGCATTCCTTTGTCCTAACTGGCCGTAACACTTGCTTAGCTCCAATCAGACACTTTTCTCTTAAAAGGACTCTTACCCCTTCCTGCAAAAGATGCTAAACGTTGAGTCACCAGCTTCAGCAGTATGTCATTTGGAGTTCACTCACTCATATTCTTCCAGGCTGCAGCCATCAGTGTCCCAGCCCACGGAGCCAGTCCGGTGTCCGTCCTTGGCAGCCCGTGCTCCGGCCTCCCCCCGTCCGGCGGCGGGCTCCGAGCAGCACGCCCACGCTAAGGGAGCAGAGCTCTGCACTGCTCTGTGCAATAGGAGGAACAGCACAGGGATGGCCAACCAAGCACCGTCACATTTTCCAGGGTTGCTCTTTGCCGGGAATGGGTATCTGAGATGCAAGAGAGCAATCCTGCAGAGCCCAGCGCTCTTTACCGCTCGGTGGGCTGCGGCACCGAGCTGAGAGCGCTCTGCAGGCAGCATCACGCTCTGTGCTGCCTTTTCGGCTCCGTGCTGCCCTGACAGCATCGTGACGGCCACTGGGCTCGGCTGACACCGAGGGAGGAGAAGGGAGCCCGTGCCAGCTGCGGTGCTGCCTCTGACGAGCCGTGCGGGCAGCGCCACCCGGGCGGAGGCGCACAGGGCGGCCACGGTCCGGCAGCCCCGTGTGGCATCTGCCACCACTGCTCGGGGAGCTCACGCCCTCCTGTCGCAGCACGGGAGCCAACTGCGAGACTCTTAGGAATGTCTCAAGGGCAGGCTTCCCATCCTGCATCTGATGCAGTGAGAGATTTGGGGGCGGGATTGAGGAGCGGGAGAAGGAGCTGCCTGTGCGGGGGCCGCTCCGCCTCCAGCTGGCACGACCGCGTGTTTACCCCGGCGGCGCAGGGCGGCACCACGGCCGCGCTCTGGGCGTGGAAAAGCCTCACCTTTAACTGCATCCTCTGCCCTGCCTCAGCCACCGCGCAAGGACAGCAGCGGCACAGCTCCGTCTGAAAAGGAGTGTCTTACCCCTTCCTGCGAAAGATGCTACACGTTGTCACTAGTTTCAGCAGTACGTCATTTGGAGTTCATACATATACATACATATACATATACATATACATATACATATGCATATGCATATGCATACGCGTACACGTACACGTACACATACACACACATACATATATGTCACGTTTATGGAGTTAAAAGATACATTTTGTACACCAGAAACGACCTGGGAAAGAAAACCATACTGCTCACATGCACTGAAAAATGTAAAAAAAAGAAAAAAAAGCTGCAAAGAAGCAATGAAATCTTGCTTTAACATTTCAGGCTTTTTTTCAAATAACACCCTTAAAAATGACATATCTTTATATGTGTATCAGCCTTGAAGTAGGTTTTGCATATAGCCAGTGAAACAGAGCTGTAAAAAAAGCCAGTGCTGACAGAAACAGCTTGTCCTCAAACTGTAAACCATTAAAATTTGCTGAGCTTTCTTGCCTTCAGAAGCATTTTGTGACACAGCCAAGTGACCAAAATATGCATCCATATTAACCACTTTGGTGGAGTTACTTGAGGAATAAGTGGCATGCTGTCTCTCTAGATAGCTTGATTTTGAGACCCCCAGAGGTTGGGTCTGTGTGAAAAAATATCCAGCAAGGTCATTAGAAGCAGCTGGAAAAGTAGAGAGAATTCAGTTGTAATGCCCACTAATGAAAGCACCTGTATTTTTAAGAGATTTGGTTCAATTTATCTTGAAAGCTTTAACTCCCAGCTACATCTCTAGCTCCAGTATTTGACAGCATAAGCAGTATATTTCCAGGAAGCACTAATGCTGCTTTTATTTTTCTATTTAATATGGGGTTGTTCCTGCAAGATTTTGTACACCACAAACGACCTAGGAAAGAAAACCACACTGCTTACATGCATTGACAAATGTAAAAAAAACAAAACTAAGCTGCAAAGAAGCAATGAAATTTTGTTTTAACATTTCAGGCTTTTCTTCAGGTAACACCCTTAAAAACGACCCATTTTGAAGCAAAGTCTCCTAGTGGGAAATGTGCAGAATTCAAAGTGTCAGCACCTTAGATGACAGTGGGTTTTGGTTCCAGTCCCTGGCCTTTGACTTACTATTTATTTGACTTAGGATTATCATATGGGAGACTCTTATTTTGGACCTAACTATTACATTTCTCACTATACAGTAACTGGGTAAAAGCAGATGTAACCTTGAGAACAAGGAACAGGTCACAGCTCTCCTCCATGTGGACTGCTGTAATCTTTAGGTGACAAAAGCTGTTCTCACATGCTCTGCCTCTGCTGGTGTCACTCTCTCCGCTATAATGAGATGGGAGGAAGCTGAGGATGCCCAGTAGGTTGCACTGATTCAGGAACTCTTAGAATTAGTGTAGATTTGGGTTTCTTTGGTCTAAAGAGGGCACTGGACTCAGACCTTTTCCTCAAGCTAACTGCTCAGGTGTGACACAGCACAGACTGGTAGCACTGCCCATATTTCAGAGGAGTGAAACCTGCTGGATGCCCGCACTCACAGAGATGGTCTGGCTCTGGTATGGAGGTTCACAGTGAATCCAAGGCATGCACATGGGCACACCCAGGACTACAAGCAGGTGACTAAATCTGGGACACGGGCACTTCTCCCTGGCCTCTCCTGTGAGCATGTCTGGCACGCTCTCTGCTAAGAATCTTGGATTTTAGTACCTAATCATCCCTCTGGTTTTATATGAGGTTTAGTCATTGAACTCCCACTTGTAGTTGTGCTCGACGAATAATGGCAAGAAACAACAATCCTCAGTCCTAAGGCAAGAGGCATCCCTTCCCTATCCCACTGCACTGGCCAATGAATAAAGCCATCGCTCCCACTCCTGGGTGGACATCCACCCAACGGCTCGACAGTGCTCCCTCAGCAGACAGGTCTGTGGTCACATTTCAGCTGAGGGCTCGTCCCAGTAACAGCTGGCATCTTGGGCAGCTGGCAGAGACGCAGTCAGAGGAGATGTGGAGAAACACTTTGGGTGTGGGTCTCCATAAATTGTTCAAACGTGTTGGGCAAGAAGACTTCCAGCTTAAAATCAGACACTTTTGGGAAGGACTGCAACACAGATCCTGCTTCCCTGTGTTTGGATCAAAATGCAATTTTACAAATAATTATTTATCTTGATTTTTGCTCATTTTTCTTGCTTATTCTTTTTACTTTGAAAGAAGGATTGTTATCAAATAATTAATCTCATTAAGCAGTTTTGTGATCTAAGTACTATAGTTTTAGTAGTAATCGGAGCCACACTAATGCAAATTATAAGCATTGCAGATCTCAGCATGAATACATAATGTGACTTATGTATTCTGTGAAACCACAATCAATCAAGCTCTTCTCTCAAAACAGTCACTACAAAATAATTACTGACACTGGCTGAGAGCCATCATGCATATTCTGCATATCACTATGATCGGGGCTTGTGTTTTTCTTAATTGTTTCTAATTCACTGACTTGTAGAGAAGCCAAAAGTGGATGTTGGAACAGACAAAGAGCATTACAAGTTAGAGTTTTTTGCTGCTTTATGTATTTTTAAGGCTATTTTTCATGCAGAAATCAGCCTGACCTAACTATTTTTTTGTGCTTCTGTATGGAGCTTGAGCCATTCTAACAACACCTTAAAAACGACTCCCACAATGTCACTCTTCTGAGCCTGAAGTGACCTTTGTCAGGGGGAACATATGCTCATGGAGCAGAAGGGAACAGTCTGGGGAACTTATCTTCATGTTCAAACAAAAAGGCTCTTTGTTATCAGAGACAGAAGGATGCGGCTTTCCTACACCAACCTCAATATAAACATTGAGACTGGAGGTCCAAAAAATACACTGGGAGTTTTATAACGTAATGCTAAACTTGCATTTGACAGTTTTATAAAATATATCTTTAATTCACCTATGGACAAGTATATTTTATAAGCAGTATCACCTCAGGGGATTTTTTTTATGTACCAGGCAGTACTATTTGGTCTGTTTGAAGGGAAATGGATAGGCTGGTCAGAAGTATTTTTAGGAACTGGAAAATGTCATCTTTGGCAGGGATAACCTAGCAGTACACAGAGAGGCAGAAAACTCCATCACAGACTGGGAAAAGATCCCAGCCCTCCTGTCACGTTGGTGGCAGAAGTTTAACAAAGGGCTTTCAGAGGGCCCCTCAAGAAATCTCCCAAGTCTGGTTCCTGTGTGCAAGGAGGAGGGCACAGTGTATCTGCAAGTGTGTGAAATTGCATGCAAAGCCTGATTCAAGTGAAAGCTTCTGCACAGTCACCCTTAATATAAGACATATGGTTTTCATTTTAATGTGCATAAAACATTTTAAATCAGTTTGAAATGTTTTCAACAGGCAAGGGAAAGACACTGGAAGGAGAAACATATCTGGGGGGTAACTGATGAAACAACCCTGCAATTCCAGGATGAAAAGCAAAATTTGTTGTAAGCTAATAAAATATTTACTGTAACACACATGTTGAAATTATTACAAAAAACTAATGAAGTTCAAGTGCCATCTGTTGAAAAGAACAGCAAAACCTTATGCAATTGGTTGCATAAACTATATTTTTTACAGTAACAAATCCAAGGTGGGTCTGAGGCCAATGCATTTCAAGTTATTACTCCCATCATTTGCTGCTTTTTTTCTCTCTTACTGTTGAGAAGCAAAAATGACAGACAAGAAGCCTGTGCTTTTTCAGCTTATTAATCCTTGCAGGTTTGTGATCGAGTTGTATTCCAGCAGCTCTAGCAAACAGAACACAGCCTGCCCAGATTTCAAAAGCCAACAGCTTCCTATTATTTACAGAGTCCAAGAAAGGTGGAACACAAACCTGTAAGGAAGTGCCTCAGCATGGAAGCAAGACAATGTAATACTAATAAAATATGAAACAAACCTGGCAGAATTTTCATTTCTTTAAAATATATTTTATGTAATGCTGTATGTAAAATGCACTCATATAAAGCAGGTTTGCTATTTTTTTTATGCCACCTTAAAGGCAGCACATTTCAGAGTCCTTGGGGAAGCCATGTCCACCCTGCAGTGGCTGGAGGCTGAATGTACAAAACGAGGTCGGGTCTCCAGCTCCTGGGGGAGTTATGGCAGTTCTGGAACTGGTGCTCTCCCTAAATGCCCTCTCAGCTGGGAACCACCTCCTACCAGTCTCACTCAGCAAAGCTTCTCAGCTCTGCCACACTCATTCCTGTGCATGCCTAGAAGTGGGTCAGCTTAAAAAGTGGTGAACAGTTTGGTGCCTCCTTTGAAAGACCTGGGTGGGTGTTTCACACTACACTGCATAAATCAGGATCCACACAAAACAAACCCAGTGACAACTCTTTTATGTGGTCTGCTTTTCTTGGGAAAGAAAGGCTCCACCTGGGGTTCTTAGGGCCAGGCTTAGCTTTGAACTGGGAGGATGCTGCACATGACCTCCCAATCACCCCCCCAGGAGCACAGCATCCAGCAATAAGAACTTGATGAAGAGATGAGGCCCCATCCTTGCACCTTATCATACCCTTCTCCAGCTCCTCCATAAAACCACCTAATAGTTTGGAATACCTGCCTTCATTAACTCCTGCTACATGGGTGAAATCCATACAGGCTGGAATTTCCCATAGCTCCCACCTCCATCAGAAGACTCCACCCTGCACACAACACAGCTGAGAAAACTGTTCTCTGCAATCTAGAGTTTCAGCAAAGTTGGGAAACTTCTACCTAGTTGTTCTGGCTGCTGAGTTTTGTTTTATGAGTATTGTGGTTTCTTTACTGGAACAGGGACTGGACATGCATTTTTCCTTTCTCCTAGTCTCTTCCCAAGCTCAGAATTCTTTACTTCAAGGGACAACCAAAACAGACTGAAGACATCTAAAGCACAGCTTCATTGGGATTTAGATATCTATGTACATAAAAGCAAGTAAAATACCACTGCTTAAACAGGCCAGATGTTTAAAATGACACCATTACCTTCAAAGATCTGATAAGTTGTTTATGCTTGACCTTCCTTTTTGGAGCCCAGTCACCACCCATTCACCAATGCCTTTATATGACAGTGAAATCAAGTAAGTGAGATTTGCATGACTAAAATAAAGACTTTGTTTTAGCTTTCCACCCCTATGAGTAAATACAGATATATAAACAGAAGGAATGTATTGACTTATCCACTCAATACTGCTCAAAAGTATTTGAAATAATAATTCAGAGGGAAACAAATCTTTTAGATAGTAATTTGGGCACCAAAAAACAAGATCGGAGAACACTACTGATCTTTAAGTCAAACTGATCTTTAAATCTTGATATTTAAGTCAAACATGGCCAGAAAAATGTAAAATCAGATTTTTCTACTTTCTGTTTGAAATGATGCTTTAATTATGAAAACTAATAAATGCATTTCTTCTTTTAAAAATGGGGTAAAACAAAAATAAATCCCCAAAAATTCAAAATATTTTGGACTGAATAAGGCCTTTGTTTGGTTTGAAACAAAGATTTTCTTTAATGTTTTGATTTGGCAGCAACTCCCAAATCAATTGTTTGCATAGCTCTGCTTTGAACATAGTAAGATGTCAGACAAAAAAGCAATAGGGGATGAAAGAAAAACCAGAAAAGGAAATAATCTATCAATTCCTGAGTAAACACTGCTCAGAAAACACTTTAAATCCCATGATTCTCATTTAAAAAGCATTAATAACCTGGAGAAATTCCAAAAAAGGTCAACAATAATGATAACAGCATGACAGGGTACTGTTTATGAAGGGAGATTAAGGGAATGCAATTTGTTTATTCTAAGATAAAAATGCATACTGACAACACAGTTTATCATGGGAGGGGGAATATAGCTGGAAAACTCTAAAGAAAACTATGTAACAGCAACACAGGGTTCTGGCTGTGATGCATGTTATTTCATGAAAAATTACTTGAAATAAAAACTCATGGTGAGTGGGAGTTGTGCATAGTAAAATGTATCTGGAGTAGGTTCAGAGTACTTTAACCAGGGAAAGTTAGGAAGCTATTTTAAACATTGGCATAAATAATACAGATTGTAATTTAAAAGCAGAGGACAAAAAAAAAAATTCCTAAGGGAAGATTCATAATGGACTCTTTCTCATGCACAGTATTTCATCCTGTGAAGTGGGCCAAAACACACAGAAAGCAAACACAAGGCACAGAAAACTCACTGCAGTAAATACACAAATTTCAAGGCATGTTCTACGTTGACCTCATTTTAAAACAAGTACTTAAGAGTGTGCAGTGTGTTTTGCCCTTTTGGCTCAAATTTTGCTCTGGATTAGCAGAGGAGAAAAAAACCCAAACAAACCTGCTTGAATATACAAAAAGAATTTTATTGTTTTTACTAAAGATCACAGCTATTGCCATCTTCAACACCTACCTCTAAACCCCAGGGCCCTTGTTACGCCAGGCCCTCAGCTGCCTTTTCCTGATGCAGGAGCACGTCCCTGCAAGGCCCAGGAGACCTTAATTTCTATCAAAAGGCATTTGGGTCTAAAAGATGCATTGTGTGGCAGGGATGCCATCCTGTGCCGCGTCCCAGGCAGTCCCCTCCTCCCTGTGACCCCTGTCAGAGCGGCGGCTCTCTCTGGACCAGGAGCGAGGTTAAACTGGAGGCCATGGGCATCCTCGGGCCACGATCGGTCTGTGACAGCGGCTGTCCCACTTTCTGTGTGTCTGCAGCAGCAGTGGTACAGTTACTGGGCCAGGGAGAGAGAGACAAAGCAGGTACCGTGTGCCTGCTGGGAGCTCAGCTCCGAACCCCAGGAAAAGAGGAGCTGAAGGAAAGTGGAGCAGCCTCCCCGGGAGCAGCCACCCCGCACGCCCTCAGCCTGCCCCCGGCCCTGCACGGGGCACTCCTCTGCTTCGTGCTGAAGGCCATGCCCCAAAAGGCACACACAGACATCTAAATCTAAGTTTCTTTTCCGTTTACTGAACTAAGCAACGAGGACATCCTTTTATTTGTTTATTTATTTATTTAGTTATTTATTTATTGTAAGGAAGGAGGTGTGTAACTGCAGGTTTTTGCCCAAGGCCCTGAACTGCAGCAGGCCTGTGCCACCAGCCCAGCCCTGGGCAGGTCACTATGCAGAACAGGTGGGACTCGGGCTTTCAGCTTTTACTCGCCAATTTCTCCTTTACAACTTGCTGGCTTTCTTTTTTGGATCCTCCATTTTTGCTGTGACATCTGGGCACTTGCTGCAGCCTCAGAGTCTTCTGAACGAGGAAATATATTTTGAGGGGCCACGGCTACCCACTAATTGCCTATGTCTCTACTAAGCAACATCTGAAATAATGTTTTAGAAAGGGTTGGATTATAAAATTTGTGACACAGAATTAAAAGATGGTTTTTCTACGCCACTTTAACTGGAATTTGTAGATCTGCATTAAATACTATGAAACGCTTTGAAGCTGATGCACTCTACTTGTAGTTTGTATTTTGCTTATTCATGTTAATAAGAAATGTTTGCGAGTATTTGAACACGTTCTCCCTCAGCAATTCAAGCAAAGTTGTTTAAATTAAAAGTTTAAATCTAAAATACATATAAATCTAAATGAAAACCCTACTGCTATGCTAATAATTTTTACCCACTTTTCTAAACATCTTTTGCTTAAAATATTTAGATTCTCGTTATATTCCAGTATCATTTTTCAGAAGCTACAGAGCACTTATTTCACTTCAGTGTATTTAGTGAGCTTTAGGACTCTAGTTTAGTCCTAAAATTATTTAATATCTGTGAATCCATAGCGCAAAGTGGGATTCAGAATCTCCCTTTGCAATGCTAGGCAGCTTGGGCAGCAGTCTTCACAAAATGGGACAAATGGAGAGTGCCTAAGCTTATCAGGGATGAATGGAAGAGGAAAAAGCATCTAATTAGAGCTACTTGAAGGTCCATGTGCGCTCTTCAAGCACAAACCTTCTTCCACAACTGAATGCCTAAGAACTTCCCTTTCCATTAAAAAAAGAAAGAAGCCAAAAAAGAGAAAGAAAAGCCACAGAGGCTGTGGCTGACTTCAATAAGAGCCGACAGCAGAGGTGTCAGAGGCCTGATGAGGACACAGGAGAGGCAGGTAGGATTCATCTAACTTAACGTGGAAGTCTTCCATGTCTGAACCAACCTCGGTCCCATTCTCAGTCAATGTAACAAGTGAATCCTCAAGTAAATGCTTTAATATTTGGTCAGAAAGATCACACACCAAATACAGTGGATTCATTTGCTCTACCTCCTTTAAAACAAAATAGGACCTGAGTGCACTCATGCAGGCAAAGATAATTAATCCCTACACTACAGATTGGGAATTGAGGTCAGATAATTTAGGGCCATCTCTGCTCTATTCATCTGGGATGAAGACCATGAATTCACATGTCCCTCACCTCCAAAACAGCTCCTGTAACCCCTAGAAGGGAAATGGCAGGTTCACCTGTTAAAGCTGTTTTGTGTTCCTTGAACAGTGGAACCAGTCACTAGGACCAGAGAGAGTCAGACCCCATGTGAAGGTTGTCTAAGGAGACAATCAGAGTCCAGTTTCACATCCTCTGAATCACAGAAGGTGAGGGATTTATGCCAGACAGAGGAGCTCCAATCAACAGGATCTACTGGCTGTGCTGGGTCTAGAACTAGAAGGAAATATTCCAAGGGGCCATAAGAACCCGGATATCCCGGGGTTTGTGGGGGAGGCTGGGCTTTGCAAATGCCAGACCAGACCCTCAGCAGTATCACCCCCACCACCATCCCCCAAACCTTGCAGGCTGGCCACCTTCCAGCCCTTACTGACCGCTACAACCACCAAACTTTCGCAGGGTGATGTCCCTCTGGGCTCAACTCCGCAGCACAGGCTCTGAGGATGGCATGGGCTGGAACCCAGACACGGTGTCCTCACTCCTGGGGGGTGAGATGTGCATGTGCATCCCCCCAGAGCACACCCTGCTCCTCTGGGACCCATGGAACGGAGGCCTGTGCTGGCAAGCGAGGCAAGCAAATCTACACTGCTCCATAGCAACAGACATGAAATTAAAGCAGTAAAAGATGCAGGAGGACTCGGCACACAGAATTACTATCCAGAAACACTTTTTTTATTTAGAAAATCCGCAGTAGCTATTTTGCAGCTCTTTTGTGTGGCAAAATGACATGTGAGGGGAAAGAAGAAAAGCAAAAGTAACTGAGGAAAATGAATAGGGTCTAAAACTGCCTCAACTGCATTTGTTAGATTCTGTATTAGAAAAGGTCTCAGTGTCATAAATGAAATTATGAAATACACATAGTAAAAAGGGAGAAGAGTGTGATTGAAACTGTACAGGAAACAAATGATGCATGCGGTTGGATTTGAATGTCAGGATGGTTATAATGGCTGCTATCAGGTGTGGGATAGAAAGAAAGCATTCAAAGCATGTGCTTACATCTGAGAAAGATGCTTCCTCCCTTTTTATTGCCAAGGTGATGTTTTAAAAAACAGATCAAAAGCCTTCCAGAAGCACAAGTACTTGACCACTGTGTGTCTGCTCTTTGCCAGATATCAAGTGGCTTAGAGATATAATGCTCAAGTTAAAGCCCTCCTTATCTGGTTTAAGTTACTTGGGGAACCTGGACTTTGCTCTTCCTCTTTTCATTTGCAACCTCCTCTGTACTTGGCAGAGAATCTAAGCTCTATACTTATCAATAAACATTGTCAGATCAAGAGATTCCTTGTTATTAATTCAAGTAATTTAAGGGAAGAACTAATGGTCAGTCATAGGCAAGAAATTGCATCATGTGGTATCAACTCAATTCACTTGGCTAATCTTGAGAACCTTTTTTTGTTCTATGACCAATTATTTAAAGTACACTGAACGAGGAGTAGCCCATTTCCTAATTTCAGCATTCTTATGCATGTGACACCAGCCACATCTAAGTAATTGACTGTTACTAGGAATGGAAGCATGATTTTCCCAATTTCACCACTCAAGAATGGTTATCACTGGTTGCAGGACAGTACCATGGTGTTCACTGATTAAACATTTGTAACCGGGTTAAATGTTCTTTGCCATACCCTTGTTCTAAATTATCCCTCCCAGAAGAAAAGGGGCAGTCTTGGAATGTGGGTTATGAGGTGCTGTTAAGTAAGTTACAGCAAAAAGACAGACACCAGACTTCTTACTGCTCTTACCTTTGTGGGATGGAATGAAGAATGCCCATTTGTTTTAAGCAGTCAAGGCATTTTTCTATCTGCAGAGGTTTTCCATTGGTTTTGGTGTGGGTTTTTTTCAAACAACCAAACAGTGTGACTTTGTGTTAGAATACACAGTACACCATCAGCATTTTAAGAAGTGTTTAAACATAATAGGTAGATGTCCTAGCAAGTAGCTAAAAAGATTCATGAATTTCTTTGTGTGCCATAGGAATTGTTCAAATTAGCACATTCTGTGACGTGTTTTTTGTATTCTGTACTGTTGCTCCTGAATAACAGGGACAACAGATCTATTATTTTCCAACTGCTTGCAGAAATTTGGTACAGAGAATAAAGAAAAGTCATGCAAATACCAGATCAAATGTTCTTGGAGAAATGTGCTGGTACAACATGTCTTTCTAATGTTTTATCAAACTTTCCAAGATAAAACAAAATCCTATCATTGCAAAATTATGCACTCACAAGGAAGTTCTTGACAGTGAAATAAATTTCCAGAATTACTTGTAAGACAACTCTCTCACAGAACTTACACACCAACTCATGTTTTTCAAGTGAAGCACATACACACACATACATCAGAGTCTGATTACTGCTATTCAGTCACTGCTATTCCCTACTGTCAGACTGAAATGAGGGAATGAGTTGACAAAAGACCTGTAAAATAATACAGCCAGATGTCAAGACTATTACCTGTTTTTTAAAACAACCAAAGCAACTGCCTTTAGAATACAGACAGGTATGGAAGTAAAGTAGCAATATGGATTAATTTATTTGCTAATTGTATACTAATGGATTAACTAATCACTAGTCCTTGCTTTCACAGGGGACTCCCAGAAATAAGCTCTTGGACATTTAGTGTCCTAGGAATCTAATCCTCACACACCAGACAATTAAAAAAAGAATAAAAACCCCCCAAACTTCAGGAAAAGCATTATGTTTTAACAGCTAGACATTGTTAACACATAAAACATGTTTTGCAGCGAACACTTGCATTTCTTCTCTGATCTGTTTGGCTTATTTAAGTTCTAGTCTTAATATTTCCAGTTGTCTAGGGTAATTTTCCTTGCCTCCTTTTTGATCACGATCAGCTCCAACACTGACTAAAAAAGCACCTGTACTATTGAATAGTCACAACCAAGTAAGGGAAATACATTCTGCTCCACCTGTCTCTCCTAAAACTCCTAACTATGTTAAAGCCTTTAAAGATTAATCTGTTCAGACTGGGACACCCCATCCCAAGGCTCATTTATGGTGGCTTAATAAATTCACCGGGAAAAAGTAGGAAACACATGTTGAATACAAGATTACTTACTTTGCCTTGTACTTACTATTTGTTAAATAACACTTTTAGTTGAATAGTGATTGTTAAAAGATGATACTTATTTTCAGTATACCTTCTTTTTTATGAACTTAAGTGGCCAAGCAAGGGCAGGAAAAACACAAATGATGGCTTGCAACTACTTAACTATAGATCTGGCTGACGCACTATTTAAAGGACAAAAAAAAGTCCAGCAACATAGGTTTAGAAAATCACTGGGAGGTAAAAGGGACCTTTTGAAGCCGCCCAGCCCAATTCCCCACTCAAGCAAGTCTAGCTGGAACAGGCTGTCCAGGACCATATCCAGTTGAGTTTTGACTATATCCATGGATGGAGACTCCACAGCTTCTCCAGGCAATGTGTGCCAATGTCTGGCCACAGACAAAAAAAGTGTTTTCTTGTGTCCAGATGGAATTTCATGTTTTTCAATTTGTGCTCATTGCCTATTGTCCAACAAATGTAGGTGCTCTGTGTGGTGGATGCCTCTGAGATTCTCCCGTTAATTGGAACAAAAAAAAGTTTTAACGTCCAAACTCCCAGTGATGACCCTTCTTGAAATATAATCCGTAGCAGTTCAATGACACTGAAATCCAAAATATTGCTATTTTAGCCAGATTCAGTAATAAATGGCCAGATGTTTTATTAGCAGTGAAAAAAACCAAACCCTTTTTGCATAGTCCTCTGCTACCTGGAATATTTATTATTGTACCAAGATGTGAATGACAGACAGCCAGTCCTTGTAAGGTTTGTGAGCTTACCCTAACTGGGGCTCACCTAGGGCTCCTTTTGTGCCACAGTGTTTACACATCTATTCTGCAGGTTTTTGAAGGTGCTAAAAGCTCTGGGACAGCCTTAGCGTTTTTTTCTTAGATCTTAATAATTTCATGTGAAACTTCAGCAATTCCAGGGGTTCTAAGAAACAGCAAACAGCTCCAACAGCAAACATTCAGTAAACTGTCCCAAGTGTGCCTGTAACACCAAAAGCAAGAAAACCCGAACTTTACAGAAATGCTGAACACAGCTGATCAGATGCCATTCTCAAATTCTAATGCTCACATAGATTTAAATACATGTCTATGTTAGTTTAAGACTTTTAAAAGTTATTGACACAACTTCTGCTGAAGATTCTTTTCTTTATCCATGTCTTTGAAAGAGGCAGATTGTGAATCCTTTCACTAAGTGTTCTAATGGATGTCGAAAAAGCAGATGAGAAAGACTGTCAAAGGAAGCAAAATAATTCCCACGGCTCTCAACAGGATGTGGACATAAACTACAGGAATTCAGGAGGGATGCTTCTAGGAGGACTACACAAGAATGTGAGCATGTAGAAGTGCTTATGGTTCTGTTTATTCAATTACAAAAAGCGTAGGATTCAGTACAGCATCTTGATACAAAACTAAGACCAACATTAATTAAGTCTTTTTGTGCCTTTTTGTGAGGACATCTTCTGCAACACATTTTGTATTGCTTTTAATATTATGTAAATGAATCACATCTAAAAGAAGGACCAACTTCTTAAATCCAGAAATTAAAATGCTTGTGGCTACCTCTAAGAGTGGATGTTCTATTATTTTCCTTGATGTTCCTGTTCTCTCCATCCCTCCCTGGGAAAACAGGCACAGGTTTTAAGCCAAATTCACTTCTACACTGCTGTGATTCGAATTTAATGCACAATACAAACCATTTCCATCTCTCTCAAATGAATAATTTCTCCATTATTATAAATATTTTATAGGTTTAGCAGGAGCACTTCAGGATTATGTATGGTTCTCTATGCAAACTACATAAAATATGAATGATAGCCTAATCTATTTTGTTAATACTTCAAGAGGTGAAGATGGTTTAGACTCATATAACAAGGCCTTAGGCTGTTTGAGAAGAAAAAAAGGCTATGTGTATTTTGCATTTTGAAGTACAGAAAAGAAAGATGAAGTGATGTTACTAGAGAAGTAGAAAAGTATCAGAGCTTGGGAACAGCCCAAAAACATCCCACGGTTCATTCTCAGTGCTATCCCTTTCTGACATTTCCTGAATGATATAAATATTTGTGTAAGTGTTTCTTCTGAGATTCAGCGTGTTCCAAGAAAACAATACTGGAAACAGACAAATTTCAGCAAAATGACAGGAATTTTGAAGGTCCACAGTGACGGAGGTACTTGTGTAAAAAATGTAGTGCAGGACATGGTAAAAAACAGTAGTAGGCTAGATTTTTGTCTCTCATATATGACTCCTGCTATGTGGTCATTGTCACAAGCCATTTCAGATTAATATGAAGTAGATATAATCTCTATAATCAAGAAGGACTTCTGATAAAGAGAAAATGACACACAATTTCTTTTATATATGACAAGGACATGTTGCTGTTATTCTCCTCCATATCCCACTTCCCTTCTACTGATCCCTGGTTACTCTCTGTGTGTTTTGCTATGTGGTTATGCCTCCTCTTTGCACAATGGCTACATCTTCTTAACTGAGTTACCAGAAATTCATGTGCAAGTAGGTCATGAGGAAGAGACTGGGTCTACCTGAAGCTATGGAATGAGATAGCCATGGAAGAAAATCACATTAACCCCTGTGGCCAACACTGAGGAAAATGAACTGCAGCTGTTCCCTGGCCTCTATGTCTGACATGTCCCACTTGTGTCAGCGCTCACACTATGACATGATTTTGAACAGCTTTTCACCAAAAAATTGTGAGATATTTGGCAGGAGGAACTTAGAAGTACTCTGTAAAACAGACCCAGTTGCTGAATATTGTAAAAGGCTAATAACTTCATATTATAAGGCACTTAAAGTGTAAAACTGAAAACAGTGAAATAATTTATTGAAAAAGATGCATAACTCTTCTCCATGAGTATAGGACTCTTCATTAGAAAAAATCTTTTGCATTAATTATTCACATTTTGCTAAGAGAAATTCATATTCACAAACAAAATGGTTGTGGTAGCCACAGCTGGGGATTTGAGTGTCATATACCCCATTCACTGCAAACCTTGTAAAAAATATTACCTCTCACCCATTATGCACAGCAGTGGGAGACTGGGACCATTCAAGTAACATGGTGCTATGAAATGAACCAAAGAACTTGCAGGGATAGTGGTAAAACAGTTTAATCAACCCTTCCAATGACCAAGCCAGTGAAGACGTTTTGCAACAGATTTTCCACTGTTTCTGGATTAAACATGGTGTTGGCAAATCTGAGCTGGTTTTTCATTGAAGTATCTAAATTGCTTCCAGAGGTAAAATGACTCTGGATACAATATAGCCAGGAGGTACCTGAGATACCTGAGCTCATAAACCACGTCAGTTCTGCAGCTGGCTATGTACAGGGCCAACTCTATCTCCATGATTAATTAAACAGCAGCACAAACATCCTGACCATTGTAATCAAGAGCTGCCTGTACATGAATCAAACGATATAAAATATTTTATATCAACTCACTAAAATTACAGGAACCAATGGCACATCTGGGTATTAGTCTTGGATGTGTGACAGGCAGGTGCTGATTTAGGTGGGGGTCTGAGGTGGCCCTTTAGCCCACAGCACTGGGAGATACACTCCTGACTCAGCCATTGCAGTACAGGTCCAAATCTGCACCACTCCCACACACAGGCTGGCTGTCAGACGTCTTGTATCCCCAAGGCTGTCAGTGCCTGGCAGCACAAAGTTTAAGCAGGATCTAACAATAAATTTAAGGACATCACAAGACATTTTTCTTATTTTAAGTCATAGGCACTGAAATATGTGTGTAATTACTATGAAACAGAATAAAATGAATTTCAGCTATTTGCTATCACCATCGAGCCTCATAAAAGAAGTGAAGATGCCAGTTGATTATATTTCCATGAAAAGGACAGTAACAATAGTGTTTTCATACCTTTCAGGTGGCTCCACAGAAAGAAACCACCTATTTTATTCACTATCAGCATTAGTGATATGACAGGTGGCACAACACAGGTGCCTATGTATGTAGACACCTGTAAATATACCAGTCAATTAGAAAGTGTAATTAAGGAAATGAAAGGAATTGTACTCACCGGGCTTTACAAGGCTTGTCTTTGTCTCCTTCTTGTATCGAGCCAGCTGCGTATTCCCTTCGCTCATTGACCCTGGACTGAATTTCTTCCTCGAAAAGTCTCCATCACTACCAGTGCAAAAACTGATTGGACTGTTTCCAGCATCAGAAGGAGTCTTAACTGGAGATACTGACTGGCTACTAGGACAGCCAGTGTCATCTGAAGAGAAAAGGGGAAAACATCAACACTTCTAACTAAGTATATGAAAGTTAGCAGAAAAAAAGAAAGAGCGTTAGCAGAAAAAAAGAAAGAGTGTTAGCAGAAAAAAAGAAAGAGTGTTTGAACTACGACTCTTTACAGTAAGTGATATGTACAACCTTGGCTCTGAAACCTGGTGAGAAGCTATTTGTTTCATGCATTTTGTGAAGAAATCTTGAATACCTTATGGCAAGCTAAAAGGCAAATACTTGTTGTACTCAGTCTGACAAAATACAAAATAAGGGGCTACATAATTAAAATTCCCATCTAAGATGAATTCCTTTAGCAAGGTTAGGGACCATTGCAACATCAAGTTACACATGAGACACAAACGTTGTGTAGTGCACACTGGCTGCAGAGCAAGCATGGGCCACATGCCTCTAAGAAATGTTCCCATATCTGAACAACAAGACAACAACCTACAGCCCACGTGCACAAAGTCAGGAATTTCATGTAACTGGAATTAATACAGGCTCCTCAAAATGTCTTTCATTTAGAAGCAACCATGATCATAGAACTCTTCCATTCTTGACAAGTGGCTGTTTTAGAAGAGAGTGGGTTATACACAGATTGCTTTTAAAGCTGAACTCCTCTGAGGGCACACCAGCACTCCAGGGCATGAACAGCCACCCTGGGAACAGACCCAGGTCTGTTCCTGACCTCCAGGGATAGAAACACTCCAGCCTTTAACAACCGACTGCAAAGTAAGCAGCCTGACTTTGAATGAAATCCATGTATCAAACTCCATCTAATCATGTTCCATGTAATCTGGAGTAATTGCAGTTCCCCTAAAAGTCATGGTGGTTTAATTGATACACAACAAACTCAAACACGCTACCCTGACTCTCCTGGGGAAATCTAATTGTTCTTTCCCAGGACAAAATGAAAGCTGCCATCTGAATTATGCCATTGCACTCTTCTCCTGATGCATTATCTTTAGCTAACATGAAACCCAAAGAAGTACCTGCAATTGAGCCAAATAATTTGCATGACTGTTTTGCACTTACCTCTTCCACCCTGTTCATAATGTAGGTCAAGAGTCATTTTGTACTGAGCTTTGCATAGGCAGATTGATTTAAAAGTCAGTGCATGACAGCATGTTTATGAGACAGAAGGGACACCCCATATCTAACACCTTTCTGCCGACCTCCCTTCAGCAGGAAAGAACAGCTTTTGCTTTTTTAAATTACTGCTCCCCCAATACAGTAGAAAAACTTTTTTCATGTGATCCAGTTTTCCTTCATGCCTGGGCAGTTTTTCTGTCCTCACTCATCTGTTCCAAGGTTCTGCTTCTCATTTTTCCATGTCCTGCCTTCAGTCCCAAGCAAGGTACCCCCAGCTGCTGGCTGTCCAGAGCAAGCTGCATGGATTAGGCTGCAGGACCAGCCAGCAGCCTGAGGTGTTGCATCCTAGGCATTTGCCAAGTGCCAGGCATGATGCCAAGCCAAGGGGCAACCCAGCTTACTGCCAGAAATGCCTCCCAAGGCACAAAGAGCAGTAACAGTGCAAAGCACCTAATGCACTTTAATCATATTTAATTCTTTCAAATAATCCAAATCAAGCCCAAAAGGGTATCTTTTTGCCATCTTGCTGCTGCCTTCTGTAACTCAGAATTAGTTCCTACCAAAATAACAGGAAAGAGAGCACTGCTAATAAGCTGTTCAGCCTGTCCCTACATTCATCCTGACTAATGCAGGATTGCTGCCCACATGACTTTAGCTTATCCTTTCCATTGCCACCAACATCACAATATAACTCAACACAAAGAAGAGAGAAGTGGCAATTTCCTCCCAAATCAGCATCTGTTTCTCTTTCTCCAACTCCAATTTGGAGTCTCTTCTGCAGGCTGGGTGAATATTACCTGCAGGACAGTGGATCAGCATCACTTAGTGAGCTCCTGAATTGCATTTAAGCAGCTGCTTCAGCTGTGTCCAAAGCATCCTCTCTTTACAAGCACACAAACATTTAGAGTCAAGTATATTCAGAAATAAGTGACAGCTTGTGCAGTTTGTTGCTAATTATGACTTTTCCACTTAGATGTTTCAGTATGTGGCATTAGTGTCCAAGCTTTCTGTTAGAACAAAAACCTGCCCAAAACAAAAAACCAAAACTCAAGCAAAGTCCCCTCCCAACACCTTCCACCCTAACCCACAAGAAGCTATCTGCCTCATCTCTCCACCAATACAGTTACTGCAATACCTGCACAGGTTCTGCAGACCTCACATGTCTTTTTTATATGGGAGAATTTATGCAGAAGTTAACTCCAAAAGCTGTAGAGATGCAGGCTGGAAGAACCACAGGAGCTGATAAAACTTTACACAGTGAATGAACTAAACTACAGTGTTAAAAATCGGGGCACTAAAACCCTCAAATGTGCAAAACTAACTACAATTAGGAAAAAGGTAGCTAAAGAATACATACTAAAATAGCACCAAAATGTTTTATTTACTACCCCCCAACATTGCCTGTAATATCACACTGGTGACACTGTACCATCAGATTATGCCATGTCTAAATATCCTTGTTTTACTGTTAAGAACTTCAGCTTTCAGTGCAACAGGGCATTTCTAAAAAGAACCAATAAGCCTGGCACAAAGAAAAATAGCTCTTCTCTACTCAGACCCCTTGTAACCTTTAGGTACACTAATAATAATAATAATAACCAGGTGAGCACTCCCACTCCAGCTACAGTACAAGAATGATTTTACTGTATTCCCTCTCCTCTGACAGTTTATTTTTTAATGTTATGTAAAAATAGTAGTTCTACTACTATTATCCAGAAACATGAGCAAAATTATAAATTTTCCAGAACTAGGGCAAGCTGTAGAGAAAGATTTTTCTGTGTCAGCCTTTTGAATAATCAAAACATCACCACAGAATGGAAGAGTTGCCTATGAAATACTGGTGCTCACCATCAAAGCAAGCACTGTTGTACATTGGGGGGATCCACCTGACCCACAGCTCACCCTCCTGGCACAAGGAAAAGTTCTAGAGAAGCGTAAGATGCTCTCTAGCTGCTTAGTGCCAGCCAACTGCCTGCCTACCTTCATCTTTCCTGCTCTTGAAACCTTTACAGGCTATTGATTTATATTTAATTCTGCAGGTGAACTCCCCACAGGAGAGCAGCAGACCTCCCTGTGGACCCTGGGGAGCTGATTCCCCCTCCATCTGCAGACAGCCTGACCACCCTCCCTGCTCACTGCTGCAGCGACCCCTCTGCTCCTCACCTGCAAGCAGAACGTGACCGTGGCACGGTGTGCTGTTTCCCCCAGACCTGCAGGCTCCTCCTAAACCCTGCTGGAAACCCTGATGGAAGGAAGTGAAGACCTCCACCTGCCCAGAAATGGGCCAAGATAAGGAATCTCTCTTAAAAAAGCAGGTAAGGAGTAGATGAGCCCACAGTGGGATTCACTTTCTGATATGATGTGCGTGTAGTTTCTGGCAAGGTCAGTTAAGGATTCAACCCTGTAATTCAACAGGAGTTTTGCCCCAGTAAGGACTTCAGATCTGAGACTCCTCAAGAGCAGAGGCAGACCTTATTTACCTTCTCAGGCACATCAGCACCAGGAAGACAAAAAAAGAGAAAGCTGGTAAATAGCCTGTACTTCTGACCTTGCCTGAATTTACTTGCACAAGAGGTAAAATCACATAAATTTATAACACACGATTTCCATTGCTTTCTTTCACAGTGTCTTTTTTTTCCCACAGGGGCCTCCTAGGAGCATTCTGGGAGTAGACTTTTCCTTTGAACATCAGCTGGTTTTCATCACTTGAAATTCTGTGTCCAAGCCCTCTCCCAGATCAGACAGGCCTGCCAAATTTCAAAGCCAAGCAAGGGATAGTCTCTCCTCAAAGAAACCATCGAGAAAGTTGCTCAGAGCACTCTGACATTTGCATGCCCTGACTAATCTTTAGACAGTAAAGTCAAAATATAAACAACAGTATTAATGATAATAATACTCTGAACAATTGACAAAAATACTGTTCTTGTAGATTTTTAGGCTATATGTTAAGATGTGATGATTTTCTCAGCACAGATATCTTGGAAGATTCACTAGAATATGCCTTAGAACCTTCTTAAAAAAAATACTGTCTTTCCCAAAAGGCTTCAAGAAGCTTTGACTATACAACCTCTTTATATAACACATGTAAATAATTAATGATGCTCTCGCTGAGGCAGCACTGACTTCTTTTTACTTTCACTCCCAGCTGCCAGATCGAGTTAGGCACTCCTGTGACACTGAATGGTCCAGTTCCTGCCTGATCCCTATTTCACTGTCCAACATTTGTTTCCTCCTAAGAGTCCCCTGACCAGTCTGAATTTCCACAGAGAAGTGTGGATTCTGGAATTAAACATGTGGCTCTAATGAAATTTTGAATGTTCAGTGTACCAAGACAAAAACAACTTCCTGGCTTTTACCTGATGGTTATGTTTGCATTCATTCCAAGATCTGTTAGTCTGGGTAGCCACAGCTCTGCCAGGAAGGTGCACTGCAAGCTGGCTATTGGCAGTGAGGGTACCACAAAGGGTAATTTTTCAGGGTAATCTCCCAGTCTGCTTGCCTGCCTCACATTTTTTGACCCTCATTTTTTGAACTGTTTTGGTCTTCTCTCCATGGCTAGCCTTGTAGCACAGGGGTGTTTATGCAATTATAGAAGTTGCTGACAGACACCAAAGGGAATACAGCACCTACATTCCACCTCTAAGTCTCTTTCTGTATTAAACAGAGAGAAAGAGGCTCCTCTGGAGGCTGAGTCAGAAGGACAACCCCATCCAGGCTAAATCATCCCAGCACTCTGAGTCACTGCCTGCAGGGTTACAGCTCTCTCCAAGGACCAACACAACACTGCTCTGACCTGGCAGCTGAAGCAGTGAGTGTAAGGGCTCAGTGCCCAGGCAGAGGAAACTGCTAGTGTCCTTCTGGAACAACTGGAAACACGGTAAAAGCAGCAGACAAAACATCAGAGTATAAAATTACTAGTACACATAGAAAGGCAGAGGTAGGAACATATTCACATTCACACCAGCAGGGCCTCAACAGGCATAAATCCTACCTCATACCTCTAGAGGCACCCTCACCTTTCCAGCAACCACTGAGGGAGCACAGCCTAAGGTAAGAAGTTGGAATATTCTCCTCAGCTCCTGATTCTACTGAAACCTGCCATTTTTACTGAGGCCATTCCATGTGATTGTATGTACTCAGTAAGTTTAATAATTTCCTAGTAGCAGTTTGCTGTTTACAAAACCACACAGACTTTAGAAAAATATATTTAATAACTTCACTAAAGGTAGAGTCCTAAAAACGCTCTTAGTTTTGGTCCTTCTGATCAATTTTAAAGTAATTTCTTAGCTATTTTGAAGACCCGTTTGGCTTGGTATTTAAGAGTACGATGCATTTGTGAGACAAGTCTCTTACCAAAAGTCAAGCATAGTAGAGCAGAGCTGGAGCACAAGGACAACTACAGCAGTGTCAGGAAAAGACAGGAGGCCTACTTATGCAAAATCCTGCCATGCAAATAATTTCCACATTTAATCTCGGTGTCCCTGCAGGCAAAACTTGAATTAACTATGCTCCATTTTGCTTGTGAACAAAGGTTGGCTAGCAGCTCCACCACTCCCTGAGGTCATCCACAGAGGCTGTGCAAACTCCTATCCTTGAAGGGTTTCTAGACTCCAACAGACAAATACATGACTGCTGGGATGTGCTGGGAACAGTCCAGCTTCAAAAAAGAGGCTGAATGAAATGATCTCGACAGGTCCCTACAACCTACATGCTTTTCTTTTTGTCACATATTCCACATCTGGAAAACACCCTGCTATTCACAGTCCATTTTTCAAGCTAGAACTTTTGACTGTAATGTTCTAGTCATAAAATCTAACCCAGCAAAATCACGACTAAACATCTTCAACTGGTTGCTGAAGATCATCAATGTACAGGCAACTTCTACACCTGTTGCTCACCAGCCCCTCTGAGCTGGCTTCTGTCACACCCACAGGCTGCCCACTAACTGCTTAAAATTTAGTATGAGAGCTGCTCACTGAATTTGGTAAGAAGCCCTCTCTGCTCATTCACAGCATGGCAAGAATGCTGACAGGCTGAGATTATACAGAAGAGGAGAGAGGAAGGTGAAAAAAGATGGACTGACCTGCTCCTAAGCTTGGGCATCTTTTGCAATGCAGCATTTCACATAAACACATCTTTAAAGCAATCTGCTCTTGATGTCTGACTGTGCAATTTCTAAGTCATACTGTATTAGCTAATTTTAATTGATTTTGGCAGCAAATCTACTAAGGTTCCTTCTACTTGAACATTTCACTAACAAACAGGACTGACATAATCTCTGTCAAAACATATGAAAAGAAAGAGGACTATATAATTGTGGTTTACTGGCTTTGTCATTACATTTATAGCCCTACTAATGGTGTATTACAGAAGAGAAGCATAAAGGCTTACTAGTAAAAATATCAATAAAAATAGTACTGTTACTAGGAGAGGTGTGGTCAGGAATAGCACAGCTCCCTGAGTTTCATTATCACATCACAGAAAACATCTGGATTAGGGGTTTAAGGTGAAAAAGGACTGAAAAATCTATTTGAAAATTTTATAGAAATTTTTAAATTAGATGTAAGGACAGGAAAGAATCTGAAAAAAGACAAAGAAGAATCTTTTCTGTTTGGTATGGGTTTAAGCAATTTAGTAGACCTCAATAATCTTTTCTGAGGACAACAAGTAGAAGTGGAACCACTGCTGCTACCTCTGGGGGGAAAGCATTGACTACATCCAGTGTAAGAAATACTAAGCATTTAATATTAAGTGAAATATATATGTATATATAGTTGGCTTTCTGTGGGGTTTTGTGTGGTTTATTCCATTATGCAGCAAAGAAATAAATTAGAAATATTCTTTCCAGTTTCGAAGGCACCATTTTGGGAAATAAAAATCTTCAATAAACCACAAAGAATTTTTTACCTATTCCTCAAATGGTGCAACATGTTATACTCATCTGGTCTCATATAGCTCTGCCTCCATGGCTAACAGCATATAACTGTGACCCTCACAGCTTCAACATCACCTCATAAGGTTGCTTTGCTTACTTTCTCATGGAAGGAAATAATATATATTCTATCCATTGTTGTTTTATGCATATTTTTCTTTTCTCTTTTCTTTTAACTATCCTCAAGCCCAGAGTGGCACTTAGCAGCACCACAGAATCTAGTCACACACACTTCCAAACACTGTCATGGATATATACTAATCCTGTCAATGTAGGGCTAAAATATGTAATGTTGAATTTCTCCTAAAACATCAAGATTCTCTTTTAACAAAAAGTAAATCGAAGACTTCTGATTCAAGTTGCATTCCTGCTACAAGTTGTTATTTACTTCAGAGTGATGACAATATTCAACTTAACAGAAAGTTGCATGAAAAGCACTGTAAAAAAAAAAGTATTGGATTATGCATTTGTGGTGAAGAAAATATCATATAGTGCTTAGAATTCAGCCTATGGTACACAACAAGATACAATTAAAAGGGCAGTAGAAAGTCTTAGGTGTAGTAGAAAGGGTGACTGTTCTCAGGACACCATGCAAAATGTTCCAGAGAGAATGGGAACTGTCCTACTGACCCCAGGAGGCTCTGGGTTGGGTTTTAAAGGTTCACAGTACTGACAGACACATAAAAAGGTGACAAAAAACATCCAAAAGGTCAAATATTTTGGCTTCCAGATGTTGTTGTGTGGCAAAAAGAACAAAAGGATTTTTACTTAGTCAGGGGGAATAAATACTGAAGTTGAAAGGGAAACAGGCAAAGGCCAAAAACTGGGGAACAAGCAGACTTGCTCTTTAGTATCTAGGCACTGTTCTTATTTCCAGGTTTGGAACAGATCTGTGCCACAGAGACAGAACTGGTGGCTCATAATATGAACCAATAATAAATTATTGAAAGTAAATTGGTCCAGCAGGAAATTCTCTAGGGAAGCAGCAGTGAGAAAAGGAAGCATGTCACCAGTGCTGCTATCATGAAAAAAGGCCATATGTGTATTTTTGAAAACAGATTTTGTTTCAATGTTTTTGTAAATTAATATCACGGTCATCACTGAACTGCCTTACAAAGTGCTGCAAACGAAAGTGCTAGAAAAGTCCTCCAGAAAGACTGAAAAAAAGGCAAAATGACTGTGGGAAAGCATAGCATAAAGGACTGCAAGAGACTCTAACTCTCAATACCACATGCTTGAGAACTTTTAAGCATGTTTCTTTGAATCAGTAACTTAGAGAAAAAATCAAACACATAAACCAGTAAGGAACTATTTAAAAAGATATTTTTTCTTATAAAAAGAAACAAGAAGAATGAGAAAACTCCCTGTTTCCATAGTAATACATACATATATGCAAACAAATAAGAGGAGCAATTACTTTCAGTAATTTAAACTAACTGTCTGGCCTCAATCTGTTGACTTGTTAAAATACAAAAAAATTTTATTTTCTGTATATATTTCTATTAAGGAATATATATTTCAGTAGACATACTTATTTTGTGTAGTCTCCAAGGCTAGATGCTTTATAATGCAATGTGCTTCAATGCTCTAACAGGGAAATTATTTACTGGAGTGCAAGAAGGTACAGCTTTCTTCAGTAATGGTTGTACAACCTCTTCTTCTTGTCTTTGGCAAGCAAAATGGGTTGTGCATTCACATGGACTTAATAAGCCTGCCTAAAGCCTACATGCTTTTTTGGACACACACTGTGAACTCAGCCCCAGCATCCACCAATAGCTGGGCCAACTGGCAAGTAATGTCTGAGATCAAGGGCACGGGAGCAAGTGAGCAAGGAATGGCAACACTGAGATTCCCACTGCAGCACCCACACCCCGGGCTCACAGTGCAGCCGCTGTACGTGTGCATATTCATTGTGCCACACATACAAAGGCAAGTTTTAAACAAAATCTCAACCCTGGAAAAGAACAAGTTATGAAACAGGGATTGAATTTGAATAAGTGTTGTACCAGATATTGAAATCTTAAAGAAAAAGCAAGAACGAAGCTTCAAAACTCCTATTTTTGAAGACAGCGTTGGAGTGAGTCACAGTCACTGATGTACAGAGATGCTGGTTTTCAATAGCTTGTAGGACTACACAGTCTAATTAAAAAGGTGATTTACAGGTAAGCCCAAGAATAGAAGAACTGTTTGCTACAGCTATAAACCAAGTCCTCTGGCTCAAAAATTCTTTTGCTGAAGTAATTATTAAATATACAAGAGCTTCCTGCAAAGCTACATCTTGGTTACCAAAGCTTCACTGCATTCCCTGACAAAATTCTGGCAGTTGGCATCCTAAAAAAGGCTGAAAAAGAATTTGGGCAGTGTTGTAAATGTACTGCATAACACGTCATCTTCATACACATAAATTTAAAAGCTGAGTTATTAAAAAGCCAAAAGTAGAAAAGAAGGTATATCCCAGACTAAATTCCTTTTAAAAAGAAAAGCTGAATACCCTTACTGAGCTTAGCACAGGTTGACTTCAAACAAAGAAGACCAAAACCAAGGACAGTGCTCCACCCAAAGTATCATATTTCTTTCAAAGCAACCTCTAACTGGAATGACCAAAGGCCCAGCAGCTGCTTCTCCATGGATCCCTCAGCAGGAGGCTTGTTTGAGATGCTCTGGATCACATTCTTTGCACAACCGACAATGTAAGTGCACAAAGCCACCTGAAAGCCAAGTGTAACTCAGGAGAGCAACACGTTAGACACAGGCAAATGCTCAGTAGCAGGTGAGCCTCACAAAGCTGCTGGGAAAGTGTTCTTCCGTCCTTTGACATTGTATGAGCTCTGTAGCTAACGTCCAAGACAAAGAAGTGTTCCCATATCAAATGACAACCAGGACCCCAAGTGCTCTAAGGTTTTAAGAAAGGGTTGTAAATGGTGAATTCAGACACAAAAGCTCGGCTGGCCCACAGAACATCCAGACAGCATCCACATTCACTTGGCAGAAACAAAGAATATTAAAAACACATATAAAAAAGCATATTTAAATTTCGTCAGGAATAGCCCAGATATGACTAACACTCTCAATGTGTTTCAAATGGACTTACAAAACAAAACTCAACTGCAAATAATTGACCAACATGATCAAGTGAGGCTCTGATCCACTCAAACAAGACAAAGAGGGAGCTGATCATGCAAATTTAAACCTATCACAGCCAGAACTAACAACTTCTTCAAAAGAAACTAAGCATTACAAAAGCTGTCTCTTTTCAGTTGCCAAGAAATATTTTTTGCTGTTACCACCATGCCTGCAGCACTGCCATGGTTCCCAAAACCAACATTATTAATACCTACAAGATTTACCCTCATTTAAAAGGAAGGAATTCCAAGCCTTCACTTAAGCACTGAGACCAGTGTAAGCACACAGGGAAAATGGACAAGATCCGAAGTTCTAGTTCTATGAAGCAAAAAATACATATTTAATGGATGAAGGGAAAAGAGTAATTTCTGTTGGGGTAAAAAGAAATATACGGATCCTTACTTGGTGTCAATAATAATGGAAGAAAGGTAGAGAACAATCTGCCAAGAGAAGGGTAAAGAGGAAATCAATTATTCCAGCGATCAATTCATACTATCTTCTGCTTACCAAAAACATTTTGGGGCTTAATGCTCAAAAGAAATTACAAGAGACATTTATCCAAATGCTCAGAAACTTTCTCATACTGCTACATTAGTGTTCCCATATGCTCTCGTCTTCCAAATGTACTACTTGCTAATTTTTATAACCTTTTTTGCACATGCTACTTCTATATTAAGAAGAAGCACCAGGAGAGGCAGGTTAGGGCTGTGGCCCCTCCACTCACCTCTCCACACATCTGTTCACCATCCCCTCCCCAGAAACAGGAATTATCAGCCACCTGCTGCCCCTGGGGGATTTCACTCTAAATCAGACAAATGCTGATAAAGAAGGATCATAAGTGGAAGACAGGAAAGAGATGTCAGAGAACGAGGAAATCAAGTCAGTGACTGTTGCCATACCTGCATCCCACTGAAAAATCCATCAAACCTAGCAACAACTGAACCAGGGTCTAGGATGGAGGACAGTGCCTTGGCTGATCCATGGCTGTGTAAGGTCCGAAGACTCAGAGCAGCAAACCACGTAGTGTGTACCTGTATGGGTGCTGCAGGCAGATTTAGGAACACAAAGCACTCACATGGAGAAAAAAATCGAACTAAATCATTGCAGCACGCATGAAATAATAAAAGATTAATAAAATAAATGAGATGAGTGGTTGTGCTTAAGATGCAGGTTAAGAGACCAGCATTGCACGCTGCAATACCTCTGTGAAAGGTGTCTTAAAACTGTCAAGCCATGAGATCAGACACACCCAGAATAAAAAATATGTGCTGCTGGGACTCAAGACAGCCTACACAGTGCAGTGGGACAGCAAGGCTATATGACAGTGGCAGCTACTCGTTGAGTAGATCTGAAGAGCAGGGCAGAAATGCAAAAGATGAAAAAAATGTCAGTGATCAAGATGAAAGGCTTGTCAACCCAGAACCAAAAAAATCAGGATGAAAAGCAGCCATTTGGCAGAGATCATAAAAATAACGTTTTTCTAGAAAGCTTCAAAAGATTTTATTTCTTTGGAACACGCAAACTCAAGCAGGTAAGGTGGAGGGATTAAAAAGGTATGGGAAAAAGACTTCAGCATTCTTACAATCCTATGATGTTTGTTTAACACTCTGCATTGTTCATTAAACAATAACCAAATAGATCATTCCACTGAGCCTGAATTGCAAAATCTGGCAGAGCTAGACTCAAACATGGATATTGTGTTTCTCATCTAAGAAAACTTGCACACTGTGTTCAATACACTGTTTTTTATGAAAGGAGTTTAAAAAGTAATAACAGGAATTTAATCCACTGTAGTGAAGACCAAGATAAATAAGAGCATTCCTGTCTACTCCCAGGAACACCTCTGGTAATTGAAAATACTTTAGTAACTAAAAAAAAACGGAAGCTTAAGAAGTTGCTCTGATACTAACTATTGCAAAAAGACTTCTTATAATTCAGATTTTTAAATAAAGAATAACAGAATCATAGAAACATTTAGGTTGTAAAGACCTCTAAAGTCATTGAGTCCAACCACTAACCTAGCACTTCCAATTCCACCACTGAAAAATGTTATGCTCTCCAAAAAAATGACTATTGAAAACAAATTTCTCCACACCAAAAATACCTTTTGAATTACCACAGGGATAGAGAGTCCAAGGTGTTCATGATGTGACCCTCAATTCTGTTATGTGTGTACATTAAAGTCATTTACAGTGAAGAGTTTCACTGAATTAAAAAATTACTCACCACTAGTAGGCATCTGAGTCTTTCACTGCCAGTTGAGGCATTTAAATTGTGCTAATCTCTACACAGGGCAAATATTCAACATAAAAAAATCTGTTTTCGAGCTGCCCCTTATGTGATATTTCGAAGAGCAAATAACATTTTTTGGTCTACAGTAATAGAGAGTAATAATTTCTGATCAACCACGCACCCATTGCCCTCTCTGTAGAGAAGCCATCATGCCCAGCTCATATCTGGTGACACACTCATCAGTAGAAGCCTGAATTCTGAAATAAACAAAACTTATTTCAATATGACAGTGAAGACTTCACCTACATATTCTGTTCCAATTCATGGAGATCATTGTCAAAAAAACCAAAAGGAATTGCCGTCTGATAGCAAGTCTCCTGTTTTACCGACTTTTGATTTAAGGGCTTTTCAAAATGCCTTAATACCACGCTGCAGTTGTTAAGGCAAATATTTCTCTTTAAAGCAATGCTTCTGCCGCAATAAAACCGCCAACTTTTTTAGCAGAGGATAGCAGAACTCGGAATGGAAACATCTGGTGTCGTTTACGGACACATATTAAAAGAACAGATACTAGATCTCCCTGGAAAAATCAATGGTTGCCCTTCTTCATCGGTAAAACGGGTTGCTCATGCGGGCTCGATGGGAGCCCGACGCACAGATGCTGCGGCTGGGATGACAGCGAAGCCTCGGGGATGGCCGTGCGGGGCACACCGTGTCCCCCGAGACACGGAGCCTGGGGGGATCTCTCTGCGGTACCTGAGCAGAAGCTGTTGCTGCTGATAGTCCTGCCGGAGCCCGCGGAGGAACTGGGAGGGTTGAACTCCCGGCTTTCCTCTTCCGAAAAGGGCGATTCGGAAGCGGGAGATACCTTCTGCTGCGGCCGAAGGACCAAGCGGGGGATGCGGCTGCGGGACACCTCCTTTTCCTGCTGCGTCCTCTGCTCCTGCTCGGGAAGGGACACCCCGTCAGGAACCTCTCGGATGTGCCCTCCTCCTTCCATCATCGAGGCAGGGGCAGGCAAATCCCGGCCCCTCCGCCCCCCCAGGGCGGGGGCAGAACGCGATTTGCCTGCCCCTGCTTCTCCTCGCTCCCCGTCCATCCCCGGCTCCTCACCTTGCCGCTCTCCCGCAGAGGCCCCATCGCTCCTCAATCACGGCGCAGCCTGGAACAGGCACCTGGCATGGGCGAGAGGGATGCGCTGAGCGGGGCTGCGGTGCCGCTGTCGCTGTCGCTGTCGCTGTCGCTGCCGCTGCGGCGCTGGGGGTGGCGTTGCCCGGCCCGGCCCCGCCGCCGCTCCCCGCCCCGACACGTGGTGCCGCCGCAGCGCCCGCGCCGCCCCCGGGGCGCCGGCAGGTGCGGGGCTGGGGCTGGGGCGCGGCCCTCGGCCCGGGCCGCCGCAGCCCCTCGGTACCGCTGCCCGGGCAGCTCCCGCCGTCCGAGCGGGCTTGCTGGGCCCTGGGCGCGAAAGGCGGAAAGGAACGCTGGCTTAGGAGACAGGGGCAGAGGGCAGATGATGCCGGTGCAGATACGATGGGTGTATAGCCGCAGGCACGGCAAAATGCACCGTCTGACTTCTCTGCTTCTTAAGTCATAGAATCACAGACTGTTAAGCGTTTGGGAGGGACCCTAAAAATTATCTAGCCCCATCTTCCCGGCCGTGGGCAGGAACGCTTCCCGCTAGACCGGGTTGCTCAAGCCCTTATCCAGGCTGATCTTGAAGACTGCCACTGCTGGGGCATCCACAATTTCCCTGAGCAATCTGTTCCAGTGTCTCACCACCCTCACAGCAAAGAATGTCTTCCTAAAGTAAAGAATTTCTTACTACTGTTTTTCAGTAATGTGTTTATGAAACATAAACAGAGAGACAAAAACTTAGTTGATTCTGACATAAAAACGTACTTGATTCTCAGATGACACATTGCAATATATTTAATTGTAATATTTTCTCTCTTACCATTCATTGTGGTAATTGTCGTTGACCCTCCTATTGATTAATGCACATGTGGTAACCTTGTTCATCTGCTCTCTAGAGAGGATCTATTTAAAAAACAAGCATTAGCAGGACTACGTTCTGGGCTATACACATATGCACACAATGGGTGAAAAGGACTGCTTTTGCACAAGAAGGATGATGAAATTCTCGATATGAAACTCATATGAGGTTCCACGTATATGTTTGCTTATAGGACTTATTGAACTCGCAGAAGTTGTACTTCCATCAATCATATTTTTGGGCAAAGATTGCCTTTACATTTATGCTTCCTTCTGTCCTGGTTTCAGCTGGGATATAGTTAATCTTCCCATCACACCTAAAGGGCCCCAGTTTTTCTTTGGAACTTCTGCTTACTATTAGACCATAAATATTAAATAGTGTCTCAAAAATAATTAAGAGCAAATGTGCCTTTAATGTGGAGTGCAGAGAGCATAAGCATCAGTAACAGGAAAGGTGATGCATTCATCTAGACCTAGAAGAGGAAAGAGGACACTGGTAAGTACTGACGCACTGATTGTTGTATATCCAAAGAGTCATAATTACTAATTTATTAACCTGGCATCAGAATTAGATCCATTACTTATGTAGAGCTCCAAGCTATGCTTTGCCAAAAAGATGATACCATCCTTCCCTGGCAGTGACAAGACATCTATAATTCAGAGACGTGAGGTAGTTACAGCTGGAAAAAAAGCCTAAAATTCCTGTAATAAAAATTCTGTGCTTATAAAATATCTTCTAAGCACTGGCACCTACCTTCCTGCCACAAAAGATCAGGAAGAATTCTGGACCTTTCCCTACTGCTCCAAGACTGTTTCCATGGAAAATTGCAAATCACTTATTTTAATCACACAAATTTGCTCTTCTGTTCAGTAGAGATCAGGGCACCTGAGACCGTGGGTTTCTCCTGAGACCATGGGCACCCGTGGCATGTGTGGGGTGGAAATTTCCCACATGCATTTGCAAAGCTGCTGTTCCAGTAGTAAGAGTAAGAAGAAGCTGTGCAGCAGCACTGCCATTGCCATAGTAACTCAGCTCCAGAGCTGCTGCTGCTGATTCAATTCTCGGAGCCTGTTTTATCTTTCTCATTTCAAGCTCAAATTTTTTGCCTTGCTAAGAAACAAGATATAAGAAGTTAAGTCTTCAGGCTGCCTTAGGATTCATAATGGGATGTGATTCCTTTTGATCTTCTCTCCTCTTGGCATAGAGATTTATAGCCTTATCATAAATCATAAAACAATCATTAACCTTCAAGCAAACTTTTTTTTCCCCTTACAGTCATGTATATCTTATAAATATTGAGGAATTAAGTCACTTTTCAGTAATTGATGAATTAGTTAACTTTTAAGTCACTTATTAAAATATTTTTACTTTGCACTAGGTAGTCATCAGTACTGGGAGAAACACATATTTGATATGAAAATGTCACATAACTCTTACTCTTCTCATGTCTTTTGCAAACTGCCAAGATCTCTGCATGACCTATAAACTAATTTCATAACCAGTGTGTAACTGAAGAAATCTGTGTTTGCTGGAAAGAAAAAATGTTATGCATTCATAAGGGCCTCAGAAAACCTACAGAACACAGTGTCTTCTTAGCCTTTCCTTGCTTTACTCCCTCCTGAAAAATAACGGCTCTCCAGGAAGCTGCAGAGGGCTGCACATTCAGCAGAAGCTCCTGGACTCTGGGAGCTGCCAGGGAAGCTGGGCGCTGCGCCAGGCCCTGGGGTTGGACCTTATGCGTTCCTGAGTGGGGAGCAGGGCACATGAAAGAGTTTTTATTCCAGGCTTTTTTACCAAGTTCTTCATTCTGGTAGAGTGCTCTTCCAGAGGTGAGTTGTGGGGGAGAGATGTGGTGAAATACAGAGGATCACTGAGTACATTTTGCTGCTGCCCCTGAATTTTCTCACTGGGAGGGGGAATGGGATTCTAATTCAGAGTTTTGCTGGCCAGCATTTAGCTGTGTCCATTAGCACAGTCACAAGGAATTCATTGCACTGACACTTCCACTTCTGAACTGCTGAGAAAAAAGCTTCACCTGATGTATTTGCAAAGCTTTCCTTGAAATTTGTTTTTCTAAGTTTATTTGTTCCATCTGATGGCATATTGTTTTGCCACATCCACAAATGCTGTTTTCCAGTTTGCTTTCTCGCAGTGTAGTAGTTTTGGTCATGAGCTGCCAGAACAACAGCAGGAAATCAGTACAGTAAAAGTCTCAATATCTTAATTAAGTACCCAAATACCTCAGTTTGGAATTGGGCACTTCAGAAGAATAAGCAGAAACCATAAGATACTCAGGAGAGAATTGCCTAGAGCTCAGCAGTATGTACAAGAGTACCTTTGCATCATTCCACACAAGTGGTTTATTCATGCTGCCAGCAGAGACCAAGTCTCAACTGCAGCCTTCTCTGTGCTACAGCCTTTAATGTTTCTTTCTGTTTCCATGAATTTTCTCTGTATTAGCTCAGCTTCAGCAAGAAGGCTTCAACTCCTCACTTTTGTTTTGACCAGTCCTTCAGAATGGAAGCAAGCAGGACTTGTAGGAAGTCAGAGACAGCAGTCATTCCAGGTGGCAAAAGAAGAGGAACTTTTTTGGGTTTGTTATTGTTGTTTTTTTCTGGTTTTAGTTTTTTGTTTTGTTTTGTTTGGGTTTTTTTTTTTTTTTTTTGGTGGGTGTGTGTGAGTATGTGTGTGTAATAATTAAAATAATTAGAAGGCTGAACAGGGATTCCTGTCTTATGTGAATTCTTACTCAACAGTCACCTCACGCACCTTTGCTATTTTTATGTTGTAAACATTTGGTAGTTTCATACACTTGCAAAATTTGACTTTGTGGAGAAGTGAATTCCACACTTGGATTATCACCCAAAGAATGCTGGTCCAAAACCAGGCTGGCTCATTGCTCAGATCAGGACTCTCAAATTTTTGCTATACTGAAAGTACTTATGAACATTTGGGATGGAAACCAAAGAGACATTTTGTGATCTTATGTTCATTAGGGTTAGATGGCTTTCTCACAAAGTTATTTTGAATTGGAGAGTTTTGGTGCCTAAATCTCTCTAGATTCCATTTCATGGGTCTGAATTTTTCTTTTATGTTTTGGCACTGGGCTTTCACAGGGTGACAAAGTGCAGGCAATACCTGTACTGGCCATAGGCCACGTTTTGGTTTTGAATTACATCACCCTCTGAGGTCACTGATGAATGAGGCAGAGGGCAGAGCTGGGCCCTGTAATCCCAAGACTATATGATTTCATTAATGCAGGCACATAGCTGATAATGCTTCTGTTGGTGACTTAGAAAGCATCTGTACTTTGCCAGCTGAGACAAGTTTGCTTATCAAATGTGTCAATCCTGTTTTTCTATTCAGATGGGCTGTGTAATATCAGCAGATCTCACTCAAATGCTTCACAAATGCTAAAAAGAAAACCAGCTGGAGCTAGCCATTTTCATAGCAATAGTTTGCATTAGAGGTCAGCCGAGAATTACCTGGAAAAATTCTTTCATCTTCTTTCAGAAATACTAGAAAATGAGAGAAAGATGAGAAGACTATGAATATCATTATAAGACAGAGAAAACAGAAAAGGGGAAGGATTGCTTCACATTGGTCTTGGGCAAAATAATGGAATCATTAATTTGAGACTCTGACAACATGCATTAAAATATTAAATTATTAAATATTAAATATTAAATATTAAAGTAACAGGTATCAGGGCATCTTTATAGGAAACATATCTTGTAAGAAAAGCTCATTGGAGTGAATAGTGGCATTTTAAAACTTACAGCCAAATTCAAAGAAAAAACATCTGGGACAAATAATAAAGATCTGCCAACAGGAGGAGAAACTGTTTTGGAAAGCAAATTTGAGAAAAATACTTTGAGCCCTTAGTAGCCAATATCTCAGTATGAGTTCTTAGACTTAGACTGTGGTTAAGAGAACTAATGCAGAAGAAGTGGAATATTTAGCTGAAATAGGGGAGGGATCTTGCCTGTGTACACAGTGAAAGATGTCTGCTGGAACAGTGTGTTCAGTGCTGTTGGGAAGGAGTTCAAGGGAAATACTACTTACTGCAAGACATTTATTTAATCTGACTTCTGATAAGAGTTGTGTGATCTTTTTGTACTAGATGGATCTCTGTCAATACTGCTCAGTGAAATGCAAGCCAGAAGGCAACCTAAAGCACTGTGCACTCTCAGATGTTTGTGAAGCAGCCTATATATGTAGATAGAACTTGGGCTGACTTGTCTGGCTTCAGGCATCTGAAGTTACTGTGTGAAATTATGAGCTATAGAGAGGCAGAGGCATGGCAAGCAGGCACAGCTGAGCCTGTGCCCACACTGGAGATGGAGGTGCAAGGAAGGATCTGTGGCCAGCAACTGCCTGGAATTAAGCTTCTCTCCCCAGGGGTCCCAGAGTTCTGCCAAAACTCATGACTCAGCTCTGCATCCAAACAGTTTGGTAAATATGTGAAATTTGGATTAAAGTGCAGATTTTATCTGCTTTTGAAATAGTGTAAACCTATTTAAAAATCTATATAGAAATTATTATGATTGCTTATTGTAACAGGCATTTCCATCAAAGTCTGTTAGTTTGTAGATGTGCAGTCTAAGTGGCATAGAAATATTCTGCTTTAGACTTCAGCTGTGCCTGAGCTGTAACAGAACAGAATCTGGTATTGCTCTATAGGTCCAATTTTTTCTAATTCATAAAATGGTTGTACATAGCAGGACAACCTGATATTATTTTGATAATCTCTGAGAAGATTACTGCATGGTCCAATGTAAAAGATTAGGAGTGGCCTTGCTATGATTCCTAAAATCCAGCCATCTAAGCTCAATAATGCTATCCTACTGCAACATATGGGTTTTTTATATAATGTAAATTCTATACAGATTGCAATAGAGCTTGGGATGCAGCTGCAGTGAGGTCCTGAAAAAGATGATGGTGTGCAGCTATTTCTGGAAGATGAGTCCTGGTGTAATCTTCAGTCTTAATTGGTTTAGGTTTTGGTATGATGTTGCTGAAACCTGAATACTCAGAGGAAACAGTCTGGTCGGAGACAGACACACACAATGGCTTTTACCTCATTTTGAAAGCTTTTCTGCTTGGGGAAAAGTGCTCACTTTTATCTTGGCTCAGTGGTATCAGCCAAGCATTATTTAAGCTGGAGGATACAGACATGGTGGATGTGAGAGACATTTTTATATTGTCAGAATAAGTGAGGAAGTAAGTAGTGGTGGTATTCAGCAATTATTTCTGAGTGCTACATCTCCTAGGGTTCTCAAGGAAATTATTTTAGTATCTTGCTTTATTTTCCTCAGTACCTTATGTGTGAAGTTATGAGATATAGAGAGGCTTATAGTATATAACACTTGCATCACAGAGTGGAGAGAAAAAGCATTTGATTGGGATCTGAAGTCCAACTAACTTGGATATTTTTAGTTCTATCTGGAAACTAGTGTCATTGGTGAAAGGATTTTTATGGCCCCAAAACAGGTGTCTGAGAAGTGTCTGCTCATTTAACTTGCAGACCTAACTGGATTTCTGTGTTCTGATGAGTAAAAATTTCATTTCTGATCTACTTTTATTCTGTTCTTAGTATGCAGGAAGAGTCTTATTTTGAATCCTTTTCACTGTGGGAAAGGCAAAGGTTGCAGTGAAATGTGTATATCAGAAAGTTTCCCAGGAATTGAAGCACACTCTTTCAGAGCTCTTAAGGTGAGCTCAAAATTAGTTGAAGACATTTAATATTTTTAAAAGTATGAACTCTCACTGACCTGGTGTCTAACATGGTTCTTAAGAACTCTCTCCTTTGGATCAAAGTAATGCCTTGCCAATTACCACACGCTTCTGCCAAGATGTTATGATTGGAACCAGTGCGAATTTCATCAGTTTATAAAAACACTCACCCAGGAATGAAAGGCAAAATGAGATGCCATGATGGTGTAGAAGGAGGTGGCATCTAGAATGTCCCCACAAGCTCCTCCATATGAGCCAGAGAGCACTGCATGTGCTGTAGCCAAGTGAGATGTGATACAGGAGGTGGCAATCACTTCCAAGTCCTTGGGAGGCAAACACAAGGCAATGGGGGAAGGATGTCAAGGGTGCACATGTGATCTGAGGCACTGCTGGTCAAATAATGATATGATTTCCCATGCTCCATAAACGAAGCATGAATCCATTTCAACTGCAGCTGAAGTAAGAAAACCAGCATAAACTGTACATAATTGCCAATGTCAGTAGATGCCCAACTTCAGGGAAGAGCAGAAACTGTATTAGCAGAGCACTGTAATTTGAGCTCAGGATAACTAAATGGAATTTAATCAGATTTCAAAGGTAACAGCAGAAGAATGGTCAAAGCAGAAGCTTTTTACATTGGTCCTTTTAAATGGCAAAGAAATGAACAATTCTTTCCCCTTTCCACCACCACCAAGTAGACTAAAAACTAAGAATCTTACAAAGTCTTTTATCTTCTTATTAAGCACTCTATTAGTCCTTCTGGGGTTGCTTTAAAAATAAGATTTGGGATGTGTGTGAATTTTTCAGTACTGATGTTCAGTATTGAACAAGTAGTAGTTTATATATGTGTATTCATCTGTAAACTAATTCATGAAAACTTGAATAGCTCAGAAGAGCCAGAAATATGGTTTTTATTTACTCAACTGGTATTATAGTATTTATATTTTGATCTTATGCTTAGAGCCTGGTCTTGCTTCTATCAACTTCACAGTATTGATATATATAAGCCAAGGAGCTTAACATAGTTGCTGTCCTCCTCCTGCCCTTGTTCCTTTCTGTCTTCACTGACATTCTCGGCTAGACACTTACCCAGCAGTGTTGTCCACATAGGTACTCTCTGAGAAGGTTTGGAGGTGGAATTGTGAACAGGGACAAGGTCTTTTTATCAATTTTTTCAGTATCTATCTAATGTGATCTTGAAGAGAGCCCTGAAATGCTATTTCATATATACAACGGATGGTAATATTAATATGAGTAAATGGTTAAGCTTAATTACTTCAACATCAGAAGGACTATCAGGATGCCAGTTGGGCTACAAATTCTTAAATAGTCAAATGGAATGATTACTAAATGGATTCAAAATCACTGGTGTAGTCACTGGTGTTTTGGAGTTGCATGTTTGTAGTTCACGAATTACACTAACCTGTGTATGGTTCCAGACAGGTAATTTCTGCTTGATAACATCCACCCACATATCATGTGAATAAGGTGTGTTGCTACCATCCTCTCATTCCCTTTCAATGAGACCAGCCTGCCATCTGGGACATTTGAAAGGCAAATGCCATGCCTTTTTTTTTTTTTTTTTTTTTAATCTAGGCATCTACTTTAGACAATGGCAATATCACATTTTCCACAATTGTCAATAAATAACTGAGACTACTTTGATTCAAAGCCTTGTGAAGTTTCTGAGAACACTGAGTACGTGAAGGGCATAAATAAGAATGCCTCACTTTAAAGAAACGATGTATGTTTGTGGGGCTGCTGAAGATTTTTAATGACTACAAATGTCAAGAAGAAAAGAGAATTTCATCTTGATTTTGCATCTGTTTTGATAATTTTATTTACATTCTAAGTTTGTGATTTTATTTCATTTTTCTCTCTAAGATGACAAGATTAACATGGAAATATTTCCTACTGATAAGGAAATGTTGACCATGTCAAATATACCGTTGATTTATAGTGTGGTTATTGAGTGGAAAGAACTGAATGCAGCCTGGGCCATGAATTATGGGTGACAGTGCAAGAGCACATCACCCCCCTTACCTGTTTATTGAGAGTCAGCTGTGTTTTGCAGGCAGTGCTCCTCTCTTCAGGGAGGCCCTTGGCTGCAGTGGGTGAGATGGCACAACTCCTGCTGAGATGTGTGTTGGCTCTCTCCGTGTTGTTCCAAACTGGCTGGAGGCGCCCAGCCAGCAATCCCCAGCTGCACATGTCTGACACCCAGTCCCTCGGCTCCATTTAATTGCTAATTGCAGCAAATGCCTCCCAGAATCCGAGAGCAGGGGCATCTGTGTAAGTGTAGGGACAGGAAGGGAGCGCCTCAGAGCTGATTTCATACCCCGTTCCCCCGGGAGCTGCCCTGGGTACTGTGCCACCTGGCACCAGTGGATTTCAGCATGCCCTGCTGCAGCACAAAACAGTGCTGGGCAAGCTTTAGTTCAGGAAAGGAAAGGGATGGGGCTCAAATATTTCTGAAATATGATTCGAACCCACAGTCCTTGTATACTCATAGTTACCAGCACAGCTGAAATGTTATGTTCTGCCCTGTAGTTCCTACCAAAGGTAAGGCCTGAGCTTTGAAATCTCCTGCTGAAGAATTGCTGTTGATACTAAGAGACTCTTGAATTAATGCAGTTATTGCACACTCATTGGTGATAGGAATTTCAGAAGATTCCAAATCCTTGTTAGTAAAAACATATGTTATTAAAAATTGCCTATTCTACACATTAGTTTTTCTGTTTTCCTCGTACTTTGCTCTCTTAATCTAGATGTCAAGTGGTCAGTAGGCCTTTTAAATTATTTGGGGGGTAACCAATTCAGATTCAGACTTCCAAAAGTGTTATTTTTTCTGTTGATTAGTGTATAGAATGTATTTAAGTATGGCAAATGGTAGGTTCCTTTTATTATTCCATACAACTGATTTTTTCTTATATTTTTCATTTTAATATAGATATTTTATAAATCATTATGAGTGACTGTAATGGTTGTAAACTGTGGGTTTCAATTGAGTTTAAGCAGTCAAGAGCACCCACTCAACCCACTCAAAAGATTAGTTTTGAGTTTTCTTGGAAGGCAGATTTAACCCACATCAGCACACAATGCCACAAATGCAGGACTTTGCTGCAAGGAGGACTGAAGTTTTGCTCATGGCAAGTCTGCAGGATCTGCCCTCAGATCACTATTAAAATTGCATCACTGCTGTAAGAGAACTTAAAATCTTCATAAGCAGTATTTAAATAACACCCAGTGTTACTTTTTATGGTATCAGTAGAGTTAAAAGAAACATGCTTTGAGCCTGGACTCAAGAGAGAGCTTGTGACAAAATGAAATATAGCCTGCTGAAACCTACTGTAAGCAAATACCACAAGCTGTGCCAAACAATTATGTTAGTTTCACATTAAAAGTAATACCAAATGGAAAGAGAGAGCTTACATATTCATGTCACCACTGTTTTTAAGTGGTACACCCATGAATAAGGGTAGCAATCATCTGGCAAAAAAAGGCCATTAAACCATAAACAGTTTATACAAATATCCAAGACAGAAATGAGTTTTAAAGACTTGTTTTTTAATAAGGACTTGAGTATCAGAATTGCTTTCTAATACTATTTAGGAATATTAGAAACACTGTTGTTATTTAAGAATTTAGTTTTCATTACAGTTTAAGTATGGGTTGTCTCCTCTGATCCTGTAAACATGCAGACTGTTTTTCTTACTTTTCATTGTGAGAAGTTATTGTGCAATATCTGCTCTTTGGAACAAAGCAGCAAATAGGGGATTGGTATTCAGTTCATGCCTGGTACATGGTAACACTTTTGAGTTTATAAATGGATTTTGGTGGACACCACTGAAGTGGTGAGATTGTATCTACTTAAAACATCAGGTGAGGGACTTGTGTCAAACCCAACAGTTTGTGGTGTATTCCTGTCCAAGATACCAATATTTGTATGCTGTTGATTGGTGTGGGATCTCACGCTCCTGCTTCAGGGACATGATGCAATTTCTCATCAAATACTGCAATGCTTTTGCAAACAGTCTGTATCTGTGACCTGACCTCGACCTCCAGAGGAACTCCCTTCTCCACTGCAGCAGATGAAATTGGATGTGGCTGAAGAATACAGGGCTTCTTAATGAGGGGGCATTTTATCTTTAGAGGTTGCCAGAACACGCTAACAATTTTGATTTCAGAGCTGAGTTCAACTTTTTTTTTTTTTTTTAAGAATCCCTTGTTTTTGCCAACTGGAATTTTCACAAATCGGTTTAGCAATGCCTCAACAGAAATACAGATACTTCTAGGTTTTATATCTATATTTTTCAAAAGTTTGTATATTGGTTTATTTGTTGCCCCAAATATGTATTGGAAGGCACATTTCCCTGGGACCTCACAAAACTTCCTTTTCACAGTCTATTATGAATCAAAATTATCTACATATCACTAGTCCTACGCAGTCTATTCTCACCAAAATTACTGTATTCAGCTATATTTTTTTGTATCATTTGGCAAATCATTCAGTACATTTTCAGGATTCCCTAATTCATCTTCTCTCAAGTACTGTACAATTTTTCCTTCCATCTTCTGTGTACTGCAATATATAAGCAATAATTGTTCAGAAGTCTGAAGTTTGTTTTAATCTAAGATAAGAACATTTAGGGATTTCAGAAGTTAGTAGATTTTGTGTGCTTTGTAAGGTGGAAACATTCACTGACAAGCCCTAATAACACTGACAGGCAGCTAATAACATCAGTAGAGGTGGTGTTACTTCTTTCTTCTTCAATTAGAATCTTATGTTCTGTAGACACGGGGAGAGTAGTTACATCTCTTACTGGTTTTGTATAGTAATGTGTCACAAATGCTGTTCGTACTCTGGCTTTTTCACAGTTCTTAGATGATGGGATGCTTTTTAAAATTTTTCTTAATGATCACTTACTTGCTTTTATTGAAGACATTGTGGGTTTTCTCCAGCTTCTTGTTAGAAGCCACTATTCAGTTCCAAATAGGACTAGGAAAAAATATGAACAGTATGAAGTCATACTTGGAATTGTTCCCACTCAGAAGATGCTTTTAGATTAAGAGTGCACCCTCATTCAATATTTAAAATAATGTCAATACTAAATAAACCTGAATTCTGTCCTATGGAGTGAAGAAGTTAAAGGTACCTTACTCCTCAGAATAATTAGGAAGTTTGGATGGAAGTCGGTTTAGTGTTTCACATAACAGAATTTTTTTATCATCATCCAGCAGGTTCTGGATCTTGGCAAATATAATTGTCTTTGTAGTGATTATAAATGCACTTGAAGTGTTCTAAGTGGTAAAATGGCATCTTATTCTGTTGCTTCTTATGGGAGTGTTGGAGCAGCATGAGAGAAGCCTTGATTCTGCAGAGGCCATGGTGTGCATGTGCCTCCCCCAGGCTGTATAGAGGCTCAGGCATGTGCTTATCTGGTGACACAGATTTTTTCTTGCTGAATGTAACAAATCAGGTTCCTTCCTATCATCAGTCTGTATATAGTTTGGTTTTCTCCTTTGTTGAATATATCAAATAATAAATATGTTCTCTAGGTGGTAACAGAAGTTATTCTAGGAGTAAGAATTTCAATTATACCTATATTGATTCTGGTCTATACATGTCTAACTTGCTCTTAGAAGTCTACAGCATTGGTTTCCATAATATCCCAAACTACAATACTCTTCCACTCTTAGTTATCTTTACTTGATGCTTGAACTTTCTGTGCTAAAGTGTTAAAGTCATTACTTGTCCTGTCCTCCACAGCCAGGAAGAACAGAGTGTGCTGTTTTTAGCAACTTTTTATGCACATGAAAATTACCCCCTGCTTATCTCAGTTCCTCCTTATTCTGTTCAGCGCATGATTTCTTTATTTATTTTCATTTTTTCTGTTTAAAACAATCATCATATTATACTCAGTTGATATAACTTGTTAGGATTATTATAAATTCTAACCATTCTTTAAAGCTCTGACAGCCCCATTCAGCTTGGAGTTGTCGGCACATTAACAATGTAGTCCTTATTTCATTATGCAGGCACTAAGGGAACTGTTTGCCAGACCCAGGATGGATCCCTGAGGACCCTACTGAAATACATGTTGCCATTTTTACAATGAGCCATTGATAATTGTACTCCTGGTATTATTTTGTAACTGGTTTCACATCTAGTAAAAGATAGTTCCACCTCTGTCAGGCGTTCCTAGTTTGCTTTGAGAATGCACTGTCAGTACAGTGTCACAAGTACTAAAATCAAAATATATGACTTCAGCTGTTTCTCTGTTACCCACATGCCTGTGACCCTGTCACAAAGGAATTTATTTTGGCTCAACATAATTTATTCTTAACTAATCCACACTGACTCTTAGTCATCTCCTTCTCTGCCGGGTGCTTACAGATAGTTTGTAGAAAAATGATCATTTTGGTTCAGACTGGGAGCGGGGAGGAATTGGCATGAGACCATCACCGTGGCTGGCTGTCAGCTAAATGTCAGTGGATAACACCAGAATAAAACCTACCTCTTTAGACTCTTCACCCTAGCTGCCCTCCAGTCTGCAGCAAGGATCCTTGCTGCCTGGAGGTTAGTAACAGGCTGTGTCTGTGCCAGCCAGCCCTTGTGCCAGGGACTGGTTCCTGGCACATTCATTTGACTCCTTGGGATGCAGCTTCATTCTTCTTAACCTCTTGCATCCCTTTTCAAAACTGAAATCTATCACAGTTCTCACCAGTGGTAAGCACTTTATTGGCAAGTGATCTTTTTAGTGAAAGGGAACACGGCAACATGATTTGTTCATACTCACTGAATGGTAGACTAACAGTTCAAGTTTGTCCCTTATCACTGAGGTCCTCCAAATGTCTATTGCATCAGTTTTCTTTTTCCCTTGTATGAGAGTAATAATTTTGTCTTGAAGTTAAAATCTGTTATCTGATAGCCCTTTTAGAGTGAATTTTATTGAAGTGTTGGCTCAAGTGCTTATTTTCACTAAAATGTGACAGCTTAATAGCTGTACTTATCTCACTACATTTTAAAATGATGTCTGGTGGTGTTTTTTCCCAGAAAGTGAATATGCCAAACATGAGAACAAATAACATGAACCTGTGTGTATATATATATTTACATGCATTATGTATAATATAATAAATGTATTTATCTAGGAATAAACTTAATATCTGTGCCTTTTAAAAATAATATAATCATCAAAATCAGTTTAATTATGTTATTTAATTATCCCGTACCTCAAGCACAGATAAAATGAGACAGTCCCCGGATGCTGCTGGCACATTCCCTGAATGCTCCTGCAAGCAAGCTGCAGCACTGCCAGGCAGGGCATTCTGGGGGAAGGATGTTTGCATGTCCTGTAGGCTCAGGGTACGAATGGTGCCTGAGGAAGGTTGTAGTTGTTGTTCCATTCCCAGAGCTGTACACTAACAAGGTGGCCTTGCTGTCTCTTTTCTTCCCTTTTGCAACTGAACCAATGATTTATACTCATTCCTCCACTTAGGAGTTTGTTCTGCCAGCTTGATGCAGACCAGGTGACCTAAGTTCTTCCATTTGAAAACTCACACGCATTTAAAAATAAGCAAGGATAATTTCACAAGCAAAACCAAACAAAAACAAAACCAACCAAACAAACAAAAAAAAAACAACAAAAAATCAGGTGAACTTAAGAAAACAGTTTTCCATAAGTGATAGAGTACATTATTAATTCCAGAAAAAAATGATTATGCAGTTAGCATTAACAATATGGCAAAGAATTCTCTTACTTGTTTTCATGGATATCACACAAAGGTGTTTCTGCTATTAAGGCTGGAGGACACACATCACTTGTAAATGTGGAAGCTTCTGCAAATAGCACGGGAGAAGGGAGCTCATAGGCTCTCTATGCTTTTTATAAATGGTTCCTAGCCTGGATCTTTTGTCTGCCTGAATGTAATGCCATCTTTCTTGGTTTTATTCTTTAATTGCTGCTGCTGTTTGTCAATTTATGAGGTTAGGGAATCATAATAACATTTATAAAAGTAGGAACACCATGTACCAGTGTACATGCATCTAAATATATCAGAAACATTCTAATTTAAAAGGTGATATAGTACACCATTTTATCTAGATGCTTCCCATTCCAGGAGACTTCTGTTTCCTAATTCTGGGCTGCAGGCTAAGAAAATTGATAAATTTGTTTTTTGCAACTTGGACAATTTAATATTGATGGATAAGGAGCTTGCTGGATGGCCACAGTTTTAAGCTAAGAGAGAGTAGGTGTAGACTGGACATAAGGAAGAAGTTTTTTACTGTGAGGGTGGTGAGGCACTGGAGCAGGTTGCACAGTGAAGCTGTGGATGCCCCATCCCTGGATGTGTTCAAGGCCAGGCTGGATGGGGCATCCATAATCCAGAGAGCAATCTGGTCCAGTGGACAGTGTCCCTGTCCATGGTAGGAGGGACAGATGATTTTTAAAGATCACCTATCCAAATGATAATAGATTTTCCAAATTATAATAGATTCTATCATTCTGTGGTTCTATGATTTTGTACATAACCTTTAAACTGGTGCATAGGTGAGACATAAATTCATCTTCAGCATTAGAGGATGTTTAATCTTTTTCAAATAACAGGCAAATCCATCTAAACAAAATTCCAGACCTGAAAGGATCTGGGTATAATTTGTCTGCACTTGTATTATGCCATTTGAAAGGGGTAGAGTGGATACCAAGAAGCTTCAATTAGCAAGGGAACGAATTAAAGAGATGAGATAACAAAAACCATAATAACTGTAATGGACTTCGGTTTGCATTTTGAGGAACGAAATTACCCAGGGAGCTGTTTGCAGACTGTGTTCTCCAGCACCCTCTCCTGGCTGGCTCAAGGGTGGCCGTACAGCCTTGGAAAGTGCCAGGTCTTCTGGGGAAGCTGAGGATGGCACACTACACCTACATTTTCAATGGAAAGTTAAAGTGGAAACGAAGTGGATGAGAGAAACGAAATAATTTTCTATTTCCTATAGGTACCACGAGCCTATTTGCAGGATTGAAGAGGGGTTGTGTTTGTCATAAAGTATTATTTGGGAAAATAAATGTTTGTCATAAGGTGTTATTCATCTGGGAAATGAAATCACGCATTTGCATTCTCACAGGCTCGGACATAGAGCCAGAGCAGCCACCTGCCATGTGTGGTGAAGCCATGGTGCTGGTGCTGCAGAAAGATCACTCCAGTGGGTACAGGCACATCCACCTCCCCTGTGCCTTCCCAAACAGTGCATCCACTGCTCCCAGCCACAGCACAGTATATCCTATGGAACACGGTACAGGGCTTTCAGCTGTAGCGCTGGAAGGAGGGGAGTGGTAAAACAAAATCTGTGTTCTGTCAAAATTGGTTTCATGCCTAACGTGAATAATTTCTTCCAAGTATGCAAAACAGAGAGAAAAAGAACACTTCTAACCAGGTCACCACTTACTTCAGTTGCAGATGTAGTCCTAAAATGCAGTAATTGTATAAGTCTTAAATTTCACTTGATGCATATGAATGTAAGATGTTATGAAATTAAAGGCAGGGCTCTTGGTATCAGGCTGTTTTATGAAAATGTTGACATTCTCTATTGTAAGAATTTCTCTGATAAATGAAAGTTAAACATTTCCCTGCCTTAATTGGATTTTGGTAAGGATGTTAATACTTAGAGATGTATGCAATACATAAGAATAAATTAATCTTATAATATATACCTAATATAATATATTATATATCATATTATGTATAATGTATAATAATATACACATAATATAATATAAAAATATATAATATTTACGTATATAAAATATTTGTATATACAAATATAAAAATAAACAATATATATATATATACAATAATAATATATGCATATATAAAAATAAATACATGCAGAAAAGATTGCATTTAAAAGAAAAAATATTTTTAAATTACTAAGAAGATGTGAGTGATTTTCAAGGCTTTTGATAGCCATTTTCTCAAAAAAGCCAGAATAAGCCAAATACAAGGTGGTAGTTTATTAGAGATTTGCTATCTTTGATCAGGAGGTATGTCATGAAAGTACACAAAAACAACTTCACGTTGATAGCAAACTCAGCCACACTTCATACACAGCCAGAGCCAAAGTCCAAATCTCACACACGAACTAACTCCCAACAGGGTAAGCACAGCGACGCCCCAGTGACAATTCACAGGTCACAGGATTGGTGCCAGTTACCAGGCAGGGAAATTAGAACCAAGGAATCATGGAATGGCCAAGGTTGGTAAAAGACATCTTAGATCCCCAAGTCCAATCACCAACCCTGCACTGCCACAATTTTCACCATTAAACCATGTGCTCAGGTGCCATAGCTGTCACGTGCCTTTTAGGCATTTTCAGGTCTGGTGACTCCACCGCTTCCCTAGGTAGCCTGTTGCAATGCTTGGTGACCCTTTTAATGAAGAAAGTTTTCCTGATATTTGATCTAAACCTCCCCTGGTGCAACTTGAGGCCATTTCTTCTCATCCTGCCACTTGTTACTGGGCAGAAGAGACTGACACCCAACTCTTTTTAACAATTTTTTTCAGAATCATTAAATCAATTTTCCACTCAGAGTGACAATAGTCAAGCACCAATGTCTCCATCAGCATGAATTTGACATAAAATCACACCCCTTGTGCTGTATGAACAATGGGAGAGAAGAATTTTTTTTCACTAATGCATCTTTTGCTACTGTTAAAGAAATTATTACTATCTGAATAAGAATAAAAATTGGTTGGAACTCATTTATCAATATTCTTTTCATTTGCCAGCTATTTTTAGGATTTTAGAGATACTACATTTTTGGCAACTGTGCAGGGGAAGAGAAAGTCCCTAAAAGATTTACTTACTCCAGTGTTAGACAGACAAATGCAGCTGTCCAACCTGTGAATCACAGAGGGGTCTCAAGGGACAAAGCCAGTAGCAGTGAACCTCTGCATAAAAACCTTGGCACCCAACATCTCTGCCTTTGTGGGCTTCATCTGGCCTGTTTGAACTGATGGCTTTTAGTGGATAAAATCACTTTTCATTCTTTTAATAGACTGAAATATCCTATGAATAGTGCTAGAAATTTTGTAGAATGTAATGATCACTTTTACATGAAGAACAATGTATAGATAATGGCAGTCATGTTGACAGTCTAGACTGCTGCAAAAATTCCTGCAATATTTAATTCCTGCAATATTTAACATCCATTTGCCCAAACATTCAGTTTTGAGATAGAGAATCTACTTTCAACCCAAATGAAATTTAAGTAAAAATTGTATTGATATAATTGAATTAATATAATTGTAACTATCAGATTCTATTTTGAGTTTTTTGAACATAAGGATCAGATCTTTTGTACTTCCCTTCTAAAGCCCACATCTGCATTCATACCAAATGCACTAACACCTTCTAGAAATAGTGCAGAAACTAGGTCAGGAAAAAATGCAGTGCTACACTCAATTTTACGGAATTTTATGGTATTAAAGAAGTTTCCAGACCCAATTTTTATACCAGTTCACTGAAGTGGCAGTATTTGAGTGACACAGTCAGCATAGCACCACTGTAGCTGATATAATTTGAATTAACTATTACTATATAGGCTCAGAAACAATCTTATAAATAATATTTTCAATTCTATTTTTTTTGAGATTTAATGGTAAATTATCTTCCAAATCTTAGTATTCTGCAGATCTGTAGTAAAATATCAATTTATATTTATCATATCAGAATGCTGAATTCTTTTATTGTAGGAATGATTTTAAGGAACTTAAAACTAGTTTACCATTCTGCTGCTCTTCTTTTAGGCAACATGAGTCATACAACCTTTGAAATACACATCAAAGAATTTATTTCTTTTTGGGGAAAGCACAGAATCAAGACTTTGCTGAATATGTACTTGTAGTAGTGGTCTGCTAACAATTAGATAGTGGTTATATATGAGTATCATTTGCAATTGCTAATCAATTATTAGTAATATTTATATGAAAATCCAAGTGAGATTGGGACACAAAATGTTTTAAATTGTTTTGTTTAGAAAGAGAGAATCTGTTAAGAGATGTAGTGTTTCATATCCATGTGTCTGATGAAATGCTTCTTCAGTATCTAGTGTAAGAGACTGGTTGGCCTTTAGACTTGCCTGTATGAATGGGGTAAGGTGCAGTGGAGGTATGGAAAATGAACTCATGAATATAAAAATGTGATGTCTCCTGCTTCTTTGTCTATGCTTCAAATTGAGATTTTTTCACACGAGTGTGTTACTGACACCACTATGGAGAGCCTCTTAGGTAATTGTCTATTTGGAGATGGAGAACATTGTCTTGGTTGTTGTAGTACCATCTTTACCTCAGCTAAGAATTTGAGACACAGCCAAGAAAAGGAAAACACCTGAGGGCTCTGATAATTCTTAGGTGGAGGCCTCCCAGCCTGTTTGCTATAGCCATTCAATCAGTTGCAAATTAATTTAATAATTAATTATTTTTAATAATTATAATTAATTAGAGCCGGAAAAAGAGTTACCTGTCTTAACAACTCAGCATTAATTTCCAAAATTATTTTCCAAGCTATTTATTGTCTTGAAGAAGATTAAAACTAAGGGTCAAATTCTTTCCATGGGTAGAGAACAGAACAAATTTGTCCCATTATCTGACAACTTTTCACAGGGGTACTCAGGGTGTCCTAATGGGTTGTAAGTGAAATTTGAGTCAATTTACATCTTCTATGATAATGTTTATTGGTGCCTTTTTTTCAGCATTTTTTCTGAATACTCAAAATCTTCATACACACAAATGAAAGGAAATAATTTCTTTGCCGTTTTCTGAATCTATGGCATACACAAATGAGATGTGATATTTATTAATTGCTCAGCTTTACATGTATTCAGCACATCTTAGAGAAAAGCAATTATAATTAATTTTTCACAAAATTGATAACTTTAGTATGGTAATTCTATGAGTAATAGCAAGCTATGAAGCAAATAACCAACATTTGTAATCTCAAAGCCCATTATCATCAGGTGAATTATCTCTTTAACCACCTTTGGTCCAAGAGGATCTATTATGTTGCTAGTGATCTTCTTTGTCATTATACAAAGCAATTTAATTAGGTTCATAATAAATTCTGCCTCTCTTCCCTTGCACAGTTTATGTGAAAAAAGCAATTAATTTATTTTTGCAATATAGAACCTTTAATAAAGACAAAAGTGTAAAATAAAATGTCTCACACTTGTTTTGCCACCCTTATAATTAGTTTTTATTACAGGCTAATGTATTTGTTATGGAGAGATTAAAAATTAGTGAATTTCTCAAAAAATCCATAAACCTCAAACCTAACACTGTATTTACTTGTAAAAGAAAAAAAGGACTGACTTCAATGAAGTCACCATGTTCAGTTCTAAGCAGGTTTTCTAAAGTTGCTTCAGGTGCAATGGAAAGTTATAATTTCACAGCCTGACGTGTTGTTCTATTCTACAGTCAGCACAGGCTGAAAATCAGAGAATAGAATCTTCTCACTGTCCAACCTCTGTGTGTGTGTGTGTGTGTGTACAGCTGTACAAAATTACTGTCATGTTCCTTTTTCACAGGTGATGAAGCAAATAATCCGTGGACTCATATTGGTCCTTGAATGAGCCTAAGAAAAGAAATGAGTCAGGCACAAATCTTCTATAATGTAGCAAGCTAAATTTCATTAATTAAGCTATAGTGAGGAGCTCTATGCTTGTTTTTATTATAGATGCAAATTCAAAATTATTTGAATTGCATCACCCTTCTGCCAGACAAGAAAAGTTCAACCTGTAATTCAGCTGATACACTTGAACACTTGTTTCAGTTGCCTTTTTTATGGAATATTTTGTTTGCATATTCCTTGAATAAATTAAGACACTTCAGAATCTCTGCATTAAATTTAACCTTTCTGAAGAGTGAGCATAATTTATGCCTCAACACTTATGCATGCTGTTTTATTTACTTCATGTCTCTAGAAACTTAAAATCTAATAATAATCTTGAGTGTCAGAGAATATTTTGATATTTATAAAATTAGATAAATATAACCAGTGATTCGGTGTATCCCAGATTATACCATTTATTATGAGCCTTTCCATGCAGAAGATGTTGTAAGGTGAACTAACACATCAGCCAGCTACTGTACATCTGTAGCTTTCCAGCAATTGGCTTTGAAATTGGTTGCTTCTCTCAAATGAGTGGAGAAGAGCCTTTCAGTCTGCAAAGGGTAAGCTTTCTTAAATTACTTCACACTTTTTAGGAGATAAGAGGGCATGTGGAAAATTACTGTGGAAAAAATGCTGTATGGTTTCTTATTCTGTGCACTCAAACTCCAAGCATGGAATTGATGGTAGAGTTAAACAATATCACAGCCTTCCCTGTGGACTGTTGACTGTGAAAGAGAAAATTACTGTGATTTATTAGGGGAATTTAAAGCAAATAAGCATGGCAGATCAGATGGAGCACCTTTCTCTTTTTAATCCCTAGACTAGATATTGCTAGAAGCAAGATGGAATAAACTAATTTTATATAATTTCAATGTAAGTAAAAATAATCTACAGAGAACTTTCCTTAGGTCTTCTGAACAGTAAAGTTTATGTGTGGCTTTGCAACAAAACTGAAAACAATAAAAAATTGGGAGAATATCTTATTTCATAGATGTCAGCTATATTGAGGTATCCATTCTTTATAGCATCCAGAACCAAAAACCTGGTTATACAGAAACTCCATATGAACTCTTTATATGAGTCAGATAATTCCAGTAAATTTCAAATGAGACAGTGTGCATCTATACTGGAATAAAAGCTGGCATTCAATGTCATGTACTTTATTTATGCTGACTTCAGCAGGGCTCACTGGAGTGCAGCAGAATGTTAGTGTGGCTCTGTGAAGCACATGGCTGTGGGCATCCTTGGCATAGGGAACTTAAAATAAAAATGGGAATTTCAGCTTTCATTTTCCTGTAAAGATAGCACAGAAAGAGAAGCCTGGCTATTCCTATATGCAAGTTTATGACAGCAAAAACTAGGGCACCTGTCTGTGGTGGCGCTGCCTACATTTTATTCAAGATCACAGGCTCTTCTCATAAAAATTCGTTGCTATTCCTTTCCACCCTGTAGCACATTTACTACTTAACATCAAGGAATAAAGTAACAGTAATGAGCTTCAGTGTATACTCTCAACAGATCAAGTCAGTGAGAACAGCACATACCTCATGCTGCTCTCCTGAAGTGCACACTGAGCACCCTGAAGAGCTCAGAATCAAACACAGGATGATGTGCTCTGCTTGTGAGCCCAGCCTCCAAAGGAAAATGTGCTGCCTTGGCACTTAGGCAAAGTTGGGCCTCAGAGTTGAGCACAGTTAACGCTCTCACTTGGACATTTTGACCTCCTGAGATGATTTGAATTTAGCACTTTGATGTTAAATATCAAGATTTTATAAAAAGAAAAGGATAAAAAACCATTTTACATAAAATAAATAAATAGCCTAGACCAGACTAAACTTGTTCAGTTGAAGGGGATCTACAACAGTCATTTATCCAATTGCCTTACAACTTCAGAGCTGACCAAATGCTAAAGAATATTAAAGGTCCAAATGCCTCTTGAACATTGACAGGCATCACAGCCTCTCTAGGAAGCCTGTTTCAGTGTCTCAGTGCCCTCTTGGTTAAGAAGTATTTTCTTTGTACACTTCAAAACTAAGGAAAATTACACCCATTTTTTTATGTCAGACCTTTCCAATAAAGTTTTTACTTCTGGAAAAATTATAAGGCTAAATAATAGTAATCCTTAAAATAAATAAATAAATAAATCAGGAATCTGCAATCAAATTAATAACTAAGGTTTGTCTGTCAGACACTGTATAGTTATGCTGAATTGTACCAGATATCTGGGCTGTTTTTCACTCATCTCAAAATGCTGCCTATGTTGATAAAGAGTACTAAAATCAGCTAGTATGAAATGATTTCTAAAGGCTAAAATGTATCAAAAGTATTATTTTAAGGATTATTGTAACAGAGATTAAGATTTATGTGTTACTTTTTGAGATAAAACATGCTGATTTCTTGATTGCTGTATTATTTTGAGCTATGAACATGAAGAATTTCCAAAATTAGTTCCCTCCCACAAGCATTATTTTCTTAATCGTTTTAGTGCTGCTGCCTGGAACAAGTCCTGTTGATTTGATTCAGGAAAGCAAGCAGAGCTTCAACCAGCAGTGTCAGTACAATAGGAACAATAAATCTCCTTCACAATTTAAACAAGAAAATACTTGCCTTTTGAGAAGAGACGAGATAGCACAGCAACAGCCAACAGCTGTGTTCTTCTTAGAGAACCCTGTCTTGGACACACTGGTATAAGAAATTTTCCTTTTTGATCTGGATCCAAAAAATAAAGCTGTTTAAATACACTTAGCATGCGGCTGTTGCACCCTTTCCAAGCAGAAAACAAAGAGACATGCACTAAGTCCTTATTTGCTGAACTGCACCTTTGTTCTAGGCAGAATGCTAATGGAAAACCTGCTACTTGCACTGCTCCTGCTACTTTGCAAAGCAATGATTTGATCTGACAAAGAGCTTCTAGCAAAAAATATCCTGTTAATAAAACCAGAACCGCTGTGCTGTACCCTTTCAGAGTGAATGTGGGCAGAAACCAGCAGCAGTTCAGGGCATGAATAAGTGAAGCTGAAGGATGTAAAAGCCTTGGCCATGGTAGTGCATGGTAGTGTTTGTTGCCCTTCCAAGGAATTCTTGTGCAAGCATATTCAAGCAATGAAAATAAGATTTGATTGTTGACTAATTCTATCAATTTCTTAATATGCTTCTATCAACTCCATTGAGGCTGTCTCAAAGACAGTGTGAATCAGACATGTCAGTCCTTTCCTGGAGTACTATACCCCTTTTATGAAGAACAGAGATTGCTTAAAATGAAAAAGATGTAAAAACAGCTGTAAGGAGATGATGTGAATCAAGGAAAATACAATGTAAAATTAGGAACACTTTTTTTTTTTTTCCCCCTTTTTCTTTTATTCATTAAGTCCATGATAGTATTTGAGTAATTTAATTCTATGAGGCATAAATCAGTGAATTCTGGTTTGGACAGTGCCATCTGTCCCATTGCAAGTGTCACAGCTGGTACTGGGAAAAAATATCCATGCTTTTAATGAATTTACTCCCATGCTTTGAAGATTGCAAGTAGAAAGTTGATTACATTGACATTCAGCTTTTTCACTCATTAGTAAATATTCACAAACTCCTAAGTATTGAGGGGTATGAAAAGTAACAGTTAAATCATAGGATAGCAGTGGAGTTAATTGCTATCCTACTCTCTAGAGACACTCTTATCTACTCCAGTTCCTTGGGGATTTTCCATGTCTACAGTCTAGGTAGCCCTTTCTGATTTGTGGGATTTTCATCTTGTTTTCTTTGTCTCAGGAGTGCTTTCCTGCATTGCTTATGTGTGTGACTGCTTTATTGCCCTTTTTTATGTGAATCTCATTCATGTCCCTCTTTTCTGGCCACTTGCCAGCCAGAGAACAGCTTCTTATATCCCATTTATCTTCCTAATAAGTCTCTTCTTGAAACTCCTAGAGTCCCCATACAAATGACTCACAATCCCCCTGTGGAAGTAGCTGCTGTCTTAAGTGCTTCCTTGACTCAGGTGTTTGATCTCATCTTTCTCAGATGTCTTTGAAGTGCTTTATTAATTCCAGAGGGAAAAGAATATCACCTGAAATCCAGGTTTCTTCTTCCATTCAGCCTCGATGTTGTCCTGTTTTCAAGAAGGACCATGGACTCTCTTGAAGTGCACTGTTAAAATTAGTTAATTGCTGACATTTGATCACAAGAACCCTTCCACAACTTAAATATGATTAGTTAGCTTAAACCCACAGCAGATTTTGAAAAATCACTGAGGAAAATCATGGCAGTAGGTGACTGCACTTATGCAGGAGAAAGCTGGTTTGTTCCAGTAACATTGATATCAAAAGGGGTCTGTTTTGGAAAGGGATTAGCACTGTTTTAATCTCTTTAATATTCATAGAAATATAATATGAAGCGGTTTGGTTTGGTTTGGAAAGGACCTTGAAAGATCATCTAGCCCACCCCATGTGAGGCAATATCATATCAAGATGTTTATATACGAATTAATGTTCTGCCAGAGTTTGTTTTTTTAAAAAAAACCAAAAAAATCAGTGCGGAAGAGGTTGCCAAGAACGTTCCCCGCATGCCGCGGCGCCTGCGGGGCAGAGCGGCCGCGCTCCGTCTGCAGCACCGCGGACAGCGCCCGGGCAGCGCTCCCGACCCGGGCAGCGCCCGCGCTCCTTCCGCGGGCAGCGCCGCGCCCAAAGCGCTCGGAAGGGCGCATCATGTATGCGTGTGATGGCCATTAGTCTTAATGGCATGCAAACCAGACCCGGTCTTACGGGAACCGCACTTATGCAAGGAGCATGATTGATGATAATGGGAAATGGACTCACCCTTGGACATCCTGAATAGAGGAGCTGAGTGATTTGCACCTCTCTGAATGCAATGTCGAGAGGGCTTTGAACAGCAGAAGACACATAACATAGCGAAGTGTATTATATATACACTGAGGTCTACTCAGTGTTACGTTAGATAAATTTTATCTGTGGCATAACCTGAGTATTTCACTTAGATGAGTCAGAGAATGCGCTTCGTAAAACTTATGCTCCAGGGTAGATGGCATGAATTGCAGAAATGAAAAGGTATAAGCAAAATATTATTTACATCCTATGTTGTTTAAAGGGTTGAGTCTATACAGCACATGCCAGCAGCTGTGATGGTAAATAACACAATTCAACAGAGCCAACAAAATAACATGCAAGCTGATCTTGAAAGATAGTTTTTTCTGAAGCTTCTTGGATGATTTCAGTGCTGCTCTGTTGCTTAGCAGATGGATAGAAGGACTGATGTTTTCTCAAAAAGCTCTGCCTTTATTGCACATGAACTTCTGGCTGTGGAGCACATCCATGAGAAAATCTCCTGATTTTCCTGCTTGCTAGATTTTGGCTCTTGATGAAAGATCAGAGCTCATTACTGTCATGTAGTGCATGCAGAGTAATTTGAGCCCTTTCATCTGAACTCAAGTATTATTCAGGCAAAACTTAAAACAAAAGGGCAATTCTTAAAATTCCATGCAGGCAAGATAGTTCAGTGGAAAGAAAAAGTTATTTTTTTTAGTGTAAAGACCTGAGTATAGAGTACTCCTGGTTAAGAACAAATGGTCTTGATTATGTGTGTTTAAAGCTGTGCTCTATATTATTGTTGAAGTTTTCACATGCACATTAAATTGGTTTTTTATACATAGAGTTGTAGCTGCTTCTTCAATCTTGAAATACGAAATGGCTTTCAAAAAAGCAGACGTACCTCTGAGCAAGTGCAGCCTGTCAAGTTCTGTGCATAAAAAAGAAATCCTATGACCTGCTTTTCTGTTCAGTGTGTTAGCTAAAATATTTTTGGCACAACAAGAGAGATGGCTCCTTGGCTCCTTGCCATATGCGTCTTTTTCGTACCTGGAGTCATCAGCTGCTTGACTGCCCTCCCTTTCTTCCTCACTGTAGCCCTAGAATACAAAATACTCGATAAATGTTCATTTTCTTGTACATTATTTATAACGGTTTTCACACCCCAATGTTAAATTGAATGGATATATGAAGTTCTCAAAAATGGGTGGATAAGATATCCTGTCTGTAGGCTTTTGGGCAGAAATGAGATAACTCACAGTAGTATTTTTAGATGTGCATGTGTTTTAAGATTGCGCTTCACACAGTCCTAGGATGCACTGACACAGATATTCTTAAACACATCAGTGACCTAAGCACAAACTGAACAACAAGCAGTTTGCCCTGTAGTGTTTGTGAAGGACAGAGAAGGTCCGAGGAGCAGTGCCCGTGCACCCCACCAAAACTCCTGTTGCAGCTGTGGGGACAGCAGAGCGAGCCGTGCAGCAGCCGTGCCATCCCCATGGTAACGGAGCGCAGGGATGGCGACTCAGAACTGAGCATGCACTGTTCCTATTGCTGTGCAGCCTCTTGCCTCAGGAATTTTTCTGTGCTGTCTCCAAACAGAACCTTGCTTTTTCCCTCAACCATCTGGAAATACAGAGCTTGCAGAGCAGCCCTGTACTTCTAGACAAGACTGAATAAACAAAGGCAAATTTTATGTCAGAATGCTAAGCCACCACAAATGTAAAAGCCGTTAATCTACTTGTTGAAGAGACTGTGGAATGAATTCTGCACTTCTTGAATAAAGAGTTAGGTGACATTGCATGCTTTTAGATTCCTTCTGTTCCCTCCCCACTCAGGAAGCTCAGCTGTAAATTTTCCTGTTGCTCAGTGAAAGGAGGTGGATTAGACAGCATGTTACCTGCAACCACCTCTGTGAATCACTTGGAAAAATCTGTTCTTTTTTTCATCAAGGAGGAAAGCAGAAATGGGTTCAAATTAAATTACCTGAAAATATCAGTGGGGGAAAGGTATTTTCTAAACAATATTTTAAAAGCCTCCAGTGGTTTGGAACCCAGTTATTGGTGGAAGGTTCCTTGTCAGCAGACTGAGCCTGTGTCTTGGTTTGGAAAGACAGGTGCCTGCTAAAGGAGACAGGAGCCTCCCCTGAAATGGACAGCCTGCTCTATGTACACACCAGATTTCTCCACTTTTCTCCAAGCCAAGCAGTACCCAGATAACTAGTGGTGTGAATATATACTATGGTGCACCCCTCATCAATGTTTTATAGCACAGACTTACTGTCCTTCTCACCACAACTTCTGGGGTGCAGACAATGTGAGCTCAGGGTTACCATGGACAGTTGAGCAGATATACCACAAAGACTTTCATACATTCTGTTCCATGGTTAGTGCAGTAAATTTGCATGCAGGCACCACATTTCACATAACACATGCCTGAGATTCAAGTTTGCACACACCAAGGGCTGAACATGCTGCAAAACCCCCCAGCTCGAACCATGACCTTTCTCTTTGCTTATGTTTCTGAATATAACACTTATATTTAGAATATAAGGAAGTGTGACTCATTCATCTCCACAGAATTTGTCCTTCTATTGGCACCTTTCTCATTTCTTTCCTCAGAAAATTAATCTCTTTTCTCTCTCTGTGTACTGTAAGGTTTTCATTATTTTACTATTTTCATTGCTTCTTTTTCTGGGATTTCCTACTATATCTGTATGGACAATATTGGCATGGCCAATGGGCAGAAGGATTTGAATCCCTAAGGCAGGAAAATGTAATCTGATTTGCATAGTATTTTTCTGTAATGGTGAATCTTCCACTGAAGCATCAAAAAGAGGATTTTCACATGGCCAAGGATTTAACCCATAGTTCCTAGATATGATGGTGATAAATATGCCAGAAATTCACCCCCAAAGACATTATTGTTAATATGCACAGGAAATTAGGTTTGTAGAGCTGCCTGTACGTGTTTCTTCTAATGACTAGATTCTGAATCTTTTCCTGGCTTTAAATGAAATATTTTAATTACATTTCCTTTTTAAACTGTGTGTATTTTTTTTGCTGAACATACCAAGTGGTGACACATGAAAGTACATGTCTTAAGAAGAGAGGAGAATAAAGAAAAGGTTTCTGAGATGCTGTTTTTGAAACTAACATTTACTGACAAGTTTGTTACACTACCCAGCAGTGCTGACCTTATTATGCCAGTCTCATCTTCAGGAAGCCTCCATGCAGCAATGGGAAAAGAGAGTAGCCTATTTTTATAAAATACAAAATGTTCACAGCTCACAATGCTCACTGAAGCAAACACATCTTATAATGACTTTAAAGGAATAATAATAATAATATTAATAATAATAGGGTAGTTTTTTCTTGTAAGAGAAAATCTGCTACTATTCAAAGCATTGTGCTGGATTATAACCAGGACAGGTAGGCAGAAATTTTGCCTGAGAATTCAATGAATAAGGCATTTGAGAATGAATCTATAAGCCAGATGTTATTTGCAGGGGTATGTTTGTTTGTGTACCAAGATTTTGGGAGCACCCCTGAAGGGGTGGCTTCCGTGAGAAGATGGCAGAAGCTTCCCCCACGTCAGACAGAGCCAGTTCCAGACAGCTCCAAAGCAGCCACTGGCCAGAGCTGAGTCCTTCAAGCTTTGTTGGTAGTGCCTCTGTGATAATGTGCATAAGAAAGGTTAAAAAGGGCTGCACAGCTGTTGTGAGAGACAAGTGAGCAAATATGAGAAAAACTGTCCTGCAGGCACCAAGGTCAGTGAAGAAGGAGGGGACGATGTGTCCCAGGCACTGGAGCACAGATTCCCTTGCAGCCCTTGTAAAAGACTGTGGTGCTGCATCCTGTCCCCCTGCAGCCTGGGGAGGACCCCACACGAGGGGGGGAATATGCCCTGGGGGCAGCTGTGGCCCATGGAAACCCTACAGTGGAGCAGATTCCTAGCAGGAACTGTGCTCTGTGGGAGAGGATCCATGCAGGAGAAGGCATCACTGGCAGGATGTGTGGAGGGCCCACCCAGGAGCAGTTTGCTCCCAAAGGACTGTTCTCTGTGGGAAGGACCAACACTGGAGAAGTTTCTGAAGGGCTGTATCCTGTAGGATGTGCCCCATGCTGGAGCAGTGGAACAGCCTGAGGAGGAAAGAGCGGCAGAGGCAAAGTGATGAGACAGTTGTGAACTGTCTCCAACCTGCATGCCCCATATCCCTGACCTACTTGGGGCTGAGAAAGTAAAAGAGTCAGGAGGGAAGCTAAGCTTGGGAAGAAGGGATGGTGGAGGGGAAGGTAATTTTAATTTTGTTTTTATATTTCTCACTTTCCTGCTGGTTTTAACAGACAATAAATAAAATTATTTTTACTGAAGTCATGTCTTTTTACCCATGTTGGTAGTTGGTGAATCATCTCCCTGTCCTTAGCTCAATTTATGAGCTTTTCATTGTTTCTTCTACCTGCATCCTGCTGAGGAGAGAGCGATGGAATGACTTGCTGAGTATCTGGTGACCAGCCAAGGTCAACACATCACAGGGGGCTTCAATTTCAACAAACATATTTCACACTAGAAAGTTCCTTTTACCTCTTTTTGGGGGTTAACATTCTTATTGAGCTTAAAAAGATTAACAGGTATTCATAGGTTGCAGAGGCTTTCTGTTCTTAGGAATACCTTTGGTCTAGCTCTCACCATCTGCAGGTCTTTTCATGCCCCACTGAAAAAGGGTTCACATTCTCAAGCTGTGTACCACAAGTTTTAGCCCTGTCTCAGAAACTCATAAGAGATAGCAGGAGAATTGGAAATAGATGATTTTCAAGGTTTCTTCCAGAGCCAAACCATTCTATGATTACATGATGCATTTAGCTGTTGCCCAAGGCTCCTCCTTCTGCGACAGGTTCACAGAAAAACTGATCAAAGATAAATATATATCCATTCACTGGAAGCTGAGGAGCTGGCTTCAGACCAGAACACGGAATTCAAACTTCATCAGTGGTGCAAAGAGAGGATGGTTTTATTTTGAAGGGCAAAGACATCCATTCACTTCCTCCTTAACTCCTCTATATCATGTGATATTGAAGCCTTGTTTAAGGGAGCTAGTAGAAATTCAGGTTAATTTGATAATTTTTTATGAGTTCTCCCAGGAAGCAACAATAAACCAGATAGCCACTGAAAGTTTGATTTACAGAATAATACAAGAATTAGCTGATTTTTAATAAGCCAATTTGACACCTACCTGCAGATAGATTAGGATGATATGTTGTAACAGGTGATATAGAGTTATCTGAGCCTTACCACATATGGCAACAGAACTGTCAGAAAATTTGTAATTATTAGCATACATGCTGCCAGTGAATGAGCAGGCAGAAACTGAGCAATTCTGGACAGTCTTGGTGCAGTATTTTTAGTCAGAAGCACTATACCTGCGACTGCCTCATTCAGTCCCCTAGTGAAGATCACTGCTGGATTCTTGACTGACATTGTCTCAACCATTTCCACCTGACTTCTATTTTTCACGTTTTTTCTGCTGTCTCTGCAGTTCTGATGTAGTTCCATGATCTGTTCAATGGACCTGAAGCTCCCAGAGCTTGGGAAGCTCAAGCTGGTACATACCACTAAGGAATTAGTGGCAATGGGTGCTACAAACCCATCAAAGTTTCAATGCAGTGCTGACTTCCCACAGAAAATCACACCTGGTATAAAACATTTGTCTTGTGTTTTCAAACTACTAAAACACTTGGGTTCAAAGAGTCTAAAAAGTAATTTAACTTTCTAGGTTGAACACAATGACTGAAGATAAAGGAACTAGCAAGGGAAGCAAGTTAATCACCTATGCTTAATACAGAACAGAAGAACTTGTATTATGCAGAGAGAAAATGATAAAAAAACAAATGCACTTGTTGCAGTCCGGCTCGCTGCAACCCCGAGTCTGGTACAGCCAGGGGGAAAGTGGCAAAAATAGAGGGATGGGAATGATGGACTTGCCCAAAATAAAGAACGTTTATAGCAAAATAATAAATGTAGAAACTGCATGATCTGGGAGGCAATATCCAAAGATCAGGGGGTGTGGTGAGCATAACAATATATAGGGGAATTCTGAGGGCAGGCTCCAATCACAAACATGAACTTGGAACATGACCTTATATGTGACAGGTCCCAAACCAACAGAGAACAAGAGCCAGAAACATGACCTATTACAGAATAATCCCATTAGCATACTAACTCCCACAACCCCTCTTCTCACCATAACCTGACCAGGTATCTCCCTTCCAGTACCCTGCTTTCCAGGGTCTCAGGTTAATGCCTCCTGTATATGCTGCCAAGGCTAAACCACCATTCATCCCAGACAGTTTTGTTCCTATACACACTTGCTGGTAATCTCAGTGGAGGTGACATGAACAAATGCCTTTTGTCACCAAAGCAGATCACTTGTTTGGATAAGTGAACCATGCTTGCGAGAAGCTTCCCCAGTAATGGCTTATCTTCTATTTCATTGGAAGAGCAAGGATTTCAGTTTCCACAGCTGTCAGTCTGATATGTGTTTCTATGTCTCATACCTCCTGATGGTGGTAGCCCTGCAGAGCTTTCATGTTTCAGTTTGACTCAGATCAAACTGATCTTACTGACAAGGAATGCGATCTCTACAATATGATCTTCTGCTCTGTGAGCTCATTTCATTTGAAAGGGAATCATAGAATTGTTGAGTTTGTAAAAGACCTGTAAGACCATCAGGTCCAGCCAGTCACCCAGCACTCCCAAGTCCACCACTTAACCATGTCCCTGTACACCACATGTCTGTTAATTATCTCAAGGGTTGGTGACTCAACCACTTCCTTGGGCAGCCTGTTCCGAAGCTTTACAATGCTTCCAGGGAAGAAATGTTTTCTAATATCAAACCTAAACTTCCCTGGACACAATTTGAGGTGATTTCCTCTTGTCCTATCACTTGTTACTTCACAGAAGAGACCAAATCGCACCTTACTGCAAGCTCCTTTCAGGGAGTTGTAGAGAGTGATAATGCCCCCCTGACCCTCCTTTTCTCCAGTCTAAACACCCCCAGCTCCCTTAGCTGCTCCTATCAGCTTCCAGCTGTCAGTCTCAGATTAGAGTACATTTATACTGTTTGCACGTTAAAGAAAATAAGGAAATCTGATTTTCTGGAGACTTCAATCGCTTGCTGTTAAGAAACCTGGGAATCTTCTTGTTACCAAATTTAGAAGTTGTACACTTCTTTGAATCAGTCAAAGTGAACTTTGGTGCTACTGTAACCAAACATTTAAAATCAGATAAATGAGAGATAAAATATTCTAAATTCCCGTAAAGCACAAGCCATAAAACAATATGTGAAAATATTATGAGTTTAATGAAGGTGCATGCCTACAAAGAAGGTAGGTATTTGCTGTGAAGTTAAGAACCAAAGTAATGAGGAAAAACGTCTTCCTTTCTTCAATGAAATATTGAGTTTACTTAATCTTCTATTTTCCCAGTCCCTTTAGAATTAAGGGAAATGTGGTATATGTTTTCCTCTGATGCCAAATACTGCTGTGAAGTCCTAGTGAGACTTTGTAAGTACGGTCCAGAAATAAATTTCCCCTCATATTTTATGAGTAGATTAGAAAAATACAAAGCTGAATAAATGTACCTTTTTGCCAGGCAGGTGGATGGATACACCTTACCCCAAGCTGCAGTCTGTGTGAAAGAAATATTGCTTAGCTTATCTATAATTTATCATGACTAGTCTGGATTCCTGTGCTTTTTATATGAAGTGATGGTGATGGCATGCTAGGAGTATGTTACTGAACTTCAAAGAAACCAGGCAAACAGAGAAAAGAGAGTGAGAATAGTTGAACACTGATCAGACTTTCTACCTGTCAGCAGTTGCATTTTAGATCAAAGATGTTATTTATGTGCAAAAACTGTAGTCCATCTCAGTAATCAAAACCATTTCTAACACCACAGTGAAAACAAAGCCATAGAATTTCCCCCTGGCTTTTCCAATGTTTCCATAGGATTTCATCATCCCTTCTCCACTGACAGGAAACAGGAACCCTTGTCTATGTTCTGTGAAGAAAATCTCTAGATCCACCCTCATGCAACCTTCATTGTATTCATAACTGAAAAATCAAAAACTCCTAGGTGTGTATATGGTATCTCTCTTTCTTCTCATTAAACCCTTTTGTTCAGGTGCTGTGTGACAGAGACCTCTGAACCTGATAACTCTTGATGTGGGTTCTGCTGTGTGAGCTGATCTGAAGATGCCTTCACACAGAATCTTCTTACTGATTCTTCTGAGCTGGTTTTATCAGCAGCCAGTTTGTTTCAGCAGCGCTTCCATTTCTACTCATAAACATCTCAGTTCTGTATATTATTTGCAATGTTATTGATTGCAGAATGGTATGTAGCAGGTATTTTGCTTTTAGACTAAAGTGTATTTTAAAATATGTGACAGTATTTCTTTTGAATTATAACATGGGGGCCATCCCTGATATAGGGTTGTTCTGAATTCAATGCTGACTACTCCTGCTCTTACATTCACAGTTAATATGAGAAAAGTATGGTAGCAGTTATCAGACCATAAATTTATCTATAAACTCCTACCCCAACCCTCACCCTGTAATCTAAAAAGTCTTAATGGAAGACAGAAGTAGCTGACAGTAAGAAAAGGTCACAATCACTAAATCACATTCCATTTGTTCAGGCAGTCTGGCTTTCCTCAATCTTGTTGTGGGGGCTGTTTTTCAGTGGAGATTGTACTTTCATGCACTGTGATGCATTGAGGAACATCAGACCTCAGTAACTCACTTTAATTTTCTCACAGAAATTAAGCATTTATGCTCCTTTGCTGCTGAAGAAAATGATAATAAATCCATGACTCCAGACAGATCCTGAGAGCTGTTCAAAGCAACCTTGACTTTCCAGTCCATCTCTTTGGTTTGGCTGTGAGGTTATTATGGACTACTTATGCCTTGCTAAAGGCACTTAAACAGGTTTCCAGCTATTCTATGACCCATTCATCTCATAATACAGAGCCATCAGGCTTGTCAAGTGTGAGGTACCCCTGATATATCTGTGCTAGCTGCTCCCAGTCAAATTTTTGTGCCTGGAAATGTCCTGCAGGAAAGTTTGTTTCCTAATTTTCCTGTTGACAAATACTAAGCAAACAGGCTTCTTATTTTCTTGCCCTTTCAAGATGGGTGCTACATTTGCCTTTATTACAGTCACTGGGGATTTCACCTAACTTCTGTTGCCTTACAATGATGACTTAGAGTGGCCTTACAATAGCCAATGGCGGCTCTTGTACCCACAAAATCATCTCCTCTAGTTCTCTAGGCTTGTTTGCACTCACTTTTCTTAAGTGATCTCTAATTTTGTTCAAAAAGTCAGAGACAGCTGCACAGTGGGAAAGTATCTTCACAGTTGATCTTAATATGGGAACATTTACACCATCTTCATTAAACTTGGAAGTTATAAAAGTGTCTGCAAATCCAAACCAGTTTAATAAAAGATTGAAAAATTGTGCTATAATAATACTGCTCCACAATCTTTAATTTAAATCAGACTACATTTAGTCTGATATGGATTTTCTTTTACATAAATGTCAGGGTTTTGGTATTTTGGTTTTTTGTTTGTTTGTTTGTTTGCTTGTTTTCTTGGTGGTTTTTTTTTTATTTGAATCTTTCTTCTGGAAGATTTATGTAGACAAAACAACTCTGCCTGACAGAGTTACTCACTAAATGTCATGCATTAAATCTGATCTGAAAATAAGTGTCTTTCAATACAGAAGATAACAGGGGCTTTTGAATATTCACTCTTTCTAAGGCATCTATTGTCTTAGCACACATCTGAATGCAATGAATAAAAATGGAAGAAAATTTCATTAATTCCAGCCTAAAACTGTATGTCATGCTTCAGGGGGCAGCATTCTAAAAACATACTGTGTTTGTCAGATGGAACTTGTTAATGTATGATGGTATGAATATAAATTCACATGGGACAGGACCATTCTGGTTTGCATGCATGAATTAACATTTATTTCTATTTTGTCCAGAAATTCAGTCTTAACTAAATAACTTCCTTGCAGAGATTTTTTGGTGAGGTTTGTTTGTTTGTTTGTTTGTTTGTTTGTTTTACATTGGAGATTATTGGATTATACACTGTACTGTTGGATTCAACAGAATGCCATCTGGTCAAGGAGGTGATTGTCCCTGTGGTGTGTCCCCCCCTTGAGTGCTGTGTGCAGTTTGGGGCTCCACAGTACAAATTTTTAGAGAGTATCCAGAGAAGGGCCACCAAGGTGGTGAAAGTCCCCAAGGGCAAGACTTACAAGCAGTGGCTGAGGTCACTTAGTTGGCACAGCCTGGAGAAAGGAAGGCTGGGGAGTGCCCTTATCACAGCCTGCAGGTTCCTCAGGGAGGGCAGGGGAGGGTGAGGTGCTGATCTCTCTCTGGTCACTACCAGTAGGACACAAGGAAATGGAGTAAAACTGTGTCCCAGCAAGTTCAGATTGGACTTTAGGAAAAGTTTCTCCACTAAGGAAGTAGCCAATCACTGGAAGAGCCTACCCAGGGAAGTGGTTGTGGCACCAAGCTGGCTGGAGTTCAAGAACTATCTGGAGTGTGCTCTTAGCCATATTTTAAAATTTTACCTAGTCCTGCAAGGAGCAGGGAATTGGACTTGATGATCCTTATGGGTACCTTCTGACCCGAACTATTTTATTATTCTATGTGTCAAAATGTGTCTAAATAATAAGCAAAATCTTCTAGGCAGACAGATTTCCACAGGATATGCTTATACCCAGCTCCTGGGATCTGGAGAAATTTTGGCAATGCCTCTGAGCTCACATACCAGGAGCTACAGGAAAGCAGAGAACTGGTCCCATGGGGTGCTGAGCTCCTTCAGACCTTTTGGGTGTCTCTGACATCTGGGTGTTGTGAAGAACCCTCTGTGACTGAGCCTACAGAACCCACGCTGGCATCCCACAGGGTTTGAGAGCTTGCTGTGTGCACCAGGAGAGGGACTGAAGGTTTGCTGCATTAGATAGGCATTTAAATAGTCACTGTTCTCTTCTTTCTTTACTCTTGCTTGTTCTCCCCATGATGGCCTTGACTCTGACTGCACTGGTGAAGAGCAAATGGTCTTTCTATAGCTTTTGTCTCCACCACCTGTCCATAATGACACCAGGAATAATGCAGCCTCATGCAGATCTCGTGTCCAGAGTTAGGCTTTAGCTTAAAATGAAAAGCTGTGTATAACTTTTGCTTATCTGATAGCGTGTCATCTGTAAGTGGGTAGCATAGCAGCTGCTCAAAGCTGTTCTATTTATTTTTTCTTTTTTCCCGCTCAAGTCTTGCAGTCTGAATGTTAGGGGAAAAAAGTGAATTCAGAATTGAATCTCCCTTTCATCTTAGAAGTGAAATACTGGGAAAAAAAAAATCCCTTCTCAATCACATAGAGAATATAATTTTCTTGATTATTTCAGCTTTCTTGGAAATTCTCATAATCCAGATCAAACTATTCAGACATATTCAGAATGAGAACTGGAATCTGTCTGGCTTCATGGTTCTTTAGAGAAGTGATTTTAAGGACAATGTCGAAGTCTCTCCAAATGAGAGCAAAGGCTGACACCCAGAGGCAGGATCATGTAGCACTTTGTGGTGGCTCATGCAAATGTGAACACTGCACATCAAAAGGAGCTTCAAGAATGGCTTCTGGGGAACCTTTTCATGTACTTAGCTGTAGTTCAGGTTAATATTTGTATAAACCAGCTTTGAGCAGGAGGTCAGACTAGAGACTTCATGAGGTACTTTCCAGCCTGAATTGCACTGCAATTCTGTGACTGATTTCACACAACAATATTACATGTGAAGAAGAGCATGGGACTGGGGACTACTTGCAGAAATCTTCATTTAATTCATTAGCTTAGCACCACTTTGGGACAGAGATAAAGGAAGACTCAGCTACTTACATAATCACATCATTTTATCTCATTCTGTAGTATGAGGTAAAAATAATCTACAAAACTACCTTTTAGCCTGAAATTCAATTAGTCTGGAAGGCTGTAAAATATGAGAAATATTAGACCATAATCCATGAAGACAATTTATTAAAAAAATACATCTGTCCCCAGAAACAAGGCTTAATATAAAATACATAATGACCATTCATTGCTTTTATAAATTAAAGCTGCTGCAGGTCTGTTGGTCTGCAGAAATATTTCTAAATATTGAACAGTCCTTGCCTTACAGAAAAAGCAAGGGAAGACTGATCTAAGGAACAGATTCCTATTTTCATAAGGGGCCTGAATGATGACTGCCTTGGACATTGCTCAGAAGTAAATATGCCATCACATAACTCATAACTCTGTTATTATGCTTCAGTGCTGGCTTTTCCTAATTTCCAGGTGCCTTATTTTATAATATTAGCAATATTTTCTTCTGATAGACATGCTATCACATAAGATGAGTGTAAATGTTGGAATTATTAAATTCACTGCAACGACTTAAGGGATTTTCTCTTCCCTGCCTTTTTCTCACCAGAATAGTAATCTTAAAAGCATTCAACTTATATATTTGTAGTTTTGGCGCACTGTGTGCATGAATCCAGTCCCTAAAGACATGAGCTGTGCTCAGTCTTTACCTGCCCTGTAAAGGAAAAGGATTTCTTCAACAACTTTTGCTGACACTGGCCTGTGTGGGTGGTGCAAGCTCCCACTGCTAGCAGGTAAGCAAGATGTGTGGATCTGATGCCAAAAGCTCTCCAGGGATCTCAGATATTTCTAGCTGGGATAAAGCAGACTGGTCTGTGAGACTGCACGCTGCTGGATGCAATAAACTGTTTGTAGAGACGTATCTTCTGCTGATGTTCAATGCTTGTGGCTGAGCTGGAGCCAGCACATGGAGTTGTAGCTATGGTGTGTTTGGGGAGAGGCAGCCTCTCTGCATGGCTGAGCACATTATTGTACAGTCCCAGCCATTACTGTGATGCCTGGTGTACTTGAAAGACTCTCCTCTGGAAGTGGGACAGAGCTCTTTGTTGCTGCTCCAGCCCTTTCCATCTGCCTTTCTCCATGACAGCTGTGTCCTGTCCTCATATTGGAAATAGGAAATTCAATTTTTTTCCTACTTGCTGTGAAGCCTTGGGTAGACTCTGCTCCTGTCTTGCACCAAAGCTCTTTTCTATCCCTGCTGATCCTTATTCAGTGCTTCCAAGTCTGCCTGTGGCTACTCTGGTTTCTCCTCACTAGACATCATCCCTTCCACCTCTATATCACTTTATCATTTCCTTCAGAAAAAATTACAGAAGGAAAAAATCCGTTATTCTAGACAAGTTTTAATTTCTGGTTTGGTACATTGCCCATAAAACATATTTCTAATCCATTCTAGTCTTCTGCTGTCAGTCTGAACATGTTCCAACCTGTTGACAGGAACATTTTATTTCAGACTTGTCACCAAATACTAGAGATGGATGGAGCACCTGTTACCGTGTGTGTTCTAACACATAACCATAGAATAATTTAGGTTAGAAAAAACCTTTTAAGATACTCCAGTTCAACCATTAATTTAACCAAGTTCACCCCTAAGCCATGTCACTAAGTACCACATTTACTTGTATTTTTAATGCCTTCACAGGTGGTGATTCCCCACTTCCCAGGGCAGTGACAAAAGGGGACTTGACATCGAGAAGGAGTAAGCTCATTAATGTGGGATGGGGAATGACTTGGTGCTTTGCTGCATGTCAGATTGGGACAATGGCTTTAGCTAGAGCAGAATTAAACTTTTAGGGCCACAAGATGGCAGAAGGGAACAAGGCAAGACTGCAGGGAGGGGATTTACACAGCTCTAGGTTTTCCTCAGCTCTGAGCCAAATAATAGTTATGAACAGTGATTCATTTACCTTCTGGGCCACAATGGGATCTCCATAGCAAACAAAGGAAATGTCTTCATTGATGCTGAAGGGAAGCAGGTGACACTCAGGACACAGTTGATGCTGAAAAACTAGCATAATAATAACTCAGAGACTAAAGACATCAAGAGTCAAGGAACATTCTGGCTTTTATAATGATGGTCTTTAAAAGAAGTATATTCCATAGGTATCAATTTTATACTCTCAAGTAAGAGTATGATCATAATAAAAAACCCCTCTTTTTTCCTGGTTTTGTGCTTTTCTTTTTTTTTTTTTTCATTATTTTCTCTTTTTTTGTTTTTTTTTTCTCTTACTGTGTATTTTTTTCATCATTTTCATTATTGTCTCAACTAAATGTACCCATCAGGATGCAATCCCTGTCCTGATGCAGTATGTGTTTACCACAGGCTCTTTTCCCTAATTTAATGCAAATAATTATGTCTCCTTCGGTGGCCAAAAGCCTGAGCAATCTTTTCCTGCTCCTGGGCTCTGCCCTGTTTGGGGCAGATAATGTTCCCACCAAAGCTGAGACTTTGCTGCTCTGAGCAGCTCTGGGCACCCTGAGAGCTCAGAGAGTGGGTGCCGAAGTCCCTGCCGTACACTCTGCCACAAGCAGCGCTCACCGGGAGCTGCTTGGCTCTGCTAAGTGGTTCTGACTCTTGCTAACAGTCCTGGAAGCAATTAACAAGTCACTTTTGCATCCAGTGGATCTGGCCTCATGACTTACCAGTGCTTCTTTGTTTATTTGAGAGGGGGTAGTGGCTCTGTGCAGATTTGTCACCTTGCGATGTAAGCCATGTGCAAATGGCACAAATACGCTGTGCCTTGGCAAGGAGCTGAACAGCACCAGCCTGGCAGCTCTCCAGGGCACAGGCCCACTGAATTACCAGAGAAAATCAAATAGAGCAGCTTTTAGGCATTGCCCACCATCAGAAGTGGCCCTGTCTGCGGGCCCCTGTCTTTGTGTCCCCCATGCCCTGCACGAGCAGTGTGCAGAAGTGGGGGAAGTGGGTGTAGTGGTGTCATGGCTTGGTTTTTAGTTAAAGAGGCATCTTTGTCTTATAAATGATTGACTCCGCAGCCAAATTAAAAAAATATTGACAAAGATTTATTAATTACAAATTGGAAAAAGAATCCACCACAGCCAAGACAGCGTCAACTCCGGAATTTGGCGCTGGGTGAACCTGGATCCGACTGACAGAGTGCCAGTGTTTCCCCGGAGGTTCACCCTGATTGCTTCGTACTGCCTGCTTATATACTCTATATTCTCACTGAGGCCTGAATAACACAAACACAGGATGTCCTTTGTGTTTGTTCATATGTAGAGTTTGAACATAGGGATGCAAAGATTCACTCCCGGTCCTTCCTGGATGTTCTTTTCTCATGGATGGCCGAGTCCATACAGATGCAAAAGGCGTGCCTCGATGTCTGTATAGCTGTCTTTCACATGTGCTCGGGTGTTACTGGTGTTTTGGGAAGCCCGATGCAATCAGCTCCTGCCGTCCTGAATGGCCCGGGAGGCTCCTTTCATCATCTAAAGACTTGATGTTATCTTTAGCATGTTCCGGGAACTGCTTGAATAGAAATGAGACCCTGCTCCCAGCTGGAGTGGTCAAGGACATGTGGTGGATCAATGTAATATTTTATACATACATATATTTACTAACAGCATGAATTAATCACTCATATATAACATTTGGGATGGGCTGAAGCCAGGCCATGGGCTTGCAGGAAGTCCCTGTGGCTGGCCAGGGCAGGGCTGTGGTGCTCTGGGGGCTGTAGCTCATCCATTAGAGCCCCAGTTGAAAAGCAGCTGCCTCAGGCCATGCTGGGCTATGGCCAAGCATTCCCAATGGGATAGGGCCTGCTCAGCTGCTCCAGCTCTGAGCTGGCCCTGAGTCCTGAAGAGACCCTTTCTGCCCTTACCACTGTAACAAAACTTGATATTCCTATTGCTATTTTAGTCCTATTGTTTTCTGACTGGGATTGTTGCCTCCTGGCTTTTGGGTAGCATGTAAAGCTTTTGATTTTAGCTAGTAAATCCTAAATAGTCAGTTGATGACAGTTTGAGGGATGACCTGTGTTGGTGCATGTAGTTTGGCTGGCAAAAAGGATCCCACCTCCACATATGGAGGCTTGACACTTGTTTCCAACCAGGCAGAGTGGGAGTTAGAGTAGTCTTTTATTTCCCAGCAGAGTGATCAAAAGTCCAGGCTGGAGAGGTCCCTTTGGCTTGTCTAATTGGGCTGATCTGCTATCTGCAAATAATTACATATTTGTTATACCCTTGACTCTGTAGCACTTTCCTGTTCCCCATTCTGTATCTTCACTGGGTGAGAAACTGGACTGTCACTGGTTAATTGCTCAGACAATCGACCACTTAATCGCCCATCACCACCGGCTACAGTTGGATGTTGAGCAAGATAAGGGAACAGGCTGATAAGAGGCAAATCCAATGAAGTTGGATAGTGCTTTTTGTCATGCCAAGGACCTTATACAAGTGGCTCAGCCATGAAAACTCACCTCAGGAAAAGTATTGGCCCATGCACAGGTAGCCTGAGGGTACTCATCTCTGCTGAGGGGCCATAATGGTGCAGAGTTGACTCACTTTGCTGATGTAAGCAGCGTTTTACAAGGTGTCATAACTGTCAAAGACACCCAAAGTGCCCCATGATCCAAAGTGTTACATCATCCAGTATAAAGCTTCCTGCCCAAGGAGAAGCACCTGGGTGTTCCCACGTGAACTTGAGCAAATATAAATCCAGTGGACTCTGTTTTCATGGACTTCTGCCGCTCCCAACGATGAAGACCGGGATCCTCACCACCAGAAAGACCAGAAGAAGAGGACCAATGGGATGCTGTCACGATTCACGTGGTAGTGATATTTTTTCTATTTAATCTGACCGTGTCACTCTCATTTTCTCCTCCCACTCTTGTTTCCTATTTTTCCTATCTCTATCACTCTGTGTCACATTTATGGTTAAATAAAAATCCACATTATTGACTTCAGCATATGGTCTCATTTGAACCTTAATTTGGACAGAGGCATCTCTCTGATAATTTTAATAGCCAGGGCACACTGCACTGGTTCTCTTGGCTTGGCCTCTCATCTGAAATCTGAACATATTTAAGGAGCCCATGCAGAGATGCTCCTCCTGAAGCTAGATGCATACTGAAGGAACATGAAAGTTTTGACAGAAGTAATGAAAGATTGTCCACCTTTTTGTAAAACAAGTTAAAAATATTTTAAGGATGTTTTGACAGAATGCCCTTCAGATTAAGAGTAGGAGAATGATGGCAGAATTGTCTCTCCTGTCTATCAGGCTGCCTTGGAACCATTTTAATATTTAGCTTGAAACAGATGTAATTTCTTGGTCCTCAATACAGGCTTTCCTGCCTTATCTTCCTGTGCTGTAGTGAAAGGGCAAGAATATGAAAGGATAGATGATTTTGTGGAAACTGAGAATGAAACTGTTACTGTTTTATTTGGAAATAAAACAGTTTGTTAAAGATAGATATAGCCTCACTGAATACTGGGGAGTAGAAAAAAATGTTGCTTTCTTCCATCTAGAGATGTCCATAAAGAGCATGCTTTTCTGACTGTTCTCTTTCGTGTTTCCTATTTCCCTGAATATTTCATGTGGGATTTCTCCACAAGAGCGGTGACTCAGTCCATGCAAACCACCAACTCTCCCACTTACCCTCTTGTGAAGGAAAATTTATTTCAGCTAAATTGGGTGATTACAGTCAGGGAGGAGAAATGTTTGCCTTTTCAATTGGAGGAGAAGTCAGAGACCCCTCAGAGTTCTTAAATGAGATGAATGGCATTGCCTAGTTGATCCCCTTGTACCCCCAAAAAACCCAAACTTTAGGCCATACTGGATGTATTTTGATTTCAAGCCAGGATTTGATCACCTACCAGTGCAAGGTTTCCTGCCTTTGCTCCTATTTACAACCATGTCCATATATAGCAGGGAAAATATGGCTCAAAACACTTTCTGGTAATTTAGCAGTCATATGATATGGACATTGCAAGACATTGAAATAGGTTAGACATCAGTCAGCAATGGCTTGGCCAAAAAAATAAAATATATAATATTTCTTCTTTGATGACTGAATCTGTGTACTTCAAGCATGGTGCACTTAACAGTCATCTAAAAGTATATTTGCATGCAAATATAGGTATATATATGTATGTATATATATATATATATATATATATATATATACACACACACCCCCTATATATATATATGCATGCACATATGAACACAGACATGCACACAAATCTTTATGTGTACACATATGATAGGAGCCACATGAAATATATATTATATGCATGGTCTGCATATAATATACATATTGTGCCTATATGTACATATCTGTCCATGTATATACACACACATTTTACACATATGTGCATACTCATATATATATATATACACATCTATGTGTTGTGAGTACAGATGATCTACCTGCATGTATACATACAGTACTTATGTGATTCCTAAAGTATAAGCCTTTTATGATAACATGTTATTCAGTCACCAAAATTCATCTCTTTGTTGCCTAGAGACTGATGTCAAGAATGAAAGCACACGGCTCTTAGTCTCTTTCTTTCAGGCCATCTATGAGAGAGAAACACAGTACTGAGGCAGAAATCCTGATTTTCGAGATCCCACATAGCTTTCATACCAGGTACTGAATGTTGAAATGTCAGTCCTAGTAACCATCCCAAGCACTGTACTGTAAACAAGATTTTTGAAGCCATTTGTATAGACTAGGCTGATAGGAGTTACATTCTACTGAAATTTAAACAAATATGATGGGCAATGAGGCATTTCTTCTGTGAAAAGTTGTGCAATTGCATCAATCCTGAAAAAGCCAGGCAATGCCATTTCATGTCATCATGTCCTCCTGACTTAGTGCCAAAACATATCCTCCTGATGACTTTTTAAATACTTTTTAAATAGGACTATAGCTAAAATGTTCCAGCAGAAGAGCTGATTGAGAATCAATTTCATGGGTTTTCAACAGCAATGTGTTCCGGCACATTCAGATTTCCTGCCAAAAAAAGAAAATGGAATTTATTCCTCCTGGGCATGCAGGAAAAAGAATATTCTAGGTTGTTTTCCAAAAGAAAGATTATTATGGGATTTCTCTGTCTGTTACTTCCCTTCATTGCAGTAGATTTTAAATCTAAAGTTTAATTTCAGTCATATTTAATGAGTTATTCTAGTCCCAAAACTTTAATGAAAAATGATGGCAGGGAAATGAGAGAGATAAAATTAGTGTCTCTGATGAGAAAAAGGCTTAAGTCTGAACTCAACTGATATTTCTTTTGTGGTTTGCAGGTTAGTCATTCAGCATTTTCATGTGGCAAGTCAATCACCATGGGCATAGTTGGAATTAGCTGGGAATTAGGAGGAAAAGGAGAATTGTGAGAGTTCAGATGTAGAGAAAGTGCACATAAATTTTCAGTTTTTAAATTAAAAAAATCATCTGTTGGATGACCAGCTTCAGTAGCTACAGATATTCAGGAACGTTTTTTCCATATGTGATTAACACATATGTGATTAACTCAAAGATTTGTTTCATCACTTACCAGCCCCATGAGTGCCCTTTGCAGCGTAAGCTGGACAGAGATGCAGCTTCAGCATTAGAGGGCACTCAGGGAGGCTGTTAGGCCAAACATGAGACACGCTGTCATGCCACTTTCTATAGTTAGCCACTCTAAGTGACAATATCCTTTGTGCTATTTTCACATTCTTTTACAGGTTCAGTTTGTTAGCTGCTTCTGGCAAGTCATACAGCAGTGGCTTTAAAAAACTCCTAACTTTTGTCACCTTTTCACAGCATTTAGCATAATCTAAACTCCCTCGACTAATGTTCCTTAATCAATTACGCTGGAATATTGAAGTTAATAATCTACAACGGAAGAGTCCTTGCAATTTTTTAAAATCATGCTGTCTTTGAGAAGCTATTTTTTGCTGATATAAAAAGGCAAGGGTAAAATAGATAAAATTTAGGGGATTAAAGAGCTTACAACTGAAAAACACCAGTCTAGGTGGGAAGGATTGTTAGCAGAAACTCCATATAATATTACTAAAAGGCTGTGATATTGGAAACTGTTCATGGTCAGGGGAGGTCTAGCTAAGAGGTTCTTGCAGTGGTGCCACAACTGTCCCAGCTCTCGTTTAGAGTAAGATTAAGGTTCATAAGTATTTATCAGGACAATTGCTTCTATTGAAAGCTATAGTATCCACTTAGGAACATAAGAAAAACAATTCTTTATAATTAATCTGATTTATGTGATACCAGCTCTTTCCCATTTGAGTGTTTATTTATCACAGGCTTCTTTATACAAGCAGATCATGCAGGCCAAACTTCATCCTTTGCTTGTGAGGGCAAGCAGCATTTCATAGCCCATATCTCTTCATCTAAATGATATCCCCTCATAAGAGGATGGCCTGGTTTATGCAGCTTAGTGGAGAGGGTTTGTGTTTCAAGCTATCCCCTGAAACATGCTCAGACATTCCTTTCTGGTAGTGTTGCCAGGTGGAATAAACCAAAATGAGGTAGGGCACATGTTGATGGTAAAGAATACAGTCACATTTGACTGTTTTAGTGAGACTTTGACATTATTAAGTCTAATAGTAAACACATAGAAGCCGTTTTTCAGCTAGGCACCCAACATATATCAACCACCTTCAGCCTGAAACACAGAGCAATATAAGCTATGGCCAATACCCACCATCTTTCCAGGGGACATGTAAACATGGCATCTTTGTTGCATGACAGGTGTATAGCTGGTCACATGGTGAGCACATCTGTGCAGCTGCTGGATCACAGATTGAAGAGGGAATTTCTGACCTGCAAAGTGCATGAACTTCTGTTCTCTGGTCCTGAGAAAGATGTAGACCCGCAATCTGCAAGAGGAGTGCCAAATAGAATTATGTCCTAATAATGTCACAAAGCTGAAATGCATTCAGTCATCTCATGGACTGGAATTAGTTTGGAAATGTTAAATATGTGACAAGCACAGTGCTGTTAAATATGGGCTTTAAGTGTGTCCGTAAACGTCTGCAAAGTTTGCTGAAGAGAAGGATTCCTAGCACTATTTTGTCTTGGCAGTTTGGACTTTGTACAGAACAGAAAGTGCCTAGGGCTGCAAGATGCCAACAGAAGAAATAGGGGCTAATCTAAGAAAAAGGTTTTATGTATTTCAGTCATTACAAATAATCCGATAATTAAATAAGATAGACAGACTTTCATATTTTGATGTTTAGGAGCAAATTCACCATTATCTAGGTTTAGCACAAAGAACAAAAGAGAAATTTATTTAAAGACTGCAAAATGTTTGATGTGACCCTGGAGTCAGGAAAAATCCCCTCTGCAAGAGATGAGGCAGTAATGCTCTGAGGGGAAACAACTGTTATGAAAAAGGTAGTTTGAATGGCCTGCTTAAGTCATAGTATTAATTGAAGGAGTTATGATCACAGGGAGATAAAAATAAAACATTTTCTCAGCTGCTGTCACAGATGTGAATCTTCATGCAGCAAGAACACTTTACCCGGTAACAAACAAATACAGAGGTGACAGCAAGTCCTTGGAGCCTTATTTAATTGAGCAAGAAGAAGAAAGCACCTCTGGTACATCTGCAGGGTACTGCAAGGTCAAATCTAGTTCCTCTACATAGAGTGTATTTACTGCCAGCAGATATTTTTCAAGCATGAAGGATTCAGAAGGGTAAAGTTCCAAATATTAATGTCATTCTTAGTGCATGTTTCAGTTTAGCCCAATATGAGACTCATTAATAAGATGTACAGTATTTTTTTAGTAAGCAGCCTTGAAGGAATTCAAAGATAAAGCCACATCCTGGATATAAGTACCACTCAAGGGCTATCTCTAATTACACATGTCAGAACTCCAGAACATTTCTATTGTAAATGTGTAATTAATTTGCTTACTAAAAATATTTCAGGTTCTAAAAATATCTTAAAGATTAATTATTGAAAGACCGTTTCAAAAAAGTGAGATTCAGGAAATAGACAAAGCTGGATCAGAAAAGTATTATCATGAAAAATTTGAGTAAGATTTATGTTGAATAATTAAAGACCTGGGAGAAAAAAAAAACCACAAGGCCTCCTTAGTGAGACTGTGCATTCCCACGTGTTTATTGCTCTTTATATTTCTGTAGGGAAGAGGCTACCAGACATCACAATGCAAGGGTTTTTCAGGACTTTTCTACTGGAAAATGATAAGAATATCTGACTATTTTTACCTCTAAATATTTGAAAGATAGCTGGGGTCTGTGGTTCTTTCCAGGACATCCTTTCCATACCTAACAGTCACACCAATGGCAAATTTGTATTAAACCAAAGACAGATTATTCTGTCTGATGAATAAAATTATTTCCCTCTTTGAATTACCTCTCATTTGTGATTTTCTCCAGCTAAGACACAGAGATAGAATGTTGTTTCTCTTATTTCCAGAAGAAACATTCTGTTGGCTTTACTTGGATGATGTCTGTAGGGATATATACATGAGAAGGAACGATCAGTACACCCCTGAACCTAGAATCAATGGAGGAGAGAAATTAACTTCCTTTCCTGTAATGTACACATTAACAGTGCTTCTGGCAGCACTTACAATGTATTTCCCCTCTGTACTGGGTAGTGTGAAATGAAGGCCTGCTAGATTATGAAAGTAGTGAAAGTCACTAAAAAAAATTGTGGGGCAAAACTCATATACTTCTGACCCCATTTTACCTGTGGTCTTTTCACTCTTTCTCAGGAATGCTGCAATGAAGATTTGTGAAGCCTTAGGCTGGGCAGTTCTAGTATATTTCTTCATATGATTCCCATTGTTATCTAAGGACATTATTGCTTATATTGCTTTGATGTTGAGACCTTAATGGATTTTATGAATAAGGCACTTTCTCCAAAGGTCAAGATCAAGAAACATCTTTACATTAGAATTTAAGAATAAATTTATGGCTGCTTAAACTGAACTTCTGAAGAAAGCAAATAGGGTTTAGCATGCACTTAGGAGATAATTAACCTTAATGTTCTGCAGCGAGGGCCAGGATGTTATGCCTCAGTACAGCCTCATCAGCACTTTCTGGGACTCTTTCCATAAACCTTAGCTTGAAGCTCAGTGGTTAATTTCCATCCAGATCTGCTGGGTAATGTTGCTGAGGTCTGTTCCGTAGGAAGCAGAATGCCAGCTCATCTTCTTCTGGGACAGCCAGGTGCTGAACATCCCCTCTGAATTGGAACTGCAGCATGCAGCAGCTGCTCTCTGAAGGAGCAAATACAGAGTATCCTGCCAGAATTGAGAAGCTGAAATTAAAGGACAATCTTAAAGTTTAGAAAAATTCATCATATACTCCTTTTTCACATCTGGACTGTAACTCATCACATGAGCAAACTTGTTGCAGACCAATTTAAAGTAGTTAAGTTGATAATTAAAGGCAGAAGAAACATAGGCATGCAATACCACTGATAGTAACGATTACTGTTTGTTACTTGACTGACTTCAGAAATAGTCTACTGAGAAGTGTCTCTTTTTAAGGAACTAAAAGCTGCTTTCTAAGGAGCATGAAAAAAATCTCAGTGAAAGTAGGAGAGCTACTTTTCTGGTAGCCCTCAGTGCTGTTAACTTTCAATGGGGTGCATAGCATCTCCTCACATCTCCTGAAATAAAATCAACTAGTGCCATATAATTCAGCTATGCAATGAATCACAAAGGCAAAAAACCCAGAAAGAAATCAAGTTATTGCACTGAGCAGTTGCTTCATATCTTCTCAGTGAGCAAACTCTAGTTTCATGTCTTTCCCTTGACATATTTAGCTGCAACTGACTGAACACTGCCATTTAAAATCTGCAAGTCTTTGGTAAGAGCAAATGTCCCATTAAGCATATCACTGAGGTCTTCTAGGCACAAAGAAGGGCATAATTCTAAAGGTGTGCATTCAGAAATATTTTCACATTAGCTATTTGGAATTTAATTTCCCCTTGATAAAATGAAACCAAATTCAGAGAGATCTGAATTGAACATATTTTGCTCAACAAAAATCTCCTTTTTTCTTATTTAGATGAGAAGCTTGGCTTTGTTTTAATTAAATATCATGAAGAAACAAAACTGATACCGTTTTATTAAAATTTTCTTCCAATTTTGCACTAGGAAAAAATATACTATGGTAAATTAAAAAAGAGTTTAAGGTAGCCTGATCTTTTTTCTTCCTGAAATGGCCTTAGTACTCCTGCCAAAGACATAATCAGCCAATTACAGTAGGAAGTACACTAATGGTCAAAGCTCTTTAAGTGCCTTACTGTCACAGTTCTGAAATTCCTAGTTTTTAATTTCCTTAAAAAGTAAAAGTTAAATTGAAAAGAAAATAATGCAGCATGAAATTGTTTCTTTGGTTATAGTGGTGAAGGTGTTAAAATCACATATGTTCAGTTTGTTTCTGATGCTTTGTCAGATGATGTTCTTTTCAACATCTCCAGGGGTGGAGTATTTCTCCTATGCTTTTATTTCATCACTGTCAACTTGAGGAATATTGTTCATGCAACTGCTGCATTTGCTGCCTGTATAAATTCGGGATATTCCCCATTGATAGAGAGCTTTTGTCTAATTAGCTTTTTAACTGGAAGCTGAAATCAACAGTCTCAGTTCATATTTTGATTTGCTGAAGCCAATGTGAGGGGAATAGTTCTTGTCCTTTCTTTAAGATCAAAGGCTTAACCAGGGAACTGTAAATTACACTGGAAGTTTGGAACAACAGAAAAAACTGTCTGAGGGAAACTGTCATGGCCATCTCAAATCGTGACATGCACTCAACAACTTCTGATGAATCAAATACCGTATGACCAGCGGGGTAAGAGAGGGGATTATCCCAATGTGTTCAGCATTGCTGGGACCTCATCTGGAGCACTGTGCACAGTTCTGGCCCCTTCCATTTAAGAAGGATGTGAAGGTCCTGGAATGTTTCCAGAGGAGGGCAACACAGCTGGTCAAAGGGCTTGAAGGTGTATCCTCTGTGGAGTGGCTGAGGACTCACTCCTTAGAGCTTCCTAAGGAAATGGAGAGGGTGGTGAGAAAATATGTAAGAATTGTTCAAATCCATGTCAGGGGAGGTCAGATGAGATGTTAGGAAGCATTTCTTTACCAAAAGGGTAGTCAAATGTTGGATCAGGCTTCCTAGAGAAGTGGTCGATGGTCCAAGCCTGTAAGTGTTTATGAGGCATCTGGAGATGCTTCCAACTTTGATCAGCTGTGAAGAAGTGGTCAGGCAGTTGAACTAGATAATTGTTGTACATTTCTTCCAACTGAACACTTGTCTTGTCTTGTCTTGTCTTGTCTTGTCTTGTCTTGTCTTGTCTTGTCTTCTCTTCTCTTCTCTTCTCTTCTCTTCTCTTCTCTTCTCTTCTCTTCTCTTCTCTTCTCTTCCTCTCTTGGGTGATAGCTATGGATAAAGGAATATGAGTGTATACAGCTCTTGATCCAAGGTGAATGCTACCACCTTGCTTGTTCCAAAGGCAAGAAGTGCAGAGGGCTCTGGGAGCTAAATATCCCAGGTTGCCCAGGTGTGCCTCTGTCATACAGTGGGGGTTCATGTGTTGTGGTCTGCTTATTGTCTGCTTGCAGCAAATGAGGAGAAATAATTCTCTCTCAGTGGGTCTAAAAGGACATATGTTGATCAGGGAGCTGCCTGAAATAATCCAGTCTATAGATAATGTTCAGTATATCCTAAGTCTGCCTGAAGTCTTGTCCAAATAACAAGTGATAGGACAACAGGAAACAGCCTTAAGTTGTGTGAGGGGAGATTGAGATTGGATATTAGGGAAAAGTTTTTAATGGAAAGGATTGTTAATCATTAGAACAGACTGCCCAAGGAAGTGGTGGCATCCCCATCCCTGGAGGTGGATAAAAGATGTGTGGATGAGGCACTTAGTGACAGCGTTTAGTTTGGACTTGGCAGTGCTGGGTTTGTGAACGGACTTGATGGTCTTAGAGGTCTTTTCTAACCTAAAAAATTCCATGATTCTCTTCTATGGTTCCATCCTATGATTCTAGGTCCTGTTTGCCTCTGGTGTGTACCTCATTGAGTGGAAGAGATGTGATCCTTTCTTCAGTTTCAGCTGGACATCTCTACTGAAGGTGGATTTCTGCAGTTTGAAAAGCAAGAACTAGACATCTATCTTGTAAACTATAATCTAGGCTGGTGATTCAGGCTTATATTTAGGGCATTGGAAGATGATTTCCTGCTGATTTCCTAAAAAGAATTTTATTATGAATTGAGCCCCTTTTTCCCTTCTCCAGAGGGAGCCAGAATAGAAGCAGAAACACCAGATCCATTGGGTCCAGAGGAATTATGTGGAAGGGGTGACAATTATGAAGACCAGTTTTATGCCCTTTATGAGCATTATGTAGATTGAGACCTATATATTTGATTAGTAATGGTAATAGTATTGTGAACACCCCATCACAAATGTGCCATCCAATGAGGGAATAACAGAGAGTCTTTTGCAATTCTTGTGACCCAGTGACTCATCCACATTTCTTCATACATTTGGCAAATGTGGTATTGAGGATTTTAACAAGATAGTCGTGTTTAAAATTAGACTTTTGGTGACCCAAAACCAACCTTCCCTGCTTCACCACATATCTGTACCTCTGCCTGGACTACACAGAGCTCACAGTATAAATTAAAATATCCACACTGCCTGTATTGTGAACATCTTCATACAATGACTTGGAACTTTTCACTCCAAACTCCTGTTGCAGATGACCTAAAACAAGAAAAAAAGTGCAATATGCTTGCATTTACTCTAACTTATAAAAAATAATTATAAAAGCTGTCTATACATGGCACTGCAAAGTACCTTCACTGGAATGAAAATGAGAGTGAAAATTGATGCTTTTCTGATTATGAGTCCTTTCTTATGAGAAACTCTTCAAAGGAAATAAATTTAAATCACTATGAAGAGTCATTGAAAACACTAGATTTTAGAAATTCACACTTGTCACATTTTGTTAATATTTTATTATCTTTCATAGAGAGGGAAAATAAATACTATGATGTAAGGTAGGAGGTCCTGCAGGTTATTGTCCTATTCTGCTTTCCTATAGCAAGGGTACTTTGATATAAATTTTTGATTTTCTTGTTTCCAAATCTGATTTCTGAATAGTTACATGAAATAGGAGTGTTTATTTTGTGTGTCTGAGCTGTTCTGCTGCCTTTTTGTTCAGAGGCTTGTTGTGTGCTTTTTAATGTACTCTCTGAAGTCTCCAGTAACTATAAAAAGAAATGGATTTCTTTCCCATTGACTTTATGGTGAAAAAAGAGCTGTAACCAGGTAAAATCTTCTTACCAATGCAAATGGAACATAAATTTAGCTATTGAGGAATGATTTCAGATGATGGTTTGTAGGCAGGGCACAAACTGAATTATTTTGTCTTATTTTCTAATGAAGAATTCTGAGATGTAGTTATTATTTGAAGTGTAGAAAACAGTTTCACTGCTGTCAAGCCATCATTTGCAGCCAAAAAATTCATCCCCTATTCTAGAGGGCATGTGGGCCATGAGTCATAGTCAGCTATAGACATGCTCAAACTTTGAAGAGGTTTTGGGAGTAAGATTATCCTCAGCTATCCTACTGACCTACTTTGTTGACTGATTGTGCTCTCTGCTCCAAACATGATGTGAGTTCACGCCTAAATTGAGACTTACCTAATTGAAGATGCTGACTGGCCATGTGCTGGGACCTTTCACAGATCTTTCCTAAATTTTTTAAGCTTATGTTCTCATCTTTGTAAAGGTAAATTAGAAGCCGACTACATGACAGGAGAAATAATAAGAAAAAAGAAGATGAGCAAAAATATTTTTGTTCATGGTACAGACATGGATACTTGTGAGTCCAGGTCCCCATAAAAAGCCTCCACTTAAATATAACTGTGCTAGGTTTGAGACTAAAAGAGATTATACAGTTCACTTCCAGGGGAATGTGAAAAAAGAAAAGTTTTCATGCAGAAAAAGAAAAGGTTCAGATTTCAGAGAGAATACTTCACTAGCTGTTTTGTACTTGGTAGGGTGAAGAAATAGCCAAGGAAGTGAGAGCTTACTTTAAAAGCAGATGAAAGATGGTCAGAGCTGAATATGTGATGATGATAAACTAGAAAAGCAAAGAAAGCCTGATTGAGCAGTACCCTTACACTTCCAGGCACACAGTTAAATGCAGAGTTGGATATTTAAGTTACCATAACACAATGTACAGCATTAATAGCTATTTCCTACCTCACAGAACATTGACAGAAGGTTGTCTTATCATTCATTAGGGTGTTCTTGATGCATTATGTGTATCTGTGTTGGCTTTACTGAACTGCTCAGATTAATCAAGGAGAAGACTATAAGAGATATCAGATTAGGATTCTGCTTGTAGGAACTGTATCAGAATTTGTAATGTAGCAATTTGTAAAAACAGTGGCAAGCCCGTGGTGTAGTAATATTTATTGCAGACATTGTTATCAGTAGTATTGTCCTTTCACTCTAACTCAGATAGAATGAAATACCAGTCTTCATCCTACTGAAATTATTGTTTAAAATTTCCAATAAAATAAAAGAATATCAGGATTGAATTTGGCCAGTTAAATTAAAAGAAATTAATTAAAGAAAACCCCTCATCAATTTGAAAAGAAAATGTAAAGGACAAACAAGAGTAAAAATTGTACTTATAAAAAATCCTGATAATACAGATAAAATATTATTGGAATGAATTGTATTTAGATTATATTGAAACAGGTTACAGTGTAGTTGAAATCTGCTTGCCCAAATGAATGCTAGGGAAAAGAATAGATAGTTGGAGAAATCAAGGCTGAGCTTAACCAAACTGAAAGTAGAGCAAACTTGGAGCACTACTTTTATTCATTGAAAGTAACACTGCAAGCACACTAAGATTCATCTGTAGACATTTAGAGGAAAGATAAATTGTCTTTTTCATAACAACTAATGGCATTTATCTTTTCTTATGGAGCTTCATTTTTTAATTCAATGATGAGTGACTTGGATGACAGTGTTTATGCTGTTTGTGTGTTGTAGAGCCTGGATGGCTTCTTCATGCATACATCTAATTAGAGACTTTAACAAAAGATCTTCTGACACAAAAGACAAAAGCAAAATGAAATAGAAGCATGTATTAACTAATAAGCAAGATTTAATTAGAAGGCTTCAGAGATAAAAATCAAGTGTAGAGGAACTGTACAAGCTCAAATCCAGCCAGGCAGTGAGGAAGGATGTGACCCTTAGGCAATGTGTATACTCATGAAACCAGAGGGGCCAGTCTCATTCTCTGCTTCTGATGGCAAGAAGATATGTTTATATCCCACAGTTTATATCTATACAGCCAAATTCTTTCTTTTAGAACAGAATGGTTGGTACTTTGTGCCTCCTTTGAATGGTTTCTGACTTTTACAAATCCTAAGCTACCCCAGGGGTTGCCTGTGAGAGTGCTAAGGGGGCAGACCAAAAATATGGCAAGGGATGGTGCTGTTAGTGTGTGAATAAACTTGGTGTTTATTTGAGAACTTGGGGCTTAGTTCTTTTGGCAGACCAGTAGCAATATAAATTAAATGCCCAGAAAATCCAAATATCCATGCAAACCATATGCAAAGAAAGGAGATAACTGCGGAGCAAAGCACAGCCAACCAAGGAAGCAGAGAGATATATTATCCAGCAATAGCAATATTTGGGGTAATTCTTCTGTATACAGGTGAAGAAGAGGTCTTCTTGGACCTAAGCCATAGAGGAAATAAGGCCAAAAGTATAAATTAGCTTACAAAACAATGAATTTAAATAAATAACAGTGAAACAAAACCAGAAAGAAAACCCAGTGAATGAGTATGTATTTGCAGAGTAAGTTCATCCAGACTTCCAAATTGGACACCATTCTAGCTCCTGCATGCTGAAAAAATATTCCCTTTATTTTTGTGGTTTGATAACCAAATAACAGGCCTGCAGTGAATGTTTCAGGTTAAAGGACTTTATCCAAAATCTGGACTGAATGATCCATGTAAGGATAGACAGTATTACACTGAGTCTTTCTCCTTGCAAGACAAGTGGATTTGCTTTGTCTCAGCCTAGAGCACAAGCCCTTCTGGAATAAGGAATCTCAGTGTTTCACAGAAAGTGTGGGCTCTGAGAAAACAGAATAATATTAAATGGACATTTTCCTTTTTTGAGAAGTACAGATGCACAGTACTATGCAGGAGCAAAATAGTATTCAATTTTTTACACACAACATCTACTTTACGTTTGCTAAGGTTAGATGAGTAAAGTTTTCAACCTAATTGACCAATTAGTCCATATAGTAAGTTACCTCCCTCTGAGACTAACAGGAAATATTGCAATTGCCTATTGCAATTATAGAAGAGAACACAGAATGTGATTTGTTTACAAATGAGTTATTGTAGTCACTCAAAGTTATGCATTAAAAAAACTCTAAAAAGGTGAGAAACCAGATGTGAACTGAATTATTTCTAAAACTTAATTTTTCATCCACCATAAAACAAAGGCTACCTCTTTTAGGCTCATTTACTCAACTTTGCATGTGTTCAGAGCAATACATGGATAATTACATTATTATTTATGAAGTTTGTATTCTCTGGTATTGATAGCAAGACATCCTTTTCTTATTTTTTTTCCTGGCAGAATTTCTGCCAAATGATTGCTGTGACAGAACCGAGACAAAAAGAGCAGAAGAGAAAATTGAACTGCAGGTCAGCTGGCAACAAATATTGTTCTCTTTCTGTGATGCTTTATTGCAAGTCTCCTATTCTGACATCATTTGACCACCGTTAGCCGCAGATCTGTGCCCTGCCAAATCATTTGACAAGACAAATATGATCCATGCATGGGTACACATTGCCAGGTTCAGTGTGCACCACGGGATTAGAAGATACCTCTGAAGGCCTCCATCACACTGTCATGCAGTGTGTGTGTCCACCCTCTCCTTTTCTGGTCTAGGGACTGTGGAACACTGGCTGGTTTGTTCAGTGTTTTCAGGCAGCTTTCTCAAGGCAGAAGTGATATGTAAGGTTAGAAAATCTGTTTCCCAAGCCAGCCATCACATATGAAGTAAACCCATTAAATATTTGGCATTAGACAAAGGCGGTCTGCCTTCTGCAGTTCAGCTCAGAGGGTGATGTGTCCTTTGAATCTCACACCTGAGAAAATACACTATCAGCAGCCTGGATCCACATCTGCTGTGATTGCACAGCTATGGAACATCTGTACCCAGACTCATGGCACAACTCCCTCCTGCTCCTCGTGGACCTCAGACCATGGCAGACAGCAGAGGAGGAAGTGCACTTAGCACAGTCTGAGCTGTTCTCATTACTGGGAGGTCATGTGCTGCCGCCAGTGAACATTAACGTGCTTCAGAAAATATTTGGGTTCACGAGTGCCATGGTTTAGGAATGGTGTTCCTTAATTTAGTGCTTAAATCAAAATGAAAACCCATGAGCTGCTGCAGCAGGAGCTCACAACTGGTGTATCTGGAGCAGTCCATACTCATCATCCATGGCAGTTATGGCATACAGGGGCATTACCATTCAGCAACCAATATTAAATATACAATTTAGCATTGCAGACTGTTCTCACCCAAAAGTCAAATACCCCTGAGGAACATTGTACTTCCCTCTCCCTCTGCATTATCCACCAAGTGCACTAGGTCCTAGAGCAAAAACAGTCCCATGGATGGGTTTGCATTTGCTTGAGGCAAGACTAATCCAAAATTCTCTGAGACATTCCTCATATGCACCACGGGGACTTTATCCCTTCTACTGGATGTGGAGGCTTTGATTGGGCAGGGTCAGCTAAATTGGTAGAGCCTCTAGTGTTTGCTAACCAGGTGGCCTTTGCTAAGTGTACATCCACTGTTTGCAGATCCCACTACCCACAGTTTTCAATGTGGTTTTTAAAAGTCCATTGCACTGATCAACTTTTCCAGAGGCTGGTGCATGGCAATATGATACACCTTCTCAGCCCCATGCTCTCTAGTCCAGGTGTCTAAGATTCTGTTTTTGAAATGAGTCCCATTGTCCAATTCAGCTCTTTCTGGTGTGCCATGCTGTCACAGGATTTGCTTTTCAAGACCCAAGATGTTGTTCTGGGCAGTGGCTTGAGGCACAGGCTGCATCTTTAGCCAGGCAATGGTTGTTTCCACCACTGTAAGCACATAGTGCTTGTCTTGGCACGTTTGTGAGAGTGTGATGAAATGAAATCAATATGCCAGGCCTGCCCATATTTATATTTCAATCTTTGCCCCCTCTACCACAGGGGCTTTACCTCCTTGTCCCGCTTCATTGCAATTGTTCAAGGGTTTTGGAAGTCATCACCAAATGGCCTGAAGGCAAAAATTTTGTATTATCATCAGAAGAGGCCATTTGGCAATGACATTCTAAAGTGGGATTAAGGTGGGAATCTGGAGTGTGAAAATATTTTCCCTTTGTTTTCAAGGTAAGTATTATTTCTGTTTCAGAGCAGATCTAGAGATAAAAATAAAAAACTTTTTCCATGGAACAAAATTACCTGACAGGCATCTTTAGGTAGCACATTAATGCTTTTTTAAAAAATTAAGTTAATAGTAGGGAATGTTAGCATTTCAGCTCTTCTCAAGTATGAAGATAATGCACCATGAGTCTGGGGCTTCTAATCAGTATAGAAGTTCTTGTTTATTTCAGTGCTTGTTACTTTAATTGTTGTCTTGTGATCCAGAATGAAGAGCAAACACACACTTGTACAGAAAATCCTAAGTCCATTTGCTCATAGTTCCTTTAGACAGTAACTATAAGGTTTGAGGCTTTAAGAATTTATTCTGAACTCAGGAGTTTAAACTTTGACAAGAGTTGTGCAAGACTCATTTTTAACAAGTGAATATTTAAAAAATGCCTACTGAAGTTAATGGAGCTGTCCATCAATTTTGTTTACCTTGGTCTCCTGTGTAATTTTTAGGGAAGCACTTCTCAGACTGCAGATGACTGCTCATCCTGGCCTAAGATTTTCTTGCTTTTCTTTGGTTATTGAAAGAATGTAAGCAATTACCTCAGTCTGTTTTTAACCCTCAGATAGCTGAAAGCAGATGAATTCCATCCATTGCACTTGAAGATTCTGACAGCTCAGACACACACTTTGGGTTTGAAAAGCGCAAATTTTATTTGTTTTCTCAGGCATGATCCTTAATATTTACAGGACTGGTAGGTGTGTATCTACTGACAAGCAAGTAGCATCATACTCTGCACTGTTTTCTGTAAAGCTACTTTTTTGTATTTTAAGCACACCTAAGGTAATGAAAATTATTGAATAGAGAGACAAATCAATAGCAATTACATAAAAAATAGCATTCCATAGAAAAGATTGTAAACATGGTTCAGAAAGCAAATCTCATGGGGCCAACTTGGAACAACTGGTCACCTGGATTGAACAGTTTTTTTCTGTGTTTTTGCTGCTGAGAATTCTTTTAAGTCAACATGCAAGGAGGTTAGGCTGCTAGCTGTGCTCTTAAAAATTTCATCCTTAGCATTCCTGAAGAGTTCATTTTGACTCACTGGAATGGATATGATGATTTATCAGCAATACAGAATGGAGTCTGAAAATTTGAATCTCTTTCCATTTACTTTTGGCATAGGTAAAGCACTATCCATTTACACTGCTGAATTTCCCATGTGAGCACTGTGGCTTGAGCCTGGTGGAGATGTGCCCTGCATTGCCCTCACAGGCTTTCCTAGGGCAGTGTACAGCAATTGCATCTGGCTAGCAAAAACTACTGTAGATAAATAGTACTTGACCTCAGTGGTGCTTACAAAAAGGACAGAAATGTAAGTTCAGAGGAAGTACTGGGCATAGTCACTTTACACAGTGTCTGTAAGGGTGGAGAGAAAAAAAAATAGGATTTAAGAAAATCTTCCCTAAGGAAGATGCTACCATTCCTCAACCACATTCCCTTCTCTGGTCTTTTTCTCCTTATATTATTCCTCCTCCTTTCCCTACTCACTTTGTCTTCACACATACCTGGTTGCCTGTCTGTTCCACTTATTGGTGACTGGATAGCATGCTAAACTGTGATTTTTTTTCATTTATTCCCATGTTCTAAAAGCATATTTTGTATCTTTCAAGCCTTTTAGGTCACTGAATGTATATTTTATGACTGTTGTTGAGAGTCTGCATCTCCAAGGGTACCATCCAAAGGATTCTAATCAAACATTCATGCCACCAAATGTTCTCTTTGATATAGCACTTTGAGACAGCAATTTTATGTTCTGAAAATAAAACTGATAAGACTCTTTAAGAAATTTTAGAGTTTTAGCTTTATCAGGAGAAAAATACTCATAAATGTTGAAAATGAACAAATGTGAGTTTCTTGTAATTCAGTGGATGGCAGCACTGTACAAACAGTGTAGCTTATGTTTGATTCTTGGACTATTTGTACTCTTTGTTCAGGGTAATCTTTTGATTTTTTTTCTTGGAATTACATTAACTAACCTCTATCAGACTAAATTTGAAAAAAAGAATTACATTTTTACAACCTGAAATTTTTTTCATGTTTTCCCCAGATTTTTCACAATGCCAAATAAAATGCAGCACTTGCTTAGCAAAAAGGAGAATATTTTGTTCTTTACTCTCACTCCAATACATTTTCAAAACACAGATTAAATTATTTTAGGCTCCCAGTGCGTGTCCTACTTGTTTTATTGATTTAAATTCCCATTGTATTCCTGGGAAATGGGGAAGGCAAGATTTAATGTTTGGAAATAAAAAGAGGCTGGTGAATTATTCTTAGCAATTAGAATTGCTTCAAATTTATACTGTTACAATAATTGTGGGTGGACAGAAACATTAATGTTCAGGACTTCAGATTGCTCCAGCCATAGGGGATGCAAAGATTTATTGCCTGACTAAATAAAGCAGAGTAACAAAACATCACGTGTGTTACATGGAACGAGTAGGAGCTTTACTTGAGGGATCCATTGTTGTATCTACATTTGTTTTTATGTATCTACCTTACAGATCTAGGGTACTTTGGAATAATGCAAAAGCTATACATTTTACCATTACATGTCTCTAACTGCATTATACATTTTCTAGACATCAGTGCTGGTATTTCACTTAACTTGGTCAAAAATCCAGTGTGGTGGGGTTTGTTTCCCCTTTGCACACCTGCTTCAGAAGAGAGGAAAGCACCTGAAAAGCTCTACTTGCATTAAATCTAACTGTTGCTATTTCAGGAAAAAAGCCTAAAAACTATGAATGACTAGATCCTAAAGATCTTATTGGGCCCTAAGAACTACTAAATTTACAGTTTTAAACACATTCTATTTCGGTGGTATGCAATGATTGCTCTGCATGTGATCATTCAGTGGAATCCACAGTATTTCTACCATACCTCAGGACCCAAACCTGTGATTGCTCTCTCTTGCACACCCTTTTGTCTGGCAGAATCCTTTCACATGCACTGTGGAGAATTTGGTGCTTAGTTAAATCAGATGTGTCTGAATCCAGCTTATGTCATTTCACTTTAATTTTTTTAATAGTTCCTTTGGCTATTTTAAACTTCACCAGGTTAAATTTAGTCATTTTCATATGCATTTTGAAGAGTTAACCTTCATGACAAAATCTAAGGAAGTATTTCTGTGCCCAAAGCTAGACATATGCCAAAGCATCTAGGTGATTCAGTTTTGTAACTGAACATGTTCCTTCTTAATATATAGATTAGCATGACTTCATGAATAAATTAAAAAATAAACTTTAAAAGTCTCTGGAAAGCTGGGATTTTAAAAATCAAGGCTGCAAGTCATTTTTGCAAGGCATAGTGTAGCTATTATGTGTACCAGTGAAGAGCAGGATTTGTTCCTTAGATATATACAATTAATCATCTACCCAGTCATCAATGGAAAGAGATTAGGTACTTCTAACCTTAAATTTGTCATTTCCTCTGGTAATTGTGTCAGAAAGATGGAGTGAGTTAGCTTTTGCAGATTCCTGTCTTGGGTCCTTTAGTTACATTGGGGCCCTAAGTAAGTAGTTCAGTGTTAGTCAAGCATTAGTATCAGCTGAAATTTCAGTCTAGCACAAGGATTTATTAGAATTGCTACACTGAAAGTCCCAGGGTTGTTCTCTGGCACTGAGTTCAGCTGCTTTAATGTGGCTAGTATTTTTGCTGTTGAACATACTTTTATCCTAAAATGCTGCAAAGTGATAAAAACCTGATGACTAACCCCTAGACACAAGAAAGGACTTTATGGAAAGCTCTGGCTGTCACTGACCTGATAAATGCTACTCCTGGGCATAATTAAATTAGAGATTCCCTTCTGTAACAGAATTGTTGAAAAGCACTCAAATCAGAATTTTCGGAAAAGGTAAGAGATCTACAGGTGGTATGAACATCGTTTGATAAAAGGTAACTAGTAAAGGAAAAGGATAAAAATGGAAAAAACATAGAAATAAGAACAATAGACAGAAGAAGGGAAGGCAATGGTAAAACATGGTATGATGCCAAGGACATCATCTATTGTACTCCCACAAGCAAGTCTGTTGTGCTCTGCAGCTCAAACTTACTTTCTTTTTTCTTCCTAGTGTAACTTTCAAGACAGTCTTTATATAATCATATTTTATTGAGTCAGCTACATCAAATGTATTTTAGAAAGCTGCATGAATTCCTGCCCTATTTCAATTATTTAAGCCGCAATATATTATTTAGAGGTCTGTGTGTTCATTTGTTTTAGTACAATCAATATATGTGTATCAAAGAAATGTCATTCTGATTTGAGTACTTTTGAGTAAATAGTATTACTTGTTACTCTCAAAATGAATGTTTAGAGCTTGTAACACTAGGTGTATTTCAAGAATCTATAAATGGCTCTTTCCCTGTTTTTTATGATAGCTTAATTTCACAGCTCTCAGGCAAATATAATCTGTGCAATATAGCTGTATGATCTAACCTCTGGGCAGTGTAAATTTAACCTAAATGTTTATCCAACTGAATACAACCCAGGGTTTCTGTCCTTTTTGCTGGGTTTTGCATGCTCTCTGAGCAGCTATCTGAGCCTAGATACTGAAATGAGAAGGGACAATGCCATGGAGAGGGTCTACATGCTCAGGAGGGACCCATTATTGTATCTAAGTACAGTAATGGATCCCTCCTGAGGATATAGACCCTCCCTCAGTCTGATGGGGGTCCTTTTCCTGTCTTTTGATACCTGTTTTTATTCATGTGCCAGAAGTGGTAGTGATGAGATTAAGCAGACCAAAAGCAATGTTTCCAGGCTTAAAGCCTTTAGGGAAATTTCCATTCCAGTGTGGCTGTGGAAAATGGGGGACCTTTGGTGAGTTGGAGAGGGAAAGGGACTTTCTGGGCTAGTCAAACACACCAAAAGATACTGAAACTAGGAGCAAAAATGTCATGCTGGGAGGAGAGAGAGCAACATCTCATTGGATAACAGATGGGATATGGGAATACTTGACAACACCTTGACAGCAAAGCAACATTAACTTAGAGCAACATCAAACACTGCCCACTGTCGTTCCTTATGAGGGAGGATCTAGACCTAAGGCAAGCTCTTCTACTGTCACATCCTCTTACAGGCACTGTTAGTCATGCCCTGAACAGCTATAATACATTTTAGAGGTGGCTATCCTGGCAATTTCCATTCTATAATGTCCACTGAAAGATTTTGTTGTCATTTGGAGAAAGTGATTATAATTAAATTCCTGTAGCAGGATTTTTTCCCTAGTTTTACTGGAACAGATCGATTGGACTTTTAATGCAGACAATAGTGGAAGGGTAAGGCAACTTACTTCAGTTCTCCAGTTTTCCTGCAGTAGGGACAACATAAGTACTCTGATGAAGCAGGAATATTCCAAGTCCTGGAGCCCAACCCCAAGTGCACGCTCATGTACATCACACTTTCCACCAGCCTTTGCAACAAGGAGCCAGGATCCATGTCATGCAGCAGGTACTGCAGTATCTCCTTGGTGTAATGTATTCTGTAAGCCATTTAATGTTCCAGGTGAGTTGGAAGAGTATTTGGTAAAAGCCTGTAGAATTTTTTTCTGAGAAGTGTTTAGAAGACCTATCATCTTTTCCATACTGGAGTGGCTTTATTTGGAATTTCCCAACCAGATCTGCTATTTTTCACATGGGCAGTTCATTAAGTGTGCAGATTTTTTGGGATTTTACCTTAAAATTATAATTAACTGTGCTGAAGGGAAGCTAAAAGTTCAAACCCTGTTTTCACCTCTTACTCATCAGTTCCTGTCACTTGGATCTTATTGATTACACTGAACCAAATAATTAGGAAAAGAAGCTTATTTTCTGTGAATGAATTGCAGGACTTGGGTGTTCTTTTGCATATCTGTTTTCTAGGCTTGCATTGTTTCCTTAGTCTTACTCATGTGACTTTAGTCAGTTTGAATTGCAATGTCTCTTAAATTTTAATAATTTACAAAGCCAAATAATTTTCATCATTATAAATATTTTTGAATAACAGCTTGGTATTTTATACCAAAAAATTTCTTTCAGGAGTCAGAAGATATATATTTATTGTGAGAAATCTGAGGACTAGAAGAAGCAGAAAAGCTAAAGCCCTGATAGAGTAAAACCTGGCCAGGAACAACAAAGACAGCAAGAGAAGCTTCTAGAGGAACATTGGTGATAAAAAGAAGACTGGAAAATGTGTGTCCTCTCTGGAAGGAAATGGGAAGCCTGATTACCTGGGATATGGAGAAGGCTGAGGCAGTCAACTATTTGTTTCCCTCAGTTTTCACCAACAAGTGCTCCACTCTCACGGTCCCAATTGCAGAAGGCAAAGAACTGGAGAACTGGGAGAATGAAGAACCATGCACTGTAGGAGATGAAATTTGAGAACCTAAGGAACCTGGAGGTTCACAAGTCTATGGGACCTGCTGACATGCATCTGGAAGTTCTGAGAAATCTGACAGATAAAATTGCTAGGCCATTTTTCATCATATTTGAGAACCTCTGTTCTTGGTAAGACCATGGAGCAGATCCTCCTGGAGATTACACTAAGGTATGTGGAAAATGAGGACGTGATTGGTGTTGTGATCAGAGAGGTGAGAGATACCTCTGACTGAACTAAGGTGTAAGCAAGACCATATGCTGAAGTCAAAAATACAGATTTTATTTAACAATAAATGTGAGTAGAGAGATAGAAAGAAATAGAAAAGAGCAGGGAGAGAGGGGGGGAGAGAGAGAGAGAGATCAAGAAGAAGCCAGTTCCCACCCATGAATCTGGTGGCATCCTCTTAGTGCTTCTTCACCCTGGGCTTCTCAGAGGTGGGGGTTGGAGTCCCTTTTCTGGGGGTACCACCTTTATACAGTTCAAGTTCTGGGTATCCATGGCAGCACGTTCCTAATTTATATGTGAAGTGAGAATGGATGTGCCTTCATTTGCATGTGAAGCAAGGACAGGCACACACTTCCTTCTGTGTATTCTTCCTCTAAGATTTTGGTGGCTTTCAGTGGTCATTGGTGGTTGCAGATGCTGTCTGTCCTATAACTTCAGGTTATCTTTCTTTGACTAATGATATGTGTATGAAGAGTTTCTTCCTTTTCCACAGTTTGCCACAGTGGCAAGTTTTGTCCAGATGCATGAACCAGGATGTGCTAATCTGCTCTCACTTCTGCCAGGAATGGAATCAGCACTTTCCTGTTGCAAATTCCTCCCTTCCATGCTTACCAGAAGCCTGCTGTGGTGGCTTATTGTATGACAAGTTTCTTCTGTGGCCTAGATGTGGTTTGAGATAAGAAACTGTGCTCAAGTCCTTACAGACGGTGATGGTCAACATGGCTTCACTGAGAGCAAATCATGCCTGACAAAGTTGGTTGACTTCTGTGATGTGGTTACGGTCTTACTGGATGAGGGAAGATCGACTGACATCATCTACTTGAACTTGGGCAAAGCATTTGGCACTGTCCCCCTTGCCTGTCTCTGAATTGGAGAGACATGGATTTGATGGATGGACCCCTCGGTGAATAAGGAATTGGCTGGTTGGTCAAATGCAGAGTTGCAGGCAATGGCTCAATGTTCAAGCGCAGACCAGTGGCAAATGGTGTTTTTCAGGGGTCAATACTGGGACTTTTCCTGTTTAATATCTGTTTTGGTGACATGGCCAATAGGATTCAACCTCAGAAGGTTTGCTGATGACACCAAACTGTGTGCTGCAGCTGACAGGCTGGAGGGAAGGGATGCCATGCAAAGGGACCTGGACAGGCTTGAGAGATGGGACCATGTGAATTTCAACAGGGTCAAATTCAATCCTGCAAGTGGATTGGGGCAATCCCAAGCAAAAATACAGACTGGGTCTGAGACAGGTCTGAGAAGGACATGGGAGTGTTGGTGGACAAAAACACCATGAGCTGTCAATGTGTGATAGGAGTCCAGAAAGCCCAATGTACCCTGTGCTGCCTCAAGAGCAGCATGGCCAGCAGGGCTCTTCTACTCTGCTCTGGTGAGACCCTCCGGAGTTCTGTGAACACCTGTGGGGTCCCCAAAACAGGAATGCAATCAGTGCAATCCAGAGGAGGACCATGAAGATGATCAGAGGGCTGGAACAGTTCTTCTATGGAGACAGGCTGAAAAAGGTGGGATTTTTCAGCCTGGAGAAGTGAAGGATCTGGGCAGCCTTCCAGCCTCAGAGCGGCCTTCCAGTAAAGGAGACCAACAGGAAAGCTGGAGAGGTACTTTTTTCCAAGGACAAGTAGTGATAGCACAAAGGGGTTTTAAACTGAAAGAAGATTGATTAGATTATATTGGATTAGATATTAGTAAAATATTCTTTACTGAGGAGGTGGTAGATACCAGACCAGGTTGTTCAGATACTTTGTGGATGCCCCATCCCTGGACGTGTTCAAAGCCAGGTTGAATGAGGCTTTAGGCTTTGAGTAACCTGGTCTAGTGGAAGGTGTCCATGGCAGAAGGGTTCACACAGGGATTGGAACTGGGTGGATCTTTAAAGTCCCTTTCAACTCGAACAATTTTATGGCTCTATGATTTTGTTGTAGGTACAGTTCAACAAGGATAAATAATTCAGAGCAAGGTCAGCCTGTTTTGTTTCCAAAACCTCAATGCCATAGTGCAGTTATACTTCTACTGAAATGCTTTTTTCTAAATGAGAACATATGTATTTTTCTTAAAAGATAACATGGAATTCTACAAAGCTGGTGCTGCACCGTCTTAAAATAATCTATGATTTGGGCTGGCACACAAAGTAAAATTCCATTCCCTCCCATCTCTATAAGCAGTCTGTGGGAGTTGTTTTACTAGTGGAATATGTATACAATAACGGGATATAGAGGAATTCACTGTTTTGGTAGTTACTATGTGGAGTATTTTAACTGGGACAGGTTCACACCTTAGGCCAGTAGTTGACATAGCCAGCAGTATTATTTTATTATTTATTTATTTAAGGCAATGGAGTAGCCCTCATGTAAACCTTCAGGCAAATCACTCTGCCTGCTGTCATTAGTCCAATGTGTGTTGGCTTTGCTTTGCGCTATCAATGTTGTCACCTGTGTTATAAATATTGTCTTGACTAAATCTTCTGATGTGTTTAAAACCTTATTTTAAACATATAAAACAAAGGAGAAATAATATTTCCTTAGCTGAGCATATTTTATAAGGTGAAATATCAAGGGTTGAGACTCATCAAGGCTAAGGTAATGGCAGCAAACGGACATTTCCTCAGCTACATTTTTTTTTTAATGGATTAACATCTTTTCTTGGAGAAAAGATCTATAAGAGGAAAATTGACAGAATGCAAAATTATTAACTCAGAAAAACCTGTTCAGAAATCATACTTCATGCATTTATTGTTCAGTTGTGGGCCAGTGGTAACTGGGTAACCATGTTTTATTAAACTAATAGAAGTATTTTTTAGCAGATCCTGCTGTCCTTGCCATATGGCAACAAAATAGCAAAGAACACTACTTATGGAAGCAAGAAAACAGGGACATATGCACCTGCTCTTAGGACTGCTTCAGAGGTAAAATATTGCTACTTTTGCCAACCATGATGACATTAAATAACAGTTTTGCCGTGAGAAATCAGCATTTGCTTTTTTATGGTTTAAATAAAAATGTAGTGCTGCTCTGAAAGCCTGAGACACTGTATAATTACAGAATACAGAGATGGGGACAGCTTTCTTTTTTCTTGTAAAAACAAAAATATTTTCTCTTAGCTCTTTAGGTAGAGTATTCACTGGACTATTTTACTACAAAGTTTTGTGCTTTGTAGTTAAAAAAGCTGAGAGTTGAAGAGATTCATATCGTTAGAGCCCTGGAATCATCCCTAACTTTGGGGGTAACTTTGAAAACAAAAACATGGAAAGGAGCCCTGTGTTTTCTCCACAGAGAGGTTTCCCCACAGTGCAAAGCAGCAAAACTACTTCTTTACTTCTGCCCATTTCTCCTCTGGCTGGCATCTGCCCCTGGCACAGTTTGGCCGTGGTTCTCTGAGCACAGACCTGCTGCAGCAGCTGGCAGAGCTGCGCGCTGTCCTGACACTTCTCCTTCGCACACCCACCCCAGCCACGGCTCTGGCCCGGGGCTGGCTGGACTGCTGCCCCCTCTGTCTGAGTTTTGTCTCCCAGGTGTATTCCAGAGGGGTGGTGCAGGTGTGTGGGAGCCATCATGCATGTCTCAGAGCTTGTGCACCTGCTCTGCAGCTCTGCACTTGCACCTTGTCACTTCGAGGGGTTTCACCACGGGCTGCAAGTTTGAGCTCTTGTGCACGCTGAACGTGTGGTATTTCAACGTGGTAAGAATGTGTGGCTGTGCCAACTCCCAAGCACTGAGTGCAAGCTACAAACTGTTATATATCAAAAACACCAATATGTCAAAAAGTATAAATCATGTTTCATGACGCTAAGTTCCTGTTGAAAAAAAGGAATCAGACAATTCTGCTTTTGGTAAACTAAGCAAGGTCCATAAATAAATTTCAAAGCAAAACGTTTCGCTGCAGATGCCCTTGCTGTAATAAAAAATACATATTTCAACTTGAGACCGAAAAGCAATGTGAGAATTACATTGCTTTTCATTACATTTTCATTGAATGAAAATATAATGAAAAAAAAACAAACCCAAATAATTATTTGTGGGCATTTCTGTCATAAGACTGAGGTAGTTGGTGTTGATAACACATCTAAACACAAATGCTGTGTGTAGAGGCCCAGAGAAGCTGACTTTAGTCATAGGATGGATTGCAGAAGTGCATCCCCACCCGCCTCAGGCTGCTCTGTGATCTGAGAAATGCTCCTTAGGCCTCCTTGACGAACTGCATTTGGACTAAACCCCTCTTGTATGTTACAATAAAGCTGATAAAAATCTAATACAAATGCCAGTTTTCAGATCCTGCTCAAACTGACCACATTTTCTTGCTATTGTTTAGCATCTAGGCTGGAAAATGAGCAGTAGATTATTGCAATCTCTTTGAGCACAGTTTATAACAAGTGATGGTTAGGGAGACTTAAAGTGTCAAAAATCAGACTCTTGTGTTTAGATTGGTTTTGCTAAGCATATTAGAAAGCTTTTTCCATGGCAGGGCAGTGGGAGAAATTACTTCCTAAATTACTTTTTAAATGAAATATTCTGATGAAAGCTATTAATTTTGAACATTAAAGTTCTTGGTATTTCTGCAAATATTAGATTAACTCTGAAAAGCTTATTCATAAGCAGAAGTTCTTCTAATGTTTTATTTGTTTGATAGATCCTATACAAGCAAGGAGATAATGGTTTCTCTTGCCTTCAATGGCTGTATAGGAGTTTGAATTGTAAATGGAAAAACTGTAAATTCCAGTGCTTTTAAATGTTTGCTGTAAAATCATCTTGGGAATTAACTAATAAGAGAAACAAGCAATCAACAGGGTTCAACAGGAATTCATTAATCTATTCCAATGGCTGAACTAGCAGGAAACCAAATTGGTTTTTTGAGGATGTTGCATTTTAATACCCACTGGAAATTAAACTCCAAGCAGGATCTTTCCCTTTCCCCTGTCCTGTGAGAAAGGGAAAAAATGGCAGAGATTATGGGTTGAGATAACAATTTGCTATAAAAACAGCAATGAAAAAACAAAGAGTAACAGCAACAACACGAATAACAACAGCGTATAAAAGAGGGTGGTTAATGCAAGAACTGCTTTCAGAAGATGGAGCTGGTGTTACCATAGCCAGCAACACGTGGCTTCCTGGGACAAAGGAGAAAATGCCTGACATTACCACAGCTGGTGCTTCCCCCCAAGGCCAAGGCAATGAAAACCAGCAATGGACAAACCCTCCAAGATGGACCATTTGTGTCATGCTACCCGGAAAAAAAGGGTTGGTTCAGGGTCATGTTCCACTTTTCTTTCACCCAAAGCCATGTCCTCAGTGGTGAAAGGGTGGCATAAAATAAACAATCCCCACACAGCTGCAGGGTCCAGCTCCTCATGGCAACTATGATAAAATTAACTCCATCCTGGCCAAAACTAAGACAAAGACTAAAATTTCAGCATCAGGGAATTGGAGAGACATTCCTTGTCAAAAAGACCTTAGTCTTCCCATTGTAAAGATTGTAGGCATAGCCAGCCTGTGGAAAGCATCCCACATTTTGTGCAGTTTGGCTAAGGCAGCACAATATACATGATTAGTTAAACAAAACACAAACATTTTAAAGGAAAATAACATCTGGCTACCTGTACATGTGTTATTGAGTTTGAAAAATTCTTAAAAGACTCATATGAAAATATGCCAGTGTTTGATGACACCTCCTTCTGTAGCCCCACCATGGAGTACAACCTAAGCAACACACATTTACCCCAGCTTAGGACACTGACACTCTTGTCATTCACCTCTGTGTGACCAAACCAGACTTCTTGCCCTCACTTTTCAACTTTTTGATTTCTCTTGAGTTTTCTGGTCAATATTTTGATTATCTGACTCCCCAGCTCCTATTTTTTCTCAGGTCTTCTAAGATTCCTCTGCTTGATTAGCCACCTATGTGCCTGAGGTTGATTTATCTCAGTTGCTGGAACCCCTAGTGAGGTAGTAGGAAGGTTCAGCACTTCACTTTTGAGCCAGTGACTCCAAGAAGAAGTCCAAAAGCTCAAGTCAGTAATGGAAAGACATCTGACAATGTCTATGAGGAATAAGTAGGTAATTTTATCTTTACTTTAGGATGCTATATTTCATATTTCATCAGGAAAATGTACAATGAAGCCTCAGTAAAAAAATACAATGCTGTCTGCAGTCAGTGTTGGTGACTTATTGCAAACTAAGAACTTTATTCCAGATACTTGAGGCCAGTAAAATGCTTTCCAGAGTCACTGGAGTAGAATGGCTATAGAGCTCATTTTTGAGTAACTACTTCAAAGACAAGCCCAAGATTTTAAGATGCTATTTACTTTCAGTCTATGGTAGTCCTTACATTTAAAATAACCCAAAATAAAAACAACCTGATAAAACAGGACACAAAAAAAGCCCCAAATTTTGAAACAATTGGAATAAATTAGTTTTGACTCAAATTTCTTTGACATTGTTCTGTGCACCTGGGAACCACTCATTGCTGTCTGAGCTGGAGTTGTCCTGCTCATGGGCCCCTGTCTCAACAAGCTATCAAGTCTGCAGTGGCAGGGGAGAAAGGAAGGTTTCCAACATATGTTCTTTTAAATAAATGTATTTCCACAGGACATTATGCTTTATACAAATCAGCAATTGCCTATCAGAAAATCCTTTCACTGTAAAATATCCAGCCAGCCTTTCTTTGAGATGGCAGGTGTTGTCTGGAAAAACCAGAACAGAATTTCTGGAGTATGTTTGAGATCTTCATTCAGATGAGAGTATTCTAGAGTTCTGCCTGCTCAAGTCTTTGGGAAAAAATCAGTGCAAGAGTATTCTCAAATGAGCATTAGTGGCTCAGCACAGGAGATAAAATTCAGTCTTTTTGACAAGAATTTTACTGTATTTGGATGATAATGTTCTTCATGTGGCTGAATGACCAACAGTGTAGACACAATTTTAGACTAGTGGAAAGAACATTATACCTGTCCATCTTCTGAAAAGTGGCTGCAGATGTGCTTGTGACTGGATGTCAGTGAGGTTAATCAGCTGAACCTCTGACATCTGTTTATAGTAAAACTACAACTAGGGCATGGAAAACCAGCTGGAGTATAAAATCTAAAGTGCTTGAAAGGGTCATAATTCATCATCAAACCAGAAGCAAAGATGTTAATACAGATTTGAACATGCACAGAAAGAATAAAAAGAAGCAGATGTGGCTTGATGCATGCTGGAGACATGGGCAGCTCAGTGTAAATGTGCACATTCCCTGCTTGCAGCTTTTCATTTTGCATCTCCTTTTTTCTTAATGGCAACATTGAAAGCTAGAGGGATACATTGTGCTATTGGCAGAATCATCCATATAATTCCTTCAATTTCTTTATTTTTAATGTAAATAGATCAGATCCCCTTTCAGCCTCTTCTATGACAAGTGTACTGAAGTCTGTCCAGAGATCTATTAGAAGGCATTGACAAAACTGAAAAAATTGACCATTTGCTGGTGAATATAGGATCACTGCAAGATCTGTGCAAAAAATGGCACAAGTGGTGATGGGTTGATGGCTCACTGTACATAGCAGAACAATTTTTATGCTGAGCTGATATAGCAGAGTTCTAGAAATGTTGTGCTTCTTCACAGATGCTACCCAAACCAAAATGCATCCTGTTAAGAGTTCTGTGCATACTGTGGAAACCTTTATATGTATATATGAGGACAATTCCTCCCTTGTAATCCCAGTTCAAGGGTCCAGACCCCTGAGGCCTTTGCACTTTGGATACAATGAAAGATGTAGCCCTTTGCAAGCAGCCACATGGAAGTGGGATTCTAGTCTTATCTTTCTTGCCAATTGCCTGTGAAACTGATGTAAGGATAAGAGAGGATTTGTGACTGCAAACTTGCAACCTGAAACTTGTCAATAATTGTACTTGTCACCATAAAGGTTCTGTTTTCAAAGTCAGGCTCATTAAACAAGTGACACAGAGTGACAGGTCCTCAGCATATCTGACATCAGACCTCTTGCAAAGTACCAGTGCCTTCACATTTAGCTTCAGGCATCGAGCTTCAAAGTTGGGGACCAGAGGCACACAGCATACATAAAAGTAGTTCTGCCTGTGTTCAGGAGTGCATCATCCAAGACCTGGCACACTGGCCATTCTAGTGCCTTAAACATACCAATGTTAAATATCCTCACTCAACATAGAAGAAAGCTGTGAAGCTTGGTGTACTAAAAAATTCACAGGGTTATCTTAAATCCCTTCAGAGGGTATAAAGAAATTGAGGGAAATATTTTTGAACAGTCACAATTTCACTCTTAATTCTTTGGAAAAATAACCAGGCAGTTGTTGATAAAGAATTGAATCACATAATGCAATTTCTTCTGCATTTGTAATCTCTCAGTGAGTATAAATCTGTCTTTTTTTTTTTTTTTTTTTTGCAAGACAGATGGATAGCAAGACAGATGGATATGATGTCTCTATGGGCTTCACAAAGTTATGCTATTATAAATATCTTTATATATAAATATCAAGTAGCATAAAAGAAATGGTAGAATTATTGTCACTGATGGAGAATTCAATGTAGACCAGTATGTATGCAAATGCACACATGTGCACATATGTATACACACAAGATAGTAGATAACATGTATGGTGCAAGTCAAAATTTCAGATTAGATTTTTTCAGATAGCAATTTGTTAATCAGAAATCCTTTGGCAAAGAATTGCTAGACCAGAGAAGCTGTGAATTCTCCCACCCTGACAGCTTTCGAGGCCAGGCTGGATGGAGCTTTGAGCAACCTGGTTTAGTAAAAGATGTCCTTATCCATGGTGGGGCCTTGGAACTTGGTGATCTTTAAGATCTCTTTCAGCCCAAGCCGTTTTATGGTGCTATAAACCCTACATTAATAAATGCTTGATGAAGAAATAATGTATTCTTCTCAGCAGCAGGATATGTACATTTATTAAATTATGAGCCTCTTCAGAAGTTAATTTGAGATGCAAGTTACTGAAAGCTGATTTTGTTGCAATAGCTAATAATTCTCACAATTTTATGGGCAATTAAAACACATTAATTTACATTTTGAAGTCACAGAAATAATTTTTTTCCTTCTGAATAAGGTTTGTAAATATGGTTTTTAAAATAAATTTCCTTAATGAAGCAACCAAATGAATATTCATAGGAGTGCATACTAACTATTAAATATTACTGCAACAAGTAATTGAAACAGCTGTAACTGTGGAAGGACTTATGATTATAATTTAAGTTAACTTTTATTTTTAAGCCTATTTTAAGATCAAAGATTACAAGGTAAAGATGTGAAAGCTAGTGAAATGTACACATTTGAATTGCACTTGAAGTTTCATGCTTGTGAAATAATAAGTAGGAGCTTTGATTCATATTGACAGAGACATTTGAGAGAGAGTTGAAACTTTGAGATTAGTTGATGCCTTGTGTCTCAATTAAGTCAGCTGCAGAATGGCATGGCCTAGAGAAGCGAGGCTGTTCAGTCTGTTTCATAAGAGGACGACCCTCTCAGACATGGCATGAAGGCTCTTGGTGTGTTGCCTAAAGCTCAGGGACCATTCCAGCACATCAATTCCCTCAGCGTGCATCCTTCGCTGCTGCTGCTTCTGTCCAGAGGCTGTTCCAGGGTGGAACTAGCAGCTTCTCAAAAAGAAAATACCCAGATTGCAGATCCTGACCGCTGGATATCTCGGGACACAGAACTGCAGGTGATTCAGGGCAGTCACCTGAACATTGCCTTCTACTCAGCTGTAACCCCTGCAAGGGCTTCCAGACCTAACTCAGAGGCTTGCTGCTTTCCTTGCAGGTGTGCTTGGGTGGTCACCTACATATTCATGCATCACCTGAATTCCCATTGCTTAATCATAGAGTCCCAGGTTCATTCATTGCCTTTCCATACTTAGAGAGCCTTCTGGTGTTCTGTCACTGTGAAAGCAGTGTTCCAGTTTAGTCCAATCACAAATCAATTTTCCAATAAGTTTAGGACCATCAGCCTGAGGAAGAGAAAAGGTCTGTCTGTGGTGAAGCAGCTAGGATTACAGTAGCCCTAAGCTTCATTGCAATTTGTAATCTCTAATATAAATTCCAGAGGTTTTCATCACACACTGAGTCAACCAAGAAAATCTTGTGATTTAAAAATTGACTGTCCCCTTATTGTCACATAAATAAATAGATGGGTATAATCCTATTACAGGACTATTCCTATATGGTTCCAGTGTGCTTATCTGGACTCAATCACAAAATTAGGTTTGTCTCTTCAGCAGCAAATTAGGTATTATTGGGTAAAAGTTCTTTCCCTTATCTCTGAAGGAAAAAGGAAACTGAAAAGAAGTGAGTTTTTTTTCTTATTTTTGTCTTTATCAACATTTTTTTTCATTCAAATATAATTTAGGGACATCCAATGCTTTATGACTAGAGCTGGTAGAACACTTTCTAAGCAAAATCCTTCAGACCTGTCATCAGCTAAAGAATCCTTTAATCAGAACTCCAAAACCTGCTTTGATATAAAGAGTCTGGTTCTGTTGAAAAAGAATTTGTCTGCTAATACCATTTCTGTTACTCTTTTAGCAAAATGCTGAAGGTCAAAAGCAGCATAAAATAGAAAGCATTTTGTAAAAAGTATGGATGTTTTAATAATGAATTGCTAGATGTGACCTGCTCTGGTATGAGGTTGTGAAGCTCTGAAATACTAGTTCTGAAAGAAGCACTTTCCCAACAGTCTCCTTTTGGAGTCTAATCTAAAATATCACAAATCAGCACTTTCCTGACCTGAACTTCCATTTTCAGCAGCAGGAAGTTTCAGAAGCAGGAGGTTTCAGAACATTGCTATTTGAGATAATGTACATACCACCGCCTGAAAAGAATTTGATTGATTGCTTTTAATAATATTTGATTGCTTTTCAGTTATAAGATATGATATGGTGCACCAACACACCATATATTTTTTTACATCAGAGAGATGAAATATAGGGGAATAAAGGTATTAATATGTCTTCTGAACATGTAAAACTGGCTTTAAGGTTCAGCAGAGTAATCTAATGAGAAGGAGTAGATGGTAGGGGAGGTGAGGGGAGACTTGCTACCAGATTTTCTCAAGTCAAAATTACAAGCAAAATGGAAGGAAGCCAAATAGGTTAGAGAAAAAAATCTGCAACTTTTTCCCGCTATCTTTACAGTCTGCACCTTTTAATTGCATTACTATAATCATGAAGAGTCATTATTACTGGGTTACCACTGCCATGTCTTGCATCCATGTCCAGTCCAGCAATGTATTTTTGGAAAAAAACCCAACAAACCAAAACCAAAAAAGCACAGCCGGGTCTATATTTTTTTTACATGCTCCTCAGGATGAGAGGTGCAAATCTGAGTCTGGTTGGAAGGGGATGTTTCCTTCACGAGTGCTTGTAAATTACAGAGTATCTTTGCATGTAAAGCCAGGAGAACCTTTTTCTGGAATTTTCAAGGAATGGAAACTTTAGGTTATCTTTAGAGGAATCAATTTCACCCCAAACTTCATTCTTCTCTCACTTCAAAAGACTGAGCTTGCCTAATTTGGTATGCCAGCTTTGGAACAGTGATTCAGAAACCCAGTTTAGGCTCTTTGATTCAGTGAATGCAGAGGATTGGGCAACTAAAATGAAGTGCAAGGCCCCCAGAGTCTGTGAGGACATGGGCATCCTCTGCAGTTCTCACTGCTGTGGATGAAGGTAGAGGAACTCACGGCCCAAGGCTGCTCTCTAGACTGCGGGTGCGGAGGAAGGGAGAGCAAAGTCACCATTTGGGAATGAGCAGGTGACTGTGTCTTGTCTGTGCTGTGTTGCACACTGTCTGTTTAACCTGTAATGACAGCCACTGAAGAGGAACAGGCATGAATGGGTGTCTGGAGAATACCTGGGCCACAGCACATCCTTCCCTGCTCTGTCTCTGCTCCAGGGCATCTCCCTTCCAGCCCCTGGGCTTTTTCTCAGCCTTTCAAAACACAAAACTGACAAACACTTCTGCAAACTCTAGATCAATACTGGTTTCCATAGCCAAAAAAAAAAAAAAAAAAAAAAAAAAAAAAAAGACAAATACTGTTGTGGGGTTGTCTATTTTTCTCACAAAGTAAGAGTGTCCTTGCACAGTTTGGAAGTTGGACTCCTCTTGGCTTCAAAGGGATCTTCCTTCCCAAGGTAACAACTTTATCATACAGACAAAGAAGTTGGGGGTGTGGAGCAGGGTATTGTAAACATTTAGGCTTTTGGGAACTGTTGGGAAGAAGGCTAGTTCTGGAGCTAGTGATCTATATTTTCCCTTTGCAAGGGCCTGTCTAGAATTGCACTTTCTGCTATGCTTTTTTCTTTCATTCTCTGACTGTTTCATGCAATTGCATCAGTAGTCTCTGGGGCAAGGCTGTGAAAAAAGGGTACTCTTCTGACACTGATTTTTAGGAAGAAATTTGTTTTGTTCTTCTTAATTCCTTCAAGGTGTCCCTACAGGGAAGAGTCAAGTTTTTTTGGTAAATCCAATAAAATATCCTCATACTTGGCTAAAACCCATCTTTCTGTTCTTTTAATGTGTACAGGGAAATCCTCAATCTAATACAAGAAGCAAATCATTGTCTACATGCACCTCTACTTTTTATAATATCCTTGTTTCTATACTGGCTGATGATTTATTAACTATATCAGAGTTATTAAAAATTGAAAGGCTTTGATATTGCTTTTAGCTGGTAGAAATTATACATCAGCTATTTCAGATCCTCAGCCATGCTACAAAATTTGTCCACCATAAGGTCCAGAATTAAATTAAAATGAGGTGTAAATAGTGAATGTTGCCAGGTGACCTTCTGAAATATTTAATACAGCTTGACTTAAAGTTTATTGCTTTAAACCTGAAATGTGTGTAATTTCACCCAGGTAGCATAGTCTTGAGATAAAAACCTGATGACTTTGAAAAAGTAGCTTGATTTGGCACATAAATTTTGAGTGTGTCAGTTGCTTTTCCCTCAAGGGGATGTGTGTAGCTTATTGTTTCCTCTTGGTCTGCTCAAGTTAGGTGCTCTGAGGTTCACTTTTGATCTGAGTGTTTCTAATAACTCTAGTGTGAGAACTGTCTGGAAACACCACATTTCTCCTTTAAATATATCAGATTTTCATGAATTTTAAGGAGTGATTTCTCTTATTCCTCATCTTTTCTTAGTTTTTATTACTGATTTTTTTGTCCCCTGCCTTCCAGTGAACCCAAAACTTTCTTGCAGCTTCAGGATGCCCTATGGCTCTAGGTACTCCTATGGAAGGAGAGCTGCAGTGAAACCTTCTCCACCAACCTTTGGCATTCTTTTTGTTACAGTAATGTGCATGAAGTTCTTTCATAAACAAAGCCCTTATATTTAAAACAAAAATACCATGAAAATTATGTGTACCTTCTTTCCAACACTTTTATGTGGTCAGAGTGGTGTAAAGATTCGGTCAGGTCACTAAAGTTTAGGTATCTACAAAATATGAATATCTATACAAAAGTATAGATATACATATATATATATATAGATATACATATACATATATATAGATATACAAAATTTTCTGGGGTTTTAAGAGATTTTTGTTAGCCCTCACCCTAACATCTCCTTCCCTCTTCCCATGCTGCTGCCTGATTTCTGTCAGCACAGCTGCCAGGGCTGGCAGAGGGATCTGGCTGAAAAAGAGGGATTTTTCTTCCCTGGTTGGGACCTGACTGCCAGGGGACAGGAGAGCCCTAGAGCAGCCTGTGTGATGAGCAGAGAGCAGCTGGTCAGAAATGCTGACAGTGGGGGAACATCTGAAACCAGAAGTTCAGCCCTAATCACTGCTCAGGATGATGTTTTTTTCCTGTGATTTATAGCCTGGAAAGACTGTGCTGATATGAAACAAAGACTGGCATATATTTAGTAGCTTTTTGATTACAGTTTTGCTATTTGAATCTATTTTATGTACCTGAATATTTTAAATTTTTTTAATTAATTATCTTTCATTAAAGATATTTTATTTAGCTTTAAGAAAGTGTTTGAAAATGTCAGCACAGAGAAGAAAAAATAAAAAAGAAAGAATGGTTAAAGGCTTTTAGCTACTAAATATTTAAATATGATTTCATACAATAAAAGGTCATGTTTCCATTTTGGTAAAAAGTGCCTGAAAATAAAAGCCAGGTGGTGTGCTGAGAAAGATATCCGTACTAAATTTTACTTCTTTCATTATGACTGAAACCCAAATATATCTATAGGTAAGCTAAGCATGAAAAATTGTTATTTTAATGAGCAAGTGAGATCATTTATATGGGAAGACACATGAATCACCGACTGGATCCATCTGGTGGACTCACTGTCATTCCCTCCAAGTATGATAAAGATGTTAAAGGTATATGCCCTATTGAATTAATAGGAATAACCAGTTTCATCCTAATACACAGATAAAATATATTAATATTCTGTTAGATTTGCTACAAAGATCAGAAACAGGGTTTGCCTATTGGACTGAAGTACCTTTCATATGCAACTATAATGTTGCAAATCAAACAAACATTAATAAAGCTGAAGTTTCAGCAATTTTGAAAATGGGGCCATATTTTCAAAAAGATGCCTCATCTCTGATCTCATGTTCACTGCCATGTTCAGTCCATCATAAAAAGGATTCTTTGCTTACAGTTATTAATATGAGGATCCACAATGTCCCCTATTCCCTTGAGATTGATCTGAACGCTCTCCTCTTTTACATATTCACATTGCTTTGAAAGCAGTTTCAGCCAGAGTGGAAAACTGCTAAAGTCAATGGACTTTCTTCATTGCCAGAATTTCCCCCCTCTGTTATTAGCAAAAACAGTAGCCACATAAGTTTTCATGAGTGTGGAGGACTCTTTGCCAAAGCAGCTTTCAGAGCACACAGATGCAATGAGCCTTTGCTGGGGCCAGGTCATCCTTGTATAAGCAGAGGAAAGGGCTGCTGCCAGCACAAATCCATCATTGCCAAGAGCCCCAGGAGCCCCAGAGAGCCCAGCTCTGTCCCCTGCTGCTGACACAGTCTTTATCTTGAGCTGTGCCTTTGACCACTGCATCTTCTTCTTCCTCAGCTTGTCAAGGTCTGGCATGCCTGGCTCCACTGCTTTATCCCTGTGATCCCTGCACTGAGCTCTGAACCCTCTGCTTGGCCATGCTCTGCCTTGTCCCCACAGAGCTCACCAGACTGTTCTGTGCTCCCTGTTTCTGGTGGCCCTAAACTCACATCCTTCTATACTCCTGGTGTACAGGACAACGGATGGTTTTCAGTGTCCTAATCAAAACACAGAATTCCTATATTCAGTAAAATATTTTCAGTAAAATAATTTCAGCAAAATAATTTCCTATATTCAGTAGAATACATTTTATCCAGCACTGGCTGGGTGTCCAAGTGAAGCTACTGAAGCTAAAAGCAGCTAAAGCTTAGGAGAATGGAAAAGGGCACCAGGCAATCAGAGCAGTTTGTTACTGGCTCATCACTCAGATCACCCTAAGAGAGAGATGCTGCAGTTACAGCAGAGAGTTCCCATATACAGAAGCTGGTTGTTCCTTGTCAGCCTATAAAGATCCTAATTTAAATATTCATATCTGCCCTCCCTTGGGTCTGTCTTGCAGAGTAAGTGCTACTGACTGCTTTCTACCCACACAGGAGTATCTCCAACAGGTACCAATCTTTTATCAGTTACCTTACTGGAATGTTTTCACGTGAATACTGCACTGTGAAATACCATTGCCTTTGTAATTGTGCACTAAGGAGAAACTACTGCTCATCTGTCCTTTCCTGAAGCCAGCAGGAGAGCAGTGCTCATTTCAGTGGGATTATGTCAGCTGACCCTGCTGAAAACCTGGTGGTGTGATTATTTTATGCGGCCAGAATAAGCTGAATGTGTAACTGTGGTATTAGAAAGATGCAAAGATGCATACTAAAAGTTTAAATGTTGGAGAAGATGCTCCCTGAGGATCCTTCAAAGCTGGTATTCTATGTTATTTTATAATAGTGTTAAATTTGTCAGTGATCATACCCTCATATTAACTATAAGGAAATGAATAGCTTTTGTGTTTTGCATGTGAAAGTCCTTCTGTGTTAAGGATGATTTATTTTTTCTCTTCAATGCTCCTGGGATTCCTGAACAGCTGTCAGCTGTACCAGAGCAGAAGAACATGTCCATTAACACACTGCCAAGCAGAAATTGCATTATACACTGCTGCATCTGTTAATTGCATTAGTCAGTATTTACAATTCAAATAGTATAAGCATTCAAAATGGTGTTGTTAATATGTGGTAAAATTTCATTTCTTCATTTTTCATTTCAAAATATGAATTTGGTCTTGGTTTGGTTCAATGACTGTAATGTTACCTAAATGGAACACACCTACAATTCCAATTTAGTTTCATGATTTTATTTAAGAAAATAATACCAGTTAAATACAATGCCAAGATTACTCTTAAGCAGTTCTTACAGAACAGATGGAATACAGTCGTGGATTAGAGTACTATTTGAATAAACAGCTGCTTATGGCCCAGGTTTACCCTTGTGATCTGTCATTTCTTTTTCAATGAGGCTGGCTATCACAAATGGACTGAAAGCTGGTGAAGCTGTAACATATAATATACAACAACATTATTGATGCTGTTATTTAATCAGTACAGATGCCTGTATATCCATGACAGATACAGTCATGCCACATGACTATACTTTTTCTTCTCAAACCATGTGAATAGAGAAATATTTCTCTAGACTTTGTCCTTAACCTTCATCATGGATGAAGGAAAACACATTGTCCTTCAGTGGACTAGTTGGTGCTTGAAGCTTCAAACTTTGGCTAAGTTTGAAGAATGCAATCTTGAAAGTGGCCACATTTCTAAAAGATCATGGACAATACATAAAGACATCCTGCGTGCATCCTGCAGCTTCATGTTTCTGAATTCTAATGACTGAATTCTCTGGATGATCAAAAAGTCTGTCTTGGGAGATGGCCAGACTCTCTCTTGTTTGTTTTTGTGCTGTGAAATTTAGTTGTTTTATGATTAATAAAACAAGTTATGCTATATGAGGAGAAAAGTATCAATTAAATATTTTTAATAAAACTCTTGAGTTCAAAGAGTCTATGCTACTAATAGGCTAAGCTGAAGCTTCATACAATCATAGAACAGCTCAGGTTGGAAGGGAAATTCAAGGATTATCTGCTCCAACATTTTGTGGGAAAGGAAGCCTCAATGAGATTACCTAGCATTGTGTCCAACTGCAATTTGAAGTTGCATCCAAACAGCATTTCCATCCACACCAGTTTTTAAAGCCAGGGGAGAAGGTTAGTTCTCACTGTTCTCACAACCTTCTATTAGTTTAAATGGAGTCAGGATCACCTCCTGGGAGCCAGCACTCCTTCGTGGGGTGTTCAGCAAGTGGTAGCAACTTTGGGAGGTGGTGGAGTCACCGTCTCTGGACGTGTTCAAGAGGCATCTGAGTGTAGCTCTTGGGACTGGTTAAGGGCTAATTATGGTGTGCTGAGTGGATAGTGGGACTAGATGATTTCAAAGCTGTCTTCCAACCTTGATGATTTTGTGATTCTTTTAATTCAACTTTACCATTGGAGGTTCTGATTAATCATGTTGCCATTGAGGAATGTATATCCTGGCTGACAATTTTCTGAATGTCATTGCACACAAATGTCATTGTGATTTCAGAACAGCTCAAACTGTAGAAATTACTTAGGCTTACTCTTGAAAATTCCCTGTGGACAGCAAACTAACAACTTGTCACTTTGGTAGTTATCTTCCTGTGCACTTGAATAAGAAATTTGTGCTGCCAGTGAGTCAGTTTAATAATGTTTGTCAAGATCTACTTATGAGCAATTGTGCAATAAAACCTCTTAATTATGTTTTATAAAGTTTCAATGTGAGAATTGGATGAAAATCCTTTTGTTATAATTCAGACTTGGGAGAGAGTGGAGCAAGGTCACAGCCTGAGCTGTGTACATTGCAGATACAGCTGTGCCACCAAGGAAGTACTCCAAAGGATTGTAAATAACAAAAGAGAAGACAGGCTTAGCCCAGAGAGTGGTTAAGAAATGAGGCATTCTCATCTGAAAAAAAAAGAGAAGAAATTTTAGAAAGCCAGACCTCTTTGACTCTGAGCCTCATTAGTGGTTGTAGACATCAAAGATGCTCCACACCTAACTAAATCTGCACAGCTACAGGTGATGGAAGTTTTAACCAGTGCACCAAAGGGAATTAGACCACATACTGTGTGATGTTTAATTAAACTTAATCTTTCATTTTGCTGTGTAAAATTCTATGTCAGGTTTCTTCAGTTTGGTTGTTTTTTTTTTTTTTTTTTAAGCAACACTGAAAATGTTAAACTGTGTGAAAATATCTGTAATAATGTATCCAGAGGAGGTGGAGATTAAGGGCATCTTCCTCACCAGTTGTTAAATAGGAGAAACAGCACTTTTACCCAGGATTCTTCTAGTGGTTGTTAGCCCCACCATAGAACATCAGAAACTGGTGAGGCAGAGGTGGAAAGATCTTGCTGTTTCTTTATCTACTGTGTCTGAACTGGAGACAGATACTAAAAACTATTTTAGAAGCTGTTGAGATCTGAAGGAGGATTGACTGCCTTCCTATAATAGTTTTGCTACTCTCCATTTCCAATGGTTGAAGTCACTACAGATAAATTAAGGGAATTTAATTTATAGCAGGAATACACAAAGCTTTCTAAGGATTGGATATTTATTTGGTTTCAGAAACTGCATCATTTTCAGATTATGCTGTCTCTTTACACAGGCTGTGAGTGTAATTTGGAAGATTCTGGAAAAAGGAGAAATATAATTTTAAAAGTTATCTGAAAAACTACTGTTTAAATTACTAAATTGAATCATCTGTGTGAGCACTGTTGCTTTGGTTCCCCAAATTTGGACTTGACACTTCTTTCTCTCCAAATAAATTTTATGGGAGGACTTATAATTTTACAGCCTAAATTTTATTCAAGCGCTTTCAGAAAGGCTTGATGAAGGAGAAGCAGCGGTATATGGAAATAAATGGAATTTATTCCATTTTAACATGTCTCTCAACCTATACAACAGACAAAATATTTCCAGCAATCCAAAATTTCTATTATAAATTTCCAGTAACAGTGGAAGAAATATAGTGACTACAAAAATTGTCTGCGGTAAAGAGAAGGGGTAGTGGATGCTCATTTCCAGGTGGTCCTGAACTGAATACTTTGATTCCTTTTTATCCCTAGAAACAGCTGGGAAAAACTGAACCTTACCCTTATAGTTTGGGAAATTAAAATCTCTCCAGAAACTCCAGGTGAAGCAAGAGGCTCACTGTGCTGAGTCTAATGTAAATATTATACAGACAGCTGAGAAAGCATATTTAAATGTTTTCTGAAAGCTACTTCACCTTCGGTATCTACTTGATTTATTTGTATTTTAATAAAAAATTTTAAATGAAGGTTTGAGGGTGTAAGGCCAATGTTACTAATGCTGTTTCTGTGCTCTGTGAACTGCAGAGCAAATGTTTAGATCTCCTGACTACCTCATGTGTGGTTTACTTTCTGCAGTACTTAATTTTTAGGAGACAGTAGAATGACTATTAGGGTAACAAGTATGCCTTTTAGACACTTGGGTAGAACCCCATTCTTTCCCTCAAACTACTGGTATCTGTACAGAGATGTAGCCTAATCTGTAATTCACAGGGGAGGAAAGAATAGGTCTCTCTTATCATCTCCATCAAAGTGCTCCAAAGAGGCAAACACACTCAGCTGTTCCTTAGGGTGCCAGGTATGGAACAGATTCCATCCTGCTAAAGGGACTGGCCTGGAAGCAGGGGCTTCTACCACTAGGGAGAGGAGGGACCCCAACTCTGTGCAGGCTGGAGCTGGTGCTCAGCAAATCCTCCAGGATGAAAGAAACTCTCAGCAAACCATCTTGTGAGAACACAGACCGTCAGAAAAATGCAGTTTGTCATTGCTTGCCTCTTCTTGGCAAGGGCACTCTTGGTGGGTTTTGACTAAAAATTGAGAGAAACTCTGGTTTTGGTACTCCCCACATATATTTTAAATCGAGTTAATCTATTTTCGTGGCAAGTGGAAACAACTCATTTTTAGAGCTATGGGGTATAAAATTATGTGAGTCATATTTCTACAGAAATTGCACAGTCCTGTGCAGTTGAATAACTATTATTAAGTTTATTATAACGGGTATGATAAACTATTAAAAAATCTAGATGGAATACCTGTCTCCTGAGAATGAAATTTAATTAAGTACTTGGAGACAATTTGAACTGGTGGATCCTAAAATGAAATTAAAACTAATTATGAAATACTCACATAGAGTTTTGGATAAATTGAAAAGAGAAAATTTAATTGACAAAAAGTAAATCAAGGGAATGTCCTGGGAACATATATTGTTAAGTAAAAACCAAAGACAATTAGAATCTTCTGAGGTAGAAAAGAATGAACATAAAATCGACAATGTCATAATTGCTGTAAAAACCATAAGTGCCTGTAAAGTATTTCAGTAATTGAAACGTCCAAGTTTTTTTGAAACTGAAGATATGCTGGGATGGCTTAAGCCAGGTTCTTTAAAGAAATATTGACCTAATGTTTTTTTTTTGCAGAGCATTTTTTGAGTTCTGACTTGCAATGCCTTCAAGAGAGGGGTTTTCAGAATGTTTCAGAGAGCTTTGAACCTGCACCAGTTCAAAGTGGTGCACCTCAGAAGTGTGCCAAGGCAGTTGCCACTCCTCACAGCATTGGTCTTCTATAAGAATTTTGTGTTTATCTGTCTCCTCAAAGTGGAAATATTTTAAAATTCATTCTGGGAACAATAGTGCTTCTCTCTTCATCTGTGCCAAAGCAAAGTGGGTTTGGGCTGCAATCCCAGAGAGCCAAGACATTGTACTGTAAAGTGTACTGAAGAGCAATGTGTCTCTGAGGGCCAACTCGAGAGGAAGAGTAGATTTCTTAGGATTTAGATGAAATTTCACACCTAAAGCAGTACAGCTAAGGGAAGTCCAGTCAGAAAAATCAAAGCCACCATTCAGATCATCTTGACATAAACACCAAATGCCTGGCTGTCCAAAAGTTCTCTAGATGAAATCACAGTAATAACTTGTGATTTGATTGTCTAAATATGGTGACCCACCATTAAGGTGTCCCATAGTGTCCTATCTAACCTCCTGCAGTATTTGTTGCAAAAGTTCTTGAGTCTCATGTAACTGCCAGTCCTGTAAAGATATCCTAGAGACACCTTGGATACACAAGAGCATCTCAAACAGCACCAGATCCTTCTTATCAGGCATATAATTCAAAACCTACAGGTCTGCTGACAGAGCAACATTTTCAAACCTAACACCAGGTGTGTGATATGTGTGTTTTCACCTCTTATTTATTGAGAAATCCCATACATTGACTGGTGTAGCTCAGCTGGCCATGTGCAGATGGCCATTAACACTGGGTACCTGAGATGTTAATGAAAAGCTACAGATATGACACAAGCTCTCTCACGTTTCCCAGGTGACAGCTAGCAGGTCTCAAGAGCCCAGGTGTATCAAGGAGTCTTAGTGGCCTTGACTGGCCTCACCTGAGACCTCCACCCTCACCCACAGGCATTATCAAGTGCAGATGTGAAGCTCTGTTCCCTGCCTCAGCTAAACTGGAGCGCTGTTTTCCAGCCCTGCCACAGCTTTGCCCTGCCTGACCTTGCAGCTGAGTCCTGCCCTAGAGAGGGACACTGGACACTGTGTCTGCTCTCTGCAGTCACAACAGCTCCTTTTAGCAGCAGAGCCCAAATGGCATAAAGGCCTTTTTCAGGGGAAGCAAAAATATGAATCCAAGGAGAATGTTTCTGTGATGGTTGCTGTAAGAGTGCCGTCTCCCCATCTCTTGGAGTTTTGTCTGTCTGTGTTCAAAGACACCCCAGAGTCAGTGCAGCTCCATTATCAAGATGCAGACTTTCCAATACAATTCCATCATGAAAAATCTGTGTTGTGAGTTGTTCAAAAGAGTAGGCTGTTTCCAGCTGTCTCTGGAGCACTTGGGAATTTAAATGATAGCATTTTAACCAGATCTTATGTTTGACAATATCCTGTTTTCTATCTTCTCAGAAGGGAATACTAAGATGTGGTTAATTCAATTCAAAATCTTCTAAACACAGTCCATCGTATGATACCTGAAATATTTTTTGGTATAGCTCAAGAGGACAGTGACACCCCAATACACTTCTGCACCACAGAAACATACCCTCAGGAGAGACACAGGAAACAGTGAATAGTCCTGTTTATTACAAGGGAGAGACAACTATAGGCCATCTTACACCGCTTTTTTTTCCTCTTTAAATAGTTCTGCAGCAGAGAAAAACGTGGAGGATTATTTACAAGACAGGCTGTTGCAGTCCATTGACTCAGACCCTGTGCTACTGGCAGCTGAGAAAAGATGTGCAGCCAGCATTGAATCATCTGGTTGTGATTCTCTCCATTTGTATCCTGTCCAGCATGTTTTTGAAGCGTGCCTTTAGTACAGCTGGCAGCATGACTTCCACTGGGTGCCCTTTCACAAACACAAAGGTTGTAGAGGAACAAGCCTTTAGGCTCCAAAACTCAGAAATCTGTAGTAAAATCTTCACAAATTGCACTGCTTCTGTTCCTCAGAGCAAGCCTGGCCTGCCTGCTGAGTGTCCTTGCCCATTTTCTGGGATTCAGTGGCCCACTCTGCGCTCTTTTAATTTTAGGATGCAATTCCTAAGTGCTCCCTTCTGGTGTCTCCTGGAAAATGCTCCTTTTAGCCTGTCCATTTGGTTCTGCTTAGCTCCACTTTTCCATCTCAGCAAGTATCCTGCCACATAAAGGGGCACAGGTTTGGGAGCTGGGAACTGGGCAGGGGTGAATAGGGACAATAGTTTTTCATGGACACCCCCACAGATATTCATAATCACTGGGTGATTCAGAGTCCTTCCTCCACAGCTGGGCCAGATGCCTGGTGCCATATGAGACCTTTTATCCAGGAGCATTGCCTAGCAGTTAGATGTGCCTGGCTGCCTCCCCAGCACTGCCAAGGGCTTCCAGTTTGTGGGGGTGCATGTCCTTCCACTCCACTCCACTCCAGTCTTCTTTTCTACTTTTAAGCATTAGTCTCTATAGTAGAGACAGTTCTGTCAGTCCTTTTATAAATTTCCTTTTAATTTCTGCTGTATAAGAATGGGAGAATAAATGACCACAAGGCACCAACCTATTTCAATTCAGTATCAGTCAAAATGCTTCCCACTGGTGGTGCTGGTGTTTGTCAGAGTATGTGCTAAAGGCTCACCCCTTCCATGCAGAGGGGATGGGGACAGTGGGGGAGTCCCAGTGTCCCAGTCAGAGACGTGAGTGCAGCCCCAGCCCCCCAGTGCTGTCCCAGGAGCATCAACCCCACAGGTTGATGGGTGAGACCCAGCATTGTGACCCCCCAGAGGTGAGGCTCTCTGGGCCCTGCACATCCCTGTCCTGGAGGATGGAATTCAATATGGGATGCTGGGAGGAGCAATCTGAGGTTGTGCAAGAGGATATAAGGGGCCAGCTGCCTGTGAACAGCTTGCTGGTCAGTACATTTGTCTGGCCATGCCTTTAGCCCAGCCAGCTTGGTCTGTCCTGTCATCTCATTAAACTCCAATACTCCCTCCTTTCCTGGGTGTGTGCTCTCTGTTCTCTGTGCTGTGTGTGTTTGGGGTTCAGGCCATGGGCCAGAGGCATTTGTGTGTCTGTGGTGCTGCAGCTGGCGAGACGAGAGCGTGGCTGCCTGTATCAGCATGTGGCTGACAGAAAATATCAAGCTGCTGAGCTACATGGAGCATTCCCTTTTGCCCATAACAAGGCTTGGAGTGTAAAACAGTGAGGAGCAAACGAATCAGGAGGAAATGCATTAGGTTCCTTGAGTTTGGAGGAGTTTCGGAGTTTCACTCACAGCAGGGAGCAGGGATAAGTCACTGGCAGGGAAGCTGAGCGGAGTGGTCAGTCAGACTTTGTAAACAAAGCTTTCTCACTCATAACATTTCTTTATTGCTCTGATCAAGTTTAAGTCACTGAATCACAATTAAAAAAATAAATTTAAAATATGGACAGTGTAACGATTGACACCACCAATGCAATTCCGGAGTGGAGCAGGTGGTGTTTGTACCCCTTCATTTCTTGGGTGTGCTGCCAAGAAAGCTGATTCAGGTCTCCCTTCAAGGAGAGAGGCCTGCCACTGCACATGCTTGAATCAATTTGCTGCTTGAATGCCCTCAGAACTTCTCCTGGGGACCTCCCTAAATCCCTTCTGAGTGGAAGCTGGTGATCTGACCCTGCAGATTCCCTTCCTGCAGATGTTCTCAGATCTATCAGGTCTCACCTTCTTGAATTCCCCACTGAACACTCAGCTGCTTTCTCACCAGGTCCCAGCCTCCAGCTTCCAGCATGAGGCTCCTTGGGTATTGGTGGGGGGAAAGTGGAGGAGACCCTGTGCAGAGGTAGGGCTTTGCTCTTCATGAAGGAGGAGCCTTGCCAGAGAGAACTTCAGCAATGACCTGTGTCCTGCTCCTGTCCCTTCTCTGGCAAGCTGGCAGGCTGACCTCCAGCCCTGCCTGGGGTAGCAGGCTGGGACCATCTGTGTCCTACATCTGGAGGTGACCTGGGTAACCTGGGTGGGGCAAACATGATTTTTGATTTTTCTTTTTTGGACCCCGTTTTCATGGGCATCAACCTTACCATTCTGTTTAGAGCTCCAGAGAGTTTCATATCTACTTTCTGTATTTCCCAGAAGTTCTGAAGCCTGTGTTCTTGTGCTTGGCTAAGACCAGTGTGTGCTGTGATAGGTGTGTGGGACACCTGACAGACTGAAATGTATCTAAAGACTGCAGCTGGCTCCCTCTTGCTTCATATTTCATTCTTGGTTTTCTTATGCAATTGGAGTGCCCTGAAAGTGAAAACCACTCAACTCTCGATAAGGTGAATTAGAGGCTGCAGATAAAAAAGGAACTTACAATTAGCCCTTTAAAATTAGGTTTTAAGCTGAATGCTGATTTTGCAAAAACTTGTACAATTGAGAAAGCAGGTAGAGACATGGCCAGGTTAAACGCTTCAGAGCTGTCTTTTACCTTCTTTGCCTAGCAAAATAATGCTAAGATGCACATTAAGGTATAATTTATGAGACAATGGGTTGCATGCATTAAGGAAAGAAGCTCAAAGCTGCAGCTGTTTATTTATCTCTGACATTAAGGCAAACAAGTGCATCTAATTCATAATAAAAAGATAGAACACATTGCATTCTTATGTGAACAGTTCAATACCCAATTCTGATTTCCTTAAATGCTTTTGATCTCTTTGTGAATTTTTTTTTGTTTGGATCTTTAATTAGTTCATGATGACCTCAAGATCTGGTTAATTTTACTCTCCCTTATTTAAATTAAACTGTAAGTAGAAGGATAAAGTGAATTAAGTATCTCCTTTTCAAAGTATCTTTGAACATTTGCCTAATATTAATGATTCTGGGTTTTTATGTAAGATACTACAAGGAAATGCACATTGTAAGAACTCAACAGGATCTGTTTTAAGAAAAGGAAAATAAACAGCAATGCCCCTCAAAACCCAAAGATTAATATACATCAGTGATACATTCAGATAAAAAGCCATAAACTCTTTTTCGTAATTTAGGAAATATGAGTTTGTACCTCTTTTCCATGAACAGAAGTCATTATTTCAGTATACTCACCTTTGGGATTATTGTTTTCTCTCTTAAATGGTTTCATCAGCAAATTTGATTATGTCTCCCATCTGGCATTTCTTACATAATGCTGTGCCTTTGCTTTAGTGCACTCATTAAGGTAATTATAAATCAAAGTAATTTCTGAAAATAAACCTGCATGCAGCTACTATGTTCCTAAAACTTTATTACTGTTTGTGTCTATGGCACTGAAACTGTCAGGACTAAAGGTTCTTCACTGCTTGGTTTTTTTCCTGTCTGTTAAAATGCTCTTGCCACTTGTTATTTCAGGCTTGTTTCTCAGGCTTGTTTAGGAAGGAAAAATAACAAGGTCTCCTAAATGGATTGAAAAGTACTGGAAATGCCCTACAATCCTTTTAAAAGCAAAAAAAAGCTTTTAAAATCAAAGAAGTGACTGCTTTTGAGTCCAGCTGTGAGATTTCCTACAGCCAGCACCTAGAGAGCCCATGACAGACAAGATAGATATGTCAATAGTGCAGAATTTCTTCAGTGGTTCTATCCAGTCCTATTCCTACAGTTTCATGAACAGCTTCACCCTTCATCTCATCCAAGTTTCCAGTTGGTAGTTTATTATCTTAAATCTGAAAAATCTGAAATCACCCATGTTAGTTTTTCCAGATGAAGTGTCCTGTATAGGGATTGTGTGGTATACTAGCTGTTGGATATATGACAAAGAGAAATCCAGAGAACACAATTCCCTCTGGAAAAAAAAAGACCCAGTTTTGTCTATTTTTTTTGGATCTGCCTTTCAAAATGTGCCTTCACAATTTTTTCTAACCAATATTGCCATACTTTCAGATTTTAGACACCATCTTAGTCTCTTCACACTATTTCAGTTGACTTTATTTTTTTTTCCCCTTTTGCCTTATTTTGCCTGTTTTCCTTTCTCCCATTCTAACTTGACATATGTCTTTTGTTCTTTCCAGAGCAGTAGCTCATTATGTACACCTTAATCTTCCTTACATTCCTTCTTTATTTCCCTCATCCCTTTTCATTGTAGCCATAACTGTTTCCATGATCTTTCACCTCATGAGCTAGATCCCCTAATTTTGGGACACTTGTAATACCGGTTTCTAATTCTTATCAAACACAATGAGTTGCTGCTCAGATCTTTCCCCTATAATTGTATTAGGGAACTTCATGACTCTCCTTGCCCTAGCCTGGCTGGCAATCTTACTTCTTTTAAAGTAAGTCTTTTGAGACAAGAGGAGCAAGAAAGCCAACAAATTTTTATTTTATGGATAAACTTTGCCTCTAAAATCTATGACATGAATAAAGCCTGAGAGATATTTGGTTAATGCTCCAAAGTCTACTTCAGAGATTTTTATTTGAGTCAACTTTTATTTTTGCTCTATGAATTCCTCAACTGCAGCTTTGTGATTTCTGAGACCCATACCTCATGAAAAAAACTCATTAATAAGAAATCGTCTAGCCTCTTAGTGAGATTAATATTCCTTTGTACCTCAGAATGGTACACTAATGTCACAAAACACTGAAACAGCAATTCCTTCACTTGTAGAAATACCTCCTTTCAAAAAATTCATCCCTCTGCCAGCTAAGCAACTAAGTCAAAGGCAATTACTGTTGGCCCTCAACAGCAATATATTAATGGATGGCATCTTAAATGTATATAGGAGAATTTAATCATTGAAAGTTTAATCTTTTATAATGAGATTTGGGCATCAGAACTCATGAAGCTGAGAATATACACAGACATAAGTCATTAATCACTCTGGAGATATCATATTGAATATATATTGGACAAAAGAATGCTATCAACAAATTTACACTGATAAAAGCTTTTTCACATAACTTATTTATTTCTGAGACAATGCTATCTCACTCATTTGGATGAGTAATTGTAAGCAGTTTCTCTTTGAAATGCTGTTATGGTTGATGTATTTCACAGACAGAAAATAGTAATATATTTTAATATTTCTTCCTTGTGTGGTACATTCTCATTTTTCTGTACCTCTCATTAGCATTTCTATCTATTGTGTTTAATTTAATACTCTAATCTCTGAAGTCCTATTAAAAACCGTCTAAATCACAAGTATGTATTGACATAAAAAAAGGGGGTTCTGTTAAGTTATGCTGCTCTTATTGCTAGAACAACTTTGGCTGTCAGAAGGAGACATTTCTTTGGCTAGCTGTTGCCTCAGATTATGTGGTCAGATGACCTTGTGATAATATTTACCAGCTTTTAATAATCCACTGTTTTATGAATGGAGAAAGAAAACAGACAACCACAAAGTGATGAAAGCTATTTTCAAAAGGTTTTCTTTCAGTCAGCAGCAACACTATGTTTAAAAGAACTACTTGCAATGCATAATTTCAATTGCGTCTTAATAAATTAAATTGAATGTATTTGAAGAAAGTCAAATTTGTTTCAGCACGCTGAAGATCAGGCCTATTTAGCATTTAGAGAAGTGAAATTTGCTTGAAACTTCCAGTTCAGCAGAGATGCTCCACAAAACTGTCTGCATTCTTATTTAAGAGTGGTCACTGAACTCCCTTCAAGGCAAATTCTTAAACTATGCAGACTGTTTCAATCCTGCAAAATATCAATGACCCCTTATGTGTGAGCTAGGAGAGCTGGAAGCCCTGAGAGAACTGCACAGAGTCACTGCTCCTCATTGTGCCTCGTTGAATTGTGAAAACCAAAACTCCAGGCTTGGCAGGGTCCTCATCACCTGCGGAGTTTGGTGCCTGGGCAAACATCTCCTCATCAGCTGCATCCCGGTAAACTTCCTAAAGCCTTTTCAGTTCATCAAAGGACCATCTCTTTTGCCAGTGAGTTGTAAGCCAGAAAGATTGCTCTCCTGAATATAAAATGGATCCCACTGAAAGGCTTTAACAAGGGAGGACCACATGCACAACTATAGCTTCAGCCAGAAACTGCCTTCCTCTTAAATCACTAGTGGACAGACACTTGGGTGATAGGCAGCATCGCTGCAATTCTCACACTTTTCAAGACCTTTGATTTATAGAGACATTTTACCCTGCCAAGGGCTTCTGCTCTGCCACTGCTACCCAAATGACAAAATCAATGCTGTCAGAAGACCAAATTTTACATAACAAACTCCCACACCTTAAGAATATTAGAGTGACCATTCTAGGATGGGCCTAAGGTCTCATCTCTCAGAGTAACCAAGTGTATGTCTTGTGAAGGATATGTTACATAACTAGGCAATTGTACACACAGTTTTCTCTGTGTACTTCCCCAGCCTCTGTTTTTCAGTCTAAGTTACATATATATATATATATTTAGCAATGATTATTGGTTTTGTCTTTAACTAACTTGTCGAGACTAACTTGTCAATCACTATAGAATGACCATAGAAACTGGTAGAGAAGCACCAAATAGAAATATTCTCTGGATACTGAATATCTTATGTTGTATGGGCCTTGATGCCTTTATTTGATGCTGGTACTCTGTTACCCTTTCCTCTGTCTGGACTTGTGCTGCAGCGAGGGTGAAGAGTACAAAGACAACTTGGATCATGACTCCATGCTACCCACACTGCTTTTTTCTCATGTCAGGTGATGAAGCACAGCAATGGTGCAGTTCAGTGCAGTTTGAATGTATCAGAATGATTGACCCTTTCTGGGTGACAGCATGCTCCCACATCCACTTCTGCAAATCATTTTCTACCTGCTTCTCACTCCCAGTACTTCCAGGCTCTGACAATAGGAGTTGAGCAAGGATTGCGTGCAGAGGATCGAGTTCTTGTGCCTTCTCCGCTAGCGGACTCACTGAGAGTTGGCCCCGACAGTTGTGGGAAGGTGTTGCCCTGGATCTGTTGTGAAATGTTTTTCTGTCCTCTTTTGAGTGACCACTGTGTGGCAACTGCTGGCCTGTAGTCACAGTTCCATGAAGGTCCCCAGGGCAGGGACCTGCAGACAGCTCTGTGCTCTGGGCAGTGCCAAATCTCTGTGAACAGGGGCAACTGTCACAAACATTTCAATTTTCTGAACTCAGAACTGAATATTCACAGTATTCAGTATTGTGGAATTCAACTTGTATGAAACTTTAATCTCCCATGGACTTCAACAAATTTCCCTCTTGCTTATGCAAAGAATGATAGCAGTCCTGACTGTAGGACCATTCAGTCAGAAGGCAGCCCATACTCACCCTTTTTATAAACACCACCTGCTTCCCTCTGTAAAGGACTCTCTCATAGATCTGATTAGAGAAGATATCTGTGGATTTGGAGAAGATTCCCACTGTTGATACCCAGCAGCAGGAAAACACAGACTCCAGAAAGAGCTTTTTTTTCTGGACCAGGAAGATTTAACTAAGTTTTTGTTGGATGTGATAGCAAAAGAAACCTGAAACCCAACAGGCAGTTTATAGTGCTTTAGAGCCCTTAAAATCCTTTGTGTATTAAATATGCTGCAAAATTGCATAAAGCGTGACAATTTTATATGTTAAGTTTTAAATGACATTTTTCTTACTACTATTTCACAATTTCTAATCTATGAGAATAGCTCCACATCACTGCTGAATCACTGCTAGTAACTGAGTGCCATTTCCCACTGCTTTCCACTGACAAGAAGTGGAATAGCAAGATTTTTCCATAGCCTCTAAGTATGATATATATGTTCTCTAATCTTCACTGTTTGCCACTGATTGCAGTTGTCTGCTTCTGATGTCAGGATTAGAGCTGCATTCTCAGTTAAAGAAAACAACATCAGAGTTCAGCAGTGTAGGCAAGTTAGAAAGAATTTTTCTTTTCCCATAAACCTGTTTTCATTTTAAGAATGTCTTGTTGAGAAACATGTTAATTAGATAAATCTTCTTCCCCATTTTAAACAACATTAGACACAATTTGAAGCCATTGCCAAGAAATTCCAACTCACTTAACATGCATGTTTAAATAACTTGATATAGTAAAGCAGAAAGTGAAATCCATCTACTCATCATATCTGTTGCAAGAATTAATCAATGCCATCTCTAACAGGCTATTCACCACAAAATGTTGTTGCAAACATATCAATTGTTAGTCCCTGGCTCATTATTCAGTGTGGTGTGGTTTAGTGTCCCTGAAGAGGCAAATGATTTCCTTCATGCAGCATGCATCTGTGTTCTATAACATCTCGGGTTTCTTTTTACCGATACATTTAGTTCTGAAAGAATTCTTTTACTCTTCATAATTACCATTTTCTGGGATCCTATCTGATAACAACATAAGCACATTCATCCCTAAGACACATTTCTGTGTTGTTAAAACACCCAGAGGAAGGACACTACCTTTATGTTTTTGAATGTGTACTGAGAACATTTTTCTCCACAGTGAAATTTGTTTTTTCCAAATTAGTGTTTAAGAAGTAATTATTTTAGTATAATTACTAAAAACAAGAAAACAAACCCTTGAAAAAACTAAATTGGGGTATACTTGTGTTGTTAATTAGCCACTTGGCAGCCATCAGAAAACATAATTTTTATTTCTGTAAACAATGATTAGTATTTTAGGAGGCATCTGAGCATCCTAGTGATGAAATGGATGAACAGACACTAAAGCATAAATGTGTTTTCTGAAGTGTAACAAAATGCAAAATTTCAGAGAAACAGAATAATCCGTTGGTTAGTTAGAATACACTGCCCTTCAATTTCAATAATTAAATTGAACAAATAAATTATTTCTTTTATATGTTGTATACATATCTCAGATCTATTTGCAATTAAATATTCTATAAATTTCAACAAGTGTTTGAGAGAAACATCCCTACTTTTCTTTCAATCTGCTTTGTATAGTCCTGTTTATAAAATCAACGTCAAATACTTCATCACCTGCATAGCCAGATTTACTACCTGAATTCAGCTTTATAAAGGAACTATTACTCAAATCAATATCTGAATCAGGGACAGAATTCCTGGTGCAGACATATGCACATGAGAACATTCAGTGTGTAAGTAACTGCTGTGTTACAGACATGTCCTTAACATACCTTATAAGATTTAACTCACTGTAAGTCAACTGAAAGAATCTATTAAAGGAAGAAGAAATAAATCCTTAATAGTGTGGCATAAACTATGTGAGATATGTACATTTGTAGCCCAATCAACTCATTTTCAGTGGTCTTTTTTGATTTTAATAAAAAGAGACTCATTAAAGTTTCTTGAAGTTTTATAGTGAAAATTGTCAGTACAGTTATACAGTCATAAAAGTGAAGTTAGGGACTGCTTTTGTGCTTTCCTTCCTTCAACTTATTTAAGAGGTTTCTCTCTGGTTTGACAGTCAATCTGTCAAAGATTTCTCTCTAGTTTGACAGTCAATCTCCTTGTCCAGGCTTTGGTATAGTGAAAACAATATGCTTTAGTCTTTTAATATTCTGGTCATTACGGGCAGCTTAATTTCTTAGTAAAATCTGTTCATACTTAAGAAATATTGCAAATTTTAAAAAAATATCAAGAATGCAAATTAACAAAATAAACCCAAATATATACAAATTACCTTATAATTGTTACTGAGCAGGTCCAGAGCATGACAATTCAGTCTTCTACTTCCAGGTTTTCTGTTTTTTACACATACCATGATTGCAAGTTCCAGTGCTTATAGAATAATTTATTAATCTCTTTGTGTCAATATTCACCTTGTATCAGAACAAATGTTACCTGAAGTCAAAGTAGTCTTATTTTGCTTTTAGTATATATAGGTATCAATATCATTGGTCCTCTGTCAAAGTTGCAATGAAACAGGTAAATTAGTTTTCTTGAAGACACTTCAGGTTACGTTACAGTGGAGTAAGGAATGATGTCTCTCTAATGTGCCGTTCAAAAGCACAACAGATGCTCATGCAGATCACAGTTCATCTTTCCCATATCAAAGAAGCCTAACTGGCTTATAACACAAAAAAATTTTCCTCAATACAGCAAAGAAAAGCAGTACAGAAAATATAGAAGGGATTTTGAAACAACAACCATTGTTTTTGAGGGGTGAGGAGCAGCTAACTGGAAGAACTGGAAGGAGTGAAATTTGTTCTCATTTCTTTGTCTCTCAACACATATACACAATATTTGTCGGATTCTTGGCTGTTGCCATGAAGGAGGTAGTCTAGAGACTTTATCAAATGTATTCCTGTATTCCTTCATTAAGCTCCTGATGCAAGCAAAACCATGTTCTGTATTGAAAGCAATTTTCCTAGGAGTCCATCATTTAGAACAGTAAACACAGGAAGGTTTGAGAGAAAACTCCGGACTGGTGGCGGGGCCTCAGAAAGAAGAATGGTGCTGGCTGCTGAGGGATGGGTCTGGGTCAGTGTAGCTGTGGAGAGAGAGTGCAGCAGAGTGAAATCAGCATCCTTCCTAAATTTAAAATATCAAGGTCTCACAATATATATTTTTGTTTTGCATTGAAACATGAGTGAGCTGGCTGAAAGGAATGAAGGACAGTCATCTAACCATGATAACAGCCTCATGTTTTCCCTAGGACTTTGGTACTTGGGGATGAAGACCAGCAGACCAGCATCCTTTAAAGCTACAGAGATCCTGGCATCCAAGGAGGCTGAGGAGCATCATAGAGGGAAGGAGAAGTAACCCATAAGCTTTCTTGCTTTGAGAAGCATCAAGACTCTGGAATCCTTATGGGCAAAAAAAAAAATCCCTTGAAGGTGGAACTTCAGTGAAGGAGTCAAAGGAGGGAAAAGGCTGTGGAAAGAGAGAGAGTGTGTGGCTTTAAGAGAAGATCCTACATGGATTAGACTGATCAATTTATCAGCTTTTAAGAAGAAATGCCTCTGAGGATGAATCATCTCCATAGTATGGCATTTTGTGAAGAGTAATGACACACAGTATTTTATATGAATACTTAATACAAAATATATAAAACAAAATAGCTGTTGTCTGAAATGGTTAAAGTGTTCTATGGAGAAAAATATTGAAAAATAAATCTGATCCATTGGAGCCTATTATAACACCCATATCCTCACAGAACAGAACAGATTTGCACTCTCACTGCCATCTGGAATGGAATTATGTTAGCAGTCTCTAAAAAATACAAATTAACTATTTCCTGAATTTCTATAGTGCAATGCTTCCTTTTTCTGATCATGTCTCCTGTTTGGTTAATCATGACAACTTTAAAGTCATTGTGTGAATGTTGCATTGCTTACTGTTCAGATCAGAAAGAGTAGTAATGTCTGTGGAAGAGATACATGAAATGTGAAAGATAATTCAATATGAGTGTCTCTCCCATTAAGTTGATGGCCTTTACTAAGATATAACTGTAACAGATGCTGCTTAACCTAGCTAGATTATATAGTCTTACAACTAAAATGAACATCAGGTATGCATGATCAGTCTTTTACAGGTGTTTAAAATAACATACTTAACATGCAAATTAGGAAAAACCCAGAGAAAATTTAAGAATATATTTTTTTATTGAAAGAAGAGAGCCCTCAGCAGATCATGTATTTGCTCAAATTTGTTATTACAGTTACTGTTCTCTTTTAAAGCAGACCTGCATTTGGTGTGCAAATTAAAAACCTGAGTTTTTCTCCTTCTTGGCTATTTGCTATTTACAATAACTTGTGGAGTAGTTTTGCATAAATAAACTTCAGACTGAAGGCTGTTTGTGAAATGTTCACTTCAATGATTCAGTAATTGTGATTCATGTTTTGTAGCTAATCACTCAAAGCACCTGGCATTATTCCCCCTCTGTAGAGCAAGACATGAAATGAGGAATGTATAATTTGCTTTCTGAATTGATGGAAGAAATAGAACTAAAATTTATGAAAACATCAAGTTTTGTAAACTTTTTAAGATTGTCTGATGCCGGATATAGTCATAGGAAAACAGTTAGGCTGAAGAAATAAGATCATAAATATTTAACCATTTGTCCCAAAAAAATCCAGAGACATGTTTTGCTTAGATAGTCTTAAAATCTGCATTGGTGAAGTCTCCTTATTCCTTAAGCTTTGCAGATTTTCATCTGGTTTATTCCATGAATGTCTCCATCTGGAGGACGTGAACTACATGGAACTAGAATTCAAAAGACATCCTGTAAAACATCCAAAACAATTATGCTCAGAATAATTCCACCAAAAATTATGCATTTAATTCTTGGAATTGCTAGTAGTGAGGAAGGACTCAGAGAGCTGAAGAAGAATTTTTAATTCAGTGAGCAAAACAAGAAAACAAATGAATTATTATTTCCAGTTCAATAAATCTCCCCAGAAAGGACCATAGCTCTCCAGCTGCAGCCCGAATAGATTGATTCAAAGCAGTTCTAACTGGCTTCAGAGTGAAGAGTTTCTCTTAAATCTGTGTGTTGAATGGTTAGACAATAAACTTGTTGGTGCCAAAAAAGGCTGCAAAGGAATGATTCAACTCTCCAAGATTTTGGGTTCTAGGATGTAAGGGTTTAAACCAGAGCTAGTCAATCTTAAGGTCTCTTCAGCCAATGGAGAATAACAGACAGCTCGATTTTAGACATCCTATTTTAGATGAAATCACTTCAAATAGTCATTAGGATGAGCTATGTCAGTGTAAGGTTTTCTACACTGTGCTTATCTAGGATTAGGGTTAGATTAGACTCTCACTCCTGGCTCACCCATACTGCTCACCCATGCTGAGAGTTCTGATGGGAGTTTTAAGGCAGTAGATCAGACCCTCACAGTTTTCAGGCTTTTCCATCAGCACTATACAGCTGCCTCAGGCCTATTAATGTCCTGTAGGAGTTAATGCCAAAATAACCCTTTGTTCTAAGTTATTAAGAACAGATGGGGATATTATTCCCAAGTAAGATGTAGTCATTCTTACTCTATGAAGATCATCTCTTCAGATTCATAGAGTTTTCAGGTTGCAGATGAATGAAATATTTCTGTAGAGCATTATATGCTATGGGTTTTGCAGAATTCTCTAGATGTCTTTAATGAGAAAATCAAAATACTGATTCCACTCTGCAGATACCATAATTAAATGTTAGTTTGGTCTTATTTCAGAAGGAACAGGGTTCATGTGAGTTAATAAATGTGTTGTCATAATGCTTGCAGGTATGCACTGCTAACACAGAAATAGCATGTCAATTTCTAACCAGATGACCTGGTGGAACACTGCAGTTTAACCTCTTTCTCACATCTTATGTCAGTCAAAGATTAATGTACTTACACTCCAGAGCAAAACATCCAAATAGCATTTCAATCAGGGAGCCGGCAATGGCAGGAAAGAAATACAGTCTGGCAAAGCTTTTGTTTCTAATCTCAAAACCAAGTACTGGCGTGCTTGCCATGATCACCAGCATTGTTTACAGGTCTGGTTGCTGTGGTGACGGCATCACATGAATACTGCGATGGGGACTGAATCCTTCCGGCAGCACAAGTGGTTTTCAAACAGCCTCTAATTGCTTGTTTACAAAATACTCCGTAGTTTTCTGAGCACACAGCCCAGCAAAATAGGAATGGACTTATAGAAAGTCTCCAGCACTGCCCTTCTGTGTACAGGAGAGAAACTGATTTCAAACTAGAGAAAAGGGAAGAGAAGGGAAGGGAAGGGGGAAAGGAGAAAGGAGATAAAAAGGAAAAGAGGGAGGAAGGAAGGAGGGAGGGGAAGGGAGAGGAGGGGAGGGGAGGAAAAACATCAGCTCAATCAGGTGGTCATTGGCATCTCTGCAACCTACCCACAGCTGCACAGCTGCACTGGTGGAGTTGTGTCTCCACTGCCAGGCCCCAGAGCAGCCTTGAGATGCTGCATGAAAGGGGCCCTCTACAAGTAGCACACCTGCTGCCCCTCTTCCTGAGCTGGGCTTTGGTGTGACTCCAAAAACATCAATAAGTGTCAACACACTTATTGAATCAGAAACTGAGGTCCAGCAGCCATGGTACCTTCCCCAGTATCTTATCATGTTCTCAGATCTGGGGCGTAGCTCTGAAACCTCTCTGCAGCATCTAGAAGGGAAATAAACCTTGCTGCTAGGCATCCTGCTAGGCAGTGTAATCCATGGATTGAGGCCAGTTGCAGCAGTTGCTGCTGGTCCTCCAAAGACATTTTGAGCACCAATGCTGGCCATTGTAGCCTCCTCCTTGGAAAGACAGGATTATGCCTGTCATTTTTATATAGCTTGAATAAACATGGGAGATGCATTTTGCGTGCTATGATCCCTGGCCTGAAATTGGTTTCTGGAGGTGGGGATTGGAGCCAATAAATAAAGCTAATTGCCACTCTTGTGGTGTCCCTGTCCTTTCTGTCTGGGCTACACTGCTTTGAACTCATGTCAAAAACAACCAGCTGGTTCACTAATGTAATACTTTGTTTTCTTTTACTCTCGTTCCCTTATCATAATGCTGGGACTGCATTGCAGATACCAACACTTCTCAGGTATCTAAAACAAACCTACCACTTAGCTTTTTCCCTGGTGTAAAATTTGCCCCAAAGCAAAAAAAAATATTTTTCTACAATGTTCTTCAGGAGCCTTTCAGTGCCTGTTCTATGTGCACTGAAGTGGGAATGGAGGAGGTGAACCTGGCAGAAGTTTAACATGTTTTTGCAGTGCTTCTGAGTGTTCAGCATGTTTTGTGTTTTAAACAAATTCTTCAGATCCTCTGATTCAAGAAAGGGGAAAAAAAGACTTTTTAAAGTGTGAAGGATTATTAACTATTCAGTTTTCAAAAGGAAAGCATACATTCAGCTACAGTGCTATTTCTCTCACCCAAAGCCAGATCTTATCCAGATGTATCAAAATTTTCAAGTGTTTCAGTTTACACACCTATTGTGGCAAACCAAAATCTGACATGATCAAATGTCTAAGGCTTGCCCTGAGTTCAGAATGAAGTGAAACTCAAAAATGTTAATAGCTTGTGTGGGAGCTGTGGTATGCTGGATAATTGGAAACATTTAGCATTTGAACCCGGATTTCATATTCTGGACTTGTCTTATCTCTTTGATAGTTTGTGACTTTTTTGTCTCCCTTAGCCTAGTCTCAAACTACACTTCAGTCATTTAAGATTTTATTTTTTCTTTCAATTATTTTTACCAACAATGATTTATTTTCATCTTGCCTGCCTTACTGAGGTTCTTAAATGTCTTTACTAAAATCTTTCCTTTAATGAGCAGATTATATTTACCTTGCTAATTGGACACCTCTGCATGGGAAGGTGAGGAAATGAAACTGTCTGGAAAAAGAAAGCACATTGCACTGTCTACAATTGAATTTGCAAATAATGCCTTATCTCTTAACACATTCAAATTCTAGCATGTTTGTTCCCTGGGTTAGGTGAGTGGCATTGAATGGGTCCTCCCAGGTATAGGCAGGCTAGTGGGCCCTCTTCTACAGTTTTAGGGGGCTGGCTGGGAAAAATGAGGAATAGACAAAGCTCTGATGTGCAGAGCAGCTACTTCTGCCTGCATGATCTGTGGAACTCCATTTCACAGGTTTTATTTTGCAGACTGGATTTGGATTGCAGGATGCCATGTCAAAAGCTGAGGCTTTCTGCTCTCCATAGAGCATCTTCTGCTTCTGGAAAAGGCACTTGTGTGACTTTCCTGTTATTACACCTGCACTGTGTTCTCCTTCTTATTACTTGTATTACTGCACCACAGACAACATCATTCCAGTGTGGTTCTCTGAAGGAACATGTCTTCCTGGCAGAGGTAGCTCTGATCTGAGATGTGAAGATGTAGGTGAGAAAAGCAGATTTGATCTTCAGAAACTGAAAAGATAATGTGAACGGAAGCCAACCATGAATAAGTAAAACTGTCTCTACCCACCAGCTGGAAACATACCTGCAGTTTGTGATGATGTTTGTGATAGGAAATGTAAGCAATGGTTATTGAAATACTTAAGTGTCATTGGAAAGTAACATTCTTAATACAGGAAGATACTGTATAAATTACACCCATCAATTTTGCATTAAATATTTTGCTTACTCTAGTTTCGAATTCTAAGTACATTAAATAATTGATGGAGAAATGCACTAGCTCTGAACCAGACTGAAATCCTGGTTATAGGTGAGCATAAGAGCTTTTCCTTTCCCTTTTTCTAAATTTTGGCTTGTGTATTGTCACATCTGCTGGACAGCTGATGGGAGCATTTGCAGCATAATGCAGCCTCTCTGCTGTAGTGCTGGCTGGTGGCATTTTGTTAGCTCAGCCTGCCAGTAATTCCATTGTGATGCTTGGCAGAAGGAAACTGGATTAATCTCCAGATTGAAAGAGTGAGTCTGCATAACAGAGGCCATAATTTGGATGTTGGTTTTGGTCCCTTTTGTGGCTGAACCAGGCAACTTTCACACAACAAAGCCTCTTATAAGAGAGTGTTGGCTGGGAAGTGGGCCAAATTCATCTTCTTGTAATTCTATGACATCAGTACGCTTGCCAAGGGGAACATGTCACATTATTCCTACAATTAATCCCTATGAAGGCTTTAGGACAAGCTTTTCTCCTTTACACTCTCAGTTTGAATACAGGGTTTGTTTTTTTGCAACACAACTGGGTGGAAGGGTCTTTAGGAAAAGGCTGTGTTCTGACTTAGTGTAACACTTGTGCAATGAGATCAGCTCTCGGCTGGCTTTGCGGTACCAGTTCTATGAACTGTCCAAACTCAGGGGGCAGGTATTTTCTCAGAATGTATTGCTTCTTTATTTGTTACTGTAGTCTAGTTTCCTAGTGATATAAATAGCTGTATTAATGAGGGGTCAGTTTTAACCAGCTATAAGCACACAGCTTCCAGTAATTTGGAAAACTCTGGTTTCCTGGGTTCCTAATCAGGGCCCTCCTTTCAGCTGGAGGAAAATCTTCTTTTGACTTGGATTTTGTTTCTAGTATAGGAAAGCAGAACACAGGTCTGTGAGGTAGGTTTGTCTACATTTTGACAGTGAAAGGCTGTGATTGGCAATTCTTCCACCTGTTTTTTGGCAATTCCTGCCAGGGACAGAAGATGGGAAAGTTAAATGAGAACTGACAGCAGAAATAAAAATATAGCAGAAACTGTAAATAGATTAAATCTGATCTTATTCTTTTATCTTGGTGTTTACTTCTTACAAAAAATGTTTTTTTTTTATGTTGATCTACAGAAGAAAAATGCAGGTATGAAGGCATGCGCTTACACATGGTTCAGGGCAGAGGTGTGCATGATATGCAGGGCTGAATGGCAGGATGAGGTATGATTTATTAGTATGTGATCTAATTTGTGGTATGAACCTATGATGCATGTCAGTTAATGAGCTGAAAGGAATTTCTTCCTCTGCAGTAAACCATATGCTCTTCTTTTCTTATGAGAAGACATGAAGACTAAAACACACAAGGTCAGTCACAAAAAGACACTGGTGAATCTCAGCTGAAGAATGCCAGATTATTATTTCAAATTATAACTAATTTAAATTTAAATTATTCTTCTCTTTCCTGTTCTACCTTCATTTTTTTTCTTCTTGTATTTTCAGTGTTAATAATGTCTTAATCTGTCTGATCATGGTTTCAGTAGTAATAACTTTTATCACTGCAGCATCTAGTGCAAATCAGAATAGCTACGGAGTGATTGCATGGAGCCTGAAACTCTGGCAGTTTCCAAAGGCTGTGATGATGTTGCTGGTTTAGAACAATAAAAGCTAAGAGTTTAGGGATGTTGCTTCACTGGACAGCAGTTCTTAAACAAAGACATGTTCATCTTGGAATGCTTTTCCATAATTTGACATCTGAATTGTATAATATATTTCATACCTCAAGCTGAGAGTTACAATTCAGAAATCCGTAAAGAGTGAATTCATTTGTTAACTTTTAACTATGTCCAGACCAGTTGCCTTTTTTGTTGTGTTGAAAAATGTGTTTAGGACTAGTCAATTCACTCTGCTTTTTTATGGCAGTTGCAAGAGGCTGTTCTGAGCTGCTTTTCAAGTTCTACTGAGAAATTTGTTCATGCATTAGGTAGTGAAGAGTCATGCACACTTTAGCCATTTCCCAGGATCTATCTCTGCTGCAGAGTTGCAAATAGAAGTGCCTTTGTGAGTAAGCCATAGGAAATGAAATGTCTGTCACAGCGTGCAGGACCACACAGTAATACTACGTGACTTACAAGCACTTTTCATTTTATTGAAAGCTGTACAGAATTGAGGATAATTGGAGAAAATCTTACATCTGCATGGTCTTTCTTTTCTTGACAAGGAAGAGGATTTAATTTGCAGAAGCTGTTACAAAGGCCTAGTTTTTTCACATCATAATGGGCATTTCACATAATCTAAGATGAACACAACTGTAGACTTCTTATAAGACCCAACCTAACTTCAGGCGGTTCTAAATTCTTTTGTATGTTGTAAATCCATCTTACCAGTTGTTTCTTGGAGGTCTGAGAAAGATTGGAAAAAACTGAGGCTTACATTGAGGTTGGGCCTGTTTTTATGACATTAGGTGGGATCCCTTCCTTATCCTCACCCCAGCTAAAGGGGCTCCTGGTGTCTGTAAAGCAGAAATGCAACATAAATAAACATGTAATAGTACCCCAAATACCTTTAAATAGGCTTTGTTGTAAGTTTAGATTTTTTTTTTGTTTGTTTCATGTAGAAATCCTATAATAGGACAGCAGGCAAAACCCACCTGCACAAAATTTCCCTCCCATTTTTCTGTGGGAATGAATGTGTCTTCTCACTTTCGACAATGCAAGTGGGAGGCACAGGCAAAATGGACTGTGCTCCTCCTGCTGACAGTGCCATTCTCTAGCAGAAGTCCCAGCCTTATACATTGAGGTCGTAGTTTTTTTTCAGAAAATAATCTATTTCATGTATAAAAAACAACAACAAAGTAATTGTAACTAAATTGTTCGGCTTACTGTTTAATTAAAACTCATTTTATAAAGGAATGACTTCAGTTACTGACTGATCATTAGGTCAAGTTCACTATTTACCAAATTTAAATGCATCCAGACTGCTACAAACAGAGTCTACACAGAGCAGCTGTGCTTTTGTCTGGAGATGTATGTGACTTATAGTATTTGTGTGTACATAAAAGGAAAAACTGCAATTATTACAGGACTCATTAAAACTCTCTCTCTCAAAAATAACCCCTTATTGACAAGAGGTTGTAATTGAATAAGGCATTTCAGTCTTAGACACATAATTAACTCCAGCCTTCTTTTATGGTGAATGACCTTTTCAAGCACCCAGAGCCCTGAAGACCCCTGTATGCAATCAGAGGTGTGACTACAGCCTGCTCTACCCTTTTTGCAGTGAGGCTGTGCGGGGAGAGCACAGACAGCTGTGTCTGGAGACATCAGCAACAGCTGCTCCAGCACAGTTCGGATGGTGAGCATCTCAACAGAGTGTGTCCTGCTAAAGCTGTGTTTATGCATGGATACTTCAATGGAGCTTTGAGAGGACAATGCTGTAGCAAATAGGAAAACATGTCACTCATCAATCATAACAAGATGAAAACACTTAGATATGTCAGAAAACTTAAATTACTTTACAAAACTCTTAACTTTATCCTTTCCTCTTTGCTCCTTTTTGGTCTCAAACATATTTGCCGTGTGCAATACCACAAGCTCAGATTTGACCAGCAAAATTCCTCTCTGAAGGAAAAATTGCTCAGTTTACATAGTTAAAATCAAATCAGGTTTGAAGTGGTTTATTAACTTACTAACAACACATTAATTAAAGTGATCATTGAAATATGCATTCAAGACCAAAGTCACTACAAGAAGTAACATGTAAAATACTAGCAGACGTGAATTTCTAAATACCTTTATAAAACACCCCAGAATTGATAAATCCCTCCTCCCCAGCTACCAGCACACCTGCCTCTCCTGGACACAAGGGTTTCCCAATGTGCTGGTCTCTGCAACCTGGCCCTCCACTTCATTGCTGGAGTACCCCCAGTAACCTGTCCCTGTTTTCTTGTGCTGGAGTGCCCAGCACTGGGCACATCACCCAGATCTGTCTCATCAGGCTGAGGAGCAGGACTATCTCCCTTGACCTGCTGGCAATGCTCTGCCTAGTGGGACCCAGAAGGCTGCTCCCTTTCTTCAAAGTAAAAATGACACCAATTTTAGTGATGTTTAAAAATTTTTTGTGGGGTTGGACTACACTGGCCCAAAGGAAAAGCTGTCCCTAAGCATCTATAAACAAATATGAAAGATTTTTCAGACTGTTTGTCTACATTGTAATTTGTGCCCCTAAAAGAAGGCTGAAGAGGAACTTTTTGCAAAGAGAATGTAGTGACAGGACTAGGGGGAATGGCTTTAAACTGAAAGAGGTTGGTTTAGATTAAATTTTAGGGAGAAATTCTTCACTATGAGGGTGGTAATGTTGCCCAGTGTTGGAAGGTATGGATTAAACTCAATGAGGACTGTCAAGGAGCACTGTAAATGAATCAAGTGACCTTGCAGCCTGAGTCAACACCAGGCCAGTGATTCTCTAGTATGGACCAAGTTTAAAGGTGTCTGCATCTTCTTTAAGAACCTTTGCCCAGGTGCTGCTTTTAGGGTCCCCCTGAAAGCAAGGGAACAGGAATAAACAGACTCTTTGCATTCTAACAGTGACTTTGTTCCTGTCCCACCTGCCTGCTTGTGCTGACAGACACAACTAGAGAAGCTGTGGATGTCCCATCTCTGGAAGTGTTCAGGACCAGACTGGATGGGACTTTGAGCAACCTGGTCAAGTGGGAAGTGTCCCTGCCTACACCAAGGGGGTTGGAGCTAAATGATCTTTAAGATCCTTTTCTACTCCAACTGTTCTATATGTTTCTATAATTTTCACTATTACTAATTCTTGTATTAGGGAACCAAGATAATTGCAGGACTTCTTTCTATGTGCTGCAGCTACAACCCTTGATGTGAGTTTGTGAAAATACTTGGTGTTTAGAGCTAAAATACTCAATTTTCAGCCTATGTTACCAATCATGTCTGCCAAGTCTGCTGCAGGATGGCAGAGCAGAAGTGAGGACAAAAGGTAGTCTTTAGTGTGATATTCTAAAGATAGCAAAGTTACATCCTTAATTTGGTGCCTCAGGGGTGGCTGAGCTATTTCCCAAATCTGTGGTAGCACATACATGGTGTACCTTCATTTTTTTTAGAGTTGTGATGTCCTGTACTGTGTGTTTCTCAGTATGAATGCTCTGGTCCTTCTGTCTGTAAGAGCTGAAAGCAGAACTGGCCTTCCTCTGTAAAAAGATTTGCTAGTCTCAGCCCATAATGTGATAGATATTCATCTATCTGTGTAGATGTTCTGTGTAAACAACGTGATTGACAATCACTGCTTGGGAGACTGAATTTAAAATCACGAGGTCGGAAAACAGAGGCCAAAGCAACTACTTGAAAAAGCCTGAGCATATTTCTCCCATGGGCATTTCTAGGAAACTATGTCCAGAGATGGTCAAAGGAGTGAATCAACAAATACATCCCAGAATATTTCTCTCATTCTTTTGAGCCTGTCATAAAAAGCACAGGATGTAATAAAGCAGCCTTTCCCCAAAGAGAATCAATCAGCTATCTGACTGCATTTCCTTTCTCAAACACAGATCAGATGCTGTACAAGACAGTACAAAAGACATTACAAAACAGCCTTCCCACAATGAAAGCTTCTTCCTAATTCTCTATAATTAGAATGACTTTTGAATGAGAAACAGACTGTACAATTTGTGCAGCCTGAGAGACTTCCTGCTCCAAAGAGCTATGAAATAATAACCTAGAGTGGGCTGCACCAGACCTTCCCCTGCAGACTTAATTTTGTCTCCTGGACATCACTGGGAGTTTTGTGGTGGATTCATAGAGTATCTGGGGAGAGGAGAACACTGTGGTTATACAGTTGCTCTCTGTTTACCATAGACCATGCTGATAACCTACAAATTTTCACAGCTAGGCAATCTCTGGTGGTGTCCAGTGTTTACCTTCCTTCTGACCCTGTTGACAGCTGCGTGTGCTGCACTGGTCCCAAATCAAAATGCTCACTGATGACAGCTGACAATCAGAAGTATCATGCAAAATCCTGCTCAGTTTGCATCAAGGTGCCTTGAAAGTCTTGTTTGCTGTATTATGTTTACACCATTATTTACAGGGAATGACAGAAAAACACACTCATTTCAAAACAAGCATTATTCAGTGTTTATTAAAATTGGGTTATTTCACCCATTCATATATGCTCAAATGCAGTTTAAGCCTTTGATGCACATAAATAGATAAAACCTAATAATACACAGTTAATAGATGTATCTTTTTAGTGTTTATATTGCCCAAAAGAAATGTGAAATGTGAGAGGCTTGTGAATTTCTAAATTTAACCTACTAGCTGAGTTATATGCATTCTATGGGAATGTCATAATCTAGATTAGTGAAATATTAAAGAAAAGCTTTATTTGCTAAGAGTGGTATTGGGCCACTGGAGAGGTGGGTGGTGGGAAAATGGACCAAAAATACCTTTGTGTAGCAGTTCATTTGGGGGGGGCCCTGAGCTGTACCTTCGCTGGTAGCAGCAGGCAGGCAAGGAGACTCCACACGGCTTCTGAGGGTGCTGACCAGGGGAGGGTTTATTGGGGGTCCCACCTCCAGGAGCAGCATGGATTCTGAGGGAGAAAGGGAGACAGGGAGAGGGAGGGGCAGAGAGAGAACCTAGGGGGAAAAGGGGCCAAGAGAGAGTCTAGTCTCTCCGGCACAGCTTACTAGGGAGATTCAAAGTGGGCACAGTATAAGACTTGGGCCAATGGGATTGCAGATACACGATACTTCAGGGGAGGATCACAGGCTTGGAATAATCTGCACATTTTTGAGGGGTGAGACAGAGCATACCATAAATAAATAAAATGTAACACCACACCTTTGATTATTTTAGGTTTTTACCTCGATGACTATGTAAAGTAAGCATTCAGTCCAAAAAGTGCTCATTTTTCCTCTGAAACAAAATATTTTAATGAAGCATTTTTCTAATAATGTATCAGTGAAGATAATTAATGTTTAAAAAGTGTGGTTCACTTGGAATACCTACAATTTTAATGGGAGACAGAGAAATCACTAGCTTGTTATCTTTTACTATTTCTGCTTCTCCTGTTATCCAATGGTGACTTGAGCACAAAAATTGCTTAACTACACAAACAAGTTATGGGAATCAAAACACATAGAGAAGATATAGTTTAAACTAAGTCTGTAAATTATTTCTGTATTGCAAAAGCTGTATTAGCTCCTGCAAATTCTGAAGCAACTACAGAAGTTGTTCTGTATTATGGCACTTATTTAATGACTGTTTGGTACTTTGCTATAGATCTTGCATCTCCTTGATACTTCTACCCATCTCCTAATACCCATTATATATCTGGTAGCCCTTTGCTTCTCTGCAAATGAGGAAATCCCAAACCCACCCCCTTCTCCCTCCCCCCAACCCTCATGCTACCCCAGAATGACTTTTTTTCATTCAAATAGGGTAGAAGATGGGGATAAGAAAGGGGATCAAGATTAAGCTAGTTATAGGCATGTCATCCTAAATTTATTCAATATTTCACTTTCTTAGATTTCCCTTTTCAATTTTCCTTAATGACTTTGACTTTTGCTCTTCAAGTGCAAATACAAATACTAGATGTTTAATATTCAAAACACTGTAGCAATTTTCACCAAGACTTTATTATGACACATTAGTAGGGATTTAGATTAGACAAATGCTTGCATCATTGTTTTACTTTCATGGATGCGTTATGTCCTGTCTCACCTACCATGATCCAAGCCTGAAAGCAGGTTTTAGAGTTCCTTGAGAGATTCCATGTTATGAATTCTGCCTTTTATATACAATAGATATTTCAGTCTGTCCAAGTAAGTAAAACTCCACCTGGAAAAGCAAATACACTATGTGGCAAATAATAAAAAAAGATATACTTAATACTAAATTTCTGAAGATAGTCTATGTGCTACACAAGGTTAAATAACTTCAAAGCCAAAACCAAAAATCATCACACCCAAAGTCAAAACCAAAATTCATCTGCACCACTGCTCCTTGTACTTGCTCTCTCTCTGCTTTTTAACCGCAACATGTCCATGACACTGCGTGCGTAAATGTCTCGCAAATTAACATTGATATTTGAATCGCTGGATGAGTTCTTCATCAGTTTCTTTAAAGCTTCACGTTGCCGAAGAGCAGCTTCTTTTATCTTCAGTGTAAAATAACAGGCAGAAAAGCGGTCATTTATTATAGCTATTGGCAAAGCCAAAACCAGTATTCCTGATAGTATACACATAAAGGCTACTACCTTACCAATGGTAGTGTCTGGTCTAATGTCACCATAACCAACTGTTGTCATGGAAGTTGTTGCCCACCACCAAGCACCAGGTACACTTGTGAAAGTTGTGCCTGGCACACCTTGTTCAACAAAGTACTCCACAGTGGAAAATATAGAGATTCCTACAGAGAGGAAAAGAAGCAGAAGGCCAACCTCCTCATAGCACTGAGCAATAGTCATTCCAAGGGACCGCAAGCCTGAAAGATAAGAAATGCTGTCAGTAGGTTGATTCATGTAGCTGTCATTATATCTTTGCAAAACATTTCTTACTTAAAGGTTGACTGCTTTATATTTTCTTTGAATGTGGGTGAACATGTCTTGACAATCACAGATTCAGTAAGATTAGAGAAGACCTCCAAGGTCATCGAATCCAACCTTTAACTCAACACCAACTAAACCATAGCACTAAATCACACATCCAGTTTTTTCAACACTTCCAGGACTGTGATTCTATCACCCCCTGGGCAGCCCATTTCAAAACTTAACCACCCTTTCCATGAAGAAATTCTTCTTGATGTCCAACCTGAACCTCCCCAGCACAACCTGAGGCTGTTTTCTCTTTTCTTGTTGCTTGATGCCTTGGAGGAGAGGCTGACCCCACCTGGCCAAACCCTCCTTTCAGGTAGGAAGTAGAGAGCAATAAGGTTCCCCCTGAGCCTTCTTTTCTATAAGCTAAACAACCCCAGTTCCCTCAGCCTCATATGATTTACTCCCTCGATCCTCACCTGCCCTTCTCTGGACATGCTCCAGCACCTCCATGTCTTTCTTGTAGTGAGGGGTCCAGAAGTGGATACAGGATTTAAACCTTCCCAGTGCTGAGTACAGGCTGACAAATAGTTTCCTAGTCCATTTGGCCACACTACCCAGGCCATGATGCCATTGGCCTTTGCGGACACTTGGGCACAGCTGGCTCATCACACCCAGATCCTTTTCAGACACTCTTCCCTCAGCCTGTTGCACTGCAACAGGGGTTTTTGTGATGCAAGTGCAGAACCCAGCACTTGGCTTTAATGAACGTAATGCTGTTGATCTCAGTCCATCTATCCAGCCTGCCTAGATCCTTTTGCAGAACCCTCCTATATCCTCCAGCAGATCAACTCCTCCACCCAACTTAGTGTTGATTGCAAACTGACCTGATTTCCTCATTCAGATCATCAATAAAGATATTACACAGGACCCAATACCGAGCCTTGGGGACTCCACTGGTCACTGGCCACCAACTGGATGTGGCACCATACACTAACACTCCCTGGGGCCAGTCCTCCAGCCGGTTTTTACCCCAGCAATGAGTGTATCTGTTCAGGGCATGGGCCTCCAGTTTCTCCAGTAGAATGCTGTCTCCAGTGGGAGACACTGTCAAAGATTTTATTGCAGTCCAGGTAGACAACATTCATAACCTTCCCCTCATTCACTAGGCAGGTGATGTAGTCATAAAAGACCAAGATGATCAAGCCTTGGCTGAATTTCCTTTCCTAAGCCCAGAGCTGGGCCTGATCCCCTGGTTGTCCTGTACGGGCCATGTGATCACACTCAAGACCGTCTGCTCCATAATCTTCCCCAGCACCAAGATGAGGGCTGTAATTGCCTGGATTCTCCTTCTGACCCTTCTTGTTGATGGGCATTACATTTGCTAGCTTCCAGTTACCTAGGACCTCCCTGGTTAACGAAGGCTGATCATAAATGATGGCAAACATCGTAACAAGCTTTTCTGCCAGCTCCCCCATCACCCTGGGATGAATCCCATGTGGCCCCATAGACCTGCGAGTGTCTAAGTGGCACAGCAGGTGACTAACTACATCCTCTTGGATTGCAGGGGTCTATTCTGCTTCCTATCCTTGTCTGCCAGCTCAGGGGGCTGGTTGCCATGAGGATATCCACTCTCTCTGTTAAACAATGAGGCAAGGAAGATATTAAGCACCCCAGCCTTCTCCTCATCCTTGGTGATAATGTTACCTGCCCCCCGCCCCTCCCCCCCAACCAATAAAGAACAGAGATTTTCCTTGCCCCTCCTCTTGTTGGTAATGTATTTATAAACCCACTTTTACTACCTTTCACACTGGATTGAGATCTAGCTGAGCATTTCCTTTTCTGATTTTCTCTGTACATGACCTAATGAAATCCCTATACTCTTCCCAAGTTCCTCTCCTTCTTCCCAAAGTCATAAACTCTCTTTTCTTCTCTGAATTCTGGCAGAAACTCCCTGTTCATCCAGGCTGCTCTTCTTCCTTCTTGGCTTGCCTTTAGGCACATAGGCACTGCCTGCTCCTGAGCCTTTAAGACTTTCTAAAAGTATGTCCAGCCATTCTGGAGCCCTGTTTTAAGGGCTGTTTGCTAAGGGATTCTCTGACCAGTGTCCTGAACAGGCCAAATCCTGCCTGCTGGAAATCCATGTGAAAGGTTTTGTTGACCTCTTTCCTTACTTCACCATGAATTGAAAACACTCTTATTTCATGGTCACCATGCTCATAATGGCCTCTGACCACCACATGTCTCACCAGCACTTCTGGTGGTCTAATGAGGCATTGACCCTGGCAGGCTAAAAAGAGATGCTGCTCTAAAGAGAAGCTGAGAAGAAGTGATTTACAAAAATAGATCACAGTGTCAGACTGAACATCTGACATCATTGGTATTTTCTTAATACAGACCATAGGAATTCTTATTACTTATAATCTGAATGATGTACACATATAATTTAGACAAACTAAACTATCTTGATTTATAAATTGGCTGTAAGAGAAGATCTAGCACCACTCTAAACTACTTAAAAACAAACAAAAAGCACCTGCTCTATACTTGGAGACTAAATGTGCCAAGCCTCTGTTTTCTAGCCACTGTCCTATTTTTCTCTTGGACCTAGGAGCCCTTAGTTAACAAATTTGTGTTGCTGTGGGAGTACTTAGACCCCAGTTCAGTTCACTCAGTAACTTTTTCTTTAAGGACTGTTTTCAATCCTTTTATAGTTGTCACAGACGCTCTTTGACCCTTCTTCCTTCCACCCAAGCTACCTTGTACTGTAGACATCAAAACTAATAGGTTTTTCCAGTAACAGCTGCACTTGTGCCAAACTCAAGATAGGAAAGCAAGCAGCAAAGCATATCCTGTCAGTGCAAGCATGGAATTCTGTTAATTGACTGTAGTGCATCAGTCCTTTCACCCATGAGCTGCACAGGGAGTTCTGGACCACTCTCCATAACCCCCTCTATTCCTGCTAGAGCTACTGCTTCAAGGCTAGACTGCCCCACAAAAGCAAGCAGGAAAGTAAATCCAAAAACAGTGCAAGGGATAAATATTGCACACATAAAGAAGGAAGATAATAGGGTACCAATTCAGCTGAGACACATAGGAGACAGAAATTATCTTTTGAATTACTTTGGATTAGTTTTTAATACTGTTCTTTAAAAATGTGAGATGCCTTCTCTAATACATGAGAAAAACATTATGCTTATGAATTATCCTTCATAGGTATGCTTCTCACTAAACTAGTGCTTGCAAAACAGCTTACAGAGGCTCTGCCTCTGCTTGCAAACTTCAGATGCTCGTTAATGTTATAGGCAATTTGATTTTTTGACAGTCTCAAACTACAAGATGTTGACATTTCTTGAGTTTGGCTCTTTCTTTTCCCCTGCAGGTCTCATGGATTTTAAAAGTTTTATGTACAGCAAATACTGGAAGTGCACAGTAGAGTTTGGAGGCAATGTTGGGGTTTTCTTCCAATGCTATCTGCTACAAACTCTAGTAAAGAACTTACCCATATTGAGATCTTATATTACTATAACTATGATCTGTAGAATGTTTATTACAATTATATAGATTAAATCTTTAACACAAAGGGAATAAGATATATCAGTGCAATTTTTTCTCTGTAAATGACTGCCTTCATATTTTGGAAACACTAATATCAGCAGAGCAAAAGCTCTGTGAGATAATTGCAAGGACTCAGATAAAATTCTCATCTCCAAGGAACCTACTATGAGCCCTTGCCCTGTAAAACATCCTACTGAACAAGGCAGAAGAGTAAGTCCTTTCAGGTGAGCTAGGAAGAAGGTACATTTTAAGGTTACCCCTGTAGCACTTTTCAAAGCATAAATGAATACTATAAAAGCCAGGGCTTGTACCTTATGATGAATCTTGAGAGTATTGTAGCTAAAATAAAAAGCAAACACTTCACGTAAAATAGATTAAAATAAGGAGGAAAAGAACATAACTGTTAAATCTTTGTATCACAAGGATGACATTCTAATTTTTCCTATGGTTAGTTATTCTAACTGTTCAGGGTCTGATTTTTTCTTTTTATTATTCTTAGTTCTAGTATACTCATCTAAAATTAAGATATAATTTTTCATCTCTTTAGATGAAGTCAGGAGACATTTCTAGGCAAATCTATGAATCAGAGAAGTTACTGGACTCCACAGCTCATTCTAAGGGGAATTGGTGTAATGACATGTATAAAGTATACTACTATATTACTTTGTACCTTTTAAAAATGCCTCTGAGTCCTGGCATATGGCCAAACCAGGGCTGTTCCAGCACAGACACCTCAGCAAGTCCTACAGCTTCCCATGAGAACTCCTTGCCAGGAGCTCTGACAGCTTGGTTACTCATGCTTGGAAGGTGCTAAGGTGCTGTAACAGAGTTGGTGTGAGGCTGGCAAGCAGCCCCAGCTCCAGTAAGAGGAAGAGGAAGCATTTCTGCCATGCAGGTCAAGTTCTATCTCTTTTTTGTCCAAAGTGACTTGGTAATACAAGCTGATATTCAGGAGCTCAAGTTTACACAGAGCTTAAATAACCCTCCTGTTTTGACAAGTTTCAACTTTACATGACTCTAGAGGCACGGCAGCCTTAAATATGCTATGGTCTTCTCTCAAATACACACTCATTGCCTTCACAAGTAAGATGCTCACACCCTACTTCTTCTCAAGAAGTCCCTCTATATGTGCTTCCCAGAGGAGACCAGCGAGGCTTCCCTGAAAATGGTCCTGGGGAAAGGCAACAGCCAAGGAGCATCTGAGAACATGACAAATCGGACTCTGTTCTATTCTATTCTTGAAGTTACTAAAATACATATTTTTGCTGTATTGGAGGAGTAGTCTTGCCCTTTAGCTACACATTTTATGGACAGAGGTACTAGTGATTTCTCAGTGGTTCCTTGATGAAGTACAGTACTTAGCATAAGTAACTGCACACTCACACCACTCTAGCCTGAGTGTTTTTAAGACCACATCCCTCTAGTTAGCTGGCTTCAGCTTCCAAAGTGGCAGAAATTACATTTTCATTTATTTTCATTCTTGTTCTTGTCACACAGAAAGGGTTAAGTTGCTATTTCTTGAAAGTGAAGAAAAGAAGCGATATTTTTTCACCTCACTCATTCCTGCCCCTGATAGCAGGGCCAGGCTGCTGATGTGTTCCCAGCTTTGCTATGGCTCCACAGAGATGTTCTCCTTGGGGCTGTGAACACCCCTCCTTGGTGAAAGAGAAGCTGCTGCCTTCAGACACAAATCTTCTGTTCTTGTATTCATCTTGCCACACAAAACAACTGAGCAGTGCCTGAAGCTTTGTCTGGTCTGAGAGTGTAGGACTTGGAGAGAAGCCTCACTGGAAGGCACCTGTCAGATCCAAGGCAAGAGAGCAAGAAGAGCTACAAGAGCCACCCTGAACACGGAGATTTATCAGGACTGCCTAGGTATGTGCAAGGAGGATGTTCTCTACGCCTGATAAATAGGGGGCTCATCTTGTATTAGGAGCTCTGGTAAAGGATGTATTTAGAAGCACATTAACACACTTCTTCAGACAGGAGATCAGAACAGTGAGTTTCTACATTTAAATCATACAGATTTGATTCAGCATTCTGGAACTAAGTAGGCAGCAACTGACCTACCAAAGAAGCCACACACAAGGATGGTAACACTGCTTTGAATGGTTTAAATTGATACATATGTTGCTTCTTATACCTTGAAACTGGCATTTTGATTCCAGTAAAAAGAAGACAGCACACCTCCAGATCATGATACTATACTTTTTTTGTAATTAATTCACTTTTATCTGACATGGTACTATTAAATTCAATGTCACTCAATATTGTGATGTAAATTGAGCTAAATACTGAATAATTAATTTAAGAATATATAAACTTAAGTGTTTAGACCATCCTTGAAAGCATGTATACCTGAAGTGAGCAGTTATACAAATATCTGAAACATCTGATTTCAAGCTGATAGAGTCACAAAACTGAGTGACAGGAGGAACACATTCAGTCTGTAAGAGTAAATTGCAATAAACTGGAAACTTGAATCGACATACCATGGTATGCCCATTTTGTTAGTCAGCACAAAAGTGCCCTGAAAAGATAAAATCTTTTTCTTATTTTCAAAACATGGTTAGAGAGGATGGCATTCACATTACAACTGCCATCAAAAGTGGGTAAAAGCATTGCAAAAAACCTCTACCAAACCCTGCAAAACTTGTAATGAAGCAAAACACATTGCCAGACTGAATCATTATAAACTTTCTCTCAACTGCTTTCTAAGGGACTGTTATGCGTCAGTATAGGCATAATCTAGAGTAGAGAGTAAGATTTAGATACTTCCCAAACCACTATGATTATGTTTATAATTATGAGTAGTATCAAAGCTACTCCCTGCCACTAGCAGGCAGGTTTGCTATCTTTCAGTGGTAACAAAAATAAGACACATTCTGCTGCTGTGAGCACACTGTAACTCCTGATGAATTTGGGTCAGTTCATAGAGAGGGCTCTCCAAAAATACGGACAGGCATCAAAACATTCCTGCTTCATGGCTGGAAATTCTGTAAGGGCACACTGGGTGCTTTTCAAGAATGATCATCACTGTCTTCAGAATAGCTAATATTGCAGGACAGAGATCATGATTTATGATCAGAATTTTTTTAATTTTTCAAAGCTACTAGTGTTGGCTGAACATTTCTCCTGTAAAATTCAGCACCATATTCTCCACTGATTTAGGTGGCTACATAATCCAATCATTTTGAAAATGCCAAGACAGTTTTTATTCTTTCATATAGCCAGGCATGCACATGCCACAAAGAAGTAATAAAATCAGGGGTAATGCAAGAGGAAATGCAACACTTTACAATAATTTCCAGCTTCCTCTGATAAATTCCCACTGGAAAATGTTAACTTTTATGCCTTCCTTTCACTAGAGAGAGCAAACAAGATGGTTCACAGAAATGCATTTCACCTTACACGCCACTCCTGCTTGCTGCTCATTCATCTGTCAGGAGTGCCAGGGCACTAAGGGCCCCGGACCACTTGGTGAGCGCTGGCTGAACCTGGCACTGCTGCTCTGCGCTGTACCCAGGTCCCCCTGCCTAAGCAGCCCCCAATGGGCTCCACACACCACTGGAATACCAGTGGGTTCAATGGGGCCAGGGAGCCCCTCAACCCATCACCTGCAAAGGTTTTAAACAGTTTCCTTGAAACATTCTCCACTGTGGTTGTTTTCAGGATCTATGACATGGACAAAATCATGACATAATTCTTTGCACATGCTTTTAAACAAACGAAATTGCAACAGCTGTCATTAGTGGACCTTGGAACATACAAAAAGTCTGGGCTGATGATCTCTGCTTCTTCCCTAATAAAATCAACACATATATATGTTTTAAAATTTATCACACTATGAATGAGTGGTGGATGATTTACAGCATGCAACACTGAGGTCTGTTAATGTAAATGTTCAATGCAAACAATATGCAAGGCTTTATGAAAAGCTAAAATTTTTTGGAGAAGGCCCTTACCACTCAATTATAAGTAAGAGCTTCAAAAGCCATTACTGCTGACAGGTTGTGTCATGCAATGCACACACAAAATGGAGGACTGTGCCCAGGGACAACTATTGCAGGCAGTGAAATGGAGAAGTATCACAGCCATGGCCAAATATACCTGTTGAATGTCTTCCCAGCTTCAACATCCGCAGGGCTCTGAGAAGTCTCAGCACTTGGACAATGCGCCCCACGTTCTCCAGTTCTTGGGAGCTCTCACCACCACACAGGCTCTCTACCAGCAGGGTGATGTAGAAAGGCAAAATAGCGAGGAGGTCTATGATGTTTGCCACACTCCTTAGGAAGCGGCACCGATCTCGTGCACACAGGAGCCTCAGGACAAACTCGGCTGTGAACCACGCAATGCACAGGTACTCTAGGGCATCCAGCAGCGCTGGGGCCAGCCAGCTGAGCTCTACTGAAATCAAGGCCATGTTGGCAATTGACACAACAACAAAAACCATGGACAAGGTGCCAAACGTCCTGGCCGCTGCAGAGGAGCCAGGCTTTTCCAAAAGTTCCCAAAGTTTCTGTCTGACATTGGGACAGAGGCTACCAGAAAAGTCCTCTTCTTCATCTTGGGCATCCAGTTCTTCTGCATCTTTCTTGATGTCTAAGGCTTCACTCAGCTCTTTCCTCCTGAAGTACCTGCCCAGGAACACCCCCCAAGAGATTTTGAATACCAATAGGCAGATGCTTGTCTTATCATTTACTATGCAAGTCAGAAGAATACACATTAAAGTTTACCTTGTGTGAACTTAGAAAACCCTATTATCCAGCATATGGCTTTTATTGTTGAGCCCCTGCAGCATGTTTCCACTGGCTGATATACTTCTATTAAGCCATTTCACATCAGTGACACATTCTATATGCAGAGTAATTTTAATGATAGCGGTTGATTTATACGGATCACATTGATCACAGAAGGATCTGTGGCACGACTAACATGAATTCTTAGAAGCAATCCTGGCACAACCAGATCCTCTGTTTTTAAATAGTTCTCAATTTTTTTAATTGTATGCCATTTTTACTACACTGGTCCATATTTGCAATAGTAAAACTGAAGGCATAATTAAAGCCACGCAGTTCACAGGTGGACTTTTGATCAATACACACTAAGATGACAAGGTATCTTTCTTTCTTTAGAAATATGGGCTCTCGAGCAAAGTGGACAAGCATTTGTACCGAGTAAAACTTACAGACTGTAAATATATAGTGTTTTGTCAGAGTAAGAGTAATTTAAAGTGGAATTTTGTCAATCATAAACATACTCAAAGTACACTAAAGAAAATATTTTTCTTTCATATCTTTTTGACTGCTGCAAAGTTCAAGCCTTAGACAAAGGCGTTGTGCAATTTTGCCTTCAATACAGTTAGTCCTGCATATGTCAAAAAGGTCTGTAGCTCTATGTATCACTTAAGTAGGAGGAGCGTTCAGTTACACCAACCAGAAAAAGAAGAAAGGTAAGAAAACTAGGCTCCATTTTTCTCAGCTGAAGAGCTAAACCATACTAGGGTAGGATACCTCTAATATCCTTTTGGGATGATATTATTTCTTTCTAATAATTTTTACATACCTGCTATAGCTAAATAGAAGTTATACTCTTTAGAAAATTCATTTCTTCAATACTAAAAAACCAAAACCAGTAACATTGAATATGGTGGGAAATTAACTGCAAATAGAATTAACAGAAACATCCTGGGGGTGGTTCAGTCAAAACCCACCTCGTTCCTAAACTGCCTGTTATAATTTGTCTCTGGCGAGCCATGTTCCCGCTGTTGCTGCCCCCTCCCTGTAAGCTGCTACATCCACGTGCAATGCTTCCTTTCATGGCTCCTCCTGGAGCCATGCCACCCACACTCAGCCTGGCAGGTGACCAGCCCCCCTTCTGCCTCTCCAGCTTGGATTTGGAAATCCTTCAAAATTAAAGTGCAGGTGGGCAGGATGCAAACCCCCCCAGCATTGTGCCTGACTCCACATCTAATCCCTCTGTGATAACCTTAAACTGAATGATTGAAGGGGCATCTCTCCTTTCACAACCTTTTTCATCTCTGGCATTGTCCTTTTCAACATTTTGAGTTTCCAGGGCCAGTTTGAAGCCACTACAGGACATCCCAGACCCTGTTCCTGTTACTGTCTCACTATGTTGACCTCACCAGCAACCTTTCCCACAGCAAGTGGTAAACTGTGACCTCACCCAACACATGTCCCATTTCTGACACCCATCCAACTGCTAGAGCAGCACGCGGGGCTCAACTCACACAACTTTTCCTGCTACTTTACCTATCCCCACTGCCGGGTCTCTCACCTGAGGGTCCCTGAATGCAAGTCAATGTGGAACTCATCTAGCCCACAATCCACAAGATGAGGAAGCTTCATCTTCCCACAACTCACCGGTCTCTGCAGCAGGAATCAATGCTGAGCTCATCCAAACCCCAGTACTGGATCTCTTGCAGAAAAGAGAGTGCACACAGCTGCTCCATCACATGCAGCCGCCCTGTCTGGTAGTAATTCAGGATGTAGTGAAATGCCTGTGAGCTCCGATCAAAGAAATACTCATTCTCCACAAGGTTGGCATCATCACAAAGCTCAAGGAGGCCAGAAGCCACATCCCGGGCAGCAGAGACCACTACTGCCAGTTTGCCAAGACGGGTGTCAGGGTAGCAAGACAAAGTTTGCTGGGACATAACAAAGCGGCTTCCTCCTACATTGATAGTAAAGCAGTCCAGAGACGGAATGACCTTCTGGAGCAGGGGCCCCTGCTCTTCATCACTAGAGAAAACACTGGACTCCAGCGAACCCAGGGATGTGCTACTCCCTGGTTCCTCCAAGGATGCTTGTGAAGAAAGAGACATGCAGCAGGGAGGCGACTTCATCCTGTAGCTGCCAGCAGCAGCCCACACTCTCCAGGATCAAAATCACAACACGGTCTCAGAGAAGGCAGTCCCGCCTGAGTGGCGGCCGGGCTAGGCTCGGAATGTTGCCTCTGGCTACCGTCCCAGGGACACCGCACCGCTCCCGCTGCCTCCGGGCGGTGCCTGGAGCTGGGCGGAGGTCAGGCGGGTGCTGCACAGCTCAGCGCCGCCCGCACCCGCGAGGATGCTGAAGGAGCCCCGGTACCTGAGGCGGCGTCACCTCGTGCTGTCCGCGCCGGCACCATCCGCCCGCGACGGCCCCTCCGCTCCAGCGCTCATCTCCAGCCGCTGGGTCGGGCGAGTCAGGGGAAACCCGCCGGCACGACCCGACACGGAACACCTGCTTCAGCGGCGACTCCGGGCAGCGCCCCGACAGTAGCCCTAGGGGCCGCCGGCCAGCCCGTCCCCTCCCGCCCCGCGCTCGCACTTCGGCCGGGGCTGCTGCGGCCGGAGCCGAGCCCCGCGCCGGGGCAGCCGCCGCCGACAGAGCGCCTGGGCAGGGCTGCCGCCCCCGGCCGCTCCCCGCCCCCGGCCCGCCTCACCTGCCCGCCGCCCGCCTGTGCCGCCCCCGGCCGCCGCCCCCGGCCGGCTGCCTCCGCTCGCTCCCCCGGCTCCAAAGCTCCGGGCAGCGCCAGCGCCTCTCCATGGCGGGTCCTGTGCTGCGGGGCTCGGGCGGCTGCGGGAGGCGCGGGCTGGGCCGGGCGGGGCCGCGGGGCCGAACCGACCCCGCCCCGGAGCCCCCGCGCGGGCCCGGCAGCCGCAGGTGCGGTGGCGGTGCCGTGCGTCCCCAGCCGGGGCTGCCGCCGGGACAGCCCGGCCCTTGCAAACTTCCCCGGGCCAGCTGGCAGGGCGGTTCGGAAGCCGGCCCTCCGCGGTGTATGGAACCCCAAACGTGTCGCTAAGCAGGTAGCGAGTCCTCGCTCAGACTGCTCCCTCGGCTCAAGTCTGAAGTCACTCGCTTAAAGAAGTCACTGTAAATCGATGGGCGTGAGCGAGCCTGTTTTAACCGAGCTGCACTCAGCCTGTTTTCAAAAATACTCTGGAGTATTTTCGTTACTGTCCTGTGCTGACTTTGTAGGTCCTCAGTTCAACAATGCAAAAATTTAGTTCACCCTCCTCATTTTATTTCCTTTTCTCCTATGAAGCAGTTATTTCTAACAAATACTTGCTTTGGAAATTTGTGCTTTCTGCTGCCTCTGACTCCTTGCGAGGGTGGGCAGCTGCCGATATTTCAGTGGAATCTCCCAGGAGGGGAAATTGTGGAGCATGCAAAATGAGGCGTCGTGTGTCATGCCAGCATCATGTGACGTTCCACCAGCTTTTTGTCCCACATCGCTTGTTGCATACAGCTGTGTCCAGTTATGCACATTTCTAACATTTACTTCAAAGAGATCTCATCATTTGGGTCCTGGTAATCCATATTTCAAATGAAGCTGAGCTGAAGATTTACCATATTGCAGAATTGCAACACCCACAGCAACCTCTCTACTCATCGCTTGCTGGCATAGAAATCTGCTTAAGTGACTGTTGGCAAAAAAATACACAGATCAGAGAGAATCCAATGGAGAATAGCAAGGGTGGTGTTTGGAAGTCATGGCCCAGGAAGAAAACACAGAGTGGGATAGCTACAGTGGAAGGGAGGGAGCACTGTGATAGTCCTCAGACATGTAAAAGGCAGCTCACAAAGGTAAAGATTATATAGTCTGCTCTCCTGGGATGAATTGGACATGTGTAGAAGTAATGGGAGTTGAACAACAGGAAGGATATTTAGAGTAGCCATTATGAAGGCTTTGGTGAAGCAGTGGAAGAGGCACATTTGTGTCTGTTGCAGGTCATCAATGAGCTGGCTGGACAAGGATCTGTCAGGAATAGCAGATGTGTAGCGCTGGGGTAGTCTGGAAGGGTTAGATGAACTTGTAATACCTTCCAGCTCTCTAATGCTGTATTTGAAGTGTGTCATAAAGAAAAATACTTATTTTCATAGACATTTCCCTTTTTATTGTTTAAAATAATCGAATTTAAATATAATTTAAATGAATAAACACAAACCTATGAATTAATTTTCCTTTAAATCTATCAACAACTGCTGTTATGCAGCAGGCTTTCAGGAATCACTCATTTTTAATACAGGATTGCCACTCAGGAATGCAGTCCCTCTGACAGATAGTACTTAAGCCAGCACTTAATTAAAAACAATAATTAAAAAAGTAATTAAAACCACCAGTCTGACCAATTTAACAGCATCAATGAGAAGTATCTCAGAACAGCAAGATGCTTTACTGACTGTAATAGACCCCTAATTGTTTAGTCATTAAACTACTCACTCAACCTCTTTTCAGTAGTCATCCTTTCCATCAGCCAGAAAGATTTTTTCAGGAATATTTTCTCCATTAGAAGGGAGATCTGAAAACACTCCCCTCCCATCATGTGATTCAAGGGATTATTTCAGATTCACTGTTTTTTTTTCTAAGAACCTGGCTACCAGTTTTGACTTTGTCTAGTCAAAGTCAAAACTGCCTCAAATGCCCAGCCTCATTAAAACTGTAGACAATTTGTTCTTAAAATACTCTGATACATAATTTCCAGTGCATGTATGAGACCTTGAGAGATCAGGTTCATTTTTCTGTTTACTTGTGTCCTTTATGGAATAATGACTGTACACAGGTATATTTATTTCACTTCAAACTTAATTTTTTGTCTGATTATCAGCTGTTCAGACCAGAGTGTTTTCTTCAAAACTGCAGAGGAAAGCCATATGTTAAGGATATGCTTTCCTTTACTTTTTTGCATTCTTCTATGTACTTCTCACTGCAGGAAAGTGACATCACAAACAAAATTCCATAGTGTCCACAACTTCCATACTGTAAACGCACACAATCACAATTAGACAGGAGATATGTATATGATATAGCACCTTACTTCTAAGTACTGTTTCTCTACTAGTTGTAAATTTAGATTTTTATTAAAAAAAGGACTTTCAGAAAAAGGTTCTGAAAATTATTTTCAAATGTAACAATGACATAAAGCTGGAACATTCAAAAGAAATGAGAAAAATGTTTTACGAGTAGAAAGGCTCAAAACCAGAGGATTTACTTTTCTACTACTAGAGACAGAAGAAATAGGCTTTACTGGTGCATGCTTCATTTTTGGGGAAACTCTTAAAGTATCTGCTATTCATCATTCCTGCTCATTTGTGCATGAGAAACTAAAATAACTTTCATAATTTTATCATTCCCTTGGCAAACTCTCTTGAGCAACCATATTCATATACCCCTAGAGTAGTAGCAAAAGCTGCTGTAAGAGGACAGGGCATCATTTGGTCTTAATCACGCTGCCAGTGAAATGCTGCAGCTGAAGTGAACCACAGACATTTCCAAGGTGTTTTGGCTCATGGAATCAATAGTGTTGAACAGAACCATGTCTGCCTGGTTCAGATCTGTGGTTCAGACCAAAGAGACTATACTGCTTTGTCATGTCAGGATATCTGAAACAACTGAACGCTAATGACATCTGTCTGAACTACTGTCTTTACCAATGTTCCTGCTGATATTTCCCTGATGTGATATCACTGACAGAAAAAACAGATTTCATTATTTCAAGACACGGTACAAAAAAAAAAAAAAAAGATGGAATGCTGAAATATGAGTTGCAACCCAGTATGTCTGTTGTGGGAGTTGAAAAATTTACTTCAGCAAAAGAGCCAGCTGTTACAAAAACCTCTTTTATAGTATATTTTCCTGATTTTCTCTACTCATGTTGAAAACTATCATTTTATGGCAATTGTGTAGTCCCTTTTTTTGAGGTGGTATATTGTGATATACATAAAAAAGCCAGGATGTGAAGGTCCAAACATTTGTAATTATCTTTTCAAATAGGCTCGATTTTCTTTGTACTGAAGTAGTGCTTCACAATCCACTGATTCTTAATTACTGCAATTTCTGACATACTGGATTTCCAAATTTTTTAATATTTTGATCTCATATATCAGTCTATTTTGGAACTTAAAATCGAAATGGTTCCCTTGGTCCTTATGTAGTAGAACAGAGGGATAGCATTAGGAAGAAGTATGATAGGTAGGGTATTTCTAGGCAAACTCCCTCCAGGAACCCTTCATAGTTTCAGTGGCACAGGAATTTGATAAGCAGGAGGCTGCATGGAGCCTAGCATGTTTAATAACTTCTCATGGTGCTGTAAATTCTTGTTTGAATTAATTTGTGTTTCAGTGTTGATAATGCTTTGTTCAATGTTCTCCCCAATTTAACTGTGCACAGGGTGGAAGATACCACTGAATTGTGTTTAACTGTTCTCTGTTCTGGTGTTGTGATTGCTGAATAATGGTGTCCTGTTCACGTTGCCAGTACCATTCATGATTTTGCTGACATCTGCCATACAATAGTCTCTGGGGAAGTGGTTAGGTATAATAATATAAATTTAGTTTTTATATGGATCCAAGCTTTGTGAGTAATAAATCATAGCAAGGGTTAAAATTAATGAATGTTAGCAGTATCACTGTTTGTCTGTGACGAATTTTGTACATGACTCAAGTTTTGAGCCCTGAATTCAACTGCATTTAGCATGAGACATATCTGTATCACAGACTCCATTTTCTTCAGGTAGATCAAGAGTCACTCCTGCAAAAGACAGTGGTGCTGGTTACATACTCTGTTGAATATTTCCCATTGGTTAGTGTAAAGCAGTGTTCTTCAGGACCAGTTGTGGTTCTTTTACAATCTAGGTGTCTGAAGCCTGTCTTTCTTTCATATAGTCTGAGAGCTGCTGCAATGTCACTCTTGCAATAACAGGTGAGAAAAGATTAAACCTAGAAATTCTCTAGGCAACTCTCTGCTGTTTCCTCTGGCACGTGAAATAAGAGCTTATTAACACAGCTTTATTCCCCCCAGGGATATTCTGCTTTTCTTGTGGAAATGGTCCAGCTGAAACCAGCCAGATCTCACTTCCTTTGAGCTTGCTGCATGGAACAGACAGATCAGAAGAAGACACACGGTTTGGTTCACATTGTGTGAAAACAGTTTAAGAGAGTATGGAATCAGGGCTATGTTAAGAAAGCTGTTTTCGGTATCTCTGAACACTACCCACTTTCAGACCCTATTTATTTTCTTGCCTTTTACAATGTGGTAGGAAGTAAAAAAAGCATAGCTGGGGAGGTAGTTCTGTAAAGCAACTTACACATATGAGCAGTTCTTTTTTCAAAGTAAGGGCCAGTTTTATATCCACCAACTGCACAGGAAAGAAAGTTGCTGATATTTTCTGATGAAACTGTATGGAAATGGGCATTGATACACAAAACTGAGTTTGGTAAACACTATATCTAATGCTAAGCTGGATGTTACTTTCACTTTTACTAGATTGGTGAAGGAGATTAATAAGAATTTTCAAATTTTAATTTTAGCTGCATTATTCCAAATCCCCAAAGTCCTCTGAGATGAATAAAAGATACGCAATTAGAACTGACTGTTGACCTACCTAATGCATTTTTTAGGAGCTATTACTCCATCCTCTTATCACTGAACAGGCATATCCCAGCAATGCTAAGGAAGATTACATGTATGTATCAAGAGGAAAAATACTTCCCTTTAAACAGGCCCATGCTTTTACTCTGGAAAAAAGCTTCAATGACTTACTATGCAAAATAATGCTTTATTCAAAATAAATTTTTAAATAGATCAAGGAGAGTGAAGTCATTCAACACAGAATGAAATTTTAATCAATCAATCTGAGATTTAAATCGATAATATCAGAAACAGAATAAACATTAAATGCATGCAACAATCTATATATTGTTCTTGATACTGTCCCTTCCTAGAATTACTTGGTTTTTTCAGCAGCTAAGCTCACTGCTCTATTAGCCAACTAGCAAAGGTTTCAGTCTTCTCCTTAAGTAAACTTTAGATTACTTAACCTTATGGCTGAAATCTTTTAATTTGGCAAATGTCAGTTCTTTTCTGCTAGCAGTTCAGGTAAACTATGCAGCTCTTAAATCAATTTTGCATTCATTCTTTCCTGTGGTCTGTTCCAATGATTACATTTTACTGTTTGTGTTTCTTCATTAGTTTCTCCTGTGCTAATTTACTGCACAGACTTGTTTTCCTTCAAGACCACTCACACCTTATTACCTGAGTTATTTTTATACTGAGTTGCAAGTGCTTACCTCAGCACACCCTAGGCTGCTGGGCTCCCATCATCAGTGCAAGAACCTGGCTGGGCCATCTGCTGGGAATTTCAAACCCACATCAATTCTCACTGCTCTTGTTCATAGACACTTGCTACATTCCCATGTATAGCTTGGCATTGTTAATGTTAACAAAACATCCACACATCCATTTTTAAGTGGAATTCTTTTGAGGATTCTCAAAAATGAAGGCTTTTGGAGGAATTTCTGTTAATTAGTTACTTTCTCATTATCACTTTAGCAAAGATGGAAGACAATGATCTTTTAAAATTTAAACTTCTCTCAGGTAATAAATTCTCTACCCCTCAAAGAAACTGGCTTCTAAATCTGTGAATATTCATTGTATTATGTACCAGATCATGATCTTCCAGTAGCACACTGGATAACAACTTTATTTTTCCCACTTATAAAAGTACAGAAAGTATGACAGCCAACAGCAAGGATATCTTCTTTAAGAGTGATATAATCAATTCTAGCCCATAAAAATATTATTTACTGTGGCAGGATGCTCTGCCCTGGAATGTGGTCAAGCTACTTGGACAATGCCCTTTTTGAAAGGCTCCCAGTATTAGATTGAGTTGGGCTGTCATGTGCTGATTTTGGGGTTGAATTATGCTAAAACCAGTCTGCTCACCAACCCCAAAATGAACATCCTGATAATGATGCTACCTGAGACATGTGGCTGGCAGTCAACTGCTTCACACCCTGTGGGTCCAGTCCCCTGTCATATGGTTAGATAGCATATTCCTCCTTGGAGTGTGTGGAGATTCCTCCCTTGGGTAGAGATTGTCTCCCCAGGATACTGAGTGAAAGAGATCTGCCCATGAGCGCTGGTATGGTGAATTACATCAGTCTCTACTTAATAATTGTTTCTTTTTGCTAGCTTTAATATAGTTGCTTTAATATAATTGCTCTGATATAGTGCACTATCATATCCAATACCATGCAGAACTATTAGTTTTAGCTTTTAGACTGTACAGCAAGTCATTCTAATTAAGATTTTTGCCTTGTCATAAGGCATAATAAATAATTAATTTTGTCAAAATAAATCTGGTTTGCCATCATTAATCTTGTGAGAAAAAGTTACTTAAAGTGTTGATAAAGTCTGAGGCTAAGATTGAGGAGTTTAGAAAGCCAGGGGTCATTTATGCACCTCATGACTCAGCAGAAGGGCTTCTCTAAATTATCTGAAGCTCCCATTCCTGCCTGTGGCACTTACAAATTAGTAGCAGTCGCTAAGCAATTAATTTTAGGCAAAACGAAGCATTATTTAAGAATTTATATAACATAGTCAAGTTATCAACCTCAGGCAACTTTAAAATATTGAGTCATTCATAAAATTTTTTATTGTAATAACTTATATTTGTATGTTGTGGTGGGTGGCATTCAGAGTGCCGCGACCTTCCCAAAGAAGCATCTTGAAGAAGACACCTTGGGGACCCAGGTATGTCTGTGCTCATGCTGGGTGATTTCAGCTCTTTGATGTTCTGGCGATCAGAAGAAGAGACATGGGGTCTTTGTGCGGGGTTCCAAGGAGAGCCTTTATTCAGCTTCTTCCCCAAAGGGATCCAGACCCAAAGACTCTCTCAGACAGGGAAATGAGGGGTTTTTATGTGGATTTCGAGGGACAGGGCAGAACGCCAGGGCCAACTCAATGAGGGCACAGGGGTGGAGTGAGGGGGAAGGGCCAACAGGATACATTGAATTTGCATGTAACAGCAAGGCATGTTGGGAGAAGCCTTTTTCCTAACCCTAAGGTGGTGGTTATCACTTGGGGGGAGTTCCCTCCAGGGGAGTGTTGGGGACTCTTTCCCTGTTGGCCCACCGGCCTCCGCATCTGTACTAATGGAAAAACATCCAATCCGTCTGTCTGTGTAATTAACAATTTAATTTGCACCACTGAAGAGGCAGAATAGGTCAGTATATGAAAACAAACAGAAAAACCAGTACAGGCATGTCTCCATACAGAGGAAAACATCATCATGGAAATAACTTGAGATAATTTCATTCAGCACAAAAGAGAAATGTGTTCAGGCAACCTTATCTCTGCTGAATTTTACTGGTGTTTCTTTTCTTCACGATCTTTCAGTTTACATTTTATGTATTGAAAAATTTCTTTTCAGCTAATAATGCGAAACCCCATACTTGGCCTATTGTGTAAGATGACTGTTCACCATCTTTTCAGTCATTCCAATTATCTTAAAAGCCTTAAATTTACAAAATTAATTTTGGTAAATTGACCTCACATATATCCTTTAGCTAGATTAATTAATTTTGTAAGGGGATTGTGGTTGTTAAGTTGTGATTATGTGTAAATTGACTTCCTGTGTGACTGACTGACTGCATAATTGACCAACTTTATCTGCCTATGAGAAGCAGAGATTTCTTTGCCCTGCCAGCCTCTTTTAGCCTCTTCAGTAAAAGAAGAGAAATAGAAGATTCAAAGAAGCAATTAATTATTTGTTGTACACACATCTGCTATAGGGTGGGATGAATCACACCTCACCAAAGTCCATTTGTCTCCCCTGATGGAAAAGGAAGGCTAGACAACAGTTCAAATAAATTATTAACACTGTAGGTGTCTATGGTTTGTCAGATGAATCTGACCCCTAGAGTTTTTTACTATTTTTATTATTTTTTGGGGAAAAAAATTCTCTGCTACTCATATAAGTATAGATATTAGTTCTTACCAACAAAAGCATTTATTATATTTTATTCTTTATAATTACCTATTATTAACAAGTATCATACACTTGTTTAGATAAATTTAGAAAGCATTTCACTTTTAGAAAATACTTTGTATTTTTGACATAACATAATTTGTTCTGCATGTCACAAACAATTTTAGAAATGCGGTATTTGGTTAGTCCTCACAACATTACTGTGAAATAGGTAAGTACCATTATGATTAATTGCAGTTAATTGCTGCCATGTGCAATTAAGCTGTGCTTCCCCAGAACACTTCATGCTTCCAGGTGACTGAACATTTAGAAGGATCCTAATGGGGTCCTACAGGACTGCATGAGAAAGTGCTGAACTTTGTGCAGGAGATATTCCTTTCTGCCTCTGGCTGCGTGGAAGGGAAAGTGTGTTTGTTGATTTCTCAGCTCACACACTGGAGTTTGTTTGTACTGTACGAGGGCTCGGTGTCCTCTGGAGAGCTTTTAGGATGCAATTTGGAGAAAATTTTCATGGATAGAAACAGTCCTTATTCCTCAATTTCAACCTGTCACATTAGCATAAAGAGTATCTCATTAATTAGTCAGACTAAATTTCCCAGGCTTTTCAACTGCTCCAACAATGTGATTGGAGCCCTCACTGGAACAGTTCTATGTCACAAACACTTGACTGTGGGTGTAGGAACTAATGATGTTTTGTAACTATCGTGGTTTAACCCCAGCTAGTAGCCAAGTCCCACTAAGCCACTGGCTCACTCCCCCACCAGCAGGATCAGGGAGAGAATTGGAAGAGTAAAAGATGGAAAACTCAGGCATTGTGATACAGACAGTTTAATGAGAAAAGCAAAAGCCACTCACACAAGCGAAGCAAAAGAGGGAATTAATTAATGCCCCCTTCCCAGGGGCAGGCAGGTGCTCAGCCATCTCCAGGAGTTCAGGAGTCCATTTCATTGGTGAGTTGAGAGGGAAAACCCCATCACTCCAAACATTCTCCCCTTACTCTTTTCTTCTCACAGCTTTATATACTGAACATGTCACATGGTGTGGAATATCCCTTTGGTCAGTCTGGGTCACCTGTCCTGGCTGTGTCTCCTCCTCACTTCCTGTGCACCCACAACTTCCTCACCTTTGTCAGTACAAAAACCAGAAAAGGCCTTGGCTCTGTGTAAGCCCTGCTCAGCAATAACAAAAACATCTCTGTATATTCACCCTGTGTTCAACACAAATCCAAAACACAGCCCCACACCAACAGTGAATAAAGTTAACTCCACCCCAGCCAGCACAATTTTTTTTTTTTAAGGAGGAGGCTGGATTCTATATCCAGTCACTTCTTACTACATCTGCACAGTAATAAGTAATCATGGTAATTTCTGTTCAATAGCTAAAACCCACCTTCTTTATTGTAGGCTTTACTGTGAGGATAAATCATCCGACAGGCAATTCCCACACAGCATTAGTAACTTCTTGATTTTGTTGTTTGTTTAAGAAGAAAAACAATGAAGTATTAGCAAATGTGTGAAAGTAATCAGCTCAAACATGCATAAAACTAGGTATCATAAAACCAGATATGTTACTTGATTCCCCTCACTCATGATATTTCAATTAGTTATTTAGTGTAAATATCTTTGTTATTCGCTTATTAAAACTCCAACAGGCAGTGTTTTTATAGATGCCAGTAGGTGTATGTTTATGGGTATGAGCTTGTCAAAAAAATCTGTTTAATGTCTCTGAGTTTTGTAAGCCTTTCGTTGTTGTCAGACAGATTTTCCTAGGGGTGATGATGGGTGTGCTGATCAATTTAATTCCTTAGGCTGCATGAGACTTTGTATAGCTTGGATCAAGCATTTAGTATTCAGAAATAAGAAAAAATTCATAATTTATCAGACTGCTGACAGTCTTCTTATGCACTGCTAAAAATGAATTCACAGACAGATTAATTCAAAGTTCTAAGTAGCTAAATACTCAGGTTTTGTGCTCCACAGACAGTTTCTGAAGGAATTTTGCATCACTAACTAATTCTTCTCTACTTTAGAGAGGAAATTCTCTCTACTTCCCCTCATCTTTTGCTTTTGTGTCTTGAACTAAGGTTTTTATTTAGAGTACAATCTTGTTTTAAACTTGCCTGGGAGCAAATACAGTTTAATTCCCCTCTAGATACTACTACTGTACACCAATATTAATAATCTATATTATAGCAGTAATAACCTTAAGTGTCAATAAAAACACAAATAACCTTGAGTAAGCATAAAATTGCATAAATAAGTAAGATAAATACAGTCATGTTGACAAATGAAAAGGAATTAGAATCCAGAAGAATGAGAGTATTCTATTCTAATATCCAAATCTTCTCTTCTGTAAGTGTATTTGTGTTGTACCAAGACTTTGCCTAAATGGAATGGTAGCAAGCCTGAAAGGCTCATGGCCATGTTTTCCCATTCTCTTTCCCATACAACTGTTTTGTTTCTGTAAATTCTTTCCTTTCCACTCTAGTTTGATTTCCTTTAGCATTAATCATGCTGCTGTGCTTGATGGTTCTCAACTTCTGACTCAGCGTAATAGTTCCTCACTAAAGCATGGTCATCTAAGAATGCTGTAAAACTTGTCACCAAGAAGAAAATGTGTAACTTTAACATGCAAATAAACTGATTTATTTCAGGAAGAACCCATGAAGTCAAGCACAAATGTGTGCTTTTCTTTAACTGAACATTTATAATCCTTATAAAAGAGACTGTGTGTTCAGTAAATATTTGGGATGTGATTCTGCAAAATAATCCATTTTTATTTGTCTTTAGAAGCATAGTTAAATTTATATGCCTTTGTTAGTGTTTAAGTTGATCATTTAGTTGATCATAGTAATAATATTTTGTTTAATGAGTAAAAATGTTTTAAAAGTAAATGGGATCAATATTGAGCAAAGGCTACTAAGCTGTGAATTTTCTGTGAATTCGCAGATACTATGACTTTTCATTCAATATACATTACCATTGCTTGTCACAAAACAACTTCAGTGATCTTGACTAAATTTTGTTTGCTTTAAATGCTACTTATAAACTAAAAAGTTGTTCTATTCTGGTTCATAAATTTTAACTAGATATCTCTGATTTTTGGAACAAGTATTGTCTTTCAAGTTCAATTTTTATTTTCACTTGAATTCCCCTCTGCATGAAACATTTAAAACCAGCCAGTGGCTTCACCTTATGTCAGATTTTTGTCCCCTTCCCAGTGTCAGCTTTCATACTCCGATCTAGCCTTATCTTGCCTTGCCTTACCTTTCTTTCACAGAATCACAGGATTGCTAAGGTTGGAAGAGACCTCTGGAGATCATCCAGTCCCACTCCCATGCCAAGGCAAGGTCACCTGGAGCAGGTTGCACAGAACATGTTCGGGTGGGTTTGGAATGTGTCTGCAGAGGGAGACTCCACGATGTCCCTGGACAGCCTGTTCCAGTGCTCTGCTGCCCTCAGCATAAAGAAGTTCTTACTCTTATTGGGCTGAAACTTCTTGTGTTTTATTTTATGGCCATTGCTCCTCGTTCTGTCACTAGGCACCACAAAAGAGTCTGGTGCCACCCTCTTGACACCTGCCTTTGAGATATTTATATGTATTCATGAGATCCCCTCAGTCTCCTCCAGACTAAACAGGCACCACCCTTCCTAAATTTTTATCCTGACATCATCAGGTTTAATAACATTAACTCCTTCTTGCTGAGGTTTTAATGACTTCCAGAGTAGTGACTCAGGTTCAATTTGTTCATCAAAACTGACTGCTTTGAGCTATTTCAGCAACATGACTGCCAGACCTTTTATGCTTCTCTCTGTGTGAGGGAAATATCTTCTTATTTGCTTCACAACAATCCTTTTTTCATGGCTCCAACTAAGTTCTATGGCTAAGTTCTAGCTGCTAGGCTGGAGAGTCTAGACTGCATGTCATTAACTAAATCTAAGACAATTAATTTTTTAAAATGTGGTTTTTAGCAAATTTTGTCTCTGGCGGTGGCTAATGATAATATATATTTTAAAAAGTGTGCCTCCCTTTCTGTTTTCTAAATCAGCTTTTACAGGAGAAGGATCATTCTAGAATTATTCTTTCCTGTCATTTTCCTGCAACTTACATATTCAGATCAGCTGCATCTTCCCATAGTGTTACTTGCCTCTGTGCATCTCAGGCTACCCAGCATGTACAGACAGGCTTCTGCTGGCCTCCACGTGTTTTCTTGGGGCAGCACAGATATTTTACATGTTTGGTCTCACATCTGCCAGTTCTTAGCAAATAGGTACCCTTAAAAATATCAAATAGCACTTGCACTTAAAAAAGTGAGTCAAGCTGAAAATATCTCTGTTAAAAGAATTTAAATACTTTATAGTGAATGAGTAAAATTTCATATATAGGAAACCAAGCCTCAAAAAAGTCTCACCTAAAGCTAATTATTAATTTTACCCTATCCAAAGGATTTCCTTGAAATAAAATTATTACTTTGACTGAAGAAATTCTATTCCTTTTTGGTCTTTTTTTTTTTTTTTGCTTGTAACTTATCATCTCCACCTAGTGAATGAATAATGAATTCTTAAAATACAATACATCAGAAGACTTAAAAGAAAATAATAATTTTTCCTGGCTTGTATCTTTTGTTTATCATCCTAAAGATCTCGGTGATACTTGATTGCACTAAAGAAGTATGTAAAATGTACTGGTGGAAATAAAATCCCAAAGGCTTGCTCTCATATATTACAAGATTACTAGTTTTAGCATTTTGATGTGCTCCAGAATACCAGCACCACAATAGTACACACTTTGGAGTACAGAAAAGAGAAAGAACATTCCTGTACTTTCCAAAGTTGTCAAAGAGAAAAATGAGCTAACATATGAAATACAGCACCTAACTAGGCAGCTATGCTGTAGTCAGCACTGAAATATAATTGGGAGACAAAGTTGTACGAGCAAGTTTAAAGGTACCGGGCCAGATTATTGGTTGGAATAAATTGGAACAAGATGGAATAAAGTAGGATAAACTTCTTTGTCTTGAGGTGTTACTTTTATGCATTTGGGAAGTTGGCTTGCTAACTTACCTAAAGGAAGGGTCTTGCTGATGGCAAATACTTGTTTCTGCTCGTCCACCCAACAGTTTATATGCCCTTTGATGAATTTAAAACAGCATGTGCTTGAATTTAATTTAGCTTAAATTTAAATTGTGCAATTGATTTCTTTTTTCTTTGGTTCAATCTTATATGGCAGCAGAATAGCTTAGAACATCAATCTCCTGAAACTACATGAACTGGCTTTTAAGGGACCTAGCTTTACAGATTGAAGTACTTGGGTTGTTTGCTTTCTTGGGTTTTCTATGTAGCTCTTAACTTCCTACTTCTGAGAGGAGCTTTGGTACAAAAAACAAATTTTGAAAACACTAGAAAGAGAGCTGACCCTCACTAAAAGAATTTGAAGAACAGGTCTCAGCAGCATTGGTGAGAATTAGCCTTCCCCTGGGAAATCCAATGAGGATCTGCTTGTGCACCACTTGCACAATGGTGCGTGAATTGGTAATGGCATGTTCAGTCCACATCCTACAAAAAGGGAAAGTTTTGCCTCTATGGCTTTTTCCACTGGCAGCATATTCATATGGGATCCTGAATAGCCCAGGAGTGAAGCAACAGACAAGAATTTCACATCCTCACACCCTCACAGCTGGCTTGAACAGCATTTTTGTAGATTTCTTACAGCAGATGGGGGCAGGGACAACACATTAACAAATGAGAGAGCCTGGGGAAATTAATCTATAGAACCCCCTGAAAAGTGCACAAAAATTTCCCTACTGTTGTATGGAAGCCACTACTATTTGCTAATTTCTCTTAGCAAATTCTGATTAGAAAAGATTTGGGATGACAGAATCAGTGATTGAAGTTGGAAGACACCTCTGGAAGTCATGTGGTGCAACCCGCCTGCTCAGCTTCTGTTTGTTGCAGTTCATTCCATGTTCTGGATGCCAGCAGAAACAGGATAGTGAACACACAGATGCTGCTGAAGAGACCTAGATCTATTTTGGAGACATCTAGCAATGATGGAGGAATGTCACACATTTTATTTGCTACACAGGGACCCACATCAAGGCCTGGGCTGGATCTGGCCTTCTCTTTTGTAATGTGATGTCTGTGATATAACTGTAAGATATTATGCCAAAAAGCCAAAATGTCACAATTTTGGCTTTTCAGTTACAACTCAAATACATAAAAATAGCATAATTTTAATAGCATTAAATAATTTTGATTTTAATATTTTAATATTAAAATATTTCTATAAGACTCTTGCAGTGTTTAAAATTCTGAATTTTTGTTTTAATAATTGATATTTTTCAGTGCAGGCCAAAAATAATGTTTGTATATCAAATTTTCCTCTGGGATGAAATTCTCTCTTACTCTATTATGGGTAATTACCCATGTAGTACAAACCCCTACTTCAAGTGGTATGATTCTTTTTAAAATCTGATATTATTTTTTCTGTTTTCTGTCTTGGCTCCATAATTTCCATTATATTAGTCAATAATCTCATATTTTTTATCGTGATGCAAAGTAAAATATATCTTGTAGATATCAAACATGGAGCATATGATTTGGGGCCTTTTCCAGAGGTGGTTACAGATGAGACGTCTACACAGAACTGTTATGGCTGAAGATATTGGTGTTTCAGAATAGCCAGACTGCTCCTGCTCCTCCTGCATGAAATGCTTGAGTACTTCCAGCCATTTGGTAAATCTTTCAGTAAAAAGCTTTTGCTTTCAAGAAACAGTCAAAGTTGATTTTTCTTTGTCATTACAGCTTTCATACATTGTACTGTATGTGAAAAGAGAGGAAATTGCAGTCTTGTGTCTCATTAGCTAAGCAGTTTTGGAAGGAATAGTTATGTATGCTTCAACTTATTTCTTCTGGGAATGTAGAACTGCAAGGATGGCTAAACAGAAAAAAAGGGGATCATTGCAAATGTTTTGGCAAATGTAATAGCTCAAATCAAAGGATTAAAACATTGCAAGACTCAAATGGTTGATCAGAAATGAAGAAGAATACTTAGGAAATGATATTTAATTATGATGTGCAAATTTGCTTGTCACTCACTTTTCAGTGCCATTATCTGGGAGTAAAATCTGGTTCAGCCTGAACAGGAAATGATTGCACAAGTTTTGATGTGACAGTGCCACCTGCTGTTAAATTATGCAATTTGAAAAAATTTTTGAGTTGTTTAGATGAATAATTCCCACTATCAAAAGTTTAGGAGCTTTGGTGTTGGGCTGGTAGCTTTGCACTGAGCTGGTGGCTTTAGGTTTTGTTTTATATTATTATGAATTATATTAAAATTATACTATATTAAAATTATGCTTTTTTATATGTAGCTAATTTGAGAGAATGGAGTAACTTCACATACTCATTCCTCTGAGAGATGACTGATGAACATTTACATCTCTTCACGGCCTGTAGAGGGAGGAGCCATGGGGAGAATTAGTGGAAGCTACACCTTCCCCCTGATTCAAGACCTCAGCCTGGTTCATATGCTGAGTACCCACAGCATTTGGCAAAGTCTGCAGAAGCCTGACTACAGCCCATGTGGAGCTCAGGAGCCTTCACACCCTGGCTTGCTTCATGCAGCAGCTCTGATAGACCAAGAGCAGATCTGTTGGTACTCAGGATGCCGGGATAAAACTCAGGCATGTGTAGAACATAGGCATCTCTATAAAGCAAAATTCTTTGAAAAGAAAGACAGAGTTTGGGTTAAAGCACCTGCAGCAGCAGTTGGACATCTCATTCTCCATCCTTCAATGTCCTTTTCAACCTTCTCTATCTTCTACCCATTAAGAATAGAAGAGTGGAGACACACCAAAGCAACACAATATATTCGTGCTGTGGGTGCACCTTGGATTTACAATGAGCTGTTTGATTTTTTTTTTTTTTTAATGGGCTTTGACCTTTGCTGAGATCAGGTTTTTTGCAAGAAAACACCAGGATGTTATTCTCAAGTAGTGATAGGTAATTCTGAATCCAGTAACGAAAATATAAAGGTAAGATTGTTTTTCACTTTGTGCATTAGTTTATTTTATCTAGGCTGATTTTTATCTGTGATTGCTTACTTTCATGAGATTCTTCTGCTATTTCCCCAACCCCGCCCACTGTACTTTTGCAGTTAGAGCCCTGAATAACTTAGAGGCATTTTAAAACCAAATCACTTAAGCATTTTTATTTTCCAGATAATTCTTGAGCATGTTGAAGTACAAAGCTTCACACAGGCATCTAGAGGATCCTGTTGTTTCCCTCCTTGCACTAAGGAAAAAAAAAGTAGCTAATTCTTACTTTTGCCTTACTTTTGTTTTATACCTTTAAAGGAGATCTTTATCCCTGTGGGCACTTCCCTCTTACTTCACAAGAGTTTACTGCCTGTAACTGGAATTGGTGGACAACCCTGCTGAGTGTTTTCTGAGGATCCTGGAGGATTATACCAGTTAGATTTTTTTAACATTTATTTGTGAGCATGGCTCCCCTTTACAAAGCTATGTTGATTCTTCCACAAGATATTTTTATCCAAGTATCAACTTTTTAATTCTATGGTTTATTATACTTTCTAAGAATTTGCTTGGTACAATTTCAGGTTTAATTCACTGGGGTTACCAGAGTAATTTTAAAATTTTTTCATCATGTTTACTCCTTTCTATGCTTGATACTGAGACATTTTTAACTGCATGGTTACATGTGACATGAATTGATTTCCTTTAGAACTTGTGGGCAATGATATTGCTTATCTTTGGCTGTCTTCTCAGCCTAGCTGCTATATTTACAGCATCCAAAAATATAGTCTCAGAATTGTGTGTGAAGTTATGTCCCATAATTATATACTTGAGCAATCCCACACACCTTACCTCCTAGGTTTGGAACTTTTTAGGCATATCTGAGCATGTCACAGCAATGCATCTGATGCTGTCTTGGCCAGGCAGTGATACTGTAGTGATATTACTGCCTGTGACAGAAATTTTGTGTTGTGAGGTGATATGGTAAATTAATTTGTCTGCTTGGATTCTAAGCATTCTTTTATAAACTACTTCTCTTTTACTAGAACAACAACATCTGTTTGTCCTCTGTATGTCTTGAAATGGCAAAATCTCTGCAGTAATAAAATGTGTCAATACAGAGATTTTTGGAATCAGTGGATATTAGTGATAAGTATTTCTGAATATGCTAATAGCCCTTATCTGCATTTTCAGACACCTATATAGATTAATTTCAAATTTAAAATGTTAGAAAGTAATTTTCTTTCCTAATAAAATCTTTGTAGTCATAACCAAATCTACTGTTATTGAAACCATACTTATGGACAGTAGCATATTTTCTTAATGCATGACCAGTTGAATAGCTCTAGAAATAATGAAGGGATCAATGATACACATTGAGGAAATGCCAGAGAGCTTCACGTGTTGTTTCCCTGATATTTTTTCCTCAGCTGTGGGCTGCTCCATGCACAAATTGGCTGATTTCCTTCTTTTCCACTGTCTGTGCTTTCAAACTAGGGTAGTTGTTGTCTTACCATTTAATGTCTACATTCCTCTATTTCTAGGATTTTGTTGACAAAATTTCTTGCCAGCAGTCATTTGTTTATCAGTATGAAAAATCTTCAAAATTCCTCTTGCTTATTACTGGCATGCCTATGTCACTGACAGTGCTGAACAATCTCAGACTAGTGGAGTTTATGCGTACCTACTTTAGCCTTAGTCCTCAGAGGTTTTGTACCACTGAAGTTTCATTAAGCACTTTAATTCTTCTTGAGAGCTATAGATGACTTTGGGTAAAATTGGTACATAAGAGTACACAGAGCACCTGAGATTTCAGTTTAAAGTATCTCCATTTATATGCCTTCTGTTTACAGCATATAGCAGGAGTTTCTAGACAATAACATGTCTTGATAGGATTTAGTGTTTTCTTTCTAGGTTTCCAGAATATTGGTGCTAAGGACAATGACAGAAATGGAAATTGTCTAGTAATTTATTCATTTTGCTCATGTGGACCTGTTGGAGCAAGTCTGCAGGAGAGCCATGAAGATCATCAGAGGGCTGGAGCAACTCTCCTATGAAGACAGGATGAGAGAGTCGGATGAAGAAGAACAAGCTCCAGGGATACCTTGAAGCAGCCTTCTGGTGCCTGGAGTGGGCCTATAAGAAAGCTGGAAAGCATCTTTTTCCAAGGGCCTGTAGTGACTGGACAAGGACAATGGCTTTAAACTGAAAGAGGGTCCGTTTAGATATTAAGAAGAAGTTCTTGAGGGTGGTCAGGTACTGAACAGGTTGCTCAGGGAAGTTGTGGCTGTTCCATCCCTGGAAGTATTCAAGGCCAGGCTGGATGGGACTTTGAGCACCCTGGTCTAGTGAAAGGCATCCCAGCCCGTTGCCAGGTGTTTGGAACAGGATGACTTTTAAGATCCCTTTTAACCCTAATCATTTCAAGATTCTGTGATTTCCACTTGTGCCTCTTTGTAGGCGATTTTCAAATAGTGGTTGGAAAAGCTGCATTTGTGTAGATCTCTTCCTGATTCATGTGTGCACACCTAACAGAAATTGCAGTTTCCATGTCCATAAATTGAAAATTCTTGTGATATTTCTTTGTATGGGCACAACAAAGCACTTCTCCTGTGAGGAAAGACTAGGAGCTGTGGCTTTTCAGCCTGGAGAAGCTTTCAGGGAGAGCCTAAAGGAGCCTTTCAGTAGTTTAAGGGGGCTTATAAGAAAGCTGGGAGATAGAGATTTTAGCAGGCCCTGTTGTGATAGGACAAGGGTTAATGGCTTTGAGCTGAAAGAGGGTGGATTTAAATACAAGGAAGATTTTTTTTTGCATGGAGAGTGGTGAAACACTGGAACAGGTTGCCCAGAGAGTTTGTGGATGCCCCATCTGTGGAAACATTCATGGTCAAATTGAACAGGGCTCTCATGATCTAGTTTAAAATGTCCCTGCTAAGTGCAGGGTGGTTGGACTAAATGAGCTTTAAGGGTTCCTTCCAACCGAAACCAGTCTATGACAGCATGATTCTGTGATTGTCTTAAAGTGCAGATATCTGGAGGAATGGATGGAAGGGAATATGAGATTAATGTAGGTGTTTGCAAGGTGTTTTCTTTCTATTCATGGACTACAGAGAAAGGTGATTGTGTCCATGAAATGATCCAGTCTAATTAAAACACATTTCTGTTACATCCATTGAGAGTATAGGGAACAAATACTTAATGTCAAATGCCTCCAACCATTTGGGATACAGCTTAATTTTCTCCTTAGAATGGAAAAGGTATGATATGGCTTTCTGATTTTTGCACAATAGTCTACAAAATAATGAAATTCTCCAGGTTCAGGTGGTCAGGCTGCCCAGCTCATATTTTGTCTCCTTGAAAAGTAATAACTAAGTCAGGATTGAATAATGATTTATGTAAGCTTAACTCAGCTTCCAGCTGACCTGTGTCATTTGAGAACTTTTCCACTAAAAACTGACTAAACTTTCTTGTGAATAAGTTTCTTAACCAAAAAGCTATTACATCAAAGGCAAATGTCACCACTACGTTAAGTTAAATTAAATCAGCAGTAGTCCTGACAGATGTAAACTTTTTGGGTATTTCCAGGAATGTAAATGAAGCTCCTGTGCTTTTTGCCCCAAGCCTGGCTTGTGATGAATGGTCTTCTCTTAGCAGAGAAGGTCTCTCTATGAACTCTGGTGGTGTGTTCAGATATTCTCAAGGGATTTCAAGGTAAGAAGAAGCCTTAGTAAAGTAGATATGTAAAGAAAAAATTGCCCTTGCAAGTAGGTAGACTAGTCTGCTGCTTCAAATAATGAGTGGATTTTGCATATATAAATCCAAATCTAAACAGAACGTAGGTTGGTGAGATCTCATTTTTTATTAACTTCTGAAGAAATTCAGTTGTTGTTCTTTCATCAGTGACACTGATATTAATTTTATTTTCTTAGCTGTAGTCTGTGACATATATTCCAAGAAGATTATTCTTCCCTGAAGTTTTTTTGCCTCATTTCAGTTTAAACTGAATTTAATTTCTACCAAATAAATCATTAGCGTTGTCTCTCATGTGTCTGGGTTAGAAAATAACAAATATTGTATTAGAGGTTGAAGAGGAAAGAAAAGGATTATTTTTCTTTTACTTCAATTCTTCTTTTGTATTCTAAAAGTTTTCTGAAAGTTGCCAGGAAGTTCTGTAAAATGATTGGCAGAAGGGTGTTATAAAAACACACAAATGCATCATAGTTACAGAATGTAGTCACCCCTCCTACCTTCTCCCTGTTTTACAGAAAACTATTTTGTGATGGATTAAATGTTTCATCCTTGTTTTAGCATTTAATCTGTCTCAGCTGTCCATAGTTCTGAGTGAAGTTGAAAGAAATGTTCTCACTTAATTTAACAAGTTTCTATGTAGTAACTCAAATCACCTGACAAGGGACATTCTTTCACCTGATTGAATGTGAGGATGCAGTTAATCAGGATGCCCTGTGCATATGATGTTTCTTGAGGGGCAAGGAAGAGCAGCATAAGGTAAATGCTGTTTTAAGCAGATCTTAGGAAGGGATAGTAATGGTGAAACTTCAGAGACCCATGGTACACTCCTCAAGCATCCAAAGCCCATCACATGCCTTCAATTTAAGATCTAGTCATATGTCCTAAAAATATCATTCAGATATCCTCAGAGACACCTTATTGGTATCCTAAATATGTTTTCACATGAAAAAGTGCAAGTAAGTTGCAGTCTCTGCAAGGGGTTCTGTCGGGACGAAGGGAGACCGGACATCATTTGATCATCTTTGTCTCAATTTATTAGGTGAATACAGCAGGTTAAATACATTTCTTAATAAGCCTCATACATATTGCAAAAGCTGAGCTCAGGATTGGTTAGTTTACTTATCATCCAGTTACACCTACTTCTACATTCTTCTAGGTTTTTATTGTAAACTATTGAAACTAATCTCCCTATTCTGGCAAGGCACTATCCTCCTACATCTTAATGTTGCAGCAAGGTCACTATGACCCAGCTTTACCATTGGACACTGACGGATGACTGTCAGGCCTGTATACGTGCTCTCTGTCAGCTAGTCCTCCCTGCTATGTCCCTTGCTCGCAAGCCAGTCCTGTACAAAATCTTCCACAGGGTTCTGCTTGTGCAATCACAGCTGCTGAAGTTGGTATTAGCTGACTGCCCTCATATTCTGTGGAGATCAATGGTAACCACCTAGCTTAAACAGTCCTCTTAAAACACGGTAATCTGCAAGTGTTTACCTCCCTCTGTTGCCTTAATGGTAATTCATTAGGAGCCTTTCCTTCCACAGCTAAGTGAAATGGAAGGATTAAGTACTAAATGTTGATTTAGTTTAAAAGCTTTTGAAAATAATGTTCTTCAAATGTGCAGTGTAGACAGCTTTAGCAATGTTATAAACGTTATGTGTGATTCATCTTTAATCTGTTCTTCACATTCGTCACACTACAGATTTCATCATGAGGAGGCTTTTTGTCCTCGTAGACATGTGACTTCCTGAAGGACAGTCTTATTTTGTTCTTGCTCTTCAAGAAAGCTTAGACTTGTAATCACTGTGTAATCATATAAATAAATGGAAAATGAGGCTTCTATATGACCCAGAATCACAGTTTCACACCAATAGGTGTGTCTTGTACTTAAAATGCAACTATAAGAACTATGGGTTGCTCTTAAGCAATACATTCAATTGTTTCTTTATTTGTGCTGAAAAGCTTTGCCCAAATGCATAACTTAAACCTTCTTATTACAATAATTAAGTTAATTTCATGTTTAGACATGTAGACACACTTGTTTCCTTCCTCTTTATGCTGTTGCCTACTTGTCAAGAATAGTATCAAACATGGGAGGAAATAACTAATCAAAATATGTTATCTGACTCATTTTATCCAACCTATAGGGAACATTTTCTTCAATGCCTTTTTCAGTTAGTTTCTATAGTTGCATCATGGCTACTGTTGTGAAACACAGGCATCTGTCAGGAAAATCAGTTTTATTTTAGGAAGGAAAATTCTGCTCAATGCTTTTCATGTGTCAGTGTGAAATTTTACTCATACAACAGCTAAATTAAATTACTTTAATAACAGTGTTTATTTCAGTTTATTCTGTTTGGTAAGGGATGTCCAAGTGCCCTTCCTGAAAACTAAAACATCAACATATTCCCATAGCAAATTAATATTAGCTCTTGAGTACTAAACCTAAGCTTGAATTCATGAACTCTTAACATCTCTCTTGTTCAAGAGCATGTGTTTTTGAATAATATATTTTGTATGTGTCATTTGCTAAATGACACAGTGCTAGATTCTGTACATATCCAAGGGTAGCTGAAGAAACCTTATCCCCTTAAAAATGCCCATTTTTCTTCCATGTGTATTTACATGACCTTTTCCATGCCAAGATGTGTGTAAACTGTAGTCATGAGGCTGGAAAATACTTATCCATATTGCAAAGCCATTATTGTATTTGACATAATTGTTGGCAGCTTCATCAGGAAAAGGCCCCCTCAAAGCAGGTAACCTCCGTCTGTCACTAGTCCTTCTCCAGAACCTTTCCAGGGGTGCAGGCTCCATGAGGAAGGCAATGAGAAGGGAAGTTTTGTCACCTCTTTCTCCTCTTGCAGCCAGGCACACATGGAAATATGTGTATAGTAGTCATTTCATTCCTAAAAAGAATTTAAGTGTTAAACATAACAAGAATTTGAGACTTTTCCCTATTCTCACCAGTCTTTCTTTTAACTAGGGTGGCTCAAACATCTTTCATTTGACAAATGGGAGCTTTCTGCTTATAACAGTTTGATGCTAATGAGTAAAAGTCTCTTCCTTTTATGTTGTTAGAACTCAGTAGAAATCTTCCACAGGTACCCATGGTCCCAGTCAGGCATTCCAGTTATTGAGGTGATCCAGGCTGTTGGCCAGATATTCAGTCTTTAGCTTCAAGATCCCAAGAGCCTCTCTAGCCTACTCTTCTGTGCCTAAGGATGTGTTTGAAGCCAGTGTGTTTATAGTGGTAGCACATGCATTGGCTAAATATTACTAATAGTTGCATGTTTGTACAAATCCCTGACACTTTTGATGAAGAAGTAAACAGTTCTTAAGCTTTTATTCACATTGACTCTTGGTTTGTCTTTTATTAGGCAATGAAGAAAATAACTACAGCCTTCAGTTGTCTGTGCTACTTGATTCCAGCACACTTGACTTGACATACTCTAATATTGATGTATGGCTCCCAAAGAAATAAATTACATTTAACTTGTCTCATTAATTCAGCAGCTATAGAGAAAAGAATAGAAGAAAGAAACTTTCAATGCATCAGCTGAACCCAGGCATAACTGAACCAATGAACCAAGGACACGTGGAGAAGCAACCAAGATAATGCCAGATTATGAGGAATAAATCCAAGCCATCTCATCCAACAAGGCAAAGGGTGGGATCAGAACCACTGTCTCAAGGAAGGCACCAGCTCAAAAGAAGAGGATTTGTATGTGGACTAATTAGCAGGAGAAGGAAGAGAAGTGTTTAACCAGTAGAAGATAGAATACTATTTAAAAAGAGATCAATGTGATTTGTAGCCAATGAACATTATTGCCTTTGTTTGCTAAAATGTGTAATACTGAAAGATTTTTATAGTCAGTGTTCTGGCTTTGTGGAATTGCCATGCAGATCCCCTTTCTGCACAGAACTATATATAAATCAATGCCTCAACTCTGTGTGTGGATTAGCCTCTTGCACACAGAGTGAGAGGACCTGTCCTGTGACAACAGGATTTTTTTTCATGAGAACAGCACAAAATTCTGCTAAAGGGTATTGATGTTATCATGAAGCTTCCAAGCATTTTTGTTGCTGTAAGACATGGGAAGTAATTATTTTTTGCCTGATACTTAATTTCTAGTGAAGAGAAACCAAGTAAGAGGGCAGGAGTGTGATCAGCCTGCAGCTGCAGGACGGGCAGGCACAGTGTGCTGTTCCTGCTGGTGACTCCGGTGCCCTGGCACCCCGTGGGATGTGCTCCAAGTGTTCCTCACTGAACATCACTTGCTCTTCCACTGTTTGTGTCTTGTGTTTGGGAGCCGAAGGAATGTGATTTTTGTTTCATTTCTAATAAAACACCTTGTATTGACAGTGTGGGGCCATATATTGCCCTGTTTCAGTAATTGTCCAGTGGTGAAGTGTTTATTGTCTGAGCTGTTTGAGCTTAGCCTCTGGAAATACTGTGTGGGTCTAGACCGGGCAAACATACATAGTGTGTAGAAAACAGAAATCTTCATGCCATTTGGGGCTGGAGAATGTTATTGTGCAATTTTCATAGTAGATAGCAAAGAATAAGAAAGAAGCAGGTTGTAAAAGAAAACAAAAACTAGCTTTTCATGTAGACTCTCAGACTCCCATGAATATAATCAACATGCTGCTGAAGTAGTACACCATTCACAATTCCTCCAGCCCTTCCCCAATCTGCTGGAGGAATGCTGACAATATTAGTGTCCAAGAAGTACTGGAAAGGTGCCAGACAAAAGGGGTGGTTGACAAGAATTTTTTTTTTTGTTTTTGTTAAAGGAATCTGGGGTGTTTTAGATGGTTGGGCATAGTCAGCGGAGATTCATGATTTGCAAATCAGCCCTGACTGTCCTGACTGCTTTGTATGACAAAATACTTGGATTTTCAGATTACTGGACTTTTCTTTATTGAGGCTTTCAACATTGTCAGCCACAATACTCTCATATCCAAGTAGGAATATTACAGAGTGGATGGATGGGCAACTAAATTTAAAAAGACAAGTTGGATGATTGGGCTCAGAGAGTAGTTAGTGGGATGGACTTTATCTGATACAGAACAGAAAAGTTCTTGTGAGGATACTGCAGGGATCTGTCTGGTACACATCCCATTTAATATGCAGCAATGACTGGGAGGGGATTACGAAATGCGCCCTCATCAAGTTTGCAGATGACACGAAACATACGGACCAGTATGCTCAGTGTCCAGGTTTCCCTTCAGAACAACCTGGACAGACTGGAGGATGGGGCCAACAGGGAACATTTTGAAAGTCAACAGTGACAAATGCAAAGTCTTGCATCTGGGAGAGGAGCGTTCCAGCAATCAGCAAAGACTGGGGATTGTGGGAAGCCTGAGCAGGGAGCAGTTCTGCAGGAAAAGAGCTGAGAGGCAGCAAGCTGAACAGGAACCTGTGTGCAACAAAGAAAAGCAACAACACCCTAGGGTGTATTCCCTTCTAGCTGGCACTCTTTAGATCTAGGCCAGTGCATCCAGGATTGGGCACCCTAAATACAAGAAAGATATTAATGAACTGGAGCACCTTTATCAGAGGCCCACCAATCTGTCAGAGCTGGAGCACTTGCCATATGAAGAGGTGCTGAGGGAAGTGGGCTTGTTCAGGAAGGGGAGAGGCGGCTAGGGGGGAACCTGGTCAGTGCCCAGATGGAAGCCATGAAGAAGATGCAGTCAAGCTCTTCACAGCATTGTTAGTTGAAAGAAGAGATGCAGTAGACACATGTTTATGCAGGAGAGGCTCCATCTGGGAATTATAAGCTTTTTCCCTATGAGGGAAATCAGTGAAACAGGTTTCCAGAGAGGTAGAACAGTCCCATCCTTGGCAATTTCTTGGAGAGTTACTTCTTCCCTTGATAACTTTTCATCAAGTCAAAGGGACCAGTTCTGACACACTTAATTCTTTAAAAAATTTACAGAATACCCTTCTGAAATTTCTAAATTATTGGATTAAACTGATGAAAGTAGTGGAATATAACATTCTTAGTAGATTTTAATGATTATCAGTTTTATCACAATATTTGTGATTTTTATTTTGTATTTTTAGTTTGGTGTCCTTTCTTGCTGAAAGTCCCTAGATAGACATACAATTGGTTATTATGTGATTTCAGTACCTTAATTGACTTTTGTATTTAATTGTGTTTACAAAAGCTCAAGACAAACAAACCTTCTCTAATAGGTATGGGGATGTTGACATAATTGTGCATTAATAATGTTGTTAATTATATTTTGCACAAGAGTAGCATCCCTAGACACCAGTCAGGATAAGGGATTATATTTTGCTAGGCAGCAAGCAAAAAGGATGGCTCTCATGTAGCACTAATTTGGACCTGTGGAAGATATGCTCTTCCTGAAGGGGAATTGAGGTTTAAAACATGGGTTTTTATGTGCCTAGTCCTGAAATGCCATAAGGGAATGTCAAAAACTACCAAAAGATGACTTAATGGTTTACAAGGGTATTAACATCTGACAAAAACATCATGCCATTTCAGTAGAGGAAGATGTTTTCACATGGATTGATTTTTTTGTTGGTGTTTTTTTTCTCCTTTTTCCAGTAAGAATTGAAGAATTTCAACAGGATGAGAATTTGTCAAAGAGGGGAATTTGCTGCAGAAAAAAAGTTGTTTTGAAAAGAGTTGGTCACTTGTGTCTTATAACTAAATTCTGGAAGGGGGAATTGGAAACATGAGCTGTAAAACCTGTACTAATCCTCAATGTAAAGTTCCTCATGTTTGTGTGCACAAGAATAAAAAGAAAAATTTATAGACTAAATTTAGAGTTGCAATAAAATCACATGTGACTGCTATCTTCCCTTTCTGCATGGAACTAAGAGACACATCCTACCTATGCTGGATGCTAATATACAATTTATTCTGCTAGCAGTGAATTGTGTCTTGTGAAGCCTTAACAACTCCACGGGAATGCAGCAGGTGTCATATAATGAATAATAGATGTGTTCTTATTTGGAAGTAAATGCTGTCTCTTCCAAACAGCAAATTCTTCTGGAGGCCAGAAGTCAGCCAGAAGAGCCATAAGAGATCCATTCTGCTTACCTTCAATTTATTTCACTGCCATCTTTTTCCTGCTCATTATTGTTTTCACTTTCCTGTAAACATTTGGAAAAAGCTGACGAATGCAAAATATGCTATGTTGAGCAAGCATTGTAAAATACTCCTTGAGGTGTAAAGATGTACTAACACAGAGCAGAAAAAAAAAGTTTTCTTATACAGAGATGAAAGGGAAAGTTGCTACACGTAATTATTTTCTGAGGCTGTAATTTGATATGCTCGTAAATTGGTATACCCACATGAAAGGGATGGACACCCTTACCTCCTTTATGCCCCCAACTATTTATTTTCACTCTGACAACATATTTAATATTTATACAGCATGATACTTGCTTATTTTTCAGAAGACCAGTGCCTGAGCTGGTTTACTGCATGCCTTCATATATGAAAATGCTGGCCTAGTGTGAAGAGGAGGGAGACTAAAATGGAAATGTGAAGACAGTCTCTTTTTACCAGGCACAGTGGAAAGACAAATGCACATTAAAACTACAGATCATCAGTAAAAAAGTATGACACAAGATTCAGGACCAAATAATATGCAGGTCAGAGCAAAGAACTGAAGTGTAGTTTTATTTCCTTAGAAGAGTTTGTTGAAGTGTCACTGCCATTAGCAAATCAGTTCTTCACTGTAGGCTGCCAGGTGAACCTACAAAAGGATGAGTTGGCATGGCCCAGGGTCCTGCATTGGACCACAGAATGGGTGAGCATAATTTGATAGGCCTAAATCCCAGTTTTTCAGAATTGGATTGACTACAAAAATTTTTTTACTCCCAGTGTGTGAATATCCGAGAAAAAGAGACTGGAAATTAACGTATGAAAAGCAACTGGAAAGTTTTGCAAGAAATATGAAAATATACTCAGATGACAGGGAATGTATTATGTTAAATTGAAATCTTCCCCACTGTATTTATATTAGGATTAAAAAGAATAAGAAATGTATTAGCACCAACCTTAGTAACAGCCTGGAAAAGTATATCAATTCAAGTAACTCCTATACCAAAATTAATGCCAAAAAGATGAAAAATATGTATTTTATTTCAATTTTATTGGATAATTGAAAATATTAACTTCAAATACTCTTAATTTAAAGTGTGGAAACAATTAAAATATCGAGTAAGTTACTGTAAGGCTCTACTATCTTGAAATCTCCCAGATACTGTCTAGATTCATATTCCACTTACTCATATGTGGAGTATTTATCTTGGAGGAATCAATAAAAATTCTACAGCTACTCTAGAGGTTGCTTGTAAAAGAAAAGTAATTTAATGGGAAGACTGTAGGTAATATGCACTGCTCAATTTTAATCACTTAAAAACACAATTCTTGGTCTTTGTTTTCTGTAGGTTGCTGATGCATAATCAATTTCTCCATTGGGCCATCCATGTAGCTCTAAGAAAACCACAGATCTATTTTGTTCTCACATCACACATAAAACTTTGCTGGATTTTACCATATTGCTCTAAGAGTGGGCTCCATGGTAACAAACAGATTTTCTTACTGCACTTATGTAGCTTTATGCAGACAATGAAAATATAAGTGTTTTATGTTACCAGGACTGGTTTGTCTGAAACCTTGTGGATATACTGCAAAACATTTTCCCTGTCCAGCTAGTCTTTTGCCACAGTCTATAGCTAATGTGGGCCCAGGCTGATGTAGCTACCTAACCTAATGACTCTTTATAAATTTATGCATATAATTTAATATATATTTACCAAACTGTGTTGGTGAGGGCAGTTAGCATGTCAAGGACTCAGAGCTGGGTAACTTGCATACCGTAAATTTTCTTGTTAGACCAGCTTTAATTTTCTTTTCCTATATTTAATTTTGTGACTCCCCCATCATCTAATTCCCAGCTTTCACCTAATATTGTCCCAGTCTCTGTTCAGTCCTGTGGGACTGGGAGTGAGGATGTAGGATCCCCTGCAGGAAAAGGAGTGATAGAGAGATTACTTGACTGATCATCACTTCCCTCCTGCAGTCCTGCTCTCCAGCTGTAAACCAGGTGCCCTGAACACAGCTCTCTTACCCTCCCTCTCAGCACTGGTTTTCAGCTTCTCCCCTCTTGCTTTATTTTATCCACCTCTTCTTATGCAGCCCAGGCTCTGAGGAGCATTCTTGCTCTTGTTCTTGCCTTCCTGGCAGGTTACCAGGAGCAAAGCACATCTGGCACTGTCCCACTCCCCAGAGAAAAGCTCTTCTCACTCTTTGCCCATGACACGTCCTAGGGACAAAGACATTCTCCAGTAGGAGGAGATCTGGCTGCAAATTACCTTTCTGAAAGATGAGCTTCCAAATGTAGCAGACACTGAGATGACTTAGGCCCTGTGGAGGATGGAAACTGAGAGATAAGGAAATGCTGAGTCAGAATAGCTAAGCCTGGATCTTCACTTAGGTCCTCCGGCCTAGCTTATCTCTCTGTGACCCTATAGGCTATTCACCTTAACCCTTACAATTGGTCAGTTTTCAATCCCCCCTAACCCTATATAAGCAGCCACCCTGGCCCATTCTGGCAGAAGAGCTGCCGTCGGAACCCCTCATGAGCTCACTGCAAATAAACCATCGTGGAATCTCCGAGGCCGCCTTCTCCTCTCTCCCCGTCTGCTCTGTGGAAGCCACTGCCGGCCGAGCACCTTAGCAAGCAAAGAGCTGAAACTATAAAAGAGCTGAAAACCACTAAGAGCTGATAATCACTGCGCTTGCTAAGGTGCCAGGCTCTAGGGCGCTTAGGGCTCGGACGCCCGGCCTGCGGCAGGCTGAGCTGCCCGGCCCGAGGCCGCTCGCCTGAGGAACCCTGGGCCTCACAGATCCCGCTGTCCGGCCCAGCGGCATTACACATCCAAACTCATGTGAGAACTGATAACAGCTGTAAGAAGCGTTTTCTGTGATGTTTGAAATGTTTTGGGAGTCAAGGGGATACACACAGGAAGTGCTGTATTTTCCTACCCCGTTCTCCAAATGCCCTACAGGGGTTGTGTAGGTGGTGCTGAAGACCACAGCAGTGGTTGTGGGTGGCAGGAATTACCAATGTCTCACACTGAACAGCATCCTTGGGAATATGCTTCAACAGCAATTGTCCCTAGGAGTTCATAGTGGGTATTTTCTCACAGTATTGGAATTAGAATAAGCCATTATAATGTAATTATGATGCTTCCTAGCTTAATGACTAAGAGATTTTAATGAATTAATTCTTCTTAAAAGAAGAAAACGAGTCCATTTGTTTGATTCTTTATAAGTCACTTACCATAGAAATTTCTTCTCTTACTGTTTTGTTGAGACCAATGACATGCTCATGGTTGAAGAATAGCTTTTGGAAAGGATCATGCCATCAGTTTCCAGGAGCCAAAACTGTGAACTGAACCATTTCTTTCACCTGTAAATGTAAAAGGACAACTCAAATTTCTTGTTATTCAGTCATCAAGACCTTCTTTACTGGATCAAAATACTTTTTGAATATATTATTTTCTTTCTAAAAAATTACTAATTTGGTGAAATAAAACAGAATAAATGAACTAAATCCCATGGTTGTTGGATGCAAGTAATGAATTTTCTGCTTTATTTTGGCTTCATTTTTTTATACATATCTCATTTTCCCCCCTCTTTTATTGATGAAGTATGGTGAACAGAACTGTCCTTCTAGCTTCATCAATGTGTTTCTGAAGATGAAACTTGTCTCCCTCCCTTTTTCAATTGTATTTCTGTATTCATATTCAAAGACTCAATTAGGATTTTTTTTACCTCTGCAAGACACCAGAACTTATTAGTTCACTCATTTACTGCAAAGTGCACATGATGTTAAAGCTAGCAACACTTTTCAGTATCTCCTTTTCAGTAATTCCTTGTATAATTTTGAGCTTTGCTGCATCAAAGGAACTTAAAGGGACAATCCCAAAAAAGATATTCAGACCACACTGTGTGGCTTGTCATCATTATTTGCTACTCTTAGTTCCTCAGTCATACTTATCCTCATTAGAATCATAGAGCCATAGAATGGTTTGTGTTGGGATGGACTTCAATGATCATCTGGTTCCAACTCATCTGCCATGGGCAGGGACACACCTTCCACTGGACCAGGTTGCTCAGAGCTCCATCCAGCCTGGCACTGAGCGCTGCCAGTGGATGGGGCATCCACAGCTTCTCTGGGCAACCTGCTCTGGTGTCTTACCACCCTCAGAGCAAAGAATTTCTTCCTAAAATCTAACCTAAACTTACCCTTATTCACTTTAAAGCCATTCCCTCTTTTCCTATCACTTTCTGTTGTAAAACTTGTTGCAAAGATTTCCCTCAAATTACATGCTTCAAAATCAGAAGCTAAACAGCCACTGTCATAGTATCCCTCTGCCCAATTCAAAAATCTCTTCAGACATGCAAGGTATTTACTTTAGGAACAGTAATGAGAATCCAGATATGTTGCTTCTCAGATGTGAGCTGCTTGACGGTATTCTTGACGGCATTCTTGATGGCATTTCATGCTGTTGAGTACATATATTTTTAATGACCTATGAAAATTCTTAAATAAATTAGAATTTTATTCTAGATCATGGATCACTGATCCTAAAATCATCAAATTGAAAATGTATGTAGGAAAATAGTATTTGACAATGATTCCCCACTGTATTCTGAGACACTAGTCAATTCTTAAGCCATGTAATTAAAAAAATAAAATCTCATCTTTTAAACCTTAGCTGTGCAATTCACCAGTTCTCTGGTTCATTACCTATTGAATATTGTTTACTGAAACAATTTAAGTTAGTTTTAAATCACATGGGGTTGGACTTCACTGATATAATCTCTAATTTAAAGATAGCCTTGAAAGTAACATAAATAAAATCAATAATAAAAAAAAATTAATTGGACACTATCCAATTGTTTGAAAAATTAATTTCAAGCAAAGATTGTATAACTGCTTTACAAATAAATAGAAATGGATATGTGAGTACACATTCATTTGCATTTACTATGCTAGTGCATATTGCAGCTTTACATATTAACTTGAAATTTGCTGCAATTAATGGAAAAAAAGAAAGGGAAAAAAAAACCTTGGCAGAACAAACTATTTGTGTTTGTTTTTATAAGAACAGCACCAAATTCTTATGAAGATGTGTAAAACCCATAGTTTTCAAGTCCATTTGATGTGTTTATAAATTAAGTAGTATTTTTACCATAAAGGAACATTTACATTTAATTCGGTCTCATAACAGCAGGATCTAGTACTGTTTCCCTGGGCAAACACTGCTAGATATTTTTCCATCTCTTGGTATGGATTGAGATCATTATGCTTCTGCCTTTTTCAAAATTTTTTGAATAAGTAGGATATAACTAAGGCAGATAACAAAGAGATTATAAGGTCCTGAGAAAATAATAGTTTTTTATTCCTAGACACACCAAAATGTTTTATAGTGTTTTCAAAAGGTGCAGAAAATTGGACCAGATGAACTGCTCTTTCTAGAGTTGAATCAGGTTAGGAAATAATTGCCTCCAGCTTCTTGCTGCTTTCCTACCACAAAATATTGCTCTTTGAGGTCTGTAATCATGACTTGACTTCTCCTTAATCTCCTGTTCATGTCTGAGCAGGTTTATTAACTCAGGCTCAGAATCACTCTGAGAATGTCTGATGAATTTCTGATTTTGAAGCAATGCATTCATTGCTTGCTGATGAATCCTTGCACCATATTCTGCTATATGGCATAAATATGCCTCAAGGTTGAACAGTGTCAAGTGGAGATGAGGATGGAGGAGTCATACAAAGTGATGAACTTCTGGTTACTTGATATGCCTTTTGTCAGTACAATGCTTCGAGAGAATCAAGGTACAAACAGGCACACACACAGATGTGCTATGGATTTCAGGAGATAGGAGCATTGGATTGTGCAGTAGCAAGTAGCTGGGGCAGAAATTCTTAACTCTTAACTTTTACCACTTATGATCAGAACAGTATGCCCTTAAGCATACCATGTCTGTACATGATCCATTTCTTCCTACCCTCATGCTGGGGTAGTTAACTAGAACACTGATATAACTGAAATTACTGGTGCCAGTTATTTCAGTAAAAACCTATTTCAAAGATCAAGATCATTAATAAGTACAGATATATATTGATGTAGTTGCATATACATTAGGGCATTTACGGAGATGGTTAAGTTATTTAAAATACATTATCTCTACAGACAGAGCTATATGAATAGAAATGTTGATAAAATAGATAAATATATACCTAAGGTAACTAAGGAAATGACCCACTAAGTAAAATTCACCTTTGGTAAAAAAACCAACCAAACAAACAACCAACCAACCAAATAAAAAAAACAAAAAAAACCCCCAAAAAAACCAAAAAAACAACAACAAAAAAAAAACCTACAGAAGATTCTGCATGTCTAAAACTCCAATTAAAATTAAATGAGTTTTTAGTAGAAGCTTCACTGTGAAAGTTTTGTGAATTTTCTCTGAAATTCACCAGTTTAAAACATAACAGGAAGAAACAATTTTATTATGCTGGAGAGCAAGGATATGTGAAGGACAAGAATAAGATTTTCTGACAATATAGAAATGATTGTGGGATGATATTTGATGGACTGCTTGTCTGCTAGCAAACAGAAGATGACAAGTCATTTATTTCAAGCTATTGCCAAAACATCATAATATGAAACAAGGACATGTAAATAAAGTACATCCCATAAGAGATGGCAATTAAACACTTCTCTACTCAACATTGGCAAGTCATCAGGTGGAATTCTTTAGCATTTTTGGGCCTTGTGCATCCTATAGGTAGGCCTATGAGGCCTACCTATAGGAAAGTGATCCCATAGAAAACATTCTGAATGAAAAAGAACTCAGATGAATTGCAATGTTTGAGTGCTGAGATGATTGAGAAGGTTTAGCCAAAAGCTTGGAAACAGAAAAAGAATATGAGAATACTGTATTTTCCATGTCTGCTTGTCTACTGTGGAAGAATGAGGAGGTTTGGTCAGCTCCTCATTGTGGTAGCAATGAGGATTAACATGAGACAAACTTTCTAACAGTACATTTGATGGAGCACCAAGGTCTGAGGTATTAGTGCAATTGTCATACCGATGCACTTGAAGGATAGATCAGACAAGTGCCTGCCCAACATTACAGCCATGCAACTGCCTCTGCCTCAGAGTGGAAGGGTGAACCACAGGATTTGTAGTAGGGTCTTTCATTCTTGTTGTACTGAGATTCCCACTGTTGTATAGAATTATTATGGTCTTTTTTTCCCTGTGTCTTATAGGTCCCCATTTGACTGTGCTTCTTTAGTTTATGACCTGTAGACTTTGCACAGTACCCTGCACTGAGGCCCATGGATTCAGCAGGAGCCAGGATCTCCAGATAAACCAGGCTCAGCCCTGCTTTGGCAGGATGATCATCAGAACATCACCTCTGGACTCCCTCTCCCCACACACCTCAGCACAGTGGGGATGTTAAGTCTATGAAAGAGAAAGAGCTGAGCTGTTGTGTGGTGAGAAAGATGAACACGAATGAGATGATTTCCTGTGTACCTATACACAGGGGATTTTATGCAAATCACATTGCAATAAGTAGAAATGGAGTTCAGAAAGGGTGGGTCAAATCCTCAATAATGTTTTTGGTGAGGAAAGAACGAAGTTGTCCTTTGCTTTGTTTTTATAAGGCACTTTTCATCACAAGCAATGTCTTTTTGATGCTGTATTTCTAGAATGTGAAAAGCACAGAACCATGCCTTTCTTCTCCTTAGCCAAAACTCACAGCATATGTGCCAGGAAATCCCAGTATTATTACCTCGTTGTGGTTGTTCTTGTTGCTATTGTTGTTGTTGTTTTGCAGGTACCTTTTTACCCTAACAACAAAGACTAAGCCTGGTTTGATGCTAAGCCGTAATTAAATAGACTACCTGCCACTCAGTTCCTTTCAATGAGCCTAACTGTTACCAATAGCACAATATAATTAATTTCATATTCAGTCTCCAAAGCAGCAGCCTGAAGGAATCAGAGCTAACATATCTTTGCATATTGAGTGAAATAAGCATACTTACCACTTGGGACAGAAAGTATCTTCTTTGGCTACATGAAGCAGTTTAAACAGTGGTGTGCTGCATAAAATAGTCTGGGAAGTAGTCACATAAGATGTTTTTTAATGTTTTCAATCTGTTTTTTAATGTTTTCAATCTGCTAAAATACCTTTATATATGAATGTTCTCTGTAGTTCTTGTCAGGAAAACTTTGTTTTTTAAATGCACCTTCTTCATCAGTTCAGAAAGGAAATATTCCTATTTAAGAATAAAAGAAGAAAAACATATCTACACTATTCCTTAATACTCTGTGCCTCTGTTTTAAGTTATCAAAACTCACCAAGTATAGCAATTTCACAATGGTTTGATAGAATATGATTGATATTGCCCCCTCATTCCCTCTTCATTCCACCATTTATTCTCTTAATAGATTCACCTCTCTGCAATTTTTACCTCTGCAATTTTATATGAATGTCATTTATAATAACTACATAGCAAGTGGGTGACAGTGGAACTAAAGAGATGAATTAGTGGAACTAAAGAGATGAATTTTTTCTTCTGTGTGCACAATTGTGAGATGTTACCCAATGGGATTAAAGAGAAAACTGTATATTAAAGTAGCATAAAGTGTCTAAAAGAGTGTCCAACAAATGGTAGCCGGTTTCCTGACTTACTGTGTATCACAGGCCAGTTGTGTCTTGCCTACAACACACATGGACAGAGTTTAACAAAACCTTTTTCTTTTTTCTATAGAATTCATAATGATTTCAGTGAGTACTGATAACTTCTGTCTTTTTAATGTGAAGTTAGGGAAGCCTGTCATTCCATAAAAGTAAATGCAAGTTTCACCCCAACTGATATTAAAGTAACACAAGGCAGAAATTTTTTCTCAGATGGGAGAAATTATGAACAAACAATCTCATGGTACTTGGACCTTGCCTTCAAGGAACTTCTCAAGTTAGTGAGTACCTTGGCACACAACTTTGTTTAAAATAATAAAGTTTGTTCCCAGATACAGGATAAAATTTGTAAAGAAGCAAGCTGGCTGAAGTCTGCACAATTCACATCTGAACTTGATCAGCTCATTATTTATGTGTGTAGACATATTCAGTAAATTGTACACAAAATGGTGCTCTGAAATATACATATATTGTGAAGTTTTGGCCAAGGACACGTGCATTCTACACGCACTATTGAGAAATCTGAATCTCCCATTTGTGTCTGATGTTACACTCTTAAGTATTCAGAAGGATCCTATTTATTTCTGTGGAGTCTGTAAATATGGTGCTCATAGCTCAGATAAGCAGCCAGTAATATTTAAAAGAGGATTGACAGTGGTTGGGCATCTGCACCCAGAGCTTGTTGCTCTGACCACTCTTTTCTCCTCGTTGCTGAAGTCCTGCTTCTGCTTATTTTCCCCAAGAAGCTACCAGGACACATACAAGTGTCACAAAGGGCAATTCTGAGATGAATCGAAATATGAAATGCCTATGTAGAATGTCCTGTGAGTTAGGCAGCTCAGGGAGATTTCAGGTACACCTTACATGGCTCCAGGTGTTTCCATTCTGAGCCTCGATCCTTTGTGTTTCTTTTTCTTCCTCTCACATTATTCACTTCAGAAATTTAGGTGGATTGTTTCCTTTCTTTTTTTATTTTTCTAACTCATGTTGGGATTCCAGTCCACACAACTAGTGTTCTACATACTCTAAGAATACACATCATAAAAACTCAAAGAAGATAATGGTCGTGGGATGTGTTGAGGTCCGTGAGGAAGACTATAAGTTGTCACAGACTGTCAGAGAGAAGACATACACATTTGGATATAATGTTCCATGATACTTAATTTTTATCATCCACCCCCAGCTGTGTGCCCACTTGCCCTGAATACATCCTGAAGACTAAACACTAGGCATAGAATATTGTAAGATTTTTCCTGTTTAGTCACATCTACAGCCTATCTCCTTCAGTGCCTAAACCTGGCAGTAATGTCAGTATTCCATGATGGAGGAAAATTTCTAGAACATGAAACTGTAGTTTTAATTATAGTCCTGAATGTATATATGAAGTAGAGACTGAGTGGTTTGTTATGCCAAAAACAAGCTGTGTTGTGTAGGTCTGCTTAGAGGAATGGTGGACATAACCATGTATTTATGTTCTGGGGTTGGACAGGAGTATGGATTGATGAAATAGCAGCTGTGAAGGGTTGCCTTGAAATGGCAACTAAAGATGAGTCAGCAGTGTTATTCTCTTGCAACAAATAGTTTCCCTTCTGGTAAGTCCTAACAGGAGATCTTATGTGTAAGAGGTAGGATAACTAGTAAAATATCACCAGATTTAGTGCCCATTTTGTGTGCACCAAGCTTTAATTTCTGAGAAACAATTTCAAGAGGTTGAAATACTTCAAATAAGATAAAATCACTAGCAAAAGCATAAATCTGTGAATAAATCTTGAAGCATTTGAAGAGGTTTAATCTAGGCAAGAGAAAACATGTGAATGAATGAAACTATAATATTTTAATGCATAAAGCAGAGAGACCTCAGCAAATCATAGTACTGGGCAATCACCAACCACATGCAGTTCAACAAGGGACCATGGCAGATTCTGTACTTGGGATGGGGCAACCCTGGATGCATGGACAGACTGGGGAATGAGATGCTGTAAGCAGTGCCATGGAAAGGGACCTGGGGGTCTGGATGATGGAAAGATGAACATGAGTCAGCAGTGCCCTGGCAGCCAGGAGGGCCAACCCTGTCCTGGGAGCCTCAGGCACAGCATCACCAGCCAGGCAAGGGAGGGGATTGTCCTGCTCTGCTCTGAGCTAGGGCAGCCTCACCTCCAGTGCTGGGAGAGTTTTGGGTGCCATAATATGAGAAATATGTTAAATTATTTGGGAGCACTTAAAGGAGGGCAACAAAGATGGTGAAGGACCTTGAAGGGAAGCTGTATGAGGAGTGGCTGAGGTCAATTGGTCTGTTCAGCCTGGAGAAGAGGACATTGAGGAGAGACATCACTGCAGTTACAACTTCCTCATGAGGGGAAGAGGAGAGGCAGGCATTGATGTGGTCAACAATGAGAGGGCCTGAGGGAATGCCTGAAGCTTTGTCAGGGGTGGTTTAGGTTGGATATAGGAAAGATGTTCTTCACCCAGAAGGTGACTGGGCACTGGAACAGGCTCCCCAGGGAAGTGGTTACAGCACCAGCCTGACAGAGTTCAATGAGAGTTTGGACAATGCTCTCAGGTACATGGTAGGATTTTTGAGGATGGCCCAGGTCAGGACCAGGAGTTGGACTTCAGAATCCTTGTGGATCCTTTCCAACTCAGCTTGTTCTGTGATTCTGTGATTTAGTTAATAAATCAAAGATGACTTTTTCATGATCGCCAGAGACAAAAGCAGTTATCTTAATAACCAGTCTGCTCCTGGTTTTGAGTGATTTCTTGAAATGTCTCTGAGCCTGTTGTTTCTTCCTCTCTATGCTACTGTACAGGGACTGGATGCTGGAGAGATGAGAGGAGGTTGCAAACAGGTTATTCGTCATAGACAGTTGTCTTTCTTGCAAGGTACTCATATTGCAGTTTTTTTCCATTAGTCTTTCCATGGAACAATAAAGGAAAAACTCCCAATACATGATTTGGTTTCTTAGTCCACTGGAAGATCAGTCATAACTAAAGAATTTCATCATTACCATAGCTTTATCTTTGATATTGAAAACCTTTAATGATTCTTTTTTCCATTTAGCTTACCATGAGAAAAATGGCAAACATTTTGTTTGGCACTTAACAGAAATTCTTTTGGGAGAAGATTTCATTGTGTGATGCAAACCTTTTATATAAGTTTTCTAGGTTAACAAATATATTGGATGTAGGGACAGATGGATTAGTTTTATCTAATCTAAGTGTAGATATAGCTGGTTTTATGGAACAATAGTCCTCTCTGTCTGGGTTTATGGATTAATAGCCCAAAAACTAAATACTAAACAAAGACCACTGTCAACAGGGCTATAGATTCAGGGGAAGATCAGTGACTGTAAGATAACCAGACACAGAGGCTCTGATTTTAGTGACTGGAGAAAAAAAATCTGTGAGACTGTGGGTGGAGAGAACAAGACATGTGAAACACCAAGAAAAATGGAGCAGCACAAGAATGAGAGAAGGTGTCCAGAATGCATGTGATCCATAAGGCGAGAAATGTGCTTGGATTCCCAGAGAAACATCCACTACCCCAATGCCTCTGTGTCTCAGCCTGAGAACCTGGTGGGAACACATGGAATTGCCTCATTGTTCGCAACTTCAACAGAATATTAACCCAGTAGTTAGGTAAACAGATACTGAGAGTAAGCACCTTCCTGCATGTTCTAAATATACAGCATTTTGAATATGCTGGTAATGTTCAGAGTTTTTTTTTTAAATGATTTGATGCTTAAAATCATAAAGGAATGTAGAGAATATTTTAAGCACTTAATTATTTGTTTCAGGTGTTTAAGTTTAGCGTTTTTATCAAGGACTTTAAGATTTAAATGCTCTTGAGCTAAGCTTCTGTCTTCATGAATTGCACAGTTATATTCTCATTTTATTTAATGCACATGCTGAACACCTGGAGCTAGGAAAATATGATCTTTCTTGAATCTGAAACACCTCAGGTGATTTTCTTGCCAAGCACACTGATGTTGAAAAAGCATGGATGGTTTCTTTCACTAAATTCCTCTAGAAACAGGTCAAGATGACTCAGCATTACAAGTAAATCTGGTTTGAGATATAGTGCAGCATGGAGGAGCAAGCTGACCCTGGGCTGTCAGTCCAGTCACAGGTAATGAATCTTTATGATGTTTGGATAAGAAGTAGAAGATGGCTTTAGAGAGATAAGCTTGTTGCTGATATTACTGTGAGGAGATGTTATGGCCTGGTTATTAAAACTATCAGAGAGAAGCCTCTGCCTGAATCAAGCCTCTGCCTGAATCAAGCCCATAAGCCAAAATCAGTAGTATGGATTTTTTTTAACAGTAAATATCAGTGTGAGAGACAGAGAGAGAAAGAAATAGAAAAGTGGGGCAAGGGGGAAAAAAGAGGGAGAGAGACAGATGAAGAAGAAAACATCACTACTCTGTGGATCCTGGTGGTGCCCTGTTGATCCTCTTCTTCAGATCTTCTTGGTGTTTAATATTAATATACAGTTGGGCCAGGTGGGAATGCCCAGGTACCTCCCCTTGTAGGAGGCAGAGACTGTTGCATCACTTTGCATTATGTGCAGTTGTCTGGTGCAAGGCCTCATATTTTTATACAGAGTTCAGTAAAGTTTCTTACAGGAAAGAAAATACGTACCCTCCAAAATGCTCAACACATTTGTATTAAAATCTGGATTTAAAAATTTCACTGAGTTGAACCTGGGTTTCATACCTCTCTGCTATTAAAAAAAAAAATTAAAAATCAGTCTTAGAGGTAAGTTTTAGAATAGATTCAATCTGGTGCATTTTGTTAAGGAAATGGCACAAATTTATGTTACTTCATGCGTATTCCATTTAATTTTTTTTTTTTTTGTGTCCTTAGGGCTACCTATGTGCTGCTAATTACCAGAGTGTGCATTTCTGCAGTCTAGGCAGCAGTAAGGAAGCTGGAAATATTGAGTGCACAGAGTGTCTTACTGTAGGCAATAAAGTCATATCAAATAATAATCAGTTTTCACTGGAATACCTCAAAGCCCTTTGCAGTGATAGTTGTTTTCATGTTCAATTTTTCTATCTCCAGTGGTTGCAGTGCAACCTCCACTTTGAAACGTGGAGACTTAGCTGAATGATAAACATTGTAAACATAACATCAAAGATAAATTCTCTTTAGCTAATACAGGAATTGCTTCTCTTTTTTCCTCTGGTTAGAGAAACCTGAATATAAGGTGGTTAAATGGAAAAGAGTTTTCAAAGCCAACCACTCTGGCTTTTAGGACTATTTTCTTGTGAAATTGAAACTTATTACAGATAAGAGTCCTTTTGTTATTATCAGTGATAGTTCTTGTTTTTGCTGCATGGTGAGATAACTCACTCTTATTTCTTAAATCATTTAGAAGGAAACTTAAAACTCTCCAACAGATAATTTTAGAAAGAGCTATCTTCTGAAGAGTCTTGCAATATCTTCTGTGTTCTTAAATAACTCTAGGCTGATCTATTTTCTTGTACTTGCTTAGTCCCCTTCACTTCTGAAGGCAGTTTTTATTCTACTTTTCCCTGTCATGGGAATGAAGTGATTTCCACTTTCTAAGTAAGTATCCTTCATTAATAGAACTTTTCAGCCTAAATCTGTCATGTCTATGAGAATAAATTGGGTTCCTCTGGAGAATTTTTCCAGCTTTCTTACTATCTGTTTAAGATTGTTGAGCTTACCCTGTCGTACTTAATAGGGCTCCTTCACCATGAGCACCTGTTTCTGACTCAGATCTAAAATAAAGCATTTTCTGTCTTTACATTTTCCTGTAAATTAATCTGACAGCAACGGAACTTGGAATTTTCATAATTTAAGTCACAGAAATCGTTTATTATCAGGGATGCCCTGAAGAACACTCTAGAAATTTCTGCTGTATTGTAACTTAAACATATCTTTCTCAAAAAATTGCATTCTGTCCAAGATGTTAGAGGACCACTTTTAGTGTCATTATGATATAGAATTGCATCCCACAAAATTGATTGTCCTGGAGTGATTACAGCTGCAAGATGCTCTGCAGCTCCAGGTTATGAGCTCTAAACACCCTTGACTTTATCAGTGCAGGGACATCTACCTTGCTTGTTACAGCTGCTTCCATGTATGCAGACTTCTCAGAGCAGTCTAATTTGCAGAATACTGCTAAACTGGAGATCCACATTCAACCCCCTTAGTACGAGATGGCTGCCTGTCCTTATGGAGGCAGGGCTGAGAGGGAGAAAGGCAATTTCCTGAAGTGCTCATTGTATGTCACTTCTAATCATTGATTGTTTCAGGGTTTCATTGAAGTAATCTAGGGGGTGACCTCATTGGATCAATCCATGAACACATCAGATTAATGAGTTCAAATGTACAAATTTTTTGGTCTTTCAGACTTCAGAAATATGTTGCAAACCTGTTCTATGACTATTTTTACATGTTGAATTTTCCTTTCATTTATGACATATTTTCCAGAAAATAATGTCAGGCCCCATGTACACCTTCAAGCTCTGAAACACCCCTCTCTCTGGCTGCCTATGCTCAAAGTGCAGTTGTAACCCATATAATCCTGTTGAGAGATAAGAAGGGAGCTACAGAGATGTTTGGCTGTCACTGTGCTGCTGGTTGACTTTGGTGTCTGTCAGCAGCCTGCTCTGTTCTTCTTGTTTGAGTGTTGTAAAACTGTCCTTGTCTTGGAGAGGACAGTGCCCTGCCAGCCTCGCTTGCCCTTCCCCTTCCCTTGGGGAGCAATACACAATAACAGCTATTTATTAATTTATTTTCATTATTATGATTCCACTAAGGGCAATAGAGATACACAGGCTACCAGAAGCAGTTCAGGCTCAAGGTTAAATCTGGATGTGTTTGTCCATCCACAGTGATGTAAATTAAATCACTTTTCCAAAAGATTGGATAGGATAGCACATGGTGAGTTGAAAATAAAATGGCCATTGGCTTGGGTAGGCTGAACTCTCCTTTGTGTAGTGAGTATGGACAGCAATTTCTTTAGTTCTGAAATGGAAAATGATTGTCAAAGATCCTGAAATTCAATCTTGTTATGTGTCTTTCTGACTTTAAAGCATGATGAGAAAGCTGCTAATGTGTTGCCAACAGATAGCTTAAAGTCTAATTTTTTTAACATTTTATTGTATTCTTTATACATGAAAGTGGCTTTAATTTCAATGATATGCAAATGGTAAGTGATCCTTCCTACTTGACATTCCTGATGAATAGGAAATTATACTAACAACTTTAACTATTCTTTTCATTTATTGCTGGGGAATAATTAGTAATTAATGACTATAAAAAGTTGCTTTCTTTTACAAAAATGTGTCTTTTGTCCTTTTTTACTGCATTTATTTTCAACACTATCTGCCTTTGTAGCTTTATCTTACACAAACACTTTCTTTCTACCACTACTGACACCAGAGTTTGAATACTAAAATTTTAAATAAGAAAAGTCTTTCCAAGTTATTCCTGTTCATTGTTTTGTGCCTTTATGTTACCATATTATCTGACTGAGATCTGAAGCTAGAAGAAAGGGGAAAAGCTGCAGATTTTGCTAAAAGTATAAAGTGTAATTTTGCTTCCATCTTGGGCTTTGTGACCTTCAGGTTGGTCAATAGGATGATGAAAGTCAGCTCCATCACACATTTTTCCATGGGCCATTTATATGGTCTGATTAGTTTATGTTCATAGGAAGCACTAGTTATGGGAAAATATTTGCATTTTTATGCAGTTGCTTCGATATTCTTAGCTCCCAGTTACTCATCCAGATAGACAAGATGTCTTCCATAAGTCTACTGCCATTTATGTCAGTCCTGTGGAATATCTTGGCTATTTTGTGCTTATTGTCATATTTTCACATGACAATAAGCATGTTTGAACATATCAGTTGAACTCAGTTCCTTACTGACAATAATGACGTATGAACTCCTACGACTAGACACCTAAATGGAAATGTCTTAATTTGGAATCAAAAATTCTCAGAGATTCTTCTAGACCTCTTCCAAGATCTCTCCATCCTTATTTTTGCTACAGAAAACCTAATTTTACCTTGCTGCTGTGTAACTGAGATATAGACTTTTTTTAGAAAAATTCATACCTGGTTCTGGGGCCAGAGGACACCTATACCTCACCTGGATTTCAAGGGGACCAACAATGACTCATCTACCTGAATTCTCAGGCGTATTGCAAGGTATCTCCATGTATGAAAGATTTCTTAACTAAAATTGAATCTACCATGTGTGTAAATTATACCCATCTGGGATTGTTAGACACATAGATAAATTGCTTATTACTGTCTTTTACTATGACACTGTGCATGGTTATGGACTAAAATGATCACTTGATCCTAAGGGGGCATTTACGCTGGGACAGTAGCTCTGAGTCTGAGACCAGGGGGTAAAATCTGGCTATGTCCTTGCTTTTAAAATTTGTTTCCAATTCAGGGCAGCTACATTCAAACTATACTGCAAGTGTACATTGTGTTGGCTAATTCACAAACTGTGCCTGTGAATTGTTTGGAAAGAATGTTACTTCAGTTGGCCTAATAGTGTGCTAGAAATTAGTGCAATAACAATACTAGGAATGATACCTAGCCTTTCAGTGCCCAGTTCTTCCTTAGTGTTGTTCATTGGGGTAGATGCCTCATGATTATTGAGAAGAATTTTGGAGGGCCTGTATGGAATTTATAAGCACATCTCATCAAGAAGATCTGGCAACCAGAAGTTAAGGCGTCCACCAGAAAAAATTACCAAAGCTGTTTTCAGGTGAAAATATTCCATTTGATGTTATGTGACTATATATCTAATTTCACACTGGAAAATAATATAACAGCCAGCAAACTTCATTTGGAAATAGCACCTTGCCCATCACAGAGGAGCAGCTTGTTCTAGAGTGGAATGTGACAGCTATTTGCCAGGGAAAATAGCATTGCAGATCCGTGTAGGAGTGAGGCCAGGGAAGAATTCTGCATGCAAGGGAAAATACAAAGACACTGTAAGGAGGTGAAAGGAGATCAACAGCCCTGAGGTTATTTATGTTGTGGAAAGTTAGGTAAAAACAAAATCTCACTTAGTATCCTTTGCTAATATGTCTTGTCTTTAATGAATGCAGCATCTTCACGAATACCATACCCTAAATCATCATTTTAGCTAAAGTGGAAAGCTACTCAGTGAATCAGTCCCTGATGCAAGTGCAGTCAGTGCTTACCCGCACATCCTATCCAAGTACTGATCAAGCCAAATCTTTGCATATGCTCCCATCTGGAGAAGGCTTTGTGTGGGCACAGTGGTTTTCCTCAATAGAGTAATTACCAAGAATTCAAATGGTGAGCTGCAGGTCTTCTACTCATAAGATATTGCACTGACTTAAATAAAGGGATTATTACTAAAGGATTTAATTATATACCTATGTGAGCACTTTCTATGTAGTAGTTTATTTCAAATTTTGTAGGGGTGAAAGGAAGCATTCAGACAGGATAATCTTAATTACCCTTTGGTGGGAGTGGAGAGTGCTCTCAGTAGGGTAGCAGATTGTTGGTTTGAAAAGGAGACCAATAGACTGACAATCCTTGAGAGATGACTGTCAGATAAGATGACAAATGCATTTTCAGTGTAAAGTTAGCTCATGCAGGGTGCAAGAGTTACCACAAGACAGAAGGCAGCAAATTACTCAGGCTGCTGCTTCTCAAATCCATGAGGGTCATGCTGTCTCGTGCTTTACACTGCTACTTAATTTCTGTTCCACAAAGACGTAGCTGTTATAGCTATCCCTTATTCAAATGAAGAGGAATTTTACCCACATTTTAAAACACTTTTTTGTTTTTTCTACCGAGAGAAATAATACCGGCGTTAAGGTAAACAGGGCTGTAAGCAGGACTCTGCCTGCACTCCTGTGTTGATGCAGCCCCAACAACCAGGTTGCCAAGCATAGCCACATTGTACCACAAAAGCATGCTAAAATAATTGTTTTCTCCTTTAGTGCCCCTTGCCTGGGCTGAATTTCTAGCTTCCAAAAGCTGAATAATGATTCTAGTATGATGTATTTTACTTGACATTAATTAACAAGGTACATGATGTTCCATGATGGTTTTAGTAATTTCTCTGGAAAACAAGTTTCCTCTAGGAATCCCTGGAAGCCTCCATTCACATCAAACATTTTCTTTATGGCTGAGGATGGTAGACAAATTGCAAGTCTGGAGACCAGTGTAGAATACTTTTGAGATATAAGGTAGGTGAGAATAGAGAAGGAATGGGAAGGCATTAGCTTTCCCTAGAAAACATCACTGTATTCCTCTGCTAGGGCGAATACTTTTTCTGTATTTCATATGCAAAGGAGTTATAAAAATGGAGGAAGAGTTCAGAGTTGACTCAACTGAAACTGTTCCACTAGTTAGAAACACGTTGTGACAAACTGGATAGAAAAAAAATCTAGTGCATAAAAGAGCTTTACATGAGGAGCACAAATGTCTCATCTATTATATGACCATGATATTGCATGACTGTGAGGTCTAAGGGCATGTTATGCAGCCCTCCAGACTAGGCTTATACTTTCAGACTTGCCTGGCAGCTGATCCCAGATGCCCTGGCCTCCTTTGCTTCATGCTCACCCCCACACACAAATGGGTGTCTCAGCTGACCCCCAGTCTCAATGGTCTCCCCAGCAGCTGCCTGGGACTCCATGGCTCATCCAGTAGCCAGCACAGTGACCTTCCTGGTCTCTAGGTGTGACACTGGCTACCAAGCTCTTATCCTATTTGCAGGGTAATCCTGATTTTATTAAAAAAATATTGTTGTTTTCAACTTACCCACACATTTTGCCATTTTTATATATAGTAAAGCTAAACTTCAATAAAGATCTTCTGCAGAACTACCCAAATTTAGATGAGGGATTGGTAAATATCTCTCACCATAAAGGCTAACAAACTGGACTATTTCTCCTGACAGGGAAGAGTTATGACAAAAACTAGCTGAAAATTGTTCTCTGAATAAAGCTTCTTTCTAAAGAGGCTTGTGCTGGAGAATTTTTATGGTGCCCCTTAAGGAAAGCTAAACACATTCGTGCTTAAATCTAACAGAAAATTATTAATTGACAATGCTTATTAAAGTCCCATCACAATACATGTTTCTACATGGAATCTGCAAGTATGGGTCCCGAGGACTTTCCTTGGATACACTTGCACCAGCACCAGTCCCAAGAGCAGCTCCATGAGCGCCTCAGCCCAGCTGGGGTGCATCCCCAGGCCAGCTCTGCTGTACAAAGCTGGCCACTGAGCTTGAGCTCCTGCTCCTGGGTGCCTACAAGGCGATGCTGAGGCTGCATCTCACCTCCTTGCCAAGGCATGAAACCTCACTCCCTTGCAAGGCGTGTTTTGTCTCTGACACTCCTGGTTCCAACCCTCCAACCCCTTCCTGGACCTTATTTCCCCCTGTGCCAGATCATTTCTTTGTTTCAAATTACCACTGCTGAGCAGTTACAGCTAGGATTTGCTTTGCTTGCTTTTTGTCAACAGACCGAGAAGAGGAAGCTCCAAGTAGTCTCTTTTAAATCTCTGTTTTTTCAAATTTTAAATGTTAACACAGGTGCTTCTGGGAGCTGTACCTTCAGCATCCTGCTTGGAAATGCACATAATAAATGTTTAATTTTGTGTAACTTGGGATGGAAAAAATATAAATAATACATATGAAGGACTTCTAGGTAAAAGAACAGAAAAAATCCAAACATGTTCTGGTAGTGTTTTATTGTTTTGTTGGCAGAAAAATATCTCACCTGGGGAGCTCTGGGTAAGTAACTTATTCAGAAGCTCAATAAATAGAGAAGAGAAATCAAGCACATACTGGAACAGATTCAGGGCTTTGATTTTTTTTCTTTTTGTTTCCCTGTTTCTAAAGTTTACACTCTTCATAGATAAACTTAGTGTTCATCCCCCCTTATCAGAGGACTGCTATATGCAATTTGATACATTTTATACCATGTTTGTACACAGAATAATTCCTGATAATGGTTATTATTAATGGAAAATTTAACATCTTTTTCCTGAGGAAATGAGATTACTTTGAAGTCTATTCCACTAAGTTTATATGTCAGTACCTTCTCGATAATTTTGAAATATATTGGGCAATTTTAATATCACTGAAAGCTGTGCAGAATAAGGTAATTAATGATGTCCCTACAAATTTACTGAAAGTGTATTGACTAAAGGGAGAAAGGGACAAAAAAAAAAATACCTCTCTTGAGGCCAATGAAGCGTGAAATCAGCCATTACACATTCCCTTTAGTAACAAGCAGCCATTTCACATGCATGTAGCTCAACACTAATGCATGCTCTTCTCTTCTTGTATGAGTACTCCATAAAGTATCATCTTCTGCAGAGAAGAGGTAATTTTACCAGGGCAATGTGGCTGACTGCCCTGGATTGCCAAGCAAATTGTATTCTATTTGCCATCTGTATGGCAGTTGTCTTCTGTTGAGTGGGCAGTTTTCCTTATCTCTTCCACAACCACTCCTCCCTCCCAGGAGACATCTGCTGATAACAGGCTACTGAATGTCACTGCATGACTGATAAGAGCTATAGCGTCTCATTGTGAGATGCTCTGCCCAAAGGGAGGAGCCAAGCATTCCTACCCAGATATAATCTGGAGGTTGTGGAACACCAGCACAGCTTTTCCACTGGATTTCCCAGAGGAACAGCTGCCTCTTCTTCCACTGGATCTTCAGAGGAAGACTACACCTTTCTACAGGATCCCTGCTCCAAGAGAACCACACCTGACACTTCAGGAGGATTGCAGCCACAATTCCAATGGGACTGCCACTAACACCCTGACCAACTGGGTGTCAGTTGTGCTCTGCATCTGTCAGTGTTGTTTTAGTTTACTGCATTGTTTATTTTATCTTTTTATTTTCTTCTCTAAAAAAACCCTGTTATTCCTGCTCCCATATTTTTGCCTGAGAGCCCCACTTAATTTCAAATTTATAACAGTTTGGAGGGAGGTGGTTTACATTTTCCATTTCAGGGGAGGCTCCTGCCTTCCTTGGCAGACATCCATCCTTCCAAACCAAGACACTGGCATAAATGAAGTAGGACTCAAATAAGAAAAAAATCATGTTTCATTAGCTTCGTTGTCTATAGGACAACCTGATACTTCTGTCTTCAGGAATCCAATCAGTAGCAATATTTCTTCTTCCAATTGCATAATGGACTCTTACATTAGAGCTACAGTATAGCACTGTATGCATGGCCATGAGAAGGATTCAAGTGCTGTAGAAATCAAATTCCTCTCATCTGTGAATGTACATTCTATGTGAAAATTATGTGTGAACAAAGAAAATTGCTCCTGTCAAAGGACATTCAGCTCTCAACTCTTTGAAAACATCACCTCTTAACTGTGAGAAACATTTGTGAGGAATGTAGTTTTAAGCTGATTTGACCATGTCATCTATTGCAATTATTTACACATGAAGAGTCATCTGTACGTCAGGCTGTGTTGTAATCACAGAATCGTAGAATGGTTTTAGGAAGAGACCTTCACAATTATGGAGTCACATCCAGTCAGGATGAATAGTGGTTTTGCCTCAGTAGCATATACAGAAGGCCATGGGAAATAGGATACTGAGGGGGTCATGGTGAGAAGAGTGGGGTCATGGGAGTCAGTATGTTAATAGAACTGTGCTATATTTGATCTGGTTTCTGGTTCTTGTTCTCAGTTGATTCATTTCCTGATACAAATAAGGTCATGTTCCGAGTTCGTGTTTATGATTTGACCCTTGCACTCAAAAGACCCTTATACCTGGTTGTGGGGCCACGCCCCCTGGATCTTTGGATTTTGCCCCCATACTCTGCGGTTCCCACGTTTGTTATTTTGTTATTGAAGTATTATTTCTTTCGGGCAAGACCATTGTTCCTGTCCCTTATTTTGCCAGCTCCCCTGGCCAAGCCAAACAAGGGGTCACAGCGAGTGCAGACTGTGATAAACAATCATCTAATTCCACCCTCTATGGTCAAGGACACATTCCACTAGATCCCATTGGACTCTACCAAGCAGAGTACCTCAAGAGGACAAAATCTTCTCTCCTGAGTTCCAGGGAAGTGAGTTTGTTATGTGACCTCCCCAATGCCCTAAGGATCTCAAATGTCACCATTTCATGGTTGGTGCAGCCCAGGCTGCTTCACAATCCCTGTCAGCCCATCCTTATTGATGAGAACAAGGTGCAGCATAACACCTCTCCTTGCTGGCTCCTCTATCCCTTGGAGAAGGAAGTTACCATCAATGCATTCCAGGAACCTCCTGGACTGCTTACGCTCTGCTTTGTTGCCCTTTCAATAGGTATTGGGATGTTTATGTCCCACAGGAGGAATAGGGCTTGTGAACAATTAGGCTGCATTTATCTATAAGCAACCTCATCCATTTGGTCTTCCTGGCTGGGTGGCCCGCAGCAGACCCTCACTATGATGTCATCTGTCCATTCCCTCCCTTTAGTCCTGACCCATAAACTCTGTTGGCTCCTCATCCATCCCCAAAGGATGCACCATGGACTTCAGCTGAGTGACAGCTGAGGGTGACATCCCCTCCTTGTCTCCTTGCCTGTCCTTCCATTTCAATGCTCCAGTCACAGGAGCCCTCCCATCATGTCTCCTTGATACCAACAAGGTTGTGGCCCTGCAGATGTGTGCATCTCTCTGACTCCTGTTTTTTTCCTATGTGATGTGCTTTTTCTCAGAGGCATTTGAGTTAGGCACCCATGAAGTTGCCTCAGTGACTGGAGTGGATGGAATTCCTTTGTGCTGCCTTTCAGGAGCTCTCCTGCTGACCTGCAGTCCCTCTCCGTGTGCTTGGCATCTTGGTTTGGCACTAGCATCAAACTGGTAGGGGCTGAGATTCCCCTTCCCCAGTATAAACTTAAATGTATAAATGGCTAAATCATAGCATCACACTGGTCTGAAAAGAGTGGTTTAATAGATAGGGAATAAATGAGCCTTGGTGGATTTCTGTGCAACTTTCAAGGCATAAATAGTTCACCTGCAGTACAGAAATTCACTAAGTGACTCTGGAGCCTATGATGCATTTTTAAATCTGCTGCAGGCACTTCAGCAATTTGATCTAATTTCAAGACAATAGGATTTGATAATGCAAGTGCTGAAGTACTTTAAAAACTGAATCTGATGCATATTTCAATCTTACCTTTTACAAAACCTCCTCAGAATACTTGAAATGATAAAAACTTACTCCAATAATTTTGGCTTGCTGTTAAAATCTTTTAACTTCAAATAATTTTTCAGTCTTTGGCACAAAATATGAACATTAATATCAAAGCTGAAAATCAAAAGAAAGGCAAACAGAACTGTAATTGAACTAGTCAGAATAAAGAGAACTGAATGAAAGTACACAAGCTGTAGATAGTGTAAAGAGCAGATGTGCAAGAAACAAATAGTGCATATAAATTAGTAATCATAAGAAAATATAAAGCTCAGTACACTCCAAGTGATTTTTAGTATACAGAGTAACCCAAGAAATAAAACTTGTGTAACATCTGGGTATAAGATTAGAAACAGAATTTTCAAAATGCTACTGGTTTTTAAATTTGTCTAATATAATCAGTAACAGTTTTTGGGCTACAGACAGAAAACTCAGAATATCCATAGAAGAGGTCTTTGGTGGTATTACTAACATGAATGAATGGAAAAAAAATGTAGTGGGAAAATTCTGTGTATAATGAGTCACGATGAAACATAAGCAACAATTATAACAACTTAATAAATTTTTTGGCACTCATAGCTACCAGTACTATAGTCAAGTCATATAGTCAAGTACTATGCTAGTCAAGTACTATAAACTTTGAACACTAAGATATTGCAGTCAGGAGTTAAAGTACAGGCAGAAAATTGAAATGGAGCATGTATGAAGGAGTAAAGGAGTGGTGTAATGGGACTGACCGTGTGAGTAAAGATTAATGGAATTTTAAACCTGGATTAAGCTATGGACAAATGGACCACTTACATGAGTATGGAGTGTGAATAGTGGCAGAAGGACGAATTATTGTCTGCAAGCCCTTTAAGAACTTAGAAAAATCATTGCAAAGATGGTTCTGAAACTGAGCTGTTACATGTGAGATGGCAGCCCATGGTGATGAGGAGAATGAGCTCACCTCTAGACATGAAGCAGATGGCTGGTGAGTTGTTTTTAGGAAGGAATGTGGAAAACTGGAAGTTCTGAAGTTGTGACTTTACAAAAATTGTTGCCTAAGCACTGCTCGCTGGGCAGTGGGAGGTCAATAGTTGCTTGCTAATGAGTTCTAACAACACTGAAATGAAGAGAAAGAACCAAGAAATATTTCTGGTCACTGCACGAAACCGTTTTAAATTGAGAAACAACTTTTAGAGTGAGACTAAATTTGCCAAGGTTAGGCCATCCATCTTTCACAGGATTAACTAAAGGTGGGTAAAGAGCATCAGCCTTGATGCATATTGACTTTATTGAATTATTTTTAGAACATATATTTAAGTAGGATGACAGATATAGGTAAACAGAGACCCTGACCCCAAAACTGATTGTCTAAATCAGTTATACATTCAAAGGTTTGATGATCAACATACTTCTTTTATTAACAAAACAAATGCAAAAAAATTTGAAGATAATTCTTAAGATGCAAGGACATGTTTCATATCATCACAGTTATCAGAAAATGAAAAAAATAACCTTCATCTATCTTTCTTTAATTCAACATATGTGAATACCTATGATGGCAGCAAGTTAGTTGTTCTGTCACATTTTTAGATCAGAAATTACATGTGACAGGCAACTACATTCTTATGTCTGGAACAGGAAAAAAAACCTGACTATGCTGAATACAAATAGATTTTCAGAGAGACCTGATTTTGTGCTGTACTTTGCTTTTGGATGAGCTAATATCTTACTGGAATCAAGGATGAAGATTTCTGAACTCTCAGTAGAGATCCTGGAAATCTCTTTTTAGAGTGGCTTTCTTCAAATGAACTCTCTTTATTGTTCAGAGAATACCCTTTATTGTTCAGGAAAACCCAAGTCTGAATTCTTGTCTCTATTTCTTTTTCTTCTTTTTCTCAGTACTTGTTTTAAGTTACTGTTAAATTATACGTAAATTATTGCAAAGTCATAAGGCGCTATTCTTGCTATTCTACTTCTTTGTGAATGAGAAAGATATTTCTTTCTTTTTGATGCTGAAATCACTATTTAGAGAAAAACATTTTATGCATATATCACCAGTCTTTAGTGAGGAAATGTAGTAACTCCCACAAAAGGAATGAAAGCAAGAATGAAGGAGACTGAGCAAAACTCACTGGAATAGTCACAGGAGGAAGAAAAGGAGAGGAAGAATGAGAGAGAGACAGTGAGTGAGGAGGAGAGGAGCTTTGAGAGAAACAGTGTCTGAATCACTGTCCTGGTTTGTTTGTCTATAGTTTTCAACTACCTGAATATTTAGGAAAACACTCCTCAGTCGAAGATATCTCATTTGACTGAATCACAGAATAATCACAGGATATCCTGAGGTGGAAGCAGCCACAAAGATTTTTGAAGTCCAGCTCCTGATTACTGAACTCCAGCACAGGACCACCCCAAGGATCACACCATGTTCCTGAGCACATTGTCCAAACACTTGAACTCTGAAAGGCTTGGTGCTGTGACCACCTCCCTTGAGCTATCAGTGAAATTATGACATTTATTCAAGATTTTATTTTGAAAGAGAATGCCTATTGCTATAAAGCTAAGGAGATTACAGAAGTAACAAGTACCCCTGAAACCATGCATTTGTGTTTCAAAGTGGCTTTCCATGCATATAAACAGGGGACCTTGACTAAGAATAATGTGCAGGGATTAAAACTTTGGTAGCACTGTGTAAGTCTCAAAAAATACTACCAAAATAATAATACTCAAAATACCCCAACTGGGCCAGGCGTGGATGTGTGTTTTGCCAAATGGTTCCATTTTCTATTAAGTTTTAGAATGGACCCTGGAATACTTTTGGTCATGAACCCATGCTCATTTTCCTAAACAATAGCTAGTTACAACATGGCAGTTTGCAGGGCCCAAGGATTTTTCTCAAAGAAAAGATTGATTGTGGCCACAGTTCTGGTTGGCAAAAGTATGAGCATGGCTAGAACTAGGACAGTTTGTCTGGAACAAAAAATAGGTGTAAACAGCATAAGCATAGGTGTTATGATAGTATTCATTGCCTCTGATTTCCTTCTATCACACCATATATCTTGCTTTCCTTTGGTCCTTAAAACATCATGGTTAAAACAACTGTATTTTTCTAAAATGTCATCTTTGTGATATCTGCAACAAAAGCTTGACTTTGGAGTTGAAAAGTATTTGTCATAATAGGTTAGGAGCAAGATATAATTTTGCTAGTGATAAGGTCTCTTCTAGGTCTGCAGGATGATCACACAAAAACTTTTTAGTAAACACAAATATACAGTAAACACATATTTACAGTAAATATGCATTATTGTGGGTCGGAAGGCATTTAAAATACTCTACCAACTAAAACAATTTAACAGCTTTAAGGCAGATGTCATAAGGCCTGTTTTAAAAAATTTCAAATCATCTTTCAAAAAGTGAAGCTGGGAAATTAATAGATACTTGTTAGATATTGAACTGTAACTTTCATAGAAACTCCCTCTGCAAAGCAAAGGTATTGTATAAAGTCCACATATAGGTGTGGATGTCATTTTTTTATTTTAAAGGTGCTTTTAAGAAGAACATCATCACTTTGTAAACTTTAATGGCTTCCAAACACTCCATCAGCATTTTAAAGATAAAATCTAGCAATACTCATGTAACATCAAGTGTCTCCACTGTATGTGTTCAAATTCACGAAGTCCATATCAGGAAAATATCTCCTAATAATTCCCTTCTGTTTCAATTTGTTCTGCATGGTACTGTGGTTTACAATGGCGAGTCTGCAGTGAGATACTCAAACTGGATTCGTACTGGTTCAAACCAAGCTTGAGAAATTGTGTCAGAAACACAGCTAATCCAATCTGGTCATTCAGTTTGTAGGGCCAGACAAGAGCCCAACTGCACCCAAACTTTCAGAAGTGCATACGATGAGGATTTTGAGTCTTCAACACCAACTGCTTCCACCCTAGTGCAGTTTGCTGTACTAATCCAGAAATGGCATCTGGATTCTGATCCTAAGAAACTTGAAAATTATGCAGTCATCGCTATTTAGAATACAACCATGTACACTCCAGTAGATGTTTGTGATTTCAAGAGGCTGAGGATTCAAAACAACCTGGCTCCATAGCTCAGAGTAACTGAAAGTCACCAGAAGAAAATTTCTGCATGGAACAGTGTTGTCCTGTTTCTGAAGAACTACTTGGCTGTAGTTGACATAATTTGAAACTTGCATATTAGCATTTTCACACTGACAGGACTGTCTGCATGAAAATAGAGGCAACTGAAAAAGAGTATAATAATGAATCTATTCTATTTTAGTGTTTAAAACACATTTTGCAAAATATGGCTTTGGGTTCTGGTTTTAGTGAGGATTTTGGGTTATTTTCTTGGTTCAGAACCTATACCTTGAATCATATCTACCAGCATTCATCTCAACTAGTCATCATCATTCTACAGAATGAGCCTAGAGTACTAGTGCAAAATGTCATCATGGACATTTGCACTAGTACTCTAGGCTCATTCTGTAGTCACTAAGTTATCTCTGGAAATGATTCTTCTCACACCTCTTAGAAAGGGATGGTGTAGCTATTTATCTCTTGAGTACAGCAGAAGCCTGATCTTACCAGCTATCTGACTAATGGATGCATAAAATGTCAGGATGAATCTTGATCCTTTTCTCTACTGGCTTAAGTGTACTGATATAAAGCACATGTACTTCACATAAAGTGAAGATCTAACATGTTTTAATATTTCACTCTTAGAAAGAGACAAGATTAACAGGAAAACAAAGATTTGGCCTTTTTTTCTTTTCCCTTAAACTTTAAGAGTATGAGATTAGCAAAACTTTGCATAAGGTTCTCTGTAGTTCTTTAGCTGACAATTCTGCCGGAATTTATTTCTCAATAAAATGTAAACCAAACTAATTTGAATTTAATACTTCCAATAACTGTCATGATTAATTAGTCATAGGTTTATAATTTTCATGAACAAAAATGATTACTAGTTTTTTAAATAAAACTTTGCTAATACTCACGTGATTTAGCAGACAAATGCTTTAAATTCTCAGAAGTGTATGTGAGGAGATGTGGGAATTTCAAGGAGAACTAAGTGTATAAAACAATTAGCCTCACAAGAAATATTAAGAAAAAAGAAAAAAAAATCTGGAAGCGAAAATGCCAATCTTTATATAGAAGATAATATCACCAATCACTGTGGAAAAAAGAAGGTAAAACTTAGAAAATAAAGGAGACCAAAATTACCTGTTTTATGACTAAAACAGTTCCCTTCTTTGATCACTGGAGAGCACTGTTCCCCTATGAAACAATTTGCTTTAAGGACACAGCTGGGCATTCTGCTGCAGAAGTGATTTTCTGTAGCAAATTATATAACATATATTATGAATTCAGAGATACAGAAGAAGAAATGTTGTCTTCCTGAAAAAAAAAAACCCAACATTTTATGGGATTTTATTCTTCTATCACCCAATTTATACAGATAATACCATACTGTTTATTACTCCTACTGTAAGAATATCTTCATCAAGTCCAGAGATCTATCATGCAGGTAATAGAACCTGTTCCTATCCAAAATATGCGTGTTGTTTCTTTTATAAATCTGTTTATTGTAAAAGTAATACAAATTATATGAAATCCAGAGGAAACACACATAAGCAATCAGCCTACACAGATGATAGTAAAATCACCTGCATCATTCCAGAATTGGAAGGACTAACATCATATCTATCCAGGTCTTGAATAATTTTTGTTAAGTATAAAATTAGAATTCCAGAAAAAGATGCAAAAATAGTTACCATAAGTTCAGAACGATGATTATCTGGTGATTAGCAGAGAGACTTAATCAGTGATTCTGAGCTGGTAATTCTGTCTGGTCTGAGTACCTGTGAATAAACAAAGCCTTGTAAATCCTGGGATATTTTCTTATGTCTCAGGGTTCAAAATCTAACCTCAGGTTAATATTAATGCCTTACATCTTCACTTTGGCACTTCTGCCTTGAGATTCAGCCCTTTGTGCTTTGTTTCTTATTGTACAGTCGATTTTGACTTAGCAGAGTGGGATCTGCCTCACTTGTATAAAAAAAAAAAGGATGTAGCATTCTGTTCAACTGTTAAAACATAGGGCATTTAATTGGAATGCAAATAATGCACTTTTAAAAAAATCATTATTTAAAGAAATTATCTCTGTGTATCAAAGCTGAAACAAGGAGTGAAAATAATACCTTGCTATCTGCTTTGCCCTTTTTCTGTTGTTATAAAGGCTTTGTTTAGTTGTTAGGCAGTCATGTATGTAAAAGGGGAGCTGTTAATCATGCAAGTTATTCTGTTACATATAGTACATATTAATTATGAACACAGAGGGAGAGCTTTCAGCATCTTGATGGAAGGAGAGCTGTGAGGTCTGCTGGATATCATAATTCACAATGAGAGCTGGATCTTTATGCACTGAGGAGATCTGAGCCTGTAGGTCACCTACCAAATCTCATCTGCAGCTCTATGACCATGTCAAACATCTTGTTCACTGGCTATGTATAATTCATTGTACTGTATTAATTGAATTGCACACAGAAAAGACCTGATTTGTCAAGATAGCCTTTCCATTTCAGAGCAGTAAAGCTCCATTGATTTCCAGTCAGAGGAGAGGATGACACGAATAGATTGTTTAATATTTAAATCAAATCAGCATAGTACTGACCTCTCTGAGCTTCACATCTTGCATAAGAACATCTGCTAATAAGCAGCAGACGCTCACGTGTCAGGAGCCCACCCTGCAAAGCACCACTGACCACATTAATTCAAAATCGATCATGGGACCGTATGCAAAAGGCGATTATGACTGATGACATGGAGGACATAAAGCTGAGAGGTTCTCAAAGTGTGACAGAAGGAATTAGTGCTATATCCATCAGCTCTACCTCCACTGGGGCTTTGGCTCAGTGAGTACGATAAGCAATAGAGCAAGCCATAGCTTTCAAATAATTAGCTGGGAACATCTCTTACTTGCATTTCTGAACAGCAAAGGGGAAGCAGATACAGTTAGAGCCTGATTTAGCTAATTAGCATTACGGTATGCCTTGATTTTCTCTTTGCCTGACTTTGTAATGAGATTCGGGACAGCTATCACAGATCTGAGATGATTAGGTATGCAGTGGGGAAATGGGAAGAGAGTCTCTACATAAAATCTAGAGACTTCAGATGTTAAAGTGGGATCCAGTGAACCTAAACCCTATCCCAGGGCAGAGATCTCATGTGATTAGTACCCAAACTGTACCATGGAGCTTACATGAGTGTAACAAAGCATATGTTTTAGAAGCTTTGGAGCTGTCCATGTCTACATGGAAAGGTACCAAAATTTCTCTTCAAAATCATCTGAATCCTCAGAGAAGAATTTTACAAGTTTGATGATCTCGTTCATGTAAAATACTCATTGGCTTCTACCTGCAAGACTTATCAGATCCAGGAGGGTGCCATGGAAGTTGCAGAGTATCACTGAAGCCCTTAAAGGTGCCTGATTCTTATTGATTGATCGTTCTGAACTCAGACAAACAGACCACCTGGGTTTTAGATTAAGGCTGTCAAACCAATGTCAAATGTTATGACCTAGCAAATGTCATCTGATATCAATAATGACACAGATGACACCAGATTTTATCATCCTTGATTTGTTGCTGATTGAAACATCATTTTAGTTTTGATATTCTCAGAAATGTGATTTTTTTGATGAATGATGTTAGTCTTTTTTGTGCTGGTAACTTTGTAAAGGGCCACAATAAATCTCAAAGTTCTTCCTCCAGACTCTCACTCATCTTGCTGTCTGGAAACTTTGATCCTAATATCAACAACCTCCTTCCCTCCCCAATTTCTTGCAATTTTCCTACCCTGTTGCTTGTAGTTCCAAAGCCCTCCATGTGGGGATACTGTTTGAATAAGTCAAGTCTTAATGTAGGTTTCAAGCATCTGAATTTTCTGTCCTACCCTCTTATAAAAGTGTTTCGGAAAATATGTACCTCTCTTCATTATTACATCTTTAATTAAAAATAAGAAGAATGTCTTGTTTTCTTTTTTCCCTATAAAGCTTTTTTACTTTTAGATTATTCCCCTCTTTGTTCTAACAATAGACCAGTATACAAAGCAGTAGGCTGAAAAATTAGATTTTTTTACCAGATAGCAGTCTCACCTCATTCTTTCTTATCCAAAATTTTCCTTTCTTATCTGATGAGAACAAGAAAGTAATTTTTGGATCATATTTTAAATGAAAAATGTAAAATTAAATTTAACTTCCATATTTAAAAAACATTAAATAACTACTGATTGCACTCTGAACTTATTAAACTATTGATATGCAGATGGCACAAATTCAGATCCTGTAGAAAATAAGAAACAATCGCTCCAAAAGGGAGAATAGTAGAAAATATTAATAGATAAATTTCCACAAAGCCTTTTTTTTTTTAAGATGAAAATGTCACATATATATGACTTGGAGCAGGGGGAAATCTCAATAGGTTTTGGTGGCAACTTTATCAATATAAACTATGGCTTTTTTTAGTGTAAAATATCAGGAATACAAATTTTTTCTCTTCCTAGAAATCTCCCTGGTGTTACAAAAATGTTTGTGACAGCTTCATTTTTGACCTCTAAAATAGAAGGATATATCTTTAATACACAAAGATTTTTTCTACCAAATAGATTGTGATGTAAGTCAGGCAGTAAAAAAATAAATTAAAAAAATATTACTGTGAATTTTGTGTTGAATCAGTGCTTGCATTTCCACCTGTAGTCTAAATCATTCTATGTTTCAGGAAGAAAAATTATGTAGGCAGAGTGTCTATAAATATAGTGGAAAATAATCAACCTAGCATTTATCAATAACTAATGCAAAACTCTGTGTGTGAAAGGTTTTTCATGCATCATTAAGATGGATATGTACATATCAAAGCTTATATTATGTATTCCAATCTTCATTGAAAACGTTCTTTGTTCAATTTTTCTTTACTAGAAAGGTTCTTGTATCACTTTTTTTCTCTCCCTCATGGGTTTTTTTCATATTTTTTTAATTCCTGGAACTCTAAATTATACCATTAAAGGGTCTATTTTTTGAAAAAATCCAGACTTTTGTGAAAGAGCTAGTTCAGCATAAGCTTTTTGTCTAAAATGTTTTTTATTGGGAAAAATAATACTGTGCTCTCCAATGATCTAAATGTAGTTTTCAAATGTTTTGCAAATGGATGCATTCTATCAGAAAGATAGTCCTTTGAATCACTTCACCTTTGGTCTTGATGCTCCTGTCACCTGCTAACCCATTCACGAGGGGGAATGCATTCTTTTCCTTTTACTGCTGTGTCAATAACAGCAAGAGTTAACATGAGAAAGTACCATCAGGCAACCACAGACATATTGCCTTTATAAAGAAAAAGAAAAAGCTGCTTTTCCCCTACATTTTACTTTACTCTTTGATGGGTGCCCTGGAAAAAGGATTGGGCATTTTACTGTATTGTGTCTGTACACCTAATAATTTCATTGAGAAACACTAATGAGGCTGGGAATCTCAAACCAGTAGGTTGTCACTATCTGTAAACTAAATAATCTTCCCTAAGTATACTAGGGATTAATGTAAAATCAGCTAAGGTCACCAGGTGCCTTTCAATATACTTTGGATCAGACTCAGAAAATTCAGAAATTCATGGTCCATTTTGAAATGAAGAGGCTCATTAGTAAAAGAATCCCCTGGCAGTCACATTGCTATTTTATTGAGCAGAACAGTGCTACAAATGACCTTCCAGTGTTTTTCAAAAGTTTAGAGCATTCAACAACTTTGAGGTAATCTTAGAATTAGGTATTTCTTTTCCGTGATTGCTCGTTTGGCTTTTAGCCTCTTAAGGTGCCTTAAGTTTACAGATTCTGCACTTCTGCACTTCTGCCTTTCAAGAGTATAAGTGGATTATTTTAAAATGGCATAAGGTCTAAAAGGGAATTTCTTCAACCTAAGTGCCACCACCTTTGCCAGTGCAGACTGTTAGGAGAAAATAGAATAAGGTTTAAAATTGTAGTTTAAAAAAAACATTTCATATTCGGTTGCGACTGGACCACGGCTGACTACTAATTGGTCCCTTTAGATGCTTCTCCAGCTTATTTTTCACTTCAGCTCTTATTCCAAAATTTTCCCCTAAATCCAACAATCTAAAAATCTTGTGATAAAGCTCTTACTAATTTACATAGCAGAAAGTTGCTATAGCAACCTGGCAGAACATTTCCAGCAGCAACATACCAGAGGCAATCTTTATCATTATGTGAGAAATACACTTTAAAGGCGTGTGATAGTCTGTATAACTCTGTTTTTTTCCTCAAGACATTTGTTTGATCATGCAGTGAAGGCAAAGTATTTAAACTTTGGTATCATGGTCCTAAGCTTGGTGAGCACTGTTGCCATAAACACATATTATGAGTTCATTGCATATCAAAGCATGTAGAACTAGGGAACTGCAGGGTTCAAGGCTGCAAGATGTGTTGCTGCGTTGGACATACCCAGCTTTTGAACATTGTCAAAATGGTTTCCAAGCATAGTGTGGCACATGGATCCATTGAGAATTCCACCCTTCTTCCTACATGCAAGCAGTGCTGTGTGGGGCCTCATGGCCAGCTGCCTCACTGCACTGCACTTCTCTACTAGGAAACACAGGACTTGCAAAAAGCAAAGGGTTTGACATGAATGTGGCCAAAATTCAAAATTCAGGCATTATGATGGCATCAACCAGCAGATCTGCCTTCCACCTGTGATGAGAAAATGGATCCCTAATGGATCCATTGAGAAATCTACAGTGATGTGTTTTGGGTTCAGTATGGGAATAATATTGATAACACGCTTACATTTTGGTTGTTGCAGTTTTTACTCTTAGTAAAGGACTTTTCAGTTTCCTATGACAAAGCAAATGTGGGAGGGAGCACAGCACAGCCACCTGAACTGGCCAAAGGAATATTCCACATAATAGAATATCATGCCCAATATATAAACTGGGGAAGACACTTGGAAGGGGGCCAATTGCAGTTTGGAAACAGATTTGTCATTAGTCAGCAGGTGCTAAACAATTGTATAATTCATCACCTGTTTTTCTTGGGTTTTAACCCACTCTCTCCTTTTAAAATTATTATTATTATTATTATTATTATTATTATTATTATTATTATTATTATTGTATTGTATTGTATTGTATTGTATTGTATTGTATTGTATTGTATTGTATTGTATTGTATTGTATTGTATTTTACTTCATTTCAATTAATAAACTGATCTTATTTCAACCCACTAGTTTTATATTTTTTTCTTGATTCTTCTCAGAATCAGGCTCAATGCCTGGTCAGCCTCCTATCTGATGCTCCCATCTCATCTCTATTAATAAGAGACTTCAGGGTATGCCACTTTTTTCATTATCAGAATTTACAGCCAGGCAATACCCATACTGTCTAGCAGACACCAGACTTCTTGACAGTGAAAAAGTTCATATTCAAACACTGACTTGCAGACAGATGTACACCCAATTATCTGATGCCTCTTAACATTCACAGTTTAAGCCATTTTTTTTGCCTTTGTCAGCTGGGTAAACTCTAAATACAATACTAAATTTGCAGCAGCCAAAACAGTTAAAAATTCTGCTGATTTCCTTTCTTCTGACAAAGAGGTATGGCTTTGTGAGTGACGTATATTTCAAGATGCATCTAAAGCATGGAGAGAGTTTTTACACCAAGCAGCTCACCTGTATAAATGAGCTCCCATCAGAGCTCTGCAATCACACCATCAGATAGATTTAGAGTCTGCATTACCCTTTCTCCTCAGAAGCTATTTATTCCTTCCTGAGCTGAAAGGCTGTCAGACCTCACTGATGTTTAGACCAAGAGTTTTTTCCCAACTTAACTGGTTAGGGAACAATTATTTTCTTTAAAAGGTAGAGTCTGCTTTGCCCTGTGCCTTAGTTTCTCTTTGTCTTGGATCCTTGTGCAACACATCTTTTGGTGGACTTTATATTTCTAGTTGAATGTTGAAAGCTTACCTGGAAAAAAAAATTGTGTGCTAATTCTGTGAAGCTCATTACTGGTTCAAGACTGAGAGTGACTCTTGAAAGTGGGAATGAGTTTGGGGTGACTGATCTCTAACCCTTCCTTCCTGGGTTTATGGTAAAAATTAGAGAAGCTATGAATTAGGAAAATATTCCAAATAAATAGAAAATTATTATCAATCAGACTGGAAATCCAAGATAATCCAGGTCAAGATATGTATGTCTAAACTTAAACTGTGTAGAAAGCTACACTGGATGAAGAGCTTCAGCAGATTTCTGAGTACTATGTTAGAGTTAGCACCAGTAGGGCAGTATTCCCAAAGGTGATAACCTGACAGCAGGTCTGTTTTTGTCTCCCTGCCCCATGTGTTGTCACACAGCTGCTTTGTCTCACCACACAGGTAACACTAGGTAGCTGTGACTGGAGCTAGTCAGACTGACTGACTATTCTATTTCTAGCCCAAATTCCTGTTTTCAAGGAGATTTGCTGTTGTAAGCTCATCAGCTTTTCAGACTGAGTGTTCTAGGTTTGAAAGTTCCTCAGAAGTGATATATGACTTGCATTGGCATGGGGCAGAGAGGACATTGCTGAGGGATGACAGTGAAGCCGCTGCTGGGTTGGTGCATGAAGTACTGTCTGACACAATCAAAGGATCTTAACTAATCCTCAGTATCCTGATCATTCTTCACTGCTTCAGAGGTCACCAAGGATTTGGTCTCTTTATTCTAGAGGCTATACCACATCCCTCAGTTCTGTATTGAATTGGCCAATGTGTAACTCCTTTCTGGGTACATCTTCTGAAACCATCCCATCTTACTTTGAAGATATCAGATCAAAAATACAGCTTTTAGGTCAGACAGCTGTTGGACAAACTCACTTTAAAAGACATGGGCTTAGATTTATCAGCCTCATTTTAGGAAACATCATTGGTGTGCCAAAACTGGGAGCTCAGTAAGAAATAGAAAGACAGAGAGTCCCAGTGGGTAACTCACGTTATTGAATATCTGCATCACTCTTTGGAGATACCCGACTCCTGACATTGCCTATGTAAAGATGCAGAGACAAACTTTATATTTTGGCAATGCAGACAAAAGGTCTCAAGTTACAATGGATTAATCTGGGCTTTAAATAATCCCCTTTGTCAGAATAGCATTCCAAAAGTCCATATTCTGGTGGACCTTTTAATTTAGATGCTAACATCTCTCTGGATTTGCTTATTCCAGGATGAACTTGCTAACTTTGTAGGTATTCCTTGCTTCCAAGTACATGAATTTGCATTTTAAAACCATTTGGTTTGAAATACCCTAGCTAAGTGATTAGTTCCTTGTATTTTCCAGAGAATAGCCTTTGTTTGGGTATTGTGCCGGCAATCTTCCTATGTAAATTACAATTTTTTCTTTACACGGTTTTTCAACTCATCCTTGACTTCAACAGAAACATACTGAAAATTATTGCACAAGGAAAAACTTAATTAAAACCTGAAGTTTGGGGCTATATAATTAAAGTAAAGGTTATAGCTAATTTAGCAGCTGTAAATTCCTAGGGGTTGTTATTTACATAAAGCACATACGACTTTATTGCACTCATAGTGTAGAATTTAATTAATTAATTTGACATTTCCATAGCACATGTTCTGATACTCACTGACAGGTAGATGTTTCATATTTAATCTAAAAACACACCAAAGAATTGTGCTTACCCAAATGGAGTCACTCCAAAATTTACAAAAATGATTCTTCATGTTCAGATGTGAAGAGAGAGGATAAGTGGATGTTGAATTAAGACATGTTGAAGTCAGAGCCAGCAATATTTGGAATATCTGGATAACTGATGGCCTCCATAAATATTTCTCCTTGAGTGTCAGTGCTTTGTATGCCCCTCCCTTGATGTCTTCAAATGTGAGTTCTTTCTGCTGCTGAAGGAAGACCTCTCACAGAAAAGCCTGTAAACGAACAACAAAATAAGATAATTTTCAGATTTTCATGGCCCTTTTAGGATATAACAAATATGAAGATTAATAAACAAGAAGCCAGCGTGTTCTACAGAAAACAGAACTATTGTGTCTACAGAGATCTGCACTGTGCAATGCGCAGTTTTCAAAATGCTGGTGAGGGGAGGAACGGAGCACCAAGATAGGTAGGTGCCCATGGTGGAAAGAGAATAGCAAAAGCCATGGAAATTGGTATATATTTTCCTTCTATCTTATCATCATTAAGATCATGATCATGATCATCATCATCAAAGAACAAAAATAAAGAAGGAAGATAGAAAAATGAAAGGAGATGAGATAGGAAAGGAAAGGGGATCCCCAGTGCTGTGTCCAGCATTGATCCAGCTGAGAGGATGTCCAGGGTACTGGGGCCACCATGCAGGCCTTGTGGAGGCACCTTTTATAGATAAGATTTCTACCCTGGGATTAGGTTTATTGCTCTTTTAAATGAGTTATTGTGTGCAGTCCATTCTTGACCTTTCTGGAAGTGGGCTGTGGGGTTTTGAGGATCCTGTTGTGGTCTTTTACTGCTTCTATTGGTCTTGCGGGCTCCTTGACCCCACTTCTGTGCTTGTGCCGCATACTGTGCCATCCTCATGGACCTAAACAGGTAAATTGGTTCCAGAAAGGTGCTGCCATACCTCCATATGCTCCCCTCTCCCCCCTTCCAGGCAAATGCTGTTCTGACTGGCCTGCTTGAATGCTCATTGGTGCTTGAGGCAAAGCAATGCATTAACTCCTTCCTGCTCAGGCTTCTACAAGGTCAAAAACCTACCCAGTCCATCCCGTTCAGAGTTTTAATGCTGAACAATATATGATTGTGAAGATCATTGAGAGAAATGCATGAGAAAAAAGTTTTCTTTCTGATTAAATCATAGGGTTATTTTTGTGCATGAAGCTCAGAGAAGAAAGACTTATTACCATTCCTCATTACAAAAAATATGTATAAATTTCTTTCAATGTAAACTGAACTTTCACTGTCAGCACAAAGTTTTTACTTATTTGCCTGAAGCCACGTTTTTTAATCATTGTGATATACGTTTTTTAATAAGAGACTGCATAAAGTATTAACAGTGTAAATTCTTCCCATCTAAGTAATTTGGGTTTATTTATTTTACTGCTAATTTTCAATTGTGTTATATTAAATCTGTGACACTAAGGCTGGCACATAAAACCTTGCCAATGGATATTCAAATGTGATGTTCTCTATACGCATATTTTTCAGAAGAGCTGCTTTTTGTTTTTAAACTGATTTTCTTGTGTTAAATTTATATGAGTAGGAACCCAACAATTTATTCTAATAAAGCTGGAAGTAAATGTTCTTCAAATTGTGGCTAACAATCAGAAACTGGGACTTGTCCTAGGGAGACAGATATTTGACCTCTACCTGCAAAAATATACCATAATTTTTCCTTTCTTGCATGGAAATTAAACTGAGAGTATTTACTTTTAATTTTTTAAATCAGGTTTGGGCTTTGATATTTTTTTTTTGTTGCTGCTGTCATGAGAACAATGAGTAAGAACACAACTTCTAGAATAGTCAGTGGTATCACACCTGCTTCGCTTCTTCTTATCCAGGCAGCAGTGTCCAGCTCTGACTTGAATTTCCAAATGAGTGCTAGATCATATAATCTTTGGGATAGATGTCTCCTTAACTTAGTGCTTTCCCATGTAAAGGAGTCTAATGCTGTCAAAGGTTCCCTAAGATCATACATGTGCCCTGTAAGTACTGCTGTACAAGAAGGTTTGCTATCTGCAGGTGTTTGCGTGCCTGATGCAAGTGTTGGAGAGTTTAGGGCATCTCAGTGTTGTGCTGACATTCAGGCAGGCTAATCACATGTACTTTGCCTCATCTGATTTTTCAAGTGGAAATATTGCTATTATGGGTTGATTGCGGTGTTGCGAAACAGAAGGAGGGATTAGCTTTCTAAGACTGAAAAGAAGTAAAAAAAATAATATCCAGAATTGTATTTTTGCTTGAGACTGTTTATTTTTAGTATGTTTTTCTTTAAGCTGAGGATTTTAGATCCTATGAAAATTTGAAAACCAAAATTTTATCAGAAAACCCCCAACAAATAAAACAAAATAAAGAGCATTATGAACATAAACAATAAGCTCTGATTCAGAAGTAAATGCATTCTCTAAACACAATATATCTTAGGAATTCAGATTGCCATACAAAAAACAGATTAATCCCTCATTTGAATATAACTGTTTCAGTTAGACATAATACTGAATGATGAAGCTGACCACTTTAATACACTTCATAAATTTTTTAGCCTCTGCAGGTATTGGAAGAAAAACAGGCGCATTATTATACAAAAACAGTGGTTATATAATGACATCTCAAAGCTTATGTTTTCATTTTAGTAATGTACAAAGGAAAGTTAGAAAAATAGAGCAGTAAAACCCACAAATTTTTCTTGTTCCCCAGGGGAAGATGTATTTCAAATTCACTCTTCAGCTCTGCAATGCAGTGGAGCAAGCTGCTGAGCAGCATGGGTACTGTGTGGATGACTGGGTGTCAGAATGGAGCTTCAGACAAAGTTTATTAGAGAAGCCCTCCTATTGAGTCACAAGGTGCAGAATGGACCCCCCTTGCTTCTACTCCTTCTCAGACAGGACTCTGTATCACAGCCCTAGACTGCCAATGGATTTGTGTAAAAGATTATATAGGTGTGACTGAAACTTTATACAACTTTGTCCTGCATTATTAAGGATGACAAACAAAATAAATGTCTATAAAAAGAAACTATTGTGACAATGATTGCACTAAAAGATCTTAATCAGGATTATTTACTACACAGTATAGGTAGCTGTAACTAGTGGTATGGTTTAGTGCACTATTTCTGAAGCAATATTGAAGAAATTATATTAAAACTAGCAAAAAAAAAAAAATAAATTAGAGATTGATTTTACTCAGCAGCTACCTTGGGCAAATCTCCTTTGTTCTGTCTTGAGGAGTAACCCTGAAGGATGTCCGCACTCAAGGGAGGAATGTCCACAAATTCTCCAAGAAAGGATATATTGGAAGAATTGGCTGCCAAAAAGTGGGACTGGGCTTTTATAATATAAAGTGAAAGACTGTCACTCATATATCTTCAGGCCAGCTGTGTCAGCCCAGCATCTTTAGATAAGTTAGCAGTGGTATAGTATAACTTGTTGCTTCCGTTATCAGGTGCCTTTTCAGGTCTGCCACATCTTCACCTCACTACAAAGGTGTTTAATTTCCAGATTGATCAGTCAGGCTGGTTTCAGCATTCTTCAACACCAAAACCAGCGTGATACCCCCTTCTCTATTCACCACTGATAGTTTTGCAAACAGTTTGAGCTGTTTTACCCTCACTTCAGTGACAGCATCCTGCTACACTGGGCACTACTCTCCTCCTGGGCCTGAGGATCGGGAAAATCCTCCTAGCCTTCTGCTTCTAAAATATGAATAATTTTAGATCCTCTGTCCTGCCTAAAACCTTTATTCTCTCTTTCTTCCTGTTTTTTTCCTTGCTTTGTCTTGCCTTCTTCTCACTGCTGCACGGCCAGTTACTCTGGAGCAAGACTGCATCATCTGTGGCAGCGTCGTGCTTGACTTTTTTGTTGTGGGAATGAACCACTTACTGCTCTCAAGCAGCACTCTGAAGCTACAGGATCTGTCTCATTCTGAGCCTATTAGTGTGAAGTAAAATGCATAGGTACAATGTTCCACTTGAGCATTTTAAAATTAATGTTTCATCACTGTCTCTTGGATATCTGGCTTTTATTCAAAGGGAAGATTAATAGTTTACAAGTGATTGCTCTGATATGAAAAGGTACAGAAGGAAAGAAGAAGGAGCAAAATTAATCTAAAATCCAAACTCACTTATTAACAGAAGACTATAATCCAATAAAATATCGTATTTTCAATGTCACCTGAATCTATTAATCTCTATTAATAGACACAGTGCATATTCTAATGGTTTAATGAATTATGCCTTACCATAACCCATGCTTTTTTTGTATACTAGATCTACTTTTATGATTTGGAAATTCAGATAAAACCTGAGAATTTAGGCTCATTTAGGTTGCCCTTTTCCAGGTCTCTCTTTTAACAACCTAAGGTTTCAGAGAAAACCCACATTTCTTTGCCCCAGTTGAAACTATTTAAAGAATAATTTGAGCTAGACCATATATTTTGCAGAACATTTGCAAATCTAGAAAATATGATATCTAAGATAATACTTCATACAGGTATATAGTGACCTTTTCCACATTCTAACCTATTTATGTCTTTCTGAAAGTTGTGCACCCTTTCCACCTGCTTTGCCATGTATGTCACCACTCTCAGATTTCATACTACTCCTAACTGACTAAGGATGAAATACACAGTTTACCTATCTCTGTCCAACATTGTAACATTTTGTCTTCCTTTAATGTGCAACTGCACCAGCAAAACATGAAGCTTCAGGCTTCATGGGGAGCGACACATGCTAGAAGGTAAATGCCATAGGGGTTTTATTGCTCAGCTACTCATTGTAGCAGTTTAAGTCTATTCCACAAAGGCATTAAATAGTGTTTGCAGTCAAGAAGCATTAGTAAGATTTTTAGTCATGTTAATACTTGGTTGATTCCTCTTTGAATAAGTAAAACTGTGGAATATTCCTTCCATTAATGCTTAGATGGATAAGAGCTATATAAGCTTGCATAGCTAAGTGGACTACAAAACTGAAAATAAAAATTCAGGGACAGAAGAAAGATTTTATTTCCATTTGAAGGGGGTTGACTTTTGTTGCCAATGGCACAAATCCTACTCTCTCCAGTGTAAGACTGTAGCTCCTTGCCTATGGACAAGGAAAATGCATAATTCTCTGTACAGAATACGATCTGAAGCACGAACAGCATCAGGGAATTTTGGATTGGTAGGCTGTGGCAATCAGATGAAGCACTTTTCCCAGACTTAGAGCGTCCCTCTACTCACACAGGTCTGTTGCTTAGAAGGTGAGGCTGATGAAACTTGGCTTCCCACATTTTGGTGACCCCTTTCAGGGTAAGTGCTCCCAGCCACAGCCAGTCGCCTTTCACTGGTACTTAAATGTGAATGAGGGTTAAGCAGCAGAAGAAAAAAGTATGCATTCATACTCTAGCAAATTATGGTTTCATGTAGTTAGTTTAGTGGAGGAAAACATTAACTAGTTTTGTTCTTGTCTTCAAAGCTGAAGGTTTTAGAGGGACTTTCTTCCTTCTGCCTGAGATGTCTTCCCCTTGTGACTTTCCTGACAAGAGCTTCAGAGCCACACAGAGAGCTGAAGCAAACTGGAGAATGTTTGGTGTAACAAATTGATCCTCTGAAAAGAAGGCACTGGGGTTCCAGAGGCTAATTTTGTGACATGTCTGAGGAATAGCAAGTGTGAGAGGATAAATGGAGCTGGGAAAATTATGCAAGTGGGTGGAGAAGTCCAGAAGGTAAAGGTTAATGTAATCTCAAACACTGACTGCCAGATAGATGTGGAGCCAATCAAGGATTGTTGGTAATAACAGCCAAGAATTTTTGGTAATCAAATGCTGCAAAAAAGAACAGGATGTAGGTGGAGAAGGGGACCATGCAGAGAGAGGGCAGCACTTTTCTGGGACAAATATACTTGCTCTGGCTTCTGGAGTTAAGTACAAAAAAGTAAAGTGCAAAGTCAGGACTGAGGTCAAGAAGCAGGCATGGACTGTTGACCAAAGACTGACCCAGTATGGGCAATCAAGACCACCAAACACTCCCAAACTCCAACCCATTTCCAGAAATATCTAGAATGAGCTGCACATGATAACTGATTTGTGTAGAAAGTGAGAAACTTATCTCCAGGACAGAAAAAACTTATTTATAAAAAGGTACCCCCATAAAGCTTGGGCATTGGCCTCAGTACTCTGGGTACTCCTTAGCTGGACCAGTGCTGAAGCCAGGACTAGTGATCCCTTCCCTTCCCTTCCCTTCCCTTCCCTTCCCTTCCCTTCCCTTCCCTTCCCTTCCCTTCCCTTCCCTTCCCTTCCCTTCCCTTCCCTTCCCTTCCCTTCCCTTCCCTTCCCTTCCCTTCCCTTCCCTTCCCTTCCCTTCCCTTCCCTTCCCTTCCCTTCCCTTCCCTTCCCTTCCCTTCCCTTCCCTTCCCTTCCCTTCCCTTCCCTTCCCTTCCCTTCCCTTCCCTTCCCTTCCCTTCCCTTCCCTTCCCTTCCCTTCCCTTCCCTTCCCTTCCCTTCCCTTCCCTTCCCTTCCCTTCCCTTCCCTTCCCTTCCCTTCCCTTTCCCCCCTCATTCATGATACACTGCTGAGTGCTTATACCAGAAGATGGGACCCCCATATGCATTTCCATGTGTAATTTACTTTGTGAGTTTTTGCAGAAGCTCTAACTTTTGCAGTTTCTTTTTGACCACAAGCAGCTGCACAGCTGCATGTTCTCTGCACCTTTTGGAGTGGCACTACACAGTGGGGGGATTGAGTATGTATATTATTGTAATGAAAGAACAAGGTAAAAATATAATCAGAGCTTGAAGAAATGCTGAAGAGACCAGAAGTAGGGTGGAGAATATATTAGACATGCAAGGAGGATCAAGTAAGGGTCCCAAGATTTCTGATGTTTCTTTTTATTGCATTCCATTTCTTATACCTGGTCAGTCCCATGAACTAAGGAAATACTAATAAAGGTATAGAAAACTACAATCATTGCAGGAAAAGATAACAGAAATCAGGAAAAAATGTCATTATTTAAAGATTTAAAAGGAGGAAAATATGAACAGAATAAAAATTGTGCAGTAGAAGTCTTTAAAGGAAAAGAATATTTTAAGCATTTGCTCTTGTGACTCATGACCTTGACTCCACGACACAAAGGTAATTGTTTTTTAAAATCTGAATTACAAACTTTTTTTTACAAGGGAATACTTACACATTCTGCCATTAGTCTCCAGATACTGTTCATTATCCTCTAAAGAAGGAGAAAAAACTCTTTGTTAAATTCAAAGCAGCTCTGGGTGTCAAGGGAAAGTAACCTGAAAGGTGCCTCCTTTTAAATGACAGCTGCCATGAATTTGGGATGCCTCATTTTGGCCATACAGTAGGACAGAGGGTGCAAGGGAGAAGACAGGTCTTTGTTGCTTTCTTCTCACAGAAAGATTAAGGATTTGCACTTCATATGGTAAGTCTTCACTTTTAGATTTATTTTACTTGTGACTAAATGTAGTTGCTATGGTTACAAACTATTTCAATTTTGCCTTAAAGAGATAATGATTTTTCATATTGAAACAAAAGGAAGTCGAAAGAAGTTGAGCAGGAATAGCAATTTCATGACACTTTCTTTTTATTTGTTATAGTTCTCCTAATTTGTATACCTGCTAGTGTTGGTTAAAAATTTTTTTGTTGGAAGAGTTTTGTTGTCACAAATATGCAGATGGATTGAAATTTTCATAGAATCATGGAATGGTTTGAGTTGGAAGAGACCTTAAAGATTATCTACTTCCAACCTCCTGCCATGGGCAGGGACCCCTTCCACTAAACTAGTTTACTCAAAGCCCCATCCAACCTGGCCTTGAGCAGTTCCAGAGGTGGGGCAGCCACAGCTTCCCTGTACAACCTGTGCCAGTGCCTCAACACCCCCACAGTCAAGAATTTCTTCTTAATATCGAATCTAAACCGGTATTCTTTCAGTCTGAAGCAATTACCCCTTCTTCTCTTGTAAAGAGAAGCATGTCCCCCTACATGCTCTTGTAAAGTCTCTCTCCACCTTTCTTGTAGGCTCCCTTTAGGTACCAAGCCCTCTCATTTGTCAGGTGTCTCTGCAGGGCCCCCCAGCTTTGAGGGAGTCAACAGCTCCTTCCAATTTTTGCATTGTCTGTGAACCTGCTCAGTGTCCCTTCCAGTCCTGTGTCCAAGTAATTTTTTAATATGTTGAAGAGCACAGAGCCTACGATGGTGCCCTGCAGGACCCCCCAGCAGTCTGAGGGCATCACCTGGCTAGGATGTTTCCTGGTGAATTTTGAACAATATTGTAATTTTTCATCCAAGTTTGATTTTCTGAAGAGGAAAATTAAATTAGGAGCAATTATTTACATATTTATCCATTCCCCTTCTGATAACTTTAAAATTTACGCAACCACTATACTGTGGTTATGGGCAGACATAGGAAATTGTTATACTGTGACCCATTAAACACAAGTTACACTTTGCCCTCAGCTGTCATTTGGGATGTCAGTCAACCATGAGGCTATGGCAGGGTATCACACTGGGACACTACTGGAGCTGCTAACTGCTTGCCTTTTTTCCTCTGTGGTTTTTTGCCCCCAAGTGAGGAGGAATTAAAGAACAAATTACTGCCCAGTTTATACTCCCATGAAAGTTGTTTCACATGTCCTTTCTCATCTGCCACCTTCCTGAAGTTTGTGACCAGCAACAAAGAATTGAACCAAAGATGCTGAAAATAATGCAGATGAAATTTAAGGTATGATTATAAATAAAATTTTTGAAAGAATTTCTATTAATACTGCACATTTCATAATTTCTTTGATGAGAGGGAAATCAGAAAGTGGATACAAAGTACTGAAGGAGTGTATTTGGTGAACATGGGCAACTCCTGCTGCAGAAGAAAGAGTGTATTCCTGCTGCTGGAGCTGGTACAGGCACTTTAAGTTTGTTGCAAAACAAGGCTTTATTTCATATATGCTTTTTCCAGGCTCAGAATACATTTTTGATCACTTGGCTTCTTTAGTTGATCTTGCTGTGGGCTGTGAGCAAAGATGAACGGTCAATATTCACTTTAATAGGTAAATTTCCTGGGAGCAAGAAAATCATAATATAACCTCACTTGAACTAATGTCTGCTCTCAAAGCCCTTTTGGCAACACTTGCGTATCCATAAATTCTTTGACCTTTCAGTGCTGCCCAAGTATATGGATCACCTGTAAGTACACTCAAATGTTGTGCTGAGATTTAACTAGCCCAAAATTTATGTTTGGAGTCTAGTGGTTTGGATCTCTTGTAAAAAACATAAGAAGAATAATCCTCATCTATGAGATGTACACTGCAGTGCAAATCATGGGACACTGAATATTTTCAGCTGGCATAAGCACTGTTGTTTTTGATGCCATTGCAGTCAGAGCGTGAGCTGAGGACCTGTGGACTTTATATAGAGGGACACTTATCAAGTTACACAGAATTGTCCTCTCTGCAATGAATGCATATGCTGCATTCTGAATAACCTCTGTGATGCTTTCTAGGGGGTTTTGGACATTACTTTATGTATTAAAAAAAAAAAAGAAAAAAAAAGAAAAAAGTAAAAACCATGTCAACAGCAATGTTTTAAATTCTGGGAGCAAAATTGTGATAGCAATGTATTATTATACTCAGTATAAAAAATAAAAAAAAAATAAAAAATGGGTTTCCCTCCTGCTCTGTTTGAAGATTTTATGTGTTTCCAGTACAATATTGAGTAATCAGCAGTCATAAAGAAACATTGGATATGACATAGCAAGACATTTTTCCTAAGATAATATATTGAAGTATATTGTAATGTAAAATGTAGTGTAGAATATGATGTTAAAATATGTATGCCTTATGCTAGTACACTATATATACTATTGGACATAGAGAATAAGTGCTTATAGTGTAATTCCTTTTAGCTAGTTTTTACCTTATGGTTCTAAGCCTCACTTTGTTACACTGCCTGTGATAACTGATGCTCCTTCTGGAAAACTGCTTACATGTCTCTTAAAGCAATTCTATCTATCAGCTCAATATAGATTTTACAGTAATGAGGACAAGAGATTTTTTAATCTGTGTAAATGGACATGAACTGAAATCTGTGACAAGTCTGTGATATTTAGAATGCATTCTTCACAAAGAATTTTAATTTTGCAGCAATTGTTCTAAATCTAATTAGTGCAGTGTCAGCATGGCAGATGAGAGTGTTATGCCATGTTTGGCCTATCAACTTCTCATTAACTTTTACAAATATTTGACAATCTTTTTTCAATATCCAGGAAATCAAATAAATATTCAAGGTTATATTAATGAGAATGAAGTACCCCTCTCTCTCAACTCCTCCTTTACCTTGTGAGCATTTAAATTGCTCAAAAATCTCACATTGAGAGGTAATATGCATTCAAACATGACAAAGGCAAGTAAGGATGTAATATATGCTGATGTTTTGTATATATGGAAGATCTTCAAGCATAGGAAACATTTACTCTGCTGAAAGTAGTACTTTTTTTGTCTCTAAAAAAGTAGAATTTGCACATATTCCAGGGTTTCAACCTAACTTTTGACACAATCCTTTGAGGAGGCTAAATCAAGAGTCTAACTGATGCAGGACTACCTGCAGACAGTGTCAAGCTGGAGAGTCAGTGAGTTCCCAGCATCACATCAGACCCAAATTGTCCTTGGCATATCTCCTTTCTCTCTACTTTAGCAATGTACAGTAAACAGATAGTCTGAACCCAGACCTCAGGATCCATCCCCTGCCTCTAAAGAGGCTGTTACAATTTTCATTCATTTTGACAAGTTTATGGGGCTCATTTACTTTATACAGTTCATTCCAAATACTGCCACACCAGTCAATACATGAGTGAAATAGCATCAGAAATATAAAGAAAGCTCAATCTCCCAATTAAAAAGAAAAACTGTTGTTTCTGTTGAATCACTGTGCTGACAGCTGACAACTTATACAACCCTACCCTTGTCCTTGACTCTATTAAAAAAGCCAAAAGACCAAAATCCAAACCCCAAATATATTAAGATTATTTTATGTTTACTTGAACTGTTAAAAAAAAAAATCTGAAGTAACTGCTCCGTTTATAATCTTTGTTTGCACTGTGGTAAAAGATATGATTTTCATTAATTCTGATTACTCACCTCAAGTTTAAGGTTTTTCTGAGCCATCTGCTGTAAATGGCCCAATATCTATCTATCTATCTAATCTATCTATCTATCTATCTATCTATCTATCTATTTGTTTAAATAAAACTTTTCCCCCTCTCCTGTTAATTCCTTTTCTAATTTCATCTCATTTTTTTTGTTTAGAATTTCTGTTTCTTTTCTAAAGCTTTCAATTTCAGACAGCTTTCTCTTTGCTCAGTTCTTCTGTTCCTGCTCTCAGGCTGACTATGGGAAACAAGCAGATCTTTTTGACTCTTTAGTCTCCAATCCCCCTCAGTCCTTAGGCCAAAACCGAGTAGATCTGTTAATATCTTTTGTTCCTGCAATCACAGCATGTTTGTCCTTAGCTCTGATGCACTACATACTCGGGGCTATCTTGTCTCACTGAGAAAGAAATCCACTGGAAATCTTCTGACAAATGGACAGATTTCCGAGGCTATTTCAGTTCAAATATGGATTTATATTTTTGTTGGTTTAATTTCCAGGGTCTGCAACAAGACTTCTAGGTTTTCTTGGGAATCTCATTTAGGCAATAACCACCTCAATTTTTACCTGAGGAAAGGTTATTTGAATACTATACTGTGCCTTGCTCCTGGATTATGGTGAGTGAAATAAACAAGTTTTATATCATATGGCAAAGTTACAAGACACATTTTTATGTCATCTCTGACCCCTTCCCAAACTGCTAATTAGTCAGATATTTAAAATTAAATCACTTGAGAGAACAGACTTTCTAAGATCACTCTGTGTTGATATTTTCTCCCTAGTCAAGTCCAAAGCAAGTAATTATCTTTTTTCTCCCCCTCATTTCTATTGTTCCTTGCATTCCAAATCTTGCACCAGGTCTATCATCAAGGTCACCATCTGTGTTACATCCTTTTATTCCTTCAGTCTTTCTTCATCTTTAGTGAAGTTCACGGAATCACAGAGCAGGTAAGGTTGGAGGGGTCCACAGCAGGTCATCTTGTTCTACCTCCCTGCACAAACAGGCTCATCCCAGAGCACGTTGCCCAGGATTGTGTCCAGATGGTTTTTGACCATCTCCAGTGAGGGAGACTCCGCACCCTCTCTGGAGAGCTTGTTCCAGTGCTTGGTCAATGCACAGTAAAGAAGTTCTTACTCATGTTCAGGTGGAACTTTCCACACATCAGTTCCTGCCCCTTGCCTCTGGTCCGGTTGCCTGGCACCACCAAGAGGGCCTGGATCCATCCTCTGACACCCTTCCTTCAAATGCTGACAGTGATGAAGCTCCCTCTCAGTCACCTTTTCTCGAGGCTGAACAGGCCCAGCTCCCTCAGCCCATCTGTGTAAGGGAGGTGCTCCAGTCCCTCCATAATCCTTGTTTCCTCTGCTGGACCTGCACCAGGAGCTCCATGTACCTCTTACACTGGGGAGTCCAGAACATGCAGCAGTCCAGATCCCTATCCCTGCTCAGCTGCTTTTGCTGAGCAAGCAGCTCTCTTGGCACCCAAATTCACACTTTTTCTTTAAATATTTCTGCCTATCTTTATCTTTAAATATCTTCCTCTTTAATTTACCTAATGATTAGGAAAAAGGCCAAGACTTGTCTCTTATTATTGGTCACATTCTTCAGAGCCAGGACTCCAGAATAAATGCATTTTATCCCAGCCTCTGGGACCCTACCACAAGTCTGAGTAGAGTCCCCACACTAGATCTGGGGACTGCTTTGCAAGATGGGTAGAGTCTCTTTCTGTATCCAGTGAATATTGTGCAAACTCTTCAAGCAACTCAGGCACTTATTTTATTAAAGTAATTCTTTGGGAAAGAAAAGTAAAGCAATACCTAGATTTTGGGCTGTATTTTTTCACAATTAAATCAAAGCTTTATTTTGCTTCCTGTTTTATAGCAATATCAGTAACAAAAGAGAGTGCATTTACTGCTGCTGTCCACTCTAAAAGCATAACTTTAATTTGGAAATATGCTGTCTGTAGCAAGTACAGACACCACTATCAAACTGGACTATTTGTATTCACCTGACTAATTTCACTGAAGCTACAGTAATTTAGATAGGAATGTTCTATACTGGTTTACTTATGTGACTTAAGTATCCGATCTAATATGTGGCCTAAGTTAATTTAAATGGATCCTTTTAGATCTCGTTATGTTTTGAATTAAATTACATTGCTTACAAATCTTATAAAAAGATTGAGCCTGTCTGTTTTCCATAAAATTAAGCCTCTTGGTTGAAGCAATATATCAGCTGTTGCAGTTTCCATCCAACCTGGTTTATTTTTTTCCAGAACTGACAAATGGATAACCAGAAACAAAAATGAATAAATACAGACATAAAGAGAAAAGAAAATCTGCATACTCTAAGCAATAAATATTTCTTTATTAGATATGATTTTTGATATTTTTGCCTGAGGAATAAAAGAATATTTATTTATTTACTGAATAATGAAATGCTGCCTTTTTGGACCCTGTGGTTATTTTAAAATCAAAGATGACCCAGTCACAGACATTTAGTACCCATTGTCATAAATGCACTACTGTTGAGGAAGAAAAAATGCTGTTCAGTCCCAGGTTAGCCATGTTAATATTGCACTAAAACTATTAAAAAAAAACCAACAAAACTTTTAAAAAGTTTTTTTTATTTTGTTTTATTTTTTTTTGTTTTATTTTTTCCAGAGTAGTTATCAGACTAAACTGAAAAATAATGAGATGTTGGTATTTAATTATCTAAATAGATAAACAAAGTCTATCTATCTAGTTTAGTCTATATATCTAAATAGATAACAAAGTTAAAGTTAAGATTACTTTGCCCTATTGTGTAGCTAAAACTCAAACAAACAGGTCATTTAAAAGTAATAATCCATCACTTAAAGAAGAATAAAAACAGTGGGATTTGGGTTTTATTTTTTCTTTTTTTTTTTTATGGTCTAGAATTCTAATGTATGACTAGTAATATAGAACTTTTAGTTTAGGAAGAAAAGAAAGAGGAATTTTAGGGACATTTCTTCATGTGCTGTGAAGTTGTGTTTTAATACAATTTCACCTTTTATATTCCTCAGGTTGGATGGGACCACTTAGCAAGTGGACATGGCTCTGCTGTCTCTGAATGATCAAGATAATTTGAAAAACTAAAATGAATACATTTATAAAGCAAATATGAAAAAAATAATGTAAAAAGAACAGAGGACTATTTCATTTTTAATAACAGCAACACTAAGACTACTCATGGCAATAATAATATGCAATTTAATATCTTTAATAAATGTTCTTCATTCAAAGACTGTGAATGAGAGAAGGTCATTTTGTCTAAGAGACAGCACACACATTATTGGAATATTGTGAAATTTAAGAGTATTTCACAGAGTGGAACTGGTGGTAATACTGCAGTGCTACAATCCTGTGAACTACCTTCTAGTGACAAGTAATAATCATCTTCCAAAAGTTATCTCAGCAAAATTAAAGCAAAAAAAAAATTGCATTTTCACTTTATTTCTCATAGCATATCAGTCATCTTCAGGTAGTTTGCCTCTAATTTTCAGTTTTTAATGTTCAAACTTTGCGCAGTTGAAATTGTACAAATCTGCATAAGGACTTTGGAAATATTCTGGGCCAGTGGTGGGATTTTTTTAGCCTAATATTCTATCTCTGATGGGGGCAGAAGAATATGCTGCTTAGGTAGCACTCACAAGCTTGGCTGCTTCCTATGGCCTGCCTCCTCCTGCTACCCCTGCAACCAGAGGAGATGTGCTGTACTGCTAGTGGGTACAGCCCTCATCCAGACCTTCCACTCTGAGTTCAGGGATAGTCCATCTGTTCACTTTTTGAAGTGGTTGCTTCTGTTTGTGACTCCTGAGGTTACGGAGGTTGTCTATTAAAAGCTCAAGGAATTGCCATTTGATCTGTCTTAAAATTGCTTCATTCTCATTTTCTCAAGTGACCCCAGTTCCCATACTGTGAGATTTTATAAATAATAGTAATGTCTATTTCAACTTTTTAAAAGAAAGTCTTAACCATGTGTCCCCACAGCTGCCTCCTTTTAAAATTGAATTACTCCACTCCTTTCTGGTTCTCTCCTTGCTCCTTTTGGTCCCTTCTCTAAAGCATTAGGACTATTTTGAGTTGTAAGGATGAGAATTATACACGACAGCGAAGATGTGGGAACACCAATTTTTCTATAGTGGAAAAATTGCACCCTCTGTCTTGGTCTCATCCCCTTCCTTGATAACTCCCTATGTTTTTATGGTGTCTTATCAGGGATGGAAGCCAGTGTCATTGTGCTGTAGTTCTCAGAGTCTCCCCACCAATGCTCTGTCTAGAAAGGAATTATATAGGAACCTCTCAGTAATCCAGCACAGCAATAGTTTGCAATAGCAAGTTACACAATTTGGCCAGCAGATTTGCCATTTCATATTTTAGTCACTGAGGTCTTAAATAAATGACATCTCATTAAAGGGATTTAAGACATTTTGCTTTGTTTGATAATTCCTGCATTTTTTCTTTGAGTTGCCTAGTCCCTTTTACCTATCTGTTGTAAAAATAACATTGCATGGAGGAATCTGTCCAACAAATCAGTTAAAAACCTACACAAAGGAATTCTGGAACCTCTGTGCTAAAGCCTTATCACACTTGACCTAACCTTAGAAATGTTTGTAATCAGGCATTATGTTTAATAAGATTTTTGGTTTTGATGTATTTACAGAATTTTTATTTAGTTTGAGTATTCTTTTATATATGTTAATCCATTTTTTAGCCTGCTTAATTTCCTTCTTGCATTTTGACTGGCCATGTTTTTCAGACTTTGCTTTTCTCATTCTTAACAATAAGGTATGCATTATCCATCTCATGTATCCATTTAATTAGTGCTCAAAATAAAACACCTGTGTTTCTGTCCAGGGGTTCATTGGCACTACTTTGTCTTTCTTCAGAGAATATACTGTCAGTTGTTTGGCATTTTTATTCTTGCTAATATTTGAATATTTGATCCAGGATCTTCTACAAACATTGGATCTAAAGTTTGACTTCTACAGAGACATTTCTTTAACCTTAACTATTTACTGCTGAGTGTACTTTCTTCTGGATTAGGGCCTCCAGGTATCTAAGGTCAAGTTTGGATGTGAAGTCACTATATGGGATCTCATCATCACATAATTCTTATTTCATCACTTTAAACACCCGTTTAACATTTCCTCTTAAGAAAGCAGTTTCTGGGTTGTTATTACAGGGGTGTGGGAGAATGAATTGCAAGAGAATAGAGCTGGTGCTTCAGGCAATCTCACCCAGATGAGTTGCAGCTGTACTAATTACAAGGGGTTGAAACAGCCTTGTCCTCGAAGCTGTGTCCAATAAGGATGTGTGTTATAAAAGAGTGGGTTGGCCAGTCATGTGGGGGAAAGTGAATTTTGTAGAGATAAGTATGAAAGTTTTACTGCAGTATAGAAAAGGGCTGGTGCTTGTGTCTATTTTTGGTGTCAGTCATTTGAGCCCCCTGTCAATCAGGGGAAAGGTATGAGAGTTTTTTAAAATAATAAGGTACTGACACTTGTGTCAGTCATGAGTCCACCATAGTTTGGAGCCCTGTGTGAGGAGCAAGCACTGACAATACTGGGCTGAGTACAAAATGTGTTTGTAGGTTTTAGGCCTTCTAAAGCTAGGAAAAAATGATGTACTTTTTTTTTTTTTTTCAGTTTTTTGACCATGAAGTTGACTATTGAAGCTGCTCTTATCAGCCCTGTGATGGAGTTCTCATGTTTTCTTTGTACCTGCTGATACATCAGATCCCTGCCTGGCTACCCACCCACAGTCATTAGAGGAGTAAGTGTAGTGACTAAAGAGAATGACTCTGTGAAGGGAAAGGTGGCTGGAAGCTTTGGGAAGTGTACCTGAGGCTAGCAGTGGGGATCACAGAGCTGTGAGACAGCTTAGCACATGAAATGTAAATTAATTAGTTTTCCTCTAGTCATGAACAAAACAAATCAAAGCAGTGGTTTTTCATCTTACTGGAGCTAAGAGGTAGCTTATCTGCTTTGATTTTAATGTGAAATAGATTTAATTCAGATTTGCATCTATACAAACAGCTGTGGGTTTTCTTCCCAGTGCCAGTCCAACCTTTGCCCTTTGGAGACTCGTGGCCAGAGGCTTGTCTTTCTTAAAAGTAAACTCTTTGTTCTTTTAATTATGAAGCAGTATGGCCCTAGAGGTTTGAGTAGATAACAAAAGTGGGGTTAAATGTGCAGCTAAGCATCCCTTGGAAAGGAAAGGTAAATGTATTACCTAACCCCATCTTGAGAAAACATGAACTTGATTGTTTTCAGGGCAAACTGAATGCCTTGCAGAGTATTTACCTTTAAGTGTCAGCCTTAAAGGGAGCTGCAAAGCGATGTGTCCCAACAGTGGAGAATGGCACCTTTTAGTGTTTGCAGCTCAGAAGGGTCAGATGAAAATCTGCAATTGAATAAAACTAATCTGCTTGGCTCTAAGTGATATTTATATGCCAAAGGACTGCCAGAGGCCCACTGGGCACACTGGTGCATGCAAACAGAAGCCTTCTGGGCATTTCATCTTCTTCCATGCTTTAAGGGGTTCTCCTTGATATCACACATGCAAAATTTATGTTTTCAGGTAAAACTCTGTTGATTGATGTTCTCTTAGTAGGCATGATATATTACTTAAGAGCACCATCCAAAGAATCAATAAGTGAAGGAAAACAATCTTTAATACTTTCCATATTTTTAATTATTGACATTTTCATGTGACTAATTGCCCAAAATAAAGAAGGCAATGACTTCTATCACTGACCATTTTTGATGCTGCTTAAAGAGGCTGGACAGTATTAATCAGCCATACCTTGGGGGAAGAATTGGCAAGTGAATTACTAGTTTTTTATTTTCTGGGTAAGCAGGAAGACAATTCTTAGTTTAAGGAGATCAATATTGATAAATGCTGATTTCACACTGAAGTAGTTTCAGAGCTTGGGAGATTAAAGACAAGATAAAATATATTCATTAAAAATGTCTACAATTGTATGAAATACTGACATAAAAAACAGAACAATATACTAAATGCAGGACAAGAAGGTTGTTGTCCATTTGAAATACAGGGGTTTGTTTTTTCTCCCCATTATTACATTCTCAATGGTTTAGCTTTCTTCAAAGGTTAATGTGTATAACATTTCAGTCTTTAAAATAAAATTGCTTTCCATCTCCTATTAGCAAACAAGGTTTATAAAATATAGGATGGAAAAAAGCAATGCTTCTTAATCATTCCTCTAAATGATTTGGATTTATTTTGTGCTCTGAGATTTGTTTACATATACAGCAGATTTTACATAAAGTACCAAGTCTACATTTTAAATGTTTCAAACTTCATGGCTAATATTTTCTGGACCCACTAAATTCTGGTTTCATTTATGATCAAGTTTCTTCATTTTTTTTTTTTAACTGGGGCCTCATCTAAGCCTAGTGGAATTAAATGCCTAATAAAATATGACTGCATATCTTTACCAAATAAATAAAGAAATAGATTCTGTGTTCAATATGTGGTATTTATTGAAAAGACATGTGATTTTTATTAACTTTGTTTATATTTCCTGCCTACTGAAGTTATAAAATTTGGGTGAAATTAGAACAGGAAAACCAACACTTTATAATTATCTAGGAAATTCTTCCTTATGTTATCTGTTAATAAAACTGATGAGAACTGATATTGATGGAAAAGCACATTTAAATGATGCTAGAGTGTAGGGGGATACAGTATGAGTAAATGAAGTAGTATAGAAAGTAATCTTATCCCCCAATGAGTTGCAGGTGAACCAATTACCAAAGATTAGAAGCAGGCCCAGATCTTAACAGGCCACACCAGTAGCTAATGAGAGCAAGTGGTATAAAAGAGTGGGCTGGTGAGATCTGGGTGGAGAAGGGTCAGATGGTTACTGCAAGGACTAGAGACAAGTAATGCATAGATGAGCTGTGTTGTGAAGGACCATCAAGGAGGTATGAGGCCCTAGAGATACGAAATCCCTTGCACTGTAATGATGTTAGAACTTGTGCTATGACGACACTGCAGTCCCCAAATTCTCCATCTTTATAGGAATTTGAATTTACAGTTTTTGATTGAGCCAATGTCCAGTTTGGGAACATTATAAAATGTATCTTTGTGGACTATGAAACAGTTTGGTGGTTTTGGGATAGAGAGAGCAACAGATAGAAGATACTGATTGCTTCTTCAGTAGCTCTATATTTTGTGGCACGGCAGAAGCCAATATAGGAGCTATATTTTAATGATGAATTCAAAATTTATGCAGTAACATGAACAATAGCTTTTAGAAATCAGCTTAGGTAACTTAAATGGAAGCACTAGGAAAGGTATATTTTGACAAGGTACATGATAAAGAGTGTTGAAATGAAAATGAGAGACAAGGTTCAATAGTTATTGAACATGCAATCATTGGTCTTCAATTAATTTTAGAAAGCTCAGCTACAACAAAGGAATAAAAATCTAGGCAAAAACCTGTATTATTCCTAAAATATCATATATTTTTATTGTTCTAGGAATTTAAAATAAATTGGAGTTTAATTATTACCCTACAGCATAATGCAAGACCAGACAATCTGTGTACAGCATCATTACAAAGGTAATTTTGAAGCAACTGCATGTTTAATAACTATTGTATCTAGCTGAAAAATCAGATTCATTGCATACATGATTTTTTTCCTGCAGGGAGGTCAGAATTCACTTATGATATAGTGATATTGCCCCAAAGGGACATATTACCAGTGTCTCTTAGCAGAGAATCACATTACAAAGTTGTGAACTATAAGTTGTGTAGAAAATATTAAAATGTTATCCCACATTAAGCAGCTCTCAAGATGTCTTAATATGTAATGATTACTGAAAACAAACACTTGTCTCCTCTCTCCCTCCTAAGAGGAGATTGACCAAAAGAGCCCAATATTATTATTTGGAATCAATTTTTTTATTTTTTCTCCACCCCCCTAGGGGAAGAGCTTTTCTGGGACCTGATAAATAATATGCAATATTGTTTTTGCTTTGAAGTCACTCCGAAAATACAGAAAAGAGTTATAAATGTTTCAGTTTGGTAAATTGGTATCTGATAGGTCTTACTGTAGAGATTAATGGGTGGGTAATGTGTCTACTCTGTCTACTCATGCATGACTTAATTCAATGATCAAAAGCAGACTACATTCAACAAAATGTTAGGTAAGTTGGCTTAGCAAAACACCTTTTTCTCACTTTGATTTTTCAGTTCTTGATGTGGCTGCAGTATGTCTGGAGGCAATGCGTCTCTACTGCATTGCTGTACAGCAAAAAACATCTTGTTACTGGCTGCAAGTTATTCATCCGAACTTCTGTCATTTTCAGGGTTTCGGAAGGTTCACGAGGACAGCAGATTCTTGATTCAACATATGGCAATGCCAGCTAAAAGACACTTTTGCTTTTTTACATGATCACAACTTGAAACTGCATCATTCATGAATATAAGCTTTCTTTCTTGCTCTGAAATATGGTCCTTGATGATGACAAGGCAGCATTTTGATGGGATAACAAAAGGAACTTTCACTGATGCCTAATTTGTATATTCTTTAGGAAATTACACACTTTTGATTTCCATGTTAGATAATATCAATATGTTACCTTCTTTTTTAAAGGAAGGAAAAGTTTTAAAAACAGTCAGTATGGCTCATGACCTTTAAATGTTTCAGCTAACTGCTGTACAAATACTAGAAAATTTTATTACTATGATTTCCCGAGAAAGATATTTAAATACAATTATATGTAACAAGGCATTTACTAATGCAAAAACCAGTGTTCTAAATCATGATGAGATCTATCTGCCTATATTAGAAATATTTTTATCAAGAACCTCAGGCTAATAAACAGAGGAATAATAAAAAAATAATCATTGTATGAAGGTCATTGGAAGGAGTTTTATATAGTCCTGGAGCTGAATGGAGGATGAAATCTAAATGTAGTTGTCAAAAATATGTAATCATTTTCTACTATATATAATTGTGTTTATTTTCAGTTTACATAAACAGGCTGAAGATAACTTGATGGAATGCTTATAATACCAGAGTAGTTTAATCGGTGCCATATTTAATAAATATTGTTTAGCAATTTGTAACATGTGAATTTAAAAGGACTTTTGCTCTTTAGAAGAACACATGGACTTAGCCTTCATAGCCATTAATATATCTGGAACATTCATTTTCTGAAGAATACCTATAAAAGAAAAATGAAAAATATATTTTAATTTTAATGCTATCTGCCAATCTTCCCCCTTTAAGTTAATAGCCTTTTTGCCAGCTTCGAAGATGAAGTGGTTTATTTCTGATTTTCTTCTTGATATGCTTTGACTAAAATTGTATTATAATTGTTCTCTTTTCAAAGGTATCAAGTTTCTTCTAAAAAAGTAGAACTTAGACCTGAGCTGGTCTGTTTTTATCTGCCTTAGTCTGTGACCTTAAACAAATATTGTATATGGAGAGACTCTTTTCTTCTCAGAAGTATTCTTTTTATAGCTGCCTGCAGACCTGTTGCACTGTGGGTAGTATTTTGAAGAGTTGCCTGAATGGAAGAACTTTAACTGTTTTGTCCCTACAAGTCTTTTAACCAGCAGATGTGATTTTCTTGGGATGTTATTAAGGACAGTACTGACATCAATATGTGGGACATCTGCTATTTGTGTGTTCACATGGCCAGCAGACCTGCAGTAAGGCTCCAAAGAATGCCGGCCTAGTGGTTAATTAATTAATGAAATAAGGGTCCCTCACACTGTTCTTTCATAACCTTCCAATGTACATGCTAAACGATTAAACTTTGTGATCCATCAGGATACACTATCCTTGAACAGGCCACATCTCAGCTGTCTGCACTCTTGTATCTCCTGCAGATTGTATTTGATCACAGATCCTAGGGCATGTAGAGGATCTTCCTATATGGCTTCTTGCCAGACACATCTTTGGTACCATCAATTCAGATTATCTTCCAGTCAGTATTCTTGTTTCAATTTTGCTATTTTGTCAAATAACATTGTTCGTAGTAATACCACCCACACTAGGAAATTATTTATTTTTCTATTTTAAAGATGTTTTAAATTACAGCAGACTCCTGTAATGACATCTGCATTGCTTTTCCCTTGATTCTTACACAGAGGCTTTCAACTGTGCCTCTGCCAATTGTAAACCCCATACTTTTGAACCCTTCTATTACATACAATGGCAACCCCCAGCCTCTTCTGCCCTGCCTGTCCCTCCTGAAGAGCCTGTAACCATCCAGCAGGGCACTCCAGGATTTGTCCCAACAGTTTTCACTTTTGTCAAAGATCTCAAATCTCTGGGACTTGGCCAAAGCTTTGGGCTGCCTTTGTTCCTTATGTGCCTTGGTATAGAAAGATTTCGGGTGGGTTCATTGTAGCCAACACCTCCTGAAGGAGGGATCCCATTAGTGCGTGTTTTTGGCACACAGTCCCATCCCTCATCCCTGGCCAGCCTGGATTTGTCCCTTTCTCCTTTCCAAGCTAGTTTAAAGCTCGATGTCAGTAGAGCAGCTGTTTGAGTAGATCATCCCATGGTCAACGACCCCCAAATTTTTCCACTATACCGACCTCAGAGCCGTGCATTGACCTGATGGATCGCCTGACTCCTATCACTATTATTCTTTATTACCAGATGAATCAAAGAAATCACATGTGTTCCTGATCCTTGTACAAACTGTCCCAAGACCCTGAAGTCTCTTTTGTTTGCCCTCAGTCTTTGTTATTTCATTTATGCCAGTTTGAACAACCAATAATGGCTAGCAGTCAGAGGGCCTCACTAGGCTGAGGAGTTTTAAGGTAATGTCCCTTGTTTGAGCCCCTGGGAGACAGCAGACTCCCCTGGGTCTGGTCTGCTATCAAGGCCTCTGCTCCCCTCAGGAGGCAGGGTCCTATTACAATTCCTCATCTTTTCCTCTGGATTCACTGTGCTGATGTCTGCATGAATTTGAACTAATGCATGAGATCTGTGGGTGCCGAAACAGACATTATTACAGATATATACACATATTTTAATTATTTTTTCCATTCATCCTTCTCTTCCCCCTGCCCAATTAATCTTTAGTACCTTGTCTCAGAATAAAAACTGAAAACATCTTAAGGAAGTTTAGTATAAAAAATAGTCATGTGCACTTAATATAAAAAACTATTTCAATTATTGAGGAAAATTTAAAAAGAGGGACTTTTGTGATACAGGTAGATGTAAACAAATTATGTGCCTTTAAGTCTGCCAATTACTCAAATGAAGAAAAACTGCTAAAATATCTTCATGCTTCAGAAGAGATTTAATGGACATATAAAAATCCTTCTAAATTTTCAGTACAGAAGTTACAGCTGTCTTGGGACACTAGTAAGCTTTGTAACTTCCTTTCACAATCTGCATGAACCTTTTGTAATAAATATCATGCTCAGTTTGTTGGCCTCCTTTCCTGTTAGGTTTTATTCTCCCACCCTTTCAAGGGAGAAAAATATTTGTGATGTACTCTGGAAATAACATATGTAGTCTGAAGAAATTACATTATGCCTATTTTGTTTTTTATTTAACCTGATTATTCTCAATATAAATTTATTTATAGAGTTTATTAGGCTCTTTTATCTCTATAACTGCATTCATTAGAATTAGGCTTATTGAGTTGTTGATTTATTTTTAAAGCTTCTTGCGAACCATTGAACTTCATAATGAAACTTCAAATAACATCTTAGAGGTTCCACTGATAAGTAGCCAGACCATTTTTCACTTTCTTTTTTTTTTATAAAACTTTAACATGTGTTTGAGGTGTATTTTATTAAATTGAAAATGTATGTTAGACATATATATTCTAGACAATTAGTAGATTGAAGATGAGTTTTAAAAAATCTTATATTCTAAAACGGGTGTGGTAAAATAAGTGTGAAAGTGCTTAAGATATTGGGAGGCTGGAAACTATTGGAAAGCTGGTTCTGTCATTAAACTCATGGATAAATCCCCTGTTATTGCTGCATTTTTCTCTGACAAACAATGTGAGTTTCAGGACCTTCAGGTTAAAATGGTTTTACAGATATTTATTTGAATGATCATTTGCCTACCTTCAATTACAATGCCAAGTTTTCCTCTTACCTTGAACACTGAGAATCTGATGTAAGAAACCATGAAACAATAGCCAGGAGTAGGAATAAGTAAAACAGCATTGTATATTTCCTGCTTCATTTATTTTTTACCTTTTCCTTTTTCCCAAGTCTTCTACCTCATCTGTGCTACAATAACTGTTCATTTATTTCTCTGGTTCTTTTCCTGATACCAAACATTGCATTTGGGCTAGTTCTGTATGGTCACTGGCAACAACCCAGAGTATGTGAAAACCTCTAATGATTTAGAAAGGAAGAAATTTTGTAAAGAGCCTAATGCTATTCAGAGCATCATTTCATTCCTGATTAGTACCAAGAAAATTTTATTTCTTTATTTCAAATGTACTGAGATTTAAATAAAATTTAATGTCATATATTTGCACTGCAACAGCAGATTGGAGCCCCACTCATGGCTAAATACCTTTTTCTATAAACCCAGAACAAAAAGAATGACTTTGTTACAGATGTGGAATTCAACAGAAATAATTTTGGACTTTTGAGCACAGACACGTTAGGTTAGTGTTTCAGTTTAAGTATGCTGTGTCTGGCTGGGATGGATTTATTTTCTTCATAGCAGCATGTATGATGGTGTGACAGGTATATTTGTGAGAAAAACAGCATTATTAGCACACGAGTGTTGTGTCTGTTGTACTGATGCAGTGTCAAGGCTTTCTCTCTTTCCTCCCTGCACCAGTCAGTATGCAGGGGTGAATAAGAAGATGGGAAGGGTTTCAGCCAGGACAGCAGACTGCCAGTGCTCAAAGGAATATCCCATACCATATGGTGCTGCGTTCATAAAAATCCAGGAAAAGAAGAATGAAGCAGGGACACTGAAGGATTAAGATCTTTAATTTCCCAAGCAACAATTATGGATGCTGGAGCCCATCTTTTTTTGGAATTGGTTAAGCATGTGGCCTGATGATGGAAAGTAGTCAATGAATTCCTTAGTTTTGCTTTTCTTGTGGACCAAGCTTCCCTTCAGCTACTAAACTGTCCTTATTTCAACCCATAGGTTCTGTTGTTTCGCCCTTACATACTCTCTCTGATTCTGCTGAAGAGAGTGAACAAGCAGCTTGGTGAGGGTCTTATCTGTCAGCAATCTTCAGCCCACCACAAGAGCCTAAATTTTTTTGATCAATGAAGCTTTAATGTGCATATTCTTAAATCAGACGATTTAATGCATGATGGTAATTATCAACTCTGTCATGAACCAGGCAAAACTTACTGTCTTCCCTGATGACACAAATCTACGTCACCACCTATTGATGGAGATAATCTGAAATGATAATTATGATATCTGCTAGAATGTTTGAGGAAACAAGTAATTTTCACATATTTAAATATATTGCCTGTTGAATTTTATTTTTCTTTAATGCTTACTAATTTTAGCCAAGATTGTACTACTCCAAAATAGAAATTTAGTAAAGTAGGAAATAGAAAGGAAACTTATTGAAATAATCCTACCAGCTAAAAAGAAAGAAAAAACCATACAGCTGCCTAAAGCATTTTTGTGCAACTGTTTCTTATACAGCAGCTGGAATACAATTTCTGTTTGTTGATATTGCAGGGTTGGTTGAATTGTAATTACAAAGCTTTCTGTAACAGGCTGCTGGAACTAATGTGTGGATAGATATCATAAAGAACTAATACTGAGGTGTTAGAAGGGATTTGACAATCCCATCAAAAGAGATAGCCTTAATCATCCACAATAACATTGCATTAATTATTAATAGAGCTAATCAGTAGTCAAAATTGCTCACATTAAATATTAATCATAAGGGTAGATGAATTCCTATTATCTGTGACAGGCACACTAACCCTATTTCTCTGTACATTTATGGTGGTTTTATTTATCTGCCAAAATAAATAAGAAACATTTCAACTGTTATTTGTTAAAAGATGGTGGAAAATATTGAATTCAGAGGTTGCTTTTTACTTACAAACCCTATTATTAGGAACAGGGAAATATTATGGGAAAGGCAGCAAACTGTTGGGAAGATATAAAAAAGTTCTTCTTTTAATATAAGAATATGTAATACTCCAAATTCAGGATTCATGCAAGCTGACAGACACAACTACCTTCCTGACACTCAACACAGGTTTGACACGGATATTTTCTGTTCAGCAGAGGTTGGTCTTGTGTTGCTTTGTGCATGCATGGTGCTCCTGCTTTGTCTGACAGACTAGAAGTGTTCAGCTGTCTGAAGTTTTCTATCTGGCAGCAGTTTTTTTGTAGGTCTAAGAAAGCAAAGCTTACCAGCTTTCATGTGACTGCCCATGTAATGCAGGGCAATGTCGTGGTACCACCTTGAAGTCACATCTTTCCAAACTCCCATCTGAGCTGTCACTAATGGGGCAAGGCCATAAGTACTAAAACACACAAACAATTTTTTTAATTGCCTTTTTTTTGTGAAAGGTAGGATTGATGAAGGACTAGATCTTGATAGCCACCTGAGAAGTGATAGATTATTTTATCATTCTAAAGAAATATTAGAGAATTTGCTGAGGCTGAAACATAATAGATATGCTAACAACAGAAGATAGCAATTTTTTGATGGGTATTAAACATACATAAACATTCATATTTAAACATACAGAAAATATCCTTATGGCATACCTGTAATAGCAAGTTTAACAGGCATAATTCTATTTCTAAATTATAAATATGGCATATATTAAATTGCATTGACTGTGTGTGTGATGAGCAACACCTCTGGTTGCTGTTGCTTTGTAGCTTAATCCAAAAGAAGATAAACATTGTAATAATTACTGTAAGTATAACCTAAAGGTTGCTGAGAGGAATAGTAATAATTCCATTATTTTTCAGTGGCTTTTGGACCCTGTAAGAATTCTGCAACTAAATATGCCTGTGCTGTGTTTGATGGTACCAAACCTGTGCAAGCATTTAAACTAGTGGATTTTAAACGCATGGACACACAGAGAAAAGGTTGGAGAGAAATTTTTACTACTGGAACAGTTTCTAAAGTTTTTCAGACAGCTAAATGATTAAAGTGGCCTTGTTCAATATTGTACACACTTGAAAAACTGGAATAATTCAACATAGATGAAAAGGTAAGAACACTTACACTTTAGAGACATTTACAAGTCTCTAAAATGCATAATTTTGATTGTTTTGTTTCTCTTCATGTAGAATTACACAACAATGAACAACTCACATATACTATTGGAGATCTAAATGTGTACTTTTTCATCAATTCTATGATTGTTTAAAACCATGTGGTAGGCTTTGTTTCAGAAATAAGATTAGTAGTGTTGGCCTACTACACCAAAAATGTTGTCATCTTGTTGCAGGGGTTCCATACTGTTGTCTCCTATCATAAAAGTTTCAGACCTTCTTGATGTTTTCTTGCGGGATGCTCCTCAGAGCACTGGCTCTTTCTTCTTCACAGGGTAGCAAACTGACTCCAGTTCCCTTCTCAACCAGCCAACCCACTCTTTTTTAGCACTCTTCTTCTCACTGGTTACAGCTGTGGCCTGTTAAAGTCACACCTGTTCCTAATCTTTGATAATTGGCCTAGCTGCAACTCCTTAGGGGTAAGATTGCTTTCTACACTATTTTTCTTATATTCTATCCCACTACAGTTCCCCCTTTTTCTTTTAATTACAGAGTTCCAGCATTTCTAGAGGGACATGTTCAAATAAATTAACATTATGACACATGCATATATTTCATTTAGAATAAATGTTCAGACAACATATTATATATATATTTCTAAGTGTTGGTTCAGTTTTGCAGCTTTTCTCAGTTTATAAAGTACTTCAAAATCTTTTATACTCATGCTTAACAAAAATTAATAGCTACAATTGATATATTTCACTAATCAATAAACACATTGTCCTGAATAATAGAACTATTCTTTTTCCAGTTCTTACAGTTACTTTAGTAAATTCTCCCCTTCTTCTTACTTTTCCTCATGCAGTTCTCTACCCAGATCACCGTGGGATCATGTTGCTTAATGTTTAAGTCTTCTTTCCTGAATCACCATGGGATCACATTGGTTGATACTTAAGTCCTTTTACCGAATCCACAGGGTCATATAGTTTAGTATTTAAGTCCTTTTTCCTGAATCCACCAATTGTTGTCATCTTGTTGCAGGGGTTCCATACTCTCATCTCCTTCTTGCAAAAGTCTCAGACCTTCTTAGTGTTTCTAGTGGGCAGCTGCTCAGAGCACTGGCTCATTCATCTTCACAAGGTAGCAAACTGACTCCAGTTCCCTTCTCATCCACCCAACCCACACTTTTATAGCATTCTTCTTCTCATTGGTTACAGCTGTAGCCTGTTAAAGTCAGGCCTGTTCCTAACCTTTGATAATTGGCCCAGCTGCAACTCTTTAGGGGTAAGATTTCTTTCTACACTATCTTTATTTTCGTATATTCTATTCCACTACACAAAAATATCTATGATTTGTGTTTAAACAGAATTTAAAATTTCAACTTTAATATGGATCACAATTGAGTTACAGAATTTTGTGGTGTTTCATTATATATATTTTGAAAAGTTCTGTTAATTATAATCCTGACAGGGTAAACTAAATTAATTTTTTTTAAAATTATATATATATATATATGTGTGTGTGTGTATGTATATGTACACATACTATAAAGTAAATTTTCCCAGTTTAATTATGCTGATCTACCAGGAGAGGAAAACAATCCTGAAATGAAAGCAAATTCTTACACCAAATATAAGGCAATTTTGAGTCTAAGGAGGTGTGAAGCACTAAGGCATGTGCTTTTTGTAACTCCTGTATGGGCTGTGGTTCAGGCATCAAGAGACAAAAAAGGCAGCACAGCAGTTTGGAATTGGCGAACAGACATTGAAAAAAAAATCAGAAGCTGAAAGAAATGGAAGAGTATCTGTTTATCTACTTCCACTGTTTTCCTCTGCTTTTGTTTACATGTGTGTTCCTAAATAAAGTACATCAGAGGCTGCCATGAATAATTCATACAAGATGATCTGAGTACCAATGTATTTGTACAGCAAGTAATCACAGAAAAATATGAATGAATGTCTACAGTTGTTATCTCTGTGTTGTGTCTGCATAATCAAATTCCATAATCAGAGAAAAATTGAAACAATTACATAAAACATGCTGAGAAAAATGAGGGTAGAAATTAAAAAAAATCATATCAGCAACAGGGGCTCTGAGCTAGGAATAAGAATGTAGCTGTGAAATCACTCACAGGGAACTATTGTAGAATATTGGATATGTTTTGCCAACTTTCAGACAACACTGAAACACAGCAAGTAGAAGCTTCAAAAATTACTTTCTTTCCAGCACTGCAAAAGCAAAAATTTTCACTTTTTAGGACAGAGGCAGCAGATTAGCATAGAATGTGTTTGCTAACTAGGGTTTAGTGTATCATTTCCAACAGCGAACAGAAAATGTCTTTTTGTTTCTTCCTTTCATGAGAAATGTCAGTTCCATCACTGACTAGTCTGTTGAAGTTTTGGAACAATTCAAAGTCATAACTGAACAAAAAAGAAGGACTGATACAGCCTGGGTCTACAGAGACCCTGCTCTGTAGCCACCATGATAACAACTGAGGGCCTTTTCTTCATCCTTTTCTATTATAGGGAGAGCATAAATCTACCACTGGTGCCTTTATCACACATCTGAAGAAGTATCCCTACAGAAGAGTAGAACATTTTCCATACGGTATTGAATCAGTTAGGCTCCTTACACATGCCAGGAATTCTTATAGATGACTTAACAGCTGAACTGAATAAAAATTTAGAACCAAAGCTTAATATTTGAATGAATTCTTTTGATGTGAGCTTTTTTAAAATACTAAATTTTAAACTGCAGACTTGAAAAATCTTCAAGTTGCATCTTTAAAATGCATACTAAAAAGCCTTAAACACTGTGAGAATATTATTTATCCCATGCAATAAGAATATTTTCAAATGTTGGAAACTCAGATTAATTTCAAGGTAGTAAAATCCAACACACAAAGTTACTATGGAGTGCATTGTGAATTTTCATCATGAACTCCAGCAAACCAATCTAACTGGTGGAGAAGCATCATCTCAGTCCTATAGGAGTTGCTAAGTTTTGAAATTTGAGTCAAGTCCCAGACCTGTTCCAATCCAAGTAACAAGTGACTGACAGATGCTTATGGGAAAAAGAGATACATATATTAAATGAAAAAATAATTATTAAAAATTTTTTTCCTGTCTAATGGAAACATTTTAAATGGTTCTGTCTTAAACCAGTAATGTTCTCCTATTGTTCTGGGCACTTATCAGCTTTAAATTTAAGTAGATAGCACAATACCGTGTAAAAGTCAAATAAACAAAACACGTCTGTTGCTAAGACTGCCATATGTCCTAGAGCACTTCCAAATTGCCGCAGCAGACACCCTGCAACATGCTTGTTCTCCTTAATGTTTAAGTCCCTGTCCACTCAATGCAAGTGTTTGTAAAAGTTGAAAACCAGCTGTCTGAACTGAACACAGCTCTCCAATTTCATCACAAACTGAACACAGCTGTCCGATTTCATCACCTGGTCCCAGGCTGGATGTAGGCTTTTGTGGCAGCCCAATAATTGTGTTGTTTCTAGGCTGCCTTCCTTTTCTTGCTGTTGGTCAGCTTCCCTGGCTCCTGAGTCTGGGAGCTCTGCCCTTTCCCAGGCTGGTCTGCCGCCCGTACTGAGCTCCGGCGGGGCGGCTCCGGGCAGGGGAGAGGCACCTCAGCTCGGTGATGTCTTCAGACTCAGTTCAGAGAAGACAAGCCTATGCCTAAAAGGGAAGAAACTAGAAGCTGCAGGCAAAGCTAAGTACCTGCTCTGCATCTGGATGGTTCTCTGAAGATTTCCACACACTATCTAGATGGTTTTTCATTGTAAATGGTATCCCAAAAGAGGAAGAGCTGCCAAATTGGTGAAGTATCTCCTCTAGACTCAAAAAGCAGGATATTTTCAATGTTGAATTAGGACCAGACGTTCTACATGAATAAAGAGTCGTCTAAGCATCAAGTTATAACAATGTTTTTCCATTATTACTCTGACCACAAGAAATGTTTATATAATTTACAGAAACTAGAATAGATTCAGAAGGTCTGACTGACAGACATCCTGCATAAATGTTCTGGATTCTGAAGGTAGAGTGTTATTCTGGGATTTGCACTCTTTATTTTCTAAATCTTGTCTTTGGGGGAAAAGCAAACAAAGAAACAAACAAAGACATCAAGAAAGCAAAATAAACCAAACTAAACAAATCTGCCTCCCCCCTCCCCACAACTAAAAAATCAGCAAAACCTGAACAATAGAGAAGATTTGATATCATGAGAGAGTTCTATAAGCACTGCACAGTCATTAGTTCCTCTTGGATTTCCTTTTGTATCTTTTTTAGTGAGGAAAATAACACTTTTTAAACTCAAAATGTCTTAGATTTTAAAATTCTGACTAAATATTTTTATGTGGTACAATAACAGAAATTTAATAATGGCAAAGTATTTTAGCTTCCCCAAATATTGGAGGATTTGTTTCCTTTTTTTTTTAATTTGACAGTATAATAAAAATCAATTCTTCCTAGATTTTCATCTTGGTGGTTTCAATGGCTAGTGTTGCTAGAAATAAATCCTGTTTCCCTTCATAATCTGATATCTTAACTTGCTATATCAGTAACTATATTGTGTTCTCAGCCTACACCCTTGCTCTCTGTTACACAAGTCACAGGACTGAATACTCAATTAATTCAGAAATTATTCCTATCTGACTCATTGCCTAACTTAATTAATTTTCTGCTAGGGTAATTAATCCATTCTTCAATGGCTTGTCTACTGATCAGAGTAATTGCTGGGCTAATTTTGAGTCAGTTTGTCTACTGGTGTACTTTTTTCCTTTTAAAAATATTCTTGATTCATTTTCTAACCATGTATTATTTGTAATTATTTCCTAAATTATTTCTGTACTTCCCTGAGCTTTGCCCCACAAAACAGAGGTTTAAATTCATTGGAACATTATGGGGAAAAAAAGAAAGGTCGTTTTTTTATACTTGTCACACGCAGAATTTAGAAATTGAGACCAGTAGGACAATAAAGAAACCTTGGTGGAGTGAAGAGCATTTTCCTTTGTCAACAGCAAAATGAAACTCCTGTGATCACTTGAGGGGCTCTGTACAAGCACCATTTATCACTGTCCAATATGTGCTGCCCAGCAGATGTGGACTGTGTCACAAGCCCCATCCAGGTCTCAGGCATTAGGGGCACCACTGCCAGTCTGCTTTAGTCTCCGTATAGAAGTAGGATCAAGTTTGCATAGTTAAATTCTGAGATATCTAGCTCATTTTTAAATCCAAAAGGGAAAGAAAATTCACAAATTTCTTACACTGTCTGTCTCTGAATTTCAGCAGTGCAGCATTTCGACATTTTCCCTTAATATCCAACCTACATTTTCTGCAGATAAGATTAACAACTCATTGTTTTTTCAGCTTTGTCAGTAGAGAAAAAATTATTATCATCCCCTTCCCACTGGCATTTTACATGGTCTATTGCTTGTCATATCTATGCTCAACTGTCTCTTTTCTAAGACTAAAGGAAACCAGCAATTTTAATCTTTCTTTGCAGGCAGGCAGGTCATAATTTCCAATCTTTTAGCACTTTTTTATTTCCTGTGGATTCCTTCCAAGTCACCATTATCATTAGTAACACTTGTTCTGTAAACTTTGTTACTTCAGCCAAGGCCTCAAAAATCCTAAATGACTCAGAAAAAGTCTTTCCAGAGTGAAAGCTATACATTTAGAAAGAAAAGGCATCACACTACTACATTTAGTTTGTGATCCAATAGATTCCCCTGAACATCCTATACAGCTGCCTAGTCATTTATTTCCCTCTTTCTTTGTCCTTTTTTGTGCACCCTTCTACTGTGACTGACATATCAGTTCAGCTGTTCTTACATTTGTCTTTACTGAATTTTGTCTGAGTTCAATCCAGCTCTTCAGTTTATTAAAATTATTTTGATCATATTCTCTGGATTCCTTGCACTCTGTCCCTGCAGAATTAACAATTCTCCTGGTCTTTCATCATGCAAATCATTAATGAAAATACTAATGGGACAAAGGCATACCTCTATGGGATGCCATGTTCAGTTAGTTCACAGTTTGATGATGAATAATTGAAAAATTTCTTTGACTGTAGTTTTCAGATGTACACCTACTACATCTAATTCAAATCTCCTAATTTTCTGATGAGATTATTGCACAGCAGTCATCAAAGTTCTAAATTTATTAAATCTACATATTTTCCCTTTATCTACTCTGCAGTTATTTTGGTGCAAAAAACCAGACTTATTAATAGAGCTTTGAATAAGTCCAAGTTTTCTGTTTTATATGACTAATTTTTCTTCAACTTATTTTCAAATTTATGACATTTACATGTTTTCTAGTATCTTCCCACATATTTTCTTGAATTGCTCAGGTTCTCATCCCATTACATGATTCTTGAATGAAAGTTGCTACAATTTTTATTCTCTCAGTTCTACATTCCTAGTGTTTGCAAAAGATTGGCATTAGTATTTAAAGTACTCTATCTAGTTTCATTAATACTTCAGGTTGAAAGTTGCAAGCCCAGATTTCACTTGCACAGAAATGTTGCATAGATGTAATTGATCAAAACCAGCCTCCAGAAGTTTTCCTGTCTGAATCTCCACTCAGGACAGTTCCAAATTGTTTGTATCATCTTGTTCATGGCCTTGTTCAGTTTAGTTTTGTCTATCTCCAAGGCTGGCCTATTCTTATTTTGGACTACCCTGATAGTGAGAGTAGTTTTCTGATGGAGTTTCCCATACTGAAGGATGAATCTGTTGCCTCTGACCTTGTTGTGCATCTCTTAAAGGTTCTGCCTCCATCTTTACTTCATTCTCCCATGAGGTAGATGCAGGAATGGCCTTTTCTGCTTCTCCTCTTCTCTAGGCTAAACAGGTCCAAGTCTTGCAACCTCTCACCATATGCCATATGCTTCCGTCACCTACTCTTCCTCACTGAACTTGCCTGAAATGTCAGTCTCTCTTGTAGTAGGGTACCTCAAGATGGACACAACCCTTCAGATGTGGTGCAACAGAGCTGAGAGGAGGAGAATAATCACTTGCCTTGAGCAGCTGGTTTTCATCTTGCTAATTCAAACCAGGATGCAGTTAGATGTGTTTTAGATGAGCAGAACGCTGCTTCATTTCTACTCTGATAGTTTTTTTCCACACTATTAATGTTTAGCTACCTGGATAAAGAGGATCTTTCAGTAATTTTTTACCCCACAGTCATTCATTAATATTATGGAGCAATGAGTGGCTTATTATGTCTCCTTAAAAGCGTCCAAAAAGGAGACATTACACAACCCCTCTATCTACCATTGACCATTACAACCTCACACTCAAAACCCTTTTCTGGTTCAAAACTCTATAAATAATAGACTTTGGTGCCTTGAAGACCTTTCATACTAAAGCCAGAAGAGGCAAACTTGAGGGAAAGAAAATCACTTGGCTGTGAAGATACAATTCAAGTGTTCTTCATTCTTCAGTCCTAAGCACTATGGCATGGGGAACCCTTGCCAAACTCTTTACATATCTTCTTGTTTAATTAATTTGTTTGCATCCTAAAAACTGACTGTGTTATTTGTTGACTTCTAATTTAATAAATAAACTATTTTATTCATTCCTTTTGTAACTAACATTGCCATTGATATTGATACTATCTGAAGTGTCATCCTTAGTGTATCGCTTATACAAATCTTTATTCTTCATTTCCATCTAATAAGGAGCTATGATGTGCCTCTTCCTCTCCATATCTCCCATTTGCAGCAAATGTGCTTTGTTTTTTACTTTTCTCTTTATTTTTTTTTTCCTTAAAATATAACTTCCACCTTTTTACTCTTCTCCCAAGATTTGCTAAAATACAACCCATTATTGTAGTCCTGTATTTCATATTTCTGTGTTGAACAAGTCTCTCACCAAAGTACAAGTCCTTTCTGAACACCATGTGCTCCTTAAGGATCTTTTAAACAACTTCCTCCTTATTCTGTAAATTTCTAAGCCTGTTAACAGGGAACCACATTTTATTGCTCAGGCACTGAGAACAAGCAAGTAATTTCTGGTGGAGTTTTCCATCTTGTTTTTGTTAGACATGAAAATATATTTAATGCAACTGGTCTGTAAGTGTGGTCATTATAAACAAGAATGAAAGAATCTTGACCGGTTAATGGCAATAAACCCTTTATCAGGCTGAATAGCACCATAAAAACACTTTGTTGTCTGATTGAAGACTGATTTGAGTGGGGGAGGACTAAGGTTTTGGATATTTATTCCCTGATGAGACAGGTTGTGCCTGACATGTTGAAATCTCTTCTATCATCTCTTACTAATTCACATGCTTTCAACTATCTAGAAGCTTCCAATCTACATGATTTTGTTTTATGTAGCATTAAAACCAAGATATTTTGAAATGTGACTTAATTTCTAGACATTGTGCAATGCAAGACGTAAGTAAAAATGAATGACTTTTTCCTTTCTCTAATGGTACTTGAAAGATGTGCATTCTTTATCATATGCTATAAAAAATAGATATAAATTGAAAATGCATCCAGCAAGGAAATAAAATATTTTTTTGTAAATTTTCAGAGAAAGATGGCAGACCTCAGGTTCTCTTCCATGAGCAGTTTTAGATTTCTTATATTTCATTAACTTCAACAAATCTAAGTTCTGCATTTAGTAAACTGGTGTTTTGTGGAATTTGACATTTATAACACATAATGGTTTATATTTTAATACAGAAATAGTCACAGAAGGTCTCAAAATAATGGAATTATTTCTCCTTACAATGCAATTCATTTTCCAGAATAGATAATTATAGTGTTTTTCTTCTATGCCTGTAATAAAAAATTACATGGGCCTCATTTTCCATCCTATTAAATGACTAAATGAATGGACAGCTCTCTGATTTTATCAAGCAGAATATATTTCATCTGCTTTCTGTGAAAAACACTTGAGCTCTTTTACAGACTGGCAGGTCTCATCGAGTCTTTCTCAGTCTGCATTTTCATTCTGATCCTGTAATGGGTTATGACTGGGCAGATGCCCTGTGCAGCCCATGAATTTGATTTGCAGGATCAAAGCTTAATGAGAGATAAGTGGAATGATTCTTCTGTCTAACATAAATTGCCAGTTTTTCTCATGTTTCTCACATACCTTTCCGGGTAGATCATCTGAAATTGTTAGGGAGGCACACAAAGCAGAGAAAGATCAGAAAGATCAGAACACAGAAAATGACACTGTCAAAGCCACTCTATAGTGGTCTGAGAGCACACATTCAAATCACAAATTGCTATGAAATGAGGAGAAAACTCCAGTCAAGAAAACCCCAGACAAAAAACCCCAAACAATAACAATCTCCCTAAAAAGAACACATACTCAATCCATAAACTAACCCTTCCAAAATCCTTAATATTTTTCACAATTTTCTATGAAATTATGAGCTCACTGCAGAGACATATAGATAATTAATCTTATTTTACATTATTTCCTGGTCAATGACTAGAACTTCCATAATGATTCTAAGTAGCATATTGCATCAACACAAGAAAGCAACAGGAAGAAACTACAAATGGTTTATATTAAAAATTATATCCAAAAGCTTTTTTTTAAATTGTAATTGGAGACAGATGTCTGAGCTGGCATAACTCCACAGGTTTGATTTCTGTGGAGCAGCTGAACACAGGCACAGCTGAATTTCCACTTTCAAAGTTCTCAAACATTTTCTGTATTTTCATGTTAAAACAGAGAAAGGAATTACAAGTAATAGTTGCTGGATTTCTCCTGTCAGAAAAAGTAACTCATATATAAATGTTAAAGTTTGCTGAGCTTGGATCTAATTACCTGTTGAGACTGAAATGTGAAGCTAGCAAAGGTTATAAAGTAATGGTAATTACTGTGCAAGGCAGTTCTTTTTATGAGGAATCATTCAGCTTGCTTCAGATAATAAGAGACAGAGAAAGAGAGAGAGAGCCAAGAGAGACAGAGCAGAAAGATTTGGATAGATTAGAGAAGTAAAAACACAGACAAAAACTGAAGAAATGCTAAAAATAATAATAAGACATTTGGAAATAAACACCCTTATGGAAACTGAATTGCCATATATGATAGCATGATCACAAATCAGAAATGATAATGGCCATTATTATTACATAGGAATTCAGACTCTTTAGCCAACCTCCTTACTGATGATGACATTCTCCTCCCTTAATGTTCACCATCGAGTCTAAGGCTAGCTATAGATGTTCCCGAACCCTATAAAACAATGAAGAGACACAACAAATGTCCAGAGGCTGATTCCCTCTACCAGTCTTCAAACTGAACCTTAGCATTAGATGAAGGTGATGAGCTTAAAATAGTTGCTTATATTTTAGGAAGAATAGAATAGAATAGAATAGAATAGAATAGAATAGAATAGAATAGAATAGAATAGAATAGAATAGAATAGAATAGAATAGAATAGAATAGAATAGTATAGTTCAGTTGGCAGGGACCTGCAGTGATCATCGGCTGCCTGACCACTTCATGGCTGACCAAAATCTATTAAAAAAAAGACCATTATTAAGGACACTGTCCAAATGTTTCTTAAACATTGACAGTTCTGGGGATTTAACCACCTTCATAGGAAATCTGTTTGAGTGTTTACCGCCCTCTTGGTAAAGAAATGTTTCCTAATGTCCATTCTGAACCCTGAGGTTCAGAATAGTTCATCTTTGAATCCTTCCCACTCATCCTAGAGCACATATCCACTGCACTGGATACCAGGGAGAATTGCTTAGAACTTCCCTCTTCATGTTCCTTAGTCTCCTTTGCTGCAAACTAGATGAGTTCAAAGTCCTCAGCTGCTCCTTACAAGACATTTCTTCCAGTCACTCGCTAGCTTTGTTGTCCTCCTATGGATGCATTTAAGGACTTTCACACCCATCTCCAATTGTGGGGCCCAGAACTGCACAAACACTGGTCAAGGTGAGGCTGCACCAACTTTAAATACACAGGGATAATCCCCTCTTTAGCCCAGCTGGTGGTGCTGTGATTGATGCACAGGATGCAGTTTGCCCTCTGGGCTGCCAGGGCACACAGCTGGCTCCCACTGACGGGCTGTCCCAGATCCAGCACTCCCAGACTCCTTTCTGCAGGGCAGCTCTCCAGCCACTCGTCTCTGAATTTATACTGAATTTATTTATGCTTGATGCTATTCTATCCTAGGTGCAGAATCCACCATTTGTTCTTGCCACTAAGGATTGCTAAAGCTCCTATCTGTCTAGATACCTCTACAAGTCATCTTGTCCCCCAAAAAATTCCACTCTACCATAATGTATAAAGAGATAGACAGCCTTACCTTTTAGGTTTTCAATCTATATAAACAAGATAAATAACAAATTAATGCAGAATGGAATGGTGTTCTCCTTGCATGCACATTAACAACAGATTGATAATGAGAATTCTGTCTGCTGGGGTCAGTGTCATGAGTCTTGTGTAACCACTTAGTAGACCCACTGATATTGGTTTTCTAACATATATTCAATTTACATGTAATCTACCTCAAAACACAGCCAATAAAATATTTGAAAAATATTTTATTCTTCTATTTTCATTATTAAAAAAAGTATAAATTTACTATATGAAAGACAATACTGCAAGCTAATCAGAGTGGCTAAGTGGATGTCTTTGGAAGAATTAGTTTGCCATTTCATGTCCATAATATTCAGAAGAGTTTTTTTCTGAGAGGTAAAAATATCCAGATTTTTAATAATCTCTAAGAAGAGAGTTTGTGAGATAGGTGGCTATAGTCAATATCTTTATCTACATGCAAGGATGTGATTTTAATAGTGCTTCAGAGAGGAAAAGATGTTTTGTGTATAATGCAGGTTGGGTCGGAGATCTTTATGGCTTACATTCTACTGGTCTCCCACTTAACAAGTACATTCAAGGCTTAAGGGAGAAACAGGTGAAGTAACCTTAGGGTTTTGTGTTATCAGTACTCTCCTGCTGGATAATTTAAAGCCGCCCTTGTTCGCGTCTGTGTGTCCCTTCTGTGTCTATAGGGAGAAATTCCCTAAACAAGTATGAGACTCATGCCATGTTACAGTATTCTCCTCTGGCCAGGAGACAGATATTATAAATGAGCATCTTTTGATTGACTTGGAGAATTGTATGGAATTGCATATGCTATTATGTGAAATTAAATTAACAAGCCTAAGGGCTAAACCCATTATGTCTTAGTACAGAATGCTAAGTACAACTACGCTAGACTTGAGTGCATATAATGAGTAGATATATGAGCATTGTTTTTCAGAATGGTGTCAAGAAAAGTCTACTTGCAAAGTGACCAGGGAGTGATTTCTGTGATAGAGAGACAAAAAACAGCTTAATGATGCAGCATGTTCTAAGAAATATGCATCTGTTCAGTATGTGCTATGTGAAGTTAGTTTCTTCCTACAGGCAGGATATAAGTTTTTCTGATGATTTTTTATACTTGCAGAACAAGATGGTTCAGGTATTACCTCAGAATAACTGAAAACCATCACTGCTATTTTTTCAGTGTATTCTTGCATTGCGGGTTTCTTTTTAGACTGATGGAGAGGTTAATATAATTAGAAATATACCTAAGATAAATGTTTTTTTCATTTGTCTTTGAACACAGTCTCAGAGCCTAAGTCTGTTAGTAAATAGGCTATGTTTAAAACTCAGTTCATCATCCAAATGCCACTGACATGGTAGTAAGCTATGTTTTGCATTTGTGCTCAAACTGCATAACTGAAATATAGATGTATTTTTGTTATTGCTGAGCAGCTCCTGCCCTCTGCCAAGGACCTTTTTGCTTCTTGTACTGCCATGCTTGCAAGGAGGCTTGGGTGCATGGGAAACTGGGAGGAAACACAGCTGGGACGGCTGACCCTAAATGACCCAAGGGATGTTTCCTACTGTATGAAGCCATGGTCAGCTCATAAGACTGGGGGAAGAAGGAAGAAGGCTGTAACATTTGTAGTGATGGGGTTTATGTTCCAAAGTAAGCGCCACATGTGATGGAGCTGAGCACCTGCCTGCTCATGGCAATGATCATATTCCTTGTCTTGTTTTGCTTGTGTCTTTTGCTATACCTGTTAAGCTGTCTTTATCTCAAAATATGAGTTCCTTCACTTTTTCCTTACAGTTCTCTTCCATCCCACCAGTGTGGGAATGAGTGTCTGTATTGCACTTGGTTACTGGCTGGGCTTAAACCACAACCCACCCAGGTCAGCCCTTCAGCCCCCTTTGGCTTCAACCCTGCCATTCATGCCCACTGCAACAGTGTTCATTCCCTTTATATTTTTAACCTTTTAAGTCAGCTGCCAGAAGTATCTTACACTTTTCCTGCAAATATAAAAACCTGAAGAGTTTTTGATTGCCAAGCTCCTCTTTAAGGTGGTCAATGCCTGGGACATGGTGCCTTTCCCAATAGCTGCTTCAAGTCATTAATAGATCCTCTAAATCCATTAGATCCACAGTGGAAGAGCTTCTCCTTGCCAATGAAGAAAAAGACTATGTTATGTAGTATTTTTATTTATATCTATTTTTATATTTATATTTTCTCTACTGTCCTTTAAGCAATGAAGTAACTTTCAGAGCAATGGCAGCCAGGGTTTGGGATAGTATATTTTGGGAAAAAATATTTTTTAGTTGTTCAAATGCCTGTTCTAACTTCAGATATTTGTCTTAGGGTATCATATGCATTTTATACATTGAAAGAGAAAAAATTGTTTATGAGGAAGAGCTCTGAGGCTGATATATTTATGTGCACCAAAAGGATGAAGAGAGGAAGAATTAAAATGCTTTCTCACTGGAAGCTGCAGTGGGTTAGCCCCAGCTGGTAATTGAACATCAACTTGCCGACAGGAGGTGGGAGAGAGTAGGAGAAATGAGGCTGAGAAAACTCCTGGGCCAAGATTAAAGAAATGAAATCACTTACCAAGTAATAGGCTCTGTTGTGAGAGTGCACCTGGAGTACTGAGTACAGTTCTGGTGTCCCCAACATAAGAAGGACATGGAACTCTTGGAGCAAGTCCAGAGGTGGGAGATGAAGCTGATTAGAACGCTGGAGCACCTCCCTGACATGCTGAGAAAGTAGGGTCTGTTCAGCCTGGAGAAAAAAAGGTTGTGTGGGGACCTCACAGCACCTTCCAGTATCTGGAGGGGGCCTTTACGGGGTTGCTGGAGAGGGAATTTTTGTTTGGAATTGTGGTGACAGGACAAAGAGTATTGGGTACAAATTTTAAGAGGGTAAATTTAGGTTAAATGTGTTCTTCCTAGTGGAAGAAATTTTGTACTTTGAGGGTGGTTGGACACTGGAACATGTTGCTCAGAGAGGCTGTGAATGCCCCAATCCTGTCACTGTTCAAAGCTAGGCTGGACAAGGCCTTGAGCAACTTGGTCTCGTGGGAAGTGTCCCTATATATGGCAGGGAGTGTTGGGACTAGATGATTTTTAAGGTCCATTGCAACCACTTGTTGTTCTTATGATTCTATACTGTCATGGGTAAACCAGATTTGACTTGGAAAATTTAACATCATTCAGCCAGGTAGCATAAATATTTACTTAATAGTTTGGTTATTGGGAAATAAACAGACTAAATAAAGAGACAATATTTTAAAACTCTTAAGAGAAAGCACCTTTTCTTCCCACTTTCCTGACCTCAACTTCACTTCAGACTTCTCTCTTTCCCCCTTCCCAATAGCTATCCAGTTCACTACATCACTCTGGACACCTCTCCTACCCCTTCAGAGAGGCAGCATTGGTGCAGAAGGTCAGGATCAGCTGTTTCTCTCTGCTGCTCCTTCCTTCCCACTTTTTACCTATGGTCTGGCACGGGTGCTCCATGGGCCATAGTCCTTGCTGGGAAGTATTTCCTACGGCGTCAGTGTTTCCTGGAATAAAGACACAAAACTTTCCAAATGGTATAAAGAGTGGTAATATAAAAATAAACTCTTCAATGAAAGCTTTCAGGTGCACAAATATGGCTCTGCACATGCACAATAAAGGATTTTCTACAGTTTTTACCGGGTTAATTAATTAGTATATTTAACAATTACATCCAATTAACAAGTACATCCAATAGGAGATCAGTTGTCCCAGCAACCCACCCTTGAGTCAGGTGGAGTTGGTCCAGGGGCTTCTTTGCCCCATTTCTTGTTATATCTCTTGAGTTCTGGTGGAAAACAAGATGTTCTTGCCAGAATTTTTCTTCTAATAATAAGACCAAACAGAATGTTAAAAATATGTTAGTAAACATTAGCTTATCATGAGAAAGGGCAGGAAAAGTACTAGAAAGTACTAGTATGACATCCCATTCCCCCCTTACCAGAAAAAAAAAAAAAGTTAAAGGGACATGCTCTTAGGATTTCCCAATCAAGTGATTTGACTCTTTTATACAAAGAGATGCTCTGTAAATCGAAGTAAATAATGGGGCCTAATGTGGCAACAAATGTGCCAGGAGTAAAGTAAGGAAATAAAGTTTTATGACGATTGCTATACCATCAACAAATATTTCAAAATGGAAGGCAGATGATTCACATAAATAGGATGGAGAAATAAAACTTATTTGATTTTGTAGAGAATACTGTAGTATTAAGTTGTTCTACAATTTCATAAAGTGACTTTTTACAATTTTAAAGCAAAATTTGAGCATTGTTTACAGGTAATATACCTATATAAATACAGGAAATGCACAAATTGGTATTTATGAAAACTTAATAGTGCATTCTATTTTTTTCATGGTTAGTCATGCCTACTCTGTATAAATTTTCACCCTTTTCTGTGGCATCATTATCAGCGCAAATCTAGGGACATGAAATTCGGCCCTTCTGGCTTCCAATCACTCAACTGGGGTCAGAATTCTACCCCTCACTTCTATTTCAAAGAGAGTTAATAAGGACAGAAGGTTTAGGCTTTAAAAAACTGAGCTGGAATATTACCTCTAGAAAAATTCCAATTAAAGTTAAAAAATAGTGGTCTGAAGTTTATTAAAACTTTATCTCAGTTTGAGGCAATTGTGTGAAGTATGTGAGAAAGAATTCTTCTAGATAACAAAATATTGACACATCTTTATTTGCCACTCATGAGTTTTGAATCTTCCTCACAGTATCCATCTCCCCAGATCATTACTCTCATCTATTTTTACCTTCTCAAAGGACTCTATCTCACCAGGCACCATAAGAAAATGATAAAGTTTGTAGGGTCAGTTTGCTTCCTGGATAAAAGCTTGGGGAACAAAGAGGGGTGCTACAAAATGCGTATAAGCTGGTGTTCTGTGTATGTGCGTGGGTTGTTGAAGGTAAATGAGGCATTATGCTGAAATTCAATAGCACAGAGGTAAGTCACTGACCTACCTGCACAGACACTGAGTACTGGAGAAAATGGATATTTTTAAATGAAATTATTTCAGTGAAGCAGTAACCTGTAGAAAAATGGGGTGCAAGAAAGCTGTACAAGACTTCTCAATTTACAAGTATTCTTCATTGCAAAGACACCTTGCTGCTCAATGATAAAAACAAAATTGTAAGAGCAAAATTTTTTTTTAATCTCATGATACTTATTCTTTATTTTGTTTTTGGTACAGGAGTATAGATTTTGTGAAATTATGAAGCCAGTGATATAGTTTTAAGGGACTCAGTGTATAGAAGGATAAGGAAACCTTCAAAACCATATAATCTGAGTCACACTGTGGCCTCCCTTCTAATCATCATTTCTGTTCACTGCAGTGTAAATGTTAACATGCAATTCATGCACACAAGCAGTGCACAGATTTTACTCACTCAACACTTCTGGTAACTGCTATTGATCCCAAGCTCAATGACACCAGTGGAGTTACTTCAAGGGATGCTTGGTCAGCTCCCGAGCTGCTGACTGCTCATTCCAAGCAAGAAAGCTTTCTGGTGCCAGAAAAAGGTAGGACCTAGCTGAAACATGTAAGGCAAAAAAAATGTCTCTGCCCTTGACATGCTATCTGCCTCTTCCCTCACACCAGCCAGGATGTGATGTGTACTGGTAAAGCACCCCGATGACAGATTTCAGTCCAGATACAAAAGTATTTTTTCCTTCCCACACCTTTTTTTGGTCCTTGAAGCAATACTTCTGCTCAAATGTCTAAAGCACAACACATTTTATTTCAGATACCACACAGACTCCACAATTTCCGTATGCCATGCCAAATACTGTGGGGTTTGGGCACCCAAGGACTTGACTTGTTGTTATCTCTTTATCGTCCTGAGCTGCCTTGTTCTAGTTAATGTCCAAGACAAGATATTGCATCAGTCTGGGCTCCTGGGGAATCTAATTACTTGTGTCTTAAGATTCTAGGTGGAAAAGTAAATCTTTGTGCCCTACTCAGAAACTGAAACCCATCCCCACAAAACCATGTAGATGTCCCACTCACACTGGTGCAGGAAGAATTTAAGCACTAATGAACCTTTGTTCACCAAGCCATAAATTGGAATGAATATTTCATTTTTCATTGAAATCTGAAAACGTTACCATAAGAATTTAATTCTAATAAACGTTTCAAGAAAATTTCATTTTCCCTGTGATATCATGGTAGTAAGGAGATGCAGCTAATTTTCTATAGACATTATACCCTAAAATGCAGCAAAATTAATCTGAATTCTTTATGGTTAGGTGTGAGTAATTACAGCAAGATATTATGTATGTACCATACAGAACATTTCAGTAAATAACACATAAACACTAAACTGTAAAACCAAAAAATATTACAGGCAATGAAACCAGCTATGAAAGCTGATTCAGATAAAAATGTTTCATTATCCTCTAGGATCTTTCTATTAGGTTTTTCGTCCCACAGCTCTCAACCATGTCCAATTTAGAGTCTGCTGAGGGTGATTTTAGGCTCTTTGCTACATTTCAAAAATCAGCTTCACATGTGCTCCCAACAGGGGCCTTCATAGAGATCTGAATACAGTTTTTATCTGTACAAGCAAAAGCTTGAAAAAAAATATCCTAACTTAAAAATGTAACAGAAACAAAACAGTATAGGCAAAGCAAGAATCTGATTGTCCCCTAGGGTTAATTGATGTTTAGAACTCGCAACAGGAAAAAAAAGAATCCTAATGTCTTTTAAGTAGGACACTTGTCTGTGATATGGTAAAATTATTAATCTACTAAAGTCTCTATTGATATGGATACTAATTTTCTAGTTGTCTTAATGCTGCTTCAGTGATAGGGTTGGCGTCCTGTGTTGGTAGAAAAGTGACATCTATTATCTAAGGGATTTAAAACAATTTAATTGGGGGGATTTTTTTTTTCTCACCCTTAAAATAACTAAATAAAAAAAGCTGAAAGCTTCTGATAAAAGGAAAAAAATAAAACCAAGACACACCTTCAAGAAATTACCTCGTGTTTAAAGCATATAAATCTCCTTAATATGGCTTCACAAGGGCATCTCACTGCCATTAGCCTGTAACTAGGAATGATGGTGCAAGATAGAAAAAGAGAAATAACTTTATTCTTTGCAGTTATTTTTTATGTTTTCTCAGTGTAAAAACAGAAATTTCAGGTCACAGTCAAATGAAACGGATATATTTACAAGGTTTTTAAACCTGATCCTTGTCTGTTATATTATCTGTTATATTATTCTATCTATTTATGTGCTACCATAATAGCACTGACCACTCAGACCAAGGCCATGCAGTTGAGTAGGAAAGGAAAAGTTTAAAAGTTTATTATTTTTAAAAGGAAATATTCTCTATTTATGATGCTATACCTCTGCTCAGTGCCTTCTTGTTCAGTGAATAAAAAAATTAAACAACACCTTAGCCACATTTTCCATTTTTTGATTATAAAATAATACTTCTCACAGTTCTGCTCTCTGCATATCTGCACTTTTCAGTACCTGTAAAATTGCCTGTATTGCTTGGTTCTGGTTTTCAGCACTAGCTGAAAAATTAACCTGATTTGGTCAACCTGCAACAGAGAAAAATAAAGCCTGAGTTTAATCATGTCACCCCAAAGACAGGTGACATAATGATGGTTATTACCCAGCCATGCTGGTTTTAATGAAACTGTAGATCAGCAATGAGGAAGTAAAAGCACTCCTGGAGAGCTGTGTTTCCCTGATAGTCAACTTCTCTTCCTGCTGAGGTTGTCACTCCCAGGCGCTGTTTAAGGAACAGTTCAGATTGGATTTTTCTCAAAAATTGTTAGATAAAAATAAGAGAATTTACACATATAGATTATTTTATTTCTGTTACATTTACACATACAGCAGCAAGTACATTTGCAGTATATATGACACTTAATTTTCTGAATTTATTTTCTTCCCTCTCATTGAGAGTTTTCATTTAAGTTTTGATCAGTACATGCTTGTTTGGGGCAAAATGCTTGTTCCACAGCTCAAATTGTTGTAATCCTTTTGGACATGATAAAAATGAGAATAAGGCTGTTTCCCAATACAATTCTGTCTTCTTAGCTCCTGTTTTAATACAGCATGCTCTACAGGCTATAGTAATTTTTGCCAGTGCAGGCCCTGCTCTTCCAGCATCTTAAGGACAGTGGAAAGCAGAGTAATTACCACAGCCACTCTGCACAGGAGCTCTAGAAGTGCAGAACTCTGTCACACTCTGAATTGACATACTAGCCACTGAAGACAATATTTTTTTTACTGCTCAAGCCTTGGGGCATACTCAGTGAAAACCATAATTTAGCAGTGGAGATACTTTTCTGTAATATTCACAGTCAAGAATTTCTTTCAGCTTGCATTAAAGAAAGTAGTTTTCTTTTGTGTGAGCTGGAAAAGATTGTGCTCCAAGCCACCTACTTCAATTATAATCTGAAGGTTTGTAAGTGAAATTAGTCATCCATGGCATTGTAGTATTCCAGCACACAGATAGCTCAGGGATGTCTCAATGCCTAGGAATAGTTGCTAAATTAATAAATTAATCATGTCTTCACTTAGCTACTGCATTATATCATTATGAATTTCTGAAGTTTGTATTCCTCTTTCCCTTAATTTAAACACTTCAATTGTTTCCCATGGGCCAAAATATGAAAACAGATACCAAATCACAGAATCATAATTATCCTATAAATGAAGAACATGAAAGTTAATTGGAACTTGTTTTTACAAAATATAATGCAGTATATTCTTAGAAGACACATGATGAGATTCAGAGTGCCTGCTGTGTTAGTTAAAATGGGACTTGAAGAGACTGGCTCCGTTAGAGCAGAAAGTGATGAGAAAATCTACCTCATATTCACAAAATATTCTCCTTCCAGAGTGAAATTTCTCTTGACATCTGCATGCATAAAGGAAGTGTTTCAGAATATAAAGCTGGCTGCCAGCTTCCCAACTGAGGTATGGTAAGATTGTCAGATGAGGCAGAAGGATGTTTAAGATATGCCTAATGTCCTCTAGCTTCTGCTACTGCTTATCTTTTTTTCCTTAGGTAAACCACTGTTTTATCTAAATTATCTTTATACAAAGCATATAGAATCTCACTAGGTCTTGCTTAATATCTCTTCTTAAGTCTCAGTTGATTCAAATCTGGAATGTCCTACTCAAAAGACCATGCAATACTGAAGAAGGAGGATAGACTGGGAGAGAGTAGAGGACTTATTAGCTTACGCCAGAGGAAAACTAGGCAAGCAAGAAGTTGATTTTGCTATCCAGTGATCAGAATATTCATCTTAAAAGAGGAACAATGCCCTTGAATCTGTGAGAGATTCAGTTGGGTTTTTTGTTTTGTTGGTTTCACTTGTTCCATTTCTCTGTCTCATTTTTTTCTGAATTAAAATGCAGGCAGTCCTATCAGCCTCCTGGCTCATGGGGTGAAGTGAGATGCAGAAATTATGCTGTGTAAGCACTGCTCAGCAATAATTAAAACATTGGTGCATCATCATCACTGTTTTCAGCATGATGTGGCAGCAAAAGTTCTTTTTAAGCTTGCTTACATTTATAATACAATTTCTAATGATTTCTAATTATTTATTTCGTATTGTTCCTATTTTTCCATTTTTTAAGAAAATCTTAGTGTCTCAGGCTCTTCTGTATTGGCCATGTCATCCATTGTCCTTTTTAATAGTCAAAGTTAATCAGGATATATCCGTTAAGCCAATTAACTTTGGTAAATTATTTATGTTTTTTTATTTATGATTTATCAGGGAATAAAATCATGTGGGCCTTTTTTTTTTGTTAAGGCTTTGGTTGCTTCCTTGCTTTCTTGCTTTGGAGAGTCTTCTTCCCTACCACAAACCCCAACATCACTGAGACTGGAATCTGGAGCATGAATCTTAAAACACACCTCTAATGGATAATTAAAATATCCAGATTACAAATATTTGACAAGATTTTGCCAGTTGTTCCAAGTCTTAAACAATATTACTCTTAAAATGTTACAGTTTGTATTCAATAATAAGATCTCTGGACAACTTCTATTTATATTCCCTAATTAATTAACAAGTACAACATACATATATTTCAGAAAAAAAATCATTTTAGATTGGCACTAAAAAGGCCTTTTCAGACCCTCTGTAACAATTCTGAAATAAAAGTAAGAGATCAAGAGAGAATTTTGTGTCACATAGCATTTTAGTTTCATCCTTTTTTTTATTTGCCTCTGAAGACTGACCATAATTTTGAATTTCTGTGAGTTTTATTAAACACTATTTGACATTGCCAATTTTAGGTAACTTTACAGAGAAAACTTCCTTTTTATTATGATTAAGTTTTTGTTGAAATGTTCATTTGCTGTGGACTTGTGTAAGGTATCTTACATCTTTTCTGCTGTCTAAAAAAAAGTGCGACTTACACTTTGTAAGTGAAAATTAAACAAATGAATAGTGTCCATCTGGACCAAGTGACTTAAAATATTATAGAATTATATAATGATTTGGTTTGGAAAGGATCTCAAAGATCATCTAGTTCAACACCTCTGCCACAGACAGCGACAACTGTTCCTAGATCAGGTTTCTCAAAGCTTCATGCAACCTGGCCTTGAACACTTCCAGTGATTGAGCATTCACAGGTTCTCTGTGCAACCTGTTCCAGCGTCTCACCAATTTTTAAAAAACTTTCTTCCTTATTTCAAACTGTTGCGGAGGTTTTTTTTAATGGTACCCCCTAATTTCAGTGTTCCCACTGAAACTCCAAACCATGCTGCCACTTGGTTGTGCCCTCTCTCCTCTTCCCACTCCTCCTTGTGGAGGGCTGGAGAGGAGCATTGGAGGCACAGAAGGGGAAGATCATGGGTTGAGATAAGAACAATTTACTGGAAACAACAATGAGATAAGAAAACAAACAGTAACACTAGCAAAACTAATGAGAGATGGTGCAAGAAGAAAGAACCATTACTGCTCACCCAGCAATTGGGAGCCCCCAGCAATGCACAACACCTGACCACAGCCATGCCACTCTGAGCAGCCCCTCCAGCTCCAAACCAGAATTACCCAAACCTCTCTGTCTGCCACACTTATTTGACAGGAAGGAACCTGTGCTCCCTGGAGTCCCTTTGCCCTGCACAGCAATGTTGTGAGGTGATATGGAGTAACCTCTGTGTCCTAGCTATGCTCCCTCCCAGCTACTACAAAAAACTAACCCTGTCCCAGCTGGAACCAGAACACTTGTCTAAACCTACCCTCTTTCAGTTTTAAACCATTTCCCCTTTCCCTGTCACTACAGACTCTGGTAAAAAGTCTTTCTCTATCTCTTTTATAAGCACTCATTACACAAAAATTCTTTCTTCATCTTTCCTCTAAACCCTTTCTATAAGCAATAAGGTCTCCCCAGAGCCTTGCTTCTCCAAGTTGAATAACTCCATCTCTCAACCTTTCTTTGTAGGAGAGGTGTTTCATCTCTCTGAATATTTCTGTGGCCCTGCTCTGAACCTACCCTAACAGGGTGTTGAGGTCCTCAGAGCTGGATGCAGTACTCCAGGTGTGGTCTCACAAGAGCAGAGTAGAGGGTAAGAATCTATTGGTCATTCTGCTTTTGATGCACACTGCTATCTCATGTTCAAGTTGTTTATCCATCAGGATCAGATTTAAAATTCATTAACTCAAATGTAAAAAACTTAAATTTGCCTTACATATTTTTTTATTTATTTGTTTTTCTTTTTTTAGAGAGGAAGCTAAAAATGCATGTGGCCAAGGAAGGCATCAAAAATTGTGGTGAGTGGGAATTGCAGGAGTTTGTATTCTTACTTGAACTTCCTTTCAAATAATTATGTTTTATATCAGACAAAAAGGTTGACTTGGAGAGAACTGGAGAGAATGAGCTGAGTGTGTGCCACTTTAGGGATTGTGTGACACTGCTTGTAAAAAAAATAATAGCAGAATACTTATTTTTGTACCCATAAGGTGAAGCTTCATTTCAGGTCAATAATTTTGAGCCAAGAAGATTGCAACTCACAGACTTGAAAGGCAACTTTTGTGTGTTTTTGTTATGCTTATTCAAAGCCAGGGCTATTAATGAAGAAACATATGAAATCAAAGATAGGTGAGGATTTGCTGCTAAATATAAATGGAAAAGCATGCATCTATTTAACCATTTTCTTATCCATTCCTCTTTCCAGATTCCCCAGAGAATTGTGTATACGATGTATTTCTCATACTGAGAAGAGTTCTTGGAGTGAGGTTGTGTAATACCCAAATAATAAGATTTTATGAGATATCTCCAGATGTCTGAAACCCTTATCAGACACCTCTAATGTGTTGTATTTGCTGGGAAATGTCCCGACGAAGGCAGGAATGATTAATCTGACTCCATGTTCTCAGAAGGCTAATTTATTACTTTAAGATACTATATTATATTAAAGAATACTATACTATACTAAAGAATACAGAAAGGATACTTACTCAATTCTAAAAAGGTAATAATGAAAACTCGTGACTCTTTCCAGAGTCTTGACACAGCTCGGCCCTGATTGGCCAGAGAGTCAAAACAGCTCACACCAGAATCCAATGGAACAATCACCTGTGGGTAAACAATCTCCAAACACATTCCACGTGTGAGCACAGCACAGGAGAAGCAAATAAGATAACAATTGTTTTCCTTTTCTCTGAGGCTTCTCAGCTTCCCAGGAGAAAGATCCTGAGCAAAGGGATTTTTTTCAGAGAATGTGAATGCCACACTAATGTATTTCTCAGGTTTTCAGTTTTGATTGCTGTGTTTCTCTTGTGTGCTATAATCATGCACTCTTACACTCTAATTAAAATGGCATTAGCAGGCTTGATTTTTTCTTCTTTTTTAAGGAGGCACATGTAGCATTTCAGTGGCTGTATCATTGTACCTAACTAAGATGCAGATCAGACTTAGCATGTTTCATTTAATGTAGAAAGGCATTTCCCTATTAAGAGCCATCAAAAAATAGCTCACTATGCTAATTTTCCTCCTGAATCATAAAAGTTGTTGTTTTATTTCAAGTCCAGATATCCAGCATCCTTCTGTTTCCCACCTCTTTCAGTTTCACCTTCAGGCACACTCTAACACCTCTGCCTTGGTGTATCCCTAAAGAACATGCACCAAAGCCCTTATTTGCCTCAGGCATCTTGCATTCATCTGTGAGTACAACTGTGCAGCTTCTTGACTCCACATAAGCCTTTCAACACTATGGACCATGGCTTATACACATCAATAGAAGCAAAACTAATTCTGTCATTGCTCTCATGTTAAGTCAGAAAGCTTTAAAGAGCACCTTCTGTTGCAATATCTCCTGGGCTAAATCAGAGAGATATTTTGGATTCACTTCTGTCCTTATAAGCACAATGCTGCTAAGTTATTTCAAATATGAAGTGATATCCCCCAGTCCAATACGGTCTAGGAGGCGAAGTTGTTGAGAGCAGCCCTGAGGAAAAGGACTTGGGGGTACTGGTGGATAAAAGGCTGGACATGATCCAGCAATGTACACTCACATCTCCAAAAGCCAGCCATATTCTGGCTTTTTATCAAAAGGAGCATGGCCAGCATGTCAAGAGAGGTGATTCTACCAGTCCGCTCTGCCCACCTGGAGTGCTGCGCTCAGCTCTGAAGCCTTCAACACAGAAAAGACATAGACCTGTTGAAGTGCATCCATAAGGGCCACAAAGATGATCCTCTCCGATGAGGAGAAGCTGAGAGAGCTTCTCCAGGTTGTTCAGCCTGGAGTAGAAAATGCTCAATGTAGTCTTTATTACAGCCTTTGAATACTTAAAGGTATCTTAAGACGGAAACAAGCATTTTAGCAGGGCCTCTTGTGAGAGGACAAGGAAGAATGATTTTAGAAGCAGTTTAGACAAGAGTCTAATTTTAGACTAGATTAAAATGACAAATTTTTTACAATGAGACTAGTGAAACGCTGTAACAAATTGAACAGAATGGGGGTAGATGTTCTGTCCCTAGAAACATTCAAGGCTAGGTTGATTGGAGCAACTTGATCTGGTTGAAGATGTCACTCTCATTGCAGGGGGTTTGGCCTAGATGATCTTTAAAGGTCTCTTCTGAGCCAAAATATTGTATGGTTCTAATTATGGTCGGTAGTTAAATGTTAAACAAAGTTAAATCAGGACTTCCTTAGAGCAAGTATGACATTTTATCCAGACAGAACAGTCTAGCTTTCCATGATAATTTTGCCCTAGAGTTTGAATGGTCTGTGTTCACATCTTTTGTTTGGAAAAAAAGCACTGACCCATTGCGGCGATGAAATTTTGTACATTATCCATATTTATAGTGAACTATCTAGGCTGGGTTTTGATTGTTGTAACTTCTAGTGGTTAAAAAAATCCCACTGACATGCAACCAGTATCTGCACAAAAAGTTTAGATTAAACATGAATGATGATGGGAGAAGTTGTCATTTTCCTACATCCCTCCACTGAAGACATCTGACAAATTGCTAATATAATTTGCAACCCTACCAGCACTATTGATTCCTTGCCACTTCTTGTAACCTATTGGTGAAGAGCCAGAAACAAAGCAGAACATTTTGGAAATCAAATGACTTAATAAACTCATGTCAGATCTCTCCTTTAAATGGTATTTGTAATTTCTGTCTTAAACATGGTAATTTCCTTTGTGTCAGTAAATCTCTACTGAGTTTAATTCAACCAATATTTCTCAACTTTTGCTGAACTGACCAGCCTACTGGCTCTCCTCAAGCCCCCAAATTAAATTTATCCATTTCTTCCTCTAGTGACACATTAAATAGTGAGTATAAATTTAAATGCTGTTTGTCTCATTTTTAAATTCTCACAGCTGACCCTCTGAAGTTATTCAAATAAAAAACAATGCTGAGGGACTTTTGTCTTCTTTGGCTTTCTGTTACATCACTTCTGTCCATCTTCAGAAAAGCTGTTTTCTCAGTGTCTGGACAGATAGAGTTTGAGAAATGGCTACTTTCCCAGACTTTGTAGCTTGGTCATACAAACACTGAGGACTGTGGTAGATGGCAGAACTGAGTCTTTATTTCTTATTGTCTGATAGGTAGGATTTTTTCATGTTTTTTTTGAAAGATGGTATTTATTGTTTATAAACTTTTACATGTAGAATGAATGGAGAACAGGATGACATTAAGGTAAGCACAGATAAAATTTGGGAAGCTGCTGTCCCATATGTGTATTCTTGGTGGACTTGGAACTGTTATTTTTATGGTTGAACTTAGAGGCCTTTACCGTCCTTAATGATTCTATGATTCTATGATCTAAATAATGAAACAAGTACAAATGTTGAGTAAGAAATAAAATATAACAAAGTGATAAACTTAGTGATATCCTACTAATGCCACATTACTTCCTCAAGGAATTTGGCTGAGGGAATGGTGAAAGGGGGAAATAAGAGGAAATTTTAGAAGGAAATTTTAGAAGGACAAAATGAGTCAGACATCAAATCTGGGAGAGAAGGCAGACAGAAATAAAATTAATCTGACAAAATAATGACAGAGAAATTTTGGAAAAAAATAGAAGAGATTCTGGAAAGATTGGAAGGTAGAAGGGAATTAAACAAGATATGTGACTTCTAATGCAAAAACATGAAAAAAGGGATGTGCTACTTATTGGAACAGAAATGCTCCTATGGTACTCTGAGACTGTACTTGTGTGATAATTGTGTTTGGTAATTATTCTGAAGTCTCAGATCAAGTAGATCCACAGGCTCATCCTTAAGCTGATCATGTATCATGGTAATTATGCTCTGTCTATATTGAACAGAGTAGATACACACAATGGCAGGAGAACTATCCCACAGCCCTTGGAATCAGAACAGCACAAGCCTCCCTAGTACATATCTTACTCTAACTCATTCTCCTATTGCATGCTTTATGGCCCAAACAGAAAAATATTTATGTAAAAGTAGGTAAGAGCACTATGTGTGTCTGCAGCTTTTAGGGTTCAGCACTGTCACTTGTCCTGGCTGGAATATGGACAATGCCCCAGGATCCTTCACTTGCTGACAAGGGTTAAAGACCATGTTGCACTAGGTGCACCTCAGAATCAAAGTCTCCATTCTTATCCTAATGCTGAGGTCCTGAAAGGTTGTTTTATTCAGATTGTATCTTACTGCTTTTCTTCCCAGATATTGGCCAGGATCATGACTGTGCCACTCTGGAATGGCCTGACACTTTGGTAGTGTCAAGTGCAAGCAAACTCAGAAGGACTCAGACATAGCTTCCTAGTATATACATCTTTCTGAGGGACATTTATGTTATATCAATTCCTTGGGGAAGACATGGAGGCCCCTTGACAGTGTGACACAGTAGATCCAATAAAATTCCAGAAAGCTTAGATGTGTTGGTAAGGTGCTGTAATCAAATTCTGCAGAGGATTTCAAGATAAAAAGCAGGAAAATGCAGAACTTACTAATTCTGCTAGGGGATTAAATGAAAGGAAAATAATTTTCCTGCTTTCATAGGATGTTAGGAGCAGTTAATAGTTCAAGTAGTTCAAATATTTGCTATTCAAGTAATCCTCCAGCAAGTGGATAGGCATTTGTGGTTTACAGAGCAGCTATTTTGTATTTTTCTGACCACATCTTAATCTAAAAGTTGATCATTGTAGAATGCCCTGAAGGATGTTTCAATTAGTATCAGATGAGAGCGGTCCAGAAAACCTGTGTGTAAGAAAACAGATTATTAGAGAGAGTTCCCATGGGACATGTCACAAATAGCACTTGGAGGTAAATGGTAACTGGGTTGGGTTGACCTTGGCAGAATGTCAGGTCCCACCAAGCCACTCATCATTCCATCCCTCAGGGAAGTAAACAGGGGAAGTAAACACAACAATAAGCTTGTGGATCAAGATAGGGACAGGAAGATCACTCAGCACTTGCCATTACAGGTGGAACTAGCTTGACTTGAGGGAATTATTTTCACTTATTGCCAGTGAAATCAGGGTAGAATAATGAGAAATAAGAAGAAATCTTAAAACACCTTCTTCCTTCACCTCTCTTCTTCCTGGGCTCAACCGAACTCCTGAGAGTTAGAGACTCCACTTGTTTACCTCCTTCCACTAAGCAGGGAAGGATGGGGGATTGCAAATGACATGAGTTCATTTAGACATATAAAGCCTCATTTTTTTTTCCATATCTGAGATGTGTTTACTAGCATATATAGACCTGGGTCACAAGAGATTTTTTGCTGTTTCTTCTTTATTGCTGCTTCAAAAGCTTGAGAAAACTGTGGTTGTTCTTTCAGTTGTTGACCAGGTCATTGTTCTGTCAGTTTCTCTGACATGTTGTTTTGAGAGTGTAATCAGACAGGATAGAGGTAAAGAGAACTTATTAACCCAGCAGAGGTGATTCAAGAGCATGTGACCTTACCTGCATGCTGTGAGAACAGTGAGAACGAACTGAAGGTGGAAAAAGCTGAGTGTGTCAGTAGGGGCAGCTGTGTCTGTTCTGCTCACCAAGGCTCTTTGCTATTGATTCAGTGCTGCTTCAGGGCTTCTGACAGCTTGGTTTTGCAAAAGTCAGTGCCAAGTACAGAAAGATTGACATACTGCATTGTACTACTGAAAGGATTCAATTCTGTGAAGTCTGCAAAAACCTCATCGATCTGTTGAATATTCAAAAGTGTAGGGGGAATCTCTGTTGAGGTCATTTTGATGTTTCTTGCTCCCTAAGCAGCAGAGCTATTGCAATACTTAGTTTACAGATTTTTTTGCTTTGTATTTATATCAATATCCCAGCATGGCAATTAGATGTTCCTATTTAGTGTTTCCTGACTGTTACTCTCCTAACACTTTAAAAGCCACTCTTCATATTTCTCTTCAATCTTGCTCCTGACAGATAACACTTAGGCTCTCACTGCAAGACTTCTTCTTGCCAAGAGAAGTAAAAAACCATCCCTCTGATTGAATCATAAGAAAACATTTTTGGGCAAATATCTGGCATTCTCAGAAATCTCTGACTGGAGACAGACATACCTATGTCATTTTGGTGAGAAGCCTGTTTCTCTTTATTGACTCTAAAGGCACTCTAGGTTACCATATTAGATTTGAATTTGCAGTTTCAGATTTCTAAATTTGGTGAGATGAAACCCCCTGCAGGATGAGAATGTAGATATTGTTTGCTAAATGCCTTTTCTTTCATGGGTTTTGAACATCCTGCTGTCTCTGGTGGGATTCTTTGAAGCACTACAAAGCAAGTAGCCATGTCATGTCACAGAATCTGCTGTGGGCCTGTTTATGACTGAGCTTGAGGTGCAGCTGGACCATCCAGGCATAGATTTTTAAGGAGATGAGAGAAGTGTTCAAGCATTTCAGTTCTGTCAAGTGGCATTTTTATACTTTGGAATAATAGCTATGATAAATTTAATAAAGTCACTTTAACAAAGGAATAAAAAGAACTTGAAACAAGTTTTTTTTTTTTTTTAAACAGGGTTTTGAAATTAGAAGCATAGAAATATCACAGTGTATGAAAGAATGTTGTAAACTACATGAAACAAATGAAAAATTACTGTGTGTTTCAGATGAATAATCTCTAATGAAGGGACTATTTCTATTTGTCTGACTGGATGAATAAGGTGGTAGAAGTCTAGTTGCAAGATATAATTTTACCTGACACTTGTGTTTTGTTATAAAATTACCACTGTGGAGACCAGCTCCCTGTCTGCCAGCCAGATTTTTTTAAAGTTAAATTGAAGTGACTGACTCTGTTGCAGATAGCTGTAGGCTGTGTTTCTACTTCTTACTAAAGGACTGAAAAGAAGAGCTCTACCATCATGAAGCAGCAGATTGATTACACTGGCAAAGCAGTAAATAGATTTTCAATTGTATTTGGGCCATTTCTTCTCAAGTGAATTGAAAGAGTTGATCTGAATTTCAGCTTTTTTTGATACTGTAGTTTCTCCAGCTGAAATTGCTGGCTGGAATGAGCTACATTTTAAAACTTTTCAATATGTAAATCAGGTAATTACTTTTTTCCCCCCTGCATTTTTGACCTGGAGATGAAACAACAACTTACAAATTACAGCAAGTCTTCCACATCTACCTTAATGTGAAGTAAAGTGGAGTGAAGGAAGATTTGTGCTCATTAGGCCTGTTACTGTTATTGACAACAAATCCTCATGCACAGATTATCCAATATATTTTTTAATTATAAGATTTGTTTTTAATTTTGTCTCTAAGTGTAATGTACTCACTTATTAACTATGGTATTGATCTATTGATCTATTGCAGTAGGAAGTGGAATATTTTCATTGGAATGATATATGTCTCATACTGACTGCCTGACTGAAGTCAGGATGACTGATCCAGCAGAGGATGGGCACATTGACTTTCAGAGCCACCTGATAAAGGACAGACTTTGCTGCTGATAATAAGTGGCCTCATGTGGACAATATTAACTATGAAATGTCATGGTGGTACTTAGTGATTCAAAATGCTCACAGTCTTTGTCTCAACTGTTCCAAATTTCAAATGCTGTGAAGAATCTTTTCACAAAATTTTTATATCAGAGTAGGCTTGATAATGTGTAAAAATACTCAACTTTGTCCATAAATTCAGAACAACTGTGTTAGCAAACAGATCATATAATCCACATGAATTGCTGTGCAATTCATATTTTCTTGAAGCTCTTCCTTCAATGCAGTAAAAAATTATGGATTGTAATTTTTTTATTCCATGGTATATCAACTATAGAGTAATAATAATGCTTAGCACAATATCAATACATTTTCTGGTAATACCTATTAACTCATGATCATGTGTTGTTCTTGGATTGCTCCTAAGGGTGAATGACTGAGTACTGGTAAATACTTACTTCACCATAGCTCCCTGAAACATCAGAGCTAATTCTACCAAGAATTCTAGGTGCCAAGAGAACCTGGATATAGCACATGTTGGCATTGTGGGAAGAGAGTTGCTGCTTTCCCAACAGAAATAACACTTTCAAGTTCCTGAAAAAGTTTTTCTGTCTTGAATGAACAATATGTTTTTTAAAAGAGGAACTGGAGAAAAATTGTACTTGGCTTTTTACAGTGCCAGTTAAAAAAAAGTGTATAAACAAAAGGAAATAAATGCCATAAATAATCAAAATAATGTTTTTGGTAGAATTTACTACCTTAGAAAAAATTCAGGTTAAGGTGACATATAAGTGGACTTTTGGGGGATAAATACTGCAAAATCACACTACAGAATTTTCCTGATAGGAAAGATAAGAGACCATTGTGGGAATGGTAGAAGCTATCTCATTATGAAATAACAGATAAAGGAAAAAATATAATATTGTTGGGCTTGGCATTGCAATCATAAATAGGAACAGAAAATGTAAAAGATCAGTGTGCATTAGAAGGAGGGAGGCTCAAATTAATAACTCTGGTAGATTATATAGTCCAAGATGCCCAGGGGAGATGCCTAGGAACTGTAGTGTCAGCAAAACCCTGGAGGCAATTGAGGCATAGGTCCAAGGAAAAGTGGTCTTTATAGGTGGAGAAATATTACTGGAATATGGTGAAAATTTATTTTCTTTAAGACTTCTGGTAAGTATGGTAATATATTCACATAGTGCAATATCTGTATTACTGGCTATATCTCAAGGCACCAAATTACCATAAAATACAGACAAACTCAAGAATGTTCAGTGCTGGGCAACAGTAGCAGTGAGGAAGTAGTTTATGGGAAAGGCTAAGTTCTACACCTTGGCAAAGAGTGGCCAGCAGGGAATGTACTGACAGACTGGTACTGAGGGGTGCAGACAACCAAGAGCACAGTCTAATTTTATATCTTAATAAAAAGAGGAGTAAAAAGAAGCAAAGGGATGAAATTATGAAAGGAAAAGTCAAAGAAAGAGTTCTTGACAGAGAGATTTATATTCTTTGAGTATGATATTACAAAAGAAGCAATAGAAGCTCTATAACAAAGAAAATTTAAATGAAAGTGAAAAAACCTGCTAGTGTATAGACAATGGAGAACAGTCTGGCACAGATGTAGACTGAATGGTTTAAGAGTCCTATAATTCATGTTTATATTCTAAATCACACTGGCATAAATAAGTGACTGTGGTGTGTCAGTCTATAAAATTACCTCTGTAAAACAAACTAATCACTATCAAAATGAATCTGTTGTTTAAATTAAAGTGGTTTTGTTAGCAGTTTGACAGTTTTCTATTACTTTCTATGTTTTTACTGTCATAAAAACATCTCTGAGTTTGTGGAGCAGAAACATATCTGCCACAAAAATTCTGTTTCTGCACAAGAAATATCCTCAGCTTTCCACTGTTGAAGATATTTCATACCTTTTTTTAGATGGAATGTCTGATCTGTAAGAAAATTAGCTCAGAGTTTAAAAAATCTATACTGTGATTATTTAAATGAAATTTTTTTTCACTTTTCCACAACAGTCACAGAACTGTCATGTGCAAAGCATCTGATTCTGAGTCATAAAGATGTACTTTGCAAAATAAAAACATGGTTTTGAAGGAGGATTTGCTGAGCCATCAAATCCAGTCCACTTCCATAACTGCCAAAAACTTTTAAAAATGTATTTTGCTCAGGAAAATGCAAAAAAAAAATCTTCCTTCCAGATTCTCTACTTACCACTAACAAAATGCTTTCCAAAATTCTAAGACAGACTTTTTTTCTGTGCAACACCTGGATAGGAAAAATAGTGATAGCAATGGAGAAGGCAGCAGCAGGACCCACCCAGTGCGACACAGTAACTGCGGTTTCATTAGCTTTGTGTGAGGGGAGTACAAGCAAGTTCACTTTGCACCTCTAATTTTTCCTTGATTATAAAAATATCAGATATCCACAGTTTAGAAAGGAATGCATTTTACTTTAGCTAGCAAAGCTAATCTCTTTCTTTCACAGTTCCATTCATATATTTTCGTATTTTTCAAGCGGTGCTGTATCTTCCTTTTTGGTAGAAAACTGAACTACCTGAATTCACAAACAGCAGTTCAAAAGTATTTCCAGGAAAAAAAATTAGGTTTCTTGGATCAACTTTCAAGCACTGTAAATTTGTGTAAGTCTCACATGAGACAGAAAAGGTGTAATGGAGTTGCAATAAATTTATATCAAGTGAGGATGAGCTTCAGATCTGGCAGTCCCATGCCCTGTGCACTGGCTCATGTTGCCTCACCTAACAACAGCTCTCCTACTCTCTCCAGTGTGTAGAGTCTCCAAGGAAGGATGCAAAAACCATGTGCTGTCTGGTGCATTTGGTCTGTGGACAGAGAACCATAATATTCTTGGCTGCACATGGATTCTTAATTGTGTGGCAGAATTAAGGAGGAAACACACAGAGCAAATTCTATTTCCTTTAGTATTATTAAAAAGCACTGTGATACTGCATAGCAGCCAGAATGTTCCAGTATGTGTGTTCATTGTTGGAAGTATTCAAAAGAGATATTGATCTTGAAAACATCCCACTTTCTCCATTATGAATGTTAAAGCATTTCTAAGTAGGAAGACAAATGTTAATTTGTTATGAAAAATTCTTAGCAACTTGTCTGAGTCGGTGTTTGACTGTTGCTTGAAGAAATATAAACCAATTTGCTTTTCTTGCTGCACAAGCAATTACAGCACAAAGTTCTTAAGCAAAGTCTAGGAAGGAAACAAATCTTATCACTCAGTGTTATTTCACCTTCTAAGAACATTAAATCTTTCTGGAGGCATTTTTTTTTTTTTGATTTCTAGAAGCTCCTTTAATAAAACATACAGAAAGATGTGCAAAGTCATATTTCCACATTGAAATGCTGCCATCTTTAGAATGATGTGTCTATAATAATTAAAAAGTAAAACCAAATGTAGATTACTTTTAAGATGGTAAAATATTGTAAGTTTTGTGTTCTATTCCACAGTGTACATGTCACAAGTTGTAAGTTTTCATTAGATTAATAAAATAAATTAGACAAAGGTAAAGAGGACAGTGGACAAAACTGTATCTCCCAGTTCACCACCTGTAGAAACACGGCTTGATTTTACTAGAGTTCTTGACATTGAAGTATATGGCATACTCCAGGGTATGATCTCTATCAAGCATTTTTATGTTAGTAAAACAGAAATATTTCAAATTAGAACTATGAGACTCTTCTTCCCCTACACTATCACAACTTTCCCATTATAGTTATCTGCAGTAAATCCTTAAAGTGAATGGTACTGCTGTAGGAAAGCAATTTATCCAGCGATAATGTCCCATCAAGCACAATTGGTTGGCAGCTCTTATGCTATTATTTCAAGGACAGCAAGTTGCCTTATTCCAGAAGTGAATGGCATCCAGCCAGGTGCTGTCTGAGACTGAAAAACTACAAATTGGTGTACTGTTTTCTTTCTCTCTCTATTCTGACCTAGTTAGGAGGAGATGTGGGGAGCAGGCACAGCAGGAATGTGAAGTGCTAGGAGGGAGAGTCTGAGTGAGCATGGAATTCAACTCAGCAGAAATCTAGTGGGACTGGATGCCACAAGGGATAAGAATATGGGGCGTGAAACCATTTAGGCTGAATAATTTGGTCTGTAGCCATTAATGAATTGCCAAGTGAGGGCTGTTCCTTGACTTTATGTGAAATAATCTGTTGGTCTTGGTAACACTTTTCTTTGTACAATTAACTACCAGGAGGTTTAAAAGCAAATGTAGAATTGGCACTAACACTGGATAAAAATAAAATCGTTTTAGAGAGTGACATAATTATCAGAATTGGGTTTATACAAATTGCCTTTAAGGTGAATGGCTCACACTGGTGCTAGGGGAAAGTGCAAAACTCAGAGTAGAAGGATCACAGTGAGACAGGTCCTTTGACTGCTATCTTAATTTTGATTAGCAAATTAATGATTGGACATTGACTATGCATCCTTTCCATCATTCTAAGTCATGCAGGAATATCAAGACCATAAAACAAAAAAATAAACAAAAAGGTAGAAATTAATTATATCTAAGAATCCTTCATTCTTAGCAAACATTCCCCCAAATGCTTTGTATTTTTGATTCAGGCCCTTTTCTGCTTATAGTATAGCACTCTAGGGGTGGATTAGAGTGCATAAATCAATCTCTGCCTGAAATGTTAGAAAGCTGCTCTATTGGACAACACGTACCACTTTTCAAAGAGACTAGCTGTGTGTCTTGCTCCCATTTTCAATGGCTGCTGCACATGAAAAGCTAGGCTGTCTGACCCCCAAACAAGAAAAGTTTATTCTTTCCCTCCTTGTGACAATTATACTTTATATATTAAAAATCTATCCAAATAACTCTGCTGAAGACTTTCTGTTTGCTGTCACAGAGATTTAATGGGTTATTCTGGTGTGGACTGCTAAATACCAAAGTTTATCTTAAGATGTGTTGGTAGCTGAGAATCTGTGAACAGAAATGTCTCTAATCATGGCACCAGCTCAAACAAACAAGTCCAAAATGTGTGCAAAATATACTCTGCTTTGTGGTCCTCGGTGACCAGCATTCCAGCTTCTGTAAACATATCTGTACTGTCTTAGAACATGTCAATAAAAATACTTGAAACAGTGCACCTCTCCACTAATGACATTTCTCAAGTTTAAATCCTATTTCTGTTGATCTATAAGCTCAAATAACGTCTATTATTCTTAAAAAATCCATCATATTCTCCAGTTTCCTAGTGTCAAACTAAAAAATCAATTTATATGTAATAATTTGTTTCATTTGATGACCATTAGTTAATAAAGTGATTAAATAATAGGAAATTCTTCTGTATCTATATATAATTGTATTTATGTATGTGTGTAGTGAAATATGATGACTTTATATATTTAAACTAAGTTACAAAACCATCTAGGATACTGGAGTACCTCTAAATAGGAAATTGCTAAAAGCACTGTGTGTTAGGATATCATATTTCTGCAGTGAATTTAAATTCACTCACCAGAAGGTGCCAGTCTTGGTCCATAAACCTAAGAATCTAGTAATTGCGTTTCAGTAAAGTCTATTATAAGGGTTTCAGTGAAAATGAAAAGCACAGAGTTCCAGTGTCAAAGAAGGCAGCAGCTGATGAACTCTAAAGGTAGAACACAAAACACATTCCAGACCAAATCCAGTAAGTTATGTAAAGGTAATAACAAATGTATGAAAAAGATTAATCATTCTGCACAGATTTTCACACTGATGTAAAAATAATATAGCGCCCATGAAGGCAGGAACAGGAGAAATGGTAGGTTGTAAGTTGCCCTTATGAAAGGCCTTTCTTTCTTCAGCCTATGTGCACTTGCTTTCCATTTATATATTTTTTATGTTTGGTTGTTGTGGAATAAGTATGGATCATTATAGGTAAGAGGTTTTAGACTGTGAAGTACTGAGTTTTATTTGTTGAAATTGATTTTATTCTTTGAATGTGTCACCAGAGACATATATCCACCTACCCTCAGCAACGTGTCCTAAGTGTCTTTCTTCCAAATATTATAGACCCTTCTGTTATTTTACATAAGATCAAAGAATAAGCCTAAAGCCTGGAAGGTCATAATGTGGCACTCCTGCTCACTACTTTTACATAGTTCATGCAAATACAGTAATCATAACATTTTATATAAGCATAGCTTCGAGGGCAATTATTTACTTTGCTGTGGCAGGATTCAGACTTCTTCCTTGTTCAAAATTTTTTCCCTTTCAGTGCATCACAAGAGAGCAATCTGCTCAATGCATGCACCTCTGGGATGTTCCTTGCCCTGCTGCTTGACTCTAACTGCTGTGCTACCCTAGTGAGGAACGTGGTGAAATTATCTAGGTGCATAGATAGATGCCTGAGATATCCTGTGGTTTGGAGTCTGTCATATAGACTGTCATGGAGTCTGACAGGGGCTGAGAGCTGCAGCATGCAGTAACAGCTTCATCCTGAATTTATTCCAGTAATTAGACTATCACAAATACCATTGTGTCACACGTGCCATTTCTCTGATAAAGAAATGGGAGGACGAGGAGCTGTGAAGAGGAGAAAAAATTACATTCAGCCTGTTTTCTCAGAAACACTGAATAAACCATGACAAAATGGATCAATTTCTGTTCTCCAGCAGTTAATGAAATGAGACGCTGTGAAAACAGCTTCTAAATATTAAAAAAACCCCAAATTTCAAATACATATCTGAATTGTCAAAAGCAGAACCAATGGAAGTAAGGTTGGAAAATTATTTTAATTTGAAAACAGCATAATTATGAAAGAAAGACACTTTCTCACATACCTTTGTGAAACCAAGTAGTTAAATATTTTACAGGTCAACATCTTGGTTCAGGTAATTTCACAACACAATAAGACATCTAAAGAGCAGCAGGTGACACTTTGCTTTGTTAGTGCTGAACTATTCACCTTAGAATGTTTTTAAGAGGCATAAAAGGACTGAAGAGGACCTCTGAAATAAGAAGTAAAATCTGAAGTCCTTAGCAATTAGATTTCTGAAAGGATCTTTATAATGGCCTAAACAAATTACATCCTATTTTTTCTCTTTATTTCCTTTGTAAATGCACAGGTGCATCTGTGCAAAACCCTACATCTTTCTGTTAGTTTATCCCAATTACTTTTGATGAATATCCTCTGGAAAATTTTAGTTAAACTTGATAGGGCAGATGGGTTCTCAAAATCCCCAGGCATTTCATGTTAGTAGCTGTCTAGGTAAGGAAGAGAGATCACTTGAACAAAGCTGAGAGAACATTTGAACAAAGCCAAAGTACATGAATGTCTTGCTAGGCACCAGAGAATCAATTTTTTAGGCAAGAATTTTTTCCACCATGGCTGTGCCAGAGTCAATAATGCCTGTTTTCTCACTGGAGGTTTTACTCTGGCTCTGGTAGTCAGGATGTTTCTCACCTCTGAAGAATCTTGGATGTCTAATAAGAAGTGAGTTTCAACAGCAGCTGTATTAAAATTCACTTACAAAATAAATCAAGCATGAAACACAAATCCATAGTAACCTAAGCTTCATTAATTCCACTTTCAATAGAACTCTTTGTTTACTTACCATGATTTCCCTAGTTTCCCTGAAACTGCACTTAGGGGTTTTTTTCCCCTACTTCCTGAACCTTTAGTACATTTATTCAAAATTTTTATAGATCCTGCAAATTTTGTAGAAAAAAAGCATGAGCAAATTAGTACTTTTGTTTTATTCTTTGCCAGTGATTTTAATAGGACAGTTCAGGAAGGAAGATACTCCTCATTACCAGACTTGAGGTGGGCTTCATCACTTCAAATTTTGTGCATTTACAGTGAAGACATCCACATTTGAGCTTATTATAGAAATTCTCTTTATAGTCACTGAAAACAAAATAAGTATTTCCAAACTGTGATTCATCTCCTCCCAAGGTTGACATCTAAAATAGGCCAGATGAATCACTCCAGAAGCACTCTTGTATTCCTCTGTCTATAAAGGGAGTTTGGACAACTGTCTCACATACAGATGTGTGCTGCTGCAGAGGTCTAAAGTTAGGTGATGTGATACAGTTTTACACATCTAATGCTGATCTACAGTGTGCAGTAGTAGGTGTCCCTAATCTGGAAGTAATAGAGGAGTGATTATGCATCTTAGTTCTCATAAGTACCTTTTTAAAGGGAAGTTTAACTATAAACACTTGTGATTAAAGAAACAACACTTTTTTTGTTGGGGTGGTAGTTATTTCTCCTACATGAAATGCATGGGGTATAATGGTATTGCTGACCTGAAGGAATAATTAGTTAATTGGGCATTGGATTTTTTTCCCCTGTATTTTTCCTATAAATCGAAGTTCACTGTCTAGAGAGGAATAGAGATTCCTGTATAAACCACCACCTAAGCATAATTTTTAGTCCAGCTAGAAAAGTTCTAAAAATATCATTAGATGCCACTGGAATTCAGGGAAAAAGCCTGATTCAAAGTGCTTAAGGTCCAGAAAAATAGTAAATGGTTATATTCCATTTAACTCTCTAAGTGCTTATTTAACATCAGTAAACAGATGGTTCTGTTTTCTTTCTACCACACATTTCATTTTCTGTTTTTATCTACCATGCTTCTTGACTTAAGCTTAATAAGATTAATTAATGCAAATAATTGCATATATTTTAAAGTCTATTAATCAGCACATTTTTTAATAAATTTTGGCTTCATTTCCAGAGGTTATTTTTTATTTACTCATCTTTAATATATTTAGACTAGTTTTTCTTTTTATGTCTGATACATTACAGAGCATGGCCTGGCTTTAAAGAAATTCTAATATGATGAAGATGATAAAGTGGCAAGTATTGGAGATAATATTCACACAGGTATTTCTTGCTTGTCTTTGCCAAATGTAGTTGGAGAAGGGGATGTGACCGTATCATACAGAATAACTCCATGTCATAATAATGTATCACTGCACCTCTGGTCTTTTAAGACTAATGAAGCAGGCATATTTCACAGAAATCTTCATTCAACCTGAATATACAAATCCCTGAATCTCCCTCTTTTAACCTGGCATATTCATGTGGATTGAGAGTGTGTTTGTGGGCAGGAAATGAAATCTGTGTCTTACATGAAGAATAAAGTACAAGATTAAGAATGATTCTATAACAATATATGTATGAGTAGACAGAAAAAAAGGCAGATGCATGAACATCTCATTAGGACACCATCCTTCTAACACCCTGGTTAAATATATTAACTGGCATAACATTGTTCATAATCCTATTGACAGGCATATACCTCCTGCATCATTATAATTTCAAATAATTCCAATGCAAAACAAAGTAACTTACTCTAGCAAAGTGTAGCAATAGAACCTGATACTGCAGTAGTTTTACCAAATTTAGCCTCAGTACAGAGGATGACACCCTCATGTTCACACATTCTAAAAGTGTAATGGGGCCAAGGTCAGGCTTCCTCTGAGACTTTGGTGCTACTGCAGATCGCAGTCACTGGGTGCACCCTATGCTGTGGCAAGCAATCACAGGAGGCATATTCACATTAGGATTAGGTCTGTAGATTAGGACCTACAGATTTCACGAAGGTGATACTCTCAGTCTATCAGGTAGAGAATACCAGATTTATTGCTTGTGCATAATGTACAGGTACAGGAAAACTAAACCCCTGAAATTTTCCTACTGACACATTCATCCTTTTCCACCACATATGCCAGACTTACTTAATGTTAGCTGCTGCCAAATCCAACAGCCTGATAGAAGTGGAGCTTCTGCTCCTTGTGCCCAGGTCCACCCAGCAGCAAGGCTGAGCATGTTCCTAGTGGGCACACCTGCACGCTGTGCATATACACATGTGCACACAGCTGGCAGCCCAGACCAACACAGACAGAGAATGCAGCTCTCTCCTGACCACACACACGGCCAATGGACTGATCCCTCCTACCTGGCTGAGCAAGATGGAGGCTCATTAATGGGAAAATATCAATAAACATGCACAATGTGGATTCCTCCAGCACTAGACTCACTCTGCCCAGTGTCAGTCCCTGGATCCCAGTTCTCCCAGGGGGGCACTTGCACACAGAAGCCCTCAATGCTGCAGACCAGCTTTGGCTGCTGGGAGAGACCTCTGCACACATCAGCACAGTCACAGATGCACACATGGATCCCCCAGTCAGCTGGGCTCAAAAACTGGCACTTCTACAGCACGAATGCCCAAGCCACACCTGCCTCATGAACACATGCACAAATGGTCTCACAGTCAATGCCCAGACTGCACAAACTCTCTAGAAGCTGGCTGAAATCTCCTAACTCTCCAATAGTCAGCCCACAGACTCTCTGATCTCTCTAGGATCCATCTTAGGTACCTGAATCTTAAACTCTTACTCCACTCACTGGCTAGTTCTGCTTGATATTCACTGCCTAGCACATGCAGACTACAGTTTGCTGCACTCAGACCACAAACACACATGCACACAGAAGAGATCTAGAAATGCAGTTTAATTAATGAATTAATGAAATTAAATGAAAAAACATGACAAGACCATGCTGCTCAGGCACAGGAATGACCAGATCAACATGTTGACATGTAAGCTGTTTACAGGCAACTGGCGCCTTTTACATCCTTTTTCTTCTGTTGTCTCACTCTCCATGCCCCATTTGATTTTAATGCCTCCCTTTTCCCACCTTTGAGTTCTTCCATAATAAGTCTTGCACAACCCCAGGCTGCTCTTCTCCTGTATCTAACAATGACCCCCACCCTGCAAGACACGTGGTGGTGGTGCTCACCAAGATATCCCTGGGAGAAGGGGGGCAGGGCAGGGGCTCATGTCTCTGACTGGGGCACTGGGCCTCCCGTAATGCCCTCTGCCTCTGCCTTCCTCTGTGTGCCTGTGAGATGAGTTTTATGTGCCTACACAATATTCTTTTTTTTTTTTTTTTCAAAAGCAGGGTAAGATACAATATCTTTAAAAAAACATTCAGATAAAAAACTACACTCCAGAACTGTACTGGTAGGATTAATCTACATTTCTTCCATTTTTTCATCATCTCTTCTCTAGCTGGCAGATACAGCAATGGCATGAGAATCGTGAGTAGCATTTCAAAGCATAAAGCACATCAAAATACTGGAAACTAAAGCACTCTAGCCACCCAAAGAAAAGCTACATACATTTTTTAGTAATTGAGGTGGTAGGTGCCACGATTCATATGTTTCCAGTGGTGTGGGATCGTTGCATGGCTGTTGGTTTCATTTCACTCACATTTCTTGTAAGGGCTGGGCTCACATCACGTAGGAAGTAGAGTGTTAGACACAGATGGACACTTTCTGAGGCACAGAACAGACAGTCTTTGCCAGTAAGAACAGCATTCCTGAAAGTTGTGTGACATCCAATGCCGTGATTGCAGATTGAAAAATCCGGAGAAGAAAGAGAAGAGTGTCAGGTGTCTGTCCTCATCTAAGGGCAGGTTGAAGTCTAGGAGAAAAATGGCCAGTGCTGTTAGTCTGATAGTGAAACAGGGAAACAAAGAATCACAGAAGGAAAAGGTCAGCTTTTGCATGAAGCATTAAACTGAAGGTCTCTGTCACTCTCCATTCAGCCTGCACTCTGACCTTGCAGAAGGTTAACCCAGACATTTTTTATGTTCAGGTTTCCCAGTTCAGTGTTGAATATTTGGGATCAAAGGAACACACCACCAAATTGAGCTAATCAAAGTAAAACACATTTAGAATTTTTAAAATGCAATCAGAAGAGAAAGAGCTAACCTATATATGAATATCCATGACTATTGCAATTTTTCTTAGAAACTGCTCTGGATGCCATCACATGCTGCCACTTATAAAATAAATTGATACTCTATTTTAGTAATTAAAATCAATCTAATAATTAAGACTGAGTAGTGATAGTCTGCTGGCATGCATTCTAAGACAGGTCAGCAGATATATCTGTTTTGATGATGGTGGCTTTACATTTAATTTGAAAAGTAGTTTAAGCTGTTAAATATATGCCATAATTGAAAAAATTCAATGTTTCTCTACGACCAGATGCACCAATATCTTTACTGCAAAGGTGACTACTTAAATCACTGAATGTTTTCAAATTTGTAATAGCTCAGGTAAAATTGTTTGAACATAAAACATTTATCCATAACAGCTTAAAGATAGCAGTATAGATAATACTGATTATAAGATACAGACCTTTAAGTTAATAGAAGCATAACATGAGAAATTCATGCCTTAAAGGACATTTTGCAGATAGGAATTGATGGATGAGACTGTACACAGAGTTTTCTGATGGCTGAGCCTGGGGCATGATATGTCACTCACACATGTGTACAGTACTAAGTTGCTCCCAGAGATTCTATTTCTGCTGGCTGCTTTCTTTTTCCTCTGTTGAAAATGGCATATTCCAGGCTGCCTTTCACTCCAGGTACTACATGAAGAAACAGGAGGTAGAGGCTCAGAAAACATCCCTAGTTTGTGGCTTGACAAGGCAGCAAATTGTGAGAACAGAGATAGACATTTAATTACATCTTCCCCCCGAATTTACAAGTGTACACTTTTACATGTTTGCTGTAGAAATCGACTTGATGCTCAGTGCTGAGAAACTCGTGAAGGCTTGTTGCTCTCCTGCCTACCCTTGCAGTCTTGGCATAATTGTGTCTTTCAGAAACTGCATCTATTGCGTTTGGCTGAGCATACTGACACTTCAGAGTACCTTTCATGTATGCCGAGCCCCTACTTAACTCTGCTTGTGCTCTTTCCTTTCCATTTATTTGGATACCTGAAAACCTCTGCAGAAATGACTGAATAATTATCTCATTGTAAAATTGTAGACCTTCTGGAGGGCAAAAAGCAGCCCAAAAGAGGTAATGCTTATGTTTATGCGACCATATTAATTACAAGAGACTCATTTAACATTGAAGATGCTATTGTTCACACTTCAAAAATGTTCTTTTACTTATATATGCTTTTAAAATCTTTGTATTATAACTATGTATTATATTGGGGTTTTGGTTAAATTTCTACATCTCACAACATAAAAATAAGCTTTGGTAATGAGTGAAAAAACGCCTTTCACTAACACCAAAAATAGACGGGGCTGAACTATTTGCTTCTGAAGTAATCTGAACCCTCTTGATTAGGTCAAATCAGAGCATTGCATGCACAAGGCATGTAGGACTGGGGCTAAGTAGCACTTAGCAGCAAATTAAGGTCAAAAACTGTGGTCAGTTACAGTGCTTTTTTTGGTCATTGACTGAGTGTCTTTACCAGTGATTTTCCCATATGATTTTGTGCATGTAGCTGGGATAATGGGTAAAAGCAATTTTTCTGTGTGCCATGTAGCATTTGTTCTAATGTGTCTCATCAGTCTACAGTGCAGAGCAATAATACCTCAACCAGGTTGATATTTTTAAAGCTAATGAGCCACTGATTGCTATCTGAGGAACTGAAGCTAACAAGACATGCTCTCTTCCAGTGATTTATAGTGATGAATTAATTAATATGATCCCAAATTTTATCTCCACTGAAATACGTGCCTTTCCTGCCAGCTTCATAACACTGAGCAAATACTGAATATGTAGATGAATATGAATGAAGCTTTGTTAATGGTATGTCAATGCTCAAATGACACCCGGTGAATGTGTTCATATGTATACTTTAAATAGAAAGGTGGATAAAAATATTAGAAAGGGAATAAAGATAACAGAACTCTGTGTGGCTGAAATGTGGAAGGACTAGGGAAATACATTTCACTCAAGGTGTCTCTAAAGAAATTGTATACTGTTGGAATGCAAGCCTCTCTGAGTTCCTCAGAGAGGGAGATGAATGAAGGGGTTGAATTTTGTATAGAAATTTATAGAAATTAAGATATATTAAGCTACATAGATAGGAAATTGAAATATAGGTTTAAGCTTTAAGTAAGTAGAAGTGTAAGTTATAGTTTTAAGTAAACAGAGATACATTTTAAGGGCCTTAAGAAACTGTGCTAGCTAGTAAAGGCCCTAAGGCCTAGTTTAAATTTCAGCAGCTTAGCTCCAGACATAGCAAAAATATAGCAAAACCTTGCCACTAGAATAGATAGAATTATTAACATAAAACAGATAAAATTAGATGCGTAAATAAATAGAATTATTCATGTAGATAGATAAGCTTATACACATAAATTTTAAGTAAGAAAACAGAATACATTTGCATAAATCGAGAATATTATATAAATAGTTTTTGAGGTAAGAACTGACACTACTTTTGTACTACATTCACACATTAGAATCCAGTTTAGATTGATTTAGAAAGAATGTTTTAGAATCGTGTTTTTAGCTGATTGGATGTTTTATAAATAAAATGCCCTGTAATGGGTGTGATCATCATCAACAGCCACCACAACCACGACCATCAACAACCACAACAGCAAGAAGGAGAAGACAACAAGAAGACCAGAAGAAAGAAGGAAGGCTGTGGTCCCTGCTGCTGCTGCTCGGAACATCGGACTCTCTGCCAGGGAACAGCTGCTGCTGCTGCTGCTGCCACTGTTCCTGCATGGAGCCTGGGACTCTATGCCAGAAAGCTTTTGCATGGACTTTAGCATCTTGAACTCTTTGCCTTCGAGACTGATGTATCCATGCAATAGACAACCTTATAGCAACCCACAACTGCTCGTGTCTCATTGAAGACCCTAGACCCACTAAGACTTTGACACTATATGTCTCCCAGCAATAGTGAATGGAGACCATTTCTAACTTCCCTTCAGGAATGCTGTTTTAGAAATTTCAGCTTTTGAGCCATTAGAACTTTAAATACTGGTGTTAAGCTCTTCTCATGACTGGAAAAATTATGTCATATCCTTTTATGCTGATCTGTACAAGACAGCTCTGAAGATTGTCACCATGATGACACGGGATTTGAGTGCATCCCAGCACTAATGCCTGTGCATCACCCATTGCATGCTGCTTTCCTGTGCACATTTCCTATGGAAATCATAAGGCTCTATCATCAGCGTGGTCATATTTAGAAGGTGAAAGAGAAAGAAGGTTCTTGATTTTAAAAGCGTAGATTTGGACCGTAACATTCCCTTCCCTTCCCTTCCCTTCCCTTCCCTTCCCTTCCCTTCCCTTCCCTTCCCTTCCCTTCCCTTCCCTTCCCTTCCCTTCCCTTCCCTTCCCTTCCCTTCCCTTCCCTTCCCTTCCCTTCCCTTCCCTTCCCTTCCCTTCCCTTCCCTTCCCTTCCCTTCCCTTCCCTTCCCTTCCCTTCCCTTCCCTTCCCTTCCCTTCCCTTCCCTTCCCTTCCCTTCCCTTCCCTTCCCTTCCCTTCCCTTCCCTTCCCTTCCCTTCCCTTCCCTTCCCTTCCCTTCCCTTCCCTTCCCTTTCTTGTTCCCAAATTAGTGTTACATCGTCAGCAGCTTTCCAAATTGCTGAATGAAATACCATAGCATGAAACTAACTATTTGCACATGGAGAACAAGTCAAAATACTCAAGACACTAATAATATAGAGGTCTAGCACTGGGAATATTCTTAAAAAACATTTCCAGGAGGGAGTGATACTGTAATAATTATCTTTTTTGATAATTTCTGTTGGTTTTTTTTTCCCCAGGAAAGGAACATGTGACAGATAAAAATAGGTCAGATAAGTCACAGATAAAGTTTTATATTTCCAATACGGTTCTAAAAGATTTGGATTTTTCTAAGCTGATGTTTATATTGTATTACTAATTTGATAAAGTAATTCTTGCATGTCACTTAGGAATGCCAAAATATCACAGACAATAATGAAAAACAATCATTCATTTTTTGGCATTTTGCATTAGCTATACACCTTTATGCAATATTATCAATTCCTCTGCTTTAATATTATTTTAGTGCAATTTAATATTGCAATATTTAATCTAGGTATAATACTGGAAAATATGTTACCATGAGCTACTCAGTATTAAGCATCTGATTAAGGTGGTTCCATCCTTGTCTCCTCTGATTCTAATATTAACAGGAACATTATGCATAACTGATTGTGGTATTTTTCAAAGAAAACTTGACAGCCCCTGTATGAATTTGGGTGTCCTATGTTGAAGCCATTCTGAGGAAAAAATCCCCAGGAACCAACATAAGGAAGTACTTCATCAAAATTCTCTCATTATTTTGAGTTCTCAGGTTAAGACTATTTTCTTGTTTTACCTATTGTGCATTCTGATTCTGGAAAACTAGGTACAAATCTAAGCTTTCAGTAAAGAGTAACCTAATTGCTCTGGTTTTAGAAAACAGTTCTTAAACAGATGCATTTTAAACAAATACAAAAATAATGACTACAGATGTGGAGATTTTCAACAGTTCCATTTAAAAACTGAGATCTGTAAATCAAATTTCCTGTTCCTAGGAGTAAAATTTTTGAATGTTTGAATTTTTGAAGAACCTTAAGTTTTTCTTTCACTTCTTCCATTAAAATACATTTTAGGAGAAACTGAATTTTTGTAGAAAGATAAATTAGCCACCACATTTCTATATTTAGGAAATAACTACCTCAGAACAAAACTTTAAAGCAAGTGAGTGGTCATGTGTACAAGAACATCCACACATTCCCTTGTTTCAGAAAATACAAAATCAATCTGAGCCATTGTTGCTCTACACTGGGAATAGAGAGTGAAACAAAAATCTGTTGGCATGTGTTGCATTCAATAAGGTGAGAAGAAAAAATCAGTTGGGAGATGTGTCTCTTGATCTTGAACACTGTTGAGGCTGAAAAAATGCCTCAACCAGGGCAGTGCTTTCTCAAGAATAAACCACTTTAACATTGTAACAGAGGCCTGTTTTCACTCCATCTTTTTGATGAGGAAAGAAAATAATCAAGTACATTGAATATAGACACAGCCACCAAGTGGAAAGTAGCTAGTAGTTCCTTAATGTGTATTAATTAAATATTAATCTTATTATTTAGCTCACTGGAAAGCCAGTAAACATACAATACTAAACCTTCTGTAATACAATTTAGCTTAATTCCTTCCCTTCTCTCTCTTTAAAGCTCAGTCATTAGCTTTTTTTTTCGTGTAAAATGCTGCACTTCAAATGGGATTACAATAATTAAATTAAAATGCAAAATCCAAAAAATAAATAAGACTGCCAGTAAGCAGGCAATAACTTTTTTTCTTTTTAATTCTTCGGCCCTCCTTGTACCCCTTTAATGTTTTTCATTTTTTCCCTAATAAGTTCTCCTCTGAATTGTTTCCAAGATCTTTGGCATTTTGTTTGCGTGATGAAAATTAGCAAAACAATCCCTACTGCTTTTTTACAAAAGCCTGATCATTAATGCATCTAATTAAGTAAAGCTTAATATTTTACTGTGCAAATTTATCCCCTGAAGCTTTTTCAGTTCCGCAACCTCAGTTTGAAATTCATTTGAACTTGAAAGAACAGAGGACACCTCACAAAGGTCGGGTGTATGAATGCAGCACATGAATAATATGTGTCAGCATTCCTTGGTGCACTGAGCTGGCTGGCATGGAGTTAACTTTCCTACACAGTGCTGTGCTTTGCCTTGTGGCTAAACCTGAGCTGGTACCACGCCAGTGTTTTGGCTATTGCTGAGCTGGGCTCTCAGCATGAAGGCTCTCCCTGCAGCCCCTACCCTGATGGCTGGTAGGCTGGATGTGTGGAGGTGACACAGCTGGGAGAGCTGAACCCAACTGACCTGAGGGATGTCCCAAATCATACCATGTCTCACTCAGCAGTAAAAGTTGAAGGAAATGAGGAGGAGTGTGAGCATTTGAGGTAATGGCATTTGTCATCCAAAGCAAGGGATACGCATACTCAGAACCTCTTCCCAGGACATGTCTGGACACCTGTCCATAAATAGGGCTTAGAGAACAAATTCCTCTTTTAGCTTTGCTTCGGCATCCATTTGCTTCAGCACACATTGCAACATTTACTTTACATAGTGAAGGGCCTTTATCTCAAGCCATGAGCTTCGGTAATGAGGGCAAATGAGCAAGCAGTTGAGTAGAGGTCTGATAGACAGCCAAGGTCAACCCCTGAACCTTGGAAAGAGGGAGTTGCCTGAGAAGATAACCCCTGGACTTAAAAAATTCAGCCAAATATATGAACTCAATGGATTTATTCTGAAATCATCCCATGAGTTCTCTTATAGATGTATGGTTAATTCATGCTATAAGTAAATATGTGTATGTGTAAAATATTACATGAATCCACCGCATGCCCTTGACCACTCTGGCTGGGAGCATAGTCCCATTTCTATTCAGTCAGTTCCAGGAACATGCTAAAGATAATATCAAGTCCTTAGCTTAAGAATGAAGCCTTCCCGGGCCATGAACATTGTCTTCCTTGGGATGATTAAGCCTTTCAGGAGAAATGGTGCCAGGAACAGATTACATCAGTTGATCAGTTGTCCCAAAGCACCGGCACCACCCGAGCACATGTGAAAGAAAGCTATATCAAGAAACACAAGGGACATCCTGTCATTCAGGCCTCAGGGAAAATATTGGGGATATAAGTGGATTGTACGAGAGGGTCGGGGTGAACCTCCAGGGAAACGCTGGCACTCTGTCAGTCGGATCCAGGTTCACCCAGCGCCAAATTCCGGAACTGACGCTGTCTTGGCTGTGGTGGATTTTTGATAATTTGTAATTAATATAATAAATCTTTGTCAATTTTTAAAAATTTGGCTGTGGATTCAATCATTTATAACAAGTTCTATGCAAAGTCTGCCCCATGGGTATCACTAACCTTTTGCACCCATCTTTGTCTGGATAGAATACCAGATTCCAAATAAAAGAAATATAAAGCAAAACTAGCGAGTTGCAAACTTCTTGTCTTAAGAAGTAAAATCTAATCTGTGCACAAATTAGAAAAAGGAAATTTCACCAGAGATTTCAATAGATGCATCTGCTCAGAGCTAGTAATTAAAATAAATCAAAATAAGATGGATTTTGAGCACATCATCGTTAAGCAAAATAAAGAAATTCACTGGCATCAAAATTTCATGGGATTTATACTGAACATATAAGGAGATACAAAGAGAACTGAATGAGATTAGTTATGTGATCTTTGCAGTGGCAAGTTAATTTTAAACAAAACAATCTAGGATAAGTTTGTCTCTACCAAATAGGGTTGCAAAAAAGACTCATTATAGATGTCTATTCCTTGGATTGAAGTCCCACATCAGGTTTTAGTTCATATTTTCAATTTAAAAGAGACAAACTCTATTTATTTTTTAAGAGAAATCTATAAAAACATAATATTTTATTGTGCAATCTGGTTAAATCAAGAATGTTAGCAGCAATGCAAAAAGCTATTTTTTTTCTCAAAAGGAGGAATAATTGAAATCAGTGTATTTTTTAAACTGCAACTCCTGAATCTTTGAAGGATCTGCACATGCTGAAAGTATAATCAAAATATAGAGAGAGCCTTGCTCTTCTTTTTTCCCTCTACTCTACTATAATATGGGAAGCAATGTTAGCCAAAAGGTGTTCTTTACCATCTGCAGTGCTGAATGAGCTCATTAGTGTCTTAGTTATCAGACAGTTTGTGCATAAAATTGCTAAGGCACTGTCAGTCTTATTCAAAAAAAACTACAAAAAAGCAACAAAGCAAAAAATATTGAAAAACATGTTGGTAGTTCATTTTTAAATGATCAGCCACTCTATATTATAGAGTACTATAAACCAGAGACATAACCTTATTATCTTCCATTAAAAATGCCCTTTCAACACATTATAAACATATTGTTGTAAATAAAATGCAAGCACTAATGAGAATTTGAATTAAACAATCTTAAAAAAAAATTGTTTTCAGATTATTTAAATACTGGGCACAATTTATGTAAGGTAAAGGATTGTTTGGGTTTTTTTTTTTTTTTGGTAGACTAATTGATAATAGTCCAAAAGGCAGATAACTGTGTTGGGGAGGGTGACTGAACTGCATTCATTTCTTAGCTACTGAGCTTTTACAAGCAAGAAAAATGAGTTATTTCAGCAGCCTTTGTGTCACTTTGTGCTTTCTCATGCCTCGGGACAGTGAAGGCAGGGAGGATGGGTAAGTTTTCCTGACCTGTGCCTGATGTATTCAGCTCTCCTAAAGACTGAAGATGCCAACCTATTTCCAGGATAAATTATCTAGTAAATATTTCTTTATATTTAGGAAAATGAAACTGAGAAGTGCTTCTAGCCTGTTCCTGTGTTTGTGCAGGCATTACCACAGATAGTCTGAGAAACTACCAACTGATAACTTCCTGCTTTTGGTCTAGAAGTGTTTCAATATTTTTCACAGGCAGCTAAGAACCTTCCTGCAGCAATTCTGAATTTACATGTTGAATTTTGGTCTTTTATGACTCCCTAGTACAATCACAAACTGTTGCCATTATGCATCACCCATTAGCTCAAGGAGTTAAAAAAAATCACTGTGTTTTCACAAGGTTTGAGACAAAACAGAAAAATCGTCTGGAAAAATCAAAGCGACTAGGAATGTGAAAATCACTAGTCTGATCTCTAAGCAGGCCTAAGCTTGTGTTCCAGTCTCTGTCATCCCATTAGTGTTTTTGAGATCCCCACAAAACTGATTTAGCTGACTTGGTTTTTTATATACTTAGTGAATCAGCTGCTAAATCACTTTATGTCATCATTTAATACTTTCTACACCTCTTCTTAAAGGACTGAAGCTGAAACTTTGCATTCTGACATCACCATTACTACTTTCTGTTCTGTTCTTCACCTCTAAACACTAAGCAACTACATTTATAATTTCAAGCTCTAGCTGAATTTTACTTTTCAAAAATCTTAAAATATGTTATCCTGAAAGAGTAACATATTACTGTATTCTTTATTTACATTGACATTGATTCTTTATTTACATTGACATATTGTCTGTTTGGAGTTGTTTGTTTGTTGGGATTTTTGTTTGTTTTGGTGTTTTTTTGTTTGTTTATTTTTTGTTTGGTTGGGGCTTTTTTAGAGGGGTTTCCTGATTTGGCACAGCAAATGCGCCAAAGATGGTGAACTATAGAATTCCATGATTCATTTTTGTTCTTCCAGTTTTCTCGTGCAGAGAGCCCTCCCCTGGGTATGGCATAAATAAGCAATATTATTGCAGGGATAGCCTATATCAGCCATCATGGGGCCACAAGACATATACATAAAACATAAGCTTTTTGTTTTAATTTATGGCTGATAAAAGGCACATTAATCTATGACCCACAAAGTCAACAGGACTGGAAATGGTACTCTTGAGTTTTGGGAAAATCAATGAATCTTAAATATGTGAGGAAGTGTTTTGTAATAAATGACATTGCAGTGGCTTGCACTCATACTATATTTTCTTTGCTATATAATGTGATAATAAAAGTTCTCCAATGAGATGTACAAACTTAGAAAAATAAGATTTGTTAAAGTAATAATGTGGTTTAGTATTGGAAGCAATTGAAAAAATAGAGAAACTTATTAACAGAATAAGACTTTTTCCTTAACTGATTTTGATTGAGATAATAACAAACCAAATAAAGACACATACAGGAGAGTAAAGGAAGCATTAATGGAAGCCCTTTTGGAAAGGGCTACAAGGTGATTTTATCTTAATTGTAAGAATTTAGTCGGGATTTGTTCTTAATATGATCTTGTACACACCAAAGTTAAGGCTTACTCTTTCAAATTGAATAAATGTACTTTTCTATGCCTTGGAAAAGTATGACAGTTTTGCTAAATATCATATTCAGCTTAAAAAAATGAAGCCAGTGTTTAAAATAAAGGAATTATCTTTTTTTTTTTTTTTTACTGCACAGAACAAATCCAAAGTTAAGAGCATAAAAAGTTACAGGCAACTAGTAGTAATTTATCCTATGTATTGACTTCCAGAGGGAAGATAATATGCCCTGCAAATGAAGACACTATGATCCAATATCCAGAACCTGGATTTTATTAATTAAAATACAGCTCAGTATTATATAAGAATATATGTATTTTGGGTTTGCTTGTTTGATTTTTCAGTTTTAGTTTTTTCCAAGAAGGAAAGGACCAACTAACTAGCTGGTTGTCATATTGACACTCTGGTTGGCTGAACAGCAATATTTTTATAATGAAGTGGTCCACTTGAAAAATTAGTTAAATAAGCTCAAAAACTCAACATCTACTAGAGCAATGCTATGTTAAGTATAACATACTATTAAACTTAAGTCCTTACAGAGCCTGAGGCAGAGTTTCTCTAAACAAGGGAGTGAAATTTCATCTTTGGGAAGTGGAAAAGGCATTCAGTAGTGCATGTGTCTTTTTTACATATTTCTATTTTCTATAACAGTTCTCAGGAAATATACCCACATTTTGAGGGTACAGAGATCAGGTGGCAAAATGACCTATTAGAATTTACACAATCTTTGTTTACAGAACACGTAGTTCTGAGTTCAAATGGCATCAATATCCTATTAACTTTTGTCCTGAAGGAAAATGAACTAAAACGTAGATTCAAATAACAATCATTAATCTGCCACATATTCTGTCATTGGAAAAAAAAAATTGCTATTGCTACTTTTTGTCTACCCTTGTGTAATAATCTGAAAAAGAAGTGTGATGCTTCTCTGAGTTTTTGTGTTTTCCTATTTGTTTTTTTGAGTACCTCATTTTTATGCATATGTCAAATTGATAAAATGTGAACTTTCAATTTAATGAGCAAAGGAAGTGCATCAAAGTACAATTGATCTTCTTAAGCAAATCTTTAATGCCTTTCCTCTCTAGTTGTTTTATATTTCCAGAAGGAAGGGAAAAAATAAAATACAAGATGAATGAACAGGTTAAACCATAAATGACAAATTGGATTGTGCCAAAACAAATAATGGACTGTCCTATAGACCCCCCTCCCCCCCCAATCTTTCCAGAATACCTAGTACAAAACTGAACACATTAGGCAGCTTCACATTATAATGGAAGCTCTATTTTTTCCCATCTTGGAATTTCAGCCTCTTCTACTGAATACTTTGGTAAATTTTAAAATGGAGACTGAGACTGGAATTGAAATTCAGCACATTGTTAATATAGCTTTACAATCATGAATACCTAGGCAGTATCTCTGGAGAGTTATCAACATTATGAAAGCACTTGGGAGAACATTTTCACACTGACAAGAGTGCCAATATGTGCAGGGAGGGATTGTCATACAAATGTCATGAAAATTAAGGATGCTTACAAGCCTTTTTTACCAGGAGAAATGTATCAAAAAGATCAAACTGTACCCACCTTCTTGCAGGTGCCTGAGGAGTAGGAAACCAAATGGGGATCAGGTGCTGTGTGAGGAATGGCACTTGTGGGTGAGGTCACTTGGCTTGAAGAGATACTGAGGGACCACATCGTGGTCTAAAGATTCCAGGGGAAATGGCAGGGAAGGCATAAATCTCTGGTAAACAGAGATATGGCACAAGGGAATGACAGGGAATGGCAGGGAACTGTGCCAGGTGAGATTTCGGTTAGATATTAGGAAAAAGTTCTGTATCTGGAGAGTGGCCAGGCAATGTAACAGGCTCCCCATGGAAGTGGTCACAGCACCAAGACTGACATGTTCACACAGCATTTGGACAACACCAAGGCACATTATGTGTTTCTTGGGATTGTTCTGTGCAGGGCCAGCAGCTGGACTTGATGATCCCTGGGAGTTCCTTCCAAATCAGGATAGTCTGTGATTCTTTTATTTATTAATTAATTATGCAACAAACACATGAAGCAGGTATGATGAACATTTCTGGGGGCATTTTATGGAAATTAAAAGATGATGCAAGCACTGCCAAGTGACGTATGTTTAGAAAGGGACAAAATCATATACACATTTTTTAGACACCTTGAACAATTTTTTTTTAAATCAAGGATTGCTATGCAGGCATAGCAATATAAAATTGTTGACAATGTAAAACTGGAAAGTATTAAACAAAGAATACCACTCATGTCATTCTGAAAGTTTCACAGCCACAAAGTGTGGCTGGAAAGGTATTTGAGGGAAGTGAGCAATCAGCACAAATTTGACTTATTTTTCTGCTTTCTCAAGCACTTTCTGCTGTCCTCTTGAAGACAGTCTTGGGACAGACAGACCACTGATCTGATATAACATTCTAATCTTCTTGAAGTTTGGTATTCAAACTTTTACAGGTTTCAAACAGTATTCTCTTCTTTGATACAGTCAAAAATATTCTCCTGAATACTGAAGTGATTTTTCTAGACCAAGACGAACAAATGAGCGTACATTTGTGAGCACACTGTGACACCTCTCTACTCTTTTTGAGGTGACTGGACCCTTTAGCTAATATTCCACAGTGCATTCTTTCTTTCCTTTGATATTATTAATTCATTTGCTGCTTTCCCAATGATTAAAACATACACTTGCATTTAAAATTCTGACCCAGCATTTTCTACATTGGGAAGAATATTTCAGGCTCTCAGAAATATACCATTATCCCAGAGTTTATCTGTCTCAACATTCATTTCAATTCTTGAAACATCCTAGCCAACAGAGATGAAATTCAGATTGCTTCACAGTATAGTTGGCTACTACCTGCAATGGCTGGAAATTGCACTGTGAAAATAGCTGTGTCTCACTGATCAGCATCAAAAGCAGATCAGAAAGGTTTAAGTGTACATATATAAGAGTGGCCTAAATATGCCTTTTCTATTTTACTGTTGCACTGACCCTCTGCAGAGTCGTTACTTTTATTGCAGTTAAGGATTTCTCTCATTTTTGCTATTCCAAGCAATTGAAACAGAGATTTAGGCTGCTGTAGCTCTATACAAAGAACACATCTGCAAAGAAACAGTACCAGGATTGAGAGATTATTACCTTTGAATGTGAAATTCTGTTTTCTAAGGGAAATGGCTTTGACCCCAGGATTTGGCTGACAGAATATATCTAGGTTTTGTCGTCATATTTTAACTAATCTGGACATCTGGCAATCTGTTGGCAGGCTCTATTTGACTCTTTCAGTTAATGTTTCTGTCCAAGTTACTGCTTGTCATGAATGGAAGTGTTTTTCTCTCTAAACAATTTTACTGGTTTGAAATAATTGCCTACTCACCAAGGTCATCTAAGCAAGAATATACCAGCAGTGCTGCAAACAGCTGTACACAGCTCAGGAGTTTATAGATTTAAAATATCGAAACATATCTAAGTGCCATTTCTACAGGACTGCACTAGAATATTCCATTCATGTTAAATAAGTATATTCACAAATATATGAAGGACTGTATTCTTTCAGGGGTGATCACATATCATACACTGCACTTTTGCGGTAAAACATCACATAGGGCACAAAGTACTCTAAGTGGTTTTTTTGTTGCAAAATTTATGTTGTTTTGTGATAGCAAAGTACTCAGAATAGGAGACAACAGTAAAGACAGACATGCTTTTGTACACAGCATTATTCGACTGCAGCACTGAATGTGTTTAGCATTACTACCTTCTTTGTTTGTGTCATGGTACTGCATTTATCTATGTTTGAAAGTTTATTAAAGTCTTCATTAAAAAGATGCTTTTCTGCCTATTTTTTTATTATAAACTATCCAGGTGTATTGTCTGCAAAAATCAAGACATATTGCCTGGAATCTAGTTTGTTAGATATAGAGCAACAGAATGTGAATTGAATTCTCGGAAATTGGTGGGAACATGTTACAGTGTTGCTGTAAACCTGGACCTTTCATAATAAACACAGATTTTGTGCTTTCTCATGTTTCTAGGATAAGAAATTTACTGACCATTATGTCAGAAATGCATGTTATATCTTATTTCTTTGTTCTGCTACCCATAAAATCAACTTCACCAACTCCAGGTTTGTATTTCTTTAAATGACTATGATTTAAGTTGAGTTGGAAATTAAACTCCATGTAGCCACTTGCTTAACATCCTTCTCACCCTGCCACCGTAGCAGAATGGAGAGAAGAATCGAGGTAAAACCTGTAGACTGAGAGAAGAACATTTTAATAATCAAAAATAAAGTAAAAATACAGTAATAATGGTAAATGAAAATGATTATCAAAAGAGAAACCCATGAGATGCACAATGCAGTTGTTTGTCACCAGCTGAATTATATGAAATGCCTTCCTAAGGAAAAACAATACAAAATCCAAAACCCATTAAAATCATGAAACCATAGTCATAAACTCACTTTCAGTTACAACCAGAACCACTTTGCAAAACAGTTATTTAGAGTGCTTCAATGTGGGTAGTCCCAGGTTATTTGAAAGCCAACCCAACAAGTATACTCCACTCCACCAGAGTACTCTAAACTATTGTGTGCTATTGGAGTAATCTGTCAGATAACTACTGGCTAGCCTCTATTCTGCAGTGTGTATGCCTCATAAGCTGAGAGAAAATTTCAGAAGAGCTCTTTATGATTTTTTTCTTTTTTAAACAAGGGTATAAATTCTCAGAATTTATTTTACTTCTGGAACATACTTGGAATCAATAAAGTAAAAGAAAATTACTTTTAGACAAAAAAACATCTGGGTGAAATTTCAGTGTGACGAAAAGTAAACCACCTGGAAAATCAAACAAGTCATTCCCTGCATAAGTACAGTCATGATCCTGCTTTCAGTGACTCCCCTATTTAATAACTAAAGGGGTCATTAATGTCTCCTTAAGGCATAAGTTGGTTCTTTTCTGACATCACTAATTTAATCTTACTTTTTTGAAAACTTGCAAGTAGCATTTATCTCTTAACTTCTACCACTGCATCACATTTTGCAAAAGACTACCAAAATTTAATTATTAAGTGCATAGTCACAAAAATTTAAATGCAGGAGAGGATGGTATAAACAAAGCATTATTAATAAAAACAGCTAAAAATATTGACAAAGACCAGCAGAAGTCGACTTGCTGGAGTGACTCCAGAAGGTGAAATTCCCATATTTAAGCCACTGTATGAGGAATGTGCTCTCAGTCTTGGCTGACACACACCAGAGACTGTGCAGAGGGTCTCTGCAACAATAGTTACCCTCATTTATGTAAAGAGGAGCATGATGTGAGAGGATCATTCCAGTGACAAACCATTTAAAAAAAAGAAGACAACAGTGAAGAGAGAAATGCAAAATTTCTGCACAATAAAGTATCTCTCTTGACTCAAAAAGTAGCTTAGATATAATGCTTAGACCTTAGCATCTAGCAGATATAAGATGTATTCAAAGAAAAATCATATTTTTATTGTTGGGGTTTAAAGCAAGATTAAAAGAAAGGGTATGCCATATTTTTAAACCACAAGGATACTTTTTCTCTCAGACATAACATTTAATAACATTTGAGGCTTGCTTGATACTAAATGCTCATTATCTTTGGCAAATCTAGTTTAAACCACAGAACCCTAGAGGTTGCCTAGCTCTAATTGTCTCTAAATGTTAACATAACTTATTATGTCTTCTGTGAAATGGCTAACTTACACATAAGAGTGCTCTGTTAAATGCACTTCTGTTGTCAAAGTCAACTGCTTCTGGCAGTGCCATTCCTGAAATGCTGCTGATCAAAAGGTAATGAGAACTGACAGGCAACATCACAAACGTTCCATGGTAAACAGACTGTTAGATGAGGAATTAAGTGAGTGCCACTGATTGATTGTTTCTACATTAGTGAAAGCTACCAGAAAGAATAAGGGTTTCTTGACATTCACTTGCACATCAGGATGAATGAACCCATACATTAAAGCATATTGGCAATAACCAGCTACTCTGAAATACGTGGAGGTATGTGTATAAATGACTTTCAAAATAAATCTTTGTATCATGACACTGTAAACCACAAATTTCTCATGCTTTCCTTCGCTGCACAGTTTGGATTTTTTTGTATCTGTATGAGTTAGAGAACCCCAAAAGAGTAAAACAAGGGAAATGATCTCCCAGGTGAGATAATATCCCAGTTCAGTGCAATTCTTTCCAACTTTCAGTACAGCGGTGTGACTAATGGTTACAGACCCAATTTGTAGGTGTCATGCTATATTCCTCAATTAGTGAGAAAAATATAGAGCTCTAAATTCTGTCTGTGCATGTCTGTAGCTGCAGGGATCAATATAATCATTTGAAGTATATGTGCTTGGATTGGACTGTGACCATTACTTTTTGTCCCATATCTTGTGGACACAGCAGTGTGATTTCTTCCTACTGACAGCCTTTAACATAGCATTATCATGTCACCCTCTCAGTTCCCTGCTTTAAACAATCCCAATTATTTTTTGAACAGCTCTGTTACTATCCACTGGACTGTTTCTAAGCAATTTAGTGTATTCAAATGCTCAGTGCTTTTCCTTGAATTTTCATGCACTTTACAAACTGGTTAACATTTTTCTCATACAATGTCTAAATGTTTAATTACAAAACTGAATAGTAGGAAACCTGGAACAGAGTTTTTGAATGCCTTGCTTGACAAAACTTTTAATTTAAGAACTATTCAACATTGTTCAACTGTCTATGTACCCTTCTATTATGGTTTCACCTAGACAATGTTTGCCTGACTTCCCTATGAAAATTTTGAAGGTATTCTTATCTCTAATTCTGTGACACTTCCTACTCTTCTCTCACACACAACTTTTTTCCTGTCAAAAAAAGACATTAAGCTCTTTTGATTTGTTTTGCTGTTGACAGATGAATGTTGCCTGTTAAAAATAGATTGCTTATGCTTTTGTTCCAGATTTCTGAGCATTTTTTATATACTGAAGCTAGCCTGAATTAGATACACATCCCTGATAATTTTTTTCTTTTTTTTTTATTGCTTTTTTTCTTCAGAAGCAACATATAAATTTATAACTTTCTAATTCTCTGTAACTCTTTCGTTCCTTCGCAATTTCTGATTTTTTTTAATGCTCAAGAGCACACAGTTCCTTATGTTGTTTACATGAATAGCTATAGGTCCACTTTATCTGAGACTTTTACCAAATCCAAACACTTCTGTCCTCACATTAGTTCCCACAATAGCACATGTCCTTAGTGGTACTGAGTTTCTGATGCTACTTATGTTAATAATATAAGCTGAGAAAAAAAGCTTCAAAAATTTGTGGCTCCTGTCATCTATCCTCAACCTTCTGTTTTCACTGAACACCTCACATAGGCATTTTTTGGTTGTATTCTACTAATTTACTTATGTCTTTTTTTTCATTCCTGTCCCTCTTTTTCCAGTGGTTTATTCCATTCCTTATCCCTCCAGATTCTCTCCTGTCATGCTATAGCAGTTTGGCTTAATGATTAGGAATATCATAATTTCCCAATTGATCAATTCCTTCTTGAGTTTCAGATCACTGTAAAGCTGAACTTAGCCAGATTAAACTATAAATATAATTTATTCTCAATTGCCTTACTCATTACTTTTGACCCACCCCAATTCCTTCCTCTTCAGTGCGTTTTTCAGAAGTTGGAAATCCTTTATCAAAAATCCCCTTCATAATTCACTTGTAAAATGCCTAATTAGATGTATAAGAGCAACTCTACTGTGGCTTTCTAGCTTCTGTGTACTAGCTTTTACACTCTGAATAATATATTGTAGAACCATGTAGAAGAAGATGGAAAAGACAAATTTGTTGCCTTTACATACCATTTCCCCACCTGTCACATATTCAATAATTGTACCTTTTACACACAGCAATGCAGAAATTTAGACTGTTAGAAATTCTACTCCTGCTTCCTATGACAGATTTATTAAATCATGGTAAGAAAATTCACACAAAAAAGTTTTAAATAACAGTCAATCAAATCAAAAATTTTCAGAAAAACTTTAGTGCATGTAAAGTTTTCAAAGTGAAAAAAAAAGTTTATCGTTTATCTGATTTCCCAAAGAACTGTTCAGAAATTGTACAGAGGTAAGAAAATCTTTGTAAATTGTTAGCTTTAGATATGGAGAGGCAGACTATTTGAGAAGGTTAAGTCACATGTTATTGACTGTGCTTGTTTAGTTTCCCTTTTTTTGTTAGTAAATTCAGAAAGGGCAGTAGCAACTTTCATAACTCAGGTTTCTTCAGAGTGGAGATGCATGAGTGTTGATCAACCCACCCTGCCTAAATAAAAAGCTATTTTAAAGTATTCAGTTGAATAAAAACCAGCTAAAAGACACACGTGAGGGCACACACATACACACACACCACACACAGAGTGTTGTGCGCAAACATTCACACTCACAGAAGATGAGCTTCTTTTCCAAAGCCATCTGTTTACCACTGATTGTTTAATAAGAATACAGGCAGCACACACTGAGAAAGATCAGAGAAACCTGTGCTTCTCAAAGTTATTACTTTGTTTATCTAATTTATAAAGGCAGCCAAAATATTTCCATCCTCTTTGCATTTCTTAGTATTAATTCATCACACTGTAAAGCATAAAATTTTAAAGCAATTGGCCTCTAAATGTAGTCAGCCTATCCTCTGAAAATTCTTTGTCTATGTCAATAGAAAAAATAATTCTTACAGCTCCCAGTTCATATCTAGAAAACACGGATTATGAAGTTGAACATAGTCCTTTAAAATGAACCACTCTTGTAAATAACTCAACTTAGCCAAGACTACTTTAGGAATGGACATTCACTTCTTGTGTCATTGAAACGGACTTAATTACACATGTTACAGGTGATTGCTGTATTTAATCCTACCCTGAGGATGTTGCCAGGGAAATAGTGGTTTTCATACCACTTCATCTGATGATAAAGTAATGTATTTCCTAGCTCTTTCATGTTAGAACAAAAAATCCAAATAAAAACCACAGATATGCACTGGTAAGTGCACTGGTAAGTGAAGACAGAGGAGATTGCTACATAATAAAAATAAATAAAAGCATCAATCATTATTTAGTATAGACTGAGAAAGCAGGAATACAGGTTTTGTGAGTAAGCTGAGCATGAGTCCAGACACAGAAAACAGCAATATAGCTGTCTTCTTAACTGTAACCTGATATACGAATATCCAAATAGATTACCACAGAGAGATTTGCATTTACTGTGCGGGGCTATTGTGTAAAGAACATATATTTAAGAATTCTGGTCTTCCTTCTAGACTTTTTCTCTAGTAACTTTGCTTTAAGGTTTTTTTAATAAAGAACTTTCAGCATAATTACTTTTTTGAAAATGCCCTTTTCTTAATTAACATCGAACATTTCCTTTAAAACTTGATTTAACATCTTAATTATAATTTAAAATTTCCTTTAAAACTTGATTTAAATTTAATAACTTGATACTACTTGAGTAGGACTGTCTCTAAAATTCTCAAAGGATTACCAACAGAGCTATTTAGACAATACAGAGGTGATACCTCTTAAATTCCTATATTGCTCTCCCTTGTGGTTCTATTTATTATTTGGAGATTATAAGAGAAGGATCAAATGATATTTGCAGAACAGAAAAAAATTCTCTGCTTTGCTTTGAACATCATAAATCTCTGGTTAATAATTACAGAAGAAAACATTGAATTACTGCCCACTTACTTCAACTTCAGTCTGATATGAATTCACATAGATCTTGCTTCTCACATCATCATACAAAATGCCTACTGCTTTATGAATATTTCAGATTCATAGAATCATAGCATGGTCTGGATGGAGGGGACTTCAGTGCTGATCTACTTCAACCCCCTGCTATGAGCAGGGACACCTTCCACTGGACCAGGTGGAAGGGTTCAAGGAACCTGGAAGGGTTCAACCTGTCCTTGAGCCCTTCCAGGGATGGGGCAGACCTTTTTTCTGGGCTCCCTGTTGCAGTGCCTCACCAATCTTCTGTTCCTGTTCCTGTCAGTTTTTCTAATGCAATAAACTAAGTTACTAAATTCCATAACCAAAGAAAAAGAATGAGCAACTCCCTTTAAGAATGTTAATTACCATAACCCCTAAGTCTTTTTCACTGTCTGTTCATTGACAGTGTGATTAACCATCGCAAAAATGTACTTAGAGATTTTTTTTTCCCATGTATGACCTTTCAGCTTTAGTGAAAGAAACCTCTGCTATCTTAAAGCACAGATTATCAAGAAAAAAAAAATTTAATAAGCAGTTCAGAAAAATTTCTGAATATTATTTATTAACCAAACAATCGTGATTTTCTATTTTCTGCAGCTTTTCATCACAGTTTTATGTTATTTCCAAGTCATGGTAAATATAACATGGGATTAGAAGGAGATTTATCATGAATTCTCAATTAAAAGTTTTTATTAATCTGGTATGGCACTTTTTTTCTTCGAAAATTTTAATATGGGGTAAATTAAAAAAAACCAAACCTTGCTGATTACAATCTTTGTCATCCTCATGGCTTTTATATGCATAAATTCTATGTGCTAAACACATATTAATGCTTTTCTAATATAACAAAGGTGTTGATTGTTGGATACTAAATGCAAAGTAATTTAATAAGACTAAACATGCAGTAAAACCAGCCTGAAATTAAATCTAGGAAAAATAAATAACATACTGGGGATAAAAGTAATATGAAACTATCAGTTAAAAATTAGATTGGATGAAGATATTATTTTCCTTTCTTGCCTTTTAATATTATTTCCCTTCTTAATTTCCTTTCATTAATATTAGATATTGTAGATGCACTAAGAAAAAAATCTATAAAATCTGACATATTAAAATATAAATAAATGCAATGATTCCAAGGCAGATTATTTGAAGAGGGGGAAAAATGCAACAGTTTTCCCTAAAGGTCTTTCTATAATGAAACAGAATAAGATAACTTTTGAATTGAGATTTTGCAGAAATATTCGCATAGAGGTTGCTTCTGGTAGGCAAATGATTCATGTACTAAACAGATATAATAACTCACAAATACCATGTTATCATGTTCAAAATTAAAGACAAAAATAGACAGGATGACAGTTGCATAAAGTGAGTTGTTGTTGAGGTTAGAGTGTAGGAAAATCATAATAAAAGCTTTAGAATGGGATACAGCACTTCATGTTTTTTTCCAGCCATAAGGTAAGAAAAAACCCAAATCAGCCTATAAGGTATAATATATAGCATCAAAATATCATGTATTTGATATGGGTTTTTTACCTATATGCTTGTTTTTCTGACTGACTAAAAAGAATTTTTAACATTCAGCACATCAAAATTATTAGTTGCAAAATTTTAGTCAACCCCTTTTTATTTTTTTTAAGATTTAAGGCACTTCTTAAGAACTAAACTTATGTGGGAGTTATAAGCTTTACAAACTTAACTCTTTAACTATTGATTCATATTGATTAATGTGCTTGTGATTTCTTGGTATTTTTACACATTCTGAAAGGAAAACATGAATTCTCTGAATGTATATATATATAAAATGTAGGCTAAAAGAATTTAGACACGCTGCAGAAGAGTCTCCTAGTTCAACAAACTAAGCACATATTCAAGGAAGCTGCAGAAAAGACATTTGGAATAGAATAGCCTTAGCAAAAATAATATAATGACATTTTTCTGTCACTAGCTGGTAGAGCCTGGCCTTTCCAGTCAGGACCTCAGCTTGAACTGTGATTGTCACTCTGGCATGCAGGAGAGTACTGGGGCATTTCCAGATAAACAACTACCAGAAGAGTTATTTGCCAGCTGCAAGATTATGAGTTATGATTTTCAGCGTGTAACCTGTCAAAATCTATTAATCTCTTCTTGTCTTCATGCACACTTCTCTTGGAAATGTACTGATCAGGATAGTGATGTGTTGAGACAAGACCTTGAGTGTACACAGTTCTAAGATACAACAGCCTGCACATTTACTTCAGAACAGAACATAGAAAATACCAAAGCTATGTTTTATTGGAACTTTACCTTCAAAATGAATTACTTTAGATGGAGAAAACTTAGAGTATCTGAACAGAATAGAGGCCAGAGTTATGCAAGCAAATGTCTTCCCTCTCCAGCAGTCTTTCAGAGTGGGTTTTTCTTCAAGTTTACTTTCAAGCCGTCAACTGTCCGTGGGTTTTCAGCTTGCACTAAACATTAGGAAACTCCTGAAAGAAATTATCTTTTTTTCTTTTTACTTGTTCTGTATCATGACTATCTTCTACTTGTTTTTTTCAGTCCTCTCAATCTCTGCTCTTGCAGTCCTCCTCTAATGGATGAACAGCTTCCCCCTCTCTCCTTCCAGCCTGCCTGCCTATTATCCTTTGAGTGTGATTGCACAGTATACCCATCACAACATAACCTTCCAACAGATAGAAGAAAAATGAATCATAGATGACAACCAGTTCCAAAACTGTTCTCACCATTCAGAAAGATTGAGTTAGTTTTCCTACAAATAGTTGGAGTTGGCTATTCACAGCCTTTATAATTCAATCCTAACTCAATTATAAATGCCAGCATACATACTTCAGTTATCAGGAATATGAATTCAACCACAGGGATCAATTTCCTCTTTTAAGTGTTCTGACTGATATTTCCTTGCTCTGACAATTAATAGAATCCATATGTGCTTTGGATACAGAACCCATTTCCTAAAAAATAGTAGTGCTTTAGTTGCATAACAAAGGTGTGGAAACTTCACTCAGCAGTGAGTGTGCACACTGGAAAAAAATTGCATGCTGGAGCTGCCAAAAAAATCTTATCAGCAAAGAGAGTTGGTTGACTGAGCTCCTGACTGGAAGGTATGAACCAGGTGGGGCAAGGATGACTGAACCTGCAGTGTGCATGCTGAGAAAATCAGCTGTCTTGTCAAGAAAGGAAACGTATTGTTAACCCATGATAAAGTAAGCCACTGATTAATAAAAGCACATTGAGCTACAGAAAATAACCTCTCCTCCTCACAGTGGAAATAACACTGTTTTTTTACTTATAGACACACTGGTAGTTCAAAGTAATTTGAGTTAAAATGTAAACATGGCTGCATAAAAATATTGTCAGTGGGTTCAGTAGACTTTGAAGAAAATGAAAATAATTATGTTAAAAATAATTCTTTATCTAATTTGACTCTTTCTGCATGGCTTAAAATTCTATTACTTTTAATGTCACTCTTGTTTATTCTCTTTTGTAAAGAATGATCCTTCTGGCAGTACTCTGCTGGCTTTCAAATGTAAATCAGACTTTTATCAAGGTATTCTATGCCAAATATACTATTTCTCCTTTTAGAGTTTTGCTTCTAACTCCTCTTCAGCAGCTTGTACCACATTGTATAATTAGAAGCCTTTCCCTGCCTTTCATTCTAATTCTCGGTACTATCAATGACTCAATGGGTGGAAGCCCCTGTTCACACACATCAGTTTAAAAAACCCACCACATCTCTTAACTATATCTGAAATCTATAGCCACCTTAAGACCACTTTCAGATTGATTTTCTGGGTCTAGTGGAATTATAAAATTCAGTGAAAACAAAAACAGATCTTCTAGATTTACAGGAGAGGCCTGACTGAGGTATTTGAGTGTGAAATTCAGAGTTTCTTGCATTTGGGTCATTGTGGGCTAATGCAACTGTAATGAGTCTCCCTTATACAACTAATAGATGATTTCTGCTCTATTTGGGATTTCCTGGACAGATGCATTGGACTACAGTAAGATCAGAAAGGTCCTAGAACTACCTCTTCCATTTTGGTAAGTTAAATTCACCCCAAATCACACATTCAATTATTAAAATCATATTCATCCTCAAAATAAAGTTGAACTTAGTAGGGTATGTCTGTCTAGACACTGCTGTTTTTTTACAGGCACATATTCTTGTCAGGCATTTCTCCTGCCTTCCTGGATATTCTAAATATGTATATTTCAAATATTTATTCCACCTTAGAAAAAAGTTTTCTCATTCCCTCTATTAACTATTAGCTATCAAACAGACAGTATCTCCAAAAATGCATTTTTCTGCACAGTAACATGACTATGAACCTGTACTGCTTGTGGAATGGGTTGATTGTATTGATAAGAATCTTAAGAAAGTAATGCCTTTTTTAAAACAATTTAAATAGCAACAGTTTAAAATGGTAACATTCCCCATTTTTTTTTTTAATGTCAGTTATTGGAAGCCTTTCTCAAGGGAGTGTTGTGAATACAACTCATGTTAAAACTGGTTTATAAAAAATGCATAGAAATATGGACATCTATGCAACCACAGGTTTTGGGGTATTTTTTTGGGTTGTGGGGTTTTTTTGTTTTTTTTTCCACTGAAAGAATTTGCAAATTCTTCTGTTTAATCATGACTGTTTAGCTGGAAAAGATAACTGGCAGCTGCTCAGTATGCTCAACTAGTCAGTCAAAATACTCAGGGCATATTCTTGCACCCAATCAGTAAATATAATTTTATATTTGTGCAAAACATCTGCTTAAAATTTAATTATTGTTTCTTCTTATATTTCCTAATGAACACCAGTAACTGAAAAGGTACCCACTGTCTTGCATTATGCTTTGTCATTAGCACTTGCTCTTGGAAATACAGCCACCTGGTCAAGTGGTGTTGAAATAGTTGTGGTGGCTACATTTCCTGGGGCCTTTCGTGTCGTTAGATGGTAATATGGACTTCAACAGACTAAGGAATCAATTACTGACTTCACTGAAAATTTTACTGGAGGAATGCAGTGTTATACCCAGTGTGTTGTGTTGCTGTAGCTTGACCTGTCTGAGGTTTTTACAGAACTGTAGATGCAGAGAGTTGGATGACAAGGAGTCAGGCTGTGGAGTTCCAGCTTTGGGAGAAAGAGGAACTTTGCATTAAAGCTCAGACTGCATTCGATATTTGATGAATGAAAAGAAGTGCTATCACCCTTTCAGATAGCTCTGAAGTAATAATAATAATAATAATAATGCATCATGACTGAAATATTAGAATACCTTCCTCTTCATATTTGACAGAAAGTCATGGTAGTTCAAGTTGGTGATCACGTATGTAAGACAAGACCACTACTGACTTTTTAAAATTCATTTTTGTAATGACAGATAGTCTGTAGTAGAGACCACACAATTACCTATACCTTTCTCCTCTACTCTGAAGACAACATTGTTGCAAAGCTGTTTACCAGGGAAAAATAAACAATCCTTTCCTCTTTAATTTTCCTCACCAGACTGGATTTTCAGTGTATCCAGGGCCATTTTCCTTTACTCTAGAATAGTAGAATCACTTATGGTGGAAAAGACTTTTAAGATCATAAAGTACAACAATTAACCCAACACTGCCAAGCCCACCACTAAGCCATGGGCTCAGTTTGCTGAGCTAATATCTACAACAAGGAAAATATTTGATGTTTGGGAAGACTGACACTTGTTTCCATGGAAACCATAATGCTTAAGTTCAAATAAATTTGAATGAAGCTAAGCACTGCATTCCAGCTGAAGAAAAGAATGGTCCAAATAACTTGTTTTTTCAAATGCATATCTAAATGTCTAATCCCTCTCTCTTAGGAAAGAATGCAAACATGATTCAAATCCTGTCCTTGCTGAAATTAGTAAAATATAGCCTATAATGTTATAACTCAGAATCAGATTTCATATCTCTAAAATATGGATAATAAGTAAAATAAGTAATTTATCAGAATTGTGAGTACACCAAACATAAAGAATCAGAAATAGCAGTCTGTGAAAGGCCTAAAAGATAAACTGTATTCAGGAAAAAAATTGAGACATCTTCAAAGAATATTGAGTAAGTATATAAAGACATGTAATAAAGGCAGGAGAGGAAAAAGAGAATAATATCTATCTAGTAAAGAGAAATGGGAGCTGTGGGGAGAGTAGAAGAGAGTAATATAGTCATGCACAGTGGGAAAGTGATTTTCAAGGATATTAGATATTGACATCTGTTTTCCTTCCTGAGCTAAAATAATAACACCTTAGTGAGTTTAGGGAGAAGAAATAGAAATCTCTGTGTGTGTTACAAAAACAGCGTTCACTGTTTGAAACCGATTTTATATCTTTTTTTTTTTCCCCAACATTTTTTTCTTGTGCCAATTGTTGTTACATGGACAATTTCATACAGATTCAAACCAAAAAATGAATTTTGATCCACAGTAGGCCAGTGGAATACTGGGGTTTGAGGTTGTATATACATATTTCCACAAGGTCAACTCCTTCTGTAAAAAAACAGGTCTTTATTTTGGATACCTAGACCTCTCTTGGATATGGTCAAAGGTTATAGTAAAGCTATTTGAACAAAAAAATCATTGTTGTCACAGCACAGCAATCAAATGCAGGGGAAAAGTCAGAAGACAAAGACAGCTGAAAAAATAAGTATTAACATCAGTCAGAAGGCTGATCTTCTAAACACAAATAGGATTTTTCTGCTTCTACCTTTCAATTGGTTTTTAAGAAAAAAAATAGCTTGTTTTAAATAGCAAATTTATTTGTCTTTCAACTTTACTACTCTTTAACAGGACATGGGGTTAGAAGAGAAACACTGTTTTGGTTGTAAAAAATGTTTTAGGAATACTTTTCAGTCACAAAAAGCCTCTTTTATAATAAAAATAGTCAAGAATTATTGAAGTCCTCAAGGCCAAAAATTCAAAATAAGCTTCCTGTACAAACCTTAAATTAAAATCAAAACTGTACATTTTCTTACCTTAGATACTTAGCTTTCTTAACTCAGGAGAGTTTTCTTTCTTCTGGCTTAAGGAACTAAAAATGGAATATTTATTAACATAATGAGCAAATAAAAGCTAAGTTATTCTACATCCAAACTGAATGGCTTAATGCACTCCTTTTAGTGCAGTGGTGATGTTTTTCTTATTTCCCACTCATGTAAAGTGCCAATAGATTTATTGCTTTACTGTTCTACTCTTTCCTTTCCATCTTGATTTTCACTGGAATATGTATTTTCATCTTTGCTGTTTTATCATTTTTGTGCAGTGATGTGCTTCTGTGGGGAATTATGCTTCATTCAGTAATGAAGGTGTTCTGAGAAATCACTTTTATCTGAGGGAGGTCTGTTGCCCATCCCACATCTTGATGTTACGTAACTGGCAAATACAGAAAAAAAAACAACAAAAAAGGCAGAAGAAAAAAGATATTAATGAGGTCTTAGCAGGAAAATTGATTTTTAGGGCAACAAAAATATTTCTAGGCCAGGGAAATGAGACATGGGGCCTAATTGGAGAGTCGGAGGTCCTGGGAAAGCAAACTGAGTGTTATTCATTTTAAAGCAAGTGCAACCATTCCAACAGAAAGAGGGGATGTCTCTGTACAGACTGCTTAATGATCTTAGAATGCTGCCAAACAAAAGCATGAAAACTGAAAAAACCCAGAATGTGGCCTTTCAGAGTGAGCAACTCTTCTTTGAATGCTAATATAGTAAAAGAAATATATCTCAAATAAAAGAATATATTTAAGAAACTACAGAATTAGCAAAGATTTTTCAACTGTGTATCAAGTGGTTTCTTTATTCAGCCAGGGCTCTAAGCACTACTCAGCCCCTGTAGACATGAAAGAATGGAACAACTCTTAAGTGAACTGCTAAGTGTAACAATGTGCTACAACTAAAGAAAAAACGGAAATATTTTGTGCACAAAAACTGCTCTTGCTAGGAAAACACAAAATGAATAATTTAAAACTGGAAAACAGGTTTCCTATGGGAAGCTGATGTCTCTATTACATCTGAAATAGTGTATGATAAAGAACACAGACAATACATCATAAAAGATTGTGTTTAAAAACACCTGTTCTTTGTATTAAAAAAGACTACCTTAAAGAGGGAAAACAAAAATTCATAGGAAAATAAACTTTTAAAATGAAAAGATAACTTCTATGCAAATTACTAAAAACTGGGCCTGAAACTTCATTTTGCTTTTCCAAGAATTATGAACTTTAAGAGCATTCCTTCATACAGATAACATTAGTCAAAAACATCTAGCTCTTTCTCTTGAGCAATACATAAACATTACAAAGTATTTACACAGTAAGAAAAAAAAAAAGAAAAGGAAGGATTTAAAAGTTCTGATACAATTGGCAATGCTTTTCTTTTTCCAGCCTGAGAAAGTGGAGAATATGTATAAGAGAAATCTCTGAGAACTGTTGATGCCATATCTTTCACTTTCTTCTGCTTAGTTATTTTAATAATATCCTGAACATGCATTCTCATCCCTTTCTAGACTTAAACATTAGCACATAAAACCATTAGAAGAGTGAAGGTTCTGACACCATTGAGAGTTTAGTCTTTGCAGAAAAATTCTTTCCCCCTCTCCCCCCCTGCCCCCCCCTCCTTATTTACAAGAGGAATGAGCAGAACAAAAGAGATGTGAGAATCAAAACTACCACTGTCTCTCCCTTTTCTGACATATGGATATTTTAAGGCAGATACTTTAAAAATGTGCAAAACCACTACACACAAGTAGTAATGGAATATTTTTTTTGTTGTTTAGAAAAGGTTTAGAACCTTTAAAAATCATATATAAGGTGTTTGTAAGATGCTTGTTCTCCATTATCCTATGTGATCCAGTTGCTAAACAAGAAACCCAAAAAATCCAATGAAAAAATTGATGGAACCGTGACTTTAGCAGTGGTTTTATGTAACTCTTTTTTTTTAAACAGAAAAGGATTAAAACAATTTTCCTACTTAGAGCCTCACCTTTAAAAACAAAGCCTTTTAAAACTGATTTTAAAACTGATTTTCACAACTTCTTCTGAAGCTTTCACACATTTATCTCCTTCTTCCATACAGACATTCCCCAGCAGCCTTCAGCAATACAAAATTTAAGTCCCACTGCCCCACAGCATTTACAGCAATTTGCAGTATTTAACAGTTTTGTTTTATTCTTCATTCTACAGCCATTCCTGAGCACCTTGAATGCAAAAGAAAAGGATGACCCCATGGAACAGGGTGCTGCAATTGCAGGGTGCTGCAATTTCTACTCTACCCACTCTGATGTGGTGGGGGAGTTCATGATGTGGAGCATCCCACACACCAGGGTGTAGAGAGTTGATAAAGCAGGAGTTTCTCTGGCCTTTCTCTTGCTGAATACAGCTCATCTATCCTCCATGAGAAGAGTTTTTGCCCTTCTGCCAGTGTTTGAAATGCAGCAGTAATTTTGTGTCTGTTCAATGATGGATGGAGGTCAAAGTCTCTTTGTTTCAATAAGGTTTGTTTCAGCAAGCCGAGTTTATAAATATCAAAATTTACATAAATGGCAACTCATCTGACATTCTGATGTTTACTTATTTCACTTACTCAAAAGAAGACTTTTTTCATTCTCTTTCTGGATCACTCATAATTTTTGCAACTGACACAATGGGAACATGTATTGATTTTGTTTGAAGACATGGGGAAACTTGCACTGCTGCTCCTCTACTGAGGAACCCACTAACAATGTCTAGCCCAGTTCACCTTTATCTCTTCAGAGTTAAATCTCAAAATAACAGAGTCCATCCTGTCAAACAATCCTCCCTGGCAAACAATTTGAAACATATCCATGTGACCAGACACATGCAGAACAGCAGTAGAAAAATAAATCATTTCAATTATGCTCAAGACATTCAAGTCAGTGGTGAATAATGCAATACTTGAACATTTCATCCTGTTTGATTACATGGAAAATATCTGTGCAGTGTTTCTGGTTTACTTTAATGATTCAGCTGGAGTTCAAAGTATGCCAGCACCACACCTGCTATGTCTACTGCTCAAACACTTTCCAATTTTCAGCAGTTAGCAAAACAAACCACGCAATTCATGCCACATTCCTGGCAACAGTATAACCCAAAATATTTAGGGATTTTTTTTAACCTTTACATCCTCATGTGCCATCTGTTCAATGTGCAAAACAGTGTGTTGGAGGGGGGACCTGGCGGTTAAGGGGAAATTCACATCTAGGTCTAGTGCTGCAGTCCTGAAAAAGGATTTCCCCTGAATTTTTACAAAAGAAAATTACAGTCTTAGTGACAGAGATGTCTCCCAGCCTTTGGAGCTAAGGCTGGAAAAGGACACTGTGGCATCCTTTGGTTTTTCAAAAAGAAGGCATTTAGTGAAGAACAGTGCAGATGAAAAGCAACCTCAAGGAAACTTAAGAAAGCAGAAAACAGTAGTACACATGAGATGCTGACTGGAAGAGGTGCAAGGTTACTATAAAGTAGAAGTCTCCCCTGTCTGAATTTTTAACCAAGAAAACAGGATTTAGACAACAATTTTTAATTGTGGTTTTGTTTGTTTTTGTTTCTGTTTTGAATGAGAATATACATACCCAAAATAGCTTTTGCACTCAAAATTTTGGTAGCAAGACCAAGCCTGTGTTTCAGGCACAAGCTTCAGTGGAGAAATTCTTGACTTTATGTTGCTATTGAATGAAGAGAGAAGTTTTGGAAGAACACTAGAAATTTCATAGTCTAGAAAAAAAAAATTTGGAATAATAAAATTCAACTCAAAACCTGATTATTCTATAGGTGTTATTGGAGCAAAGCTTAGGACAATAGCTAGAGGCTTCCTGAAATGGACCAAAAATTAGATATGATCAATTGTAGCAATTATAGCAATTTGTTGGGCCAGATGCTACAAAATAGCTCGTTTTACAGAGCTATTTTGTAAATCTCCTATTTTCCCATGGTAAAAGATGTCAAATAGATGAAAGACTGAATAAGAAACCCAAGATTTTCCTACAAAAAAGGCAAGAGACATGGGAAACAGCACAATTTTAAGCCTTCTAACAGAGATGGTTTGTACCAAAAATTAAAAGAACTTAAAAGGATTATCAGGTGACAAACTTTGGTGTGAAACTAATAATCACAATGAAGAACAGGTTAAAATTTGAAATTTTAGTAATTTATCAGAATGTTTCATCCATGAAAATTATATTAAATATATTCTCAAAAAAAAATTGTAGCAAAACTTGTACAGTATTCATTGTAGGGATTCTAGGAAAACCTAAAGAAGAATCTTTCCATTGTCAATTTTTTCTCACAAATGGAACAACACTAGAATAAACATATGGTGTCTATATATTCAGGCCAAGATCCAACAATACACCAACTATGAGATCATTTCTGAAGCTACATAAAAAGCACATTATGGAAAATGTCTGATTTTCTAGAATGTAATCAACAAAAAAAAAAAGATTAAATTAAAAGCATGAGTGAATGCATAAACATCTGAAGACAGGTAAGACTCAAGAGAATCTGATAAAAGCTCAAAGTTTATAAATGGGCACACTATGGCAATCCCAAAAAGTGAACAAACCCATGAAGTGAATGGAAGGCTACACAGTACATGAGCCATGGGAATTCTGTACAGAGTTCAGGTATCATATTAAAGCTACATGAGGTTTTATTAGACCATAATAAGTACTATATTTTATCTTGCTACTTTAAATACACTTTCATTTTGTTTTAAGTACACCACAGGACATCTAATTCAATATTTATTGAGAGTGTCACAAATGATATATGAAACAACAGTTCCTAAGGATTTGTGTAATGCTTTGTGACAACTCTAGATTGCAATCAAGGTCATATGCCTACCTTTCTTGTTCTCTTTTGTCATCCACTATTTTGACATTCCTTTTCCCTCTAACGACATTCAAATTAGCCTATAATTAGAAGTACCAGGAACACTTTCTATTCCATTCAATTTTATGCACAAAACTTGGAAAATCTAGACAGAATTAGGCAGCTTCTTGTAGCAACAAGTAAAAGAGCTTTCATTAGATTTTTTTAAAGATAAGAAACAACAAAATAAAATTATATTTCCATTTGGATGCAAAGGAAAATAATTTTGATGTACAATCCTCCAACTATTATGAGACATTTGAACTGGTGGTTTGACTCTCCTTTTCACAAGAATCATGTAAGAAGATGTTGGCAGTTTGGTAATGCTATGTGCCTTTGGACTGATTTTAATTATCAACCACTGATAGACAAAAAAAATTCAAAGGGACCCTGTTGTCCTGTGGAAAGGATAAATGGACAAAGGAACAAGAGGGAAGGAACCATCACAGAAAACTAATCCCATCTGAAACACCAAAAAAATTACAGCAGTAAATGTCAGTGCAGAAAGATCATTGTCCTAGCCTAGAAAACAGTGACTGAGGTGGTTTTTACAAAGCACCAAAAGCAACAGACAGTAATACAAGTACACATCATAAATGAGGGCCTTCTGCTTTGTGCCAGGTACCAAGGAGCTTCTAAACATCCAGCTTTAATGAATTAATGTGTTGCTTTTGTTGTTGGATTTTTTTTTTAAGTCTCTGCAGTTCAAGTGAAGCCTCCATAGTAGCACAGCACCCTTCTGTCCTTATGGGATAAGAATGTACCTCTTTTTGTTGGAGATTTCTGGTTTCTTTTACCTTTCCTTTATGCACAGAAAGTGGCTAAGACTTGTGGGAAAAATAACAGTCTACATTTATGTAATTGAAGTGAATTCTATAATCATTTTCTTTACTGCAGCATATTAAGCATTGGTAAATTTGGGTGAAATGAGTTAATGATATTATGACAGTGCTGTGAGCTGGGCCCCAGTATGGTAAGGTTCCTGCAATGTCTGCTCTGTTTTTCACAGGAAATATCAGTTGTGATACAGACTATTCAATCTTATAACTCTATATTTTACAAGAGAATAGATTTTGGGGTTTTTTATGAGAGAAAACAAGAGAAAAATGTTCATTGAACATTGAATTTATGTGTTAATACTACTATATTTTTTCAAAGCACATTAATTCATGTGACATTGTAAAAAAATAAGGAAAATCCAGCACTAACTACTTATTAAAGATAAGATAGGCTTTGTTATGCCACTTGACAAGTTAATAATTTTAACTTCTCATTGCATTCTTTGCATGATCAACATTGCAAATTAGTATTTGTTGTGACTGTATAAAAATTTCTTTGCTTGCATGTAAGTTTTGCAAATGATTTTACTAAAACACACTACATTGATAAATTTGAATCATGGCTTCAAAGGGGCTCAGTACTCTTAGAAACAAACAAACAAACAAAGAAATAGAGCTTTGACTTTCTAGAAAATCGCTTTTATATGAACCGCTATGAAGAATTCTTGATTTGCAGGCTTCATAATTAAAGTCTTCATAGTCTTTATTTTTACATTTGTTTCAACACTGTGTTTTTTTCCAAAAGCATTTAATTATTTTGGCTAACACAAATATTAGTTAGTGAGTGTAACAATAATTTTTTCTTTACAATATTTTCACATTGTAATTTTTCATTTGTGAATATGTAATACTTATTTGCAAATTGAAGACCAATATAGCAGAGTAAGAGACTGAGATTCAAATAAGAAGCTGAACTATTCTGAGTTAAAATTCTCATTTACAAGTCATTAATTTCTTTTGAACAAATGATTCTCTCCACTGTCTTTTCCTACTTAAACTTTCCTTAGAGTTTTTCTATGAACCTAAGCATTGTAATAATTACATGTCTGCAAACTCATTGCAAGAAGAATGCATTCATTCTGTTGCTTGCTGTCAAAACCTACTGTTCATGTAGCCAGTTGTTATCTAAGTAATTTTATCTATTGGTTGACAGGATGGCCTTTCCTATATATAATTCACTGCTGAAATATAATTTAATCAACTAAACTTGTTTCATGAAAAGATTTAAAAGTACTATTAGCCTAAAACTGATTTTCTATGAACATAGCAAGACTTAGGCCTCATAAATTATTGATGAGAAACAAACTGATGACATAAAAGGCCACCTAGTTCACTGAAATGTTTGTGAAAAAGTTTTTACACCTCTAGTAATTTTAATTGAGAGGAAATTGAAAAATATAGAGAGATAATAATTAAAAAATCAAGGAAAGGCTTTTCTATTCTCCAATGAAACTATTTAAATTCTTCATTGAATATACTTTTTTTTATTCCAGAGATTTTAGTTTTTCAACAGTTTGAAAATATTTTATAAGGGCCATGTAATCCAATAAAGCAACAAAATATCAAAAAGTCAAACATATTCTTTATCCTATGATGGTAGTCCCTCAACTAATCTTTCTACTTAGCCCCCTCAAATCAACACGCTTTTTCCTGAATTCTGCCTTTGTACAGCAACATTTCTCTTCCCAGTTGCAAAATTCTCTGTCTTTTTTTCATCAAAACAGAAACCAATGAAAAATGTGCCCAGTACATGGCACAGATGCAATTTCCTTGCACTGCTTTGTGAAACAGAAGTGGAGGGACTGACTGATTCTCCTTCTAGGAGCTGGTGAGCAGGGTTAATCTACCAGCTGTAGCACATTGACTGGCACACTTTGGAGGGGCTGGATGATATAGTGGAATTCATCCCTTACCCAAAGCCATTTTGCTCAGATGGTTGGGGAGCACACACTGCCTTTCTGTCCTTCAGGAAATCAGGTATTTTCCTATCGTTCAGATGATACCCTAAAGAAAATTACTTTGATGAGTATGGTTTTTTAGCACAATCTAGAGAATGCAACACAGAAATACTAAAATGAACCAAATATTTTTACTATTGTCTCCCAATTGTGTACCTATTTTCAGAAATTTTGGTTGTTTTTCACTTTCCACAAATTCACAGCTTTAAAGAAAAGCATTTTAAATTTCCCAGATCAGCACCGTCATTCAGCTATTTTAGCTTTGAGATAAATGGCCCTTCGTGTATTTTTTGTCCATGAATTTTTCTGATTTTCTTTAAACTGCTGATAAATTTTCAGATTCTGTGGCATAATTCCCAAAAATATATGCAAAAGTATCCCACAAATATGCAAAAAAGTATTAATTTTTCTTGCTTTTACTTTTTCACCTCTTTGTGACTTTTACTTGCTCCCTAATTGCTTTGTGTCTCTGTGTCATACAATGTTTTACACATATGAGCATGACTTTCTCCTTATGTCACTGCAATGGGGAAGAATCATAGCCTGCTCAGCTATTTCTGAGAAAAAGCTGGATATTTGATTATCCTGTCTGTCATTTTATTTTCCAAATTTGGTTAATTTTTTTTTTTTATGATAAGATGATTATATGAATAGACAGTATTCAAGAAATGGACTCTGAATTTCATTGTGTTCTACTGGTCTTCACGATTTAATTATCCAGAATTAAAACAACTCAAGGGGTTAAATTGATGCTGCATTGTGCTTTATTTAACGGTGTACAGATGAGTTCAGCAGCTACTTATACCTACTTGAAATTACTAAATTGAGAAAGAATTGTAACTTTGATTTACAGAAATAGAAACTTTCACTTATTTGACAAATTATAGGCTCTGCTGGATGCATGGTTGCTTTACTGCAGCCACTGTCCATCCAGCATTTAAATTACTGTGTGACCCTCTGTGGTATCAGTAGAGGGGGCGAAATGCAAGGCTTCTCCTAGTGTGCCTTGGCTTGGACCTTCATTCTAGCAATTGCAGCATCCCAGATTGTGTTTATTATCCATCCATTTCACCAATTAAACACAAGGAGATCGGTTCCGTGTATTGAAGTACCCCCTCAATGCTGGGCTTAGGCTGAGTCCTCCCAGCTTCTTCTCTTAAAGTATCTGTTTTCCTTTTTCTTCTTCGAGGTTCCAAGTTCTAAACACAGGTGGCTTTTTCCTTAAACCACATTTGGAAATGATAGCGAAACTTCTTCCTCCTCTCTTCATGTGGCAGACTCATAGCTATGCCTGTTTCTTTTGACATCCAGTGGCAGGAGGAGAGTAGTAATCCTGGGAAGTGGAGATTAGCACGAAATAGTTCTTTGAACAACGTGTAGCAGTGTCTTTTTTTTAATGTTAATTTTTAGAATAAATGGAGGAAATTATATTGGAGACCGTTTATACTGAGAGTTATGGGGCAAAATAGGGAGCTGTACAGAGAAAGGTGTCAGAAACTTATCAGGATATCTGTCTGGAGAAACTCATTTGTTTGTATCCTCTGGAGAAAATGATTTGGATTCAGCTTGTAATTAATTTTATGCTTCTCTCCTCTGTGGTATGATCCCAGAATACAGAAAAATAAGTAAAAGCAAGAGACCATGCAGTGTTTTCTACAGGTGGGACATAGATCAGTGCATCCTTAGTTTATTGTTTATCTGTTACAAAATCAAATACCAAGTCTGTGTGATCTTGGTGTAAATTTCTAGGCCATGTAAAGTTTAATTCTACCAGTACAAATTGAAATGAAGTTTGGGGATTCATTTTGCTGTGTTCCTTCCCATTCATGCCTGTGTTTTTTTGCAAACTTCCATCAGGGATGCTAATTTGTGTTAATTGATGCAGTTTTTTTCTCCTGTTCATGATAACACTCATTGTGAAATTGCTTGCCAATCAAAAAGATCATAATAGACCACAATGGAAAATTTACTAAGAATAACCAGCCACTTCTGCAACTAATATCAGTAGCATTTGCTACTGATAGAAGCATTACATATGCTTCTTCAGAGTGAAATAAAAGCTAGAGGAAAAAATTGTCAGGAGCATCAATTAGCACCATGAGAGATTTTTACAAATTCAGAGAAAAAGAAGGAGCATATTGTTAATGTACAGGATATGGCGCTGAAATGGAATGAAAAGAAAACCAAAACAAAAGAGATTATTTTTAAACCTGAACCACACTATAGAAATAAACAGTAATTGAAACTTTTCAAGTGATTGGATAGGAAAATAGAACCTAAGTTCACAGCTAACCTAGAAATAAGAGGGCTGATAAAATTAGGTAAGTTTTAAAGCATGGTTTTTTCCACCTCTTTCCCATATATTTTAATGCTGTATACTGAAAGAGTATACAGCTCTTGCACTCATTTTGTGGTAATTTCTTTGCAGTGAAATGGTAATTTTGAGAAGGCTATTGCCTTTCAGGAAAGTTTTTGAAGAACTGATGTGTATCCTCCATCTAAATAACATTGGCATGGAGGCTGGTGCTACATGGAAAAGCAGTTTTACAATTTTTGCTTTCATTACAGGGGTGCAAGATACTGCTCTGTATCCTCCCATGCATGATATCAAATTTTTGATCCAGTTCTAGCATGTGGTGAATTAAAGCAAAAATGTATTCACCTGAGGGAAGATGTCTTTCCCCTTTTCCTAAGTGCCACAGATCCATAAGTTTGTCTCCTGAAAAATGTTCTTAGAGACAGCCCTTGATCATAAATCCACATTTATGATCCCACTCCAAAATCTATAGCATGCCCATACCACTTTGAATATGTTTGGCCTGCCTAACCTAAGTTTTCAGTTAAAAAACAGTTAAATTTCAGTTAATTTCATTTAAAAAAATACCCTTTATCTGAAATACACTTGCCACCATTAAAAAATAAAGGTCTATTTCAATGATTCCTGTAAGTGCCAATGGTTTTGCACAACTAAATTGACCCTTAGACCAGGAATTTAGAAATGGTATTACATTTTTTTCTGGGCTAACAGTCAAAAGGAAATTGAGATGCATCTTGGAGACTCCTAAAACATAATTCTTCAGTGAGCATGAGTATCTTTACAACATGCTACTCTTTCCAGAAACAGAGGTTAAAAGATAGGATGTAGGCCATTGCCTCTCATCTACTCAGAAATTAAGAGGTCATCATGGAAGAATTCAGGTCAGTAAAAGAACAAAATAGTGTGTTCCAGCCACTGATCTACAGCCCCTCTAAAAATTGCAGACAAGCTATAGAACCAACAAACAAAAAACTCAAACGGATAAAAAAATCCAACAAAGTTTAAGCAAGACAGTCTGAGTTAGTTTTTTAGCTGTCAAAACTACAAGGGCTTGGAAGTCTGTTGGTATTTTTTGGCCTTGACCGAAATGGTGGACTAACACATAACAGCATGACAACGTCAGGTGGTCCCAAATAATGATCTGACACTATTAGTCAGGGTCTTTTCTTTTTTTTTTTTTTTTTGTTTTTAGAGCTGTTCATCCCAATGTAAACAGTTTTGCTTGGGAAATGATTGAGGGTGCACAAATAACAATGTCCTCTTGGAACAGCTGTTATAGCAGGAGAAAAGATTTTGAACTCTGCAACTCATTAATTTACAAGGTAAGAGGAGGAGCATGTCAAGCAGTAGGGAGCCTGAGAGAAGAACAGAGGACTGGATGAGGTCAAAGAAACTGCCAGATCTCTGTGCTTACTATTGCAAACTGTTTCAGCTGCTAGGAGCAAGGAAAATAACTAATCAACTGTCTACTCCCTTCACAAGTCCCAGAACAACCTCTGAGGCTGCCATCTGTCCAAAAGAGATTATAGCTTGACCACCCTGTCATTAACCATCTAAAAGTTGTGAAGTAGAAGCGGTGGAAAGTCTTCCACTGCAATAACTTTCTATTAAAAGCATCTGATCTGAAAATCTATTTTAAAGGAACAGATACATTTGGCAAAGAAAAATTGACCTATATCAATAGGAATGTTCCATCAATGTTGATTCTTATTTTCCTGTCTTGGGCTTTGGACAGTCCTGTGAGGCAAGTGTTCAAAAGTTCTGTGGCTACTGTTCTCTGTGATGAGTGGCTCCCAGTGAAGTGTGCTGAACTGTCAATGCAAAGAGCTGTACACAAGCCATGACAGCACCTTTCACACAATCCCATTCTTGTGACAAGTGCCTGACACACAGAAGATTGCTCTTAACACCAAAAACATAGTAAATGTGGTTTATCCAAGCAATCAGTATATGCAGAATTGTGCCCTTAATGCAAATAAGCAAAAATTACACAAATGAGACAAATAGAGATAAAATGTTTGAATAGGGAACCACATATAAAAAGAATAAAAATAAAATAAAATAATTGGTTTGCAAGCTTTCATTGAAATGCTATCACAGATTTCTTGCTGAACAAGAGTACTATCAACTCAGAACACCCACAGGCAGTAGAAAGAAATAAAATAAACAATAATCTGCAGGCAGATAGAGTCTTAATATCACATATTGTGGTGGGCTACGTTTGCTTGGACACAAGGTGCTGACAAAAGACATTGTATCATGGCCCATCCTCAAGTGGGCAGGGGAGAGAAAATATAGGGAAAGGTTCATGGGTTGAGTCAGGGCAGGGAGAGATCATTTAACAGTTACTGTCAAACAGACTTGAAACAGACTTGACTTGGGGAAATAATTTATTTTATTACCAAAAAAATCAGAGCTGGGTAATAAGAAGTAAATCCAAATCTTAGGAATAGCTTTCACAACTCTTTCCTTCTTCCTTGTGTAATGTTATTTCCAATGTTCCATCTCCTTCTCCCAGCAGCACAGTGACAGGAAATGGGGGCTGTGGTCAGTTTATTTCACACTGTCTCTGCCTCTCCTTGCTCCTGACTGCTGTCCTCTGCTCCAGTGTGGGACCTCTCCCATAGGAGACAGCTCTCTATAAACTTTTCCAAAGTAAGTCCTCCCCATGGGCTGCAGTATTTAATAAACTCCTCCAGTGTGAGGATGTTGGACCCACAACATCCACAACATCCAACAAGAGCGTGTGTGGATGTTGGACTGATGATCCCCTTTTCTCTTCTATCTGATTTCCTATTCACTTTCTCTTTCTTCCCTCATTTCTTTTATTATTTTATTCCTCTTACTATTAGAAGACGGGGTAAAGCATATATCAATTTCCATGTTGAGTGTGTAGTACGAAATAAAGTTTTGTGAGTTTCTTTGGACTCTTTTGACTTTGCCGTTCGTTTTTGCCCATGAGGACCTACAAATTCTGGGTGCTCCCTTTGGCGTAGGAGTGAGAAGTGACAGCTCCACACCAGCATTACAGCATAAAGCATGTAGCATGTAGCCTTCAGTGACAGATTGAGAGTTTTACCCAGATATAAAAAAAAAGGATTTACCTAAAGTGGATTTGACTCATTAGCAGAGATGGAAGTGAAATTTAGATTTCTCTGAATCATAGAGAGTTTAGTAGATCATTAGGACAGTAGAGTCATTCTAGATAGAGTTATTCTAGATAAAAAAAACCTCTCAGCAGAGTTGATGAGAACCTATTTGAACATGAATTTTCAGGATGCTGCATGGCAAATTAAAAGCCTAATGATCTGTCTCCATTTTCACAGAAGGTTAGGAAAGAAAGAACTGCAACCCAGAGTGGAATTAATGGAATGGAATGTGTACTAGTCAAATAGTTGAAGACCAGACAGAACATCAGTTCAGAGAGAGTATGACTGGTCACTAAAAAAGGGTTACCATTACTGAAGCACAAAATATCAAATTCGGTCCAGATACAATCTGATTAATGAATAAAGAAAAATGTGAAGGATATATACTTGTTTCATGGATTCAAGCCAGATGGCAGATGTCTCTATCACCAGTGTAAGCACCACAGGACAAGGTGTATTACAGAATTTTACAGATTAACTTAATTTAATTTTGTGCACAACGCGTGTTTTTTGAAACACCTTTTACTGATTTATTGGGACAACTCCTACTTAAGAACATTACTTGGCAATGTTCAACACGTGGCCCTGAAGCACTACTCTGTAAAGCATCAGTGCTTAGACTCTCTGACACCACCATGGCAGTCACGATTTGAATACATGCATCCAGAGAATTTTTAGAGCTTATCTGGAAACAGTCATCATCTCATGTGCAAGACAATTTCTGAATAAATTATGCCCAGGTTGAGATGTAATTACTAAGCTGTCCATTGCAAAAGGCATGTAAAATGAACACTGTAGTAAGGTCACCTCATTATCTCTGGAAAGCAATGATATCTAGAAAAATCTAATATAAGCTGCAACATATTTAGATATAGCTACACAAATATTTAAAAATTTATGTTATCTCAAATACAAAAATGTGATTTTTTAGATGCTATATAGAACTGCAGTGAAACACGTCAAAGCCAGGGAATGAAATTTTACCTCTAATGTGATCTAACTCTGTACCTGCAAAAATGTTATGAAACAGAGAGAGATAATGTAATTTCACCTTCCCATCAAGTCTTTGCACAAAGTTTTTTATGAGGATTGGCTGCAAGGGGCATGATGGGCCATGGAGCATAGTGACTACAGAAGATGCTATGGTACTCTGTTAGTGTAGAATTGACAGGAAAAATAGCCTGAGAATATAGAAAAAAGAGTCATCAATATAAAATTATAGTGTTTGCTTTTCTCAGGTTGAAGATATTCAGAAAGAACTAGACTGGTGTGCAAAGAATCAGCTGGGTCTGAAACTACAAAAATAAGATAAAAATAAAATAACCAAAAGGAAGTGTAATTGTCTAGCAAGACTGATGAAGTGTATGAAAGCTGCTGGCATTTTAGTGAGCACTTATATGCTTATGTTTTCCAAAATGCATTGTATTTATGAGACAACTCAGCATAATGGGCCATTCTTGAACTAGAGGTTGCTTTTGCATGATGGCATATTTAAATAATCATGAATTAGACAAAAAGGAAGGTTCTGCTACCACATACTAAATCTGCCAGTTGGGACCATTAAGAAGGGCAATAATTTTGTTACTCCCCTTTGTAAAGAGATTTATGGTCTGTTGACTACAAGTGTCATGTTACCCCAAAGAATAGTCAAGTGTTCAAATGACTGGAAATTTATTATCCATGATATGAAATGAATTGATTTTAAATGGGTAAATCAGCCATATATTTTTGGATTTGTGTATTTTTTGCTTGGATAACTTAGAAGAATTACGTCCTTTCAATACAGCCATTCGAGAATATAAGGTTGCATTTAGTTGGCAAAAGCCAGCACAAATAAAGGCAATAGAGACCTACTAAGAATTACAGTAAAAACAAATACAAAGCCAGAATGAGTAGGAGAGTCATAACAGCTGTAGAAAAGAAATAGGACTAGAAAAAACTGACTGAAGACAATTTTCCTCCATTTTGTGATGCATAAGATTATGATGGGGATATTGTTATGGTCCCATATTACCTAATAAAACAAAACAAAACAAAACCAAAACACCTGGGCACTGATATGGGACTTACATTCCCAAATAATGCTTAAACAGGAGTATACAGGAACTATTTGGAGATGCAATTTTACACAGGTTTATAATATCCTTGTCTTTATATAATAAAAACAAACAGGGAACAAGCTTTGTTTCATTAAAAAAAAAATAATTATACTCAAGTTTTGCTTTGTTATGGGGTGCCAAGGGAATGAATGATGCAGCACAGGAGTAATTGAATCGGGACCTAGATATTTCTGTTAATTAAACACATTTATTGAATAGCTCAGCCTATTGAATGTTTACTTGGTGTATCCAATGATGAAACAGTCTTCACCACAAGCAGTTTTTCTCCCAGATTTTGGAACACCTCTTTAAAGTTTATGCAGTTCTGTTCACCCTTGTTGTCCCTTCAGAAGCCGCACAACTAATGATGAAATCAATTTTAAACAGGCTGCCAACAACTTTTTGTCTCCTATCTAGTATTTTCCCTTTTGCACGTACTGTTCTGGAATGCAACAGATTGAAAACAAAATATGTTTTCAGAATTTTTATTTGACATACACAAGGGAAAGTAGATATATATGTTTACTTTTGTTAGGAGGAAGCTTTATACCTGTTTGAAAACCATCTCTGTTAATTATTCATTGACTGTCAGAACACTGCTTGAATTTGAATTGCACAATCACAGAATTATTTAGATTGGAAGGCACCTTCAAGTCACCTTTTTTCCAATCTTCTGCTCAAAGCAAGTTCAGTTGTACTCAGGAGTGTGTGAACGTGATGTTTGGTGGGATGGCCACCAGCTGGCACCAACTGGCTTATGGGGAGAAGAGTGAATCCCTGCACATTCCCAATGGCAGTATTGTCACATGCATTGTACAGAAGAAACAGGCCACTTGTAACTGTGCTTTCATGTGCATTTCAATGTGTAACGCCAAGACTGAAAACATTTGGAGCCCCCACAATGCCATATAAAACCCCAGATGAAGAACCTCGTTTTCTGATGCACTTTCATATTTGGAAAGGCTTCAATAGTTTTCTGATATTGTTTTTGTCAACACATGGTGTGCATGAATATTTATGTTTAAGAGAACAAAAGAAGGAAACAGAGGAATGATTATACGAAAATCAAAATACAAATATAAAAATGAAGAAAAAATTATAGGTAAAACAACAAATACATGATGTTGCTAGTGCAAATACTCAGGAAAACATGTCTATCCATCTAATAACAAAATTATAATGGAAATAACTAGATGACTTATCAGACTAAATGACTTATTTATTAAACTGATTGACAGGAGGTAAAGTACTTGTGTAAATAGCAACAGCAAATAAACAAAACATATCACATGCAGACAGTCACACAACTTACTACCTTTGATAAATAAATAAATAAATAAATAAATAAATAAATAAATAAATAAATAAAGTATTCTTACTCTAGACAAGGACAGAATTCTAGAAATAGGGTACCCAGTCTCCCCAGCTTTATAGGAAAACATGGAAGGAAAAGTTCACAATAGAGAAACTATGCAATCACAGTAAGGAAACATAAATCTGGAGGTTTATGTAGCTGATAGTAAACATTGTTAAGCACTAGCAGTAATCAGAACAGACATATTTGCTTAACAAAATTGGAGAATATGTTTTGATTGGTTTTTGGTTTACTTCTTATACTCTGTAATTCATTTGTATTGCTCCAGCTGGGAAGAACAGTGTTGCCAGACACTTTTGTGTTTATGACCCTGGAAACATATCTGAGACTACAGAATAGAAAAAAGTAGTAGGAGTTGTTTAAAGAAATCCTCTATGACATCTTAGTGGGAAAAATAAAAAGTCTCAAGAAAGACAAGCAATTTCATAGTTGTTTATGAACATATTAAATTGTTTAAACCATATTCATGAACAGATTAATTGTCAACAATTTTTGAATAGAGTTTTTTACCCTGATTTTATTTTAATGGATTACAGGGGTGTAGTTCTATGGTCAGCCTCTTCTTCCTCCTTCAGCAGGAAACTAACTCCTTCTTGTCTTTTCTCCTTCCCCTCCATAGCTACAATGTTTTAGCCAGATTATCTCCCTGACCTGGAAAACTACACATTCCTAGCATAAAAAAGTGAAGTAAATTTATATAAATTCACGTTAAGATTGGTTCAAACTATCAGGAAACCTCATCCTAAAAGCTCAATACTGCCAACAGAATCAATATGGAAGTACTAGTATTGCCACGTTCCTCTTTATTACTTGGTATAACACTTTTGTTCATTAGCTTAGTCTACTTTGAGTTCTTCCATCTGCATTCAAGAAGCTGGTTAAGCATTTCTGTCAGCCCATCTTGATATGGAATTAATATTACATCTCTGAAAATGACCTATGTACTGGAAAATTCTAATCCAAAATATTCCCTTTTACATGGTCATGCAGTCCTACTGATGCTTCAGTAATTTTATTTCTTTATTTTAATCTTAAAATATTACATGGTGCCTCCGCACATCATTAGAGACATCCCAGCTTTGACAGGTCTGGTGTTTAAATTAGCACTTCAGAAAATTAAACTCCTAATTCCTCTTTGTGCATCTTAGATCACATTTTAATAAAAAGTTGGATTTTTCACAGTATGTCTTTTGAAAATGTGGAGTTAAATTTAGCTGAATAATGTTCTCATAGAACTAACCTGATGAGCTTCTTTATTTTCTTCCTCTAGGGACCTGTACTTATTTTTCTACTATTGTTCCCTATCTTATAATTCCTAACTCTGGCTGTACATTTACCCTCCTCAGAGTATTCTCAGAAGTCATTGCTAGTATTGCAAAGTTTGGCCATGTAAGAGCTGTGCCTTAAATCCTTGCTGCACAGGGAGTTAAGCTTCTCTAGAGTTGTGAAAGACCCTACAGGTGCAGTTGGAAAAAGAGGGACTTAAAGTGTCAATTGAAAGACTAAGTCACCCAGAGCATCAGGGCAGAGCAGCTATTGGACTGGTGTGCCATTTTCATGTGCTGCTGCAGGACTAAAGACTTGTCCAGGTCTGGGCTCCGCAGTACAAGACAGGCATGGAGCTCCTGGAGTGAGTCCAGCAGGGAATGCAATTAGGGGACTGGAGCTACTCCCTTAAGAGGAGAGACTGAGGGATCTGGGCCTGTTCAACCTTATGAATATAAACGAATATTTGAAGGGAGGGTGCCAAGAGGATGGAGTCAGGCTCTTCTTGGTGGTGCCAACCAATAAAACAAGAGGCAACAGGCAGAAACTGATGCACAGAAGTTGCAACTGAACATGAGGAAGAACTTAACTGGGTGAGCATGAACTGGAACACATCTGTGGGGTATCCCTTACTGAAGATATGAACTTCCTGGATGCAATCCTGTGCCATGGGATGATCCTGCTTGAGAAGAGAGGTTGGACCAGATGACCCACTGTGTTCCCTTCCAACCTTAACCCCTCAACCACTCTGGGGTTCTGTGATTTTATGTGACCCCTACGGACTTGAAGAGAGCAGTTGCTTGTCTTGAACACTGTCAAGATCCCAAAATGAACTTGCCATGAGTCACCACAACGGGCCTGAGATAAGCACAGAAGGGAGGCAGGCCTGGCAGAGGCAAGATCTGGTTAGGACATCCTGACTAATGCATTTGGACAAAATTCCCACTGTGGCAAACCGTGGGAAAAGAAGCAACCTCTCATACACTTATCACCCTAAGTTATGGAAGAGATAACATCTGCAATGCCCACTGAATCATTTCCAGATGCTTCCTTTCTGGGCCTTCCATCAGGAGACTGCACATGACTCACAGCATTAAAACCCTCTCCCCAGGGGAGGTACTTGGGCATTCCCACATGAACATAAATGTATATCAGCCTGTTGAATTCTTTGTTTCGTGGGCATCCCCCACCCCAGTTGGATCAAGGCCAACAGACATCTTTTCTCATCGCTGAACTCACAGATCCTAGACCATATTTTATACTTTTATATTGATATATTTCTATAGATAATATATAGATATATGTATTTGCACCAGTCATTCAGGGTTGTTTCACTCTAATCTACCCCAAGGGATGTCTTATCTAGAACCTCAGAGGTGCCCCAGAGGAGGGGGGGTAACACCATGATGGTCTCAATCACCCAATCAACTGATGGAATCACACCCCCCATTCTTGAAAGGAAATTATTACAAATATGTCTCCAAATCCCAAGGTTTCAATTTAAAATAGAAGTGCACCGTTATTTAAGTGGAGAAAAGAATCTGCAAGCAGAAACAGAAAACAATTCTACTTTCTTCATCTCTACATGTTCAGTCTTTTCCTCTGGTGAAGAGTTAGTGGAACAACCCAAAACAAATTCCATACATTTTTGTCCTGTGCCTAAGACTTTAGAACGAATTATCTCTTAGTCTTTATAGATCCTGTAGATGGCAAACTTCCTCCACTGAGTGTGCTCACCCATTGCAAAAAACTCCTTTCATGAGCCTACCTTACACTTTTTTAAAAGGATACCTAGTATTTATAGAGAAACTGAAAACCAAATCCATAGTTTTATTATCTATCATGCATTTCAAAGGCAAAGAATGAGTTTTTATCAGATACTTAAAAAAAAGAGTTTTAAAATCTTGCTTTCAAGTCAGTTTTAGACTGGCATAGAAGGACTATAGTTAACCTTGGAAAGTTCTCCTCAAAAGCCAGTCATTATTCTCAGTGTGTTTTATCAACTGTCTGTGACTGTTGCTGCCTTGTAGATCTTACTGCGAGGTGTTACTGTTCCCCTGTGCTGCAGAGAGGTTTTGGAGCATAAAATTGTTTTCTAAATAGCACTATGGCTAAGCTGGTGTTTTGACTGACTCTTACAATGCTCAGTTTAGTCCTGGGCCCAGATTGAAATCCTGCCTGCGTTGTTACATTTCATTCAGCTGCAAGCACTACTGATAAAGTTGTTCCTAGGATCACTACTCTTAAAATTTGAAATTACCCATATATTCTTCTCAGTGCAATACAGAATTACTCTACCAAAGCTCAAGTTCTATTTCTTGGATTGACTCCATGTATTTTAACATAATATTCCAATATCTTTGCTTTTGACTATGGATATATCAGTTTCTGCTTTTTTACTTTTATATTTAATTTTTTTGCAGCTTCATCACACCATATCACATTAAAATGCATATTTTTTTTTTTTTGGTCATCATACTTCTCCCTTCCTTTCTTCCTCTTTCTTTCACCTTTTTACTTCATTTTTTAAATATAAATATTTCTACTATGGCAACCTGTGATAGGTCAGACAGGTTTTAAAAAAGCTTTTACTTGTACTAATCCATTTTAGGAACTTTTTTATTGGTTTTAGAGAGGCAATAATTCTTTTGTGGCACAGCACGACAAGCCAGGGAAATAGAAAAGAACTTTGGCATGGACTCAAATTTTTTATGAAGCTGTGCCTGTCTTTAAAAAGATTTTTGCTTGATTGCTTTTTATTGTCTCCTCCTTAATATTAGTGATATCAGTTTGAAGGTAACTGCAAGTTAACCCAGAAGACTGATGGATTAGAAATCATGGGAAAGTACAGTCCATATAAAGGAGTCAGAGAGTGACACAAGAATCTTAGTTAACCTCGTAAATTGGGAAAAACAGAGTTATCCTGTGTACTGACAAGTTTTCATCTGGTGAGCTGCAGGCAGCCCATTAAAACTTGGTTGTTTCACTTACCACAGGATGTCTTTAAACCTCTCCAGACTATGGCAGCTGAATGGGAAAAGTAAATGAAATACAAGATTTTAACATGTGAATTATTTCCTGCAGAGCTGAGAATGCTATTGCACAGGACTGACCTGAAATCTTGTTGGGATATTGCACTGAAAAAAAATCTGCCAGCTGATATAGGGAAAGACAGCTAAAAGGAACAAAAAAAAAAAAAAAAAAAAAAAAAAAAAAAAAAAAGTAGTGCTTGTCTTATTGAAATAAAAAAAAAACGCTTTGGCTTACTTAAGTAGAAAGAAGAAGAGAGAGAATGTCAATATGCTTTGTTTAGACAGTGAAAAATCAGGCAAGAAGGGACCTATTAAAACTAAAGGATAAAGTTGTCAAAAGAAGAAAAAAATATAATGTGAGCATGAATAAATTTATGTTGCTAATTAGTAATTTCAGACCGTGAGAAGCATCAAGTATTGAAACATCATTTTATTCAGAGCAGTGAAGGACAAAAAAATTCAAAAGCCTTCTAAGATGAAGATTAAGAAATGTACAAGAAAGCTTATGCACTGTCTTCCTTCAATAACAGGAGCTCAAGTCCCTGACCCAGAAATCTGATAGCCTTGAGTTCCCAAGAACACGTGTATGTTTTAATTTTGAAGTTAATATAAAAGAAATTGCATTTTAGTTCAGGTTCTATAAATCAAATTTTAATATTTGGCTTTTTTAGAACTGCATAAATTTCTTTAGAGGAGCTGTTACTCTAGAAGATAGTTAGATGCTCTTCGAGCTACTGGTGATAATATTAACTTCCCTTGATTGATACACTGAGTGTGACCACATAGTATACACTAGCTGGAACCATTTCTATGTAATTGTTGCTGTGACATTTTTCAGAACAGCTCTACTTGGCATTTACAGTGAAATGTACTCTGAAAAAATGTTTCCTTATAGTCACTTTTTTTGTGGACGTTTTAGTCTGCCATCACAGTAGAACACACACTGTATGTGAACTTTCACTTGTACAATGATTTTCTTTAAATTGGATAACTTATGCAGTAACCTTTGGTACAAGGACAGATATTTTATTAAGTTTAGCCTTCTGTTGAGTACTGTTTCAATTTCTCAGTATGCATACAAAAATTTTCTGTATGCGAACTATTCTACTGCTCTGAAAATGCTATGCTGAAAGTATAATAAGACAGATAGAAGTATTTTTGCATTCTGCTGGGTGCTGTAAATAGAAAAATAGAACTCATATTAAAATTTAAATGTTGTATGACCTCCAAATTAATTTTTCTTCATAGAATGTATATAATTCCATTTGTTCTCCCTCCATTTAAAAGACTAAAATAGAAATTAGTTGTATGTAATATTTTGAGGAACTGCAGAAATATGACTAATATTCTCTGGGGCTTTTTTTTGTTGTTTTTGTTTACTTGTTGAACAGCTTCACTTTGGATTTTAGGAAAAAATAAATTTATTAATATAAAAGTGTGATACAATTCTTCTTTAAGCAATCACTTCTATCAATTTGAAAATACCACATTGCATATTTTTACATGCAACCTAAGCTCTTCCTAACCTTAGGAAAATAGGGACTGGGATGGAGCTCGGTATCTTAGCTACATTACTGCCCCTGTTTTATTGTAAAATGTGTCCAAATATTATACATCTACCTATACTGATCTTTTTTCCTTTAAGAGAAATCCAGCACTGAGGTATACACAATTTGCAAGGAAGCCTTTTAGTGTGCAATTACCAGCATTACTTCAGCAGAGCTCTTGCCTGTCCTGGCTCGTGCCGAGGTGCCCAGGGTAAAAAGGCTGGGTGCAGTATCTGTCAAAGGGACAATAACTGGGCCCAAGTTTTCCAGCATAAGGATAATATGTTGCAGGCTGTGTCTTGCTGCTGTGTCTTTCCTTTGGGATGTGGTGAGATATTTTCAGTCATCATCCATTTCTGGCAATTGTTGTCCCTTTCTAGATGGGTGATTAACAAACACCAGTGATACTGTAGGAATTTGCAGACTATCAAAACACTCTGCTAGCACAACTCTGCCAGCTACAGCCTCAACAACAACTTTCTCCATTTTTCACAACAATTTATTATACATCTTTGAAAGTCCCAGAAGCCTTTGCATCTTTTCACATTGCCACAGTGTGGAACACAAATAATTAACTTACATGAAAATGCCTTGGTCATGAAATATAACATTTTCTAAGGTCCCATTATTTTATTGAAATAAAAATCTTTAACATCTCCTTTGAAACAGCTTGTGATTTTCCACGTTCTTCTTTTTAATTGTTTTGTAGTCCAGCCTATTGATTGGCTGTTTATTGGAAAATTTTAACTGTGAGTTTGCAGAATTAAGATGGAAATTGTACAGTATAAATATTCTTAAGCCATTCTAATACATTAATTAACTGGGTATTTGAAGGAATGAATTCTTTTGATATTGAATATGAATTCAATATAAATTTTGATATTGAATATATTATTAGATATTTGATATGTTGAAATAAGTTATGATTTCAACAGATATTTTTGGAAGAATTTTCATCACTTTAAGGTTTTGTTTGCTTGGTTGTTTGTTTTCCCTACTTTTTCCCCCTGAAGGGGTCATGAATAGTTTGTCTTTGCCTGTTGATTTAAGAGTGAGAAACTCCATTGCTTTAGATGATGCTTTTGTTTCATTACTTAGAAATTCAGATATACAGACTAATACTCTCAAAAGTTTTTTCTTTAGATTATTAGTGCTATTCTAGAAAAAATATCAAATTTCTAACAATATCTCCCTTTATAGTCATGCCTTGCTTCATTTTAGCTCCATGTCATGTCACAGCCATTTCCCAGCTCTCCTATGGTAGCTTTATCCTTAGCTTATCATCTTCTCTTCGCCATTAAGGCTATCGTATTCCAATATTTAAATTTTATTAATTAGTAAAATCTCTCTCTTGATTTTTCTACTTCAATACAACTTCTTCTGCTAAGTTCTCTCTGCATTTTTTTTCATGTTGCAATGTCCTTTGCATCTAGGTTTTGTCCTGAGCTGTCCAAATAACAGTTGTTTGTCCCCTAAAGAAATCAGTAGTATCTACTTGTAGCTCTTCAAAATGTTTCACTTTTTCCTCCAAATGAATATTAAGTCCTGTGAATCTTATCTTTAAATGCATGAAGGAGAAAAGTGTGGTAGTCTTGTGAGTAGGAGCTGTTAGGGGTTGCCAGATCAGGTGGTTCATCAGAGGTCAGCCTGCTGTAGCACAATTCCTCCAAGTCCAGTGGGTAGCGAGGGTGAGCACGTACTCCCTGTGGGTACACAGCCCTACAGACACACAATTACACATAATGTAAGTGTGCACATGGATGGCCACACAGAGAAACGCTGATAAAATAAAACCAGCAAATCTTGATTCTGCCATAAATGATCAAGATAAAAATCAGACATGGAAAATACAGAAGTATAGATAATATGCTTTCATCCAGCAGCTGGCCTTAGTCTTTTGCCCAGCAGCTGGCCCCTGGATTCAGCAGGTTGCCTCAAATAATAACATGCAAATGGACCTTTCCAGTAGGTGGTACAGAGCTATGGACACACCCATGGCAGAGTCCTGGCTTCTCCAGTCACCCTCCTGAAGCCAGCTCTCATATTCTTTGCTCCTTCAGAAACCTTCCCCCTCTTTGATACCTGGATCCCAAACTTACTCTACTCTCTGGCTAGACTGGCCTGATGCTCACTGCTGAAGTAGCTGCACAAAGGCACACACACACTACATACACATTCTGCTCTCTCCAGTGCTGCACCGTGGACATGTGGGCTCTGACCCTTGGCCTGACCCCAGCAGCTGCACTCAGGTCTCAAGGGAACAAATGTGCAGACAACTGACAGCCCTCAGCCAGTTAGGAAAGGAATTTTATGGGAAGTCAAGACAGGCTGCCTACTATTGCCTCTATTTTACCATGCTTCCTCCTCTTCAAGCTCTTTCCTATTCTCATCTTAGTTTCTCCTTCAAACATTACATACAAACATTGCATAATCTCAGAATTCTCTTCCCAGCACTTCATAATCCACCACATCCACCAAGGACCTTTTCACATGCATCAAGTAAAATTTAAGCAAAATTAAGCAAATTTTCTCTAGCAATTTTTCCATCACCAGATTTAAGCTCAGTAAAGGAATACTTAACGAGCTGCCATTGTGACTTTTTGGGCAAGGTAAGGGCTAAGTTCAGTCCTATTTTGAGATCTTAATTGGAATAAATTTCACATGTTGAGAGTGATTTATAGATTGTAATTTCCAGAGATAGCTTTCTCTTCATTGCAGAGATAGCTTTCTCTTCATTGTACATACATTGCACTGCTACATACTGCGTCTGTAATATGATTTAAAGCTGCAATATACCACAAAGTTATTCACAACTAGGTTCTTTTTCTGAGGAGCACCTATTCTGAAAAAAACCCAGATGAATATATAGTTGTCATCCTTTTGATGTGGGGTGTATGTGTTTTTAATCCATCAAAAACATAACAGAAAATTGAGTGAATGCATAAATGTGTTTGCAAATACCCCTCCTGAGGCTTTGCACATTTTGTACTAGGTCACTGTGGCAACAACAGCAATGGTCTTTTACTAATGTATATATTTTTATACATCCAGTGAATTGTTTCTCCCTGCAGTAAAGGCTCTGCTAAAGAAAATTTGAACATATATATTGTTGAATTACAACTCCTAGCCTCTATTTTTTCTGATTTGTATTACATTTAGAAAGATAAATACAATATCCAATGCACACTTACAACAAAAAAATACATATTTTCAAATCATCTGAGCAAAAACTTGCAAAACTGTACCACAAAATATTTAAAGCTAAATTTACTTAAATTACACTCACTTTAAGTATGTATACCTTAATTTACTGCTTTTATATTCTCCAATGGGTAATAAAATGAATGTGGTGATACATACAAAAACCAATTTTAAGCTAACACATTGAAGCACGAATATGCTATGTTTTATCAGTATTCATAAAATCTGGTCAGAATAACTTTGTTGGTAAAGGTTTATAAGCAAAAAACCACCAATGTAATATGAGATTAACCCAGTCCTCTCTGAGAATTTTGGCCCTCTGATTTCAGTAACTCCCCCATGGAGTTTACTTCTTGAGCCCAGAGACTACAGCACTACAGCATAGAAACTCCAAAAATTAATTAAAATATTAATAGAATTGAAAAAAACAGTCTGAATAATGAAAAGGTGCTAAACACTGTTGCTAAAATAGTTAAGCAGCGTACAAGAGGCTTATTCTAACCATTAGGAAAACATTTTCAGAAGAGTGTCAGTGATTAAAATTTCTAAAATTAAAGCAAAGAAACAAAAAAGAACTTGAAAAATGCATCTTTTATCCTTATGAAGTTATAATAGTGTGTTTGCACAAAATTATTTCAGGGATATTCCAGAAAATAATTTCTGTGTGCATTAAGGTTTTGTTTTGGTTTTTTTCTGCAATTTGAAATTCCACTTGTGGAGCCATCTTTAATCATATCATCTAATGGTTTTACAGATAAGTCTCAATAACTGTGTTCTGATGTCAGTGGGCTATAAAATTTTTTGTGCAACAATGGAATTAGAACTTCTGTTGGAGAAAGTGTGGATATCTTGTAAGGAACTTTTCAAAAGTAGGAGAAAGGTATATGAAAGCAATATCTTTGGAATGCAATATTTTTTCATTCATTATCCTTGAAAAAGTTTCAGGACTGTGAAAGAGTTCTGTTTTAGAGGACACAATTAAATTACTAAGATTTCTATTTGATCAAAACATACACAGCATTTTGCTTCACTTACATCAAAAAGGTTTTACCTTTCTATTATATGAAAGTTTTGATATTGTTCCAGTGCTGTTTATGAAATTAGTATTAGTCATAGTTGTGAAAGACTAGGCTGACAACCACCTATCTGCTCATGATGGCTAAATTAAATCCTATCATAGATTTAATCCATGCCTTTTCTATTCCATGCTTACACAAGGTTAATTCAATTGATACTGATGAATCTAGCTGCAGGGTGCAGCTGATAGCACATGATCTGGGAGTGTTTGAGTTTCCTCCTGAAGGTGATGAGCTCATTATAGGGCCATCCTGGCAGCTTTGCCAGATGATGATGCCAACAGACCTGGGGCAACTGCAAGTCTCATGGTATCTGGATGTTTCACCTGTCACTTCTGCATCTCCCCTGCACCATCCTCTAGAAAGAAGGATGGGTTTAACTTGTGTTGTGTGATTGGGTTTTTGGTTTTTGTCCTGCTTAGGCTGAGGCATTAAGCAGATCAATTATCCTCAACATCCAGCAAATTATGACATCACTGTCTGGCCCATTATCCCCTTTCTGGATGCTTAATACTTTTTGTCCCACACTTGAATCTGTCCCTTTCTCTCCCATGAGCATAAAACGTGCTCTCATTTACTCCTTTGCCTTTCATCCCAGATTTGCCACACCTGTACTCAAATAGGATTTTTCTGATACTGTCTGTTGATTTTGTCTGGGACAAAGTTAATTTTCTTCACAGTAGCTTTGGATTTGTGCTTGGAACAGCATTGATAGCACAGGGATGTTTTTGTTGTTGCTGAGCAGCACTTGCACGGTGTCAAGGTCTTTTCTGCTTCTCACTCCACTATACTCAGGAGCAGGCTGGTGATGCACAACAAGCTGTCCAGGACAGCAGACCCCAGCTGACAGGGAGATCCTGATGCTTTTTGTGGTGCTGTCTATTTATGTTACCTGTCATGTCCAGTTGTCTTCTCCATCCTGTGGAATAGGCATACCCTCAGCCAGTACCTGGGCAGTGGTCAAAAAATGTGCTTATAGCCTAACTGTGCAACCCCATGATCTTCTATACAAGGTATATTAAATATTACTGTACTCAGGTTTAAATGCAAATAGAATGATTGCTGATGCAGTTTAAGTACTGGATGCAAAAAGCTGCCATGCTTTCCTTTCGTCTTATAGATTTCTTTCGCATTGTTGATCAGAAACTACCATTTGTTTCTTTGGGATTTTTTTCAGTAAGATAACAATTTCTGGGAGGGTTGTGGTGCACTATATTTTCACTGTGTTCCCACAAACAAAAATTACTGTCTGGCATACTGTGTTGAAATGCCACCTCTCTCCTGAGCATGGTCACATGCTGCACGGCTATGTATCTTTGATAATGAGACCCCAGCAGCCTCTCCTGAGATGTGTATTTCAAAGCAGGAATATTTTCTTTTAAAACAGGCAGTAAAGTTATTACTTTTTAGATAATGGCCACTGGTACAAATCCTCAGCAGACAGAAGTTTCATTCAGCATGAGGGAGTTAAAACCCACATATATCGCCAGCAAGATGCAAGCCCTGATCTCAAAGGCTTTAAATTATGCTGGGGTTGCAGTTTGTTTATTTGCTGAAGTTTTGCAGATAAGAAGTCAAGGTTTATAGGGCAAGGATAGGTTGTTAGATCGATTGACTCTTTAGTCTACTGTTTTACACACTGATTGTTCAAAGCTCATGGGCTTAATTCTCTAGTTGTGTTGGACTGTATCAGGATGACATGCAGAAATAGCGCAGAGAGGCAGGTTGTCTTTCTCACCTCCCTCTCCTTCCAGGTGCTTTTCTTTTAATCTGTTTTCTCACTCCCAGTTTGGAAAACGTGTTTTGAAAATATAAATGTAGAAGGATTTGGAAATTACTGTGGCATTTCATGGGAAAGGCTAATAATCACTAAGTTACCACTTCAGAAAGATGAGTGACAGTTCTCTCCCTCTAGTAATTTCAGAACAAACAGAAGTCATAGCTATATTTTTAAAGATATTTCATTTTATACATATGTAGGTGAGTACACATCAGTTTTGAGCACGTTCTGGGAATTGCCTGAGTAACTCTGGAACCAGTGAAATTTAGAGAGGCAATAATCACTGGCTTGCTCAGGCTGGAGTAATTCTGAGGCAGTCCATAGCTAAAACACCAGGGAGCAATGATTTCAAGCAGGCAGGCATCCATCTACTTAGACACATCCTGTATTATACATCACAGTTAAGCAGGAACTTTTGCTACTGAAGAAATTAGAGAACCTTAGTGCTACCTAAGCCACACTTGGGAACTTAATTCATGCATTTAAGTTTGCCTGGTATTTCTATTAAAATGTTGGATTTGCTGAAATTTCTGAGATTTTGTCAGAATGGCTACAGCCTACAACAAATATAGGATATGAAAATGTATAGAAGCTGCTGTTAATAACTGAAAAATAGTGCATGAGACACTGGAAAGGCAAAATAACTTGTAATTAGAACAGTTAGAATGTTTTATCTTATATTCAATGAATGTTTGACTAAAGGGCATTAACAAGATAAAACCAGCTGCAGAGCGTATATCATAGCTGGGAAAGAGTGCTGGGGGAGCACAACATTTTGCTTCACCCACTAATTAGTAATGTTAAAAAAAGCTTATATCAAATTAATCAGGAGACTGAGTTAATCAGAAACACATGGAACTGTGTGGCAAGAACTAGTATTAATCAATAAAATATTCTGGAATACTGCTAGGCATTTGAAAATGAGGGCATTGCAGGACTATATATCAAGATTTGCAATCATCAGTGAACATGTAATGGGAGCTCTTTTACCAGCTGAAGCCCTGAGAGGAGTAACTAACCTGAAAGCATTCATTGGAATACCTTATTGCAATGTATTTTATAGTACCTGAATTCACACATCACCACGGAGAGCAAAATAGTTTATTAATTTATTTACTGAAATCAGCAAGGATCATCAGTATGTAGCTCCTACAGCACAGAAGAAATCTTACTTCCCATAGCCAATCCTCAGGTTGAGGATCCACTATTGATCCATTATTGATCACAGTTCATCAAGAAATAGGAGAGAGAGAGCACAGAGTTTGCTTAAAGGATGATGAATTTCTTCATCCCATTGCCTAAAGGGCATCTCCTAGTGAAGCCCATTTTATTACCTCAGTAGAATAAGTAGTTCATGGCTGAATCTTTTGTACAGTTGCAGAATATATCCATGCTGGGCACTAGCAATCCTGCAAATGTATTAAGCTTACAAGTTTTAATGTCCATATTCTTGCAACTCAAATTACTTTGTTATGTTTGGAGACTGCTTGGATGATGACAACCCACAATCACTGTAGCCTACAATATAAAGTTTAAGTATTTAAATTTCCTTTTTTTAATATAAAGTTTGCCAAGTAACACTCAGTTATCTTGGATATCTCAAGACTTTTTCTCTAGAGTAACAAGAGTTTAGGGTGTCAAGTGTATTGTTTATGTCCAGGTAGTATTCTGGTACAAGGAAATTTTCTAATTTCTGGTTGTGGGTTCAATGGCTCTTGTCACAAAATGTCCTGATTAGGCTTTTTCACTGGGAAAGAGAGCTATTCGGCACTATGTAAAGTAAGGCCCATGTGATAGAAGACAAATATCTTAGAAAAACTCCTCCCAGATTTTCACAATATTTTTGAAAGTGGTGAATTTTGTAAGATTTTATTCTCCCTCTTTTTAAAAACTGTTTTCCATTAAATATTTTCTATTTCTAAGTCTAGACTTCTCTAAGAGGAAATTTCTGAACGTCAGAGAGAAGAATTACTATTGCAATTACTACAAAACTGAATGCACTAAATAGGAAAACCACTAGTCAAACTCCATGTTTTATAATTATAATTTTTCATCAATTTAGGAATTAAGAGTAAGAGTTTCAGCTGAGGTGCTTTATTTTATCATTGCTGCCTAAGGGACAGTTTATAGACCAGTTAAATCCCAGTGAACCCATGATTCCTGTCCTTCAAGGATGGTGATCAGCAGTGGTGCTTCCTGGCCTTAGAGGAGTGAAAATTTTATCTATCCTGTATACTGACCTGCTGAACTACTGGCTCAGGGTGACAGATTCCTGACAGCTTTTCATGTTATGTCAAAGCTAAGTTTGTCACTTCCACCACAACAAATGAAATGTTTCAGTTCATAGATAGCAAAAAGTTTCAGTTGAAAATGATGTAGATTCTATTCAGCACCTCACAAAACCAAAATTGATTCAGGCTCAGATCTCTCCATGACAGCCTATAGTTCTACAGTAAAGGAAAACAAGCATTTAAGACACTATTATAAGCAGAAGTTAGAAAAGATGAAAATTTATAAATAAATGCTAACAAGTTAATTTTATTTTGTGACTCATAAAATATACAGGAATCTGAACCACAGAGTTACATTGCCCTGTTCTTTTGTATTATTTTTCATAGTATTTTTTAAATTGAAATATATATAAAAATATGAAGAGTTCAGAGTAGCATCTCTGAGTTTGCAAAAGAGGCTGGATGGAAACTCAGTTGAATACTTCTTTTGTATCACTCTTGCCAGGTAAGTGAAATCTTTTTTGAGACCTCTTGTTTACTGGAAAAGTGAGAACCATGAGTACCTGTGCCTTGAGGGAACTCTTTGTACCAGGTAATATTTTACATTGACCGTGTTCTCCATTGCAGAGATGAGATAAATAATCGTTCCTCCAGGACAGGATATTCCATTTAGTGAACAAAAAGCATTTTTTTTTCATGTTTCTATCTAGATTTCATAAATTATAAACCTCCTAATATTTGCTAACAGTTAATAAAAATAAAAAAACTTTGAACACTTTTCATTATGTTATCATTTTCAGTAAAAACTGCTTATGAGGTTAAGTTATATTTGGTTTGTGCAAAGACTGAAAAAAAGTTCATTTCATTTTAAAGTCAAATACTAGTTCTTAAATATGTTTTAAATATATGTAACCAGATGTCTGTGCAGGTGTGTAGACAGTCAATGCCAGTGTGAAATTAGTTCTGCAGTAAGAAGCTGCATTGGAGGGACACAGTAACACCATCTGTGAAGCTGTTGTACTTCAGACTGCACAACTAAAGATGCTGAGCTAGAGCTAAAATTGAGAAGCTTTAGAAGTCACCAACTTTTTTCTTCATCTTTTTGGCTGTTCAGAAGTCTAAGTTATGCATGAGAGACTCTGGACCTTTCTATGCCAGTGCATTCTTCTGTGATGTTATCATTGTAATTTTAGATTTTGAAGATCAGACAAAAATGTCTCTGGTGTCTTTGTATTTAGCTTCCTGTATTGCAGAAATTGAGAAATTAATGAGATTTTCAAAATATCAGGTCACCTTGTATTGTCTTAATATCAGATAGAAAATATTTCTTTTGATTGAAATTTATGAAACAGTTTTTATATATAAGTAGAGTTGTAGTTCTGTTGTGAGAGCCAGAGAGGCTTAATTACAAATTTTAGAAGAGCATTTGCAACTCTGTTGGGCAGACTTCCCCAATACACATATTATGGCCTTGTCTTCCTTGTGATGTGACTGCAATATAATCTTGAACTCTGAATGGTCTTTGATTTGAGCTGTATATTAACATAGGAAATATATGGACAATATCAGGAGTGCCTGCTGTTAAGACTTTTATTCTGTTTCAGGGGAGATGTTAGATTAAAAAAACAACATAAAATTTTTAGAATTTGTCGCCATGATATTTTCTGAAAAATTCTCTTTGCCCAGGATTTTCTCCTGGGAAGCTGAGAAGCCTCAGAGAGGAATGAAACAATAATTTTCTGATTCCTGCTCTGTGTTTGCTGCTTTGGAATGTGGCTTGGACATTGTTTACCAACAGGTGCATGTTTGATTGGTTCCATGTGAATTGTTTTTTCTTAATGGCCAATCACAGCCAGTTGTGTCAGACTCTGAGTCAGAAGTTTTTATTTTTCATTCTTCTTTTCTAACCTTCTGATGTATCCTTTCTCTTCCTTTAGTATAGTTTTAGTATATAATTTCTTTTAATAGAATATAATATAGTAAAATAGTAAATCAGCCTTCTGAGAATTTGGAGTTAGACTCTCATCTCTCACCTCATCTTGGGGACCCTCACAAACACTACAAGAGTTTCTGCTAAAAATTCATTGGTAGATTTCAAAGGTCTATAACTCATTTCTTTGCATCCCTGAATTTTCTTGGACTGAAATTACTTATAGAAATTTTATGGTGAAATGTGATCAGGGAAGTGAAATTGTTTTTGGGGTTATTTTAGGTAGTTTAAGAAGAGAGGTCACTCTTTATTCCAATGTTTGACCCCAAATAGATGGTTTTGCTTTGTTTGTTTGTTGGGTTTTGTTTTCTGTTTGTTTTTAATAGATTTGAAGTACTTTCACTTTAACTGGGACCATGGATATGAGCAAAACTATTATCCCTTCACCATGTAGCAAAGCATATTTTCCTCTCAAACGTACAAGCATTTAACATTTGCTTTGATTATTTATGTATAAAGACAACTATTAAGGAAAAAATTATATTTCTGCTTTGTGAGTCAGGCCATTAAATTAAATTTCTTAGTCCATTTTAAGAAAAAAAGTTATTTTTCTTGATAATCCAAAATGTATAGTTTTCATGGAATATCTAAAAAGAAAGAAAAAAAAATTCCCACAAAATGATACCGGAGCTTTATGTTTCTTTGAAGAACTGTACGAGGAAGGTAAGTCAGAAATGTCATGAATCTTCATGAACAATGAACATAACAGTCAATCCAATCTTAAAGAACAATAAGAGATTGCACTGAATGGGTAATGTGCATGTGTGTAGAGATATAAAAAGGCCTGGCTGTATCTTGTTTCTCCTCCATGACACCACTTTTTTATGTCTATTATGGGAAACCAGAACTGTGACAAATTCTTTGAGATGTTATGTTGCCTATGGAGCCTGAATAATCTCCACCAATTCTTATATCAAAGGAAAATTTTTAGTAAAGAATAGAATATTTCAACCTCTAGACTTAAAGACGGTCTTTATTGGGAGTTACCTGTAAAACAATTTTAAAGAATTATTTTATTATGTACCAAATTCAAAACTTAAATACAATTGAATTTCTGAGCCTTGAAACTTCTTTTCCAGAAATTGTCTTGTAATATCCTTTTGATGACCTAAGCTTTACTTCTTTTCATATTCATTTCTCTCTTGCATTCATGGTTATTCTATTGGTAAAAAGATTGCATATCTCTTCAGCTTAAACATTCACTTCCATTTTACAACTGTATTTTATACAAATTATTTATAATTTGTATGGTTTCAGAATGTATCTCTTAAACCTAAAAAGAACCTATGATACGTCTGCTTTGTGAGTGTACAATGTTCTCATAGGAATCAGTGAAATTATATTAATCTGTTTATCTTGCATAGGTGTAATTCTGCCAAATTTATCACAAATAAAATTTACAGAGGAGATTAAGTAGAATTATGGTGAGAATTAAGGGGGTTTTTGCTTGTGCATATGTGAATAAAATATGACAGTTTGTGTTGAGCTTATTGAACTGAAAATTGGATCTTATGCTTTTAGCTAAGCAAGGACAAAATATTGATATTATTTGAGCTTGAGGGAAGAAACATGTATTTACAATTGCTTTCTTATTGAAAGCATAAACTTTTGTATTGAAATCATAAACTTCATGGTTTTGACTTGCAATTGCCTTAATGTCCTAAAAAGCATGTGCAGAACAGGTTTGCCTGATAAAGCAAACACTATTTTGTGATAGCAGAAAGGGTTCCTTCTGATATTGTGAAGTTACTATGAAGATTAATGATAAAAAATAGTAACATAAAGTTGATGCAATTTTTTCAGTCAACTTCCAGATATCTCAGTTCCTGAATTCTCTCTTACTTTCTATGAATCACCTTTCCTAGAGGATTCCAATACTAATAATATTGCTTTCATTTATATTTGTGGGACATAAGATACGTAATATATTCCTGGACTATAGTCGCTTCTAATTCTATAGCATGCATTTACAAACCTTTTACTTTAATTGAAAAAGAAGACACATAACACAGCAGAAAATTGATATTTTTAAGTATCTGGAAATTTAAAATAAGCATGGAGAAACACAGACAAACAATTTTGTGGATTCTTAGGCATCTTAAAATGTGATTAAGATGGGAAGAGTAAGAGGGAGAGGGTCTTTTTCTTTCCAACTCAGATAGTCATGTATTGATTTTTTTCCCCTTTTCCTTTACTTGCTTAATTTTTCCTTTCCCATTTGTCAAGTGCACATTCTGAATGTCAGTTGGAAACCTGCAGTGTTTGTTTGAGATTAGTCTGTGCTAAGAAATGTGAATACTGAATTATCTTCTAAGTACATTGGAATTTTAAGTTTAGAGAAAGTGATATAATACTCATGTACTGTCCATCATGCTAAGTAAACTTAACACATAATCTTTCTCATCAAACACTTCTTTTTATGCAAGAGCATGTACAGTGACTGCTGGAGAGCCATCTCTGTTTTAACAGTGCGGGCCTTTTTGCTTTCCAATGGGGAACAATTTGTTCTAGCAGATTTTAAATTTATTTTCATAAATATAAAGTGAAACAATTGATTTCCTAACGTACTTCTCAAGGTATACTGTGACTTTAGGAATAGCTATTAAGAGTTCAGTCCATCTCCTTTCCTACACAGTTTATTTAGAAACGTGCAATATAAAATATTCTCTCGCCTCCTTTCTACTCGTTCTGGATACTCAATGAAAGCTTACTATCACAGTGTCATAGGAGATTTCAAGCTGGAAGGGGCCCCAGGAGGCTCAAATTCCTACACAAGGCAAGTCAGCTGAGAAATCAGATCAGATTACTCTAGGCTTTACCCAGTTGTGTCTTGGAGACTTTCAAAGAGGGAGACTGCACAGCTTCTCAGGGCAACCTGTTCCAGTGTTTGACTGTTCTCATACTGAAAAAAGTTATCGTTACACTCAGTCTAAACTTTTCCTGGTTCAACTTTTATCTATTTCTTTGCTTCCTCCCACTGTGAAGATTCTGCTTCCACCTTCTAAGTGACCTCCTCATAGATGCTGGCACATGCTACTAGTTGGCTTTAAAGTTGTTTCTTCTTCAGGCTAAACAAACCCTCTCTCTTTATCCTCTCTACACAGTGTAAGTGCTCCTTTTGAATCCTCTCTTATAGTTTGCTCTTATATCCACAAATTTCTAAAAATGAGAGGGTGGTCTTGCAAACCCATTAGCCAGCTCCCTAAGCATCACTGGAGGCAATCCATCTGGACTTGTGCTCAACCTACACTAAACAATTGCAGTGGTAGAAGGTTTTCCTCTTGCCCTTGACAGACAAGTTTCATCAAGCATATTTTCAAACAGCTTCATATTCTTCGGCTGAGTGATGACTTGTGATTTTCCCCATTAGGATAATAAGGTACCTGCTTTTCATGGATATCTAGAAATGTGTAAAAGATGTAGTTGTCACTGACAGCTGTCTCTTTTCCATGTTAGATGTATGCTTTATACTCAGAAGAAAATTTAGTTGTTGAGGAAAAGATTAGTAGAAAAATATTTTTACTTTCTTTAGTATTAGGTACACAGTTGTGTTTCATTATTTTAAAAATTCATCCTTTTAGGCTGCTCACTGTCACACTCACCCTCTTTTCAAAAAAATGCAATAATAAAATTCCAAAGTACTTTAACATAATTGGAATGAGGAAAATGAAAAGATTGGAAATATCTCTACTCAGTTGTGACTTAGACTATCTCCTTTGGTTAGTTACACAATGTGAAATATTATAACAATGCAATTGTTAATTATTAAGTCTTTTCAAACTTGGATTGTGTTTAGATACAAAATTGCCAATTCTGAAAAGGAAAAAACAAAATACAGGATATTGGCTACATATTTTAATTTAAAAACTTGGGAAATAATTATTTTTTTAAAAATTTTTAATTTTTTTTTTATTTAATGAAGTCTTTGAGGTCCTTGTGTTGAAACTAGGTAAGGCAGTCTGCACTACTTATTTATTTAAGAGAAAGCTTTCAGTAGAAATGGATAGGACAGAGTTTAAATGTTTCTTGCTAAGAATGAAATCTCTAATGAAACAAGAGAAGTGCTCTTGAACCTGATAAACTCCTCTGTGGATGAGAAGAGAGGACCTTGGCTTCTCTCTTTTAGAACTCCTCATGCTTCCAATCTACATCTTTAACAAAATTAGACAAGTAAAGGGAGTTATATGGACTGAAGTAGATCAGAACGATGATAACATACAAGCAATATCTTAAATTAGCCTCTTATGGTCCACTTATTATTTGGAATAAACACAGGTGGTAGAAATGAAGTGTATTCTGAGGCATTACTTCAACTGCAAAGAAGAATTTTCAAGAACATTTAGTGAAACCCAGATGTTTTCTTTGTGTGAATGCAAAAGGAAGCCTGCATTGCTCTATCCTCTATGGCTTCCACCTGCTGAATTTCTGACACCACTCCACTATTGTTATAAAATGTGTCACAGCCTTTGGGGTTGTCACTGTCCAGAAACCACCCAGAAGGATGTTTGGGGCTTGTGCTTTAGGGTGGTGTATGCAGAGTTTTGTTCTGGTTACAGGAAGGGCTCTCTTCCCTGGGCTTCTACAATATTTCTTACACATTAGGCTTTCATGATCTCATGAGTACAAGGCCTTACTGTACTTTCTCTTCAGATGGACAGCTTCAGTAGACATCTAACAAATCTTCTTTGTTCAGTCTTGAAAGTACTTTGGGGTGTAATTCACCTTCAGAAGTTTGTCTTTGGGCTTATAAGTTCTACAGTTAAGTGAGATGTTGATGAATCACTTCTTTAGTTTGTTAGACAGATGACATTTGATTCAGCTACCAGAGGAGTCTCTTTGTGTTGACCTTTAATACTCTCTCTATTTCATTGCCCTAAAAGTATTTGTAGTCCAGTATTTATGGGAAACTATGCTGACTTGGCACTGTAATGCTTTTTTTTCTGTGTCAAATTTCAGCTGAGCACATTAATATTGCCATCTAAGCAGTAATATTAATCATTACATGCACTTCTTCATAATTTTCTTTAATAAATCTTGTTAATTATTAATGTAGTTCTTTTGATAACTCAAAGTCAAGATAGGAAAGATTTAATAACTTTCTCCAAATGATCTACCAAGGTCTCAAAATGTATTATAATAATTAATGTTTAACTGTGAAGTTGAGCATATTTCAGGTAATTTTTAATGTGTGCTTCTGATAAATATTGTTTACAATGCCAGTGATTAATCAGTGTTATAACTACATGTCCATATGCATAAAATTTAGTATTATTGGAGCTACACAGGGGATAATGTGAGCTGTATATGAGGTAAAGAGCAAGAATGCTTGGTAGAACTGCCTCTGAAGCAAATCTGACACGTTCACAGTGATGTATTTGTACCTCTAGGGCTGCAGTTTCACCATTATGATGATATAGGATGCACTTCTGGGCTGAGTTCATAGAAATGTATGAATGTGATGCGGTTTTCTGGACAGAGCTTTTAGTGATACAGCTCATCATATTGCTAATATAATTGTCTATTGAGATGGACTCCTAACTTTGTGTTATATAGTTGTGCCAGCCCAAAAAAGGTAATTCCTTAACTTAATCTTCATTTTAGATTCAAAAATATCTAGATAAAAATATATGACCCTTCTTATTGTGGGTAAAATTAATTATATCACTTACATAGTTTCTCATTCTGAAAAATAACTAATATATAACAAATGCCATTAAATACTGTTCTCTATTCATTCCAGTATGAAATTTTTGAATGTAACCAGCTTTAAAATGTATATTGTCCTAGGGTGACGTTAAGATGCTGGTATCCCCAGTTGTCTGCTCTGTTTATGCTGGATATGGTGTACTGTGTGTTCAAGACTGGATCTGAAGAATGAAATTTTTGTTTTGTTTTGTTATCAGCCTGCTCACTCCCCCAACAGTCAGTGAGACACAGAGACGGGGGCAGTACATGGTGCGGCTTTTGCTTTTTTTTGAGCTTGCTTTCCCTTTGCTCTTGCTTCTGCTTTGCTCCTGCTTTGCTCCTGCTTTTGCTTCTGCTCATTAGTTAGTTTAGCTAGGCAGCCCGAATTTTCCCTGGACTGTTTTTCTTTCCCTTTTCTTGGAACCACGTGAACCTGCTCTGGACTGGGACCTGGGAACACCAAGAGTTTGCACCCTGTGACTGCAGCAGCTGCCCCAGCGCCGGAGGGACTGATAACAGAGCGATCACCCCCAGAGAGACTTTCTGAATTTGCCATCTTTTTCAGAGCGGTGAAACAGTGCTGTCATCCGGTATTGTTCATTTTGTGTGCTGGGGGTGCTGTGCCTGTTAAATAAACAAGTGCTTTCCACTTCTCTCCAAGGAGTTCTTCCCGGACCGGTTGGGGGTAGGGACCGTGTGGGTTTGCTTTCTGGAGGGGCCCCCTTTGGAGGCTTTCACCCAAATTTTCCCTAAACTGGGACATATATGAATAATTATTCTTTTGTAAAAGAACTGTGGTTTTGTTAAGACTATGATAGTCTTCCACATGCAGAGATAAGAATGCATTTATGATAGACTGTTCCTCATAATTTTCCTGTGACTGATCTTCCAGTACTAAATTTCAATATTTACTCTTTATGAAAAGAAAAGAAATATTGCATGTAGAAAGATTTCTTATGCACATCTCTCCTCCCCTGAGGAAAGTGAATGCTTTTGGGAGTATTACCACATCCAGCTGGAGGGCAGAACATGACTTAGGAACAAACCTACTGTCATCATGTAGCAGTTTTTCTTTATCAGAACTCTAAAGAACTTGTCAGTCTGCAAGAAAAAGCTTGTCTAAAACATTAATTTTTGTATCATAATTATTTGCTAATAGAATCTACCTCTGGATATTCTTAACCCCAGAATATGAAACAGCCACTTACAAAACATGTGCGATGCCTTAAATTGTGAAAATCTAATGCCTCTGTGGTCTTATTCTGAGGCTCTAACATTTAAAAAATGATAATTATTCTCTAAGATTTCCTTTTTTTGTCATGTTAATTTGAGGGGTTGGGGACTTCATGGATGGTTTTCATAGTGCCACATAACCCTTCGAAAAACCTCTAACACAGATGAATAATCATACTATTAAGATCCACACTACTCACATTAGGTGAAACAGCTAAAAGAAAAAGAAAGTGATCAATTTTTTTCCTTTAATTCCTAAAAGCATACACTATTTTAGAAGTACTATAATCATTAATATATTCTTTGCTATTTTTTGTTTCCTAAATTTCCTTGTCTGTGCTTCCTAATTTGTTTCCTGTGCTGTTACTATGATACAATCTGAGCATAATGGTGCTTTTAAGGTCTGATAGTTGCTAACCAAAACCAGAAAATTGTTTGCACCACGGTGCTACCTACAGATCTCACAAATGTTCCTGGTCCTGTAAACTGAATATATAGCATGCGTACAATTCAAATGCAGGTACTTTCTTTCCCCAAAAGAAGTTAAAAAGTACAGGAGCCTTTGACTTTCAGTATGAGCAAAGTGATATTAGTTTGCAAACATTCTAATGTTATGTCTCAAAAAATTTTATTGCATTTCCAAATGTTTCTTTGTAGTAGTTGTAGTTTGTGGTTGCAAAACCTGTAATTTTGAGAGAAATTAAAGCCTTGTATTCAACTACTACTATATTCTAAAATACCCATGTTTGAATGCTGTCTGGAATTTTAGGTACAACCAGTGATTCAGTAGAATCCTGTGTCTGTCCTAGTAATTCTCTAGGAAGACACTCAACTAGCCTACCATGTTCTGTGCCTTGAGGCATGTGCAGCCTTGGTAAATCTCACCAGAAAGTGAAAAAGAAGGTGTCTGCAAACCTCTGCAAGTCCTAATGTATTATTCAGTATTATTTAACTTAAAGCTTAAATTCTAAAATGAACTCCTTTCAAAGTGATGAGCATATGATAAGGATATATTTCTGATGATGTTTGGATAAGTTTGTATCATCTTTTCTTTTCAAGAAATAAAACAAATGATTTATGCTGAAATTATAACTGGTGGCATAAGACTTACCAAAGACTTATTTTCCTCTTTTCGTCCTGAAGGGGCAATGTGCCTGGAGAGAAGGTCTTATCACTATCTTCTTTATTTTCGAGAAAGAAAATATTCCTTGTTCAAGAGCTAGTTAAGATTGTAGTTATTAAATTTTTCTTTGCGAAAGAGAGAATGTTCTTAGCAAGAAATTTGTTTCTATTTTTATACGTTTGTTTATTTATTTATTTATTTAATGTAATCTACTAATCTACTCCTCTTTTTTTTTTTTTTTCAGTATCCAGAACTCCTATTAAAGTTGATCAAATACAAAACCAAGCAAGATTGCCAATCCTTTTGGGACTGTAAATGATCTTTTAGTAGTGTCTTATTTGAAAGTAATTCGCTAGGGATATTTGGAACAATAGTATACAGAATTAAAAGATTTTGTGGCAAATGTAATAGTGGCCAGTATCCTTTTTGGGAAAAGCTTAGCATATTTTCTAGTCTTCTGAAAAATATGGCATTGAGCAGTGAAACATAGTATCAAGGACAGAATACAGAAGTATGTTTGCACTTTGTATGGAGCACATGGTGTAGGCCAGCTGCATCATGTAAGACCATTTACAAGAGAAAGATACAGTAAAAATAGCAGATTTTTAATATTATTTAAGGAATACTAGAACCTGAAAATTTGCTTTTTTTTTAAGGTCAAATACAGTTTATTGTGAATCTGAGTCATGCTTATTGTTAACTCATGTTTCATTCCTCCTACTCATATCCCTTTGCTTCCTGAAATATTCTCTCATTTCACGGTGTTCAGGTTTGTTGTGTGACATTCTGTCCTTTCTTCCACTCTACAGATGTGTCATGGCATTATGAAAACAAAGACAGGACTGGCTGCTGAAACCTCTTCTACATTACATTCAGGGTATTTCAGCAAACTTCTGATAAAGCTTCTGAGTAAGGAAAAAGTCAGAGAAATTTGTAACAATAGCTCATTTTATGGACTGATGAAGGATGAGTAGCATCTGTTGGAGTGCACCTTCTAAACTGCCCTGAAATCAGCAAATGTGCTGTCTCCTAGCAGCAGAAGGAAAAGGATGAAGCATGGTAGTTGTAAGAGTATATCCTAAGTTTAGCAGAAAGCTCTCAGCAGTCAGTGTCTGAGAAGCCACTAACTTAGTTATCAAGGGCTTTATCCAACATCTTTGTACATTGCATTCTTTGGGAGTTTGCAACCTCTTTATTACTCTGGATTAGTTTCCCTGAGTCTTTGTTGGGCAGTCCTGAATCAAGACACAGAAGCCCACTCAGTTTCTGTGCGGCAAGGCAATGCCAATTGTCTCCAAGCCAATAAAGAGGGTGCTGGGGCATGACTTATTTGCAGGTAACTTCATTATATTCTTATGTTTACTTTCAGCTGAAATTAAATATTAAAATATGTCTTCAGAATTATGTTTCCTGCCCTACTAGAGTGGAAAGTGTACTGTGAATATAAAATATTAAATCTGTACTGTTCATTTGTGGGTAGGAGGCCAGAAGGAGCAAAAAGAGTATAGTATTTAAGAAACTTTTCTGTTTTAAATACACATTTGCAAAGGAAGGAGATAGTAAAGTGGCATTTACCTTTCCTTATAAAAAAAGCAATTATATAATAAACATTTTTTTCTTCCCAGTTCTCATTGGAAATTAGTGTGAGACTGTATGGGATTTAAAATTTTTTAAATTAATCCATTCTCAGTGTACAGACCTGGACATTGAAATAGGTGTAACAAAGGCATAGACGAATAGATAATCTCCACAGCTTTCCAAGATTTGCATAACTGTCAAGGTAAGCTGATTTTAAACTCCCATTTCTCTGTAAACAAGATTAAATCAGGATTTTTTTAAGGTACCTGAGTATTTTGAGGAAAAGAAAATTTGTTCCATCTTTTGTTTGAATAAGAAATATTGTTTAATTTTCTCATTGGATTACAGTCTTATAATAGTTACTAAATGCTACTTCATCATTACAATAGGCAGCATTGTTTTCAAAGTAGTTCTAGACTATTGTTAAAATAAAGTAATCTTAACTTTATGTAATTACCCACAGTAGAAACTGCTATTTTCTTTAATTCCATATAAAAATTTACTACTACACTATTATTATTTTTATACCTAAAGTTGGAACACTGCTCTTACAGATTTTGAAATACCTAATTCCTCCAGAGATGAGAATGAAATAAAGGAAATATTATAAAGAAATAAAATTCTGAACTCGCTCTGAAAATGAACTATATGTTAAAGTTATTTTAAAACTTATTTTACAAAGGGAAGACAGTGATATTATTCACTAACAATATAGTTTTGCTTCTGCTTTTCTTTTCAGGGTGATCAATGTTAGTAATTTCATTGTAATACTCAAATAGAGGAATTTCATTAAGGCTATGGAAGCCCTGTTCTGGGAAGCGAGCAGTATGGGGATATAAAGTGGAATTTGATTATTTGTGCTGCAATAAATTTCCTAAGCTCCATCACTCCTAGAATGTTATGGTCACTTAGATACTGTGCACTTCCAGTATCACTGGAAAAACCCACCCACTTCAGAAGACCTCTGTCCTTTTTTGTGAGTCTCATCTCTTGGTTTGATACACTGACTTTTGTAATTAATGAGGAAAGATTCTAATGTGTAATTCATAACGACATTTTTTGGTTTTCTTTTGTTGTAGTTTTCATGAGCTGTAATTAGTTGTGTCATTAATCACATTTGAAATTTAAAAAAAAGAGATCTTCCCAATATTTTATGGAAATGAATGGAGAGATTATGTTGTCCAGTTGGGTGGGTCTTGAGGCATTGGTTAAGGAAATGCAGGCTCAAGTTCAGACAGGTGTTATTCAGGATACAGAGTAGGAGCCAAAGAAGTTTCTTCTCTAAAGGACTATCACAATCATTTACTAAGAATAGTTGGTCCATTATTCGTCCTCTATCTTTTCCTTATTCCAAAATCACTGAATTTGAAAAATATTTCCAAAATATTAAACTGCAAGCAAGTTAAAACTGAAACAGCTACATCTGTAAAAACACTTGGAGTTCAAAGAGAACTCAGCTCTAATTTTTCAATGACACTGCTATATGTTCTGCAACATATTGTTAAATCATATATGATAAAGGTCTAAGAATAATGAGCAGTCAATTAATTAACTAAATTATTGATTCAAGATGGGATTTTTATTATTTTTAAAAATAATTGCATAATTTGAGCTGTGCTATTACCATTAACACTGGATAAATTATAACTAATCTTTGCATTTGAACTCTTCTGTGAAGAACTTAATTAGTCAAATACTAAACTTGGCTCAATTTATGGTGTGTTCTCTTTCTGGGCACAATGAGGTTTTAGGTCAAACATGGAAGGGTTTTTTGCACTGTTAAAGTCACCTGCTTCAGCTTAGATGTGTGCATTTCTTCTGTGTTTATCTATTTGAGTTTATTTGACATTTGAAAACATTTTTCATTCAAGCAGGTGGTGAGCCTTTACTTTCTGTCTTGCACTGTTTAGCAGAACAATTGCATGAGAGAGAAGTCAAAATGGTAACCGGGATGAAAAAATCTAATTAATCTTTATGAAAATATTTTTGCCATGTCTACAGGAATCACATGTAGGTAGTTTAGAAATTACATTAAAAATGAATAATTTTATTTTGTATTATCAGGATTTTTTCCTAAGAGATATAGAACCAAAGCTTTTGAAGTTTTTAAGTTCCTATTTGCTTGAGATAAAACGTTCAGTAGAATACATTAACTTTCAGGCACAAAATTCTTTACTCAGGTGGAATGTTTGATTTTTGGACAGAAATACTATATTTTCTGCACGGATAGGGAGGTAGGGTAAAAAGTCAGTCAGAGCAAGCAGACTAAATCTGAAATATTTGGAATAGGTGCACAGAACAGAACAGAAGAGTTACTTTTATAAAATTCTGTATCCACAGTGTAGGCTTGCACTGCAGGCCTGCAGTGCCTGTTGGGCCCCTATATTTAAGGTTTTCTTGATTCTCTTTGATATGCAACTGGCACTTCCTGCTCTATTGATTGAAAGTCTTCTTTTAGCAATGTCTTAAACAGTGATTTCTCAAAAATGGCAGTGTACAACATAGACAACCATACCTTCCAAAAGCAAATGTACTGATTATTTGGTAAGCCATATAGATTGCAGGTTTTAGATAAGATGAATAGAGACTAGTGAAATACTGGGGTTTGCTGTTCTTTGTAGGGCTTTGTCTTTCTACAAAGGATAATTGTGTCTAAAACTGCTCTAAATTTGGATCACATAGAGTAAACAGTTTCCCCTGCCCTCTGTGGATTTTAATCTACACATATGTTTTAGAAAAGCAGTTGTTTTTGGAAGGAGGTGTTTCACAAAATGTCAGTACTACGTGCTGCTCTTGGACTAGTCTGCTGTCAGATGTTTATGTGCATATGCACTTCTGATGAGCTGGTTTAAAAGCAGCTTGAGTACATCACACAGTAGAAATGCAGTATGGCGTAGAAAAACATTTAGATCTAAAAGTATAAAAATTCTCCTATATTGTCAAAAAAAAAATTGCAGGGCTTGACCATTTCCCACACAATTCCTATAGGTAATGCACACTTCAAGACAAAAATCTGAAGTGATACTTTTCTTGTTGGAATAGATTGATTGTGTTTTTCTTGCCGCTCAACAAGTCAGTGCTGGTTCAGTAACTGATTGGTAACCTGGCCCCGCTGCTCTCTTCCTTTGAAGAAACCTGCAAGCAGGAGAGAGATGTGAGGATTGGAGTATGATTGCCCAGGAGGAGCAAAGGAGCTTTCAGGTATGGACAATTGTGAGGACAGAGCTGATATTTATTTTGTATACCAGAGTTTATTTTTCTTTTGAAAGAGAACACAAAAGTGCCTCCTGGCTCTTGCCCTAGCATCCTTCTAAATCCCTGGGGAGAGAGTGGCAGAAGGAACAAAAATTTCAAAGGTGTAACAGATGTGAACTTTTGACTGAAAGAAGTTCACTACATGGTATGTGACTGCTACTTGATGTGACTGAGGATAGGGGTTGTCCTGTGTTGCCCTGCTACAGAATAAGACATTTTTAGGTATGCAAGTAAGTTGAGGTCTGTCACACAGATAGATATTCATATGATCTCCTGAAGTATTAATTTACATGTGGAAAGCTACCCTAATGAACTGATTAAATTTTTGTGTCATCAAAGTTGCAATGAAATATAGATAGGAATTCAAAACCATTGACTTTTTGGATCACTAATTCTACATATTGAAGAATGTCTCACATGGATGGAGCTTCCATTCCTTATTTTGGTGCAGATAAGGCATTCTAAAAAATATAATTTTTGGATCTCAAACCTTGAAAAAACTTTTCTTAGTGCACTGCACACCTTTTTAAAGGATGATCAGTTCAATGACACTGACAGCTCAATTACAAAGGGTTGAGCACTTCTGCCATTTAGCTACAAGAGAAAATGAGACGGATTTTAGGGGGTTGGGAGATTTTGAATATATTAACATTCTTTCTACGAAGTTTGAGTGGTGTTGCCTTTATCTCTACTTACTTTTGCATAGTTTTGGTACCATGTGTTAACACAGAAACATCTTATGGGATTGAAGTGAATTTCCCTGGTTTATGGAACTAAGGAAAACACAGGGTTTTGATAGGAAAATCTGAGAATTTTGTTTACTACTCTGATATATTTTCTCGATTCTTCCTTTATCAACACAAAAACCACAGCTTTTTTTCTCTCTTTTTTTTTTTCTTTTAAGAGGGTAAATTAAGAAAAGATAATAAAAGAGGAACATTTCTTTAAGGAAGTTGCTTGCAGTTGTGTATCAGAATCTGACCATTTTACCAGTTCCAGACAGCTAAGTTCCCCCTTTCAATGAAATGCCTGCATTCACTCTTTTCTTATTTTTATAGTTCTGGATTTTTATGGTTCTGGATTTTTATTTTTGGTTGTTTGGGTTTTTAATTTTTTTTCCATTTAAATGTTCTCTGTATTTCTTAGGTCCTTCCTTCCTTTTTGCAAGTGAACCACCCGCCTCTCTCTTGTATACTTTTGTTATTAATATTTTGCTATTACTGATAGTTTTCTCATTTAATTGTGGCTTCCAGTAAATTGTTCTTCCCTCAGCCCTTAATCTTTACCCTTTGTGTCTCCTGCTCTCCTATGCAGCCTGCCACAGGGGAGAGGAGAGATGGAGAAAGTGAGGGGCAGCATGGCTTGAAGGGTCTCAGTGGGAGCACTAAACTGGGAAGTGCCATTCCTAAACCATGACATGCTTTTTAAACAGTTGGTGGGGAGAACCGATGAAGACATCAAGAAGTTTCTTACAACCTGGTAATTTTTAAATTAGCATAGGAGATATTAAATCCACTAAGATAATAAGCTTGAATATTCTTAACAGAATATATGAAGGTACAGTATCACCTCCAGGGGAGCAAAACAGGGTTCATAAAATGTTGGTGTTACTTTAGCACTGTTTGCCATGAGGCTGTATCAGACCTGTCTCAGGCTCATGCTGGGACTTCAAATGAGGTCTGAGTTATTGAACCCCTCTGACCATCAAAGGTAGCATGCTGGTTTTTCATTATCATAATATAAGTTACTGCTAAATCCTCAGTTAGGACTTGTTTTTAAACTGAATCCTAGAACTTCTAGGCAATTGCAATACATGTAGACACTTTCATCTACTGATAAACTCTAGATGATGAAATGGATGCTTTACAATTGCTTCTCCACTCCTATGAAAATTGCTGCATAAATTGTTTTGATCAGTCAATATGTGTTAATAAGAAGTAATATTCAGATAGCAAAACACCATGTCATTCCTTCTGTTATATTCAGGACCTGCTGCTATGTCATTGTCTTGTTCTGTACCTGGAACTGTCAGGGTGCTCCTGAATTTCAGTTTCTTGTTTATGAAAATAGCTGCAGTGAATATTAGATATAATCTCAAAAATAAAATGTTTTCCTTTTACTAATGTCAGTATAGTGGTGGTTATGACAGAAAAATTACAGTAATAGGACTGATTCTCTGCAACACTCAGCATGAATACTGTGATAGGATCAAGGTATTTAACACACTTACCCTTGTTGCTTTCACTTTGCTATCCTGCATATAAATATTTGACCCTTGGTTGCACTTGCACCTGGCATTCTGTTTAGAGCCACACACCTCTTCTCCTTTCATCTCTATCTTTTCCATTGCTGACTGCTAAAGGAATGTGTTTTTTTTTCTTTTCTACTCCACAGTAGTTTCTACTTGTCTTTACATTATTATAATATTTTTAGCATATTGCCAGAGCAGAACTGCCATACATGGGAATCAGTAAAAGCAGAATACTGTCATTTTGATTCAAAATCATTTTACACCTGCTGCACACTCAAGCAGTACTTTGTCTGGAATGGATGTTTCTCTGACACCTTATTCCAGGCCACTAAATCTGAGTTATACTCTTTCCTTTTCAAGTGGTCAGATCATGTGTCTCCTGCTCCTGTGGGTATGACACCATGATCTAACATGACTTCAGCCAGACTCATGCACTGCAGTTCTTGTCCCCTGACTGCCAACCAAAAAGCAGATTTGACATGTACAGAGTTTTGCTTTTGCAGCTTATAGGCAGTAAGAATAGGGAGTGACAGAGGAATGATTTATGATTTATTTGTTTGAAGGAGAATAGAATTCAGTATGTTTATGACACACTGTATTAACCATATCTGGCATTTCAGTGAAGCCTGATGTGATGTAGCCTTGCTAAATCTTGCAATTTGCCCTGTCTCTTTGGGAACAAAGCATGTCCTAATTCAAATTACCCTCACTCACTCAATATGTCAGATTCTAGATGCTGTGAGGCAGATTACTGAGATGATAAGTATATAACTTCTATTTAAAATCTCTCTGCTCCTGTTTACATCCACGGGACTGAAGAAATATATCTTCACAGCTTCAGAAGGAAAGATATGCTGAACAGAGTTCTGTAAGTGGCTGTCTTGGGTCTAGTCATGTTCAGTATTCAGTTACACAAAAGGACACCACGTAAGTATGTTAATTAAAATTTATTTAAAAGAAAAAACTGGAAAGGTTCTACAGTTCCAGGAAGGAAACTAAAAAAAGCCCAAGATTTTAAACAATTGTGAATAAATATCCCAAAGATGAAACAGTCAATAACCATATCTGCACATGTAGCATATTTAGAATTAATTACACCAATGCATAGAAATAATTTACCATATAGGTAAGGCTGCAGAAGTGTTGAAATCGATCATGAAATGAAGCAAGAATCAGTGTTGTGTCACACACATTGTGTTAGTGGCAGTAAATGCCAAAAAATATGTGAATAATGCTTCAGTGATGCTTGGCAGCTGTAAGATTCCAGTAAGAGCAATCTGTGTAATTCTGGGCATTCCAGTTAAAGAATTATGTAAACCAGTAAGGAGTAGCCTAATTAACAAGAATGCCTAAAGGTAGCAAAAATGAGGTTTATGAGGAAAGGTAGAATGAATATGTAGATATACATATATACATGTATATCTGTGTGAGAGAGAGAGAAAAGAAGATAATATGGTCTTCAAGTCCACAAAAAGTTTCTAACAACAGGAATACTCTGCATGTTCTTGGTGTCTACAAGATGATGTAATGGAAAATATTGTAGAGATGGGAGAACTTTTGACAGTGAGGGGAGTAAAAAAATGCAGAGAGGTTGTGGAGCCTCCAGATGGGGCACCCTTTGAAAACAAACTGGCTAAATATCTTTCAGGAGTGGTGCAAATGAAATTCTGTCCTGAGAGGGAGACATTATATTTTTTTATTATTATTGTTTCATAAATTCTAATACTTATTTGTTTTTCTGTATTAATAGCCCAATTATTTTGCAGGCCTTGAAAACAAACCCTTTTTAGACAAGTAAAATCTGGTGAACCTTGTTTCATATAAGAGCAGTGTGTGTGAGAGAGAACTATATCTATCCAGATGTAAACAACTTTGGATTGAAACAGAAAAGAGGAAAAAAAAATGACATAGGTATAAAAGAGCTATTGGTAGGTATATTCCATCATATGTTAAATCACACCATTTTTGGTTTTAACTTCAGAGGAGTTACAGGCTATCTGTTTTTATCGTGATAGTCTTCTCCAAACATTGACAGTTTTCTCATGAAAGTTTCTTATTTCAGGCCAAAGGATTTCTTTTATGGCACATAAAAGATCTGCACTGAAGATTTTGGGAGATGGACAAATCCTTTAAAGAGTGGTGACAGCTGGACTGCAGGTAAGTGACATTGTGCTGTTTGTGCCATCCCTGTCATCATGGAATCATTGTTCCCAGAAAGTCAGTGCTTTAGCCTGCATTGTCCATAGTTGAAAAATGGCTTGAGATTGAAATGACACTGCAAAAAACATTAAAACAATATGTTTTAGCAATGTGTCAAATAGCTCTCCTCAAAAGGCTATTTTCAAAGGGTTATTTTCTCCAACCTGCAAATATCATGACATTTTTTGTTGAGTTAAAGGGCAGATCTCCCATGCGTTTTCTTGAAGAGTTATGGCACTTTTTGTATTTACACATATAATAAATTTCAGTCCAGCATTTTTCCCTTTGTTGCAAGAGTAACACCAAGCTTAATGTTTTCTTTAGTTTATATTCTCTGGTCTGCAGAACTATCAGAAGTTTTACATTATGATAAAAAGACATACTTCTTCCTACGGACATCAGATCTATTTAAAGTACAACATATCCTTTATAAAACTCAGGATACAAAAATTTATTCTGTACAGATATTCAGGTGTTTATCTTTTACTATGAGGCTGAAGACTTTCATTAGTATGTCAGAGTGTTTTCATAATTTTGGCTTTTTCTCTATAAAAGGTAATCACTTCCTGGAAGTATCCATTTGTTCATCAGTATGATTCACTCAAGCAAATAATTCCTTGTTATAATTACAATATATGTTCTGTACTGCTTACATCAAATGTTAATAATTATTCCAATAATAATAATAATAATAATAATAATAATAATAATAATAATAATAATAATAATATCAATAATAATATCAATAATAATATCAATAATAATATCAATAATAATATCAATAATAATAATAATTGTTTTCTGCATTTCTTCAGGCTAAATGAAGTCTTGGTTTTTTTGCCAAACATTTTCATTTCTAGGAGTAATGTCAAAGGGAGTGTGTTCTTTATACCAGCAGAGAAGAAGCACTGCAGAGTATTGGTTTGTAAGTTGGCCATGGCAATTCAGCTCTATATTAAAAAAATGTTGTGGGCTAAAGTGATTTTGCTTCATAGACACTGAGAAAATATTGTGCAGCATTTAGATAGAACTATGCAGTAGCCACTAGAGACTGCTGGGTTCACAGAATCACAGAATACTCTGAGTTAGAACTACTTCTTGGTTGTCATACACAGAAAGAAAAATACAAGAATCCAAAAATTCTAATTGTGCACAGAGCTTGAACATGCAGCTATTTTTTATGAACATATTTTTAGTTGCATGAGAAAAAAAAAAAAAGCAGAACAAACAGGGACCTGGAAAGATTACTTTAAGAGAAGTATAACAGTCCATCAGGACATTTTATACAACCTGATGCTACTTTCTAAAAACTCCATCACATTTTTGTTGAGTGACACAAGCAACAAGCTTTGGTTGGAAAGTATGAAATTAATCTCTAATATGGTATTATAACAGCACAATATATAATAATGAAATTTGATGCTTATTTGGATCTCTGTAGAGATTGTGGTAAATTACAAATTTATTTATATATATATAAAAATGAAATTCCTTTAGGAATATTTGGAAAAAATGTATTAGATTGTGAAAGTAAGAAATAAAAAATTTATTTGGATCTCTTGGAGCTCTTTCCCCATCTGATCCGTGTATACTTGTCATTGTCACAATTTCCCCTTTCTTACCATTGCAAATGAGGCAAATTAAATTAAATACAGTAAATATATTTGCCCAGCAGCTTTTGTCCTGTATTCTATGAGGTATATCATAGAAGGTAGTTTCTCATGTAGCAGTACATATCAATGTTTAGAACTAATCATGTCACTAAATAATTCAGTCTGATGGAATGATCCCTTTACATCCATTTGCTGACTTTAGCAGGTATGTTCCAGAAAGTCTCAAAGAGAAGAAGCAGGTAAACAACAATTCTACCAATGTAAACAATGCATCAAAGACTTTTTAAAGGCCTATTATCCTGGTTTCCATTCAGCTTCTTTCAACAAGAAGAAATCCAAGATGGAAGTGATATTCTCAAAAAATTAAAATAATCCCATAAATATATGTTTTCTTCTGCTAGCAAAGTTTCAAACCATGTCATTGGAAAAAGTTGATCTACTCTACCAGAGGAGGTCTTTTCTCTAAATAGAAACAATGAAATTAAAGATTTTATGGAACAACATTCATTTTCTTCTCAGTGGTTCAGATACAAAACTCTTCAGTCTACAGAATCCTCAATCTGAATTTTTATTACGTACTAAATTTAAAAAGTATTTTGCTCAAGTGTGAATATTACATAAATATAAAAGAAGCATTTAATACCTGTATATATGTATAGTAATGGATAGCTTCTCCCCAGTAAGCTTTCATAAAAATTTTTCTTGCAAACATATTGTTAATCATGCAAGACCCAAAACATCAGTGGATTTAAAAACTCTTAAATTGTAATTGATCACTAGCCTTTGCGAACATGAATATCATATCTTAAAAATTTTTCCAGCCCATGAAGTAACATGGTTTCTCATAAGAGCTTTTACTACTAAGTATGTCCATAAATTGCTTTTAATTCAATGGTTGTGACTAAAGTGTCCTTACGACCCCAAGCAAATATGCATCTTTTCCCCCTCATCGACACTTGTCTTTAAATAAATTACAGGAACATTGCAAGAAAAGCATTTACAACCACAGAAGTTCCATGATGGTGGTCTGGAATTCACCAAAATCACTAGGAGTTTGCAGAAGATTTTATTTGGACTATATGCCTCCACTGCACTTCTGAGTGGACTGATTCTCTGGTCTTCAGAAACTGGGGAGCAGGAAATAAGAATCACACTGACCTGCTGCAATGAATATTATTCTTCATGTCACCTTCAGCCCTTAATATAACCTTGCAATTCTAGGGATTACTTTCACTAAAAATTGTAGGTGCTATGCTGAAGACCTAACAGTCTGATGGAACCACGTGTGGTAAAACAAATCTCTTTCAAATATGTATTAGGCATTAAGCTATTCATAAATATCACCTCTGAGTATGCTGTCAGACAGACCATTTGTACAGCTGTGGCCAAGAAGTGCCAAGGAGCTGTGTCTGATGTCTTGTGCCTATCAAACTACAGGTCTCCAACAACACACAGGTCTGCAGCACTCCTGTGATGAGAGATAAGGTTCTTAAGAGGCATAATACAAAAATGCCTATGTTATTCAGTTTCACTTCTAAAATAATTTACTGCTTGCTCAGTCTGCTTGTGGCAGTGTAGACATTCCACTTCTAAAGAAAGATTTTTGCTCTTGGGAAAAATGGAATTGACTGCAAGGCAGACTTTGCAGACATCTGAAAGATAGTTTGGGGCTCGATTATTTCTTTCAAGATCTGAACACAGTGGCAGACAGAAAGTGTTTATAGTTCTTCCCTTTAGCTGTCCATAACTCATGGGAGTGATTCTCACTTCTCTGTTCTCCCTTTGAAAATCTGTTGGCTTTGGTGTAGCTGTAGGCAGCACTGCAAATCATTGCATTATGTGACTTTTTTTCTTTCATGTAGAAGGTGAGTATTTGCAGGGATTTATACAGAAAAAACAGTTAGGTAATTCACTGTTACAAATTTTTTTTTTTTTTTCAAAGTCACATTAAGTGTAAATTTCTCTGTTCCCTCCCTTGTTTTGGGCTTTATACATTTTTAAGTGAATGTGATAAAGACGATAAAGAGACAATACCTTGGCATAAACAACATATAATATTGCTTAATACTATGCTGAATTTTAATTTCAACTATATGTATATATATCTTAGAATTTAACTTATAAAAGACAGTAAACTGATGTTTTGTTCATTCTTAGATTTTGGGATCCACAAACAAATTTTTCAACAGATTTTTGTGATGATTTTATTTTTTAGAAAGTTGTAAAAGCCCTTACTTTTTGGTGGTTGCTGCCATTTTATAATTATTAATTATTTAGAAATAAAAACCCCAATAAAATGGTAAATCATATAGAAAAATGGAAGAGAAGGCATTTTTGTGTGTTAAAAACAAGAAGGAGATTTTTTTATGCTTTTTTTTTCTGTAAATATAGCCAGCCCACAATAGTACAGAGAAATAAAAAATCCCCAGGGTTAACTTTTGAAAAAGACAAGAAGATAAAAATGATAGAATTGATTCCAAATATTGATAATCATTTACAAATAATAGATTTATTTCCTTTAAGAAAGGATATAAAGTTCAAAAATTATGACTTTTTTTAATGTCAGAAATCTTAATTGCTGCTCTCAATATTCATTAGTAAGTATGGCCCCTTTGCATAATTAGAGTTCCAGCTACATCTGCCAAGCTGGCAATTGTGTCTGTGATGCTTCTTTGCTTGTCTGTTTTGGGACTTGCATTATTGCTCAACTAAAAATCATTGAAGAAGGAGAATAGTGACTGTGCAGATGATATGAATAGATTACATTAGTACAAACCTCCCACAAGCGGAAATCCCAGTGAGGAGTAGGGCTCTTATTCTTGTTGTGGGAGATATTTGCCAGGCACTGACTGTGAAAAGTGTAAGTTTTAATGATCTACATAGATTCCACTAATGCAATCTATTTCATTTTACATACTGTAGTCAAATGTAACACAACCAAGATGATTTCTGCCACATTATATTGAAATGTCAACAGGTGCCTAGCTGGGAAATGCTTGGGAGGGCTTGCCTGAGCTGAAGCTGGTGCCAGATTGCTCTAACAAAGATCTGGTGGCCACAAGAGAATTGTTTGACCTGAGTCAAACTTCTGTGACAGCCGGAGGTGGATGAAGTTGGTCAAACCAGACATTCACTGCCAGTTGCCTGTGGTGTCTCCCAGGGCTGTGGAAGGTTGTGATGCAGCATCCAATTTTCATAATAAATGATGGTGAGGCTTATATTTTTTAAGTTATGAAGTGATTTGGGACATTGATAAGAGAAGATAACTTGCTGGAAGACCCAAAGAAATTATGCGAATGTTTAAATTGGGAAATTTTTCCAACCACAGCTACAAATGATTAAATGCATGAAATGAAGTGTGAATTATCAGAACCTTCAAGAAATTCACCTGCCTACTTTTTTTGATGTTGCGTCTACTGAGATAGAGGAGGAAACTAGCACTGAATAAACATTAAAATACACTGCTTCCTACTTTTTCAGCCTTAAGAGCTTAAATTGAAACATGATCTGTAGAGGTTTTTAATAAGTAACCCATTAAATGTACTACTTTAACTGTTAGGATTGAGTGTTAATAAGTCAGCTTTGAGAAATCTTGATTTCAAGATTTTTCTGAGCATACTTAATTTAATTTAGTTTATACTTCACACTTTTAAACTAAATAATTCCACTTGAATATCCTTTTGCCCCTTTTGTACTGGCCTCTTTTAGACAGATGCATAGTGTAATCCTGATGCTACAGGCTTTATTCGGGAATAGTTCCATTCACTCAGTTGTTCCTTTTTAGAGTAAATGTTTACAGAATGTTGAGAGACATTGATATCTCTATGATAATATTTTATTTCCGTATTTCATGAGGGCATTGAAGGTTGCAAAAAATTGTTACAAAATGGTAATGCTTACTGTTTCAGGAAAAGTCTATGTTTAGCAACCATGGGGTCTGTAACCGTGTAGCTATTCCTGCTCACAGCTCCAGGAAATCTAACACAAAAGTTACCTTTTCAAGTACTCAGAGAGCCCAGACCTACCAACACCCATTTTATACCATAGTATATTCCCTGCCTCTCCCTTCCTCACCAAGATATCCTGGCTTATCACTGCAGGTCCTGGCCCAAAATCCAGCAGGGTAAGGCCTGGCAAACGCTGTGCTATTAGAGATATAAGACTGAACTTCCCCTGGACAAACTAGAATGCTAATTTTGAAGTCACGTTTCCAATTGAAAGTAGAATAGTATTATTTGTTTGCAAAACTGTGCTGATATTCACTGGATATAGAAGTTCAAACTTTGGCCTTGCCACTAGTCTCGATTGCTGTGTTGCAAACATAGAATCAGTGCCATTTACACCAGACATATGGAGCTCAACAAGCACAAGTGTCCAGTTCTGCACCTGGGATGGGGCAACCCTGGATGTAGGGACTAGGGAACAAGAGGCAATGCCAGGGAAAGGACCTGGGGGTTCCTGGTCCTTGGCAAGTTGAACATGGGTCAGCAGTGCCCTGGCAGCCAGGAGAGCCAGGTGTGTCCTGGGGACATGAGGCACAGCATCACCAGCCAGCCAAGGGAGGGGATTGTCCTGCTCTGCTCTGCACTGGGGCAGCCTCGCCTCAATATTGTGTGCAATTTTGGTCACTGCAATATAGGATGTAAACCTATTAGGGACCATCCCAAGGAGGTCTGTGAAGATAGTGAAATGTCTGCAAGGGAAGCCAGAAATGGCTGAGGTAACTTGGTCGTTTCAGCCTAGAAAGGAGGAAACTGAGGGAGGAGCTTGTTGCAGTCTACAGCTTCCTCATGAGGGGAAGAGGAGCGGCAGACACTGGTCTTTTCTCTGAGGCAACCAGTGACAAGACTCAACAGATAGACTGAAGTTGTGTCAGGGGAGGTTTAGGTTGGATATCAGGAAAAGGTTCTTCACCCAGAGGGTGGTTGGGCACTAGAACAGTTCCCCAGGGAAGTGGTCACAGCATCAGACTGAGAAGAGTTCAAGCAGTGTTTGGATAATGCCTTCACATACATGGAGTGACTCTTGGGCTGCCCTGTGCAGGACCAGGAGTTGTACCCAACAATCCTTGTGGGTGTCTTCCAACTCAGGCCATTATATGATCTTTGTTCACCTACTTACTCCAGGACAAGGAATCTATTGTGTTATTCTGAGGACTGGACAAGACAGTGCAGTTCTTCAGTTTGAGCTCCATCACACAAGCTCAGTTTTGTCAGTGGACCAGAGAACACAAGTCAGACAAATCTAGATGATAGGCTACTAATGCTGAGGAACATGGAGATGAATAGACATAACTGAGACAGAGGACCAACTTCCTTTCTAACATCAAGGTACTCTACTTTGGATTTATATCTGCAACATCAATGTCTGCTGAGGAAACAGGAAGACAGGTGGCAGATTCCTCCCAAATCACTTCATAACTTAAAAAATATAAGCCTCACCATCATTTATTATGAAAATTGATGTATTTAATTGCAGCTCCAGTAAGCTCATGATGAAAATAAAAATATTTAAATTCTATTATATTTTTTTCTGTAAATAAGTAAAATAAATCTTGCTGGTATTATTGCATTCCATTGGTAATGTGTGTTATTCAAACGTATTACAGAGAGCTTACATGTAGTTTGATTCAGAAACAGCATACAAAAGACAATGAACTTAGGCAGTAATTCCTGCTAAATCTGTTCTCTCTACAGGAAATGAAGACATACAGGGACATTCAGAGAATGATCCATTCTCACTTAATTTAAATTTATATCTAAAAGTGGGATGCAATATCTTTTGGAAATACTACATTTCTTCTGTTGACTAGAAAGAAAAACTAGAAAATAGACTGAGAACCTAACTTTTTACCCAGGTCTGTTTAGGTGGAGTGAATCTTACAGTTTATCAATTATGAGTTACCACTTTTGAAAGTACTGACTGTGGCCTGTGCAGACTACCTAAAACCCCTCTTTATATAAACCTCTTCTTAATATAATGGAGGCTGTGGGCATGAATAATCAAATCATTGTGCTTGGAAGTGGTCTAAGGAGATCTTTAGCTGACCCTCCTGATGGAAGTAGGTACAAGGCTGTAGGTACAGGATGCACAAGGCTGTTGCCTGTTGGGTCCTGAAACCCCCAAGCATGGAGACAGTGCAACATCTCTGTGCAGCCTGACCAATGCATTGTCTGTTCTCATTGTAAAAAAACATTTTCCCGAGTCATTCTTGTAACGTGCTATTTCTTCTTCATAACTACTGCCCCTTACTTATAATTTACCTCAGTAAAGAGCCCATCTCTGCCTTCTTGGCAGATTTATTCTTGATAAACCCATTATGGTTGGTCCTAGTAACCTACCTCTCCATCATGTGACTATAATAGACTGAACTGGAATTTTCTATGGAAAATTCAGCTGAAGTTCAGCTAATCAATCTTCTTGTACCTTCATTCCTCACTAATACTTCTTGCCCTATTTTGAAGACAGGTAAAATATTTTCTTCTCATATTATGGACCTCTCCTTCTCTCCACAATGTCTTAAGTGTAATAGAAAGAAGTGTCACAATGACATCTGTTGTGTCTTAGCACTTTAATATCCATCCTGTCTGATCCCACAGGCCAGAGAATACTACTCTGATCTCAAAAATAATTAAACATGAATTTATAGTTTAAATACAAACTTATGAAGGAATACAGTATTTAAATAGAATTTCAATTGAAAGCAGTGTATGTTAATTTGATACAGAATTCCACAGGGGTTCTCAGAGCAGTGGGTCTTCCCAGGTACCTTAAGAAATGCAATGACCAGACATAATGAGACCTGATAAGGATAGTATTTTCACCTTATTTCTGATTGCTTGACTTTAACCAGCCTAGGAGCTACCATATGTATCTTTCAATAAATCCTTTTTCATTTCACATGTCTGGGTATAGACTCAACACTAGTTATCTTATCTTGAAAATCAAGCGTCTAGCTAAATCTGCACTGCATCAACATTCTATTTTCATATTATCCCCAAGTGAAATTAATAAAAATTGATGTGTATACTTTAAAGGGAGACTATAGATTATTGTTTTTCTGTATTCATAGATAATGAGGGCAGTAGGGAGAAGCGAAAGCATTTCTGCTTTAACTAAATATCTTCTGGTCTATTTTTAAAAAAGGGGGTTTTTTTGTGGGTTAGTTTGGTTTTGTTTTTTTTTTTTTTTACCATGCGCAGAGTGAAATGTACCATTATAATTTTTCAATATTAAGTTGTAAATTTGGTCTGGCTGAGATGAAGCTAATTTTCCTCACAGCAGTGCCCTTGGAGGTATGCTTTGGTCGCTAGAAAGGTGCTGATAACACCAGTGTTTCAGGTACTGCTGAGCAGTGCTCACACAGCACAAAGGTCGGTTTTCCAACATTCCTCCGTGCCAGTAGGCAGGGGGTGAACAACTTCTTGGAAGGGCACATAGCCATGACACATGACCCAAACTGACTGCAGAGTTATTCCATGCCATATGACATCTGACCAGCAATAAGAGCCAACAAAAGGGAGAAGAAAGGGGATGGGCATTATTATTATGTTTGTCTTCCAGAGCCACCATTATGCATATTTAAACCCTACTTCCCAAAATGTGCATGGACATCACTTCCTTATGGGAAGTAGAGAATAATTATTTTGTTTTTCTTTGCTTCTACATGTGACTTTTGCTTTTGCTATGGTTTTATTGAACTGATTTTATCTTCACCCATGAATTTTCTTCAAACTTATTTTCTACCTGCTCCACCCTGCTGAGGAGGAGAGGGATAGAGTAGCATGGTGAGCATCTGGTGTCCAACCAAGGTCAATACACCACAATTCTCAGACAGGATTTAGTTTGCTTAATATAACCTTGTTAACTGATGCAACAAATCTTTCATAAGTACAATCAGAATTTGAGTTACTGCATTTTTATGAATATTCTGTTTGCTAATGCCAGCTCATTTGCACCGATGCATGTGACTCACATTCATACAGAGAATGAAATAGCTGTTTATGTTCAGAATCACTAAATCGATGGTTGCATTATTCAAAGCAGACAACAAGGATAGTTTAGTTACTGTATAGCAACACTAAGTTACACATAAACTTTTCTCCACAAACTCTCTATAATCTCTAATTTTTAATACGTGCAGATACCAGGGAGACAAATCAACACATGCTAAATAAATAGATGCAGCAAAAATGTTTTCCAGTCCTCATTCTTTATTATTCTTAATTTTATATAAATGCCAGTAGTTAGAGAAAGAAACTTCAAAGCCAAGATAGAAGGAGCAGGGAGCCCTGGCAGTATTATAAAATTGGGGCTTCTTGTCACAGTCTGTCCATGATTCCTGGTTTATCATTCCACATCTTGGAGCTAGTGATTACACTGAGGCAGACCTGTGAATAGTAGCTAAGGAACCCATACCTGCTGTGTGCTGCAATTTCTTGGGAGGCTGGCCACCCTGAGCTGACTCCATCTGGACCAGGAACCAGAGACCTTTGAGGAGCTTGGAGCTCAGGGTGCTTGCCTGATTCACCCCACTCCTCTGTCATCTGCTATTATTGGCCCAGCTAAGGCTACTGTGCAGAAATACTGCTTCCAGTACCCAAACTAGTAATTTCAACTAGTTCAACTTTTTCTGTGCTATCTTGCAATCCAAGCTATCCTGTAAATTTTGCAAGTGCAAGTTTAGTTTTCTTTTCTTGGTTGGAAAAAGATATTCAACATTACTAATTCTTTTTTTTTTCTTCAGTATTTAATTTGGGTTTTTTGTTCCCCTAAATCTAATTTGAACAATTCTATTGAATGAAATTGTTCAAGGTTGTAGTTTATTCATGTATAATCCACAATTAGCACAAACCACTCTTGAAATATTAAATGCTGATTTCTTAACTGTATTTGCATTCTTAGTTGCTGAAATATTAATGTTCTGTCAAGAATTCATAAATAATAGATATGGGGTTTTTGTCTCATGAGCTATCTGTGCCCTATGTGACACCCCATGACAAATAACACTGGGTACATAATGGCCTGCAATCAATATATACTGAACAATGTGACCATCACACAACACAGGTAATGTCTGCCTTCAGCTGAGGAAATATCTGCCAGGAGAGAGTGACATGAGGATAAAAATGTTAAATTTTTGAAGTTGGGCAGAAATGAATAATTAGTACAGAGCAGTTGTAATTGCTTTATTTAAGAGATGATGGATAACTCAGTATCCCTTTTGTTGTCAGGTGAGTTCTGAGTGATTTGTCAGCAGTTGGCAGCTTGATGGTTGCAGTGTCCAAGAGATCAGGCATATCACCCATGCTCATGTCAGAGCAGGGAATGTAGCTTCCCAATGAGCTTCAGGCATTCAGTGAGTCTGACAAGTGGTTTCCTTTATAGCACCTGAGCAAAGTAGGTGAACTCAAGGTGGACTGCTAATTAACAGCGGAGATGGCATAAATTTTATCACCTACAATACAATTAATCCATGTCACAATGGCTTTTAAATCTTTCACATGTTAGCAAAGGACTTTCAAATTCCAGAATAAGAATCAGCTTGTTTTGCCTATGCCTATATGGAGGACAAGTTGTGGGGTTTATTAAAAAATGTGCTCTTGCTGAACATAAATTTCTTTTTAATAGAAATACTCAATATCATTTTAGGAAACATGCTAGGAAACCTGCCTCAAATATCTAAAATAAACTGCTCTGTAGAAATACAGATTTCTAATTTTGGAAGAATGACTAGTGCTTTATTTCACTCTCAACACCAAATACTTCTGCAAAGATATTCCTATACTTAATCAAAGGTATTAGTTACACATAATTGCAAATATGTGATCAAAAATATTTGAAACAGAACAATTTCTAGAATCAATTTTCTCAGATAGACTGTTTCCTTACCAAAAAAGAAAAAAAAGAACATCAAGAATAATAATTTTTCCAAACAAATCTTATTTTCAAATTTTTTTTCACATGAAATATTCTGTAGTAATGAGATTCCTCTATTGGCCAAGAGATAACTTTAAATGCAGGAAAATGAGATTAGATAAAACTCATAAAGCATTTTTAAAAGTAGATTTGACTCTAAATCAAGCTGTTACCTAACTAAAAATTATATCACAGGTAATTATATCAGTATTATCAATATTTGTTGCCTCTGATATTAATGTGTACTTCAGAAATGTATAAACAGCACAGTAATAAAGAATTGCTGTTAAGTCAGAAATGAATCCCATGTTTGCACCCTCACAGCATCTTCAAAGTCAGAGTATACTCTAGGTGGAAGTCTTCAAATCATATCAAGGATATCAGCAAAATCCCAAGTCCCTAGCAGTTGCCTGTCTCCCAGAATAATAAGACAAAGCCCTTTCCTTTGAATAACCAATTTTGTACTTTTATTCCTCAGCAAAAACTAATTTGGTTAGAGCTGATAAAAGTGTGTTATTACTAGGACATTGTTCAGGATGAGATATTGAAAAATATGCCAAGAGAGACAATGCATAATCATGATATTGTGCATATTTTTGTATTGAATGAATGTTCTTGGCACTATCACGGTCATAAACTGGCAAACTCGTGACTCTTTGATGCAATGGCCACAGGAAAGAATTTACTGTTCATTAATGTAGCTGGTGAAATTCCACTAATCAAGAAAGAGCATAGCACCACAGCTTTCTGATGCATAGTGATGACATCAGACTGCATTACTTCAAGGCTCTCCAAAGTGGACATGACTAGCAAGGTACATGCCTATTTTTGTGGCAAATTAAACGCTCTTACCATCAATATGACAATCTTGCCACATCAGTTTCATTAATTAAGTGAAGTGCAATGACTGAAAATGGCTGAGGATTTACCCCTGCATTTTGGTACAGGAATGGCAAAGTACGTGTGAGATGTAGAAATTGCTATTTTTTTTTTGTAGATCAGAAAGGATTAAGCAATAACCCTGTAAATTTTTTCTCACTTCAATTAACTTTAGTACAGATATCAGCACTAATATCCTGCGCAATGGAGTAAGGTCAGATGGACTTCAAATGTACTTCATTGAAGCAGTTGCAATATCTAGTTTTACTATTATTGCTCCCAAGCCACATTATTGGCTCTAGAAACTGTGCTGTTCCTGATTTCTTTTTCTTAATTTGCTTGGAAGGCATTGCCTGCCAAATAAAAGGTCACTTAAAATGGGTTAATAGTCATCCTATACCGAGTATCTTCTCTGGTAGGGTTCTGCACCATTTAATAGATAACTGTGTTATTGTGCTGACCTCATAGTGAACACTTATAAATTCAAATGAGAAAAATAAGACAATGCAGCATAAAAAAATTCTAGAAGACAAGTGCTGTAAAGTACTCTGTAGACTTGTGCTTCTGTTTCCATTGAATATATGTAGCAAAATTGAAATATAGATGCTATTTGATCTCTGCAAGCAGCAGAACTTCCTATATAATTTTTTTTTCTCTAAAAAAGAATCTAAAAGTAATGTATGCAAACACCTCTAATGGTTGGAATGTGATTTGAATCAAAATGTTATCTAAAGGAAAAATAAGTTTTTTTCAAATAAGGATCTTATAAACCGGAACACAATGCTACTTGGTATTTGGAACCAACACTGCCTTAGAGAAAATTGAGGAAAGCTAAATTACAACCTACAAGAGAAGACACAGACTGACTATAATACCCTAATTTTAGAGGGCATGTATCTTCATGTATCAATATTTTTCTTCTTCCATACCTCAGCTTTTGTCCACCTGTCTTTATAGATCTCCACTGTATTTGCAAAGGTCAATTTAACTTGTGTGTCACTATGGCACTGTGCAAGATACTTTAGGAATTATCGAAACTAGGAGAATTATTAGATCTAAAGGTGCACATAAATCATAATTAAAATGCTCAGCACCACCTCATTGAGACACTTGAACAAAACAAAATTTCCAACAATCAAATTGTGCTAACTACCTATTCTTCTCTAGAGGTGCACAGTATGTACCCATCCTTACATGGTATCTGTACTACCCAGTAGCAATGCCCACCTAAAATGAAATTCCAGTTCAGATAAACTATGATGTCTTATACCAGTTATATTTCAATTTTGTATATATATCTATTGTCATCAAGGTTTCACATTAAAAAAAACCCCTTCTAATACAAAGGATCCCCTGAATTGTATTTATAATAATGTTTGTGCCGTGAATTTCAAAGAAATATTTAACTTAGTCCCCTTAAATGATGAGAAAAATAAATGTCCTTTATGTAGTATGAGTGTTAATGCACACTTCTGTAGGGAAACCTTTATTTTGATGCTGTATGATGACTTACATATGATGACATATTAGACCTATAAAGGATTAGAATAATATAGATGGGAATAATCCTAACAAATAAAATTCTTGATTATGTTTTTTAAAAGATAAGAATGGACGAGAAAAGTCTATACTACATTTAATTTTCAGTTCTGAATTTTCCTTGTCAGGTACCAGAATATTTTATTGAGGGAATTTCTTTTAATTCTAGGTATTTTTTGAGCTTAAAAGACCTAAATCTAAACGTCTTTCCTCTTTTCTGTAGTTTGTTTCAGTTGAAAACTCATCAAGAATAATATCTAACATGTTATTTCTTTAATAAGATTTTATCCTATATTTTAAAATTTTTGTGGGTGAGAGAAAAATGAAAGAAATATAACTCAATTGTTTTACTTTATTTTTTAGAACATTTTTTCCAGTGGATTAACAGGTATGCATCTTAAAAAAATTTTGTCTGATTCTGCTCTTCCTGAGTTGTATGAAAAATTTTTAATATCTTTCAATAACCTTACATAAAATGAGAACTCATGTTTCATTTTGATGGGTTTTATATAAGTACCAGGCCAAAATAAACAAGAAATGAAACAGAGGAAGTCCTTGTCAGATGGTCTAGAAACTAGAAATATGAATAAGTTTGAAGAACAATTAAATATCTGCTAAACACAATAGTCCAAATATAGTCTTTGGCTCAGCAAGTCTGTAATTGTCAGGCACTGGCCACTCACAGAACAGCCATTAGAAAATTCTAGATTTTCTATAGGTTGTTTTCAGAATTTTATTTTCATTCAACGCCATTTTCTACACATGATGAATCACCATTGCTATTCTGTTAATAAAAATTGAAAAAAAAGTGTTTTACTAGTAAAAAAAAGTCTGATAGTCATAATTTCCCTAAATTTTCAGCAAACTTCCTGTTGTTCTCCAAAAATCCTTTGATTATCATTCTTTTAAAAGTAATATATCCTTAATACAGGTGTTACTGATGATATAAAATTTTAAAATACTGACCTTTTGGTGAAAGAAATTTTAAATGCAAAGAATTCTACAAGTATTTCCTATTTAATACTTAAATTTATTTTTGAGTGTAAATAACTAGCAAAAATCATAACTATTACTAAAAATTATAACTATTCCTAAAATTGTTTATTTATGACTCATTGACTCTCATAAAATTGCTACATTTCATTTAACTGAATTATCTGAGTTCTCTAATCTGATCTGGTTCTACATGCTGAGTCTTAAACCCACATCCAGTACAACAGAATGTTCCTTCCACAGGAAGGGATGTCACTGAGAGTGAGGATCACCCTAAATTCTTAGGCAAAATATTTTTTTTTGTAATCTCAAATGTTGCATTGGAGACATCAACAGTTCTCCAAAGGTTTTTTAATTTGAAAGTTGTTTTTAGGATTGTATTCCTACAGGAGTGATTGTATGTAAATCATTAGCACAAAAATAATCCAGTCCTCAATTAGATGAGTAGACATAGCTCTTGGTTGTGCCATCACATCTTCCATAGTACTGTTTTCTTTATCTGCTTTAATGTAAAAGTGCTTGTTAGCAGAATTAGATATTTTGGTACTCATAAGGTATTAGACATTTGTGTTGTGGATTTCTTCTTTTAACTTGCAGACAAAATTCTCTACATATATTTTCAGCAGGTACAGATTAATATTTGTCTTAATTGTATTACACCGGTTCCAACCAACTCCTTTGTATTGAAAGATGAAGTCCAGTTTTGTTTATCATGTCAAAGAAAACAAAGCAGAAATAGTGAATGGAGGCTTCTAAACAACCCAATTTTAAAAAATGAAGAAATATTCCTGATTTCACTCAATTAGCTGACAGAGCAAATAGACAACAAAGGACTGAGACACAGAAATGAACCATGTATGAGAGATGCAGAAGTGAATGGAAGACAGTAATGAAATGGCTGATATTATTGCTGCAACGCCACTGGGGACTGGATCAGGTGAAAATTCTTCAGAACCAAGAAAATGCCACGAATGTATCTTAGCAGCTTTCTGGTGTCTTCTAGAATTGAGTTTTGGAGTGAGCATGAACCATAACTGTCATAAAATATGGCTTGAATTTCTGGTTAGAATTTCTTTCATTTACTTTGGTTTGTTCTATATTGATTTGTAGTACCTAGAAGTTGAAAAACACAATTCTCCTTGGTATTCCACAAAAGATGATTCTGTAAATCACTTATATGGTTTCATAGGTGTCTGCATGGCTTCACATACCTCTGGTGAAGTGTAGGATTTATCAGAGAGAAAAGAGAAATAATACTAAAGACTGCAGCTACAGCAGCTCTTGTAAAACTTCTCAATTACATAATACCAGTTGTGGCTATGTCCCAAATATCCTGCCTTTTCTTCTTTTTTTCTTAGCTCTAGTTGAGACCACTTATGAATCAAATAATTCTGCAGCTGGGTGCCGGTTTTGTCAGATATGGGACCACTACCAGTCTCTGCTGCAACAGCTGGGTAATTGAGTGGTCCAACTGGAGATGCAATACAAAAAACCATAATAATGATCAAGTGATAACTACTTGGGGTTAGCCTTGGTAAAAAAATAGGATTATTTTCAAGAGGAAGAGGATAAATAATTTATTTTAAATTTTAAAAATAATTAGTAAGGCATTTCAATAGAGTCTTTTGGTACTTCAGATGGATGAGTTCTGCTGGACAGCATCTCCCAAGTGAGCAAATGTAACATCCAAACCCTTGGAAAGGCATGAGCTTTACTTAGGAAATATACATGCAGTCAGCATTAACCTTGATAGGAATCTTTGGAAACGTTATGTACATATTTTAAAATATCTTGAAAAATTGGAAGATTTTTGTTTCCCTTTATTTCTAGACATAAATTTAAATAATGTAGAATTAGAAGTATAAGCAAATACAACATCTTTAAGGCATTAGTTAATAACAAAATCTTGTTCTGTATTAGAAAATAGGAAAGAAAAAAAATCCCAGAAAACCAGAATGCGCAGCTCTAACTAGATAATTCTGTTTATCTCCTCATGAGGAAGAGATGTCACATAAAATCTTTCAAGTACTTTTTAAGGTCCAAAGTTCAGGAAAGACTTTAATTTATCCTGACCACTTTCCTCTGGTAAATTGAAATCCTAACCACTAGGCTAAACAGCTATGAACATATTATATTTCTAAAAATCATGTTTCAATGACATACAATAATATCAGCAATGTACTTGAGGCTGTGTAATTACAAGCAAAAAACAAGCACAGTAATGGATTAAATAAGAAGTTGAACTTAAAACACAGGAGTTAAATAGAGAAGTAGAAACGTTTTACCTCTGGACAAAAATGTGCAAAGCTCTCAAGTATATAAAATAATCCCCAAAATTTCTTGCCATTGGAAATTAACACCATATTGAAACATGAATCATATATCAAATATGCAGTTTAATACAGTCAATAGTACCTCTAAGTTACAGGTCTATATTAAATTACTAGTAACTGAAACACAAACCTTCAGTGTTGTGGTCACAACTATAGTGAATTTGAAACCTTTACTTTTAAAAGGCTACAATATTTACGTCAAAAAATTCCATTCAAGAGCAGCAGTAAACACATAGCAATGTATGATTTTGCTCTTTCTTACCCCCTTCAGAATTTCAAGCATCTCATCAATTCCAGTAGTTAGCCCCCTCTTGCAGAAAGAAGTATGAGATTCTTTACACTTTATTTTTGACACCAGATGGAAAAAGTATAGGGCAAAAGAAACAGATTGCAATGCCCTACTTATTAAAATTCCCCATACTTAAGTATTTATTCACTAGTGTTAGGATTGCCATCATGTAGGCAAATGGCAAACCAGAATACATGGGTTATTGTATTACTTTTATCACCTTGTTTGGCAGTCTCTAAAGTTGCATTTAAGGTTGCCACTAGCATAGATTAAAAAAACCTGAAAAAATACAGCGCATCAAGTGATTCCTTTCATTGTGATGAAGGCAATGGAATCGTCCTCTTTTCACAGATTTTTTTTTTGCCTCCTTTTCATTTTCTGAAGCATATCTCTAGTATCTAGATAGCTGAAGCTTCTGCAGTTTCATGTGGAGTTTAGAATTTTCAATGACCTCTGTCTGTAAGAGACACAAGACAGACATGATTGTGTTCTATAAGCACCATGGGAATACAGTACTCGGAGTTCATAGAACACAGTATCCCAGAGAACAAAGCTTTGTTCTGGCTGTAACTAACAAGGTAACTGCAAGGCCTTGTAGTAATTTTTTCTCAATTTACAGCATATCAAGCAGTAGCATGATCTGCAAATGGATCATTAACATGAAATAAATCTCTATGTACCTTTATCTGTCTAAAGGTCTAAGCATTGTTTTTAGCCTTTCCCTCCATTTGATGCAGTGACAGATTTGTCTGTATACTTTAGCTGTAATCTGTCCTAGGAAAAACGCTCAAGACCCAAGCCAGATCAGCTGCTAACATCTCTCTCATTCTTTTTTCCTCCTCCCATTTACAAAAGGACCCCAATTATTCTCTGTAGAACAATTGCATGTGAGTTTGATTAACAGCTGAGTCTTGGCAGGATTGTTCCATCATTTTTTCTGATGACTTGCAGCTGCAGAATCAGCTCATCTCCCTTATAACTGATGAGGAACTGGGAATACTGTGAAACAGCATTGCTGGTGGCTGAGTCTGAGCCACTCAGGACCACAAAAAGAAAGTGGTGTGTGTGGTGGTGGTAGCAGGGGAACTGCTGTGCAGGGGGCAGAGGCTCTCACCTGCTGACCAGACTTGTCCCCTAGAGAGGTTTGCTTCTTGCTGGGGGCTTGCATTCATGACTTCCCTGACAGGTGACCAATGCCTCAACCACCTTAGTGGTTCTGCAGTTATTCCACATAGGCACCAATATTATAGACTGGGGGGACATGGGAATTGCCAAAATGTGTGTAAAGAGCTCTGTGGACAGTGTTCAACAGCATACACTTAATGTTTGACTCCTGCCAGTGGGGATAAAGTGCATTAGGAGGGCTCAGCAGGCTTTATGGCTCAGCAATAGTTTGCATAGTTGGTTTTTGAGTAGGGCTTCAGGTTCTACAACCATGGAGCTCTCTTAAAGGATCAAAGCCTTCTTGTGAGAGACTGGATCCATGCTGACCCAGTCAAGTGGGGCATCATTCCCAACAGACTGAACAAACTGGTGAAGACAGCCTCCTCAAAAATCAAGCATGGAAGTTTTAGCTGGGGTAGATAAATGAAAAGCTCAGGATGATGGAAGAAAAAAAGGAGACTCAGTGATTAACTGTACCCACCCATCTGGGCACTGAAGACACAGGATTCATCCCACCAGGTTTCACTTTGGCCAGTGATATCAAATCTCTGGGACTGGGCCAAAACTTTAAGCTCCTCTTAGATGTTCCTCATGCTGTTTGCAAGGGTGTTGCATAGGTGTGGTACATTTCAGCCAACACCTCATGAAGAAGGTGAAAAATGACAAACAGGTAAACTTGTGGATTTTTTTTTTTTTTTTTTTGTGGTTTCACAAGAGGATTTTATAACTCCTTGTGAAGTCATTGAGGGAGAACCTCCTTTCTAACTAGTTCTGTAAGCTCTGAGAGGTGTTATGTCAGATGTATGGGAGAGTCACATGCATCTCTTTTTCCATATGAACAAAGATATCATAACAATTGTAAAAGTCAAGATCTTAACTGCAGCCTCTGAGCTACTGGACTCTGGAGTACTCTGTTTAATTTTCTCCATTTGGTATAAAACAGTATTATAGCAGATATAATTTCAGCGCTCTGGTCATCAAGCTGCAAATTTATTGCCTCTCTTTTTAAAAATTTGCTCTAGTATATACTCACATTATTAATATATTCATTTGCTTTTATTAAAACTGCTCAAAAATAAAGTAGAAAAGAGGTTACATAAAATTATTATAATCAAGAAAATATTATATTTAATGAAAAACTTTCTTTAAAGAAATACATTCAGTTTAGTCTCTCCTCTTTGTTCATTTTATACAATTTAAGTCAGATTTTTGGGGATGGCAAATTTCTCCTAAGAGGTGGAAGTAGAAGTTAGCATATTCCTCCAGTTTAAAAGGTAAAATCTTTAGTTTTATTACTGATCAAATAAAAAAACCTCAGTGTTAGAAATCTCAAAAATAGTGATTATATTTATATTTACTTTTGCCTTTATTTGAGCTTTCTAGTTTTTGTCTCCTTTTTATTTAGGTGTCTTAGTAGACTGGAGGTATAATGATTCCTTTCTGGATAGGCCTTTTAATTCAATTTCATGTTCACATATTTCTTCATAGCTTGATTAATCACACCTTCTCTTTTGATGCTTTGTCCTCACAGACTTTCCTCATTTTTTTGATACTTCTCTCTGCATTTGAAACGTACCCAGCATAGCTCTTAGTGGGTTTTAGTGGATTTATCTCTTCCCATTTATCAGCTCTGAAAAACATCAGTTCTAGTATAACATGATGTCCTTTACAGGAGGCTATCCTGTCCTCAGCTACTGTCTTTACTGTCTAGTACCTCTTTGCAATAGTCCTTTTCCCGAATCTCTCAGTACCAGCTACTTCAATCCAATACAACATCTGAGTCTGTTATACATCTACTCTTAGAAGTACAGCATGATCAAAACAGAGCTTTGAAAAAGCTGCCAGGTCTTTCATCTAGCTCTTAACTGAGAAAAGTGTGAAGTCTCTATCCACTCCTTGTAGTGGCTGAATAAAAAAGTTCCTTGTAGTTTCTCGTGATCATCTGCTCAAGGCAAAATTGTGTTGTGCAGAAGTGACAAAGAAACCAAGGCTGTGAACAAAATGACTACAATCCACACCAAATCCAGCTGTTCTTAATACTCCTTGAATGTTCTTCCTTTAAAAAAAATGCTGAAAGAAAAAAAAAATCCTACCATGACTAAAAGACTCAACATTTTAAAAAATCAGCTCTTCCTAGTGCTAGCATTTTGTGAAAGGCTAGAAGATTGCACGGTACTGTGCCAGAAATATTTTTTTTTTTTTGCATTTGTATGAAATAGTTTCTGGAATGTCATAAGCAAGTGACCTTTATGGTTTGTCTTCTTCATTGAAACAAGGTAAGATTGATGTCAGCTCTCTTTTGCAATCAATGACAAAATAATCCAAATGAAAACGAGTAGCTTCTTCATCACCTTATAGATACTATAGGTTTTTTCCAAAAATGTCAACAGCCTTGTATACAAATAGACATAGAATTTAATTGAAATGTACATCCAGATGAACTTTTGTTAGCATAAAATCTTAAATAAAGTTTCTTAAGCGTCTTGGAATGTGGGAAGTGGAGTTGAGGAAGATAAAAATATCATGTGCTATTCTCTTTGTGACAAAAATTCTTCCGTTCATTACTACAAAGCTGGCACTTGATTCAGAAAACATTTCAGCTTCAATCAGTTATGGAAAATTCTCTTATACCTAAAGGCTGCTTTCAGGCAAAATGTTGGCCTTTAAGTCTTTAGGGCAGATTATATGGAGACTGGATACTAAAAATGTGTATGTCAGATTTTTTAAAAATATATATTTCAAAATTTAAAATATGAGAATGAGAAATCTTGAATTCTTGTTCCAAAGCAATATTTTCCTTTTTCAATGTAATAATATTGTCTATAGCATTTACCACTGTTATAGATAACTGATAGATGTAATTTATTTACTGCACAGATATGAGTATTTTTTTTTGCACGTAGAACAGTTTGGTTCTGTTGTGATCAAGTAGACTTTTTTTTTCTTTTGTACCTGTGATGTTCTGAATCACTGAATAAAAGGCCAGTGAACAAAGAAAGATAAATTTCCAGTTGGCTTCATTGCCATCTTCTTTTATCAGGGTACAGTATAGTACCTATAAATACAAAAGTTTCATAGAAAATGTTTCAGGATGTGGAACTAAATGTTAGGTAGCCTATAACACACCTACCAAAAATAGACAACAAGCCAATCAGCAGTGATGTAAGAAATCTCAAGAAAGAGGCATGTGAATAAAGTTGCAGCCATGTGTTTTAAGTACCAAATGCATGACAAATCTTTAATAGAAAATTCCTTTAACACCTCCACCTCTGATAAATACAAAAAAGACAATGTGAAACATAGACAAAGCCAAAAAACTTAACAAGTGCTTAGAAAATTTTTATAGAAGAAACAGCCATCAAAGATTTTCTAGAGATATTTTCCTCTTTTCCTTTAAAGTTAGCTTCTTGCCAAGACAGAGGGGGACATGTCTCAAAATCGTTTGTAAAAGCTGACCTCAATCTCTCTTTTTCAGAAAATGTTGTACCAGCATTATAAGCATTATAAGGAAAATGTTTACTTCCAGCACAGAAGTTTTTCAACTGTGAATTATTTAGTTGTGAACTCCTGTTTAGAAGCAATTTATTTAGTCCAGATCTGTAGCTTTGAAGATTATTCTACATATTTTTGATCTATCCAGAAGACACTAGCTCCAGTACTTAAATAGCTACAATTTAATAATATTGTTCCTTAAAAAGATTTCTGTCCTCTTATTTTCTTTCTTTCCCAAAAGAAGCAATTACATTTACTCAATTTTATATCCAAGCAAAATTTTCCATTTTGATCATAAGGTATTTTTATTGCCTTATTTTTATAGCTTGCAATAGATAACAACCATGTGATACAGAATGCACTTAGATACTCTCTAATTGCAAGTTGTGTTTGGATAATGTCTTAATAGCACAGACAGGTATTGAAGATTGTGCAGAATGGTACTATCACAAAAGCATAGCTGTATTCCCAGAGCAATGAGGTATCAAGAATATATCATTAAAACACACATGGTTGCATTCAAAAGCTGTTCAAATTTAATAACTCCTGCTCAGCAGAGAATAGAGAATGTAGTTGTCCTCAATTCATTTATAGGGGATGTTTAGTGGAAATTTCAAGGTTGTCTTCAAACAACCTTGCACTGTAAGGACAAGGAAATGTTTCCACTACAAGCAGTTTTGTCCTAGATCACACCTCTGTACAGCTCCACAAGCACTTTGTAGATGTAGATGCAGATGCTTGTTCACGGCTGAGGTGACCACTGTGTGTGTGTGTATTCATTTTTATGTTCATTTGTGCAGACAAGTTGCCTTCCAAGCCAAATTTCTGAGAACCTAAGCTATTAAATTTGATTTTAAATTACATTTTTATACATTCAAAAAAGTCAAATATTCCCCAAACAGATTTTCATACTCCTCATTTCATGCAGTACAATTAAATCTGTATTGACTACTACATTTATTTAGGATCAACTTTTTTTCTCCCTTTTGTCCAGAAACTACTGAATTATTTGCAAATAATGTATTAAAAAAAATCTATTCAGTGCTGTCAAAAAAACCCAAAAGTTAATCATTATTATTACATGTTGCAAACTATTAATGGCATTTAAAGTACTGGTATATATTGTCTTTGTATGCAAGATTAATTGAAAAATTACATTGGAAAGGTACTGTTTTTGGGATCATCACTTTCTGGGCCCAGCCCTCCCAGCCAAGACTGCATCTGTTCATGCAATGGACTGCTGGTTTTTTCCAGGAGGGTGCTGTTGAAGACCACAGGATTTACTGAAGTCCAGGTGGATTAAAACCGTTCCCACATCCACTAAAAGAATCACCTGGTCATAAGAGGAAATAAGGTTGGTTTTAAAAGAAAATCATGTTGGTTAAGCAGGACCTGCTTTTCCTAAACCCATACTGGCTGGGTCTGATCCCCTGATTGCCCTGAAAATATCACGTACATAAAATTCAAGAAATTTCCATTACTAGCAGATTGCTCATAGGTGCATCAGAGTTATTTAATGACTTCCATCCAGTAGTCCTAACACTTTACAAAAACATAGGTCCCTGATGTACCAAGAAGTTATTCTGATAGCAGTCAAGCTGTACTCTCTTTCAGTCATTCCTATTGTGCATTTGAGAGCAGTTCTTCTCCCAAACATTGCAGTTCACTCCAAGGTTTATAGTAGCAAACACTTTAATATTGCAGATCTTGCAAATATTAAACCAGAAGGATGTTAAACAGAATTTGCCCTGAAAATACACTTGACCACCAGCTCAGGCCCCTGCTGCCCTGGTCTGGCTGTGATCAGCACTGGGGTCCAGCATGCTCCCTTTGATGCAGTGTGCGTGGCTACTGGCTCAGCCTTCCTCAGTGATGGACACACACGGACGTATTCCCACTAAGCTGTAACATTTTCATTATTTGTCACTTTCTATCTCCCATGGGTGTCACCAGTTGCCAATGGCTTCACTGGTCATGTAGTCCCAGATCAGCCTCCCTTATTTTGTCTATATCTAAAGGCAATCTGTGGTCTTTTGGGTGGATGCAGGTAAGGATTCCTTTTCTTTTAGGGGTGCATCTGAGTAGTGCACAGGTCAGCCTGTGACACATATAAACCTGTTCATTACTGAGTAGATGGGTGGCTGTAATCTGCACTTCTTAAAGCTGTTGGTCATTATGGCTGGAAAAGAACTGAGCAATTTTAACCATATCAGCAGTATTGAGTATTTTTACAGAAATGAAGCAAGTTGTATGCTGTTTTACAAAACACTATTTCCTGCAATGTCCAGAGAATTTCCAAGGAAAGTACCCAGGACTTTTACACTTTGGTTTTTTCATGTTCTGCACAGGACATCAACCTTTCCACCCAACAAAGCAGAAAAAAATAAATCTTTTTTTAGTGGTAACGGTTAATAATTTTCATTCAGTCCCTAGAGTGTAGTATAACAGGTAATTTTAATAGGCTATTTTGATCATGACAAATTTTAGTTATGGGATGCAATCTCTGCAGAACTGGTTTCTTTCTTCCCATCACCTTCCTCCTGGAGAAAAAGAAAAAAAAGTTAAGCTGTCCACTTACAGCACAAGCTTTCCTACTTAAGCAAATAAGAAAACTCACACACTGCATTTATACTCTCAACTGGATTTTATTAAACTTTTCACTTTCAGGAACTTAATTCCATTCTGCAAATATTCATTGTAGAAAAGGGGAAATCAATCTTATGGCAATATAAAATTCAGATTCACCTTCATAGATTTTGTCTCAGAGCAGATTAATAGACTGCAGTTTGAAAAATTTGTCTTTACAGATGAGACACTGCATTATGTAATTAATATATATAATAAACAGAAGGAAAGAGAAAATTGGAAAAGAATTTTTTTGAAGAAATTCTTTGTTTGAAAGGGACATGTAATAAACTGTATTAGCTGCATTGCTCTTGCTCTTAAGGAAATCTTGAGAAAGATAGCACCATTAATCCAGGATTTTGCTGAATTTATTTGTAAAATATAAAAAGTATAAAAAGACTTCTACTTTAAGTCATATTCATATTTGCATTCTTTCAAAGATTTTTCACTATAAAAAATTATCTATATAAGTAATTATAAACCAAATACACTAGATCTAAACTAATCTAAAAGAAATAATTATCTACAAAAGAAAACTTGAAAGAAAAAAAAACACAACATACTGCTATTCTCTCTGCACATAAAGTAACATAACTGCTAAAATGTGATTCAGTTGGACATAATAAATTAAATGAAAACCCCTTAATAGCCTGCTGGCAAATATTATAGGTATAAACATTTCTGAATGTTAGATTAATGAAAACCTTTTTATTTCCTTCTAGATGCCCACTGATATTTATAATGGCTTTAATTTTTTTTGTAATTCCTTAGTTCTCTGGTGTTTAAATGCAAAAGTTATTAAAAATTAGTTTCAGTGTAGTTTTGTTGTAAATAATACCACTTTAACTGCAAGTCGTTATTTTATGCATTTTCTCTTTGAAAGGTATCTCTTTTAAAGGAATATGAAAGTCCCTGCTTAGAAATGAAAAATCAAGTTTTCTTTGGCAAAAAAAAACCAAACTAAAACAAAACAACAAAAAAAATCACCAACCAACAAAACAATCAACTAAAAACCCCCAAAAACCCAACAAAACCAAAACAAACATAAAAAACTCAGTTGTTGATCAAAAGGTGAAAAAGGAAATCGATTAAGAAGGATAACAAAATACTAGACATCAACAAAAATACAGGGAAAAAATACTCCTTTTGGGTTCCCACTCATCCAGGGTAGCCCAGTTCTCTCACAGTCTGTATTATCATGCTGAAAACTTTTTGCTTTTCTTTTTTTTTTTTTAGTTTAAAAAGTGCCTCTCTTGTAGTCATTTCCCCCTCCTTAATTTCAAATCAGAAATGCTTCTAGCTCTATGGAATATGTTAAACCTACAAGCTTCTCTCTTATCAGCTGACTGTATCAAAGCCTGGAACTTAGGAAATTACTCTTAAGATAATAAGAGGCTAAGAGAATGCGCTGCTTGCTCTGACTCAGACTGAGTGTTCTGGTAATGTGACCTCTCATCTTAGAAGCATTCAAAGAGAAAATGAGAGAACAGATTTCAGTACCACGAGCCTCTGGTAAAAACGAGACCTTTTTCTTGAGATGAGGGCTTGAGGACATAGTATCAAGATGTTTTCTGTTAGAACCAGGGTGGGAGAAAAATGAAACTGAGCATCACGCAGAGAGAGGAATCAGAGTGCAGAGCTGTACAAGCCAATCTCTTGCTCACAGCCTTATCTGACTCATGCTAATCACTTGCCACCTTGCTGTCTTGGAGCTGTGCAGCACAAGAGTGCAATTCCATGCTGCTGGCTGCCGAGGGACAGCTGAACACCCTGCGCCCATTAGAGGGGAGACAGAAATGATTGCTTGTCCAAAAGAGAGGAAAAAACCCCTAGAATCTAGCAGTCATATTTCTGTGTGTAAGCACTAACATCTATGACCCAGTCTGGATAGCTAATTCTCCAAATGTATGTTATGCTGAATTAGGTTTAAGTACTGATTACAGTGAAATAATTGCTAGCAGGGAAAACTGATCTGTATAGGAGAGATCAAGCCATAATTTCTTGTTTTGTGGCAGAATCAAGACTGGATATCTCTAACATATCTGCATACAAAAATAGAAATGGAAATTATAGGGGTTTTTTTTATTTTTTGAGTTTACTTAAGGTAGACTTCTCTGGTGACATATAAAACACAGCAGAATCTATGGATTATTATGGAATATTGTGGACCTGGCTCTGTTTTGAATATAATTAAAATGTGGAATAAAATGGTGATATTTTAAAAAAATAAGTATAAACCTTATTAAAATAAGACTATTCATAAAGGCTAGAAGCCAGAATAAAAGTTGAAGCAAGGAGACAAGATCTTGGCTGGTGCCAACAAGTCTGTCTATACCTTGGTTTCTCAGGAAACAAGCTCATGGGGTTCCTGAGTCTCTGTTCATTTATCTGTGAAGTGATCATTAGCAGAAGCAAACACATCTTGAAATATGAAGGTCTTGTGAGCTTTCTGAAAATTACTGTTTTTTACAAGGCAATACTGAAGATTCTTCCTCTTACACTTTTCACCTCATAGCAGGGCAGTTAGTACATTCATAGTTTGGAAACAGGCATAAAATTGTCATTCTCACTCAGTAATTAGGGAGCAGGAGAAGTAACTGGCATTACTGAATGAATGAGAAAGAGAAGATATGCCAATTAAGGCTGAGAGAGGGAACCAAATTGAGACTTGTATGGAAGTGTCTTAATGGACCTATAACAGCAGTATTGTAGAAGAAGCCTGTAGGGAGTAGGTTTTGTTAGTCCTAATTGAGAAACAACTTCTCTGAAAAATATTTTGTTGCAGATGTCAAATAATCTTTAATTCCTTTTCAAGTCTGCCATTGAGAGTCTATTACTGTGAATAGAATTTTTTGCAGCTTCATATAGCTATTTTATATATATAAATATATGTATATATATTATATATATATATACAATATACATATATATATATAGCTTAGAATAGCTGTGAAAATATTGCATATATTCCTATTTTTTTAATATGCTATCCTTTTCTATCAGTTCAAGATTTGATCTTGATTCCCTCTTTTCTATTCCTCTTCCGTCTTTAATACTGCACTCTGTGAAAGGATATATCAGAAAAGAAATTGCTCTTGCAGAAGACTCTAATAAACATGTCAGCTGTATTATATGGAAACTGTGTTTATCTGGAGTTGAAACAAAATATTAGCATACAAGAAAATCTGAACACATCTTTGATGTCTTTCATTTTCACCTTTGGTTGGAAAAAACATTTCATATTGTTGTTTAAACATTTTTATCAAAATAAAAAATAAATCTACCAGCATTTCCAGTAAAAATGTGTTTGTTGCCTGGAGTTTTTGGGAGATGTGTTCTGTATATATATAAATTCAGGACATGTGTACTTTGAGTATCATTGGCCATGAATTATAATAGGCCAAAAGAACATCATACTATTTTTAAACTTAATTGCTTCCAAGCATATTAAACTGGTCTTTTAAAAAACCTGTGAAGTGAGAGGAGTAGTCTTACTTCAATGCTATTACCTTTTTTATGACTCTTGTCTCTTTAAGGATTTTAACAAAAGCTACATTTTAAAAGATTCATGCTGGGATATTATACCTATGAAATGCCACCTACTTACTATTTTCTGACAGTGTGACAGGTGAAACTTGCTGAAAAAGTGACCTTCAGCAGCAGACGGAGTGCAGGGAAAAAAAATAACCAACCCATATCACATATGTAGTGACACAATACATGCAATATCACAACTTTCTAGAGAAAGAAAAGTTGGTGATGCAATGTCTGAGGACAGACAGCGGAAGATGAAAAATGAGGTAAAGTCTGACAGGTTTGCAAAACCAGGCTTCAGAAATAGGCAAGATTAAAAGTAAAACAATATGTAATAAAAAAACCAGCACATAACAAAACAATCCAATCTCTGAAATCAGAATCTTGTTAAAAACAGTCAGGGATAGTAAAATGGATTACAGGCTGTAGTAAATAAATTAATCTGGGAGTACTGGTCTCTGGGATTGTCTTTTGGTGTTGGATATGATTTTTTAAAATTAGACATACGTAATGCTGTTCCTACTCTTATATTTTCATTAAGAAAATACCAAATTAACTAAGGAAAAGTATGAACAGCCTTTTGCAAGATTTTTTTTTCACTTGATTAGCTTCTGTTAACTACATACATTCAATCTCTTACCATTGACAGAAAACTAGTCTGGTTCATATGGAATTATTAGGTATGAATGTGTTTTGTATTTTCATCTATAGTTCATATATGCTTCAGTTTTTGAAGTCTCTTTGTCATTAGACCAATCCAGAATACAACTGAACGTTATACTAACTTGAGAGGTTTCAAAATGTATTTCCTTAATGCCTTGAAATGAAATAAAATCTTCTTAAATAATTTTTAAATACTCTGTCAGAAGCTTTCACTGAAAATGGTAAATTTTGGGGCTTCTTCCTCCTGTCTTCTCACTTCTTTCTGAAATTTTACAGGAATCTCCTCCTGGGACTAAAGAAAACTATGCAGAGAAAACACTGTGTAAATTGCAATATTTTTGTGGGATGATTCTGCTCTGATAAAGCAGTTATCACTCTTATAAAAAGTGTTCCATCCCACCTGCATTGTCACAGAGTCAGCAATATAGCCAACAGTTCCCCTCTATATCTAAGTGCTCCTGACTTACCACACATATTTTTTCTAGCTTCTGCTCTACCCTTGCTAGAAATTTCCTGCCAAATATTTGGATATCCTTTAATCCCAGTTCCCATTTTTGTTGATGAAGTTAGTATTCATGCAGAAGTTAAGTCAATCAAAAATCCATTGATAAATTACTCACCTTGTAAAAAAAAAAAAAAGGATACAAGTTCATTTTAAAAGTGGATTGGGTTTTGCATAAGGAGCTCAGCTTAACTTAGAATCTTAGTTTTCCCGTGGATCTGAAGATGGACTTATTGTTTGGGGTTTTTTGGGTTGGTTTTTTTTTTTTTTTTGCTGTGATATATTAATATGGGAAGAGAGTTTTGTTCCTTGACAAGAGGTTATCCATCTCTAACACATCTACAAATGCAGTTTTATGGCCTGGTTTGTGCAATCCTGGAATGAAGGTTGTATATTCTGCTGCACTTTGTCAGACACTTTTTAATGGTGCATCCTCTTATTTTGAGAACTGAAATTCCTCCAAGCATATTTCTGCATCTGTAAACTGTGACCTCAGAAATGATTTGACAGGTTTGGTTTCCTTCATACCTGGATGCCCAGTGTATGATGTTTACCAGGCTGCACATGAGGAACTTTACTGCCATTGATGTCTGTGGAGCACACACCATGCAATATATTTACTACCATCAGAAAAAATGGAAGTTCCCCACACTGGCTGTGATGCATGATAAAAAATGTAGAGACTTAAGGCAGTATAGTAAGCTTCTAGGAAAAGAAAAAACTTTCTATAACTTACTACAGAAGTGATGTGTGATTCATTAAGTCCCTGCAGCACAAATCCAAGACGTGAGGGTATTTGGAAAAATTATCATCCAATAATTGCCTTGCATTTAGGCTTTTCTTCAAATATGTGTTTTCATCCTCTCTTGAAGATATGACACTGTTCTAGAAACATCTTTGGTCTCCCTCTAGTCAGTCTCACTTCTCCTATTGTTATGAGCAGAAGAATGTAATCAGCTTTTTGAACTTTGAATGCAGTCATCTACATTTTCTGGTAACATGTTGATAGACTTTTTCAAAAACTTTTCCCCAACCATGCTGCTTTTCCCCTTCTCAAGATCCCACACATATTCCTTTGCAGGCATGATGGGGGTGAATTATATGGATTGTTCCCACCTATGACAGGTGGTGAAATGCATGAAGTAATTTATTCTAGCTAAAATCAGGGATGTGAAAGTCAGTCCACAAAACCTTTACTTATTATTTAATTATGTCCTTTCTCTTGCATGATCAGCTCTCCTCTCCTCTTATTTACCTCCTGCTAGTCACTTAAAACTAACTGCTGGATTCTAATTGCTTCTTTTTTTTACATTAAGCACGACATTTTTTTAATGTATTCTCTATTACCTCCCATCATTGTTCCTAACTGAGGGTTGGAACTAGTTCTTAGTGGTTTTCAAGGTGGTGGAATTGTCACTAGGGAACATGGTTTGTACTTCATACACTATAATTTTTCACTTATTTAATTCCTATATTCTCCACAGCTTTGCTTCTATTTGCAATTTCTTTACTCCAGGAAAGAAAAAAGAAACAAACGAAAGAAAACAACAAAAAACAACACAGACTATAATTTTTATCACAATGGAAAGCTGTGCAAATAATTGATAGTCCAGTGGCACTTCAAAAATTAAATCTGCCTTATGTTATGATAACAAATCAATTATTTCCTTAATATTTATGTATGTAGCTCTTTTTACTTTAAAATTTATATTAAAACAACATATATAAAAATTGAATTATTATAACATTTGAAAATTTTTATTACTTTAATCTTATCCATTAAATGACACTTTTCTGACATTTGCTTGCAGACAACAGTAACACTAGCCACACACACTTAATATATGACATTGCAACTCTCTTAAGTAGAAAAAAAATGTGCAACTCTGTAGAAAAATACCAGTAATGAGAGCTCATTCAGCCTAGAAAAATACAGATATTATGTGTCAGCACTAATTCAGATAAGGGCCACAGGAAAAGCTCTGCTTTCTAAAACCAGCAGTTTTTGAAAGACAACTTGAAATAGTTCACAAATCTGAAATGTAAAAGGTCTGCAAATAGGAGATTAAAATCCAATGTATACTGGGAAATACAGAAAAATAGTTTGACAATGTAGTCCTTCTGCAATTTAACAGCAACAAAATGAGTAAGAAGTAACATTAAAGGCTAGAAAGCAGAACACAAAATAAAATACTAAAACTCACACTATATTTTTAAATAAGGAAACTGATTCACTGATTTTTTCATTGAGCAACTGCTTTTACTTTCTTTCAGTTCAATAGAAGCACCCTTTTGCTTTCATTTGCCTTTCAATATTTGCTAATTTATTTTTAATATAGCTGTTATGTATATGGGTTAGCTAGTTAATTGACAGATTAAGTATTATTCTATGGATAATTCCTGTTACTTTGGAATCAGTACAATACTGTGTGCAGATATTGTTCATTAAAGCATTTAAAACAGTATAGCTATAGAAAGAGTTTTGTGCTATATTTTTGAAAATGTTTTCATGCAAGCAGAATAAGTTGAAGGCCCAGATGACAGACTGAATAAAACAGAAATATTAAGAACTGGAACAATCATGGTCCCTGTCCTCTATGCCTAAAAGAAACATTGGTAAATTAGTATCAAAACTAGGTAAGGTTCTTCTCTAAAAGATAAAATTTGAAGCAGAGTAAAAAGTCAACCTCTGAGTAAGTTTATCTCGACTTAAGGTCATGGCTGGCATAATGAAACCATACAAATAAAAATGAAATTGATCTATATGGTAATACTAGATTTAATGCTGATTTTGTTCATGTGTTTGACATTTATTCAGTAAAACTAACTATTCTGCAATTAAATTTTTTGCATTAAAAACCTCCATTCATATTTATCCTTTATCTGATTCTTTTCTAGGTCTAGACATTACACTACTCCATATCACTAGAGCAGATATGTGCTGGAGAAATCAATTTATGGAATCTTGGAACTTAATGCTAACTGTGGATTTTATAGGCAAATTTTGTATTTTATAGATTAACTCTTGGCTTGTATCAAGGGGAAGGGCCTAGTTTCATAGCCAACATTTGGTTTTCCTGATTTTTCATATCTATGAGTTTTGTAGATATATCACAAAAATTCTACATCAAATACACTTTTTATTACAAATACTCTTTTTATTATAGAACAGAAATAGTTATTGAGAAAAAGACAACATATTTTCTTATGGCCCATATAGAGGACTGTGTCCCAGGATTTTGCTCCAGCCCAGAAGAATAGTTCCTAGAGTCTGTATGCTCCAATTCCTATTTGAGTGCCAGAATCTTCCACTTATTCTTCCTGCTGCTTTCAAATTTTAAAAAAGAATTTGAAATTTATTTCCCATTGGGAGTTTACATCATAAGTATAAATAATACTTTTTAAAAACCCCAACACCACTTCATTTCCTTTTGTTTTGTATCTTTTACCATTGAATTTATTAAAGTGTCCTGCTACGATATGGGGTTACATTTTGAATTAATGGATATTTAGCAAAATATTTCTTTCTGGATATAAGAGATTTGCTGAAGGCTTCCCTCTAGTCTCTGGGTGATAAAGAAATGCTGTCATCACAAAGAGCAATTAATCTCATTTTTCTTAGACATTAACTGAAAGAATAGGCAAGTTTACAGGCACACCACTTTTCTTGAGCTGACATACATATTCATTATGAGCAGATTCATTTGTAGATTGGAGTATGGTAGTATTTTATGCCAAAGTCATGTTACAAGACTTAGTTAATTAATTAATTATTACAAAGCACTTTGAGAACCCTGGAGAGAAGACATTATAAAAGTATGTGATGTTATTTTAATAATTTTCCATTTAGCTGAGTGGAATGAATTACCTTAGAGCCCTCAGGGTTCTGTGCCTGATTAAGGACTGTTGACTGCATTACAGAAAGTACAGTTTCCACTTCCCTTCTGCTTGGCAACCTCCCAGCTTGTAGTTGGCAGCTAGTAAAAAAGAGGACTCTGTAGATTTTTATATATGAGTTTTGAAATGCTAGAAAAGGTTTTAGAAGAGCAGACATCAGCTAATATCACCTAATCAGAATACCTGGGAAGTCGCTACAGAGAGAAAAATCTGGATGGGTTTTAATGAAAACAGAGAGAACTGCAGCAAAACATTCTCTTGTAAAGCCCTGAATTTCTGGGAGGGGTTCATCACAACCAAAACAAAGTTAATGCAATGTATTTTTCCTTCAAAAGAGCAAGAAGGGAAATTGTGACCAGTAAACCTCACCTCTGCCCCTAGATAGATCTTGGAGTAATGGAATCAATCTCCTTCTTTAGATGTAAAAAACCAGGACAGAAAACAGGAGCAGTCAATATCAATTTTTCAAGGATGATGCCTATTCAGTCTTCTTGCTTTCTACAAAGGAGTTGCTGTCTTTTTGGATGACAGGAGGGTGGTGACTGTGACACTCCTGGATGCAGATCTTGTGACACTAACTCTCACTTGCATTCTTAGTTGGGAGTTATGTTTTGAACAGAGTACTGGGTGATAAAAATGGATGGATTGCTAAACTCAAAGGGTGTGAATCAATGAGCTGGTGTCCTCTTGGTGACTGTAATAGTATCAGGGGGACACTGGAATCCATCTGGTCAATTATTTTCATCAGTAATGTGAACAATGACAGAGAGCACCTGCAGGAAATTTGTAAAAACATGTAATAAAAAAACTAACTCACACAATGAAAGAATGATCTGCAGTTCTGAGGGACCTTGATAAACTTGATTAAGCAAGCATAAAACTTATGAAGCCTTTCAAGAACAAAACTGGATGCTGTACTGGATTCCACATTTCAAACCACAAACTGGACTTCCTTTAAGAGAAACTCAGCAAAGTGGTTTTGACCTCTACCCTGTGCTAATAAGGTTACATCTGGGATACTTGTGTCCATTTCTGGAGGAGTGTTAAGAAACTGGAGTGAATCCAATGGATTGATACTGTGCTGGTAAGGAGCCTTGAGCAGAGGACCTACAAGGAGGGTTTATTTCTTTACAATAAGAGTCTTAATAAACTCTTTCACTATTAAATACTGGTGAACATCCAGTCTACAGGATTAAACCAGAGCTGATCTTAAGTAATCGTCTTAAAACATACACAATGTAGGTATAGTGCCTCCAGTTCCAACTCCTTGTCTTTGCAAATTCACTCTAATCAAATATTTTTTCTAATATAGGTGAAGTCCAAATCAGGCTCAGTCTAACTAGATTTCACCCTGGCTGTATAAATCACATTTTACCATCCTTATCACAACTTCTGCCTTGCTGTGGAACTGTAGTCCCTTTTAGAGTTGAATATCCAGCACTCAGGACAGAATTAACTCAGGTGAGGGAATGAAGAAGAATGAGAACCATGATGCTGCAGCATGGGTGGTTAGATGCACAGCTCTGTCCGCCTCCAAGATCCTCACAAGGTAATACCAAAAACCTGTCCTCTTCCTGCTCCTGTGTTTTTCTGTTTTCCTAAAAAAAGTTTCTACCCCAAGGAAAATTCTCCACCTGTGTCAATGAGTTGTAATCTTTGTAGGCATGGATGTCCCTCTGGGAGAGGGACTGAAAAATTAAATCTCTTTTCCTTGTTTTTCTGTTGCTGATCAGTGAGCTGTTAGATTTCAATATCCTTCTGACAGGTCTGACTCTACATGAACTGAAATGGATCCTAGATGATTTATTTCAGAGAAAAGGCCCCAAGTGTTTTATTTAGATATGGCCCATTGCCTCCTTTGCTAAAACTGCAGTTTGAAAAGCATCTAAATCCATGGTTCTAAGATTTTTAAAAGCTTATTCATGAATCAATGCCAAATAAATTGAGAAAATGCAGCAAGCAGCAATGGAAAAAAATAAATAATTAAAAACAACGGAACACTTCAGAGTTTTGTTCAGAGATGCTCATTCCTTATGCTGAGCACCGTGAGAAATAACAAATTAAATAAAAGTTATTCTTAAAGCCTCAAATGCCATGAAAAATCCGAAAGTACATGGTTTCATTATGAAACCATGTAATGTTATCTCATTAAGTTGTCAGGGAAGAAAAAATGTCCAGTTAAAAATTTCAAGCTCGAACCTACATTGAGGGGTTTCATAATACAAAAAGAAAACTAAAGACCCCCCCATCAATATTTCTCCCTTACTAATTGAGTTATTATATGAGCAAAACCTGTTATGTATTTTGGGTTTGTCAATTCACAAGTCAAAATAAAGGCTAGTACAGTATGAATACAAGAACTCAGAACTTCTTCAAAACTATTTGTATCCAGAAATTGATATGGTATAGGATGATATGATATAATTACATATGATTTTTTAAAAAATAATATGGACCCTTGACCTGTTTTTCTGAATTTCTTATTGTTCTGTTTAGTACTTTTTCTATATGTGAAGACATTAATTTTTTATAAGAATTATCAATACACACATATGATCTAAAGAATGCAAACAATTTATTTTTAAAAAAATAGTCAATTTTTTTTTTGAGGTTTTATGACTACACAAAGACATTAAAATGTCCACACACAGTATATGTATTACTTAAACTCTTCTATCAGCAATTGTTAGCATGTTAGAAATGGGAAATTGGTAGCATATTCATTTCACCTAAAAAGCACTCCTTGTATTTTTCTGTCTCCTGAGACTGTCTCTTCAAAAAAAGCTGAAAACAACTAAAATTAATGAAAAGTAATGATATTGTGGTGCCTAATCTTGTAAATGAAATGTCTTAATTTCTAATTTCTGCTTCACTTTTGCATTTTTTACACAATGGCAGTAAATTTTTGGCTTCCCTGAAGTTCCTTTTTTGCTCCTCACTTCACAGATTTTTTTAACCATTTTTCCCTATGTAATCTCTGTGTCAGTGTGTAGAGGAAGAGGGTCATTCCCTTTTATGTCTTTGGTTTAAGCCATGCTGATACCCTTTTTTCACAAAAATTTCAAGACATGAAAGAATGTTTCTTTTATGAGCTGTTATCTCCAAGGAGGGCCTTACAACATTGCAATGTCAAAACAAAACAAAACAAAAAAAAATCCAAACCAAAACAAAACAAAACCTCATTAAGAAAAAGAATCTAAGAATAAAGTTATTTTTAGTAGGCTCCATTATGAAAAAGAAAAACATTTTTATAGCCCTCCCAATCTTCATTTCTTGAATTTTAAAGCTTACTAATAAGAAAAGTTATTGAGTTTTCATTTGGAATTTGATCCTGAGATTGAGTATGCATGCAGTAAAGTACCTTTAACACATGGCTTCCAGAATTAAAAGTCATGATAATATTTTTAAAAACCATTTGCTATTAAAATTCTTTCATATTCACTTTAAAATAACTGAAGATTAACACTTCCTCCACTTCAAATACATGCTAGAAAATGCATGAAATTTTTATACAAAATCCTGCATTGAATTGAAAAAGTAGTTTGAATTGTAATCTAAGAAGTAATTCATAATAAAAATTCATATTTTAAAAAAATGCCTCATGAATCTTACACCAGATTTGGTTTTACAAAGTACATATTCCTCTCTTCTCCTGGATGGCTTCAACCTTTTTGCACTTGCTTGTGCATGGGACAGCACTTAACCACAATCAGCAATTTCTGGGGAAAGCCATTACTCCCATCACAGCAAAGCAGTGGAAGCTGTGAAAAGATGATGTTCACTACTACGATTCTCACATATTTTCTTTACACATTGAAGTTAGAATGTCAGTACATATTACTTCAGCATTTTACTTTGCATCCTGACAGGATATTTTACTTGGAATAGCACTGCTATTTGAGGCAAAATGAAAAAGCATTCCAATAAATTGAAAATGCTCTTAAACTTTTTGAAATAAATGGACTGTATATTTGTTCTTCATGGTAAACTTGAAGAGCTTTACAATCAGATGTCTTTTTGCAGCTGCCATCTGCATGTTCCTGAACTCATTCAGGATGTCATACAGCTCTGAATAGAAAGCCTCATAAGGTCATTTTCTGCCTTAGAGCTTTACACTTAAAAGATTTGGCATATCTGCAGTTGCAAAATGCAAAGCATTTCACCCAGAATAAATTTCCTGTCAAATGACAACTTATATCTATGCAAAGCACAGCTTTTGTTTATGCATCACAGGTCTGATTATGTATAGATCAGCTGAACCCTAGAGAGGTTCTTAACTTTTCCTGGTAGAGGCCAGGACCAGACAGTTGGGAGGAAGAAAGCAGCTGGAAACCTGTGTGACAGAATAGTTTTTAAATTAACCCAGGAACTGAATTTTACATGAATTTTCCTTACTCTATTATCCCAAACTCTGAGACAGTGGTACAGATTTAGAATAATTCCATGTTAAATTAGGATTTTGGATGGAGCTGAGCTCACTAGGGATGCATTGTGTTTGGCTTTTAGTTTTAATTTCTCTGAGAGTGTGCTACTTTTTCTGAGAGTAGGTTTTATCATTACTTTTTATTTATATAGTGGAGAGCTTTGGACCAGCATCAGACAATGAAGAAATATGGCATGAAAATCAAGGCATGCCTCAAAGATCTTTCCAGATGAGACCCTTAGGATAGCAAAAATATAGATGCACAAAGAAAATTAATCCAGGTCTTTGAGAAGAAAAACAGAGAAAGACCCTTCCTTAGTCGTAAATATGTTTTGTGTTAAAAGGCCACTTTATATAGAAGCACGTATTACGAAACTAGCGGGTGAAGATGAAGTTATTAGTGCATAAGAAAAGCAGGTAGGTTGGAAGCATTCTGGAAACTTAAGTTCATTCAGCTTATCTGGGCATTTATAAATGTATATTACCTTATCCTTTGGTGGAAAGGAATAATTTCTGCATTTATCCAGCTTTCAACATCAAAATAACATCTTTCAAAAATAAAAAGTTATAACGATTGATATTTAATCTTTAACTATGAAATAGCAGAATTTGAAAAATGGTCTTTATGTGCATGAAATGAAAAGAATATGAACAAATGTGAAAAATACCACAAGGTTATGGAACTTACTATTGTTTGTCATGAATATCTGTAAAAAGACAAGCCATGTTCTGCGCTTGCTTTTCAACTGTGGCATAACACAGAGGAGTGATTGTAGAAGCCATAAGTGTGACACATTCATCCATTTTCTTGAACTAATAATGTCCACCACATACACATGAGTCTAATTTCATGACTGAAGACTTATTCAGAGTCTATGGTTTTGGAAGCAAATTATGACTTTTGAATCACCAATATTTTAACTGATTCCCGATACAAAACCAAGACTGATTCCTGATTTTAAAACAAACTGGGTTTTTATATTTTTGGAAGTAGACCTGGAAGATAATAATAGGAAGCTAAGAAGTGAGGTTGCATTTGGTATGGAATACTTTCTCTTTATTCAACAAAAATATCTTCCACCACTTTCTGAAAGAGGTATAATTAAGGAGTCCTAGGTAAAGTTCTTGTGATGTCTGCTTTCTGAGGGAGGCTGATATCACCACAGATCAATGAGCTGTTGACAAAACCCATCTCTGCTTTCTGTTTAGTACAACATCAGCATAGTTCACAAAGTTTTAAAATAGAACATAATAAAAAAATTAATCAAGCATGCAGAGAAGGTAATTTTTCTTTTCAACAAATATGGGTTCAGGAAAGTGAGATGGAGATTTACAGTACAGCATTAGGCAGTGGGCTGGAGAAATAACAGTGTTAGGTGAGAAAACAGGGACCTAAACAAATGATCCTGTTTCGGGGGTGGGCAGATAATTTTAATGCTGATAATAGTTTTCACCATAATGTGATGAATTAAATAGTCAAATGAAGTTTCCTATCACAGTTAGCTATTGAAATGTGTTGGAACATCGTATACTATTGGTGAAAAAATTTTTAGAAAATAGCTGGAAAAAAATAATTCAAGCACTGTCCTGATGAAAAGAAAACCTAAGTTTGGGAGGTTTTTTTTGCCTGACTACAACAAAAGAAATACAGAAAGTCACACATATAGATTAGAAGCAATATCTTGAAAGCTGTTACTCTTCATATGGAATGAAATCATAAAATACTAAAACATAATATATAAAACTACACAAAGCAGTAAATCATTTCATGATTTAAGATTCTATTTTCATTTTCCATTGCCTTCAATGATGCTCCCTCATCACTGTCCCACTTGGAAAATTAGTATTTTATTTGTAGGCTCAGCAATGCATGAGAAAATATTGTCTTGAAGAGCAAGGCTGGAGTTTGGGCCTTATATATGAAGTGAGATTTTTGTCAGTCTCACTCCAACATTTAAAAGACTACTTTTTTCACTTAGAAAAAAAGAGTTTTTAAATATTAAAGACACTACATTTGGATTGGATTTGGAAGGTGCTTGCAAACGGTTTTATTGCTTTTTTTTCTAAATGGTGCCATTGGAAGGCTACTGAAAGACATGGTGATTGAGGTGAATATGTTTCATTTGCATCACATTGTTCATGTCTGAAATAAAACTTACTGAGCTAAGAAAGAAAATTTGTGTAGTACAAAATGCTCAATCGTTCAATATCATTGATTTGGAAGGACGTGGAACAAAGAAACAAAACTACATGAAACAAAAGATTCTTTATTTCCAGGGCTTTAGAATAATTGTCTAAATTTCTATTTCTCTTGAGGTTCACTGAATAGCACAGAGAGCAGTAATGCATTTTTTAATACTGTATAGAAGAATACTTGTCCTGTTTCTAACCTAATTTAGAATTTCTGGCTTAATTCTGGGTTTTCTAATTCTCAAAAAAAAAAAAAAAAGGTAGAATTTACAAGCAAAACAGATGTTCTTCAAAAAAGTCACAAAATCCTGAGCTTTTTAACCTCTTTTCATGGTAAATAGTTAGTAGACAGTCCTGTAAGTTGATGTTTCATTTCTAATTTATTGTCATATATATTAATCTTCCTATGAAAATTAGTCAATTATGGCCTGCACTTTGCCAATAGCTTAGCTACAATTTCGTGATAATCAACAGACTTCCAAAAATAAATTTTACCTGACCTTGCTTTGGGTTGGTTGATAGCTGCCTGAGCTCTACTTTTATAAGTTATGGGGATTTTCTTCAGTATGTAAAAGAAAGACCTTGAGATGAAAATGTGGTATTCCATTTAAATTTACAGAAGGGAACTTCTATGGAATTATCCCATTATTCTGGTTTCTACTGTGAATCTAAAGTTTTCTGATTTTTAATGTTACTATTCTTCTTTCAATTTCTATATATTGTTTAGTGTAGCATATATCTGCTCAGTGTTCTGTGCTCTTGATAGAAATTGTGCTTTCCAATAATATTCTGATTTTTGAAAAGTACATATATGCTTTTTAAAAGTGGCAAAATTCTGTTATGTTAGTCTGCTAGCTGAAGCCTTGTTTTGATTTATTCCTGTTATGTAATTTGAACTGGATATTTGTTTTGATTGTTGTAATTCTTGATTCTTTTTTAAAGGAAATAGCTAATATTAGTGGTATTAATAGACTTTTAGTGAGGCTGAATTGGAATCAATACCTAGCATGCCCACGTTCAGATATTAAATTCCTTAATATAATAAAGTTGTTTACAATTTGAGCAATTGTATAAAAATATTAAAAACCAGAACGACTTATATTTATTTAAGGAATTGGAAAGGTTTCCACTGACTTTGGACTGTGCCTTCACTGTGGACTTTAATGTAGCTAGAGGTCAGTTGAAAGCCTCACCAAACAAACACATATTATCCGGTATTCAAAACTAATCAACCTTGACTTTGGTACTTATCAAAAATTGTAGGTTTAGGACTGGTATTTGTTAAATTTCTGTGGTTTCTCTGGATTGTATGTGACATTGAATGACATTCAGGTTTTAGGGTTTTTTTTCAGTTATCACAATCTTCAGAAAATAGAATAGAATAATGCAATTACAAAGAAAACCTAAGCTGAAATTTTAACCTTGATAGCAAACACATATACAAACACACAATAATTTCATGACAATGTGCACTTCATTGTTTAAATTTGAACAACCTTGGGGATGTGTTCCTCATTTTAAGAATATCATTGAGAACTTTAAATTCAGTTACAATCTGGAACAAATATTTGTTAGGATCAAAATTACTATATTAGCCATTAAATGATAAAGAGCATTATGAATAAACTAAAATTCAGACTGAAATGTCTTATAGATTAAGTACGTGATAAGACATATCAGTAGAAAATGTTTAGAATTTTATACTAAAAATAAATTAAAATATTAATATAAAAATGGAAATATCTCTTGAATAAAATTTTTTTATATGGCATAATAAAGTTATAATAGTCTTTTTCCCTGTGGAGAAAGACTTGGGATGAGCATTGATGAAAAACTTAACATGAATCAGCAGTATATGCTTGCAGCCCAGACAGCCAAGAGAATCCTGAGCTGCATCAAAAGGAGTGTGGCCACCAGGACAAAGGAAGTGATTCCTTTCCTCTGCTCTTGTGAGACCCCACCTGGAAGGAGCAGTCTTGGGAATCTGGAGAATTCCCAGAGGACTGAAAGCTGGCAAATGTTGTCCCAGTTTTCAAGAAGGGCCAGAAAAGGACTGGAAACTACAAGCCTGTTGGTCTCACTTCAGTGCCTGGCAAAGTTAGGGAAAAGATTATTCTGGGAGGTATTGAAAAACACCTGAAAGACAATGCAGTTGATGGTCACAGCCAGCAGAGCTTCATGAGGGGAAAATCCTGCTTAGAAAACCTGATTTCCTTTTATGATGAAATAACCTACCTAGTTGATCAAGGAAAGCCAGTTGATGTCATCTTTTTTGGATTTCAGTAAAGCTTTCAACACTGTCTCTCACAGTCTCCTTCCGGACCAAGTGTCCAGCACACAGCTGATAAATAGGTGATAAGTGAGCAGCTGGCTCAAATGTTGAGCACAAAAGGGTTGCAGTGAATGGGGTGACATCACTCTGGTGACCTGTAATGAATGGGATTCTGTAGGGCTTCATCTTGGGCCCTGTGCTCTTCAACATCTTCATCAATGACTTGTTATGGGAAGGGACACTGAGCCAGTTCGCAGGTGATAGAATGCTGTAAGGAGCTGTTGGCTCCCTCAAAGGCAGAGAGGTCCTGTAGAGAGACAAGTTAGAGGCCTGGGCAATCACCAAGCACATGAAATTCAGCAAGGGAAAGTGCTGGGTTCTTCACCTGGGATGGGCAACCCAGGATGCATGGACAGACTGAGATTTGTGGACAGAATGAGATGCTGTAAGCAGTGCCATGGAAAGGGACCTGGGGGCCCTGGATGATGGCAGGATGAACATGAGCCAGCAGTGCCCTGGCAGCCAGGAGGGCCAAGTGTGTCCTGGGAGCATCAGGCACAGCATCACCAGCCAGGCAAGGGAGGGCATTGTCCTGCTCTGCTCTGCACTGGGGCAGCCTCACCTCGAGTGCTGGGCACCAAAATAAAAGAAAAAAAAAGAAAAAATTAATCTTTTAGAGAGCATTTAAAGGAGGGAAACTGCCCTAGGTTACAATAAAGCTGTTGAAACCAGGAGGGGCATTGCTTTTTCCATATCTCCTGTTAATGGGCCTATCAATGCCTTTCCCCATGGCTCAGAGATAACTTCTCCCTCCAGGAGCCACTTCTCTTTAATGGACCAACCACACGACTCACAGAATGATAACAGCCCATTGGGAGATGCTCTGCCCAGTGGGGAGGAGCTAAGCATCCCCACCTGGATATAAACTGGGATTTGGGACACAACAAGCAGTCTTTCCACAGGATTCCAGAGGAATGGCTATCTTTTTTACTGGATCTTCAGAGGAAGACTACACCCTTTCTACAGGTTCACTGCTCCAAGAGAACCACATCTGCCACTCCGGGAGGACTGCAGCCACCAATCCAACTGGATGGCTAACAACACCCTGACCAACAGGGTGTCAGGTTGAATTCTGACCCTGTCAGTGGTTTTTTTCCTTTGTATTATTGCATGTAATTTGGTTTTCCTTTTCCCTTTTCCTAATAAATTGTATTTCTGACTGGGATTCTCACACTGGTTTTGCTTTCAAACGAAAAGAGAAACAAAGATGGTGAAGGGCCTTGAAGGGAAGCCATATGAGGAGTGTCTGAGCTCACTTGGTCTGTTCTGCCTGGAGAGGAGGAGACTGAGGAAAGATCTCTTTGCAGCCTACAGCTTCCTCATAAGGGGACAAGGAGGGGCAGACACTGATCTCTTCCCTGGGGTGAGCAGTGACAGGACCCAAGGGAATGGCCTGAAGGTGTTTCAGGGGCTGTTTAGGTTGGGTATTAGGAAAAAGGTTCTTCAGCCAGAGGGTGGTTGGGCACTGGAACAGGATCCCCAGGGAAATGGTCACAGCACCAGCCTGACAAATTCAAGAAGCATTTGGACAATGCTTTTGGGCACATGGTGTGGTTCTTGGGGATAGTCCTGTGCAGGGCTAGGAATTGGCCACTCAGTGACCCTTGTGGCTTCCAACTCAGCACATTCTGTGAACATTCTGGGAATACTGCTTACAGTTCTGGTTTCCCCAACATAAAAATGACATAGAACTGTTGGAGCAAGTCCAGAGGAGAGCCATGAAGATGATCAGACAACAGGAGCACCTAAACTAGGAAGACAGGCTGAAAAGTTGAGGAACTCAGCCTGGAGAAAAGGTTATGTGGAGACCTCATAGCAGCTTCCCAGAATCTGAAGGGGGCCTACAGGGGATCCTGAGAAGGACTCTTTGTTAGAACTGTAGTGATAGGACAAGGAGTAATGAGTAAAAATTGAAAAAGAGGAAATTTAATTTAGATAATAGGAAGAGGGTTAGACACTGAGGGAGGGTGTGAATGTCCCAACCCTGGAAATGCTCCGAGTCAGTTTGAATCAAACCTTGAACAACCTGGTCTAGTGGGAAGGAGGGAGGTTTGGGATTAGGTGATATTTAAAGCACATTTCAACTCCTTAACATTCTATGATTCTATAGAATTTTATGATTCTATATAAGCTAGACCAAGAACCAAACAAAAGCAAAAAACCACAAAACAAAATGCAAACAAACAAACAAAAAAAAAACAACAAAAAGGAAAGAAGGAAAGAAGAAAAAATTTATAAGATTGGTATTTAGAAAAATTTAATGTGAGATGTTGAGTCAAAATATGTGAAAAATCTAGTGCATATATTCTAAATTCATTCATCTCACTAGCAATAACTTTAGCATATGTTAAAGAAAGCAGTTAAGTTTTTAGATCTTCGGGAGTTTTGGTTACATATTTTTTTCAGCTAAGTGAAAAAAGTGATAATTGGTTATATTTTCCTTTGATGCAGCTGACTAGTTTTAAAGGAAAATGCAAATTCCTGTTTATCTATGCTCTGGAGAAATGAACCACGAAACAATTTGTCTGCATATAATAAAAGTGTTTTCAAAAAGCTGTCACTTCCAAGAGCCATTTCTCCAGACTTTTTCTGATATTCATGTTCTTGGGATATATTCTCACTGTACCAGTTATGTTTCTTTGTTTTTCCTGTGATGGCTGTGTTGGAATTTCTTTCTGTTTCATTCATTTATGTGGTTTCTCATCATGCCTTATGTAAACTAAATGTGAATCTCTGACAGATGCTGGCTTGCTCATTTCCTCATCTCCTTGTCTTGTTTGCTTCCATGCATTCAACTCATTGTTAAAGAACTTGTGAAAAGAGCAGTCTCAAGAGTTTGCAAAAAGATGTGGCAAAAGAAAGGCAGAGCAGAAATCCCCCTTCCTACTTTTAAATACAGCAAATTAGGTCCAAAGGCAGAACTACATCCTTGGACACCTTTAGCCAAACAGCACTCTGCCCACGCTGGTCAGATGCATGAGTGAATATGCATGCTTAGAGCAGCACATATTCTCTTGGAGACCTTGATTGCTACAGCTACCTACTTGTGCAAAGAAAATTCCATACAACCATCATACTAGGAATTTAATTTAGATTTAATTCCCTAATGACTTCATACATTATGTACAGGTCATATAGAAAATAAATATTAAAGGTTCATTTTTAAATCTTCAGGAAGGTTTAAGCAGAACAAAATGAAGGCAGGAACAGTTAATCTAGGATATTTGACCAAGCCTGAAATGTTCAGAGGATTAGATGACAAACAAGAAATTCAGTGTTTGAGGAGCATCTGGATGATGCTCTTAGTCACATGGTTTCATTTTTGATAGTCTTGTGAGAAGCAGAGATTTGGTCTTGATTATCCTTATGGGTCTCTTTCAGCTCAAGATATTCTATGATACTATCATTCTAAAATTTATCATTCCATATGACATAATGTATGGAATTACTTGTTTGCTTATGAATTGGTTTCTCATGTACTGGGTGAAAACAGAAGCAATATTTTTTGTAACAGCCAAAGAACAAAATACTGCTTGTGAAAGAACAAGCATTTTCTTTCAGTTTATAAACTGAGATGTTGTGAAGCTAAAAATTAAATATACTATATTGTTATAAAAGTAATCAAACCTGTTCTTCAAACTATCATAGGCTTAAAAAGTACAACCTATATATGAAGTCTTCATATAAAAGAAAATCAGTTATAGTCCCCTAGCATAAATCTTTAATTTTAAATAAGTTTGTTAACACTACACTCATTCATCTGCTGTTGCAAGTATTTTTAATCTTTCCTGAATGACAAGAAGCTTACACTGGAGATTTCTATCAGCTGAAGCTAACCTGCATTTCACTTCAAGTTAGGAAGTGAATTTCTAATTTACAATGGAAATGACTCATCAATGTCTTTGGATGAAGGGGCAGATGCCTACTTAGCAAGTTCACTGATGACACGAAGCTGGGAGGTGTGACCAATACTCCAGGGGGCTATGCAGCCCTTCAGAAGTACCTTGATAGGCTGGAGAGACCACAGAGAAAAACTGTCTGAAAATCAACAAAGGCAAGTGCAGGAGGAACAACCCCAGCTGGAACATGGACCAGTACAGGCTGGGGGTGACCTGCTGGGAAGCAGGGCTATGGAGAAGGACCTGGGGGACCTGGCAGAAAACAAACCATCCATGAAACAACAGTGTGCCTGTGTGGCCAAGAAGGTCAAAGCAGGTTGAGGCAGGTGATCCTGCCCCTCTACTCATCCATGGTGCGGCACATCTGGAGTGCTGTGTCCAGTTCTGGGCTCCTCAGAAGAAGAAAGACATGGAGCTCCTGGACCAGGTCCAGCAGAGAGCTACTAAGTTGGCCAAGGGTCTGGAGAATCTCTCTTAAGAGGGATTCTGTTCAGTCTTGAGACTTTGGAAGAGGGGATCTCATCAATGTCTATAAGTATCTGAAGGGAGGGTGTCAGAGGATGGATCCAGGCTCTTCTCAGCGGTTCCAAACAACAGGACAAGAGCAATGGGCAGAAACTGCCCACTTCCTGTGGGATGTACAGGAAGTTTCCCCTGAACATTAGGAAGAACTTCTTTAATATGTGTGACCATGCACAGGAACAGATTGCCCAGAGAGGCTTTAGAGTCTCCCTCACTGGAAATATTAAAGAACCCTCTGGATGCAATCCTGTGCCATGTGCTCTGCGATGACGCTTCTCGAGCAGGGATGTTGGAACAGATAACCACTGTGGTCCTTTCCAACCTGACACATTCTGTGATTCTGTGAAAGTAGAATACTTGCATACATATATATGTGTATATGTATACACACATAAATTATATATACACACATAAATTCAATATATTTATGAAAATAAATAAAAATAATAAAGATTGTAATGAAATAAAAACTTTAATCAAATCTTTTAAATTGTATGCTGACTTTTAACAGATATGTGCCTATTAAAGATAATTGTGGTTATTTTGCTCTTTTTTTATAGCATATCCATGGTTTTGAAAGTTGCATAGCAATTAATCCAAAGGCAAGCAAAGAGAATGTGAACCTGCCTCAAAGTATCTGTGCCAGTGTAAGAAAATAATTTAAAATCTCTCATTCTGAAATATTTATTTGGAGTTACATGATTCTAATGAAATGTAATGGAAGAAAACCCTATAATGTGTATATGCTTCATGTATATCCACAAAGGAATTTCAGTTCTCTTCCGACTTGACTCTAAATCTGTCTCTTCAGACATGCACATTGATTTTGAAGATGTTGTGGCACTAAGCATGAAACATGCTTGATCCCTTGCAGTGCTGTCACTGAGATTGATAAGCCACATTATGGTTTGGTGGCCATTTAACTCTTGTGAACTTGACAGTATTTCCCTGGAGCTGGAGAGAAAGGGGGAAAAAAAAACTTGAAAGATAAATGTGCTGGACTTAGCTGTGCTCAGGATTGCTCTATGTACAAAATGCAGGTTTTCTGACAGCATGACCAATCTCTTCTTCTTTACCTCCTTGATAAGGAATAGAGAAAATTTTCATTTAAAGCTATGCAAGTCAAACTTTTTATTCTCTGAAATAAAAAAACAAACAACCCAACATATATTTTCAGAACTTCAATATCAGTAATGGAGATCTACTGATTTTGATAGCACATAAAATTTGGACATGTTTGACTGACCTGAAAACAGCATCACAGATGCCCAACTGATCTCCTCCCTCTTCCAGGCAGCTCTGAGGACATAAGGAACTACTAACTGAAACAAAAAAATTCTATGTGCTCTTTAATCCTTCAGTAGAGATCCAGATTGTTAAGCTGAGTTTATAGTTCAGAACATAATTAAATCAAGGAAAACAGACCAGAACCCCTATGAACGGCTTCCTGGAAAATTTACTGTACATATATTGACAAACTTCTGCTAACTGATAAAACTTGACTCAGTCACCCACAAACAAACTCCCAAGCCATTTTTGATGGTCAAGTGCATTCAAGTCAGCTGCCCAGTGCTGGCAGCTGGGAGACACTAAGCTGACTCCCACTGCAGCTGGAAGCAGGGGAGACACCCTCAGGCATCACAGGTGAAGCCTGTGGTTAAGGAACAGAAGCAGTCCTGGGATTCTCAAGGGACAACACACTCCATCTGTGGCCCAAAGCTCAGTTTAAGGACGAAAGTTCAATCTCAGTTTTGTGATCCATCCTTATTTTTTCCTTCATGTGCATGATTAGCAGATGGATTCCTACAGACCATTGTACTCTTCATTTTGGTTCAAGGGCCTGAAAAAACTTTAATGTGTCTGTTGTGTTTGAGCCGTCAAAATGATGTGCCACAATGTTGTTGTGAGAGTTTCTGCTTTCAACTTCCAAGTACCTCAGGATCTCTTGTCCTAAAGCTATGTAAAATCCAGTTTCATTTCTCATTTCTCTGGTTTACATAGCATGACAGTGGGACCATTTATTGTCCTAGGGAAAGATGTGCAACCTTCACAAAGAAATTGGTATATAATTGTATTTTATAAGTAGGTAGGTGCTATCTGAATTTGCTTCATAATCAATATTATATATAATACTAACTAAAGAGCTAAAATTCAATTGTGACATAATTCAGCATTTGCAAATAGAAGCAAAAAAATGTATTAATTAAAAATCTGATGATTTTCTGATGCTAGAGTGTTGTAAAATAGAAATTTTATTATGATTATTTAATCAAAATGTTACTTAGCTGAGGTAATCATATTCAGCCAAGATCCATCAATACAATTAGCTATCAGTTGTATAAACTGTAGTAAGAACAGCTGAATAGAAAATTACTGTAATTGGAAATACTGGAAGATTTTTTTTCAGGAAACAAGAAACCAATTTTAATTTATTATTTAGTTTAACTTACTGCACCTCTCTAGCTTTGTGTTCTCTTCAAATATTAGTATAGTTATGCTCTACTGTGCTATTATTCTGATCTGTGATGTAGGAAAGTGGCATGTAATTTCACAACTTTATTATCTGAGGAAAAAATCACATAGACACATAAGATTCTGTAAACATGCAGAAATCCTTCAAGATGTAGAAATTTAAGTAGGGCTTTCAAAACTGAGGTTCAGTAGTATTTTGAAATCTTCAAAATATTTATTCTGGCAGATGCTTGTGAGTTAAAGCATATATTAATCGTGATCTTGCAGAATAGCTCTGTGTTCCCAATGTGTACAGAGAATGAGAAGCTCTGAAATACACAGAAGACTGGCCTGGCTTGTCACCTGCTTTAGAGCCCAAGGACAGTCTCAGATACTAATGGAGCACACTTTATAGGACACATGTATTGCATGTGGAAGTGCAATAAGGTATGGCATTTTTGCTGAGGCAACTCTGTACTTTCCATCTACAGGCTACCTACTAAGGAACAGTATGTAGAGAAGGCAGCTGCAGGGTCCAGAATTTTATTACAGAACAACCACAGGATTTCCCTGAGACTGAGGAAGATTTTTTTATTGGTTACAAGAAATTTGGTATATATCTCTCAAATTTCCAATGAGTAAAATTTCCTGCCAAAAACTTGCTGTTATATAGATCTATAAACTATTTTTGGAATATATACTGGGAAAAAAAGTGTGCTTAGTAAATCACAAGTTATTCATAGATTCTGTGTCAATGCAGCATATAATTTCCTTTGTAATATCTTTTCATAGTTAAGAAGAATGGCCCAGTTAACAAGCCTTTTATATAAGTTAAATATGTAGATAAATATCCTAGGCTGTGGAAGTCCTAGATACAGTTCTTTACTAGGCTGGCATCAATATCAAACTTGCCATGAATCCCCTTGATTTCTAGATAGGTGGTTTTCACAGATTTTCCTGGTGACACTGGTCCATTTTGTATGAAGTACTTAAACTTGCATTGCAGCAGGTACTGCCAAATACTTTCTCTTTTTAAAAGATAAAACATTTTAAGGCAAGTGCATTGAAGGAAATACTTTAGGAAATCCTGTACTAGGAAAACATACTTTTTACAACTGGGCTGTGCATGTATGCAGTCCTTTGGGAATGTGTTGGACATCTGGCACTTTTGTGAAGCACCAGACCTACTAATGGCAGAATGACTGTGTCATGCATTCATAATAAGCCCAGTGTTTCCATATGGAGTGGGTAGCCTGGATGGTGTGTGCTGATATAGCTCACCTCCCTATGGTTTTATCTGGAGATCTGCTATTCCAGTTAAAAATTCTGTACACATATCAGAAAGTTGCCTCTGATAAGTACCTGTCAGATGGCAGATGTTGAACAGCCATCTAAAACCTCCCATTCAAGTTTTTGAGGCAGGGAAAAAACTCAAAAATTAAGTCTTAGGAAAAAAAAGTGTGATATTAGCACCATTTACATTCTCTTTCACTAGATTGATGAATATTTAAAATAAATTCAAACAGCCTTGAGTGAGAAAATCATTAAATGCCTTCCAAATACTGTACAATATGATGTCTGAGACAATTCATTTGGATGCCAGGAATTTAACAGAGACAATATAGTGAATCCAGTCCTACTATACTCTCAGTTTGTGCCTTAATTATTTGCACATAGAGGAACTCTACATAGCCAAACATATCATTTTACTGTGAACTGTGTCAGTTTTACTTGTGTCTCAATTCATAGTTGTTCGAGTTGTAACTGAAAAATCTAAATGGAAACTAATATATGGAAAACTGCATATTACTACTCATAATGTATGCAGCATTGAAAATATTGCTAATACTGTTCCAGAAATTATGTTTATTGACAATTGATTGAAGGTGGGGGTATTATCCAATTTCAAGCCTTGATGTGAATTGAACATGGTTTTGGAGAATCGGAGCATAAAAGAGAAAGAACTATAGTAGAACTTGCCATCACTGTGCTAAAGAAAGGACAAAACTGTAGGCAGCTGAGACAAATAACTGTCTTTGCTGTCATGTCCTGCTGATCCATCAGCACTGACTGCAAAAAGAAAATTATATAAACAGGTTATAGGGGCATGTCTCTCCTTACATTAGGCAATGTTGTCAATAAATCACAGCATGCCTTGAAATAAACTGCTAGGACTCAGTCTGACTGTCAATGTTTCTCTAATAAACCAAGCCATGACTATTGGATATTAATTTAGGCACAGCTGAGGACCATCAGAGGTAACACCAAACCTCAGAAGCCTTTTGCTAAATCAAAGGTCACAGAACATGGTATAAACTGTCTGTAATAGACCTCAGCTGAAGTAATTACCTGAACAAATGAAAAGACAAAGAATAAAACTGGAAAATATCTGAAAGTGAAATATATGTGTATTTATACTAATTATGAGCAGTTTTCCAATGTTTTCCAGCTGCCATATAAAAAATCACTGGGTCTACTAAGACACGCAGGATTTGAAATTGATTATGATATATAGATGACAAACTACTGAAACAGGCTGCCTAAGCAGGTTGTAGAATTTCCTTCTATGGAGCTATTTAAAAATAATCTGGACACAATTCTGAGTAAAAATGATCTAGGGGACCCTGCTTGGGAGGCTGGGGTAGATGACCTCCAGTGGTCCCTTTCAACCTTATTGATTCTGTGATCCAAGTCCAGATGAGAAAATTACTAAGTACTGGGCTTAGCTGTAATCTAGAAAGGTACCAAAAATGAAGTGTGTAACCCTATGAAGTGTGAAGTATGAAGATGCAGATGTGTGGGAGTAAGGAAAAGCACATAGATTCAAATAACCTGGCAGAAGACACTAACTGTGGAGAAGAAGGGCGAGAAGAGCTGATGTGAAGAAAGACCTTCAATCAAATCATCCAGCAGTCTGAAAATTACTTGGATTTACTTTGGTCTTCTTTTAGGAAGGTGAGAAACTTACAGCAGTTAGATATCTCCACAGCTTCCAATTAATATGTCATCAGTCTTTAGCTAAGAAGGTTCTCATACTTGAATTAAATATTTAGTGTAAATTGAGTATCCAGAAGATAATAAACTGCTTACATCTTATTTAACAAAGAATGTGCAAGTGTGAAAACTGAATGTACCAAAATACCAACATGCCTTGTTAATAGTGATATAATGTAATTGTTCTGCTGAAGAAACAAATTAATTTGAAATTGCAAGTTAGAAAAAGAATTTCAGAGTTAAATTTTAAGACAATGTCTTATCTTTTTCAGAAGCTTTTTTTACTTTATAAAATTAAAAAAACATTTGATTTTTGCTGAAAGTAAGAAGTAATCAGCTAAAGGTTTTTTTTTTTTTCCATTCATGGACACACTGTGAATGATGAGTAGGGCCAGATTTATTGTATCTTTGTGGGAAGAAAAGAGAACCCTGATTAGTATGAGCAGGTGCATATGGTCTGTCACAAGCCACCTACGTGGTGATGTGTTGGTTTTATTTAGCAAATCTGGTTCATACTGCTGTGTGTTCAGGTTGTAGTCTAATTGGAAAGCTGGCAAGGAAACATTTGTACTTCTGTGACCTGTTTAGAACATGCCAAAGGCTAGCAGTGTTTCACTTATTCAAAAACAACTATAGTACACCAGAGAATTTCTTCCTTTTAGCTACCAAAAGTGTTTTTGGTCACTAGAGATCTAATCTGATGATTAAAGAACTCAGATGCCCACAAGCTGTAGGTAATTCTGATAAACTTGCCAATATCCCAAACAATATACTGAATTCAGTGTAGATTGACAGAGTAAGTAAAAACCTTAACATTGTGACAAACTCACTGCTTTAAAAATTATGCCTCTGAGTAATCAATGACTGTAAATTTGTGGCTACTGTTGTACTGTGTAATGTAATGAGTAGACAGGTTTTCATAATTTTTCATTCACATCACAGACATACCTGAGGTCAGTAGGTAGACTAAAGGATGCTTCAAGATTCTTGTTAATATTCCTTTCCTACTTCTTGTAGGGAGTTACTGCCCCTCCTATAAAAATGAAATGTTATTTGTGCATTTAACAAATAAAATTAAACTCTTCAAGATTAACATTATAAACCCAGCAAGAATTGTGCTGTAGTAATTCAACTTTAGTGGGAGTGGGAAAAGTGTATGGTAGACATTGTAAAGGTCTAGATAAAAAAGAAAATGTTAAGAGTGGGAACTACAGAACTGTAATATAATTACTTGATTATCTTTCAATGAAAGGATAAAATTTAGGGAGAATAAATCCTGGAGTTGTTAATTACTTTTATTTTGGTTTTATTTTTTTGTTTGTTATTTGGTATCCTCTTAGAGATCAAATTTCTTATTTTTTAAATATGCAATTTAAAAAAATAGTTGATTTGTAAAAAAAATATCCCCAGGTACAAAAATCCAATATTGTTTGTAAAAAGCGTAGAAGGAGATGATAAAATCTAAAATTTTCTAAAAGTTGAAAAAATAAAGTAATGAGGTTACTTGAAAGAAAGGGCAATTGAAAGCAAGGTTATTGAAAGAAGGAGTGCAGATGCATTTCATTAAAGTCAGTAAAGAAACTTCATTGGAGGAGGGGAATAGAGATGGGGAAAATTGTATGAGTCTCTATTCTTTGACTATGTGCTCCTCTTCTTGAGGTAAATAAATTCAGACATTTCTTCTGTGTTAAGGTGAATCAGTTGTGCTAGGATGGACAAAATAATTTATTTTTTTTTCACACTGAATTATTGATAGACTCTTTTAATCAAAGACATCAGAGCAGATGATTAAGTTTACTATCAAACAACCATTTATTTACTGAGCAATACATAACATGATGACTGCATCATGTTAGAGAAAATTTACATGTTTTTATTGAGCAGTTATTTCACCCTTAAGTCTAGAGTAAAAATAACAGGCATTCACTCCAAGCTGGGATAGAGCTTATCATAGAATCACAGAGTGTTTTAGTTAGGAAGAGGACTTAAAGATGGTCTAGTTCTAGCCCTTTGCCATGGGAAAAGATCTTGGGATAGAGCAGGTTGTTCTAAGTCCCATCCAGCTTGACTTTGGACTCTTCCAGGAATGGGACATCCACAACATCTCTGAGTAACCTGTTCCAGTGTCTCACTAACTTCACACTAAAGAATTTCTTCCTAATATCTAGTCTAAACCTACCCTCTTTCAATTTAAACCTGTTTCACCTCGTCCTATCACTACATGCCCTTGCTCTCCAGCTTTGTTGTAGGCTCCCTCCATCTACTGGAAAGCTGCAATTGGGTGACTCCATGGGCCCAGCTCTTAAGGCTGTCCAGGGCCCTCTGGATGGCACCCCTTCCCTCCAGCATGTCAGCTGCACCACACAGCTTGGTTTCCTTGGAGGAAAAGAGGCGCCCAAGCCCAGTGCACAATGAGCTGCCATTTTCTAGAGATGTGAAAAATGACATTCAGTGTCCACAGCCTACTCTTCCAGTGTCCTTGGTCACACTTTGGCATCACCGAAAGGGCTCAGCACAGTGATCCCTGTGAGTTGCAGTAAGCAGGATACCAGCTACCTTTCTGACAAATATTTTACAGTATCAACTTTCTTCTTTATGGTAATGTTTTGTAAAATTATTTTCTGACACCAGAATTTGAGGTACTGCCATGTACTTGTTATTTCTACAAACAATTGTATGCCAAGAACATAGTATTGCAGAATTTGCTTACATGAAACATAAATATTCAAATATTATGTTCCTGGCTGTTCAGCAGTTTATTGTCTATGGTTGCAATGTTGACAGCAAATCAGAGATATCTATTGTTTCTGACCTTATTACTGAGACAGAATATGTTTTATCAATTTTCTTGTGAGACAGGAAGGCTGTGCTAGCGTTAAGCACAATATATTAATTATATGATGTTTTCTATAATAAGGTATTTTATCAAATTTCTCTCATTATTAAAAGCTTGTTAAAACTAAAGATTTTTTTTATCTTTTAACAGAGAGATTTATATTACCAGATTCATCAGGCATTACTGGTCATATTGTAAAACTGTATGTTTCTATGCTTTACTTACAATGAAGTAATCTTACAGAAAGAAAGTAAAACTTCAAGCATTTTTTTAATGGGGGAGAATTATACGAAGTAAAAACACCAAACTCTGTTAATATTTAGCATTGTCAACCTTTAACTGAACTTCAAGACAAGTATGATCTGTTTTTTAAGTATTTAAGCATTTTGTCACACTGCAAAAATTTGTTCAATAAGGAAGTCAAAATGTTAAAATGAACATTTCAAGAATGCAATCATTGCTTCAGAGCTTCTCTAATAAAAGATTTTAAAGCCACTGTACCAAGAGGAGAGAGAACTAGTTTAACACAGAGAAAGAGGGGTTGAAAACAGAACATCGAGTACTGTCACTTTTTTCTTCAGCTTTTGCACCCATATCTGAGTATGTGTCTAAGTTGGAGGGAGAGAGGTGGGGGATGGAGAGGGAGTTTAGAAATTAACAAATAATAGAGTAGTCCCCTCAAAATTGGTTCAAGCAAAGATTGGCTTTTCAGGTTTCCTTTTGTTTTAGGGGGAGTAGCCAAGAGAAGGTCCCTTTAATAGAATCCATCATATGTAAAATTGAGGAACGACAAATGATGACGTTGACCTTAAACTCCAGCTGAGCTTTGTTAGCTGCCTCCAAAGCTGAGAAAAAGCAATTCAATTAGGAAGGAGAATTTGAACAGTATTAATATTTAAACAAGCAGCAAACCCTTTTAAAAAGGCAACAAAATACTGTAAAGAGCTACAGCATAAAATTAACAGATAAATTGTCAGACAGCAAGGACTCAGATCAGTTTCCCATGAAGACACATCCAGTAACATTTAAAGCTTCCTAAGTTATCTAAGCTATCCACATGGAGCTGGCTGATGTAAAGCTCATTTGGTTCTAAACTGTAAAGAAATCTCTGATTGACAAGATTTTGAAATGTAACTGATTTTGTGACAAGAAGCATTTCTGATCAAACCTTGAGCAATATCTATATCACTTGTCTTTTCTACAATAAATGTGAAGAAAGAATATTTATCATTGACAGATCAATACTTACTTAGCAGCTTGCCATTATGAGATAATTTTTCCTTTTGTCTGTAAATTCATGAGAAACCACTGGCTAAATTTTTTCAGATACAGGGAGTCAACAGTTGTGAAAGGTACCAATTTTGTGTGTAACTTATCTTCAGTTGCTACACATCCATTGGATTTTTCCATGACCAGTTTGTTCACACACAAACATTTGAATCCATATTTCAGGTATGTTCATTTGTTTGCTCTCTATCAAGTTAAACTTTTCTACTGTAGTTTTGTTCCATCAAAGGCTTTAAAAATATTTCCTCTTATTCTCATTTGATGATGGCAATATTACTAAAAAAAGCTTCATCCAACCTGAAGAGATTGTTAAAGATGTTTTGGCTACAAAAGCCAAAAGTGTGAAAAGTTTGCATCATATCTGTTTATACCTTGTCTGTGTCTATTTATCACAGATATCAATAAGGTTAGCACACAAATACAAAAAGAAGATATTACAGCTCATGGATACAGCACAGAACTCTATATTTGTGCACAAAGTCTTTGGACACAATGCTGAACTTACTGAGTCAGTGGTGAAACTCACAAAGAATTAGGTGGCTGATTAGTAACATTTATACAACAGTGTTTCAATAGCTAATGTTTGAAATAGTGTCAGTACTCTCCTCCTTGTAAACTATCAAAATTATGATCTTTGAAAGTTTAAATATTACATACATAATTTTCCTTTACCTGTCTATTGTAAACCTGAGATAGTAAAAATTTTAAGTGGTTTTAAATTGTTAATAATTTGATTGATAGAGAACTACTAATCAAGCTATAAAAATAAATCAGGACACCTGACTAGCATAAAATAGTACCTAAGTTATCCTTCATCACCGTACATCTGTGTGGGTAAGTCAGGCCAGATATATAACTTCTAATTTTGCCATAGAGGACAATGCTAATCAGTAAAGTGAGTCTTGGCAGCCACCATTTCACTGAATTCAAGGCTTCAGATGACATCAGTCATAACTATATTCCACTGTAAAGGACACCTTCTGTGAGCACTTCAGTAGGACCAACAATGGTGAGGCTGCATCTGGAATTCTGTGTCTGGGTCTGCTCTCCTTAGCACAAGAGACGGGGAACCGCTGGAGCAGGTCCAGCGGAGGGTGACAAAGATTTCAGGGGACTGGAGCATCCCTCCTGAAAGGAAAGGCTGAGGGAGCTGGGCCTGTTTGGCCTTGAGAAGAGTGACTAAGAGGGGACCTCTGCTGTTGAATTGGAACAAGTTTTTTCCTTCTCTGATAATTAAGGAAGAGTTGAAAAACAGCAATATTGATCTTGGAAAAAGAAGACTTAAAAGATAGCAGTGCTCTAGCATGGCTCCCAGCTAGCTATCATTATCAGAGAACATGAGATTTTTCACTCACTCTACCAGGATGCCATTGCTCTGTTAGTTTTGTTTAGGTTAACTTTCAGGGAAAGCAAAAATGGAATGCTGTCTAAAGAGAGCCATCTATGCTTGGAAGGCCTTTTGTAATTGTTGGAAAAGCAATACCATGGTTTTTCTGAGCTTAATAAACCTCTCCCAATTACACTTTTGAGTCACAGTTAACTGGGTAATGATACTGTCAACTTGGTGGACATTTGACTTCTCTTCCAGATGACATGAACAGTAAAGATGCCTTTTGAATAATTGGTGTGAAGGGGGCTTTTGGAAAAGTTTTAACAGAGTCACAGTCTTCTATGAAAATGCATATTCAAGAGAAGAAGACTGAGAGAATGGAAAAAATTAGCAGTTTCATTGTTACAGGGGTTATATGCAGCCTGTCTGTTTTAACTGTTTTGTTTCTTTATGCAGCATATCAAAACATCTTTCAAATGTTGAGTTATGATTGTACTTTTTTCCAAGTAAGTTTCAATTGAGGTTTAAATGACTGATGAGCATTAGTAAACTTGGAATCACTAAACCTTGAAAAACATTTGCTTTGACAGAAATGACTGGTGACAAAATGTTCAGTTAGACTGATAAACTAGTTTTTATGTTTCAGCTTCAGAAGAATACAGCAAAGAATTAAAATAAATGAAATATGAAAATAAATCACAATATCTACTGAAGAAGTAAAGCTTAAAATTGGATATCAGATCAAACTATTTTAATTGAGAATGACTTAAAGAAGCTGTAAACTGAATATATTGAATTACATTTCTGTGTATCTTTTTACATGTTTTTAATTAAACAAAAGTAGATTCTAATTACATCTGAAGACAGCAGATTAGAAAAGAGCAAGAAAGCTGTCCCAGAAAGGAGTGATAAAAGCAATTTGAAAGTGGAAAGGCTTACATATTCTTCATATCTCCCTTCTTGTACTCTATGAGCTTGGAGCTGCAGCTTTCCTTATTTCTTATGTCACTGTCTTTGACATTAGGATGGGCTGCAATTCTCATTATATCAAAATAATTGCTGGAATCAGTGAAAATTTTGCTGCAGAAAAATGGCCCGCAAATTGGGTCCAATACACCAGGTTTTTTTTCTTCTTTTTCTTTCTTCTATACTCATCTCTTTCATTTTTGAGATTAGTATCTTAATAATTAAAATAATCTTGATTTGGTCTGCTTCAGACTCATTTTTATCCACTGAAAGTATAGCTTTCAGAATAATCTAAAGAATTATAATTTAAAGAATTTTTCCTTATAGACTCTTTCTGTTTCTTTTGACTTTTCCTGTATATAGAAGACAATGTTATGATGCATATACCTCAGTGTCTCCAGGTAATTTAACCTCTATATTATTTTATTAGGCCTCTTTTCATATTTCTTCCTCTTTTATTAAATATAAAACTTTCTTAAGACTCAGCAAAAGCTGCCTCATTCATCACAAGAAAATGCTGTTTGAAAAATCTGATTTGGAGAATATTCATGTTACTAAACTTTCTAGTCTGTAAATTGTTGGAAATTCATCTGTTAATGGGATCATGTTGTCATTCCATTTATTATAGTATCAATAGTATTGATTTCTCCTTTAGGAGTTTTGTGTCTTCATCATCTTTTCCATACAATCTATATTTTCAGTACAGTTCTCTTTGTTCTGTAAGAGGGATATTTTTCTTTCAATATTTTCAGGCCTGTCTTTAAGCAATCAAAATTTAGTTTCAGTTCAAAAATATATGCATGCATGAGAATTAAATAAAAATATTGTCATATAAAAATATGTATTTAATTACCATATTTAGTAAGGTCTATTTTTATTCAGATTACTGTAACTTTTTATGTGTTACAGAAAGATATGAGTTCAGATATGAGATTTGGCATTCATTGTATTTTAGCTGTGTCATGCTCTCGTGGTACCTTGATGCTCTTACACTCATTTTGAAGTTTTGTCTATTTCCCATGTACCACTTCTGCCTTCATCAAGGGCATGTCCAAATGATTGATTGATTTATAGCCAAATGCAATAATAGTAAATAATCAAAAAAACTTTTTCATGAAAATGATGAACATGATGTGCTTCAACACATATAGAAACTATTTATATGGGTTTAACATGTCCAAATATTCATTAGTTTCTACTTGGAACTATTTGAGCCTGTTCAAATTTTAAAATTTATTTAATCACATAAAATAAAATTATAAATAAAAATAAAACATAAAATCAAACAAAATCAAATACTGCATTTTTTTTTTCATTCACATAAATCCATGATGGTATATATATATATATATATGATTTTGATTCAGGTTAAAACTTAATGTTTATTTAGATTAAAATTTTTTGAATTCAATACAAAGAATTGAATACTGATGAGATAACTAAGTGAAAACTGTTGATGTTTATGTACATCAACATTTGTCAATTTTAGCAAAATATTCTTACACACTATCCATGGTAAAGGGATACTGAGACTATACAAGAAAACAAACATTAATTTAATTTAAATATATAACCAACAAAAATAATTACCATGTGTTTTTCATGTCTAAAATCAGACTTAACATTTCAGTCCTAAAATATTGCATAAGTTAAATGACTTCCATAACCATATTCATCTTGGAAAGTGATGCTGATGTCAGAGAGATTTACTACAGGAAGTGGAGAGGGTGGCTAAAATGGTCCTCTAGTCAGCACAAAATAGTAAGATACATGTCCAAGCCAAACATAGGAAAAGCTTTATTCCTATCTCAGAATTTTCTCAGGGCATATGTATTTCCTATATTATACTACTATGTATATAAAAAGCTTAAAAGCAAAGCTGCCCAGAAATTTACATAAAGGTTTTCAATATTGATTTATTGAAAGCAATATTCTGAGGAAGACTCCAATGTGCTCTTATGCTACCTTACTGCAAAAAGATTAAGAACCTGTGGCAAAATACTGAACATCATATTGGAAATACAGGTGTAAAACTATTCCTCTTCTAAGAATTTGTCATTTTACAGGCAGCTGTCTTGGGGGGTAAACCTTTGGACAGCCTTTTCCATTCACTCTAAGTTGGCTTATTCCACACTTTCAGCTCTGCTTGAAAGCCATATCCAAGTTGTGATGTTCTTATCCAGGCAGCCAGTGATGGATGTTATAAAAATATCTACTGAACAGTTGCTACTTTGGTGGAATTGTGATGCCAGACATAGTTTGTTTGCTTGTTTGTTTGCTTGTTGTTTGTGAGAAACCTGTAAAGTTAAGAGCGTGATGTCAATGTTTATGTCAGTGCTCTCTGCAACACAGAAATGCTACACTGAGGACTATTTTGGGAAAGTATGCTCTCACTAGACTATATTAAGACTCAAAAAACATTTCCTGAACTTAGCAGATTTGTGAAAAAGATTTGTTTTATTGATTATGTTAATTCAATGCAAAAAGTTTAAAGATTTTCTGTATAATGCTGTCCTTATCTCTTTCTGAGCATTATTATCCACAGTACTCCTCTACAGAATCTGATTTTGTATTATTTCTCCCCAGATGTATTACCTCGTACTTTTCCAAGCTGAAACATCTTTTTTTTTTTCCTGACTGTATTTCTTCCATCACTTATTAAATTGGTCCCATTGCTTCTCTCAAAAATAGATGGTTACTTTACATGCCATTCTTTCGGAATGTAGAATTCAAATAAAGGATATGCAAAACTGAGTAATGTTTTTTTGATGATATGGTAAAATATGTCTCTATTAGAGGAGTATAGAAAAAAGTTTTGAAGTACTAAACCTGTTGACAATAAATGACCTATAAACTGAAATAAAATTTTGGAGCTTTTTAAACTGTCTCCTTGCAATGAGGAATGTTAAACATATTTTGTTACTTAGTTTTTAAAAAATGTAGACTACAAATTCTCTGCAAGTACAATCTGCAAAACAGAACATTGCCATGGGAAGATGACTGGGGGTAAAATTAGAGAAATCTATAAAGTTATATTCACATTCTAACATAATGTGGATATAACATTACCTATAATAGGGAATGAAAAGGTGAACTGCAGTTGCTACTTCCTGGATGGAATACATTTGGCACACATGAAATCTATTCCAAAAGGATGCCCCATGAAACACAACCTGCACCCTTAAGCCCATCCTAAGAAGGATGGAACAGAGGATAGAGTAGAGTGGAGATAGAGTGGAGAAACTGCAGTCATGCTCTGTAGAAATTCTTGCAGGGATGGGAACTCAATGGCATCATGTGGCTGATAAACTGCACAGCACCTGCCAACCAAGGCAGATAGGAGAAGATGTTCTGCTGAATCAGCAACTGGGGCAAAATATTTTTCTGCAAATGAAATTGCTTCATTTTAATCCAATTTTAATAATAATTCATGCCCCTATCCCAACGCTACCCACCTTCAAGGTACAACCCCTCCTCACTGGGTGTGTGCCCTATATTTTATTAACTATATCTTTAACAGAGAAGTGACAGAATTTTCCACCTATCAGTAACACAGGTCACTGAAGCTACACTTAAACATAAAGAAATGGTGTTAAAGTAAGTCAAGGACAGGGAAAAGTTAGAGAAGACTCCATTCTAGCTTCTGGGGTCAGGCTGAGCCTCTCTTTTCCCTTGTAGGGTTGCATATGAGATAAGAAACTTACTCTATGTATGTTCTATTATTATCTCAAGCTGACTTTCATGGGTGATTAGAACTTGTCTGTATATTTCTTTAAATACATTTGGGCAGTCAGTTACTATCAACAGCAATTTTCAAACCTTAACCTGGAACAACTTTCTTTTATCAGAGTGTCTATTAAGTGGGTTATTTTGTAAACTGCAAGGGTCCTAGCAGTCATAAGCAGTCAATAATATACTCAACAAAAGTGGGAAAATCCACCAAGGAGTCCCTCTTTCAAAATTGTAATAAAGGATTAGGCTCTGATGCACTATCAGCATGTGTGCCTGAGCAAGTCAATCAAAGTGCTCCCAGATACAGTGGACTATCAGTGGAGTCCCCATAACAGGATGCTGACAGGTGGGTAGGTCACAAGGGTTTTGGCTTTTCCTGGGGCATTAGCAGACTGAGCAAATAGAAAGGGTTCATTACCCCAGCTGCAACTTTCATGTGACAGCTGGGATAATTAATAATATCAGTCCTCTATACAGGGATATGACATTCCCAGTTTAATAGACATAAATGGCAAAACTTAAGATCGTATATTCAGAACAAAGACTACTAATTTTATTTTGAAGAGCTGTACCAAATTATTAGTGTAGGTCTGCCACTTTCCTGTTAGTGTAAGTGTGGATCTGGTACCTTGACTGTGTTGAACAGCAAGGATACCATGGCAACTTCTGGGTAGCTCACAACCTTGAATACAGGGAGTAATAAGGCACATTGGTAGTGTAGGTTGACATCTTTGAGTGCCCAGTATGTGGCAGATGCCTGGCACCTTCTGGACATATAAAAAACATGTAGCTCATCATATCAAGCAGACTGGCCACCTGTTGTGTAATGGTTGGAAGCATATCTTGAAACATCTAAAAGTTTATTTTATAATGTATACTTTTCTTTGCTTCTTTATGAAGCTCAAGTAAGACCAACTGGAATGTTAAAAGATATTATGCTCTGTTGCCTACGGAAGAAAGCAGACTTTATTACTGAGCTGAAAAATGAGCCGATGACATGTAAATTCGAATGAGGAATTAAACTGATTTCTGACTTGATCATTACAAATCCATAGCTAAACATGGGAAAAAGATACAATAGTGCTGATCTTCCTGCTAAAGTTATGACAAGGTATAACAGCCTGCTGTGGGTAGCCAAATGCAGTAATGGATTCTTAGCAGTGGGATTAGAATGATTAACTATTTATACCTTATTAGTATTTATGATAAACTCTAAAACACAATTTTGTTGCTGCTATTTATTATTTCAAAAGTCATTCTAATAAAAATGTGTTTTCAGAATGAGACTTGATGCTGAAGTCAGTCTCTCCTGGATGGGGAGCTTATGTAGCTCTGAATATGCCCTTTCACAACAGACTAGTAACAGAATGTTTTTTTCATAATATCTGCAATATTATCACAATAGTTTCAGTTCTTTCTGCCTGCTGATTTAGTAATGAAACATATTCTTCACCACTTCATTGTCAGGCATTTGGAAAGTGTTATGCAAATTGTTAGACGTTCTTTGTTTTCTTGCTTGCTTTTTTGTTTTCCTCATTTATTAGGTAGCAGAGAGAGATGGTGGTAAGGATTTAGAATGAGTGACCCTGTAACTCTGTGTAGGTGAAGAACCTTTTATCATGAATGTCAGTGTGTTTACCTATAGGCTGGACAAGAGACACAGAAATGGAAAGTTTTCCTTGAGATTTACTATGCCTTTGAGACAGTGTTACATCCATTCCAGAAAGTAACGGTGAGAAATTTTGATGTCTGTCTTCTGAAATGAAGCATTCACTTTTCCCCCAAGATAATGCTGTTTGCTTTTCAGTATTTGAACACTAATGTCTTCTCCATTTTATTGTTTATATTGTTGAGGTCTTTAAAAAATAGAACACTCAAACATGCAGACCTTTTTCTCAGAAGTTTCTCCCCAGAAGTTATAAATAAAATAAAATTGTCTGGATGTCACATTAAAAGATCCTGCCCCAGAAGTAAAATGCATAATTCTTCTTCAGATGTGCAGGAATAAGTGTCAAGTATACTTTCAAAGATTAATGGTTTTTACATTCAAGATCTCAGATATCAAATCAGTTATTTGTTTCCCAGTACTGCTGTCTTTGTACTTACACTTTCTTTCACTGTGAAGAGGGAAAAAAAATTGCTTTTACTTGCACCTTTCAGTTTAATAACATCTACCTCCCCTTCCCCAGCTATATTGTTTCTATGCCATTACGTTTCAAAACACTTGCCTTCAAAAGCCGTACATACTTAATCCATACTTAAGTCCAACCATTATTTTTTGATGCACTGGCAGATTTATCATTATTTCTGTAAGAATTTATTCCTTAAGTCATATGTACTGCTGTCAAACTAATCAATGTGAAACCTCTACTTAAAAGAAACCAAATAAACAAACCAACCATGGTTTTTGCTCTGTTATTAATTTATGGATTTTTACTGGTCAGTCCAATACAGACAGATCATTGTTTTTGTGGAATAATACAATCTGGCAGTTAATCATTAAATGAAATATTTCCTTCCAATTTAATCGGTGTCATGAATAAATGTCTAAATAATGTAGATGATAAATAATTTGGTTTTCAGCAAGAAAAAAAGACCCCAAACACTGAGGGATTTGGAAAAAACATCATCAAATAGGATCATGAAATCATCAAGGTTGAAAGAGACCCTTAAGATAATAAGGTCCAAACATCAATCCAGCACTACCACTATAATGTCTAGATTACTAAACCACAACACCCAGATCCAAAACCAGATGGATCAAACACTTCCAGGGATGGTGACTCCATTACTTCTCTGGCAAACCTGTTCCAGTTCCTGACCACCCTAACAGTGAAAACTTTTCTGTGATATCTAATCTGAATCTCTCCTATCTCATTTTAAGGCTGTTTCCTGTGGTCCTGTCCTCACTGCAGGCACAGCAGAAGAGACTGGTCCCCACCTCACTAAAAACTCTCTTCTGGTACTTGAAGAGTGATGAGCTCCCTCCTAAGCATCCTCTTGTTGAGACTAATCAAACCCATTTCCTGCAGCCATTCCTCATAAGATGTGTCTCCTAGATCATGCAGGAGCCTTTTTCCTCTTTGCTGAATAGGCTCCAGTATCTCCATGTCTTTTTCAGATTGAGAGCCCAGAACTGAACGCAGCACTGGCAGATGCACTGGTGTGTCCAGGTGTGTCCTCACCAGCCCCGAGTACAGGGGGTGATCACTTCCCTGGTCCTGCTGGCTGCACTCTTCCTGTTGGAGGCCAAGATGCCATTGGGCTTCTTGGCCAGCTGGGCACCCTGCTGGATCTTACTGAGCCAGCTGTCAACCAGCACCCCCAGGTTCCTTTCTGCCAAACAGCTCTCAAGCCACTCCTCCCCAGTCCATAGTGCTTCCTGGGCTTGTTGTAACCCAAGTGCAGGACTCGTCACTGGGCCTTACTGGGCCTCCTGCAGCTGTCCTCAGCACACTGATCCTGTCCAGTTCTCCCTGTAGAGCCTTCCTACCCTCGAGGAACTACCCTCACCAATAAAATTAAGTGCTTTTATTAGAATATTACAGTATAAGGAATTTGAAACAAAATGCACTGGAAACTGATTAGATCATTATTTTCTATTTCTTCATATGGCTTTTATACTTATGCTTTCATCATAAGAAGAGCTACTAAGGAGGAAACAACTGTGCAAAGAGTGGTTAACACTATGAAATGTTAGGAAAAAGGAATTTAATGAAGAATTATTTTATTATCCCTTATGAACTTTTTTATAAAAAGGATTAATTCAAAAGCATATTAATTATTCATAACTGACAACAAAATTTTTATGCTAATCCATTACAGTCTATAGATTGTTATACTTTGTTTCAAGAGGGGTCATATTCTCATGTCACAAAGTAATATGGTGAACCATTACCTTTTTTAAGTGTGTGCATTATTGCTGTAACTTTGGGTCACAAAAATTATTTTGGGATTATCAGGCTATTTATTTACCAGCAGGCATATTATAGAGAATTATTTCTACTTGCTGCTCTCATCACCATATAATTTATAAATAAGAAAGAAATCAAAGTAACTTTAAGATGTTTACACTACATCTTCTGTCAAGTATCTCTGAACAATTATATTTTCAACAGTTTGTAAAACTTTCAGACAGCACTCTTACAAAAAATAGCTGAGAAGTATTTTTGGAAACAAATAACAATGGTTATAAATAATGTCAAAATAAATATTGCATTTGAAACCCAGCACACAAGTGAAGATAGATTTTGTAAGAACCATTAAATTTTGACAGTCATTTATCACATCAACATTCCTTCAAGTGTTAGGAGGAATTGTTCTCTGTTCTTTGTATCTTCACAATGTTTGTAAAGACCTGCATGAATTTATGCTGCTAGAGCACAACCTTTGGAGAAAGGTTAACTAGCATGGTGTTGATCAAAACCACAAGTTATCCACAAGTAAAAATGTTAAGGTGTGGGATGCATAGCTTACTGATTTTTTTAGTTACAGAAACCCAGAAGAATTCAACACAAAACACCAAATAAAAATTGATTAATCTGTGCTTTGGATATAATTTTGTAAAAATATTTCTCCCAAATCAGAAGGAGTTATTTTCTAAACACTTTGCAAAATTGCCTTATTGCTAGAACACTCTGACAGTGCACAAACAAATGAAAAGAATGAGTTAACCGGATGCTTTGCTTCATTGTTATTTTTGGTTTTTTCCCTAGCTAAAATGGCACTAATCTTAAAAAATAAAATTGAAATCCCCATTTATCCTTCATGTAAAGATGCACAACGAAGAAAGGACTGAATGAGGACTGCAATATCCCAACTGTTAATATGAGCACCAGTTTGCTTGTTGCCCACTAACACAGTGTATGACATGAATCCTGAAAGTTAAATTTCTGTATAATGTAGGCAGAATACACTAGAGAAAACTATATTTGATGTCTAGAAGTTAATTTAATTTAAGACATGTTTTCTGTCAAACAATTACAGCCATTGAAAAAGACAGCTCTAACATCTACTTTACCAGGAGTCTTGCTTTGATTGAGAACTATTTTAATTATTCCATCATTTACTATTCTTAATAGTATTCTTAATGGGTGCTACAAAGGTGGCTGACCTAACAACTACAATTTGTAAAATTTGAAAACTGTAAAATTTTAGGAAAACTGTTTGGCAAGTGCAGTATATGGCTTTCATACATGTCAAGGAATTGTTCTGATTGATAAAAAAAACCTTTACCTTGAAAAAAAGAGAATTTAAAAAAAATGTTTTTAAGTATTTGGGAGTTGTCTTTTTTAATGTACTAAAATATATTGAAAGTAAAACTGCTTTTATTGACAAAATGTTCATACCCACATGCATGTGTATAAATAAACCTATGTATACACAGAAAGAAAAAAAAAGAGTGAGAGAAAGATAATTATGTTGTCCTTCAGAATAAAACCAATTTCGGAAATTCTGATATGCGTTCAGAAGTAGGGTCTGTAGTCTGTATGCTGTGATGATCACACAGCTCAGAAACAATCTGGAGGAAACTTGTAGGAATGAGGGCTAAAGCCATGAGCTATGCCATGAGATATGTGGAGAAAGAGAACTGTGGGGATGATGGCACACTGAGGGGATGGCTGGTTGTTTGGCTGGGGGCCAGATGACCATCACTGCAACCAATCTGCCAGGTGAAAGAGTGATACCAACACACTGCCGTTCCATTCCACCTTTGTGCAAGATCCACAGCCTTTGCAACTCTCCATATTCCTCACTATCTGTCCTTACAACCATTTATAATGGCAACAACCGGATATTTGACAACAGTCTCATCTGCGCTTCTTCTAAAAGTATAAATTTGGCATTTGAAATCCTTCATGGAGTGGAAGAGAATGCAATCACCTTGCAGACAAGTCAATGGGCTTGCTCCTCTCTCCTCCCCTAAGCAGTGGCACCTCTTTTGTAAAGTTTGCGCCTCTGACTGTGTCAGAGCACACCCCTGCACATAGCACCACACACTTATTTTTTGTAGGTCTAGTTATTCATATGGCACTCTAACAAGAATCTATAGACTGTTTCTTCAATAAATTGCATTATTCAGGAGTCTGTGATCATGTTAGTTCTTACTGAATCTGACCATGCTTACAGGGATTGATTCCAATCAGAAATTAGGTCCAGACGCATCTGGCCCCTCTGCTCTCTGAGAACACATGCGAATTAATTTTCTGCCAAATGTCTATACTCCCAATGCAACAGTTGTACAGGCCAAAACTGACGTGACTTGAGAGTCTGGACAACTTTTCAGACAGACCCCGTGAGAAAAATCTTCTCATGGTGGGGCTGCAGTCACACTCTCAGGTGGCCCTCGTCTAAATAAGCTCTACCTACTATGGTGAGAGGAGGAGTCAGCTGAGTAAGTTTTTAATACTCAGTGAGTTGGGGACACATACATCAGAGAAGAAGCTGAGCTCTTACTGGAATCTAAGTAATATATCCCCATCTGTCTTCTGACAGTTTTAATAACTATTGTTTTGCATACCCCAAAATCAATCTCCTACACTTCAGCTTCTGTGGGATGCCTAGGGGACTTTCAATTGTCATATATAATTTCTGAACAAAGAATTGGCACCAGATGTTAATAAATTTATAAGTGTCTATAACTACTAAAATGACAGAAATAGAACACCCCTAAGTTCAAAACAGCTAAAAAACATGAGGAAATGACACTTTTTTCATAAGAAAACTTATAAAAGCTAATTCATCAAAATAATTGAAAACAGCTTGAAAAATATTCCAGCAGATACAGGTAGGTCATAAAACTCTAAGGACCTGAATGAAAGTTTTCTCAGCTCTGCCTGAGCAAAAAATGAAATTCAGCCCTTCCTTCCAGGACATTTAAAATGCCTTCTAGTAGAATGTGCTTTAGAAAACAACAAGTATCTTTTGAATTTACAGCTAAAATTACATCAGAATAGTTGGGGATTTTCTCTGATACCCAATTTAAGTGGTATAGCATTTTCATTATCTCATTAAGTTAATGTCTATATCTCCTTCTGCAGGCTATTTTAATCTTTTTTTTTGGCCATTGAGTAGACTATTCCTCAGGGTCTGGAGTAATGTCCTATTAAGGTCCTCAGAAGTGCATTGTCATTGCTAGATTTTGGGTTCAATTAAGAGCTTTTTCTTTGCTCTTATTCAGAAGACTTCCGAGACCTTTTGGTGAAACTGTTCTTATGTATCTTTTCAATGCTCTCTAGAACTTCATCTGCTATATTAATCTACTATTTCTCTCTTTGCACAGTTTCTATCTACTGCTTTAACAGGGATATTGATGATGATATCCTGGCATCGTCTGCCACCAAAACAGTTAAAGTGACTTCCACCCACTCTGCTCAAAATTATCTTCTAACTTATATCACTTGCAGAATAAGGTAACCAATAAAGTCCCATGACTATTACTTCCAGAACAGTTTAGCCTGTAAAAAAGAAACTAACTTAGCTACTTGAGCTCACAAGTAGTAAGGATACAGATCATTTGTAATGATTTTGTCATTTGTCCTGTATTGTCAGCATTAATTATGCACCTTTTCTCTCTATGTCTTGATTATTTTAACTGCAACCCTGCTAAAACATGCATGTTTTTGGAGAATAAATTCATTTCCACATTTAGTACTTGCATGATGACATCCTACTGTTTGAGATGAGTTAGTTCTTTTAATACCTTGTACCAGCAAAGGGTGACTGCAAACCACCACACTCCTTCTGCTGCCCTGTGGTGGTGCCTTGAGGCAGCTGAGTACCATTTGCCTGAGTGCAGTGATACCCAGATATAGGTAGGGCCCATGAAAGATATTATCCATGAATAGGCTGCTGCTGCTACCACATCTGCTGTGTTTCTCCCCTGGCTCCTGGGCTGGTCCTGAGAAGGAGTATTTCAAAAGCAGGCACCACAGGTCACAGAAAATCTGTGATTGCTGGCTGAAAGCTCCTCATGTAGAACATGAAAGACATGCAGGAATAAATTTACCCATCCTCCAAGATACCATTCATTGCCATCTTTCTCAGATGAAATCATCAACCCTTATGAGAAAGATGCAATCAGCAAGGGCTTAGGTATCTGGACTCTAATAAGCATTAGCTGAACTATAGCTGCTAATTGTCTGCATGTTAGCAGTCACACACATTTGCAAGAAAATGTAACTACTTATATGTTAATAATTCATATGCAAGTCAATACATTCCACCTCATTTTTGTTCAGAGCCAACCCTTAGATGCATGCAGCAGCTCAGCTAGCCTAAGCTTATTCAGCTTTGTGCCAGAGTCCTCAAACAGAATATTACCAAATGGGGGAAAAAAAACCAAAAAAAAAACCACCAAAAAAAGAAAGGAGATAATCAGTGTCAAAAACCACCATGGTGTTTGTGAGTATATCAGCAAGTTCCTACAAAGCCCCATGAGTTTAACTAAGGTTCTGAGAAGATTCAAGATTCTGTCCTAGACCAGGTTTTTGGAATGGAAAAATGAACCATTCATTATAGTTCAGTTATTTTAAGCCAATATTTTTATTTGGAAATGTTGCATGCATGGCAGAAGATTAGGGTCTCTAAGTTGCCTATGCTTATTTGAAGGGATACATGAATAAATTTTTTTTGTTAAAGTCTTTCACATGTCTTCCTGCGAAGAGTAAGCTCTAGTCTAACAAATGATCTTTTATTGATTTATCCTGGAACTGCATTCTTGCTTTCAGCTGAATGCAGTATGATAAATCTGAGGTTTAGCTCATAGAATGAAACCGCACACAAATCCATTTAATTCACCCAGGTCATAAGCTCACCATATGTGGCTGCACAGTGGATGGTTTTTTTCAAAGCTAATTGGGCTTGGAGCTAGGCTAGTGATTACACAACCTCTTAATCACGAGTAAAGAAGCATTTCAAGCTGGGAATCATGCCTTTATACATACTCTTGCATACTGTTTTTCCTGCCAGAGCTGCTACTCATCTCCTGGACTGGTATGGTGCCTTCTTGCAAATTAATTGAGGACTTGCTGAATAACAGAGATGCCAGTCAATTATGTGTTTACAAAGAAAAAAAAAAAAAAACTGCATTTTAGTACAGGTGCTAATTCATTCTAAAGAGCCATTCTGTGAATGTAGCACCAAAGCAGACACTGTGAACTTTTTGAGATTCAAACCTTGACATTACTTTTAAAAATGCCACTTTGAATACCTTAAGAAAAGCTAAATTTAAGGGAAATATGTATTTGCAACCAAGTTCTATTTTGCTATTGGTTTTGAGTTGATAATAAAATGCCAATGAAGAGATTTTTAAAAATCACTGCTATTTGTAAGAAAAAGATTTTGTCATCATGATGACAACCGAAATTTAACATGATTTAAACAGGTGGGCAGTTCTACCACCCCAATAAGTAATTTTGTTAAAAAGAAGTGATATACAGAAATTTTTGTGCAAATGGCCTCTGAACTTTTTATTCAGCATGAAAGGTTATTTAAGCACATTGAGAAATTTAATAAAACATTTTGCAGAGCTAATAATTAGCCCATTTTGGAGTGCTTCATAAGAGGAATGGTGGAAAATATTATGATCTAATTTTTAGAACATTTTAATATTTATAAGTGGCACAAAAGGTAACACCTACTATGATACAACATAAGTGACAATTTCCATAGTAACAGATTCAATATTTATATTATCTGTGAATTACAATTAATGTAAATCACATGAGAAGAAATGGGTTGCAACTGATATATGGTCTATTACACTGTAGCAGCTGAACAAAAATTTTGATGGTTTTGGTAAGAAAGCAGTCTTCAAGAAAAGGTGTAGAAAACGTTTGTGAACTTTTAATCAGAACATTTGTTTTTATTAATTAAATTATTCTTTATGAAGTTTTTTAATATTTGAATATTGACTACTAAGTCTGTGGTAATAATTCTGCTTCCTGGCATGAAAATACTTCTCATCATTGAAAGGGCTCTTGTTTTCTTGTAAGGTGAACCAAGTTATTTGCTGAGCTTTTTCAGCAAGTCTGTTGCTGAGAAGCAGGGTAAAACTTCCTGGCACCAATTCTGTGTTCCTGAGTTAGGTATACAATTTCTTGCTTACAATACTAGGAATGTCCTAGAAGTCCCCAACAATGGTGTTATGGTTGATGAAAAATAGAATATTTCTCCTCAATCCTATGCTTCTATAACAGCGAATTTTCAATACAAGGACCAGTTTCTTGTCCTATTTTTGCTCCACATATTTTTGTCCAGTAAAATATTTTAGTACCCAAATGCCAAAGACTTAGATAAATGATGCCCAAACCCAGCATTATAATTTTGAAAACCCCTGCTAATCTGTTAAGTAATTTATGTGTCTGTTTTGAAGTTAAAAATAATTCAGAGTCTTCAGAGTTGTGATTTTGCATATACTTAAAGCTATCACTGAAAACCATCCTGCAAGACCAAGTGATTGATGCTTAGCTGAATCTCAACTCAGTCTCAGGTCTAAAAGGAGAATATAGCATAAAATCACATAAGAGCTTGATTTTGGAGATCTGCCTAGAAAAGGAAAAGAGGTGCTAGCAAAATCAGACCTTTCACATGAGACTCTGAGGTTCCCTTGCTCTGGTTAACCTTCATTTGGGAATATGCTGGTTGAGATGCTTACTCAGACACATCAGGAGATGTAGCTCTGGCCAACAACAAAGAGGTTGGTTTAAATCTCTTTGCAAGATTATGCCTTACACAACAAGATGGATAATAGCATATTTATATCTAGGTATTTCTTTTCTTATTAAGAAGGTCTTTATACTCTTCATTAACTAAAAGCTGAGTTTAAAAAAATCAAACAATAAAAGAGCTCAGATTTAAAAATAATTCTGGGGTTCTGAAGAGTATGATAACTGAACTTTTTGGATAACTCACATGAACAAAACAGGAGGGTTTAGTAAGAAATACATTAGTATTATCTTAGAATGCTCCTAAGTAAGATCCAAAAAATAACCGCTAAAATTTTTCCAAACAGATGGAAAACATATGCAAGCAAGGTAGTATATCTTGTTAAATTTAAGGAAGAAAGATCAAATGGTATTCTAAACTATATGATTTCTGGTTTTGATAAATAACAATATTCTGAGAATGAAATTATATGTACTATTTGTTAAAAGGTAAATTTAAAAACCTTGAGATTTTAAGATCCATGTGTATTGGTTTTGCACGGCCTGGTTTTGGTATCAGGAGGGCCACAGAGGTGGCTCCTCTGGGAAGCCGCTGGAATTTTCCCCCATGTCCAGCAAAGCCAGTCAGATGGCTCTGAAGATGGACATGCTGCTGACCAAAACTGGGCCCATGAGAGAGGCTGGTAACAGCTCTGTGATGACAAAGCTAAGAAGGAAATCAAAACAAAGCGAGGTTTTTCTCCTAGTCAGAGAAGAAGAGGAGGTGAGAACATGTGAAGGAAAACAACATGGTGACACCAAGGTCAGTGTAGAAGGAGAGGCAGGAGGTGCTCCAGGCACTGGAGCTGAGCCTCCTCTGCAGGCCATGGTGAAGTAGCTGCGCCCCTGCAGCCCATGGGATCCATGGGGAATGCAGAGATCCTCCCCCAGCCCGTGGGGATCCACGGGGGATGCAGAGATCCTCCCACAGCCCATGGGGATCCACGGGGGATGCAGAGATCCTCCTGCAGCCCATGGGATCCATGGGGAATGCAGAGATCCTCCCCCAGCCCGTGGGGATCCACGGGGGATGCAGAGATCCTCCCGCAGCCCATGGGATCCACGGGGGATGCAGAGATCCTCCTGCAGCCTCACCAGTGCTGCATACAGGGCGACAATCTTTGTCTTAGTCCTGTTCATCACATCCATCACCTTGTACACATCATTGCTGAGTCCCAAGGTTTTACATTATATAGTTAAGTAGAATTTTAAAGAGAGGCTTGTCTGCCTACAAAGGTTTGTCTAGAAAAATTGAAACTTACCCAGAAGTGTCTTCATTTTACCCTGGCATCTGATCAACACTTCATGGGAAGGATATGAACATCATATGCATCAATTTTTGTGCAAAGGGATAGGATTTAGACAAATTTTAGTGCCTCCTAAGGTTCTAGAGGTATTCTCCTGCAGCTGGTAAATAATTTAAATTGGGATTGCTGCACCTCTATTCCTTTCCCCTTCACTACCCTGTAATATATGTCCCCTTCCTGACCACTTGGTGAGACAGGAGCAAGCAAGATAGAGATCTTCAGCTGGAGAGAAAAAGAGTGGTGATCATCCATGTCAAACCACATAAACTGCCTTCTATTCACATGCTTGATACTCAAGTATTTTCTCTTGTATTTCCATTCTACCTCATTGCAACAATCAAGCTCCAAGTCTCAAATAAGAAATATTTTCTGATTTAGGTTAGAAGAATATGAAGAAAAGAAAACCCACTGTGAAATATGGTATGGTTCAAATAATATCACAGTGACTCATATAGATAAATATGGTGAAAAGATTTCCCTCAGCTGGCAAAAAGCAGATTGGAAGTGAAATTTCTCCCCTTTCTATAGTTTAATTTCCTAAATAAAAACTTATTTTTACTATATCTGGAAACTAGGAACTAAAACCATTCAAGGAACTAGATACCCATAGAAGTTGGATTTATTCTCTGTGTTTTCAACAAGTAGCAATTTGAATTTTTTCACTTACTGTTTCTCTCAAAGGGAAGACATGAAGTCCACTTTTTGAGTGTTTTTAATTTCTTGAGCCTAGGAGGAAATCTGGCAATTTCAGAATTTTGCCTATTAAATATATCTGTATCTCCACATGAAGCCTGTTTTGTAGGCTGCCATAGGGCTAAAAGCTTTCAGGGACATAAGGTTTTTGTTGCTGAAAGGTAATTCAAATATGACCATTGCTTTAGGAGCAGAAATGCTAATACAATGTGAAATTAGAAAATCTAAAGCAATTTCAGTCTTCTGGTAATAGATCTGCTACCTTTACTCTTCACTTAGCCTTTTTGCCTCTCTGCCTGCGACAAGGAGCTCTGAAAACTTTAAGGTCTCTCAACTGATCCAGTTTAGGGATTTTAGATTATCAGTTTTTATACTTGGAGCCTTTTGTACTATGGAGAGCTGCACTCATTGGCTCCGACTTGTATGAGAACTTTGCAAGTCAAAATCTTCTGATTAGAATTTTTTATTCCATCGCAATTTCAAAAATAGAACATATCCTATTTTTTTTATTCTTTTTCAGCTTCTCTTCTGAGAAAGTTCTTTTCTAATGCATTCTACAAAATTTTCTTTATAAAACAAGCAGAAATAAGTTCCACCAGTGACATGCTCACTTAGCATTTCAAAACCTGGTGATACATGAGGAGTCAAAGTATGCTCTAATTTATGAAGAACAGAAATGAAGAAATTGTGTTTAGTGTAGTAAAACAATTGCAACAACCTCAAATTAGAGTATAATAACCAGAATATAAAAGTTTGTACTTTATAATTTCTGTCATAGTTTGTCATAGTTTTTTCTAAATGCTATTTATTTGATTACTTGTGCTGTCAGGAGTCATATTCATTAATATCTTCTACTAGAACTGATGAAATTTAGAAGAAATGGTTAATATATATTGAGAAAAGGGTCTAGGACATGGACATATCACAGACACATTTGCTGAAGTTACTGATGAAACCTGTTCCTGCAGCCATTTCTGATCAGATTTATTTTTCAGAGTTCTTTGGTCTGTGGAAAATGCAGAATCTCTGAATCTAGCATTACCTATTAGACAGGTCACTTAATGATCCATTGCAGCATCTTGCACTGAACATGAGGATTGATATGGTCAGGGATTGCTTCAGCTGCCCAGCTTGTATTCCTGAATCCCAGTTCCATGCAGATTTTTTTTTTCTGTCAATAGGTGCAATTCTGTGGACTTTATCAACTGAGAGAGATTAGCTCTTATAGCTATTTTGAAATAATGATATTCTATGGTTGATTTCTCAATAATTTCCTCTAAATAACTGGTTTTTTCTGTATTGGCAATGCACATTAATGCGGGTGACCTGTGACTGCAATTTTATCTCTCCTTTGGCCATTGAATGTCTACACACAGGAGAGAAAAGTACCACTGCCACACTGAAATGGAAAGTTATTCTAAAATAACTATGATCAAACATTTTGCAAAGCTATTCAGCCATTCAGGAACAATTATCTGAGGAAGATAAAAGTTTTAAAACAATTAAGACATACCAACCTTAATTTCTTACAGAACACACACCAAGTATCATGACACTTGTGAGTAATGTTCTCTTTTCACATGCAAATCATAGAAAAAAGGGAAGAAGTGACTATTGAGGTAATTTGTTTTCCACTACTCTGATTAAGCATTTTGACTTCCATTTCATGCCACCTCAAAACAGCAGGTTTCTGAAAGCTTCTTAAACATTTTTCTACTCTTGACCAACTTCATAGTTGACAAATAAGTTCAAAATTGCCATAAATGTGTATGATATGCTTCAACTTAACAAAATCCACATTATATGTGGGTGAAGTTTCTTTGTGGTGCAGCCCAGATAAAGATATGAGAACACCATAAGCAATGAATAGTTCACTAAAGAAGTAAACTTCCCATAAGAAAACCAATATTTTGGAATCAGCAAATATATGTATAAAATTATTCATGATATATGTTTTACATGATGGAACAATATATTAAAGAGCACATTTTATATATATATATATATATATATATACATACATACACACATATATATACACATACATACACACACACATATATATTTATATATATATTTATGTATAATCAAGACCAGAAACTATTCAATGAAGCGAATGAAAATTCTTGTAAAGAATCAAAAAAAACCCCATAAAAGTTATAGTACAATATCATTCTTATGATAGAAAAATGAATGGGATTGGCTTTTAAAGTAATTTCAACATTCCCATAATTCAATTGATATAAGCAAATTAATAGAATTAACAAGCAAATTAATAGAATCTTAACTAGAGGATATTAACTGTATATTAGTAATTGGCCAGAAACAAGTAAAGAAACCTCTAATTTATAAGCAAAAGATAAGTTTCAGGAATGAAAACAGGGAAACCGATTGTAGAATATGTCAAGGTACTGACTATGTAATTTTTTTATGTCTGCAAGAGGAATTATTTCTCCTAGTTCATAAAAAATGATGTGTGGTGGGCACAGAGAGAGGTTGATCATAACATTCCAGAAACTCCTTTTAGAAAGAGTTAATTTAATGCCTTTCCAGTATTTTAAGGAGTCGGATATTGAGTGTGGTAGTGTTAATGTCTCCATGATACAGATTAAAATTGAACCAAGTAAAAATTAAATGCCTTGCTCTTAACCCCTGACATTATTCATTACTGTGAGTACAGCTTTTTCATGGGATCAAATCCAGTACAGTATGAAGTAATACCCATTTCTTTACTCATTTGTCTCTGCTGTGGATGATTGATTTCCTAATGGTTGTTCAGAGAACAGACCAGAACACTGTAATTCAGCCTAACCATGCAGAGCTTTCACCACATTTCACAGACATTCTATAAAATTCAGGAGATTTTTGGTTGGATACTGTTCTGTACAGAAGAGGTGCTAAATTGGTAGAGCCAAGTTTTGTCTATCTTTAGCATAATAATTAGTTTTTGGATAAGCTTGGGAATTGTAAACATCTCCAGGACCTCCTTAGAGGTCATCTTTTCCAAGCTAGATTATGAAGCTCACCAGGTATCCAAAAAACCTGTTATTGATGAATAGTTAATATAACGCAATAAAATACTTATACATCCCCAACTTCCAGCTGGTGAGAGAGCAAATATATGTGACTTGCACAATTTCTGATGCCATCAGGCCATATTATATAATAAAGTCCAGATAATAAAGAGTCTCAGAATATGCATCAAAAGAAGGCATAACAAACACACTTTTTATACCTCATTTGCTATAATTCTGTAGCACCTATCATATAAGCGTAGGCAATAAAAAGTGTGGATGTTTCCTCTTTGTTTCACCAGTCTATTTGGGAATCTCAGGTAAAATCTGGGTTTCAATACATACTCATTGCATAAGAAAGAAAAGACTTTGACCTTGCAATTAATCCATTCTCACTATTAGAAGATTCACTTCACATTTTACTTGCTCGTTGTTTATCTGCTGTTTGTTCTATCTACTTTTTCTTTTTGCTTCCGTTCCAGAAACCAGGATTTGCTCAGGCACTATGCAGCTCAAACAGAAGAGAATGAAATGACCAAAGAGTTTTTTCCTCATGCACACTGCACTCTTGCACAAAGATTATATGTAGAACAAGAAAGTTTACCACTCTGCTTTTATTTGGCAATATTTTCCTTAACAAAGCCTCCTTGGAAATATTTGAGATGTACTGCAAAGGGAATTTCGGGTGATTTTTTGGTTTCAGTAATAATAAATATTATACAAAAAGCTGGTGCACCCTTGTGGCCATGGAGGCCGATGGTATCCTGGGGTGCATTAGGAAGAATATTGCCAGCAGTTTGAGGGAGGGGATCCTGCCCCTCTGCTCAGCCCTAGAGAGGCACATCTGGAGTGCTGTGTCCAGTTCTGGTCCTCAGAATGAGAGAGACCTGGAGGTGCTGGAGAGGGTTCAGAGCAGGGTGACAAAGCTGATTAAGGGACTGGAACATTTCTCTTACAAGGATGGGCTGAGGGAGCTGGGCCTGTTCAGCTTCAAGGAGAGACATCTGGAAGGGATCTTTATCACTGGATAGAGGCATCTGAAGGGAGGGTGTCAGGGGATGGATCCAGGCTCTTCATGGTGGTACCAAGCAATAGGACAGGAGGCAACAGGCAGAAATTGATGCACAAGAAGTTCCACCTGAATATGAGGAAGAACTTTTTACTGTGCAGGTGACCATGAACTAGAACAGATTTTCCAGAGAGTTTGCAGAGTCTCCCTCGCTGGAGATATTCAAGAGCCATCTGGATGCAATTCTGTGCCACGTGCTCTGGCATGACCTTACTGGTGCAGGGATGTTTAACCATATGAGCCACTGTAGTCCCTCCCAACCTTACTCATTCTGTGATTCTGTAATATATATATTTACAGTCATAAATAAATTATCATTTGTTTGGAGGTTTTTTGCAGCATCTTAACTCACTGAGCTGGAAGCAGGATGATCAACAAACTTTTAATTATTTTCTTTCAAACATGTTTGCTTTCTAACATATCAGGGAGATTGTTTTTTTTGGTGGTTTTTGGTTTTTTTTTCTTATAGATAGTAATTTTTCCTCAAGGAAAAGGTTAAGGTTAATACAAGTCCTTTCTCTGTTTGCATAAATAGACATTTCCAGGTTAAGTCTACAATGTATAAATTTCATGACGTAATACATGTTTTAATTATTCTTGTATGTACCCTTTAGGGGTCAGATCTAGGAAGAGAACCCAATGGGATTGCATGCTGAAAGAAAACCCCCTGTAATTACTATTCAACATATCATTTATGGGTCAGTGGTAAAGAAAGATGCCTAGGGAATCTATTCTGCATATCCTTGTGTTTATTGGTGAAATGTTACGCTAGTTTTAAACTAAACCTTTTCAATTAATCTTTTTAAATAATGTAGTTGAAATATTTGTACATGGGAAATCTGAGCATTCTGCAGATCCTAAAGCCATATATCTATGACCATTTGTGAAGAAATTTAAATGAACTTGACTGACAATATTGCTTATGTTAATAGGCTTGTAATCTTGATTGAATCCATGATATCTACTAAAGAGAGATTAGGCAATTTGCATTCTCTGCAGCAGATATTTGATGCTGCAGTTTCTTTCCTCCATCAGATTACTACTGCTGTACCTACTAGATCTCTTTTTTGTGTTGCCTAGCTCAGCACTGAACAAGTAAATATATAATGATTATAAGTTTAAAATGTATTCAATGGATTACCATATGAATATGCTTCTGATGTAGCGTAGGAATGAATATTATTAGACTGCACTGCTGTGCAGTGAAGAGAGATGATGGAATTTTACCTTGCACAAAAAAATAATTAAAAAAAGGTAATGAACTATAAAGGGAAACAATAAAGAAATTAATAACCAATTTTCGCATCTCAAGCAAGAATTTGCTTACAGCTAAAGGGTTCCCACTAACCATATTTATATCAGAATACAGTCTCAGAGAGATTTGCATGGCTTCAGACTGTACACCATTCATAGCAGGTTTATGTGGCCTCACTCATCGTAAGCATGGATCTCACCATGCTCTGCAATTACCTGAGAGGAAATTGTGGCGAGGTGGGGGTCACTCTCATCTCCCAGGTAACAAGATAAGACACCAGGAAATGGCCTCAGGTTACACCATCCCAGATTTAGGTGGGATGTTAGGAAAAATACCCTTACTGGAAGAGTTGTTAAACACTGGAACAGGCTGCTGGGGAAGTGGTTAAGTCACCATCTCTGAGGTATTTGGAAGAGGTGTAGATGTGTCACTGGCAGTTTAGTGGTGGACTTGGGAGTGCTGGGTTATCTGTTGGACTCAATGAATTTAGAGGTCTTTTCCAGCCTAATTTTTTCTATGATTCTATGATGAGGAAGGGAGCTTCTAGAAGAAAAAAATGCAGGTAACTGATTTCTTCAGACAGAATTGTTAGTATGCAGCTTTGTGTTTATTATAGAGACTACAGTTGCAGAGCAGGTAAATGAAGCATGAAGAGTGATGGACTTAACTCAGTGTAATACAAAAACCAATTTCATCAAGTTTTAGAAACTGAGATTAGCCTGAAAGAAAATAGACTTGTTGTTAGCAAAAATTATTGATTCAGAGTGGATCCTGTGACTTTTTTTTTTTCTTCCTATTAAAGATTTCTTATGACTGCAATAAAATACAGATAACTGAACTGAATCATATTAGAAATATTTTTCTACTTCCATGTGGGGTGATGAGTTCCCTATAGATTGCTAGTCCTGGGTAAAACAAACAAACAAGCAAACAAAGATGACAACATGGATAGAGAAAAATGTTATTTAAATTAAAAAGTGCCCTGTGAACAGTTGTTAGACAAAATAAACACAGCTGCAAAGCAAAAATTATCCTTTCTGATAAAAAAAATATATGATATACACTTGACAACGATTATTTTAAATGTGGCTGTCACTGGATGATCAAAAACTATTAAAGCTGAATATTAATTTATGCATATTTACATATATCAGGTGCGGAAATAAAGATCTGTGCTGTTGGGAGTGTTTAGAAGACTGACAAATGAAGACAGTTTTAAATTTTAAAATTAAATTTTACTAATTTAAAAATGTCACAAATTACACTAATGGTTAATTATTTCCCATTATAAATCATTACTATTGCACCTAAAAAACTGGAAGAGTATTTTCTTTCTTCCAGTGCCTGTATCTGATGAATGAATGTGAATTGGCTGAAGTTTGATCTAAATGGAATTTGAATATATATTGCCAGTCTCTTTGACACCAGCTTTGGTGAAAATGTTTCTTTTTAATAATGCTGGCATTAGGAAATTATTTCAAGTTAATTACTGTTCTGTGTTCAGACTGTTAATGAAAATGTCTTTTCTTTCTCTAAAAAATGCAATGGTTATAAGTTCTTACATTAAATTTCAGCCTTCTTGCTTTGACCCATATCTTCCTTACTTAGCATTAGACATTTTAGATTGGAAGCAACACTGTTATTTTGTCTAGCTAATTCCACCTCTACCACATTTCTCTATGAACAAATATGTTAGTTTTTTCAGCAATTCTAGTAGTTATTCAGATGACAGTTGTTGAACACTGTGTAGTCTTGTAAGCCCTAAGATGCAAGAAGTGGACCTTTTATTAGTATTGGTAATTAAGTTTGACAGATTTAAGTGAGCTTGATATTCTCCAAATATCAGTTTCCTGCTGTTCCTACTTTGTGATCAGGATGAAGATATTTAGAAGAAATGAGTGCCACTCTAGACCATGTTAAAACAAAAATTCATTCTTTGACCTCAGATAAAGTTAAAACAGCTAAAAACCAATTCTAGGTGATTTTGTTTGAATTACTGTGGTTTTTTTTTTAAGGTGAAGTTGGGTTATGAAAGGATTCCTTTGAGATTAAATGATACATAAAACATTAAGGTTTGCTATTAAGGGAAAATGGCTAATCAGCTAATTTGGAAGGTTTGTTGTACTAATGGCCTATGATTTTTTCAACTATGATTTTTTTTTTTGTGAAAGTAAAAAGTCTCAGAGGAATGGAATAATTTTCAAATTTTTGTTGTAGCTCCCACTGGTTCATTTGTGTAGAAGGATTAGATTTTAGTAGAATAATTTAACAGCCATAATTTCATTGCAGATGTCAGAATTTTGCGCCACCAGTTTATAAAGTACCACAATAAACTCTTGCTGATAATGTATTGATGTTGATCAGTAATTTTTACTACATTAAGACAGCTTGAACATTTGAACTTTAACTTTTTTTTTTTTTTACTATTTATGGTTCCACTATGGCCAAACTACAAAACTATTGCTTTCTGAGTATATTACATCTAAATTTTTGATATTTAGTTTTACCTAACATAACAAATAATAGTTTAATTTTAATATTGAAATATACTTATATGCAATAAAGTTAGTTACAAATGAATAGTTATCTTATATAAGTTATCTGTATAATAGTTATCTGATATATTTCAGAATGGGAAAGTTAGTTAAACTATTTTGAAATTAATTTCTGTTTATGGAACATCTGTGCTGATAAAAGCCATGATTCCTTAACTTCCTCAGCTAATCTTAAATCCAGAGAACATGCCCAGTTGTAACAGTCAGATTGAAAATGCAATGCTTGGATAAAACATTTCCAATTAATAATGCATTGGCATCTAATTGGATAGGAATCTAACTCATTAGCTGAAAATCTTGGCAGAAATTGTCTTGGATGCACATTAATATTGCATGAGGATTGAGGTTTTGAGAGGTTCAATATTGGCATTGAATTACTTTGTGCTTTTGCTTCCATCACTTTGTTCATTCACTTGCCTGAAGTGACCTGATATCAATCCATACCTGTCCATACCTGTCTATACTCTTCAAACTTTTATTAAATTGTTGCTTTCTAATTGTTATTAGAAGGGAACTTTTAAGTAGTAAGTTAAATAATAAGAGAAGTCATAATGTTGTTTGCAAAAGTGTGGATCACAGTGGTGGAAAGTAGCTTTCTTGGTTTTTGATGAATCTGGAAATGGTTGGCTGACAAATCTTGTTCATCATATATTGTCATTATCAGGTACCCCAAATTATCCCTCTGCCTTTATTCTAGAGTAATTTCTGGTCCTCAGCAGTAAACCTAAAATATTTGAAGTCCATGTTTTCCTAAGGCCCAGAAACAGGAGAGCAAAATCGTGAAATGTATTTAAAATAAAAAGAAAAAAGAAAAAGAAAAAATGAAGAAATTGTACTTTACTCTTTTCTTTAGTTTTGTAGTGGACATCAGTGTTGGTGACTGATTCAGACAGTTTTATTATTTTTTTTTCTTGAGTACATTTTAATGAAACTAATCAAATGAGAGTCCTGATTGTGTTAGTATGAGCATTGTTACTTATCTTCTGCTGAGAAAACTTATTCAGCAGATGCAAGACATAAAATGCCATCATTTAAATACATGAAGCTCTCCTGCTTCCAATGTTTCCTTCTGTACTTTCGCCTCCTCTGACAAAAGGATCCCTCAAGCAATGTTTGAAGTATAAACTCCCATTTTCTTTGGGTTAAGTTTTAGAATGTCTTCTGGTTGAAAAAAAAAAAATTAAACCAGCATTTAAAAAGAAAATTAAAAGGAAGTGTTTAAAATTTTATATTTGTCTACAGGGCATTCAGCCAGCAGTACTGAAACCATGTAAGTATGAAGAATGTTTAGAAGCTTATGGGATAAAGAAGCTTTTCAGTTACAAGATAAATTATTTATCAGAATATTGGCAAGCTAAAGATGTTCTTCCCCAAGTTATATATATAATTTAGAAAATATCTGATATTTAGGCCTTTGTTCATCATCCAAAAGTAAGCCATCTGGATTCTTTGGCAGGTTTCTTATCTCCCTGAATAAACCAAACTCAGTATGCAAACTCTTCACTCTTCATCCTCATCTGTCCTTGGAAAACTCATGGGGTTTTATCTCAGCACAAATTAAGCCTCAGGGAAGCTATGACACATAAATCTATAAGCAGTGTCACCAAGTTTAAGGTTTGGGAGTAATTTTCTCACCTCAGAGTTAGTAACTAGTGAAAGTGGTTAACATGACTCTTGAATTTTATTTTTTAGTTAAAAATTACAAAACCACATAAGATTATGCCTTTCTAAATAGCTATATTTAGAGGTGTGCAAAGATTGGAGTACATAGATTCTTAAGTCTTTAATTCTTTCAGAGAATGTATTATAGGTTTCTAAAATAAACCCTTTTGTGACATTATGTAACTTTGATGGATGTTTGAAAAAAAGATGCAAACTGGATTTCTGGATCATTCACACCGCAGCTTGCAAATTTGCAGAGCCAGAAGTCTCCATTGGCCTGTCAAATTTATTTATATCTTACAGTCTTAGTCCCTGAAAAGCAGCTTTAGTTTGCTAACAATATCATTGTTACAAAAATATCTGACAATTTCAAAAACCTGTGTGTGAATAATACATTACTAGGTATATCATGCTTTTAAGTATTCTGAGTAATTTTTAAGGTATAAACCTTGTATTTCTTAGTGGGACACTTCCCAGGAAACTGCTTGGGAATAACACAGGTCATACATTGACAAGTTTCAGCAGTGAGTAATTCTTACAAGTGTGCCATTCACTCTTGGTAACTGGAATTGCTAAGGAACAAATAATTCCTTTTACCTGTTGGGTTTTTTTTTTTTTTCTTTTTTTTCATGGAAAGCTGAAGCACAGAAAATTTGTCTTACCCTAAATGAAGTGACAGCTGGTCAAAAAGATACATTTGTTTTGTACATGGTAAGAGAAAATGCATGAGAGTACAAAGTTGAATATAGGTTTTATCAGCATAAGCACAGGATGGCTACATCAGTCACAAGTGACAAACCCCGTAGTCAGCCTTACAGGTCATCCCATGCATCTGTCAATAAGCCTGGAAAAGCAACCTTACCCAGGCAGTTTTCACTACTGCATGTGTTGCATATTGTCTCAGACAGCTTCAGAATAGCTGAATGAGTAATGCAGGTATGTGAAAAAATGCCTGAAAATTGTTTGATTTATTAAATATGTTTGAATTAGAAGATTTGTAAACTTACAGAAATTTGGGAATTATAATTTTACCACTCCCAGAAATTGAAATAATCTCCTTCCGACACTTCTGTAATATTACTGTCATTAGAAGAATGCCTTATGTTGTCTCTCTGCTATGAGATGAACTTAACCACAAATTCTGATAAACTATGTTTGCAGAAACTTCTGCTGACTAAGAACTAATGAGAAGCTATGGCATAAATTATATTACTTTTTATTACTGCATATATTTAAATCTCTGTTACTGGTTATGTTTGGCTTTTGGTTTTTATACTTTAACACTATGTTTATAAGTAAGGATATGCGAAGATCTAGTAACATACATATTATGAAATATCATTCATATCTCAGGGAAAATCATGTTTTGATAGTTTCACACAGTTGATAATTTGAAGATAGGCTACACATTTTGGGTGGTTATCTTTTCTAATTAGAGTCTGAAGCAAATAAGCTAACCAGCACAGTGGTTTAGGATTTGGCAAAGAGCATATATGAATAGTCTAAAGCATACCGTAAAACATATTGTGCTAGGAGAAATCTCTACATTCAAACTTTTTAACTTAAGAAGGCAAGGAGAAATACAAATAACAGTAAACTAAACTTGTTACAGTTATGTGTATACATAGAAGTGAATCAGTCTATCTTTTGCTTATATATATTGTGAAAAATAATAAATAGACTTTGGGGTAGTTGGAAAGCTATCCTTTAGGATTAACTACATCAGATGATGATAATGTCAAATATTATAGCTAAGACATTTAAAAAGTATAATAATTTTATGACAAATGAGTAGTATAGTATTTTCAATGAGGCTAGTGATAATAAAATACAACCACATTTCTATGCAAAGTGACAGCTTAGAGTATGCATTAAATATCTACTTTTTACTGTATATTATATGGTTTTACTATTGCCTTTTCTTATAATTTTCTAGCTATCAGAGAAATGTGTTTGAAACTATTATTCTGCTTCCATAGATCATCCAGAAGAGGCAAATGTAACATTCCATCACCCACAATCTACCTCCTGAATTTCTAGGACATGAAATTTCTTGTGAATTTTTGAAATAATGTTATTTCCCCTGTTTTTATTCACAACGTGCTTAATATAAATATAATGTATTTCTATCCAGGAAGTTCAACTGTTTGAATCATTTCACAGGGTACCAGGAATGGGAAAGCAATTATACCTCTGTCATGGTTTAACACCAGCAGGCAACTAAGCACTGGACAGCTGCCTGCTCATCCAAGGTTGCTTTTTGAGATAGTATTCTTTTCTAGAACAGAAACTTGTCATAATGTAGCCTGGTTAACTAAAACTTTTTGTTATGACCAGTATAGCCCCCTAGCTATGTGTTGACTTGGCAGTGCAGGAGCTCATCTTGTCCAGACTGCTTGGCTTGAGCTTATTTAACCTGCTTAGCTGTAACAGCTAATGCCTATGTGGATTTTATCTACTTTTTTCCTTATAATGGTATTACTTTATGTTGTAATGCCTACTATAAATAATTTGCATATCAGTAGGACTAACAATTAGTTACTGTATGTAGAATGAACTCAGAATGCTTGTTTAACAAATAACAGGAAAATAGTTAAATGATGCCTGAGGTGTCAAGGCTTTTGGCAACTCACCAGTTGTGAATTATGGCTACCACACCAAGTTAATTAAAAAACCCCTCAGTTTTCGGTGTAACACAAAAGATACATAACCAGCATCTAACTCATATTCAACATACAATACCTAACAAAATCAAAAGTAAGATGAGTTATGGTCCAGTGCAGACAGAGCACAAAGCATGTTAGAAGAAAAATAGGACCTCAAGTGAACATTAGGGTGATGAGAAGGAAGCAGGAACATCTTGCTAATCCTCACAAAGTGAAGAAAGAACACCCACAGCTAATCTCCCTGTGAAGGCTTCCAACTGAATGACAGCTCACTGTTATCCCTCCCTGGCATTCCAAGACAGAACCCCTCAGCCTTAGGACTTTAGGGAGCAGAGTAAACATAATGGTAAATTTGTCAAACACCCCAGTTTTTATTGTATAACCTTTTAAATGTAACCTTGTTAGGGAAATACTGACCAAATTATTTCCTCTGTGAGTGTGAGTATCTCTGTACCTGACATAATAATAAACTTTTTTGTGTTTTAGTTATGCCATAAAAATTTTGATAAGACTAGTAATACATTCTTGGCATCACTTGTATGTAGTTACTTTTCTGCTTGTCCATTACAATATTTTGACCGCACCATGTTTTCAGAAAATACTCATAAACTGAGAGCAATAGGGAGCTGGATGGTTTTGGTCCAAATCTGGGGAATCCTTATAAGAAAAGCCTTTCATTTCTAAGAATGTCTGTTATCTAGTTCTATTAATTTTTCTGAGGATCTTAAAATTAATATCCACAACCTTTCTCTGATTGATAATATTAATATCATAGGCTTTTAGACCTATTTTATAATCACCTATTCAACCCATGTAACTGCCACATGGAAGGAAGGTACCTTCTAGGACAAAAGAAGATATGATAAACAGAATGATAACAAAAAAAAGAAATATTTCCTTGAGGCTAGAGAAGACAAAAGAGCTATCAGCTGCATAAACAGATGACTGACCAAAGCAGCTCCAGATCTACTATTAAAAACTCCTGAAGGATCTCTTCAGCCAGTCAGACTGTACTGCTGGGAAAGAAATCTTTCTTGTGTAGGTAGCTGTACCCTATGATTCAAAGAAACGGGACAAAATTGGCTTCAGTTCGGTAAGAAAAGCATTATGTATTTAAGATGCTTCATCTAATTAAGAAAAAAAAGTAAAATAAGTCTGAAAATATTACTGTTCAGGAAGCTAGTGGTGCAATAGTTTTCAAGTGCCAACAGAAGTCTCTCTTTAGGGGTCTGGAATGAATGTGCTTTTCTCAGGTGACAGATGTAATAAAACACAAGATGAGAGTGAAAAAAAACATCCCATTACTAAAGGGAATAGATTCTTTAAAAAGGTGCTTCAAAGCTATTATTTTTTAGGTTGTATACTGTCACTTTATCTCTGGATTTTGAGGTGATATAAGTGGATAAAACCCTTCCATTGCAAACCTTTCAAGCCAAGGTGTTTTCATATCCTGACATAAGCTATTGAACCATTCACAGGTCATGCAACAGGGTGACATGGCTGATAACACTCAACAAGACCAGCTGTAATTCAAAAGCTCACACTAAATAAAAGAGAAAAAAATATTCTCTTCTCAAAACCTATATTAAATCGCCGTTTGTAGAATTGCTTTATTGTTTCTTGCGAATCCATACAGTACAAACCACATAAATTACCATAGATAAACTGTCCCTATTCAAATTTACTAATTGGTTCTGAATCTAATTAATTTAGATTTAAACATCCAGCTAAAAGGGAAAACAGCCTTTTCTGTGTTGATTTCTCAGATGTAATGGGTTCAGCTTGGCTGGCTGACAGGTGTCCTCCAGGCTGCTTTGTCAGTCTTCCTCCTCAGCAGAACACAGGGAGAAAACAAGATGAAAAGCTCATGGGTAAGGATAAGGACAGGGAGATCACTTACTTATTACCGTCATGCACAAACCACACTTGACTTGGGAAATTAATTTATTTTATTGGCAATTAAAATGAGAATTAGATAGCGAAAAATCCGCGAACTAAAACCTGCTTCCCTCCATACCTCCCTTCTTTTCAGGCTCAGTTTCACTCCTTACTCTTTTGCCTCTTCCCACCAAGCATTTCACAGAGATGGGAAATGGGAGCTATTGTCACTTCATGATGTGCTGTCTCTGTTGCTCATGTTTTTGTCATGCTCTAGCATGGGGTCACCCCCACACGAGACAGTCCTTCACAGAATGTTAAAATATTAATTTGGTTCCCTCACAGTTTTTCTACTCTCTCACAGCTGTTGCACCATGTTTTTTACAGGTTACCACAAAGGTGCCACCTGCTTCATTGATTGACTTAGTGCATTCCTTTTGGAGCTGGCTGAAACTGGCTCTGTCCCATATGGGGGCAAGTCATGGTGTCTTCTCACAGAGGCCATCCCTGAAGCCTGATCAAAACCCTTCCATGTAAACCAAATACAGTAAGTATTTTAAGTCTAAGTTACGTCCCATATAGATTCTAGTTGAAATGGTTAATTCAAATTTTTTTTATTGAGCAGGAAATATATTTTGCCTCGGAAGGCGTCAAAAGTCATTTGTAAGCTCAAGGATCAGAGAAAAGACCAACAATGGTCACACCTTGGTGTTTTTTGTACACTACCTGTTAAAGGTGAAGAATCAGATGAAACCGTTTTAAACTTTGGAGAAAGTTTCATGCTCATATGGCATCATTCACATAGGATACACTAACCACTCCAACGTCTGCTGGATAAACAGTGTAACAGGTGTAAAGACTCTAGGGAGCTTCTGAAAAACACTGAGGGGGAGTGTGTTCATGCATACAGTATATGGGAGAGCATGTGCTCATGAATAAGGAAGAACCCACTGGTGCTGTGCTTACTGGTGGCAGCTTTAACTATAGCACTTTGACACAGAATGGTTTAAGATCCAAAGATAAATGAGTAAGAAGAAAAAAAAAATAGCACAATTAGACTCTCTAGACACCTCTGGAGAACAGATTCTGGCTTGTTAAAACTGTGCTTGTTGAGACGTAGTGAGAGTCTGGCCTGAAGAGAAAAGGAGGCCATGAAGAGCTGGTTGATTTTCAAGGTTTACATCCTCAAAGCACAGAATGATTCATGCTGATATGGCAGAAAGTTTATGAGGCAAGGCAGAGTGCCAGGAGAGTTGAGCAGGGAGCCCCTGACTGAGCTCTAATGCAGGAAGGAAGTGTAAGGGGTGTGGAGATGAGGACCAGCCACCTGGAGGACCACAGTGATGATGCTCAGGTATGCTGGGCTGGAGAGCCAAAAGCAGCAGCTGAGGAGGAGGAGGTGGAACTCGTGAGGGATGTGGAGTGCAGCCTTCTGGGAGTACATGGGCAATGAGAAGGGTAAGGCTGAGAGAAATGGTTGAGAGGAAGGCTAAGGGAGGTCCTGCTGGACTCTATTACTGGATGGGAGGCTGTAGTGAAGACAAAGCTAGATTGCTCTCAGAGGCCTACAGCCCCATGGCAGGAGGCAATGAGCACAAGCAAAAAATGAGAAATTATGATTATCTATGAAAAAGTCTTACTATCAGGGTGACCAAACACTCCAGAAAGGCTGTGAAATATCAGTCCTTGGAGACAGTAAAAACCTTGGGCAAAATCATCTTAAGTGGAGACCTGATTAAAGACAGGGATTATGCCTGATGACTTCAGGAGGTCCATTCCAATTTGTTTCATTAAATTAAATCATAGAATTAAATTGCAATTGTACAGAACTGTGATGTCATGAGTGTCCACAAATACCCCTCCCAGTTTAGACTCTGTATTGGTAATACTACATCTCAAAATTAAGCAGTAACTTGGAACATATTAGAGGAGGTTATCCCTTGACATTTCTTGTAATTCATGTTTTTTATATTTGAGCTCTTGTATATATATATTTTTCTTTGTGATTAAAAAAATGATAAAAGTTAAGTCTTTAAATTGTATGTGGTAAAAAAGTAAACTGTTCCTGTCTAATTAAATTATTCTAATTAAATAAATCTAAGCATTTGTTACGCAGTAAGTGCAGTCACTCAACAGGGAAAAGACTTGTAGTCACAAAGATAGCAATATTTACATATGTCTGTGTCTCCTGTTGTTGAAAATGTGATTCTAAGCATGTTAGTTCTGCTTTATTTGCAAAACTGATGCCCAAACTCTTCCCTACTGTGATTGACAGATAACTTTTTGTTTTCTTTTTTTTTCTTTTTTTCTTTTTCTTTTTCTTTTTCTTTTTCTTTTTCTTTTTCTTTTTCTTTTTCTTTTTCTTTTTCTTTTCCAAAACAGGCAGGAACAAATCCTGCTGTCATTGCCCCTACCATTTTATGGTGTGATTTTGTCACTCTGTCATGTCTTGCTCCCCTGTTTTCCTGTTTTGACTCCATCTTGACAAGTCATTTTTCATTTCCTGTTGCTGGATGTCCAGCCTTGAGTCACTTGAAGGATCCTTCTAGCTGGAGGTACATAAGCACTGGCATCCTCTAGAGAACCGTGCCACTCCTGTGCTTGGTCATTCTGATTGATGACTACAGATGCAACTGTCATCAAAGAACTGTTGTTTGCAATTAGGAAATAAAATTACCTTCATTCTGACCTGTAATTAGGTAGTAATACATTATGTTTAGGTCATTTATCTTTTATGGTCACTGATTAGATGGAAGTTTAGCACAATTCTTACAGTTTAGTTTATTCCTCATTTTAGACTACTGGAAGTCTAGAAGGTTAATTAGGTTTATTCATTCATTAGAAGGTTTTGTTTTTTGTTTGTTTTCATTTCAGTCTTTATTTATCTGGGCTGTTTATGGCAAACGTTGAAAGAAATTGAATATTATTTTTGTTTTGTAAGTCTTACATGACTTTCTGATTCCAGTTTTTTGTAGACTGATATTTTTGAAATAGCAAGCTGTCATGTTCACTTGAGGGAAACTTTGAAACAAGGAGCACAACATAGATTTCTTTGGAATTGTGTTTGAATTATTTTCTCCATGATTATACTGCTGTCTACCACAATTCTTGTGTTTCACAATTCCAGAGTTGGTTTGGGTCAAGAACTTTTTAATTACTTCAATCTAATTGTCATCATCATGCATCCTTTCATGAAAAATGCTTTAAAGAAAGACAACTAATTCCAGTATTTCAATAGCAGTTATACTGAACTGAGATATATAAAAAGTTTATGAATGCTAGATTTTAATAATTATAGACAGAATATTTTATTCCTTATTTCCTAATGGGTTTAGGAATTCCTGGTGCACTGCACATTATCTCTTAAACACACAACCATACCTTTTCGGTTTCATAATGAAATCAGATAACATAACTGTAAGGGCTTTAGCAATATTTACGTAGAAGGACTTTTGAAGCTAATCCATGAACATTAAATGCAAACTCAAATATTCTCAAGTAATCAAATACTGAAATCACTGTGATTTTAAAATCTAGAAATAAAGATTATAATAATAATACCTGAAGTGGAAATTAGTTAGGGAAAAATATAGGCTTTATTCCAATTGCCAAGTGTAAGAGAAGCAACGGCAGCCTTGAGACCCAGTTTCTGGAGCATTTTATGAAAACTTATGAACACTTTTAGTGCAATTAAAAAGGGTCATTGACCTCAGGCTTGCAAAACTGACGTGTTGTTAAGTGAGCTTTAAATTAAGGATAAAAGAGGGAAAGGAATCTGTCAAACAGCATAAAAGAGCTATGATCTTCCAAACCACAAAATAAGGAAACACTGAATGCATTAACTATTCTTTGTTTCAGAACAAAAAGATGAATATTAATAATATAAAATGGCTAGATGAAGAGAAAAACAATAAATGTCATTATGCAATCAGCCCATTTTAACATTAATAATAACTTTGTGATAGTTTTGCATAAATGTATCATCTGTATGTAGACATAAAAGCAACTATATTGTAACCATGGCATATATAAAAAAAAAGTAAGAAAAATTATGGAAATCTTATTGGAAGTTCTTTGGGCTAATATCAAGAAAAGAAAAGAAAAATAGAACTGAGGGAGAGGAATTTTTTCTCCAGCCAACCAGAAATTAGCAGTTTCCAGTGTAGCTGATTGATTAGCTGCCAACAAAGAGAGTCAAGAAAACCAAGAAGATATATTTCTGAATAGATGCAGTTTTCTTACTCGGGGAGAAAATTATTAAAATGCAATGTAAATCATCACAGGGTTATAAAAATGCTTTTAAAAGCAATCAGTTTTTTTTATTACAACAGATTTTGTAGAAGTCTTGGGAAAGACTATGGTTTATTACCACAGAAATTAACTTTTTAAAGAAATAATATTGTGTTCCCCTGAGCATCATGAGCTGATGGCTTTAATTGGAAAAAAATTAGCTATTCCAAAAGAAACTATAATTGAGATTTAGCATGCTAGAAAACCTTCAAGACGATCTATATAAAAATCAGCTTTATCTGATAGTGATAGCTTTCTGCACCAAAGCAAAGCTTAGTTCAAAAAGGTTTAAGATCTTCAGGAGGATTTTTTTTCATGTTTGATTAAACTCAATTTTAATTATTTACTCAAATTTTATATGTGTGTGTGCATGTATGTCTGTGTCCTTAATCTGTTCATTGAAACAGCTATAGAGAATTCTCATCTTAAGTAGGGCTTGTTAATTAACTTGCCCTCAAATGGGTTAAAAATGAACAGTGAGTTTCAGTTCTGTGACACAATCCAAATTAAGTCACAGAAGACATCTAGAGAGTCATCTGCTTATAAGTATTTTCACTCTATCTCTCACTGCAATAATTAGGCATTCATTACAAAGTTTAGGAGAAGAATATATGCCATTCCACTACCATCATCTTTCTTGCACTTCTTAACAACTAGTTATGCTTGTATAGAAGATAATGAAAGTGTCACTTTCTAGGTATGTTTAGTTAGCTATTTTTCTCTTAATACTTTTATTTCTTAGCAGCTGAGGAAGGAGCCACCATTGAAATCTTGATGATTTTTTTAGACTACGTTAACATATTTTTGAGATATTAGTGCCTGATTCATAGTATCAATATATGTATTCGGGGCAGATGTTTTTTCCAGCTGCAGCAGCATGCTTTCAGGGTGAAAATTCTAACCAGACAAGACAGTTTGTTCAAGGTCACTTATGTATTTTAGAATTCGGCATTTTGTAGCTCAATGCTTGACCACAGTGAGTGATACTGATAAAGCCTGATACAAGGTGTCCCTTGTGTATGGAAGCTTCTCCTGGATTAGTTTTATTTCTGTGTATTTCCTAGCTAATTATCACTTCACTTAAGTATGGCAAACAAATGGAAAATTAGATTGTTCAAACACTGTCAGAATCACATAAGCAAGGCTGACTTTAATTACAGCAATTGGATGTCCTTTTATAACCTTTTGTTGTGACAAAAGCTGACTTTTATTTTTTCTTGACAGCCAAACCTTGCTAAAGAGAGGTGATTCTTTGTACAGCTGATAAAATTAAGTAGAAACTATCATTTCATTGGAAAAGATGCAGCTCATATAGTTATCTTCATTAGCTGAGTGTATTTCCTAAAGATGTGGTTATAATATGGAGTTAAGCAAACTGCTGAATATCCACCATTAGGAGTGATTCAGATTCTGGTTTAATGGAGATTTGCATTTTTAATTGCTCAGATTTTCTATATAATAAATAGATGATAAAATATTTAAAACTATTTGAATACTCAACAAATTGTGCTACTTGCTCTGGTGTAAACATCAAATATTTCATGCAAAACCTGATGTCTTGAAAATAGGCAAATGGTGACTGAATTGATCTGGAAAACACACGTCTCTTCAGCTGCAGTTTATCTTTGCATACTCAAGATCTCATTGAACTGTAGACACTGTAATTCTTTATCAAGAGCACATTTCTGATGTTGTGTAAAATCAGTGGCAGAGCCTTTAAAAACTTCAATCGGAGCACGACACTTGTGGTCGTGCCATGGTCATTGTGGCGCCATGTGGTGCCAGGGTCACTCCCAGGGCCAGATCCCCTCTGGAGAGGGGCGACCTCAATGCTCCACACATAAGTTACTTGCTAGTAAGGTCTCCACGTAGAAAAGGTGACATTTAACTGGAGTGCTGTTTCCTTTCTCTCAGTAACTTCAAAACTGGGATGTGGAGTTGGGATGTGCTTGTTGGTGGTTGAGTGTCGTGCACAACGGGCTGAGGTTTATCAGCTTTTGGTGTTCAAGTGACACAGGTCTGAGGTTACTCAAAGAAGGTTGTACAGACAGACAGATGGCTGTATGTTCATCTCCAGTGTGAGGGCACTTGGGGTGAGAAGGCTCAGCTGTTCAGGGACCTGTGCCTGTTTTCACTAATTAAAGGCTCGTTCCTCAGGTCACTTCTCATGGGTGTTTTTAGTTCCAGTGCTTCCCCATGCCTCCTCTTCAATTTTGGCTGAAGGAATGTTTTAAAGGACTCTGGAATATGCTTTTGGGAACTTGAAAGCTCATTGTCTTGTAAGTAGGTTAAAGATGGCTGCTACCTTTCCTGGTTATAAATACAGAGAACACCTCTGAGAGAAAGATGTGCCCGTCTGGGTACTGAAAGAATAAAGTTTCTATGATGAAGATACTTTTTTCTAATTATGTTCACTTGGGCAATTCACCCTTCAGTTATGTATACTTATGTAATTTTTTTTAAACTGGAAATCTAACTTCCTTAGATCTTACTTTCTTAAAATTGATGTGCTTTCTTGGGCAGCTTCTGTGACTATCTCATGAGAATTTCAGGGATAATTTGAGGGAAATAATGACTAATCCTTCAAGAATATTCCATGGATTATATTGAGCTCATAGGTTTTTGCACATAGTATTCTTTTGTTTAAAAAACCACTTTTATTTGAAAAGAGTTTTAAGTGTGAGAATAATTTTTAGGTTTAGATACATTTATATTTTTGTAATATTAAGTTTAAAACTTCATCTCTTAATGCAGCTCTTAGGAGAATGCACTTCACAAACATATTCAATATTTTTAAAAGAAGCTTTTAGAAAAAATATCATAGTTGTATAGAAAAATTATTCATTTTTGCAAATGATAATGTATGAAAATATGAAACTTCAAAATGACTGATGACAACACTGAATTACTTACAACAGTGCACTTGACTAGATAAAAAGGTCAACATTATCCATTCAAATTATGTATTAAAAATATTTTGAATTACTTTTCTTCCTTACTTTTAATTCTCACTGTGTATGTGTTTCTTGGTAACTTTGCAAAAGATAGTTAAATTGAAGTGTAAGATGCCGTGGCGAGAAATTATTGTCAGAGTGATGCACAAAGCACTACCACCACAGGCATGAAACATGTTTTGCTATGCCAAGGAACAGAAGTTATTATTAAAAAACTATTAATGAAAGCTTTTCACCACTACAAGGGAAGACAACATAGACTCCAAAAAAGAGAGATCCTTCCCTTTTGCCTTTTTTCTTTACCACTACTGTGTGCACTTGGGCCACCATTTTCTAAATCTCTCAGTTGTTTTCCAGAAGAGATTCAGTATCCGTATTACAGGGAAACATTTCATGGCACCTCACAAACTCATTTCTCATGTACTCATGTATTTATGCTACTTGATGTGCATAAAACTATTTTCAGGTTTCTTGAAATTTAAATTCCTCCTTGAACCTGTATCACTTGATCCTGAAGAAGGAATTCCCAACATAGTCATATTTGGTGATGTTGAATGGATCAAGTTTATCAGGATCACTCTCTCCCTATCTGACTATGCAAAGATGACCATGTCACTATGTGACAGAAATCTGTTTGACCCTACCTCCCATTCTGGAACTTGTGGAAGGGGGATGGGCATTAAAATTATCTCCAACACCTCAGTAAGTTAATGCACTCTGTTTACTCTCCTCATTTGTGATAAATCCCTTAGAAATCTTTCACATTCTTCAAATCTCTCAAGATCAAATTTCTTTTCTCTCATCAGGCTGCTCCATGGGGTTTAAAGCAGTCTAGGAATGGTTGCAGGACAAGCTCCAAGTGATATTTATATTGGCCTGGAATGAGACAAGCTGCAGATCTAGCTACAGGCAGTACATGAACTTCAGGTGATCTGAAATCCCATTTTTACATTTCCTGTGCCATTTCTTTCACCTCAGATATTTCCACTGAATAGTTGATGCTCTCAGTTTTTTCTGCAATTCCACTTTTGCAAAAGTGGCAAAGTAAGAGTAAGACTGAGAGAATTGTGCTTGTTCAGCCTGGAAAACAGAAGACTTAGGCATCACCTTAATGCAAGGAGACAGTCAACTGAAAAAAATGATTTTGGTCAGAACATTTCATTGGTCATTACAAGTTTCATCTCCAACAAATTTGCATAACATGATTCATACAAGTCATTAAAATAAAACATGGGCAGAAATATGGCGCAAGATAATGTTGTTAATATGGAGAGAGTTTAATTAAAAGTTGCAACCATAGGTCACACAAAGTTATTCTCAGTAATGACTCAGACTTTCTAATACTTGGCAATATTTATTAAGATACTTTATAGCTGCTATTAGGAATAAATTGCTTCTTCCAGAATATTAAAATAATTTTACTGGTAGAGCAGTCCTGAGGACAGAAACAAATAAATAGATGGATATACAAACCAAATTAACTTACCAAGCCTCACTGTCAAGTTGCTGTGGTTTTACCACTACGGCATGGCTGACCACAACCTTATGCATATAATCATAAAATATTTAAGCAGGCTTTGAGGCAAGATTTACTACAGATCCAAATCCAGATCTAGAGTCTTGCTGCAGATTGTCTGGGACTTTTTTCCTAAGAATGAAAAGAAATTGTAGTGTGAGTTTGTCATTCTTTTACATGCCAGTGACTGAACTTTTGTGTAAGATAAACATCTCAGTTCTGTGTCAAGTCTCCTGGTCAAGATTTTCCAAAGAAAGGATGGCTGGATTTAGCTTTCAAAGGCAGATAAATTTATTGGCATATTGGTTCAACCTAAAAATTTTAAAAAACTGAAGATACTTGCAGTTTTGTTTTTTTTAAATACTTGCACATTTGACCTTATTATCTTCTGCTTGTAGAGACATATATACCTACCATTTACCAGGAGGCTCAATCTGCTACATGCAAGAAATCTTTCTCAAGGCTGCTGTGCAGTCCCCAGAGTCCAGAAAATAATCTCTAGGCCAATTTTTACTGCCTGCCCCTCACCCTCTGGACCCTAACTGCCTGACATTAATGCTAGAAGGACCAGTTCTGCTACCTTGTCAATGACAGATTGTGAAGTTAGTTTCTCACTTTTCACCCTTATTTTAATCATTTGATGGGAGTAAAGGTTCTCAATCGTTTTGTATGTGTACATAATTTTGACTCTTGAATAACAACATCAGCAGAGTTTTAGGGGGCCATGACAATATCCTTTCTTCTTCGATTTATTTACTTGTGTTTTCTGGACAAGCAATGACATCCTCATGTGATTTTAGCTCCAGATCATGTGAAAGTTTATTATTGCTTCCATTTGGCAAATATATGAATAGTGATTTCTGTTTTCATTTTTAGATGATATGACAAAGTTCCCTGAAATGCCACTCTGGCTGTTTTCAGGGTTACTGAAGTGCTGATACACTTACTGTGCTCAGTACCAAGAGAATATTATATTTTTATATGTATATTAGCAATCTATACTGCCTTTCTGAACACTGAGCTGCAAGAAATCCATTATAGTGAAAAGTGTTTAAGTGAATTTATAAGTTAAGTTATCATTTATATAATTTATACACATGTGAAGAAGTTTGATTTGCAATGTTTTTTTCTCATAATATTTTGGATCAGCTGTTCCTGGTTTCTTTTCTCAAAGCGTTCCTTAGAAAGTTTACTCACCGGAAAAGTAAATTTTTGTTTTGTTTCATTTTTGATATTTCTTTTCTCTTATATAATTTTAGAGTACTAAAGCAGTAGTGTACCAAATATAATTTAAAATTAATTCATTGCATCAGTAGAGTTTTTGTATCCTTGGAAAGGTTTCTTGCTGTGAATTTATTTTACATCTATTTCGTTCTTATCTGACACTCACCCATTTTTTCAGTGATGTCTCATCATTCTCTGTAGTAGCAAGAGAAAGGCAGTAGACTTTAAGCTTTAACTAAACCTAATTAATTGGTCACAATGGATTTCTCTGAAAGTCCTCTTGCATTTTAATTGAAATATTGACTTTTGTGAAGTGAAAAGCTTATTTTGCATACTCAAGATCTCAGCAACTCTTAAAAAATCTCCAGACACCTATTAACTACAGTGTAGATACATATTGGTTCCATATAAAGGATAAAGTGACTTATCCTGGGTTTTCCATTACTTTCTGCTCTCAGTTTTATGACTTCTGAGGTATTCAGGTACTGCATGAAGACATTGGGGTAAATACGCACATGAAATTATACCAAAAAGTTTCTTGCCACTCCCACGTTTATTGCTCTCTTTTCTTACATTCTATATATAGAATTGGAAGCCAAAGTCAATTTGCAGTTTAACTACTGTGCATGGAATAATATTCTGGAGAGCTCAGTATCTTTGTCAATATGGTCCTTTCTGGGAGTTATTGCAGTCACACTGAAGGAGTCTACATTGTACCGCTTCACCAGCATTTTGTCCTGTGGTTCAGCATGAGGAGTGAGACCCATAAGTTTTTGTGACACAAAAATATCATTAAGGAGGGAAGCAGAACACTAAAAACTTTGATTATCTTTTGTATTTTTAAATGAAAGTCTCAAATTCAATTATTTTGAAAAATAAAGTGAATTTTACAATTAATCATAGTTTCTGAGTAAGCAAATAACAAATAACTATATTAACCAAACTAAGTTCCTTATATTTTTTACTTAAAGAGTTATTTGCAGTCAATGCTAGTCCACATGTATGGATGCAGCTCTAAATTAAGGTATTTTTATACACCTTTTATTGAGAATAAAAATACAACGAGCATTCATTTATTCTATTCCACTCATCTTTTTGAAGTTCTGTGGAAATAATTTTTCTTTAAAATACAGTATTAAGATACTGTATGTGTACATTATTTTTACATGTGTAATGTAAAAAAAAGAAGAAAAAATTAGACTCAAATTATTATTAAATCATCTTAAATTTTGACAGGTAACCTGAGACACTGCAATTAAGCTTCTAAAAGAGTTAAGAAATTTTTATCATACATCTTTGACAAAAAAGGGCAAAAAAGAAAATAAGAATTGAATAGGATTGAGTTGATTTATGGGTCAAGCCAAAGATCATTCAGGCCTTCTGCCTGAAAGCCCTTTGAAGACATTTAGGAAAAAATGCAATAGCAAAATATGTAAAGATGAAAACTTTCACAATTTCCTTAAAGCTCTCAGAAATGGCAGGACTTGGATTGTCCTGGTAAATAACAAGAGAGAAAGCTTTTCTGTTTAAGATTTTGATTGATTTTGGACAGATTTACACTTTTGATCTCCAGAATATTTTATGTCAAATGAATTCCATAATTAATTAGATGTTTTTTGGAAAATGTTTCCTTTTCTGCCAGTGCTCTTCCTGATTTTATGGGCTGCCTGATAATCCTTGAATTATGAAAAAAATGGATCATCACTGCCTATTATTTTATTCAATGTACAGACCTATGTTATATCTTCTGCTTCTTATGTTTGCCAAAGTAAAAAATCCTAGACTACCAATCTGCATTTACATGAAAAATATTGCATATTTTCTTGTCCTTCTCTATCCTTTCTTTAAGTTTCAAGACTATAGAATAGTTTTTAATTTTTTAGGTCATGTTTAACATTCCTGTATATTAAACTGTCATTTTTGAAAACTAACTGTTATGTTTCCAAGATTCATTTTCTGAATGGAAATATGCTAAATTGAGCCTTTTTCTATAGGAATAGAAATTTCATTTTTCTGTTAATTCACCTAATCACTCAGTACAGTGTTGTTTTGGGGTTTTTTCCAGCTTTTTACAGTGAGCACTGACATTTCAGATCACCTGTAAGCTTTTTGTGGTTCAGTAGTTATTGTATTTTACAGGTCATGCACAGATAAACATATCCTCATACAATCCAAAGGAAGAAATAAAAGAAAGAATATTGTAAAGTTAGTTTTTCTGTTGGCTTTAAAGAACAGGTCTATAGTAGATAAAGCTTTCATCTTATCTTCAGTGATTTTTGACACAAAAATTTCTCCTCAAAACCCAAGAACATTTGCAATGTTGAAATATATTCTTAAAAAATGACATATAATTCACTCCTTTGCAGCTTTTGTTACTGGTGGCAAATTTGTCTTCTCAAATATATGAATTTCAGCAGAGAAACTACTGAAAAACTGTGAAGATATGAGAATAATTACAGAACCAGAAGTTTTCTGGCTTAAAATATATTTTAAGATATTCTTGGTTGCAAATTAAACTAGTGGTTCACAGGATTCCAATGCTTTAAGAGAAAAACACCAGGAGACAATACGTAAGGGGGAATCTTTTTTTATTACTAAATTGGAAAATATTTAGGGAAAATAGCTGGATACAAATCTGTAAATTTCAATTATGACCAGCCCTAAAACCAATATTGAAAAGTATTAAAAAGTAATTGAAAGTATTTCACTTTGAATTAGTTGAAAGTGTTTAAACATCTTCACAGAATCTTCGAATGGTTTGGGTCAGAAGGGACATTAAAAATCATCCAGTTCCAGCTGCCCTGTCATAGTCAGGAAACCTCCCACCAGACCAGGCTGCATTTTCACTTGAAATGTATCCAAGATTCCTGTCATAGTCCAACCTTTTGGATAAACACAAGTCAGGAAGCAAGACATGAATTTCTCATACGTTGGCATAGAAAAATTTTAAAAATAATGATGCATCATTTTTTGTATTTATTCATTTTCATTCAATATATGATGGAAATTTAAGAAAAAAAAAGTATTATCTTTTATTTATTAAATATTTTAAAATTAATATACTTTTTACTTCCTTGTCTTAATGAAACTTTCCATTATAAATAATTATAAATAATTCCATTATAAGTGGTCACTAAGAACAATATTTATCCTGAGAGCCCATAACACATTTACAGACACATAAAACTAATGCAGTCTAGTGCTGCTGGAGTCACTTTCTTTTCCCAAGAAGAAATCAGTGTTAATAATGTTAAGACATAGGAAAATTACCTGAACCGCTTTAAGAATGTGAGATGAATAAGCAGATATATGTGTATGTGCATACATTTATGAAAAATACTATAGAAAATGTAAAGATAACATGGCTAAAAGAGTCTATCAAGACAGGCCTTTTGGCTAGTGAAATGTTATCCCTTTCCCATCTGCAGGGCTGTGTGTGCTCCAAACATCAGCAAAAGACAGCAGACGCACAGGGAAAAGAAAGGTGCTGGAAAAGAGTTTTGCCTTGCTCTTTCCTCAGATGTGAAACATATGTATGATACCTCGGAAACTGTCTGCTCAACTGACTTCTCACAGGCTGCAGAAATGGTTAACAGACATCACAGAGACTGATTAATGAGACAAGGTGCAAATAAGGTTAAACAATGCCACAGCACTGTCTGAGCATGATGAACAGCCTGTTTGGTATGGTAAGTATGTAGTAAACAGTCATGCAACATCAAAACATGTACACTCAGCTTGTCTGTGTTTCCATAGAGCTTCTGTACTGTATTTTAAAGGAAATAAAACGTAAGAGGTTACCCTCTTGTGATCCTGCACTTACAAATACTTAGGAACTTCAAATATTGCACATCCTCCAAAAAAGTCTTCCTTTCTGACAGTGATCAATATTTTCTATTTTTTTGGTGTTTTCTCTGCCTGTTGTGCATCTTTTAGCAGGTATTTACTGGCAGAAACTCTAGAACATAAGGTATGTTATCAAAACCAATTTTTTGAGTCTCATCCTTCAGCTGCAAACTAATTTTTTATCAGTAATTTTTCCTAGATCTTTAGCATCATTGATCATGTTTTTTGAGACGGTGTAGGATAATTTCATCCTGAAAATATGAGACAAAATTTTATACTCCTAAGACTCCATGAGCACTATTTTCACGCTGTTTCTAGCTTTTAATTTTTCATTTTTTTCCTGAAATTTTTCAGTACAATGATGTCTTTAGTAAATATCTGAAGGAACCCAACAATATCTCTTACTCCATTATAATTTGCTAGTAATTTATTGTTTTTCAGCAGCAGATATTAGATATGTTCTTGTGTTGGATGCCTTTAGAATCTATTTTTTTAGACAACTATCTTTTTCCTTAATAATTTATAGTTTAGAGAATTAAGTGTCACAATTTAAGATTAACTTAATTCTGGCCATATAAATTGGAGAAGGATTTCACTTTTTTGTTAAAATAGGGATGGGCTAAAAAAAAAAAAAGGAGGGAAAGTGACAGGTCCATTAATGAAAGCAGCACCAGATCAGTGTCACTAAGGTCATCTTGTTTGCTCTAAAGAAAATGTTCTGTCTTGAGCTATACATCTGTGCATACCTACTCAATCAGTTTCTTTCAACTGCTGTTTGAAGGTTCTTTTGAAGGTTCTTGCCAGAAAAAATGCTAATGAAACTTAATTTTGTTCTCCTAGTGGCAATAATAAAGGTCAAGTTTGTAAAATGCAAAATGGTAGCTTTTGAATTTTTCAAAACAAATTGTCATTTAAAGGGAAAAATGCTGTGTACAAGAACAATATTGTTGCAAAAGAGATGAAACAGCAAACCCGAAAGTACAAAACTGTTTTCTTTAAATTTAGTATTCTAAAACAGCCATGAAGTTACAGCTGATTTCTGAACACAGAAGGAAAAAAAAAAGTGTGATTATTTTGTTAATCACTGAATGATTCAGGTTTGAAGGTACCTCTGCAGGTTCTTCAGACAGAACTTGACTCATCTGTGAAGCAAAATTGTACATAAGAAATAAACACAGACCACTCAATATTCTTAAATTAATATGTCTGTTAATTCAGGTTTTTGGAGAAGACGGTATTCTGACAAATCTTATACCTAATTTGCTATACCTATATTTCAAATAAATTCATACTGTAAAGAAATACCTTTTTGCATCATGAACTAACTAGCTGACAGGGAGCAGGTAAAAAGGCAGAAGACAGGAGCTGTAACTATTTCTACTAGCCAATAGTTGAAACTGCTTGCCTTTTCCCTTCAGAATTAGACCTCTGAGTCAAGGTACACCAACCACAACGTATGATCTGGTACTATTTGTGGTTGGAAATATGCCAAGGTCAACCCACCACATTTTAATTGAATGTTTTCTTGGAAAAATACATTTTGTTTTATTATTGTAGTAAAGAATATGTTATTCTCTTATTAAAATTACTTTATAGATTTTAAAGGCACATAGTCCGGCCTCTTACTTTTAAGGAGGCCAGACTATGGAAGATGCCTTTTGTATAAAATATGAAATTAACAGGATATTTGAAGTACTTTCTTCATGGATACATGCTTCTCTCTCTTATTAATATCCAATTAAAATTAATCAATTTTCAGAGAAAAAGGAATGTATAAACTTTAATTATAAAATCTTATAGCCACTTTGTTAGCCACTTTGGGTAAACCAAGGGATGAGGTGCTATTGTAGAGGATTTAGGGCTTTTATTTATTATTACGTTAGCTAGTGCTATTTGAGATAGCTATATGTTGAACCTCTGTATCTAGTGTTGGTATTAAGAACCCTTTTTATAATCTTTAAATTTACTTAGATACTAACTAAAGGAAGAAACAATTAAATAATGAAACCAGAATTGTATCCCTTGGTACATTCCCTTCCTCATTGCAAAATATTTGAGTACTTTGAGTAATTGAATTAGGCTATATGAATTCTCTTTTCTTTAATAAAGATGTTGGCAAAATTCTTGCTGCTGTCTTTTTAATTTTAGCAATTCCCTACAGAATAGCACACTCACTATGATAGGAATAGTAGATTCCTTTGAAAAACAGATAAGTAATTTCTCTTGTGCCATTACTTTACATTCAAATATGCAGGATGATATAAAGTACAAGAAAAATTCTTTACATGTATTTTGAACATGTCTGAAGAAACAAGATAGCTGCTATACATTTTAATTGGAGGAAAACAGTTTTTCTGGGAAGTAAAACAATTCCCAGGGCACAGGCCACCATTTTTGCCCTCAGATATCATCCTATAATGAAGAATTAGCTACCATAGGCCACTCAAACTTGTTTTCTACCCATTGCTGATACCCCATAAGTGGTTATTTAATGGATAATTAATTGAGCATGCTGTATTGAAACTTAATAATATATGAAATATTTAATAGAGCAACAGGTAAACTAAAAAACATCAGGTCAGAAAGGTCTTGTGAGGGTGAAAATGGGCCTGCAAATCCTACAAACACAGAGTGAAATCTATAAAGAAATGGTATAAAAAATAATGTAATTTTTTACCATACTTGTTTCCAAATGCTTTTAGGGATCACTTACCCTACCATATTTTCATATGCTACTCTGCTAGGTTGGCCTTCACTGGCTGCCAGATGACTCCAGTGGCTCTCCTACTCCCTTTCTGTAGTAGGACAAGAGAAGAAAATAAAATTTAAAAAGTCAGTAACTGAGATAAAGATATGGAGTACAAAGTAATGCTTTTACCATAAGGGAAAAATAGTCTAGACATCATGGAAATTAATTAAATTTACTGACAATTAGATTTGGAAGGTGAAGGCACCTTCTGCTAGACATTTTTTCTTCCCCAGGCTTTTCTTCACATTTTCATTTCTTACTCTCTGCCACTTCACCCTCCCATTTATTTCCTTGATGTCCTGTTGTAAGGCTCAGCAAACTTTTTATCTTTTAACATCTTTGGTCCTTTCTAAAGATATATTTCTCTACTAATTCTTCTATCTAGAAATAGGCAGTTTCAATGTATGGATAGGATGATTGAATGTAAAATACAGTGTTTTTATTCCTGGAATGAAAAAATACAATAGTTTCTCTTTAGTAAGAAAAAGTGAATAGTGATATTATTTCCTAAGAATAATGTTATGCTTCATCTTTTCCACTGATTGCTATTTTTATTCTTTTAAATTACACTTCTCCCAATCATGAAATATTAACATGTAACTGTTAATTAACTTGCAGAGGGTTACATAACCTAGATTTTGTTTATAGCAACCTACATACATTTACAAACAGACTAGAAAGTGAAAGAACTTAAACATATCAATATAATTCAGTTGTGAGATTATTTTTAAAATTATAAGTTGTTCTTAGAAAGTATAAATGGATGGTTAAAGTCTGTACCAGAATTCTGAGGATTCAGTCCTCTGTTTCTCATGTTTTCAAAGTTTATCTTTTCCTGTACTTTTATAACACATTAACATATTTAATTAAAATTTCACAAATAAAGGACTGTCTTTGATGCCTGACCAAATCCATTTTACTGGAAATTTATTCTGTTCTTAACAATATGTATGATTCAAACTATAAAAAACTCAAATTAACTAATAGCTTTGATACAGAGTCCCTTTTTTTGCACAGATCATATTTCATGCCTCAAAAGAGTAGCTAGCAAGCCAGTTAGCTAGTGCTTTGTGCTGTGCTTCAGCTGAGGAGGATAATCCACTAACAGGTTAGTACTGTCTTGGTTTAACTCCAGCTGGCAACTAAGCACCACAGCCACTTGCTCAACCCACTCTCAGAGGAATGGGGGAAGAGAACTGAGAATGCAAAAGTGAGAAATCCTAAGGTTTAAGACAAGGAATTTTTAATAATTAAAATATAATAACAACAACAATGATAGCAATAATGTCATAAAAGGAAAATAGCAAAGAGAAAAATGTAACCCAAGAAAGACTACATGAAAAGAGATCATAGCAAATTGAGGATTGGCCTCTTCTCCCAGGCAGCTAGTAATAGGAGAAGAGAAAATGGCCTCAAGCTACACCAGGGGAGGTTTAGGTTGGACATCAGAAAGAATTTCTTCATGGAAAGGGTTGTCAAATGTTAGAATGAATTGCCCAGGGAGGTGACTGAAGCTGCAGGCTGGGGAAAAGCTTTGAGTGGAGGCTCACCCCTCCTCATCGCCCGGTTAGCGTCCAGCTCCGCTTCAGTGGGGGGGGCACTTTCCTGGGTCATGTCACCCTGGTCAGCGCCTAAGGAGTCTGTCCCACGCTACGGTGGGGCACAGCTCCTTGTGGTGAACGAGGTCTGCGGCTACAATCAACAGAGAAATAGAGAGCGGACTCCAGCTGCAAGTGCAGTCAGTTTATTGAGTGCAGATCAAACCCACAACTGGAGACCCCCCCCCCAAGGGCACAGCAGCTTTTAAAGAGTGAGGTACATAGGGGAGGAGACAAGGATGGACATTTGGGGTAGACCAATGGTAGGACACTGAGGGAGGGGCCCCAGCCTCTGGACCAATCACCCGACGCTCCAGCTAGAAGTTTCTAGAGGGAAGGGAGGGAGCGCTAGGTGACAGACAGGGCATCGGGGAGGGTTTTTTTTGAGGGATACATATGTTGTTATAGGAATATGGGAGGAGTTGGGATTATAGAGAGTTGGAAGGAGGGTGGGTGGAGTGAATCAAGCTTGAACCGTTAGTAACAGAGAGGGGGGAAAACAGAACAACCTAACGCAACACAACAGGTGACAGAGTCACCATCCCTGGAGGTGCTCAAGAAATGTCTGGTTGTTGCACATAGTGACATGATTGGCACGGTGGTAATCAGTCAAAGGCTGGACTCAATGATCTTGGAGGTGCTTTCCAACCTGAATGATTCTATGATTCTGTTATTCCAAGAAAAGCAATGGAAATAAAAACAATTGTTCACCACCAACTGATCAATGCCTAGACAGTCTCCAAACCTCCCAATTTGTATGCTGACCATGATGACATGTGTTATTAAATATCCCTTGGTCAGGTGGGGTCAACTGTACTGACTGTGTCCTCTCTAAACATCTCATACACCCCCACCCTACTTGATGTAGGAGGAGATGAGAAGCAAAAAAGGTCTTGACTCTGTGCACTGCCCAGCAATAACAAATTCATCTCTGAATTACCAGCATTGTCTCCAGCACAATCCAGAACCTAGCCCAGTACTCTAACATGAGGAAACGAAATTCTATCTCTCACAAAATCAGTTCAAGTACTCATCAAAAATCTTTTCTATTGGTATGTGTACATGCTGACGGTGATCAGAAGACTTCATTATCTTGTTCCTGGATCACTTGAGTTTCTTTAATCCATTACTATAAAGGTTCTCATAAATTCTTTTCTGACTTTTCACTTTTGCAATCTATTTTTCTTGAGGTTATGACCAAAAGCATATAAAGTGCTTCTGCAAGAGCTCAACAGTGTTCAAGGGCAGAATTCCTGCTGTTCTTACCTGCTTGCAACCCTCCAGGTGGGTTAAGCAGCACCTGTGTTTCATAAATGCACTCTGGCCTGGCCTGCTCCCCTGCATGTGCCATGTGATGGCAGTCAAGACGACCAGCTCAATGACCTTCCCCAACAGCAAGGTCAGGCTGACAGGCTGTAGTTCCCTGGATTCTCCTTAGAACCCTTCTCTTAATGGATCTTATGTTGGGTATGATATCAAATGTAAAGAAAATTCTAAATGTGAAAAATAAACATGTTTGTGATGGGGAAATAGACACAGTGATGCAGTGGTATAGTTTTGAGCTCTTCGGGTGTTGTTTTTCTCTCCCTTTTTCCCATGCAAGCTCCCTTCTATTTTAATTTCATTACAGATAAACATTCTGATTGGTCCCTAGGGCCTCTGCTGATTTAGTAACACACAAAGCGTCTCAAGCGTTCCATGCATTTGATTGTTTTCGATCACAGTAAGTCACACACACATATGCTGGATTTTCCCCCAAAACAGTTTTCCCACAGCACCTTCAGTCACACACACAGATTAGCAAAGCCTCTAGGGTCAATATTCTCTTCTAATCTTGGTTAAGATGCCAGCTTTTTGGCACTATTTCCACAAATTTATATTTGCTAACTCCAGTCAACTGGTACCTCCCCAGGTAAGCCAGGACGCTGATAAGTCAGGCAGGAACATTCCTATCAGTGCTGGAAGTGACCAGCCTCAAACTCCCATCTTCAGGGGTTTTGCTTATTTGGAGAGAAAGGGTAGACACTCTCTACTTCTTCACCTACTTATGTATACAGAGCTGTCCTTGCATTCAGCAGTTAGAAAAATTATGTAGGGAATTGTCAAGGAAAAGGGATCCTCACTCTATCTCAATTTAATATCCACATCATATAGGAATCAGCACATGCTAAATTTCTACCTCTATTTCTTTTTTATCTTCAGTATGCTTCTTATTTTGTTGCGTGACCAGTAGCAGTATCGGAAGGGGAGACCAGCAGACATTTTCATAAACTAAGGTCATGTCAGAAGATAAAAAAGTACTAATATTTACAAACAATTACTTATAGTTGATCAATAAATTATAGAATAGCTGCTCATTCTTTTCAGTAAAATGGCTCCCCTTTTCTCTATATAAATTACTGTACCGTATTTTTTCTCAAAGTTTTGCATTATTCCAGATTAGCAAGAACACAGGGCACTTTCATTTACTGCTCTATATATCTTAACAGAATTCACAAATTATTTAAAAAAATGAAACTTGACTTGGTGTCTAGCTTGAAAAACATTAGTTTCCTTAATGTCTTTTCCTCCATTTTGGAAGATGCATATATATAGGTGTGCAACTCTTAAAATTCAACAGCAATTCATATTCTTTTTCACAGCATTTAATTACATCACCTTGAATAACAAGCTGCTCTACAATGTGTTTTTTCACATCATTCCTTGACTATTGCTCAGTAGAATTCTAAATGATCACAAGTTTTCAAAATGTCTAACAGTGAGAAAGGAGCTCTCATACTAAACGTGATAGATCAGGTCACTACATTCTTTTGTGTTATTACTAGAAGGTCAACATGTATGGCCATCTGTATCCCACAGACCAACCCACATGTTGTGTGTGAACAGGCCAAGAATAAAATTTGTGCATTTCATTAATCTGCAGCATTGTGGTTTTGATACTGAAATCACTTTCAAACCATTGGTTTGAAAAAGAGAATGCATAACAAGTTAGGTTTAAATAATCTTTATAGATAAGAAAGGGCTCAATGCAGGCAGGAATAGAGAAGCAACAGAGCATTACAGAAGGAGTCAGCAATCAGTTCAGACTTCTACAAGATGAAGTTTCTGTCAAAAGTGTGCAAATACGCACAGGCAGCACCAACATTTGTTATTGTTGATGTGTCTTCAGAGACACATCATTAAACTGTACCCAGAGAGCTCTACAGTTAAAGAAATTTCAAGGCCAAATTTGTAACCAAACACCAACACTTGCTGGTTGGTCAGCAAATGAAGTTCTGACCCTAGAAAATGGCAGCAGGTACTAACTTGGGCTGCCAGGGCAGTGCTTAGCCTGCGGCAGAACTTCCCTGGGCTGGAGCTGCTGCCAGCTTGCTCCAACAGCAATCTGTTGGCTGCAGAACCATTGTCTGGCCTGAGCTGAACCCCTGTGATGGTCACAGATCAACAAGGCCAGATAAACTTGGCAGTCACCATAGGACAGGCAGTCACCCATGATGTCCCCTGGAGCTGGGCAAAGTGGAACCAGAAGCAGGTCTGGGAGCCAGTAAGAAGGAAGCGAGGCATGGGGCACTAAAAAAAGCCAAAAACAGAGGAGGAACCATAAACTTAGTGCATTTCCTGACAAGAATCCTGGGAAGGTCCTGCCTCCTCCAGCTATTTGCTGTGCTTCTTTTTGTCCACAAGGTAGTTTTGGGACTGACAAAATGTTCAGTTTGAACAATTCTACAACTTTACCTGTGTCACTTGCAATAAGCTTGGTTTCCTCCACTGTTTCTGCCTTTTTCAAATAATTTCCTTACTGGAATCTTCTAGTTTGTATCTTGGGGATGGGATATAGAAAATTTCACTGAGATTATTTTTTAAATTACAACTTAGTTGCCTGAAGTTAGATTTTTGACATCTAAAAATCTGTTCTCCTAAGGAGAGAGAAGCTAACACTCTCCTAAGTGCTCTCCTATGGAAAAGCATTTTTTCCCCCAAAGTGGCAAGTATATAAGCCACAGGCCTGATGCACATGGAATGGAAGGCAGAAGCGAATATGTTTTCAACACAAACCTGGTAAGGTTTTGGATCTGAAGTTGATGTCATAAAAAAGGAATAGTATTTATATTTTAATTTGGAGATTCAGAATCTGGGGGATGGTGTGCATATCAAAGACCACATAGCTTCTCGAGTTACAAGACATGCAATTTAGCATTTGGGACTTGATCCACTTGCCTGACTGGAAACATTTATCCTGCTTGGAGATGAACCACGTATCCTGTTTAATCTCTGAAATTGTCTGAATTTCCCATATTTGAGTGCCATGATGCTGTTTCAAATATTTAGGGGAACTCAAAAAGCATGGAAATCTTCCTTTAGGCACCTGAATGGATCCCTGACTGAATCATCAACTGGGACAAATCTTGCTAAGTTTGATCTATTGCAATTTTGCAATTTACTCTTCACTTTTTACTTCAGGCAGATGGACAAGACATAGAATCATAGGAGTTGGAAAAGACCTCCAAGATCATCAAGTACAATCTTTGACTTAATACCACCATGCTCATTAGCATGATGAGTTAGTTTGGCCATTTCACCTTTGTTACTTAGCTCCTTTCCAACAGAGCTGGAGAACTTTTGGCTTTCAGGATCATCTGAGAGCCAGAGGTTCTCTTTTTCTAACAGAGTAAATCACAATATGATCATTATGTCTCCTCTTCCCATAACTGACAATGACATACCTATAATAACTCCAAGACATACCATAATAACTCCGAGACAAACCTAGCCACCTTATTCCCAATATCTACTCATGGCATAAATAAAATAGATGCTATCTGCCAAAGAAGTAACACAAAAATAGACAAGGAAAAGGGAAGAGAGCACATTCCTATTCCTATTTCTATAATCCATGAGGAAAGCAAGAAAGGGAGGCATTACCCTGCCTTATCTAATATAGTTATTTTGCTTCATTAATTTAATTCTGCCTTTTCTGTTCCTTTCAAAATTGTAGCCTGGAAAGAGGCTATCTCTGGTTTTGCCAGCTGAGATAATCTGTTTTCTACAGGCATTGGCAATACTTGGTGCTGCCAGCATTGAGAATTAACTTGTGTTTATACAGGAACCTAAGCACTACAGTACAACTCATGTAAAGAAGCATAGTGGAAGATATTAAACTTGCGATTATATGGAAATGTGTAAATCAGCATATCTGAATTTCACATTATACATAGGAAAAATGTGAACAGATTTTGTAGCAGAGGATATAGTGCTAAAATTTGGAGTTGCATTTTAATATTACTTTAATATTTTTTGTTTTACTTAATATTATTTAAAAATTGGGTAATGATAGGACTTTTTCAGAATAAGAGAGATACAACAATCAAGATATATTGTTGGTCTGGGATTTTATATCAGCATGTGTGTACATACACTGCAGTGATAAACAATTAGGAAAACCACAGTGTTTTCCATAACAATCCATTATATTCAATATTAGCTTTTCAGAATTATTAAACTGGTTGTCCTTAATGTATTGATATTCAGAAACCACTGCATGAAATGAGACTTTTCTTTGTATCCTTTTCATTTTTTTTTTTTTTTAAGAAAAACATAGTTCTCCAGAAAACTAGTAGAACATTGATTAGTTGCTCTGGAGACTGAAATCCTGTAATTATCTTCAGAGAGGTGAAAGAGCTTCTGTGCATTCCCTGCGATAGCAGGAGGCAGCATTGTAACAGCAGGACATCGTGCAGAGCCAGGAAGATAAATCACTGGAAAAGCTGGATGCCTACCTAAAGGCATGGCAACTGAAAGAGCAGGTTAAATATCATTAGTTCATTAGCAAGTGAAGTTTGGATATATGGAATGCATAAAAATACCTGTTGTTTCACAGGCTTCACTTTCTAAGTAGTTTTTTATTTTGCTAAACAAGTAAGAAAGAGAAAATGAATTAAGATATGCAAATAGTTCTACTAACACCTTGGTTTTAATGCACTATATTATTCTATATAATATTTAATGTGTATAGATAATATTAACCTGATTAACATGGTTATGTCAATGCACAAACTTATACTCTGCCCGGTAAGTACTAATTTTCTATAAAGAGGGCTTCCTTTTGTCTTCCATTGTTTTGTAAGAAAGAAAATAGAAAAACAAGGGAGTCAGAAAACATTTCAGGAGTTTTGATGGCAGTATTAAACTTGAAGAGATTTTATATTTAGAGATGAAATCTCATGTAGAACTCTTTCTAGTGCAGCTTACCCTTTTTATATAATATTTATTTCTCTTTACTGCCTTTCACTAAAGTAACTGCTGTTCTCTGAAGCCACTAATTATTTGTCTACCAGAATTCCCCTAAAACAAAGAACCTTATGTCATTTGTACTTAATTTTCAGAATAGTAACAAAATTGCAATTATAAATTTTCTTTGAATGCAACGACTAGGATTTAAAAACATCTCATGAAATATCTTCTTTGTGCTTTAATAGTGGTTTTATATAATCTAGCTAATGTTATTTTAATTCCATTTTCCTCTCTCTTACCTTGGGCTGCAGACATTCTTCAAGACTTAGATTGGATTTAGGCAAAGAGACATTTTCCTGCCCTCAGATTATATTTTCTCCCCCTAGATTATTTTATACATCTTTCAGAATAAGTGAGAGGTAGGTAAAACTGAGGCCAGTTATCTAAAGAACATGTACATCACATTTGGTAATTCTCTATAACATAATAAATTTAAAATGCAGGCAATTAAATCAAGAAAAAACTCCATACTATAATGTTCTGTTAATTTTAGCTGTGCACAGCCTATAGTTTTTCTACAAAAGACAGAGCAGTAAACTTGGGGTTATAAAGTGTCATCTACAAAAATGTAAATGCTACAGATAATTGTTTTATATTTAGTTCCACTGGTAACAGCTACCACTACTTCCTAAAAAGCTTAATATTTTCTGAAATGAAGTTTTTAATTGTTCATAAACGCTTTCTATTTTCATCATTGAAACAATATGACTGTTTCATACAGGGGCTTCATAAGACCTCCCAGAGCTATATAACTCACTGGCTATGCCTGATGTTCAAAAAGCCCATAAAAGTCACAGAGTGAAGAGTGAAAGAGTGAAACAATTCCAGAGATTACACAACGATGCAGCCAATTGTTCTTATCATACAGAATACTACATTGGATTATTTGTTGAGGTTTATTCAATTTAGTCAGAGTACTGATTATTTTAAAATTCATTTCAGAGCATAGAAAAAAGTAGAATTTAAACACACTTTTTACTTGAAGGACTTGGAATGTTGATCCCACTGTATGATCTTTTTGACTAAATTTCCCTTTATATCATAAAAATTAAATAGCCTTTAAATCAGATAAATTCAACTTCTCAAGAAACTAATGCTTCTCAAACTGCTGCTTGAGTAAAATGTTTGAAACACATACATCATCTTTCAGTCTTAAAAGAAAATTATTTGCTGAACAGAGAGGTGTTGAACTTCTCCAAGCAAGAAAGCCAAGTAAGGTTCACCAGAAGGATAAACAACACTCCCTGTAGACGTCAAATATGTGATTTAAGAATTAACCCTCTCAGATTTCCTGGAGGGTTTTCAGGCAGTGCACCAAATTCCTAGTATATTGTCAGGAGAATGGATGGTGGTAGCAGACACATCATTCAACATATATCCAGCAAAGGAGTGTCTGTCCTTAGAGCTGCTGTTCTTTGTGGTACTGCTGGTTGTGTTTGAGAGAAAATGGTGATGAATGTTTTGCCTGGTTCTAGAAATGCCCTGCAGAAGCTTCATATGTGGGTTTTCAACATACCTATTTTGGTTTTCACATCAATACCCACATATTTCCCAAAAAGTATTGATAGGGTCCTGCACTCATGAGTAATCCTTTACAATAATGTTTTGATTCAGCAAAGTCATCTAATTTTGCACAGGTTTGCAGACACCCGTCTGCATAAAAATCTATGAATAAACTGGAAAAAAAAAGTAGAAGAGTATAAAATTAAACAGTAGGCCCATTAATAGGTGATATCAAAGAGCATCATGAAATTATTGATTTTTTGTAAAACAGTCTCTAAGGTAAGCTAAGTGAAGAAGTAGGAGGAGGGAAATGTCTAAGCATGGGACAATAATGCAAAAATAAATACAAAGATGACTCCAGTAATTACTGATCAGCCTGCATGATAGCCAAAGCCAGTAGAAGCATTCCACTCATAAAATTGAATTGGATTAAATATTATTATTAATAGTAGCCATAACAGTAATAGTGCCTTGTATACACACAGTCATAAACAAGTGACCTTTTGAAATAATAGGGTAGTGGACACAATCTTAAATCATTATGTGCATATTGATTAAAGTATTTCACAGAATATTTTGGAAAATGTTCCCATAAAAAAAAAAAAAACAAATCTAAGTTACCTGTAAGCACTGGGAACTGCTGTGAAGATAATTTGTTACTCAAATTAGCTTCTCTGAGAACATGAGCTAGGAACAGAGCCAATTTATTTGAACATAAGAAATTCAAATAAATGGCAGCAATTAAGGATCATGTTGCACCTTTTACTGCCATTGTCTATCTGAGTAAGAAAAGGTGAATTGTTTAGGTAAAGACTGTGCATTGTATTTTGATAAGATCTGTGAAAAGTTTTGGAATTAGAATGTTAGCTTTTGTATTTTGTATACACACCTCATATTTTTTATATATATATTACAGAATCAAAGACTTTTCTTGTCTTTAATTTGAACTTTCTTCTCTCTCCCTTTTTACTTTCACTATTTTTTTCCCCTAAAATTTCCTCTTTTGGAAGTAACAGTCCCTGAGACATTGGAATTTCTGTGAAACTCTGAAAGTGTTTTTACAAAATCTTATTTCTAAAATGTACTTGTTTTATAAGTATATCTAAGTGTTTCATAGTTGTGTACATTATGATCATAATAAAACGTCTTTGTGTTTAGCAAAGTATACAACAGTGCAAGAAAAAAATGTTCTAAATGCACTTAACAGAAATACTTCTTAATGTGTAGAAAAAATAAATGTTGATGTCATGTTACTAATATTTAAAGAATGAAAACATGATCTTCAAGAGGAAGTTTGAGGCTGGAATTACTAAGGCAGTGGCAGAGCTGACCTGGTAGGACATGAGACCTTGCGCCTGTGCTTGGAGAGGGAAAGGGATTTCTTTTTTTTCTTTCTTTTTTTTCCTTTTTTTTCTTTTTCTTTTCCCTGAGGGAGGCCAGAGATGTAGAAGTAAGGAATCCTAGTGCTCATTATTTTGGTTCTATTGCTTTCACAGCATTAATCTTTTTTGGGTGTGGCAGTGGTGGTTTGAAGAAGTTTAATCTCTGTCTGTGGTTGTTTGCGCCCTGTCTCACTTTGGCAGTTAATAATTCCAGATTTTTCCCTGTCTATCCTCAAAAATCCTGCCCCTTTATCTAGAGAGTTCCCTGTCAGTTGTGATTTTTCCTTTTTGCCATTGGTCGGTGTCTTTCCTGCTCCAGATTATGTTTACAGTTGTCACCCTAGACCCCTCCTAGCTAGCCAGACAGTCCCCTCCTGGGATTCAACCCCTCTCCTCCATAAAAGAGGCCGTTTTACTCTTTTTTCCCCGCCCCCATCCCCTTGGGTATAAAACTCCACTGCAAGGGTGCCACGTGCTCTTTTCTACCTGGGTGGTCGCCGTCACCAGAAGTGTCCTGTTCCAAGCCAAAAAACAGGATACTCATCCCCATGAGGAGAAGAGCGCTTCTCGTCTTTTACTCTTGTCTATGAAAGTCTATGTGGGCTAGAGTCTGAGCTAGCCGGAGTTGGACTCATATAAGCCCAGAAACCCACGGATTACTGCAAGAGAGAGTCAGAGATCACTCGTGTGGCTGACACCAGCCCCGCGACCGACGGCCAGCGCTGCCGCTGCTTGTGCAGCTCCTGCCGCGGGGGGATCTCTGCCGTGCGGTTGTGTCACCGGCCTCACTTCAGCACTGCTCCCACCACGGGAAAGAACAATTCCTGTGCCACGCTGCTGGTTCCACGCAGCGCCACCCCGGCACTGCTCCTGCATGGGGAAGAAATAAAGCAGCTCAAAGAAGCAAGCAGAGAGTCCTTCCTTTTTCATTTACCTCGATCCTTCGGCGTTGGATCCACGTTCATGGGCCGCCTCTGGCGGTTTAGGGACCTTGGCCAGCGGCGGAACCACGATCCTGCCCGATGATGCCCGAGGCAGGGCGCGGCCCCTCCTGCCGCACGCTCCCATCACTTCCCGTGACTGGGACGCAACCTCATTTGGGCAAACAATGTCTTCTGTTCTTAATAGAAATGAAGTTTCCAGTTTTCCAAAATAGATTACATGAGATGCTACAAGTCAGATCGAAGTGATGTTCTCAGTTACATTTCACAGCAGCATAGAATCACGGAATATCCCGAGTTAGAAAGGGCCCATCATCAGGGTGACTGAATCCAACTCCCAGCTCTGCAGATCACCATCCCCGAGAGCCACACCATGTACCTGAGAGCTCTGTCAGGCTTGGTGCTGTGACCACTTCCCTGGGCAGCTGTTCCAGTGCCCAGCCACCCTCTGGGTGGGGAACCTTCTGACGTCCAACCTAAACTTCCCCTGACTCAGCTTCATTGCCCCAAGTCCTGTCTTTGGTCACAAGAGTGCAAACATTTGTGAAACTCCATGCTCGGTTTCAAAAGGGAAATTAAGAAGTGAAGGATTGCATTGCAAATGGAAGGTTTGGCTTTAGTGTTTTTCTCATCTAGGTTGGCAGATGTGGTGTTTTTCTTCCTGGAAATTCTGTTTTCAGTAATAAGTCCAACTTGAGTTTTTCAGGTATCTAACAAATTATCTAGGAAATTATTTATCTCTATGGGGTCTCTTTTCCTCATTCATTAGTCAACTATTTTCTCAAAATATGTGGGAAATTTATCTGCAGCATTGGCACTCTTCTAAGAGACTGAATTGGGTCTGAAATTTACAAAGATTAAAAAATCAGAGGTGAAAATTGAATGCAAAGTTCCTCAGGTAATACATACATACACACCATACATGCATAACTGTGGTTTCTGTAAGAATCCTGATTAAAGGTGATTTTTTGCTAATTAATGCATTCAGTATGCATATATAGTTTATTTTATTTAAATTTATAAATTAATAAATTTGGACAAGCAAAAGGGGAAAGCAATATATTCATCATGATGTTCACATCAAATATAAGACAAAAAATAGATTTATCTCAGCACAAAAGCTCTAGAAATCTCGTAATTGCTAAATAAACTCCCCTTATTTTTAAGTAACAGTAGCTTTCAAACACAAGTCAAATATAACCAGCACATCTGAATACATGTGAGTCTCCAGAGAGCCTAAAATTAACTTTGAGAGCTGAGCACACCTCGCAATCCTACTAGATGATATTATCAGGATTCCCTGTTCCTGTTCAGAAATTTGCCAGCAGCTCCCAGAAGACAGACTGTAAGGATGTGGCAAAGGCAGGAAATTTGCCAATTAACCAAGAAGCTGTAGTATGGCTGTTGACCTCTCTTAGATGGGAGGTTTCTGATTGCTCACAGGGCAAAGGGAATCACTGATGACTTGCAGTTTCTCATACCTGAGAATATACCAGGCTGCTATTGCTGTATTTTCTGCTACTCTCCTAGAGTGAATAGCTGTTGTAAAATAAAATTGTAAGGTTTTTAGTGTTGGAAGGCCTTAATCAGACCTTCACTTCTCAGGCTCTGGGGCTAGACTTGCCTTTTTCGCCAAAGAAAACTGAGGTTTCAAAGTATCACATAACATAGATGGAATGTATCTTAGAATCATCAACTTGTTGTTTTGTTTTGTATTTTTTGCCAATGACCACCATCAGGTATGATATACAATCAAAGAGGCCTTTTGAGAGCGTATTATCATTGCTCATTACAACCACTTTCTACAGCATGTTCTGACCAGATTTAATTTTACCCAGCATCCAAAAAGGTTAAATGGAAGAGTAAGTTTTAATTTTCCTATTTCACTTTCTATTGAATCCAAATTCCAGGAGCCAAGTCATTTTTGAAATGGCAATGGTTGAAGTATTGGCTAAATCTAAAGCAGTAGTCATTGGAAAAAAAATCAATAACATCCAGTATAATCGATAATTAGTTCATAAGATCTAAATTCATGCCAACATAAAGAAAAGGGAAATGTTGCATAATTTTTATTTCTCCACCCACATTAAGACTTTTTACATGAATTTATCAAATATTTATGCATTCTTTGATTTGTCCATTTTTTTATTATATCTTAATTTATAAACTTAATTTTTCAACTTTAGCTCTTATTTCTTAAAATAACTTTCAGAAGAATTTCTTCCAGACAGTAAGAAACAAATTAGGTTTTATGAACTGAATTTACTTTAAAATATAGTGGAGGTGAATAAAATAACCCAACAACCTTCAAGACCTTTTATATGATATTGCTGAATTATAATGAATTGTTTGTAGAGCCTAAGAGAGTTACAGACTGAATAGTGAAAAAGGTATAAAACCTGATTATATTTCTAATTAATTCAGGCTTCACCTTGAAGGATATTGTTTTACAACAAAAAATACTTCTTATAGTTAGAATACTCAAGACATCCTTAATTAAATTCAGACAAAAAAAGTTAATAGTTCATATAATATTTTTCCCTGCCATTTCCTTGAACTACAGCTCAACCTAACAGTCTGGTAGGATTTTAAAAGCAAAATAAATAAATACTAAATAATAAATATTTTTAAAAGCAAATAAACAGTAGGTGACAGAACAGTATGTAACCTTTTTTTTTTTAGGAAACATTTCAGAGAGTGTTCATGTTTGTTTTATTAAAAAACCCAAAATGTTTTTGATACTTATTGATACAAAATAAAAACAAAACAAAAGAACTGTAGGTAAAATAGGTGCACTTTTTTTAGTTACAAAAGAGGTTGTATGCAGAGTTATACAAAACTTGTCTCTCCTGTGTGCTTAAAATTCAAATCTTTAAACTGCATTTATACTTTTAAAAGTGAATTTCCTGAAACAAATGATGTTCCCTTTGGCATTGTAAAGACTTCATGGTTCTAAGCTCCTCTTTAAATAAGATCAACTGTAGATCAAAAGTGACCTTATACCAGTAGCACCAGAGTCATAGAAATGGTCTTGATATTAGGAAGGGAAAAGTGCTTTGAAAGGACAAGTAGACATACCACATGGCACAAAAGGGAGTAACTAATACTTAATGAAGGTTCATAGGTCTTTAAGGAGACCCAGAGAATCTCAAAACCCTAAATGTTCAAAGTTTCCTAGAATTCAGAATAAAAAGAACCAAATCATATTTTTCCTCCTGTATCAACAATGAATGAAGACAACTTAAAACAGTTTTAAAAACATTTCAAACTAGTATACTTCTGTTTGTAGCTAATCCATACAGACCCATATTTAGCACATCTGCATTAGTAGAGGCACTGCTTCATTTATTTATTTGTTTTAAGGTAGAAAAGCACTCAAAAAATATCTCTTTTGAAAATCAAATCAGAATTATTCTCCAAGATCATGAAATGTTATGCTGGCCTGAAAGAATTGATCTCAAATCATTGTAGCTGTGCAACTGAAATAACATGGAACCAGTTATGTTATGTAACTGACACCAAAGCAGATTGCCTGTAGAAAACACCAGTGTTATGTGAAGAATGTATTTAAAAGGAGAAATAAAAAAATACATCCTCAAAAGATATGTTGAACGACTGCAAAATGTGGTGCTGCTAACAATGAAAATATTAATGCATATTTAGTGTACAGATAAACAATTAAAATTGCATTCAGGATGCATGATAGAGTAGAATAAGGATTAGAGGAATGTGTGATACAACACATAAATGACTTACTGGGGTGTCTCAGCTGGTTATGTCAGCAGCTGCTGAGAGCCGTGATGCCGAGCTATCACACTGCGCTGACAGCCAAGCAAGCAGAGTGTCTCCAGGGTCAGATCCAGCTCCTGCCCAGGCATGGGAGTGTCTGACCTGGGGAGGCATGCAGGGAACAAACCCTGGGCCAGTGAGAGACTGGAATGACAAGGGTTAATGACTCAAGCAATCAGCCACTTGCAGAAGCAGCAGGTGCTCTGCTGAGGCCAGGTTTGCACACACACACACATCCAAACCAAGGGGAGGAGGAGAGTTTTTGAGTGTGTGGTGGCAAAACCTCTGATCTGTGTCAGAACAGGCCAGATGAAGACCTCCAGCACTGAGGATGGCCTCATCAAACATTTAATTAGCAAAAGACTGGGTTGTGAGCCAGGCAGGGCTGACAAGCAAATCCTGGAGGTGGGATAATGTTTTTAATGAGCTAATGTCCTTCTTCACACAAATGGCTCAGGTGTAAAATCTCCCCCCTACACCTCTCTGGGAAAGATGTCCAGGCATTCATATCCACACACAGGCCTGGAGGTATTCATCCCTTCAGGAGTGACATAACTCTCTCAGCTATGCTGTCTGGTGTGAGAAGCATCTCTCAAGCCTTACAAAGCGTCATAAACCATGAAAGACCCCTGAAGTACCCCCAGACTAATTTCTGGGGCCATCCACCAGAGGACTGTCCATGATCCAGTGCTACATCAAATATTGTAAAGTCCCTCTGCCCCAAGGGAGGCACCTGCTGCTCCCACCTGAACAGATTGAACATTACGTTGTAGGAGCTTCCCCACCCCACTGGATCAGGAATTAGACCAACATTTTGAACACCAGACATAGAAACTGTAACAACCAAGTCTCATTGCTGGATTCATGGGCGTTGATATCTTTCCCCTCTGCTATTTCTAACCTTTCTTTCTCTTTCTATGTTTTCCTTATATGTTTTCTTAAATGATATCTTTATACTTTATATTTTTTCATTTCTATATTCTGATAATCCAAAAGTGGCTACATACCTTCTTTCCTGTGCAACCAAATTGTTCTCAAATAAAGCTGCCATAGATCTATATAAACACCAGTCATTCAGTGTCATTTTACACTAATCTGCTCCAAGGGATCTATTCACAAGAACCTCAATTACTCTGCCTTTGGGGGTGGGTTATAACAGTCAGGCATGAGTAGCTCTTTGCTCAGCAGCTGCAGTTTTGGGTTTTGGTGTGGCCTTGCAGTACTGGAGTGAGAAGCAGAGTGAACAGCAACAGAAGACAGCAAAGAGTAACCAATGAAACTGATTTTGTTGACTATTAGCAGATTTCTCTGTCCCCTCTGTTATAAATAAGCTTGACTAGGCCAATATTCAAGAAGCAATCAATTTATTAATTAATATGGTAAAGTATGAGCAAAACAGCTCTGGGTACAGTGGAGGCAGTTTTCCCTCCAACTGCACACCGATATTTGGGCTTACAGGTATTTATAGGGGTACTCATAAGCTTTTTCAGCAGTTTCTATTCCAATTTTTTTACTCATCAGCAGTTTCTACTTCCAATTTTTACATCACAATTATATACACTATTGTGATTTAGTTTTTCTTCAGGATGCATCCCAAAAAGCAGGATCCCCAGATGGTGTTGGTAGTTTCTGATATGTTGGTCCAGTTTCCGCAAGAATAAAGACAAATCCCATCTGGTGAAGTCCAGCTCCCCAGATGTGGGTCCACCTTTTTAATTACAATGACTATAAATCTCATAACGGTGATGTCCAGCTTTCCTTGGTCAAAATTATAAATCCTTGAGATGATGTTCACCTTCCTTTCTCAAGCTGTTTTTCTCGGTTTTGTTAAGGTGTGAAATGAGCATATTTCCTTTATATATATTCCAAAGCTATAGTTTCAAGGATACAAGCAATATTCTAAAATTATACTTCAAAAGGTTATTATTGCAGCACTCTTTAAGGCCTGACAACAAGCAAAGAGCAACATCCTTAACACTTTAATTCAAATGCTCCTAAACCTACCAAGGTTAATTGCAAACACAGGCTAGGTTCAGAGGCCTTCTTCCATGCTTTATTTTCCTCAGTTATTATTAGAATTCGCAGCTGTCCCATGGTCAGTGTCCACACCTATCACAATCACAAAGGCACGAAACACAGTATTTCACACTTCTTTTGATTTCTTTGGTAAATATAAGCCGATGGGATCATTCTCACCTTTAACTCCACTTTTGAACATTAAGAAATCTTATCAGGTGTGTTAAGTAGGTTCTGCTTAATGCTTATGGAAACCGTCTGTACTTTGTCCTGCTTGGCAATTGTTTCAGACCTGGCCCCAAAGCTGCAGATCACATCGTACTTGCCACACATTCTTGTGTTTTGCAGGTCCTAGCTGAACTTTGCTTGAAACTGAGTAAGGTTCACCTCCCCAGATGACCCCCAGAAACCCCCAAAGAGGAGCACACAGGTGCAATAACAAGTATTGAGTAAGGTTACATGACTAGGTATGTGGTAACTTGGTATCAGGTGGGTTTATGTAAATTTTAGTGTAGAAATTATTTTGCTTTTTACTCTCTTACGTGCTTGATTTGTGGAAAATTTCCACTTTGCGCCCTGAACAGAATAAACAATGTCTCCTTTTTAAACCTGACTCTATTCCTAGTTTAAAGAATTCCTAAAATTTGGCAACAATTTGATTAAGGATGTGCAAAGAAAGTAGAATCTAATTTGCAAGTCCTTAACTTTAAAATATTCTTAGATATTTAAACAAGGAGATGATACAAAATTCCTTGTTGATTTTCCCCAGCTCTTCAATAGCAATAATAATTTTTTATTATAGATAAATTCTACTTTAGGAATTTTTTACATTACTGGAAATAATGATGTATCTGCTAGCTATATTACTATTGTGCAGAGGAACTCAATACCAGGGCAAGCATATGCCATTATCTCTATCTATAACTGTAAAACTAGACTCTCATTTGTCAGTTAATATGAAACCAAAACACCGTCATACATCAGTAACATATTTATCATACTTATGGTAAGAAAAATGATAGAATGTAAAAGCTTTATCATTCCATTATTGATTTAAATTAGCCTGAAACAGTGCTTTAGAGTCCATTATTCTTCCACTGCCTAGTCTCAGACTACTCTACATCATCAGTACATCAGCTGATAGTGTTCAATGGCAGTAAAAAAAAAAAAATCAAGATTTCAGTGGCTGTGACTGATCTAACTTCTCATGTGTACTGCCTTGCTAACTGAGGTCTATTAAAAAGAACAGCTTGCAAAATTGCAGCAGCTGCATCTACACAACCAGTCTTCTGACTTGTGAAATAAAACCATAATTTTAAATTCACCTACCTCTAACTCCCCTCAGACACAACTTTACATTAAAGTTAAAATTTATGGAAGTTTTTTTCTTTCAAATTAAAATGCAAAAAGTACTCATATTACCACAGAAAGTACATGATTGACTCTCCCTCAATTTTCCCAAGTGAAGTAACTTTCCAAGCGAGGTCCTCAGATGGCTAAAAATATATATTATTACACTTGAAGAGTTAATCCAATTTCTTTTAGCCTAATCTAGAATAACATTTCAGCTTTTTCATAAAGTATAACACCACTTCAATGCATCTCAGGTGAAGCAAGTGAATTTGCCAGTTCTATTTTAAACACACCATCTGCGACATTTCTGTTGTAAATGTTGGCAGTATTCTGACACCACATTAATAAAATGAATGAGACCTGACATTGAAAAAATCCCAGGTTTCTGTTCCAGCTAATATATAGATATATGAATAAATATATATGTAAATTGACTCTTATTCAGAATATTTTTTCTTTGGAAAATGTCAATGCTGCTATTAATAGCAATGGTGTAGACTGTACTAGTATTCTAATACCTCTTTAAGCTCTTTTGGTCTTGTCAGCAATTAAAGGAAGAGATCTTGCTGAATAATGATTCTTGGCATGGTAGAGTAAACCATCTATGTTGCTTTCCTGACTCATGCAGCAAAAATTTAACATGGTCAGGTTTTTGTGACAATAAACTGATGGTGCTTGGATGCCTGAAAAGTTGAAAGAAAAGCAAATTTTTGGAGATGAAGGAGTCTGCATAAAAATGTGTGTATGAATGTAACATGGGCAAGTAAGATAACTTCTTAAATATTTTTTTTTCATCTGATCCCCTACATTACCTATAAAATATTTGTAATTCAGATAGCTAATAAAATTAAATGGTTTTACAGCTCTTCATGTCACTTTACTAATATCAATAAATGCCAAGCCATCACTTCATTGACAATTCGGATAGAAATTTGCAATTTTGCAAATTCTCACAACATCTTTTTGCATATTAATTCACCTTACAAGCTCACTTTTTTTCTGAATTAAGATATTTCTTTTCTTTCTGAGTAAAGGCAATGTGAGAAAGGACATTCCCAGAATTCCTGAATGTCAGGCTATTTAAGAGAACAATATAGTGCTATGTACTTTTTTTTTTTTGGTGGGGGAACACTTAGCTGTATAACCAAATAGTACAATATATGATTTTCAGAAGCTCTGTCAGAAGAATATCTGGTCCATTCTTGAAAAACTCCTTCCCCTGTTTATAGATGCCTCTTACATTTCTGCGCTCTTTAAAGCAGAAGTGGGCTCTGGGACAAAGTTTGTGTGTACAACAGCAAAGGTGGAGAAACATTTTAATAATCCACAGACAAAAATATTTATTCAGGTCATAGAATTATAGAATCATTTAGGCTGGAAAAGATCTCCAAGATCATTAAGTCCAACTGTTAACCACAAACAAGTTCAACACCAACTGATGTTGGTGTTGACACCTAAGCACTGTCTCTGCATGTCTTTCAAATACCTCCAGCAATGGTGACTCTTCTACTTCCCTGGGCAGCCTGTTCCAGTGCTCTGAAAGCCTTTTGGTGAAGAATTTTTTCCTAATATCCAACCTAGACCTCTTCTGGCACAACTTGAGGATGTTTCCTCTGGTCCTGTTGCTTGTTACTAGGAAGAAGAGACCAGTTGCCCCGCCTCCAGAACCTCAATTCAGGTAGTTGTAGAGAGTGATTCAGTCTTCATTCAGCCTCCTCTTCTCCAGACTAAGCACCAGCAGGTCCCTCAGCCACTCCTCTTGTCTTGTTCTTGGTCTTGTCCTCCTACATGCAGCTCTCTGTCCATCCTTCTGCTGGTGCTTGCACTCATAGGCACGTGAATTCACCTGCAAAGCAAAAGGAACAGGGTGAAAGAATCAGGCGGTGGGGTTGCTGCAGGAGAGTTTTCAGACCAATTTGTGCTGGCAACCTTTGAGTCAATTGTCCTTCATCTGTTCCCCAGACCATGGAGAGAGCACTTTTTTCTCTTTCCACTGGCATGCTCATATAGATTCTCAGTCAAACATTATTTCTAGCTTTTTTTTGTGCATTCCTATCTTCTAATATAAATATGGAATAGAATTTCTATTGTTCTATTTTTTAAATCTGATAAATAAAACATATATCCTAGGATTCTGTCTATTCTTATCAGGTCCTCAATAATTTCCTATCATCTGTAACTGCCCACTGGCACACTGGCTGGTAGCCCTGCTAAGTGTGTTTGCTTCATACTGTGTCAGTGCAGTGGTGCAATTATTGCTTTATATTTTCAATGAGAACACAATTTACCTCCTTATACTTTTATTGGAGTTTGTTCCAGCTCCATACCTAGATGTAATACTAACAAAACAAAACAGAACAAACAAACAATAAAGACACAAACTTCTTGATATTGTCTGTCCCAACTTTGACGTTTAACTGATTAAATTTATTGACTTTTAAAGGATGTCTGTGCTAGGCCGCTCTATTCTTCATGAATTGTAGATTTTAACAGGCTTCTTTTTATATTAACCTAAAAATACAGGGAAAACATAATTTATCTAATAACTCTTTGGTGCTTAATGTAAGGGACAAGGTTTTGGTAATGGTGGGAGCTGCAGGGATGGCCTTTGTGAGCAGAAGCCAGGGACTTCTCTGTGATGGACAGTCAGTTCCAGATGGCTCCAAAATGGACTCACTGCAGGACACAGCTGAGCTTGGCAGAGCAGTCTGTGGTGATCTGGGAGAATTTATGTAAGACATGACAAAAAACACTGCCCAGCAGGGAAGAGGACAAAGTGAAACAAAGAATCCTGCTAACACTGAGGTTAGAGAAACAGGAGGAGGTGTTCCAGGTGCTCAAGCAGAGAAAACAGTGGAGCAGATATCCACAATACAGACCATGGAGAATCCCACACTGGATCAGGTAGGTAAGTCCTAGAGGAAGCTGCAGCCTGGCAGTCCCCTCAGTGGAGTAGAAAAGGACTACAGCCCATGAAGAGGGTCCATGATGCAGCAGAGGAAAAAGTCTGAGGAGGAAATAGCTGAAAGGAACTATTACAGACTGGCTGTAGCTCCCACTCCCTCTGTGTTCCTTGGGGAGAAGGGAGACCATATCATTGTGCCTTCATTTCTCAGTGTCTAACTTTCTTTTTAATTAGTAACAAACTAAATTTTCCCCATGTCAAACCTGTTTTGCCCATGATAGGCATGAGTTTTCCAACCAACTTCCAGGGAACTCTAACTGAGAAGTGGGTTAGAGTAGCTGAGTGCACATCTGGCAATCAGCCAAGGTCAATCAACCACAGTTATAAAATATATTGAACAGATAAATCCCAAAAAACCTATAGAGCACTTAAAATCCAAATGTCAACACTTGGTTTTGAAACTACATCTTAAAATGTTAGTCAGCTTTAAAGTCATAGAGTGGCAAAACATTTTTCTGCTTTATTATTCTTAAAGGGTTTCTAGAGAAACTCACAGAAAATGTGGTGCTGTTGGATCCAGTCTTTTGGATCAAAGAATCTTTTAATCTGAACAGTAGTAACGCCACTGATTCTTTATTATCTAATGCTTTCTTGGTGAATCCTCAAGTATTGGCAGCAGTTGGGGCTTGGATATGGCAGGTGGAAGGGAATTACAGGACATGCTTACCCAGATGAGCAGCCTCCTGTGGGCTGTAGTGTGGGCACCTGCTCTGATCGTAGTGTAAACTGAAACAACCTTCCACCCCTCCAGATCTTTTTCAGTTAGTTCATTTTTCTGGTACATTTTAGAGATGGGTTCAGGGCCAGAGGTGCTCTCAAATCTTTGCTACTCCTGTCTGAAATAAAAGATCTGTGAACTCTTTGTCTAAAACCCTCCTAAGGAGTAGTCCATTGAAATAATCAGAGTAAGGGGGTGCTGGGTATATCAGTAAAATAATGATAGGAGAGTGGCAGAGCTGCCTTTTCTTTATCAACAGCAACCTCTCTTCAGTCCTTGGTCTTTGGTGCAGATGCTAATTTCCAGGATGTCTCACATGACAAGACACTACTCCCAAAGCAGCAAGCACCTTGAATACCTAGATAATAGCATCACAGCTAAAGGTGAAATGAGGCAAGTCAAAGAGACAGCTGCAGCACACTCCCTGGGAAAAAAATAAAAAACGTCCCTGCTGCAATCACTTTACACATGCCTTTAGGCACAAATTACATTTATGGGAAATTTTAACTCTTTAGAAATTTTTGTAATAAGAATTACATGTACAGCATTTTTGAACAAATAAAATACTCTTTGTAATGAAAATAGCATTTCTGTAAATTTATGCTGTTTCCTTGTTAAATCCTGTGGATTTTTCCATAAAGTTATCTGGTGTAAAAGCAGAAGTTCTATGCTATGGTAATAAATGGAAAAAGAATGTTATCTTCAGCAGCTACTAGCCATAGATATATATTTCAAGTGTTTCTCTGATGTTGCAACAGCAGTAGCAGATCTGGTAGTCCCAGTAGATTGTATCTCTTACAGAAAAAGTAAACTTTAAGTTCTGCAGAGAAAGTGAGTACCTGCATAGAATATCAGCAGCATTGTGATGGCTTACTACACTGTTTGAAAAAGCTTCAGTTTTCCCACTTCATCAAGCTGCTTCCAACAATTGATCTGCATCACTTTCACCTTCTCTGAACTGATTTTTTTTCAATCTATATTCTGTCAAGGGTTGCAGTGATGGGAAAAATTGCTGAATGCATCTTGTATTGGTTCTAGAAGATGGATCATTATGAAATAGTTTAAAATGGAAAGTGTAAACAAGAGGTCTACACTGTCTGTGGGAAAAAAACCACAGCTTTTTATCTACATCAGTCACAGAGGAAATTATTATGGAAGTAAGAAAAATAAAAAGTAGTTTTTGTTTTGAAAGATTTCGAACATATTTTAGAGGGGATGGAATGCTACACAGCAATGCGGAATCCAGATATTCTGTCTATTGCCACTCTCTAGAAGAGATGCCAAAAAAAATTTAAAAAAATCTTTTTTGAGTTATTTTATGTCCTTTCAAACTAAATTCGTAAGAAGCTTGTGAAATAAACTTGACTTTTGTCTCTGTTAATGGAGGTATACATCATGTCTATTTTTTTTGTTCAAATTCAGCACTCCTGTCTTCATATTCTCTTATTTAAGATGAAAAATAGAGATGATTTTAAAAACTGCATTCTTTCCTCAGAAGACTTTATTTCCTGAGACTTTTTCTTCCTTTGACAAAATATAATATTGTTTTTTCTGATTAAGTGTTTTATTATTTTTCTGACTGTTAAAAGTTGTTTTGTACTGTGCCTTCATGATACAAATGTAAGCATTCACACAACCACTTCTGCTGTGGTCTACAACTCCCATTAAGTGGATTTGGTGACCTCAAAGGACAACTTCAGTCCCAGGGTTTTTAATTTTTTTTCCTTTCAGTTCTGAAAAACAAAACCAGAAAAAAAACCTGAGCTAATGTAACTGACCGTACATTTTGTTGAAAGTGGCAGCTGACACACTGAGGTCAAGGAAGGAATTGGAAATGTCAACTGACTGGTTTGAGGAACCAGCAGAGGAGGGATGGAATTGGGAATGTCTCCGCACGGTGACAATGACAGAGCTGCGACTGAGCCGCAGTTACACTGCAGGGCATTAGGATTGCAGGAAGAGAGTCAGAATCAGTGACAAGTTGAAAGGGTGTCACATTATCAGTCTGTCTGTGTTACAGTATTGATCCATGCCTGCAATACCTCACACATCCAGGGTACTTGCAAACAGCTGAGTTAGTTGCTCTTATCATGGATGCAGAGATTCCCTGTACAAATGCAGGACAGTCTTGTTATGCTAAGAAATAGAGCTGAAAAATAACCTTCTGAGTCGGAATAAGTTATTGTTTCATCAGCATTCAGTACCACAGCAGTAGTTCAGGGTAGATGAAAACCAAACAGAGGAACAAAGAGGTTCAGAAGAGTAGATAAAAGAGAGCAATGAAAGGAAAAACATTGCACTTAATGTGCTCAGGGAAAGCTAGAGGACAGAGGCAGAGCCGGAGGCTCTGTACTCATGGGATCTTCCTTCCAGCACCATATGTGTTACAGGTGAGCAGACAATGTGGAGATCAATTTTTTTATTGATAGTGGATAAACACAGGGATCTTATTTCTGTCTCTGATATCTGGAGTACTATAATCATGCTATAACCTGTGCAACAGAGCTTTCTTGAATGTTTATATTTCTTCTCTGTTTAAGGTATATTTGGAAATGTGAACTTATAGCTAGAACTCCCTTTATTTGGACATAAGCATGTCACTGACAAAGAAATTACAGTACAGTAAAATTTGTGTTTAAATGTGATGGCTGTCACTCACAAATCTGACTAGTGAAAGGACCTCCCTCAACCCTCATCTTTTTGGCAGAAGCACACAAAGGAAAGGCAAATGGTCCATGAAGGAATGTTGATTTGTGGAAAAGATTTGTATGTCATATTTTATGGGAAGGGAAAGATCTCTTTTACAGGTCTTTTAAAAAATATTCTAATTGAATTGCATAATTAAACAATTTGGGCTTCTATACAGAATGAAGATGAGAAAAACCACTTGCCCTTCACAGTGAAAAAACTTTCTATATTAGACTTTATAATGTCTGACAGCTGTTTCTCTGTGTCTGAACTGACTTATGTGAACACAGCAGTTTGCTATACATAGTCTGCAATATATGTCTTACCCTATTGTGTTTAATAGGCAGTTAGGGTGTCTGTGGATATGCTAGTAAAACCTGGAGATGCCAAGTCTTTAAAAGGATCTTAAGCATCAATGAATGACTAGCAAAACTACCTCCCTGAGAGAATTTGAATACTGATCTTTTCCATGGTTTAGCCTTAAGAACAACAAAAAGTAGGTGTGTTCCAGTCTAAAAGGAGAGGAAATATGTCTGGAAACAACAAAAGGCAGCACGAAAGCAAGTTCATGGCACAGAAAATGTGCCTTGGACTGCAGGTTTTTGATTGCAATATCTTGGCATTGCACAGTCTCAGTAGCATAAATAGCATAATAATCATACATATTTGTGATTAACAGCCTGAAAAGAACTGAGCTCAGAGCCTAGGCTCTCCCAAAGAAAATATTCAGCCCAGTTATCTAAAATGGCTCATCTGTCTCTCTATCTATCTGGTTTGAAGCACCATCTATAGGACTACATTTTATATAATAATAATAGTATTAGTAATAATAATAGACATAGAAATGACACAATTTCTTGCATAAATATTCATATTTATAAAGCATAAAAAGCTAAACAGTGATCCATATACTCCCAAAAGATAATGCTAGGAGTTCTGAGGCAGACAATTATAGAATAACTTGTGGACAAGAGGAAAAAAAGAAAAAAGTTTTCATCTAGATATGAAAATGGGTGGATTTTGTCCCTCTGAGAAAAGCTACCCCTGCTCATTTCAGGAAAATTGGAATAGATGACTTTTAAAGGTCTGTTCCAAATCAAACGACTATGTGATTCTGTGATTTTATAGATTATTCTATATCTTGCATTGTCTATAGCACAAAAGAAGTGCTATTTTGCCTATAGATAGAACATCTCACAGATCACCACATATATGTCAGAAATGTTGATAACTACTTCTCTCTTTCTTGTTTAATTTTAATTGCTATTTTATGTTCTACAAGTTAACCAAAACTGAGACTAATAAATTTATCATTTTGAACACCAAGAGCTTCCTAAGTAGCTAATCTAGATCGGTGCAAATGTTTCAAGCAAAAAATAAATTGCCTTTAATGACAGATCTAAGCTCCTACAAGCTTAATTGTTAAGTAAAAGTGTCATATGTCATACATTATACAACATCTAGCAACATTAACATCTAGCTAAAATAAGTACAGGTAGGAAGTGGTAGACCTTAATGAGGCAAAAATGTCCTCTAAAATAATGCATAAGTATCATTTTAATTCTACCTAGAGACCATAATACAATAACAGGAAAGAAAAAGGAGAGCTTGAAAAGGAAAGCAACCAGCAGCTCTCAGACTTTGGTTTGCTATTACGTTTATCTCTTCTCAAGAAGACAGGAGAGAGTTCTAAATTACTTTTTCCTTCCCGCTAAAATCTCAGGCATTGATTTTTGTCTCTTGAGTCTTTAAGGTCTTAATGATTTCTGACAGTTTTGACATCAAAACTTTCACAAAACTTAGATCTCTATGTTCCTTTGGAGAAAATCTGAAATGTCTGAAAATGCTGGGTAGGTTTTAAGGACAAAATATTGAAATTTTAAGAAATGTAAAATATGTTTCTTTGTTGTAACTTGAGTCTTACATGCACTGATTAATGTTTCAGTCCTCTGACTATATCACAATGTAAATTCACAAATGAGTATGGCATAACCTGAATTTAACTTCACCCACCTGTGTTTATGTGTCTGTGCAGATGTCTATGTATAAACACCCCAATACAGGTAAATCTGACTTTAATCCCACATAATGGGAAGGTCAGGCTGTATTCACTGAGCCTGAGGGAATATGGCACAATATGGTTTATGCCCATGTAGGTAAATTCTCCTCCCCTTCAACTCAGAGTGCCTGGCAAATATTTTCTTCTTGGCTGGTCCCTTGGATCAGTGTTACATAAAAAGAGGTTTCTGCAACTTGGAATCTATTTATCTGTCAGTGTTCCAGGACAGCTGACTGACAAAGAGATTCCAATAGATTCCCTTGTGCCCAACTGCAGGGAGATGGAATGTAAGAAAATAAAGATAGTGCAGAAGGTAATCTCACCCCTGAGGAGTTGCAGCTGTGTCCAGTGAGGATGAGTGCTATAAAAGAGTGGGTTAGGCAGCTGAGAGGTTATATGGAGTTTTTTGGCTGTGCTGCAAAGAAGAAGGAGTCAGTGCTGTGAGGAGCTGCACATGAGAAATCACTGAGAGGGTATGGGAGCTTTGCAATAAGATAGCAACACCCAACCAGTCTGTCACTGTCCCATTACAGGGACCCTTCACTGAGCACTCCTGGCTCAGAGGGTGACACAGGCAGGGACACCCACCAACAACATAAAGGAATGTGGGTCTTCCTGCTTCGAGTGTGCTACCTGCTGCCAGTGACTGCTTGTGCCTGTGAAAGATTCAACACTAACAATTTGCACAGTAACATTCTTTATTAGTATAAAATTGCAACAGATTAAGGTTCAAGAATTGCCAGTGATAGTATCTGACTGCAAAAATGTATTCAAAGCAATATCTCTATTCCCCAATAAAAGTATTCAGTGTGCATAGAGTATGGTTCTTGCCCAAAAAATGTCCCTTTGGGGGAGAAAAGGGGTCCAGCCCCTTGACTGGTCCCAGCACTTACAATGGAGCAGTTTGCATCAATATATGACAAAAGCAAAATAAGGGAACAGCTTGTCTTTTATATGGTAGCTTTTTGAACACAATAACGCCGTGGGAGTTATTTCTGTGGGATGATATTAAATTCATGCTTAAATGATATCTCCAAATATCACAAGTTTTGCTTCCTACTTCCAAAGAATGGGATGGCTGAAGAATATGACAGTCTTTCAGTTTGCTTGACATTTTCTGTCTCCATATGGACACCTTGTTCTGTGTCCCTACGTCTTACAAATACTTGCTAACATCAGGCAAAATCAGTTTCATTTCCATAATTTGCAGTCAGTATATTTTTATGAACACACTCTTCTGCCTATTTCCTGAAGTGTTGGGCTGCATCTTTAACCTATGGTGGTCATCCAGGTCCTTTCACTTGGTGCCAATGCAGGCCATTCTCTGTTTAAGGTCATTCTCCCACCTCAACATTCTGCCTGCACCTGATGAAGAACTTTCAGCAAAGCTCTTCAGTGTTGTTTTTTTACTTAGTGGTCTTCTGTCAGGTTGTTTGCTTTGGACAAGGTATGGATTTCTGTTCAATACTAGAAATCGAAAGAAATTCAAATATGATGCTGAAGCAGAAATGCTAGCAGATGCTGTACTTAAGTTTTTCTTATCAAGAGTGCATTGTGTTTATTCAGATATTTCTGAAGCGGGAAAATTAAGAGTGGTTTTTGCAGATTCAAGAGTATTCACCAGAACAGCCAAACCATCCAAACAAAGGGTCGCACAAAGACTATGATCTAATTTATCCCATTAATATTTTTCTTCCTTATTTTACCTCATTATATCAAATAAAAAATCTTCACTGAATTAAAGAAATTAGAAAAATCAATCAAAAATATTAACAGATGTTGTAACTATAACTAGTGTTTTTGTCCAGGGCAAACTAATGCAATTCCCACCACCCTCTTGAAAATCTTTTCTTGTACAGTAAGCAATTCTTACTGATTTCCTTTGAAGTTGCTATTAAACTTAGCTGTGAATTACTTGCATTTTTTCTAGTTATTTCTTCTTTTACTTTTCTCTCCTGAAAGAACGAAATTTTATCTGTATTTTCTCAAAGAATAGAGATATTAATAAGAAAAAATAGGAAGGAGTAGTTGTGCTTTTTCATCTTAGAGAGTATTGTTTTCATAAGTTCATCACCCTAATCATTTTTCCCAGTGCATTTTTTCATTAAATATCAATATGCTTTCAGATTACAGAAAAAGTTACTTAATAAAATGGAAAAAATATATGAAAAAAATGATAACCAGAGAGTGACAAAGGAGCAAAATTAGCCAACCCAAAATGCTGAGAAGTGTCAACAATTTAGAGGTTATAGTTTGAATCCCTTTTTTCATTAAGAAACGAAGTTTTGATAGAATCTGTAGGAGACAGGTGTCCCTATTGACTTCAGGTGTAGCCTTCACATTTTCTTTAGATGCACTAAGTTTCAGGTAATGATAAGATAAAATATTTATCTATATATATAAATGCATCATAAGGACATTTTGCTTATTACAGGAATTGCTCTTATTTTGAGTGTGACCCAGGGCAGGGTGACCCTAAATTGACACACTGTAATTTTTCCCTTTTGACTGCAAATAGAATATTATTTGTTTCCTGGATTGAGAATCTGTTGAATTTATATGAAGTACAAATACATAAACTGCATATATTACCAGCAAAGCTCCTCTTAAATGTCGTTCTTTTTTCATCTTGAATGCCTCTTTATTTTTCCTCTTTGCATAACAGAAACTTATAAAATTGAGGAAAAAGTAAGACAAGAAATTTAAGAAAAAAATAAATTGTTTCTTATAATACTAAAAAATCCCAAACCTCCAGTGCTATCTGGGCTTTATAAATATGATAATATTTTAATACTGGCATTAGCCTATGTAGTGTCAGTTCTTATGTAGTTCTCAGTCTAAGTTAAATAATTTTCAAAATGCTAATTTTGAGCTGAAGGACAAGCAAGCAACAAAATTCACTCTGCTATTCTTACCAGACTTCACAGCTATCAAATAAAATGTAATTTGATATTCCAAGAAGCAGATCTTCAAAATGGTGTATAGGGAGCTACACAAACAAATCTCTTTAATGTAAACGTGACTTGAGCTCATAACCTCCCAAGAGGGATTTATAAAAGGTACCTCTCATCATCTCTAAATGTATTTAAGTCAAAAGGCAGTCCTGGAAGAATAGAAATACTTTTTTGTTATGTTAATTAAAACCAGTAGCTCTAGCAGGTTTTTTTGGGCCACAAATATACCAAAATGAGAAAAACATAGAAAGGAGGGAAGGAAGCAGCTATTTTGTGAGGAAAAGTGTTTTATAACTCCCCAATAAAGTAATGACCTGCATAAACCCAGTCATGAAAATATATTTTATTATGATAACACAAGCTTGGGCTGTACTTTGTGTATGAAAAAATTAAAATATTTAAATGCTGGATTGTCTTTTTTGTATAAATGTTACTTCAAATACAGATGTGACATGTTTAGAGCAGGTTAGTCTGATTATATTCTGCACATTCCAGGATGGAGAAGACCATCTTAGATTACTCATAGACTGTCCAATACTTTTGAAAGTCAGTATCTGCTTGAAGATTGAGAACAGCATACGATTGCTGTGGCTTCTGTTCCAGAACATTGATTCTAAATAAGCAAATGAAATAGTATGGCTTATTGGTGATTAGGGTGAAGAATTCACTCCATATTGGAAAAAAAATATATTTTAGAGAAGTATTTCAAAATAAATGGCATTCAGGAATAATAAATACTCAAATCAGACTATAGAATATTATAATAAAGGTGTAGATAGCAAAAATAAAAAGGAAGAGAACCCAAAATCCACCATAGATGTGACTTGTTCAGGCTAGTGAAGCGAAACACAATTAGAAACTGGAAGAGCATGACTGCTTATGGTAGTTGAGTGGAAAAAAAATGGACACAATTTTTATTTCAGTGACGTTTCCAACACAGTCTTGGGAACTCTAAAACTTCCTTCCAGACAACCTGATGAAGTGTAGATTAGCTAAGCAGACAGTGAAGCAGACTGAAAACTGCCTCAAATGCCAAGCTTAAGTAACAGTGATGAGCACCATGAAGTCCAGTTTGAGGCCAGTCAGAAACAGTCTACCACGGAGTTCAATACTGGTACCAGCAATGTTCAGTATATTCATCAGTGACCTGCTTGATGGGACAGGGCATAAATAGCAAGTTCTCAGAGAATGCAAATCTAGGAAGAGTGACTGATGCATCAGAGGGTTGTGCTCAGTTCAGAGGGTCCACAACAGGGCTGAGAGAAAATTGACGAATTTGACAAAAGAAAATGCCATCTTGCGCTTGGGAGGAACAGCCCCATGCTCTAGTACAGAACAGCTAGAAAACAGCATTACAGAAAGGCCTGGGGATCCTGGAGAGAACACCAGGGTGGCCTTCAACCAGTAATGTGCTCTTGCAGCAAAGAATAGTAACAGTGCTCTGGATTAATGTCTATAACCCGTAGGTCGAGGCCGATGATCTGTCCCCTCTGCTGAGTTTTGTTGATACTGCTTGATTTTGGGAAGTGAGTCTCAGTTTTGAGTTCAGGTGCATTGTGTAGGAGAGGGGCAGTGGGACAATCCTGCCAATATATATAAATGCATTATTGGGAAGCAAAGAAAAGGGAGGTGCTGCTTCTTGGTGGTATCCAGTGAAAGAACAAGAGAAAATAGGCTGCCACATGTTGAAATGTTATCAGTTCAAGACTATCACATTCGTGTGTGACCCATATGAACTTCTGCTTTGTGCATTTCAGTTTCCTACAAAAACACTGATTGCAGGCCAGGGAATGTTGGTCTAATCTGTCTAATTTCAGCAGGGTAGGTAACTTAAATAGGAAGAGGCTTAACAAACCATTAAAAACTTGGTAAGGGGAGAAAGGAAGTAATAGGGAAGGAAGAGAAGAAATACCTTTGGTTCTTATGGATGTAAGAGAAAACTAATGTGAAAGATCAAACCTCAAGCTTACAAAGCCACGATGCACCTGCATTCTCATGAAAAATGAGATGAAGTTATTTGCAACAAAACAAGTAAAAAATTCAACTTGTACTCAGTCTGAGCAGACGCTAAAAGTAATGCATGCATTTTTAGCAAAGATCTAACACTATATGTGGACCAGTGAAGGAAGGAAAGTTATCAACTGCTTTTCCTTAAGTTACTGCCATAGGGTAAGTACTTGATTAAAAAGATAGCTAAGAGGAAACATTTTTTACATAGCTGGACTAGGAATTGCAGAATTGTATGTTTGCCTCTGGATCATTTTCATGCCGCTGAGTCTTACTCTTTCCAAGCACATGATGTTAATTCATGTGTATGTCCATGCACATCTTTGTGAGTTTATGTTCAGTACTGTAAAATTGTTTTTATTTACACTACAGCCTTTTCTTCACTAGCAAACATTTATGCTGTGGTCATTCCTGAACAGGAATGATGGTTTTTCCGCCCTAAAATCCCAGATGTTAAATCCATTACACAATCTCACCGGACTAAAGATGGATACAGTAGCAGTGAGTCAGTCCATGGAGAAAAAATGTAGTTGTAACTTGCACTGGAAGAAATAGATGAATACCAAGACCTGATATTTTATCTGAAAAAATTGAGATAATGTCACAGATAATTTGCAAAAACTTACATCAACTCCAGTATTCCTTTTTTTTAATTAATTGGTGGCAGCTGCAATAAATTCTTGCATGTCAGCTGAATTTCGCATAGTCTAATTGGAAAACTATTTTAAATGTGACTCATCTTCAAAATCAATGGTTGTATTCATTTATTCATTATAAAGCATAAATGTCAGCTGGCCTGGAATTTAAAATAATCACATTAAAATAAAGTTTCTCAATGGATGAGATAAAGTGAATGATGACATCTTTATCTATCATAAATATATGTTCTTATTTAAGTAATCTACAGTCTGGTAGAATACTTTGAAATATCAAGCAGGCTAATGAAATAAGATTTTGAAGATCAAGAATAAAATAAATACATATCTAAAATTTCTGTGCTTCATTGTTCTTGTTCCTGTTATTGAATTTTCTCATTTGAAATGGCAGGAGATAAAATCATTTTCCTTATTTAGATTATGTACCACTTAATTAAAATTGTACTGTATTGTAGATCAAAATCCACCACTATTTCATTTCTAGAAATTGTATTTGGATTATAAGCAAGATAGAAAAGAAAATATTGCACCTTTCTTTCTGCTGTTTTCCTGAAAGCCTCAGTCTTACTTTTAACTGAAAAGTAGTGAACATAGTACGGTAAATTGTCAGCGAAGAATATCCATAGACTGATATACCCACATTTGAATCCCTGAATATATTAAAAATTACAGTTTAAAGGCATTCAAAATTGTATTTCTGAAAATCAGCAAGTACATTCTGAATTAATTTTAAAAGAATAGTTTCAATTTTTTTTCAACTGAAAGCAGTATTTATATTCATTTGTTAAGCTATCATGTATGAGACGCCGTCTGTCACATGAGAAGCGGAGATTTACTCAAACCCTCAGTGTTTGGTTTGTCAGCCAGCACCCCAGAAAAGCTGAGACCCTTTTGTGTTGTGATTTCAAGGTTTGCCTCAGAAACCTGGGTCCCTCCCCTGAAGATTCCCTCCCAGATGTGTCAATCATCCTTCCTTTCCCCACCCTGACCCCTGCTGAGCACTGTCTGTCAATCCTGGAATTCCAGAAGGACGTCAAGTGATTGGCAGATTCAAATGGACATGGACATCCAGATGTCCTTTGTCCCTTAAGACCTCCTCCCATGTACCTGGTTGGTGGGCTTCCTACCCCTTCCCTCCCCCTCTCCCTGGGTAAAAGAGTGTGCAACCACACAGTCTGGAGAGTTCTGTTGGAGCTGTTGCTGGATTCAGAGGCCTGTGGGCCAGAATAAAAGCTCTGGATTGAAACCCTCCATCAGAACTGACTCCTGTCCTTCACCATCGCCTCAAAGCTTCTCTGCCAGAGAGAGAGGAGTGGCCCCTCCATGGGAGGAAGCTCCATCCTCCCACTACCAGAGCCTGGCACGCCTGGACAAGCCTCCAAGCATCCAGCTAGCCAAAAGTGTCTCTGGGGTGAAACACCACAGTGCCGCTATTTGGTTCAGCCACAAGGGCCAGACAAGCTAGGGCGTGTCCCATTTGGTTATATTGGATATATTCCAATACTTTTGCCCAACCAGCATCCCATTGTAGGGACCCTTTACTGAGCAGTTCATTATATCAGGGGATGGTTCAACTGACTTTTTCAGGGTCACACGCCAGAGAAATCCCCTCCTGGGTCTCCACACCTTTACAGCCTTCCAGGGACTGCCAGCGCCCTTGACGGACTCACACGAGCAGTTTACGGAATAAAATTCTTTATTAATAAAGTTGTAATAGATTAAGGTTTGAAGATGTCTTTGTGTGGAGCATGAATGACTTCAGTCACACATCACACTCACAGAGGAGTGGCTGCACCTAGGGATGGCTATCTCAGCATGGTACCCGCAATAATCTTGGGATGGGCTCACGTGTCTTTCCAAGGAGAACGAGTTCACCAGAGTTGCTGAATGAAGAGCAGAATGTCTTCCTTTGTCTCCCTTTCAGCTGCTCTGTGGCTTATGAGCTGAAAAGTACCACCTCTGCAAGGGTTTCAAGAGAGCCTGGCCACAGGGTCTCCACTCTGTTCCACCTTCTATTTGGTCCCATTCAGATCTTATTGTGTATGGGACGTTGGGTATGCTGATCCTCTTCCATCCAGGGAGTAGCGACTGTATTTTTCCCTGTAATTTCTGTACCATTATCTTTTTACCATCAGTCATCTTCCCACACAATCATAAATGTATCATTCTATCATATTGACTATTGCCATGCGTTTATCTAATTTACTGATGAGAGAATACCATGTAGTAATGACTTCAGAGACTGATGGGACTTATTATAAAGCATAAAAGTATTCTAGACAAGATTGAGCAGCTTATTTTTTGAATTTAGAGGGTGGTTAGAGGTATTGCCTTGGAAAAATATTTTTAGTACTGTGTTTCTCATGTTTTATATCAGCTATAGCAGAATTTTTTTCAATAATCTTGCTGCAAGGAGGAAACCTTTATTTTTGTTTGCTGAAAAAAGAATATTACACACTGGATAATATCCAGTAGCTGCACTAAGCTACCAAAGCAAGCATTCTTCCATTTTTTGAAATTTGTACTTAATCACTGGAAAATATAATAATCTAAATCCTGAAGGAGCCTTTGTCTGTTGCTTCATAAAAAGCCATTTTTCACAAAGAAAAAGAGTACATCCAATTGCAATGCTCCTGCAGGCAAGGAGATTATTATTTTCTTTGACATTTGTGAAAATCAAAAACTATTTCTTTACACTAGTGAGTCAAAGGAGAGAACCAAAAGATTAAAACTTCAACAAGTTGGCCAGTATCGGGGACAAGCTGTCATTTTTTCACCAAGAATGTCCAAAGAAACAAAAACTTGACAGGGTTTATATACATTGCAACACAAAGGTTTCCCACAGCCCCCCTTCCTGTTGTCAAGTCCCAATTTTTCATCTTATTGTTTCAACTACTATTAAACATTTAATCCATCTCTAGTTAAAATATAGGTCAAAGCTCAGCTTGTTTAACAATATTAGTTTAAATTTCTTAGGTGAGCAATTCACTAATAAGTTCTGAAGGTGGATTGCATTTACTAAAACTTTTGGAGTATATGAGTTTGGAGTTACTCCCTCTTCACTAATTTAAATGTAAAAAATTCAAGATCATTAATTTTTTTATCTAAATACTATATGCTGCTCTTTCACTACTTGTTTTTGGGTTGTTTCACTATTTGTTTTTGGTAATATTAATAAAGGATTTTCCTCAAATCATATTTAATAGAGGAACTTGCTTCTACCATCAAAAAATAATTTTTGTGGCTTTTTCAGGTGCTTTCCCTTTCATTTTCTTGTGTCAAATAACTGGAATAAATCCAGTAGTTCAAATAGTACTCATTTAGATTAAGATTCATTATTTTTTCTAACTAAATAGTATTTTGCGTTACATCACAAATTTAAAGACAAAATCATGACAAAATTCTAAAAATGAGCTGTTACTCAGAATTTCATGATTCAAAGATTTGCATTTGACAAGTTTATACTGTGCTGTCTATGAATGTTTTAATTCGCAGTTTCATATTTCAAATGCATGCATTTTCCAAATGCACTTATGGATATGAAGAATTATGGCCTTAAGCTGTGAGTATTCCATTAACTCTTTTTGCTGTGTCTTTCATGTTGTTTCTTATAGACTTATGCCTTTAATATAGAAAAGAAGTACCAGAAAAAAACTAAGGCATTTTCTATTGTTTCTGAATTGTTTATTTTGAAGGTACCTCTTAAAAAGATCAGTTTGCTGCATGTATTTATTACTATTTAAAAATCCAAAAGTCATGACAAAAGAAGTCTGAAAATCTAACTTATCTAACTTTAAGAGCATGGCATTTATTTTTTTCTCATGCTCATTTTATGAATTTCAGGATAAACTGGAACACAATTGGGGTACAAAATAATAAATTATTTCATGTATGCATCCACGTATTTTTTATAGTTTATTAAATTTTCTTTGCAATCAGTATATTTATTCTTTATTTTTTCTTTTTTAAATAGAAGAAGTCTGTATTTATGGCAAATTCAGAAATTATAAATTAATAGAAATAATATATTATTAGAAATAATTTATCTATTAATATAAATTATATAAATAATTATAATTGTATATAAATTTTGCCATCAATCATCTATTTTTAGCAGTCTCCTTAAAGATTTTATTCCAATTTGATAAACAACATTGCTTTATACCTATGAATTCATTCCATATTCTTTTTCCAACATGAGGTACTGTTTTGTCTTCTCTCTTATGTCCTTTTGCTCTTTCTCAGATTCCATTCCATACACCCATTAAAGATTTTCTTCCTCTCGTAGGGTGCCTTGACTGGCTACCAGACCCCTAAGAAGTTGCTCTCTCATTCCCCTCTTCCACAGGACAAGATGAGAAAATAGGATTAAAAAACTCCCAGACTGGGAAAAGGACAGGGAGCTTGTTTGCCAACTACCATCAGAGGCAAAAAAAATTTGAGTTAGGTTAATTAATTTTATTTCTTCCCAGTTAGAAATAGAGTACAATAGTGAGAAAGAGATACAAAACCAAAAATGTGGTTTTCCCCCTATGAATTTCCTTTGTATCCAGTAATTAGAGTTTACTGAACTGAATTTTACTGAATTTATGTTTTGGAGTACTTAAGAATTGGTTACTTAAGTATTTGGATTTTATTTTAAATATAAAAAGTCATAGGGTGCTTGCATTGGGATTTAGGTATTCATGATCACGAGGCTGTACTGCCATTCCTTCTAAATCTCTGTATATTTAATAATTAATTTAAAGGTTACATGGTTTCAACAGTAGAGGACAGTGTGCAAGAATCATAGCCTAAATAAGGTTTTCCTGGATGAAAACCCACGTATTTTAGATCTTGCCAAAAAGAGCCTTCTTTGATCTTCTCTTTTACGACTTTCTCACTGTAGTTTACTTAACTGAACTCTGAAAAAAGTTTGAAATCTAAATCCCCCATGGAGCCTGAAAAGAGTGAGTGCTTTTCTGTATTTTTAATTGCTGAAACAGTTGATTACAAGTCTCACTAGTGCTTTCTGCTGCATAGACAGCTCCTGTACACTAATTCTGCTCTTCTGTCCCAGCCCACTAGGGCTCTCTGTTTAATTGAAGAGTGTCATATGAGGTCTTCCTAAATCCTTTGATCACCATATAGAGAAATGTAATACTAAATGTAGTCAGATGGTAATAATGCACGAAGAGTACATAGAAAATACAACTTAGTGTATAACGATGAAAACAATATGCAGTGTAAAGTAATACACAATTAAAATGATGATACATTGCACTATGTATATTTTATGAGCTGTGTTTAAATTATGCATAATCTACAGGTATATTGTACACTTTTTCTCCTTTTTCCAAGCAAGTAGATGAAATGCTTGCATATTCACATTTTTACCCTTCTGTCTGCAGAGAGCTAAAGAAAGTTCACCCTCTGCCCCCATGCTCTGACACTGTCTCTCGCAATTATATAGCGCTACTAAACCATATTTACACTACTGCACAAAGATGTTTTCTTTTGAGTGAAGGACAAATAGGAGAAAAAAACATACCTGACATTAACTTCTCACGGTGCTTAGTGCTCCTCTGCAAGCAAGTTTGGTACTCCTGTGATGAGCATGGTAAAAGTAGTTAGACATGCTTCTGTGAGCGTATTTTGACTCAGTGCTGAGGAGCTCACTGAGATGGACTGTACATAATATTTAACTAAGAGTTTTCAGATCAGTGTGACTGCAGGACCCTTCCACACTCCAGTGAGCCAGGGGTTAAATCTGCCTAAATAGATGAGCCACTAAAAAAATGTTGCCAGTGTTTCAATGTCTTTTGTGTCTTTAAGAATGCTTGTACCACCATGCACCTGTGTATATGTATGGTTTTTAGTTCAAATGTGTGCAAGGATTTGAGTTGCATTTGGACAGAGCTACATCATGCATTATTTATGCTGACTTCAGGTTTGTGTCTAATTTATAGAATTGCTTAAACATGTCAGTTTTTCTAAATTACAGAGTTAGATAAATCATTATTTGCTTTATGTCAAGAAAACAAATTCTCCTGGAGATGAAAATAGCTGCACAAATCAAAAAGGAGAGCATAAGAATTGTGATTATAGGCTTCTAGACTCTAATTTACCCCACTTCAGGACCCTATTTTCTATTTTGTGTACAATCCTGATAGTTTTTTGGAAATCCTCACCCTGCTATTTTATGGTGTTTTACATTCAAGCCTGAGGTGGTACTGGTGGAAAACCTGTGGCAGGCTTTAAAAATGTTTGCGACATTTTGAACATTGCTCTCACAGCTGTCTAATCTAATTAGATGCTAAGCTTTTCAAGGCAAGGACTGCGCTTAACCATGCACCCAGTACGATGGGATTTCCAATCATAGCCTGAGTTTATAGACAATGGTATCATAAAAATGATTAGAAGAGTAGAAGGTTTAAGTAATGGAGTAATGCTGATGACATGGTTTCGATGACTTCCCTGGAGTGATTATTCATCACAGTCTAGTGAGATCATAAGGAGGAAAAGTTTCTTGTTTCAGTATTCAGCCAAAAAAATTTTTATTTGATCAATGTGAAGTCCAAGTGGCTGTAAACAGTAACGGTGCTGCTATGGCTCTCCCTGTGAGTCAGGATTGGATGGCCACCCAAGTTCAGGGAGAGGAAGACATCAAAGTTGGCGCAAGTAACTTCACACAGAGAGAATAATGAAATTATTATTCTATTCACCAATATGCTTATTGGAAATGTTACTATTTCTTTATTATTATATTCTGTCCAAACCAAAGTTGGTTGGGGTTTTTTTGTTTATTTACACTATTGATTGCATTAAATTAGTAGAAAGCCCTTGTTAACTTTTGCTAATTCATGGCTGTATTTCACCACAGAGGTATGATTGGGTTATGGTAAATACCAATGTGGTTGTGTTTACAATATCTTTCTGCTTTAAAATTTATTCATAATTTTAATCTACTTTTAAATGAAAACATTTAAAGGTTAAAAAAATCACAAATCTTGGGGGTGGGGGTAGGAATTATCAACTATATTTTTAGTGGAAATCCCAACAACTGAAGTAGTTTTGAAGTGTTTGACCAGAATGCAAATATTTTTTTTATAAGTGGATTTTTTTTTGAGTAATACCTGAGTAATGGGTGATGAAATTGAGCCTGATGCTTATCAAAAGAATGCACTGTGGCAGTTAAAAAAATGAAAAGATAGACAGAAAGATAAAATTATTCAATTTCATGTGTTAGTCAGACTGTGAAAATTAAGTTCAATCACTACAATTTTTCTTCTAATCTTTAGATTCCAGAGATAGACATATAAAAAATATATGGATTCAAAACTGCTTTGCATCATTTTTCAATTCAATGTCTTCAGACATAATTATAAAAATTAATTTTGGGTCTTTTAAAGCAAGAAATCACAGAGACATTCTTACTTTATGGAAAAGCGTTACATTTATTAGAAGTATTACATTTATTAAAAGTAGTCAGATTTACTTTTCTTTCAGTGGTATAATTTGACTGTTGAAAGAGCCCAAAGTTCACAGGACTGATTTGGTAGCACCTGGAATGTTACATTTTCACACGCAGAACAATAGCTACTTGCAATAGCAATCACCTTACTTTTAGAAATGAAAATTTAGGCAATACTATGATAATCTCTCTTGTCTTCTCTGCAGTGAATTGAATAAAAAATGGCACCTTCTGGCACAAGAAGAAAAGTCTTTTTGAAAGGCTGGAAAATAGAAATTTAACCTTAATAGAAAAAATATTATGTGCAGAATTAAAGTATTATAATTCTTAGGCCAAGAGCTACAGAAAGAAGTAATCAGGAGCTTTCATAGATGAAAAAGCTCAGCCTAGATCTGTGCCAGTGTAGAGACACTCTTGTTTGATAGGTAGAGCAAAGAAGCCAAACATGAAAGAGAAAGGAAAAGTTGTCTATAGAAATTTTTATATAAGTGTATGTGAACAGTAAAGCAGAAAATCAGAAATGTATCCAGACCATTTTGGTTCCAGAACTGGGCTAATAACCTTGCATGACTGTTGAGATTGTGTAAGAGCCTTCTGAAAAATGTTCTTTTTTAGAAGTGAAAATGCGACAATTTCACACCTATGGTGGATAGCCAAAAAAGTCTAATAAAATTAAAAAAGCAAGGTGTTTAAGTCTTCCATAAAAGAAATAACATATTCTTGCTCATTTTTATATTGATTTTCAGTATTTTAATTCCTTTAATTCTCTTGTTATTGAGGAAGTAACAAGAAAGACATTGCAATTCCTTTTGTATATTTGAACTGGGTTTCATTAACAGATTTTGAATATATTAATATTTTGATGTATGGTTTGTATGAAAGCTTTCAGCATAATGGATACAAATGGCTACACAAGCATAAACCAATTATATTTTTTAATTACTTACCTAAGTCCTATTAGTTTCTTATGGCAGAAACAAATGTATGACCTTGAACAGAAATATATAGTAGCTACATGAGAAAAGGTTTATGCTTTTGACAGATGCAGTTAGTTTGTTCATTTAAAATGTGTGTTGAGAAGATAGCAATTAAGTATTAATACCAAAGTTCTTTATAAGGTGGTTGGGCAGTGATGCTGTGTTCAGATGAACCACAGTTAAAATATTCATTTGCCAATACTATTTTAAATACAGCGATGTGGTAAAATAGAGTGCTATCAAAATAAGATTATTTAGAGAATTAGATTTAAAAATACACTTCATTGTGATAAATAAAATTTTTAAGATATGTATGGTCTTCATAAATTCAGAAGATTAAAAAACATGTGGAAGAATATTTAAAGAATGCTAAAGTGATATCATTAGCGTCTGTAATATGTCTTATCCCTGACAAGCTGGAGAAGCTTAGAATGCAATTACATTAGAATTGTTTCTGATAATGTTAATATAATGTTTTACATTAGTAATAAAATGTGAAATTGATATAATCTGGTGACTGGAACAAATGAAATTAAAATATAATAAATTAAATAGATGTACTTTCATTTAACAGTCAACAAGCAGGGAGTATTTCTGTAACATAATAGGCCTTGTACCTTAGTAGAAGATTTTTTCATCACTGTGTCTTTGTTAATTTAAATATATAAAAGGTTACAGCATTATAGCTTAAAATATTTTATGCTAGAAGAATATTTCTGAAGGTTTTATCCTGTTTTAGTCAATATTGAGAAATTTTGACATCTTTGCTCTGATTAAAAAATATTCTGTAGAATGTATTTTTTTTATCTCTTCCTGGTACTATTTACAAAAAAAAATTACTGTATTTAAAAAAAAGAGAAAGGGAACCAGAATTAGACCACTCTTGAACCCATATAATAGTACATTATCTGGTACAAGACCATATCTGACGTCTTTGTATTGTTTGTATTTTTGTCCCTGATGCTACACAATTTATACACATTTCCAACACTTTCAAAAAACCAGTAGATTCACTATTGGAAATCACAAGTAGACGTAATATTACTCAGTATGGCCAAGAAATCCTCAGAGTTTCAACAAAAGGCAAACATTATACACTGATTTTAAGGGGTGGAATTATAAAGCAGTTAAAGAAAAATAAAAGAAAATTGGATTATAGATCTTTGAAGATACTAAGGGAGCCATACTTACACATGTAGGCTTCTTAAAGAAAAAAGAGATTTGCAATACAACCACCACAAAAAAGGAGTTACTCTCATATGTAAGTATATCCAAGAGTAAGAGAACAAAATAAAGAGATAGCCATGCTACACATGCTTTTTCCTTACAATTTTTCTTTAGTTCTTATATTGAGATGGTCATTGGAGAGGCAGGAAAAGCATACTCTTGATGTTAAGAGGACTCAACTAGTAAAAGATGCAAAGTCATATTTTGATGTAAAATTTAGATGTTTTCTAGTTTATACCTTTACATCTTCTAATACAAGTTAGTTTGAATATCAAATGAACCAAAACTGTATTATTGTGGTATTTCATAGACTGATTCATTATTTAGCAGAATCACAGAATAAGCTGAGTTGGAAGGGACCCACAAAGATCATCAAAGCCCAACTCCTGGCCCTACACAAGACAGGCCCAAGAGTCACATCATGTGCCTGAGAGTTTGGTCCAAAGACAATATTAAACATAACAGTTCAAAATACCATGAACAAAAGAAGAATGCTTGTGCTTCATAAGGATCATTCTCAAAATAAAGGGAAAAACATAGCATTATTTTTTAAATTTGCTAAAGTTCATAAACCCACTGAATACTAACACCAGTTCATATGACCAAAGTGAATCCTTTGAACACTGCTTATATTGGCCCTTGCCTATTCTGTAGCAAATAAAAGGTATCCACCAGATAATAGTGTAAATTGTGAGATTATTAGATTTCTTTTCACACTAAAGTTCATTTGCTCTTCATTGTAGTGAAATACAAATACAGTAAGCGAACCATGAGTCTTTTAATTTTTATATTTTTAAAATGCATTGTGTGTGATCTATTTCATCAGGGAATGAGTCTGCCTTCTACAAGTACATACCTGTAGATCTTCTTAAAGTGAGTTTAGGCTAAAAAACCAAATGTTAAGACAGCTGTGACTCCTGCACTGTATAGATCTCTCAAGAAATAGTATATTTTTTGAAAAATACCAAACTCCCTTGACATGAAATTTTATTTTGTTTCAGTTGATTTTATGAAGGGAAGGACTTTTTATGATTGTCTTCAGAGACAGGGAATTTGTGACCAAGTGATCTGTTCAAATATTAAATTCCTGTGGAAAATGAGAATTTTAAACTTTTGAAGGAGATTTAAACACAAGCCAACCTAATAGTAAATCAAACGAGTTTTTGAAATTTGCCATAATTTTGGCTGAATCAACTTTCTGTAAAATTATATTGCAAATTATATATTTAAGAGTTGACAGACAAAGTGATGCAAAAAGTGCAAAGGCTTGAGTGATAATGGAGAGTGAGTAGATATGGCCAAAAAATATGAATTCAGGAAACTACCAGTATGTGCTACAAGGTAGCCAGAGCATTTCAAAAAAATGCTTATATGCCTTGATTTTAATAGTGAACTTTATATAAGTCAACCACTGAAGTATGGAAATCCCAGAAAATTAAAGCTGATGTGAATAATCATGAAAAACAGGTGCACGTTTATGCTTATGAGAACTGTTTCATTAACCTCAGCAACTGAAAATTCAAATCCATGCAAAAATGTATAGATACAAAAACTATAACAATTTCCTCTATCTCTTGTACACAGAAACTAACTTGCATGTAAGAATCAAATAAATAATTTTTTAGGTATTCAAAATATCAAATATTATCAGGGTAAAAGAATGGGGTTTTTTCTTTATGTTAAAACTCATGCTTATTATACTTTCTACTTTACATGTGTTACTTGGTTTGTTCATTCATGACTAAGTTTCCGCCACAAGAAATAGCAAATAATATTTTATTTCATAATTTCTCACTTTTATTTACAACTTTATAGTACATTGCCAGATTCAATCACTTCGTTCTTGAGCTGAAGAACCCTGTTTTTCCATATATTTAAAATATTCTGCATTACTGAAAAACCTTACCATGTTGTTTTATTTTGTGCATATTTTGAGAAGGTACCATGGCTTTAGACAGCAGAATATATTTTCTGTACACTACTTAAAGAACCTGAAATTATACCAAACATGTAAAGGACTAATATTTAACAAGAACTTCCAGTAATTTTCTCCAGAAATGGTATTATCATTTTCATTCCTTCTTCAAATTCTTGTTGAATGTCTCAAACGTCTAAATAATTTTTAATTCATAAAATACATTAAAAAAATTCTAAATATTTATAGATTTTAAAAATTCTATTCCATATATCTGTCTTCTCTGTTTATTATATACTTTTCTCATTTTCCTTTTGAAAATCACACTTTTTTCCCTGTCTTTTTCAGTTTTTCAGAGAAATTTCAAAAATTTGCATGCATGACCATCAATTGCTGCTGTCCACAGTATCTATTAAATAAGAGTACATAGCTTGATTATATTTTTAAATAGTACTTGGTCCAAATAACTTTTTTTCAGTTTACTCATCTTCAGCTTCAGGAAGATATTATTTCTTAAGATGGCACTACAAAGAAAGCCTCTGGAAAGAAATTGCCTTTGACTTGTTTGTATTAAACGCCAAGGTGAAGAAGGATTTTTGAATTTTTCTCACCAATTTCCTTGATTGGTCCTTTTCATCAATTACTCACATGACCTCAATTTCTCTCAAGTGTTTCTTACAGATTTTATTGGTCATCTTCACATTCCTCCTCCATCTTCTGGCCCCAGTTTTTACAGTTTTACTGTTTATTTGTCAGGAATTTCTTTTTTTCACTTCTTACATGATTTGGGGATGACTTCCACTTTTTGAAGGCTATATTATACTTCTAATATTCCCCTTTATTCTGCCATGTAAGCTTCTATTTTGTCCCTTTACTTTTCCTCTGAACTTCTATTATGGTGTGTCTCAAAAAGATTCCCTTGCACTTCATTTTGCCTATTCTGCTTCTTGCAGATTTGCCTGTGCAGCATTCATATTTTAACTAAGTTCCCTTTCTGAATTAACTATGAATGCAATTATTCCCTGAGACGGTAATAAGTTGTAGTTGCCTCAGTTTATGACAAATGTTGACTAGTCTAAATATCTCTCTAACCTTAAAACAGATATAAAATTTTAAAAAGTACCTAAATTGAAAATTCTTTTCTATAAAAATAGCCCTGATTCAGTTTTTTTTCTATATATAAAAAAGATTAAATATATACTGGAGATTTATTAGGGTGATGCAGGAGAAAGACAATGGCAAGGGAAGGAAGGCCAAGCAAGGCAGGGTAAGCAAGAAATGAGAAGTCAGCTACTGTTGAGATTCATTTTTTCTTCAAAGCAAAATATATTGGAGTATTTTTAGTTTGTCACTTGAATCACTGTTATAATTCCCAACTATTTATCACTTTTTTTTTTTTGTAATGAAAACAAACTCAGTTTATCACTGTCTTTTTCTGAGAAACTCTTTATCCTAAGGAGAAAATCCAGGAAAAAAAAAGTTGGAGGAAACAGAATAGATCTTTTTTGGCTACACATTGCATACTCGCTTAAATAACTGCAGGTCACCAATGTGCTTACGTAGCACCTCTGCTCAGGATAGTGTGCTCAGGGACAGCTGTGAACCTACATCTGCCCTCTGTGCCTGTCATTTCCTCATACCATCTCAGCTTTTTCTTGTACTTTTCTGTCTGACAGATTAGGAAGCAGCAAACCCCATTTTGCACAGCTTGATTCACACAGGACTCTCATTACCTATTCTCCCATGTACACTCCCCTTATTTATTCTCTCTTCTGAGGAAACATCACAGAAATGACTCATGCACAGAAGGGAGCACCCATCCAGTTATTCTGGAGGGAACTGATAGACACTCTACCTGTTAAAAGATCAGCTCAGTTGAAGTTGCTTCAATTCAAGAATACAGCCACAACACGTGGGAAGAATCATGAATCAGAAATTACTAAATTCAGAGCTATTACCATGAATCATGCTGTCACCTCAATGCAGGAATTGTTATTCTAGTGCTGCTCCCAGCATGCAGAAAGAGAGTGAACTGTATTAATTTAGAAAAAAATGCCCTTTACAGAGTGTCATTTTCATAAATATCTTAGACCAATAGGTGCCACCATTGCACTGTGACAGTCACACGAAGTCTGAAAGAAAAAATGAGAGGAACTCTTTTGTTTCATCGTTCAGAAAATGCATTTTCTGGGGGGAAAAATAAGCAGGTTTCTTTTTTTCCCCCTTGTAAAAAGCAATTTTGGAAATGTAATTTTGTTGTTGAGGTTCTTCTTTTTTGTTTCTTTTCCATCCTGTCCTATTTTTTCTGTCTGATTTATTGTCACTGCAATGTCACAACCTTGACATTTCTTTGTAATCATTCAAAGCCTTTGATCACAAGTATCCAAATGAATTAAGCTTCAGTAAAGTGTGTGGATGTGCCTTTGTGTCATTTTGCTGCTGAGCCAACACTACTACAGAATAACTTTGTTTGATTAATTTCTCATTCCTTTGGTGACCTAAATAAGGCTGCTCTTACAATTCTTTATTGGATTTTTTTATGGAAGTCACACTAGATATACTGCTGCAAGTTAGAAGGTACCATGGAAAATTCTGTCGAGAACAGAATGTTTTGATATTGGTATTCCTTTGTTCCAAATGTAAAGAATGGAAGTATGGGTTTTGGATATATTACTGACTTCTGTGTCCATACTAGATTATGCTTCAAAGCCTCTGAGTACTGCTATTTACTGGGTAAAGACTGAAGAGAACAGCAATCTTCACAGTCAGAAATTCTGGAACTTAATTATTGATCCACTTACATTGCTTTAGAGCATACCATAGTAAATGTAATTTCTCTTCCTCTTTGTAGGCAACTGTAATATCATGGTACTGAGAAATGGCTTATACATACACACTTGCAAAGCCAATTTAGATGATAAGGGAAGTTTCCTATACTGCCCAACTTGTCTGAACCCAATTTAGTTTGAATCTCCAAGATGAGAAGAAAAATCCATAATCAATATCTTTTCAGTTCTGATCTTTCAGTTCTTAACTCTTCTAGGTGAATCAGCAATTTGTGAAGGTTTATGTGTAATTGAAATGGATGTAGAAAATATTATAAAGTAGCTGCACTTTTTAGTAATTCTAAAATAATTTGCTAGCAGTACATCAATACCAGTATGACCTGAATTACACCAAACAACATAAAGATGAAAGACTTGCCCTACTTTCTTTGGTTATTTAGACTTATCTGCATAACCATATTTTATCTGGTTATATTTTGCTTAATCCTGTAATGTGGTGCTAATGAACTATCTGGAATGCCCCATTCAATCACTTTCATGTTGCACAGGTATCTAGGGACCCCAAGTTTTTCCAGTAAACAAACTAGGTTTTCCATCTTTTCCATGAATTTATTACCATGGAAAAAAAGCAGATCTATAATGTTCTACATCTTAGTGAGCCAATGCCAGTGTGGTGAGGAATGGTAGAGGAGACCTTAAAAACACTCTGCTTTATTGGCTGACAACAGTCCAAAAGAAGTGCTTGCACACATCAGTGCAGCACAATGTCTGGACCACTATGCATTATTTTTTAAAAAGAGTTTAATTAATCAAAATTAGTTTCTGCTATATCTCTGCCTTATCCAAAAAGGGCATGCCATATGTTGTTGGTTGCTTTTTTCCCAGTAAATTTATGCTAGCTCATGTATCTCTGCATTGTTTTCCCTACAGAAGGCTGCTTGGAAATATGTGCAACAGTAAACGAAATAGGGTAAGGAAATGTGCTGATACACCATTATTTTTATCATTTGCTCAACTAGAAATTGGCAGTTTTTGTCTTTGTCAGCAGTACGGTGGCACCCCCAGGCAGTGTGTTGCTGCAGCCCGGGGTTTAGCTCAGGGTTGTGGTTTGACACTGACCAAACCCCAGGCACCCATGAAAGTCGCTCACTCACTCTCCCCTGCCACAGCTCAGCAGGGGAGAGAAAAATGTAATGAACAGTTCATGAGCTGAGATAAGAACTGGGAGAAAACGCTCCAAGGGTGAAGGAGGCTCATCTTAGAGATACAAAGTGAGTTTATTACTAACAAAATCAGAGGAGGATAATGAGAAGTAAAACAAACCCTTAAAGTACACCTTTTTTTCCCAACCCCTACCTCCTTCCCAATGACAGTGCAGGGAGACAGGGCATGAGGGTTTTGGTCAGTTCATCACCAAATGTTTTCTTCTGCTTGGGTCAGGGAGAAGAATCCCTCTCCTGCTGCACCGTGGGGTCCTTTCCCCAGGAGACAGTCCTCTGTGAACTCCGGCATGGCTCCAAATCTTATGAGCAGCAGTCCTCCCAAAACAGCTGCAACGTGAGTCCCTCCCGTGGGCAGACAATCCTCCCAAAGCTGCTGCAGCGTGGGTCACTCTTCCATGGGGTGCAGTCCTCCAAGGACAGGCTGCTCCAGCCTGGGAGCAAGGGCTCTCTCCCTCCACCGGGTCTCCCACTGGATCACAGCCTCCTGCAGGCATCCACCCGCTCCGGCATGGACACCTCCCCCACGGGCTGCGGGAGGATCTCTGCATCCCCCGTGGATCCCCACGGGCTGCGGGAGGATCTCTGCATCCCCCGTGGATCCCATGGGCTGCAGGAGGATCTCTGCATCCCCCGTGGATCCCCACGGGCTGCGGGAGGATCTCTGCATCCCCCGTGGATCCCCATGGGCTGTGGGAGGATCTCTGCATCCCCCGTGGATCCCCATGGGCTGCGGGAGGATCTCTGCATCCCCCGTGGATCCCATGGGTTGCAGGGGCGCAGCTGCTTTGCCATGGCCTGCAGAGGAGGCTCAGCTCCAGTGCCTGGAGCACCTCCTGCCCCTCCTTCTACACTGACCTTGGTGTCACCATGTTGTTTTCCTTCACGTGTTCTCACCTCCTCTTCTCCTCTGGCTGGAATTAAAACTGCACCACCATGTTGTTTTGGTTTTCTTCTTGAATCTGTCATCACAAAGGAGTTACCATCATCTCTAGTTGGCCCAGCCTTGGCCAGAAGCATGTCCATCTTCAGAGCCATCAGGGATTGGCTCTGCTGGACATCCTAGAAGCTTCCAGAAGCTTCTCACAGAAGCCACCTCTGTGGTCCCCCTGCTACCAAAAACCAGGCCGTGCAAAACCAACATCCTCAGTAGGAGTACCAAACCTGGGAGAGAGAAATCCAAGTCTAAAGAGAGGGAAATCCTGAAATGCTTCAACATTGGCAGTCAGATTTTGGTTACAAAACATCTTAGTCCCACTGACAGGTTTTAATTTAATATAAAATATTTCATGATATTCAAACCTTCCTTTGTTTCTGTCAGCTAATATTTTCACTAAAAATACAGGTAGCTTTTGCTGAGGATCTTTCAGGATCTGCATCTCTCTGTCAGCTCATATATCAGGAAAGGCAGGCATACCATCAGTAAGTGATAGAGAAGCTCAACTTGGATGCAAAAGGCGAGCTCAGAGGAAAAGATGAGGTGATAAATCAAGACTATTTAAGGTATCAGGCTGTCAGTTGTCTGTGAAGTTGACTAGACATCTAACTCCAGGGTAAGGGTAACAATGAAAGACCCTAAACACACCAAAATACTTATACCCTGCTCTCCTTTCTAGTCTGTGCTCTGGCCCAGAAAAGCAATCCACTGTTTTCATGCTCACTCTTGCACCTGGCCTTTCCTTCTTGATTTGCATACAGGAAACCATCTTCTTCTTCTAAACCATCAAGACTTTTCTAAAGTGTTACAGGGGTCTGCTTTGGTTAAGCATTTCAATGCTTTTTTTACTATTCGAAACAATATGTCGTAAAATAGTAAGCCAGAAAAATCTACACTGTGTTTCCAAATTCTACTTGCAGTAAACCCCATAGCAAACCCAAATCTTTTGTTTGTTAGTGTTTTGCAGCACTGAATGTTGCTGCAGAACAATTATAGAAGCCTCTCTGTCCTCTTTCAATAACATAACTATAGGCCTTCTAGAAATGGTTGTACACTGAGCTGAGGATTATCAGCTCTAGATCCTAAAGAGACAGTAAGGTTCAAAATAAAGAACTCTTCTGAAGCAGATATTCTGAAAACAATAGGAGACATCTAAAACAAAAGTGGTAAAATATTTTGAAATAAATACAGATTCTTGTAGCTCATGGGCAGTCATTTTACAGAACTCTGTGATACACTTTTGATTAAAATCACTGATATCACTGATATCACTGGAACAGTTGTCATATAAAAGTAAGTAAATCAGTTTTCTGGACTTCTCAAGTATATGTTCTTCCTTTTGCAAGTCTTTGTGACTACCAGTATTTTGAAGCAGTCCTTTGCTATTTTTGTCAATATTTTAAAGAGAAATATTTAAGGCACATTATCCTGCCATTTTAAAGAATTTTTCTCTCAGACTACAGCATAAATGGGAAGATTTGCCAATTTTAATTTTTTTCCGAGAAAAGATCTTGATCTTAGTTAATGGAATGTTCAGATCTCTTGAGATCTCTTGTCTAATTCCTTCTCCTATATCTCTGCAGCTCTCGCTTTTTCTTTTTATTTGGACCAATTTCAGAAAACGTTTGAGCAAATGGTCCCTGTCATAAAGAATGATGTCATGTCATCTGATGTCTAAATCAGAATTCATGTATATCTTTAGCTAAGTAGAAATTAGTTGGGCGCTTAACATAAACCAACTGATTAAAGGCTTATTTTTGTCTATGCAGTCCAAAACAGAATCTTTCCTTCTTGTCCAGTTAAGATATATGTAATCAGAATGTTTATTGCACTGGTATTCAACATCACATTTCTTGAAAACCTTCCCTATATTTAACTTCCATGTTTGGATGGTCCCATTGACATCAGAGAATTTGATCACATGGCAGAGTCTTATGACATATTAAGTAATCTCAGATCCTTTCATATTACTAAGACATCAGTTCAATGATTGATTTTAGTATACTTGTTTTTCAGGTTGGCTAGGAGAAATCCTAAATCAATCAGCAAGAATCAATGCAGGTGCTCAGACTGTGGCATCCCTCTTTTTCATTGTAATTATAGATTAGGTGTTTCTTCATGTGGAAAAATCTCTATAAGGAGGTTTTTATAAGGATGCATTTTCAGGGACTTTTGTTTGTTTCTTTGCTTTTTTTTTTTTTTTTTTCAGCGTTAAGGATATTTCCATTTACCATCCCTTTAGATAAACTATAGATACTTTTTCAAATATATTGTTTTACATTTCAACAAAGGTGAAAGATGTTTCTAAAAAAAAAATCATCATCAGGGATATCATTGCAATGCAATGGCAAAAATACTGGTTGCTGATAGCTGATTAGAGTTACACAAAGCATGTTCGTAATTACATTATTAATGAAATTTTGATCAGTAGTGTTAACCCAGGAAATTTAGGACAGTGAATACTCACGAAACTTTTCTTTTCAACAGCTCTTCAGTCTTCAAACCAGAGTCTCATGATGAAACTTGGAGAAATTTCATTTTTAAGGGAACTCTCTGTAGTTTGGTAGTTTTTTTCTGAAGCTCTCATCCAGATATTGGTCCAAACCTAAGTAAAAAGTTCACATCTCATTTTAGCTCTGCTACTAGTGTACAGCAGTATTACAGCTGTGTAGAGCCTTCTGACAGTCAGATCATCCTGAGAACAGGCTGCTGAGCCAGAGTGTGGAGGAGACCCAAAATGAGAAGTACCTGGACCTGTTGACCTGAGTTCAGAGGAGGGGCAGCAGAGGATCAGAGGGCTGCAGCACATCTCCTGTGAAGACAGTGTGAGGGAGCTGGGGTTGCTCAGCTTGGAGCAGAGAAGGCTCTGGGGAGATGTTAGAGCATCCTCCAGTACTTGAAGGGGGCCTGCAAGAGTTGAAAAGAGGCTTTTTACTATAGTGTGTAATGACATTACAAGGGGGAATGACTTTAAACTGAAAGAAGGTAGAATTTTATGAGGTATTAGAAAAAAAATCTTTGCTGTGAGAGTGGTGAGGCACTTGAACAGGTTGTCCAGAGAAGTTATGGATGCTTCATCCATGGAAGTTTTCAAGGCCAGTTTGGACTGGGCTTTGAGCAATTTGGTCAAGTAGTTTTGTTCCCTAGGCTGAATACCAGAAGCAATGTCATCTAGTCCATGAAGACATTGTTTGGCATTTTATGTAGAGATCTCACTGACTGATTTACCTTTTCAGTACAGCTACAAGAAAATATTTAAATAAAATATACCATTAGAAATAGAGGGCAGATGATTACCTTGTTTACTTCATACAATTTACATGAGGAGAGAATGTAATGTAAATGGCTATCAGTCTTAAAAAATAAGATGCAGAATTTAGGACTTTTTTACGTTTCAGATATTTTATAAGCTGGTCCTAGAGAAACAGAGGAATACATTAAGGAAATATTTCATTTGTTTGGGGCAAATATAAAATGAGCAGAGTGAGATTCATAAGCCTTCTCATAAAAAGTTTCTGTAAGAATAAATGTCTTAGATTTAAGTATATCTTCCCACATGCTTCAACAAATCTTTGCTATGGAACCAGCTAGAAAAACCAAGCAAGGCAGCAGCTATCCCTCTGTAATTAAAATCTGCACTCTGTGAAAATTACAGACCAGTAGCAGTAATGAACAATTATGCAATGAGTTGCTGCTTTGCACAGCTGAGCCACAGAGCTCACAAACTTTTACTAAATCAGTCCATGAGTCAAAGAGAGTCCAGGTGAAATTTTTCTTAGCTAGGACTGTGTATGCACCAACAGCGAAAAATCTGGACTGGCACGAGCTCAGATGTCTCAGAATCTGTTAAAGTGAACAGAATGAAATAAAAATATTTTGATGGAGAGTTTTGATTCTAAAAAGGAAACATTTCAATGGTCTAAGAAATACTAATAATGTATTAATTACATTTTCCTAGATTAATCATTATTTTTGAGAGACTGAGACCACCAGATTTTAAGCTGCTCAAACATAGTTAAAGGGAAAAGTAACATGACTATTATTTATGCCACCAGTTCCATTGAACCTGTAAATCACCTTAAAAAAATGAAGGCTCATTGAGAGGTGTTGAAGATCAGTCTGGCAGATTAGTTTACCAGAACTAGCACTCACTCTTGGGTCAGTTAAAGGAATCATGATTTGACTAGGAAAATAGGAAGGGGAAGGGTAAAAGGAAGGGGAGGGGGAAGGGAAACACTGGTTGTAAAAAGATTTGTGTTTACATCTAAGCAGGTATTCACATTTTGGGGCATGAAGGAGTGCATTGTAGATGCACTGAATCAAAGAATGGCTTCGTTTAGAAGGAAACATAAATATGATCTAGGTCAAGTACTCTGCCATACCCACAGACACCTCCCACTAGATCAGGTTGCTTAAAGCCCCAGCCAGCCTTGCCTTGAACACTTAGGGAACAGGGCATCAGCCCCATCATATCAAAGAATTTCTTGCTAATATCTAATCCAAATGACTCTTTTAGTTTAAAAATTTTCCCCTGTTGTCCTATTGCTATCAGTCCATGCAAAATAATTATGCTATTCCATTGGGACAGTGCTGTCCTATTGGAAAATGGTGTGCCTTTTACTGTCCTATATGGCAATTCTCTCTGCCCAATTAAGTGTGAGAAGTGACTCGTTCCTGCTCTGAACCCGTCCCTGCACATTCAGGTTATTCAGAGTTGATCTGCACAGTGTATGACAAGTGGAGTGAGGCAGCTGTCCTCACGTACCTGCCAAGTCCCCTGTTCCCAGACCGAGGAAAGACAATACCTGCTGTGCAAGCAGTCCTTCTGAGCAGATGTTGTGCCTCCTGGAATTCCTTGAGTTTTCTTAAACAAGGAGTAATAAAGCTTATCTCATCCTCATTCCTTTGAACTCTTCACCAAAGAAACACTACATCATTGGCTTCAGGAAGTTCCTAGCTGTAGTTTCTAAATTTATAAGAAATATTGCATCAAAGAACACAATTAAGAACATCAGTTTGGAGGGTTTTCTTTGGTATGTTTGGGGTTATTCTGGTTGGTTGGTGGGGGTTTTTTTGGGTTTTTTTAAGTGTCTGTATAGAAAGGGAGTGTTGATTTCTCTTATGGATTGGTTTGGAGATTACCTCAAGAGGTTCTGCTTAGTGAGTTCTTGCTTTGTTTTTTTTTTTTTCCTCTTTAACAGGTTAAGTACAGACCAAGTTATCTGATAAGGAACAGAATGAAATTCTGTAGAGGTCTGTCAATCTGAACTAAAACTCTATTACTTAATACTCCCTCTTTAAAAGTAATAAAGGTTTGATTTTTTTTAATTGAACCTTCTAAATTGAAATAGGCACTGATGGCTTAAACAGCCTCTGTAAAAAAATCATCAGTCTCTATAAACGTAATTGCTGTTAACTTTATGAATTTTATAGGAGCATCAGTTTTATGTATTTATATAAATATTTTTACATTCTTTGCTGTGTATAAAATTTGAATGTAATTTCTTTAGCGCTCTAAAAAAACCTGAAGTAATTTGATCTTTTTATAACATGACTATCAAGTGCATATCCAAGCAATGATGTGTTACATACAAATACATCATGTTATATATGACTCTGTCAGAGGCAAAGCACTGTCAGGAGTTCTAGACAAGCTGACTGATAGCAAAATAAAAAGGAGACTTTTGTGCCAGACCAGCATTTCATGTATTTAAGGCAACATTTTTTTCCCCTTTCTTTTTAAGTAAAGCCATATGAGATAAAAGAACAATGCACCCAGACCGATTGGAATTTCATTGGACACAGAATAGATATGAATAAAAATCTGGTTTTGCAAAAGAAATTACTTTTCAGTTATCCAAATGAAAATCATTTCTCATCTGAAAGTCTGTAACATTTGGTAGATAATTTTTAGTTTTCTGAAAAAAACCATTCAGTACTAGACCAATTACTCAAATCTAAACACAAATTAGAGAAAAGATTAACAGAAAACTCTAGTTGGGGAGAACCACTACTGGTGGTGATTGATATGTAAGTAGCTGATTTATGGTTTTGCACTTCTTATGACTTATTCAAGTCTTATAGACTGATATATAAACTTTTTTAAAGCAATTTTAAATTATCTCAAAAATGCTATCAGTTTCAGCAAAATTTTCCAGATAACTCATTTCACATCTCTGCTCATTGTTCTTTCATTTCTGGGACTGCCTGGACCTGAATTCCAGAAGCTGAGATGTGACTGCCTAGACTGTAGTTTCCTTACACTCTCTTTTTTTCCTTTTATTGAAAAATGTGTAAAGACATTTGCCGGCTCCATCAGCACCTGCAACTGCAAACCATCCTGTGCTGTGCGCTTGTGTTAGACCAAGTAGGTTAGGTGATCTCTCATTCTGCCTTGATTTTGACTTCTGCAAAGCCTGAATATTGGATCAGGGGCCTCTAAGACCTAGAAATAAAGCCTTCTAAAACCCCCATTGAGTACCTTATCTTTCTCTATGTCTCTCATCACCAGGTCCTCTCCCCACTAAGCAGTGGACAGCAGTGTGCTCAACATTCCTTCTTCCATCAGTGAATTTCTATAAGCTTGTCCTCTTGCCCTTGACATCTGTTCTGAGTGCCAACTCTCACTCTGCTTTAGATTTTGGATCTCCAACCCAGCACATACAAGTAATGTCTCTTTGGTACCACTCAAGTGGCCAGCACTTGCCTCCACCCCTCCTTGCAACTACTTTCTGCATCTGAGCTCAGTCAGGAGTTCCTTGTTTATATGCACCGACCTTCTGCCTCACCTGGTCAATTTCCTGCATGTCAGAACAAATCTTTCTGTGTTTTGAGGATGTTGTCCTTGGAGGTCAACCAGCTCTCTGGTGCCATTTTTCTTTTCAGGACAGTGTCTCACCAAATGAGTCAGGATCTCACGAAGCAGAGCACTAAAAAAACAGGTATCCTCCCCAGAGGCTTGTGGTTGTTGATCTGTTGGTTTTCTTGCTCATTTTTCTCAGGATCTCAAACAGCATTTTCTCATAGGAGCTGCAGTCAAGGCTGCTCTCAATGGGCACTTCACCAGTCAATTCTTCTTTACTCATGTGAAATAAACCCAGCACAACTGCTTCTGTACTTTCCTGGCATCAAAAAAATTGTTTTGGTTTTCAGCAGAAACTTCGTATAAAGTTCTTCTCTCAAAGTTAGCAAGCCAGATGAGAAAGGGGGTGTGTGTGTACCTGTGTTAGCTGTTCACTATTCTTGCAAATGGCCCCCTACACATTTGTGAGTCACAAGACTTTGCTGTTCCTGATATTCTGGTGTTAACTTATTTGTATGCTTTTCCTTCTTCCAATAAACATTTGCTTTTAATGAAAATTTAAAAAAAAAAGAGGAAAAAATGAAAAGTAATCACAAAACACAATTAATTTCTAATGTTTATATTTTAAACATAAGTATACAAAAAAACCTCCAAAAACATTCTTGCGCCTTTCCTCCTAGGCATAATTGTTTCAGATTGAATATGGGAAGTATACTCTGTATAGTGTTTCTCATGTTTATTTTATGCTTATTGAAATATGCATATGAATTTTTGACCTTTAGGTCTAGAGCTGTATTAGCCTAATTTAATTTTAAAAAGGCTTCACATTTTAGATGTTAGCAGTGCCTTATGAAGTAGGACATTTTTGTACTACTCAGATATCAAAAGTAAGGTTTTTTTGACTTAGAGTTGAAAGAAAAAAGGTGAAAATATGCCTTCAAAATACAATAAAAAAGAACAAAAAAAACAACCCTAGGATTTTTCTATTTTATTAATGCTGTTGAAAACAAAATAAAAATCTGTGTTTTCCAAGTGTTTTTAAATTTATAATGCTTACAAACTAAGGGGGAACTTTTAAAAGGACAAAGCTACCTTTTAACAACTTTTTCAGCTGAAAGGCTTAAGAATTTTAGTTGCAGTAAACAGTAAAATTAATTTGACTCAAGGCCCTTTCTTTTCCTTTGGTTATTATGGTAGGAAGCTTCTTTTCCTTCTCCCTTTAGCAATAAAGTTACAACATTCAGGCTTTATTCAAGTAGAAAACATTGAATAACATGTAAGAAATCCAGAGTAACATCTGTGATTTAGTCAGTTTGCTAATAAAACATGACAAGGTACATATAGAGTGTCTACTCCCCAGGAACTGGCTGGACATTAGATATTGCATGAGGATTGGACATAAATAATAAATCTTCTTGCTTTGCTTCACTTCTCCATGTAGCCTTGCTTTTCTTCATTAAACTGACTTTATCTTAATCCATGAGTTTTTGACATTGTTTTCTCTGCTGTGCTGCAGAGGAGGGGAAGTGAGAGAGTGGGCACTTAGCACCCAGACAAAGTCAACCCATCCCACTAACAAGAAAAAAGAAAAAAGCAACAAAATATCATGATTTTAATAAGCCTATGAATATATAAGAGAACATGATAAAATTATTAAATTAATGTTGACAGGCCATGCAGATTAACACAAAATCACTTAGACATATATTTCGTAAACATTTGTTAAGTCCCTTTTTCAAAATTCACACTGAAAGAACTTTAGCAGTTTTCTCTAACCTTAACAGTGGTGGTGGAGATCAATTAGGTGTTGGGTCAAGAAGACATTCATAATACATCATAATGAAAAAAGACACCTTAAAATGAATATAAAAATTTTTTTGTTAATATGGAGACCGGTGAAATTGCTTTGATTCTGATGACATTTTCATGAATGACAGAATTAAATTTTTATGTTCTTTATATGTACAGATTTTAATATATATAATTTATAGAAAACTAATATGTATGGTTTATATGCCTGTAATATTTTATGGGAAAATATTATTGTAAATCAATATGAAACCCTTAGCAACAAGTGGTAATAGGAAACACTAAACAATAGTTAATTAGATTACAACTATTTGCAACAAAATAATATATAAATGTGGAATCAGAGTTCATGTTTAGATGCACATTTTGTAAAATATACATTCATGAAAGCTCTTAAGCATCAGAAAACTGCACCTATGAAAAAAGATTTTGTTAAACAAGTATTTAAATGTTCAATAGTGTGTGTCTAATCGCATTTTTGTCCATTACTTTCTTAGTACAGACTTTTTCTTTTTTTTTTCTAAGTTTATATTAGGCTAAAATGAGAAATATCTAATACTGTGGAATACTTGTCTGTCCCATGCATGCTGTAATAAATATTTGCATAGACTAATAATTTCTTCTAAGTCTCATGAGATTTTACCTCTGCTTCAAATGTGCGGATGACAGTATAAGGAATCATCAGATCAGTACGCTTCCACCATTTCCTGAAAACATGTCTAATTTATCCTTCCTAATTCCTTTTCTTCAGTATGCACAAGATTTCAGTTAGCATTGCAATTCTATTATGGTACTCCATGAAACAATCAGAGCAAACTTTGCTTAGAATATACTGCACTTCATACATCGAAGGGCAGCTGAGCTTGAACACTTTTATAGATAGGGAGCAAAAAGCTGAAGGTGGTGACAAAGTCCCTAATTTCTTAAATGGCACAGGATTAGACCACTAGTGGATTCTGCATGTTGGAGTTTCTACGTTGTATTAAAGCTTGTTAATGACTGAATTTTTATAGCCAGAATATCATGAGAAAAAAAGTTCTAAAATTTCAGTCAATAGATTTTAGTGCTTGGTGACAAAACATACATTAACAGTTATCTGTTCAGTTGACCAACAACAAATTCCCCCACCTTTTAAGAATGGAAGATACAGAAAAAACATAAAATTCCTATAAGTTTACTTACTTCTCGGTGTGTTTAGATAGAAGCAATGCCCTCTCAGATACAACATAATATTAATACTACATGACAAATTGTAATTCATTGTAACGTGTTGTGATGCACTAATAAAATACAACTTGTAAATGTGTATTACCTATGGCAAACTAAGTCCTGTCAAAACTAATGAAAATTAAAATATTTGCCCGTCACTGATGAATAGAATTTATTTTTATGCTATTTCTTTCTGGCATGTAAACACATTGGGTACTAATAGGACAAGTCTAAAAACTATTTTTGTCTAAAGAAGTGGAATTGAGAGAAAGATCAAAACAGTTTGGAGAAAGTTGGAGTTTATGAAAGGGAGGCACAGGATGAAAATGTTGCACTTGGCTGGCTGAGGTCACATATGACATGGCATAACCTATACACCTGCAGTGAGATACTACTGAATTTCTCGTATCATGCCTGAATACTGTCCTCAGAAACATTGTTGTCAAAAGAGATTCAGCTGAAATAAAATGTTGATTAACAGACACAGTGGCATTTTCCCATGAGTAGAACCTGTGGCAGTTCTACATCTGGCTGGTATTTGGAAGAGATTTCAGCTATTTTTCAAGTTCATCTCCAGTTGAAGATGACTAATGTGCTAACTATAAAGGATTGCTGGAAGCTAAGCCCCGGGGCTGCTTGAGAGCATAAACTTTAGCTCATAGTTAATCTGACCAGACTTCCAAGTAAGGAACAGGTATAGGAAATGGTTTCTGAATATAGTGTGCTTGGGAAGATCAGCATGCGTGCCAGCAAATCTGACTGCTAGAAGTCTTTGCCCACTTCCCAAAATTTAATTCTCTGTCACTCTCTCCTAAATCCTCTAAAACTTCATACCTAAGCTCATACACATATTGGTGTGCACACTTAAACTGCTCCATTTTTTGCTTAAGTGCCAGACAGCACTGCTTTTCTATGTGCTTCATATCATGCTTGCTGTTTTATTTTAGCTTTTCTAGCAGGTGAGATTCATTTTCCCTACTAAAATATCTTTACTAAGACATTTCTTATACATTTCTTCTGTCTGAATGAATTACTAAAACTTAAGAATCATAGTAATGATAATTACATATTATCTACACATGTAAGCAAATACACAGATACACATGTACCAATATATACATACTTTGATGTCCATTATAATCATAACTGCTTTACAAAACAAAGAACTCTTATGTTCCAAAGGAGGGAACACAGTTTCCAGAGATGACTTGATAACTCAGCAGAAGAGCTTTTTTAAAGTAGGGAAGCTGAGTTGCAGATCCACACAGTGCTTGGGATCTTTGCCAGGGTATGGTTCATGAAAGGGACTGGTCTTCCCAGGAAAGGGCCAAAACAGCAGATGGTTACATACACAAAGTGAATGACCGAGGCTGGAGGTGCCATACCCTCATAATCAGAAGGATAAAGGTATTAAACCTTCAGTTAAAACACCTGAATTTCCCACTTTTGATTTGAGTCTGATCTTCCCTAGTGCAAAATTTGATTGGTGTAAAACATGGAGATTCAAAATATTGGAATGGGAAAATCTTTGACATACCTCACATATTCCAGTCTTGGTCTTCTTTTTAGTGTGATGCTACAAGTAGGGTCACAAAACTAGTTTCACAAAATCCCTTTCTAAGCTTAATAATTGTGCATACACTTGAATTGTACTCTCAATTGTCTATAGTTTTCTGGTGTACGCTTTTGTGAAAGAGGTTTTTGACAGAAGTTTTAAACTCGATATATATTAAAAAGCTGATTTTGATAAAAGGGCATTATTTACCCAGTACACATACAGCACAGTAAGTTATTTTCTTTTGCTTTTTGCTTCTTAGTTGTATTTCAGAGAAACATTAACTGCATTTCCATTTACAACAGTTGAAGTAAGAAGCAATCTTGTGGTAAATAATCAATCTCTGTGGTGACCAGCAACAGATTCAAAGGAATGGCCTGGAGTTGTGCCAGGGGAGGTTTAGGTTGGGTATTAGAAAAAGGTTCTTAACCCCAGAGGGTGGTTGGGCACTGGAACAGGCTCCCCAGGGAAGTGGTCACAGCACCAAGCCTGAGACAGTTGGAGAAACATTTGGACAATGCTCTCAGGCACATGGTGTGACTACTGGGTATGGTCCTATGCAGAGCTGGGGATTCGACTCAAAGAACCTTGAGTGTCCCTTCCAACAGAGCTTATTCCATGATTCTGATCTATTTGAGTTTAAAGACAAAATGAGAGTACAGAGAATCAGAAACTAAACACCACTACTGTGTCATGATAGTGAACAGATGTTTGAACTGAACTGAATATTAAGGGAGGAGAATCATCAGATTAATTAAAAGCCAGATAAAAAACTCCTGATGAGCAAAACATTGGAAAGCTTGTCTAAGTAATCTTAAAGTAATTTATACTCAGATGAATCTTTAATTTGTTTTTACACATGGCACAAGAGCATTTTTCTCTTCAACTAACCCTGGCCATTATCACCCCTAAAAGAGAAGCTGAGCACTGTAAACTGGACTGAATCAGGCCTGCCAGTGTATGAGGCCGTTCAAATGTGTGAGCCCTTCTTCTAAGGAAATGTTTCAGAGAGCTCATCCCACGACTGTGAACTTCCTTGCAACTACTAGTCACTGTCACTAAAACAAAAATTTTGGTAAGTTTTAAATGATTTTGTCTTTAATCAGGAGGAGTCATCAGGGTGAGCATGAAAATGTATGAAATTTGCTGATATACTACTAAATTATTTGACTGTGTTTAGGTTTTCATTCCTACAAAAATTCTTTGTGTTTTAATATTAGAGTTACAATGGGACAACTGTGTTAATGTTCATGGTCACTGATCTTTGCTTCACTGGAACAACAGGTATGATAAGAAACTTATGAATGTGCACCATACCTAAAAAATATAAGCTAAATCTCTGTTCAACTGAAAATTAAATTTATATAAATGAGGGCTTTTCCAAACATAACCACAGAAGGCAGAAAATAAAGCAAAAAAGATTGAAGAAAAGATAGTTTTTAGTAGGATAAAAAAGGGAAAGTGAGATTATTCAGCATATACTTCAGTTTTTCCCTTGAATGACTAGAAAAGGCCCTTTAGAGGCAGGGCATATTATTTCTGTGCAGCATATTTTGCATATAAACTATAGTACCTGTTACATTATTAAGAGAAGTGCTACCTTTAAAATGCAAATACACTTCAGATTCACATTTTGTAATTTATCTGTGGACTCTTTCCTAGCTACATCTCTTATGAACAAAGGTTTGTTTGTTTAATTTATTCCATTCTTTACAAACAGGGTCTAGTATTTCCATCTCTCTTTCACCTGGGATTCACAAATGGGCTTAACTTGCCACTCCTGCCACATATTTCCAATGTAATACAAGATGACTGGAAGAATGACCAGAAGTGATCCTCTGTGTTTCATGGAAGAATGAGGTTCCCTGTTCTACTGCTGAGCATGAGGGACAGAAAACATTGTCCTCTCCTCATTCCACTGGGATTTGGGAACAAAGACACACTGCTTAGAAGAGGACTCAACCTTCATATTGCTAAAATTAAGATGAATCCTTGATTCTCTCATACAGTGTCATAGACAAGGTCACTCTCAGACCAAAAAAAAAAAAAAAAAAAGTGAAATATTATATCAGGAAACACTTCTCATGTTTGCAAGCAAAATGGAAAGAAAATTATCTCTAATGATATTCTGTAATGTTAAAGGAAGACTCTTCAGAATGCAAGAAATCTTCAGGCAAAATAAAGGACAGAAGGCCTCACTTCGTGGGCCAGGATCTAAAAATAAGAAAGGCTCAGATTTCCTCTTCCAGGTAATTTTATTTTCTTTGATTTTTGTTTCTTTTATTTTGTTAATGTAGATACAGTTCTAGATCAGAAGAGCCATAGCAAGTCACTATATAGCTTGCATTTAAATACCTGAACATAATAAGGTAGTTTTTTTAAGAACCACTTTGAAACTGTAAATTCCATCCTTTTGAGTTTATATTCAATTAAAAACTAATTTTTGAAATGAAAAATGGGACTTGTCTTAAATATGTAGAACTGTTTAAATACTGTTATATTTTGTTCTAAAAATTATAAATGAAAATTGAGTGTACATGTGACTAATCAGTGTCAATAGCATGCAAAGTTTAATTTCCTCACCCTAAAGTACATCTAATGTCAAATTCAATTAACAATGCCATCTGAAAAATGCTTTCATAATGAATTTCAAACAATTGACTGGTCTTTTAATAATAGTTGATGGTTAGACATTCCGAAGGCCAGTGGCAAAACACTGCCTTTTAATGAGGAAAATTACAGCAACATTGAATTTAGTAGTGCTTATTTTTTTTAATGGTCTTTGACAACAAAATAATAAATTTGAGCAGAACCTTAGAACAATCATACACGAGTCAAGGCATCTTTGCCTAAGAAAGCACAAAATAAAGGTAGTTGGCTGAAAGTATCATATTAGGACAAATTAGATTTTTAAGTTTTGACTGATTTCAGAAGACAGATATTTAAATATTGCTGAATCTATTATAAGTGTCTTGGACTGTTTTTGAAGTAGAAACTCTTTAGAAAAATGTAGAGAAAAAAATGAACAAGTTCTAGTGAATTTAATTCTAAGGAAAAATATATCATACATGAACAATGGATGTGACTGAAAATAAGCTAAGGGAAAGCAGGGGATTTTATGGTTGTTTTGGAAGAAATATCTTCATAACATTTTCCCCTGTCATGGCTTTTATTGCTGAGCAGGTGCCATAGGTATGAAATATCCCTTTGGTCAGTTTGGGTAAGCAGTCCCAGAGTCCCAGCAGGGTCCCTTCCCATCCTCCACTCTGCCCCCAGCCTCTCTTGGCTGGGGAGGGGCTGTTGGAGACACAGCCTTGATGCTCTGTGAGTACAGCTCAGCACCAGCCAAGACACTGCTGTGTTACCAACACTCTTCTACCTACAAACACAAAAGAACAATACTGTTAAGTATTGCAGTCTTTGGTTTTGGTTAGCTTGGAACCTAAACAGCAGCCTACAAAAGGTTTCCCTGTTTTTACATCCCTACAACATTGTATTATCTCACATCAATTATACACTGTGTATAGTTCTAAAATGTCTTACAATTCTAGCATGAAAATTGCTTTATGCCCATTATCATTACAAAAGAGGAAGTAACATGTTATAACAATTTAAATTCAAGAAAGGGAACTCAGCACTTGTAGTCCTTGTAAAATATCTTTGTATAATAACAATTTTTATCATAGCTGTTATTTAATGTATCATATCCCATAGCTTGGAAATGTCAAGTGATACCATAATAAATTGCAAATCCATTCAAATTCTACCTTTTACTAAGTGGTTACTCCCCCCTCAAATCTGAAATATGACTAGATAATATAAAGGAAATGCTGATATTCTTTAACTACAGGCTGGGAGAAAAATCACTGAGGATTTAAGGAAAACAATCCTAAAGAACACAATCTATATGCTTTTTTTTTCTGATTCTCAGGAATGTGTTTGTATAACAAGGCTAATAATTTGATTTATGTCGTATTTAAAAGCAAAGAAGATGACCTTGAAGAATCTGGACCCAAGCGAGAGGTAAAGCTAAGATGAACAGCCTGTAATAGTCTTGCAACAAATCCTAAACTGTGCTTTATTGTCTAATCCATTGTTGATCTCCTTGGATTCACCTCTACTTTAGTTAAAAGCTAACTAAACAAGAAAAGATCCAGCCACAAAAGAAGCAAAAAACCCCAGACATGAGACTGTGAGATCAATCCTATATGTTTCTTGTTAAGAATAACTAGAAGACCTGAGAACTGTGAAAAACCCCTTAATTAGAATTCCTAATTGATGAACTTAATGCATAGCCCCTTCCTTTTTTGTATGCACTGCACACAGCACAGCAGTGATGCATATTGAGAAGGAGAGATATTATTTACCATTATAAAATGTCATGTCTTAGCCTGCCAAAACTCTTTAAAGTAATTAGTTTTGTCACGACTATTCAGAAGTCATTAATAGAAAATTCTGGCTGATTAAGCACGTCCAGGGCCAAGACTCACAAACAGCAATTCCTCTGATTTTCATGGATTCCCAAAGTAAATGTTTATCTGATACTGAGCCAAATTGCCTACATCCTTTGTATTATGTTGTTAAAATTACTTTTGCTCTTGATCACACAATTTCACTGCCCTTATAAAAAATGGGAGAAAAGGCTCAAATACCTATTACTTATCTGTGGGGACTAAACTCTAAATGCATTTAGTCATTGTTCAGGAGATAGCATTTCCAATAGCTTTTGTATTTCCCTGTTGGTAGGAGAGAGAAACTTGAAAAATTAGCACAAAACCTGCTTTTTTAAAAAAGAGCTCCCACTCCACACAATAAACCAAGAGTGTGTAGTCTCTGTTGACTATTTTCTTTCTTCCCCATCTACCAATTTCATATATTCTATTGACAAGCCTCTACAGAGAAACTGAATTGCTCACATTTTGAAAACATCTGCAAATTAGCCACTGCCAAAGTTCAGAATGTGTAAGAGTGGTCTGCATTCCAAGAAAGGGGCAAAACAAATAAGGAAACAAACTTCTGTGATAGGAACATAAAAGTAAGTTCTTAGAAATCAATTTTCTAAAATTCATATCACTACCTAAATTGTTTCTTTCAACAAATTTTTTTCTAAATTTTTCTACAAAGGCACATGAGTTTATGAAGAGACAAACCTGAAAAACTGAAAACTGTCTATAACATTGTGTGTGTATTGTGGAACTGTTTGCTGATTAAGCAGAAATTAGGACATTTATATTGAGTAGTTTTGTCCAGTAAGACGAAGAATGTCATGAAACATTCTTAAATTGCGGAGGTGGTGTTTCTAAGTATTCTTAGTTATGGTCTGTGATGCCTTATGTACAGGAGGAAATACCAATCAAATTCTATATGCACTGTTATGAATCACCTAATAATTTTAGTGTAAATATTTTTTAACACAGGTCTTTTCTGTTGTGAGTTGATGAGGTTCCAGCTTAGTATAACAGATCATGAATTAATAATACCTTTTTTATATTAAACAAAGGAGTCACATAAATTGCCTTTATTACTGTGAATAACATAAAACAGTGAGGGAAGCTATATACTGAAAATCATGCTGAACAGAAAACTTTTAAAATTACACTGGCATTGCAGCAATGGAAGCACACTGGGATTTGGATTAATATTCTAAAAGTTAGAGAACACAGGTGGAAAATAACATTTTGAAAGATTTCTACTCCCATTAGACCTGTAAAGTTAAAGAAGATTTGAGAAGTTTTTGTACGTTTGGATAAGCAAAATGTTTGACGATTTCCCATGACAGTTTTGCTCACAGCTACAAGAACATGAAAAAGAAGCCATTCACATGGTAGAAATGATGCAACCTAGGAATAAAACAAAGTTACCTCTTCCTGTCTTTCAGCTTCTTGCCAGACTGAAACACAGTTTATATACAACCTTTTATTAAACTTTTTCTTTTTCATAAACCTCCCAAGGCTTAGTTCACATAAATTTTCATTAAAATGATAGCTGTTTTGTAACAGTAACATAAAAGTGTAAATAAACATAACTTGAATATGATGTAAATCAGGGCATTTTATAGAGAATATTGTTCATATAGAATGAAACCTAGTCCCTCTTAAAGCAAATTATTAAGGATCATATATTTGATAACCTAGTCCCTCTTAAAGCAAATTATTAAGGATCATATATTAGATAACCTAAATATGCACATTTATATTGCTGTCAGCAAAAAAAAAAAAAGTAAGTTATTTACAACAGCAAAAATGGTCTTTCATGTTAGTTTTTGAGCACTTGAGGAATGTTTCATTTCCTGAATACTGTCTCTGTCAGCATTCTGGAAGTGAAAGAGTCAGTGAGACTTTGCTTCAGCATCCAACCAGATGTGTCTTTCTCTTCTGAACTTAGTTTTGTGAAGTGCATAAAAGCAAATAATAGAATCGATTACTCAGCTCCATAATGAATATTCATTGTGCATTGTTTGATTGCAGCCCCTGGCAGGAAGAAATAAAAATAGTACAGAGGCCTTCAGAGGATATATTTTCGCTCATTCCCATACTTCTCCCTTGACATCCTGTACTAGTTTCACTACTGTTTCAAACTGTGAGAAAATTATTGGGGTTTAGATATAGAATCTCACTCAAATCTGTTGTGAGCTACTAGTGTGGTTTCAGTTTAGCAGCTTCGAAAAATGGGCTTTCTATGCTTTAATTCATTTAATGAAAAAATAAAATGCAGGACAAACATTCAAAGTGGCATTCAGTACTATTACAGTAAATTATGAAAGTTTATAGCTGTATTGAACAAAAAACTTAATAAATGCAACAAATAAAAATAAAATTAATAGAAATAATTATAACATAATAATATATAAATAAATTTCTGAAATTTACACTTAATCATCATGTGATGCCAGGTTAAAAAAGTGCATGGTTTTTCTTTTCTTGCCTTTCCAGAAGTCCATTCTGGGACTTAAGACAATAAAATCCATATTTCCACATGTGCAGGTAAGCTTCTTTAAGCTCCCATTACAGTCAACAGATATTTAGTTAGGTAGTCAGTGTGACTTAGACTTACTCAGCTTGTCTCTAGCACAGGTGAAGGTTAACCTCCATAGTAAATTGAATTGGCTTCAAGAGATGTCATTTAGGGGTGATGAATGTGTATGTCCTACTATATCTCATGCTTTCTTATATATAGGCAGTATTGTAATCAGAACCAGAATATCTTAGTGCTCTTAGACTTAGATATTCTCATTTCAGATGGTAGTACTCAGAAAAATATAGAAATTGTGGATATTTTGTGATATCAGAGGTGATTTATCTGCCTTGTGGAAAAAGGGAATCAGTTTTAAGATTGCCTGACTAGACAGCCTCAAGGCCAGGAGGTCCCTGGTGTGTGTCCTGATAGCAATAGTGAATTGTCATTTGGAACAGGCATGGCACAACACATAGATATAATGTACCAAATTCCATCATTTCCTTGAAAATTCTTTAAGATGAGAACTTTACGCCATTGGGGGTTTTTCTGTCCATTTTTCTGCATGTTTTCTGGCCTTTCTCATTACGAAACCTGGGGAATCAGTTTTCTCTGGTTATTGCATTTCTACTCATAAGTCCGTAACGTTGTTATTTATAATCTGACATGATTATTTAATTTCTGATAGAAGATCAGTAATTTCGTAAAATATTGTATTTTTCATTCTGGAGGTTTCTTTACATTGTTCAGCTAGTTAATTGTAAATTTGGAGAGATTGGTAAAGAGTAGATTTCTGTGTATAATGTGCCACATTAGACCCTATTTTTCCTACAATTCATTGCATCCCAGAGGGCCCTGATTCTATGTTATTGTACTCTTATTGGAGTCCTGTTACTTCTCTAGGATATATGTAAAATATTCCTAATCAGATCTGGAAATTTATCATACTCATTTTGAAAAACCAATTTACATCTGCACAAGTTAAAAATAAAAGGCAAAGAAATAATCCAAGCATTTAGGACAAAAAAAACCCACAAAACATTGAAATCAGTTTGCTCCTCAACTACAACCCTGCAGGTATTGACCAGTATCATAATCCCAAAAAACAAAATATATTTTACTATTAAATAGGATATATAACAAAATGTCTTTACCCATTGTGTCAAGACTTTCCAGTGAGCTGCTTACAGTATACAACTATTTGTTACTTTCCTCTCCACATTCCTACCTGTATTTTTCAAACTAAGGCAAGAAAAATGGAGCCTGTACTTTTATATTTTATCTTGAGTGACTAGCACCTTGCTTAGTGATCTGAAAGTGTTCTAGTGCTGTTAGGTCCCCCATATTTTTTCAGCTTCAGCAGCTCAATTTGTGACCCAGGGTCATAGAATTGTTAGTGACTCTATCTTTTAGTTTCTTGGTTGTCTTTTGGTTGACGGAAAACAACAGGAGCTGGCAATGTGCACTTGCAGCCCAGAAAGCCAACTGTATTCTGGGCTGCATCAACAGGAACACTGCCAATAGGTCAAGGGAGGTGGTTCTGCCCCTCTACTCTGCTTTTGTGCATGCTGTCTGGAGTGCTGCATCCAGTTCTGCTGTCCCCAACAAAAAAAAGGACATGGAACTGCTGCAGCAAGTCCAAAAATAAAATTTGCAATCTTTGTTACAGAATCATGGCCTGAATATTGTGGGGTTTTACCACTTAAAATTTTGCACAGATCTATACTCATTCTGCTAGAACAAAAGTATAGACAAAAGTATACAGGGATATTTACTAGACAAAAGTATACAGGGATATATTCACTCAGACGCAAGGGGATTGTTGGAGTTTCTGTCTGTGACTGTTGTTACATGTCAGTGAAGCAGTGAATGAATTAAACAAGTGAGCATGGAACAATGAAAGCAAACTGTATCCTGGGAAACTAACTAGGGATATGCATACTGTTTAAAGTTAAAATATTAATAGCTTTATTGTGTTCCAATAACCATTGAAAGGGTTTAGCTAATGACTCTAAAGACTCTAAGGCAGTTATTGTCTCTTTAAATTGAGCACTCTTCGTTGAAGAAGTAGGAAATAACAAGGACGAGCAAGAGAACACAAAGACTGGAAACAATACAGGGACAAAGTGGAAAGACAGCTTAATAATTAAGACTTTAATTTACAAGCAGTGAGGTGACTCTTGCACTTGTATCTTCTATGAGCTCTGAGACAAATTATCGCCCATAGCACTCGTCTCAGCAAATGCTATCTGTATCATAATCAATACAGGAAAAGAGGGGCTGGGTTTATCAGAACGCTTGAGCAGATGTTCATGGTCCCTAGATGTATCCATTTGGCCACAGAAACCACCCCATGATTAGTGATGGCTAGATAAAGCAGCCGGGTGTCTCTCCAAGAAAGCAGTTCCAGTACAAAGTGTGGCAGATAAAAAGACAGGTTAGGATGGATAGTAGGCAGAGTTCAGACAATTAATTAAATATAGCAATTCAGGCACATAAACTTAAGACCTAGAGTGCATCAGACTTCAGGCTGCACAATCTAGTATAGCTAATGCTTCTAAGACCCAAGGCAAAAATTGGAATATCCAGCAGTTTGGTATCCCACAGGAGAAAGGAAAAGGATCAGTAACTACACAGTGGTAACCAGAATTAGTAACAGTAAATCCTACTTAATGTCAACAGAGTAAGACTCGCAGACAAAAGTTTTGTCTAAAAGAGGATGGAAGAAAATATAAATGGGGGATTAGGATGTTTATCTTAATCCATACCAGAATGTCTGGTGAAAAAGGAGTAGAATTATCAAAAAGTGAATCTAATGAAAAATAAGTAACTCTCATCAGTGCAAACAGCTAATTACATAACTTACGCTAAAAAAAATAATGGGCTGTAACTTTGAATTCTCCAACTTTTTCTTTTTTTTTCCTCACAAGGATAGCAAAACCATTAATAAGTTTTTGCTTGCACAAGCTGCCTAAGAAACAAAATTTCTGACCTGCAAAACACGTATAACATTTGCAAATGTCTACAACCTAATTCAAACCATGAAAAGTTAAAAGATATTGGGTTTTGTTTAGTGGAACTGAAATTCCACATTATTGCACTGAGTTTCCAAATTTTTCCACCTGTTCATTAATGAATTGCTTCCTTACAACGTTTCTGCAAACCAGCACATTAGCTAAGTGAGCTCTATGAGTCAGCAAGGGGAGCACTGGACAGTAGTTTCTAAAGCTGCTGATAGAATGTAGCTGCTACCAGGAAAACTTCTTCTACCTTCTTGGTAGAAGTGGACAGTCCAATGAGCCTGGCAATGAGGAGGGCAGCTGCATCAGAAGGGAACTGCTCTGGCCATCTGGAAAGCTTGGGAGGTCCTTAGTCAAATCTGCAGACCAGGAGAAAAAAGAGACAGTGGCTAAAGAAACCTTGAAACTTCAGCCTGTGAATTGCATTTAACCAAATATTGGCCTACAAATCTGGTCAAGCTCATGCCCTGACACCTGGATATGCTGCTGTCTGCCTCCCTGGGACCTCTGGCACTTTGCTCACCAGTGCTGCGGTCTTTTTGGCTGGTTCACAGGAAGAACAGCTGTGGTGTGCACAGGATTGGAGAGACAAACAACTCAGCAGATGGGGAGCAGCAGAAATTTGTAAAATGAGTTGTAAGAGCCTAGGAAAATCACTCTAAATTTATTTGGAAGATTTAGGAAACGGAATGATTTGGTTTCTTGATTTTCATATGAAGTGTGGATATGATTTAGTATTTCCCTGAAATATTGCATTTCTGTCAGTATTATTTAACCAGCTCTAATCTCATGACCTATTCAAAGAAGTTAAACATTTCTGCTTGTTCCACATAAGTGGATAACAGGATAGCTCATACTTACTATTATTAGGCATTTTCAATTTATACTTTTGAATTAAAGAGCCAAATTAGTCTTGCAAGAAAAAACAACTAAAAAATGACAGCAAGTGTCATGTCATTTGGGGCTGTAGTATCCAATTGAGAAATCCAACCCAGCTGTTAAAACTGTCAGCATCCATTTTCTTGACCTTTTAGTCCTGAACCCATGTTTTTTTCCTTGACTCTGGAGATTTCTCAGACTGGGAAGAAGGGTTTTTTTTCTATCATAAAAGATCACTCTCTAGCTTTGTGGCTAAACTGAGAATCTACTTGTCTGATTTAACACTTAAAAATGTTATTGGTTTTTGCATTATTACTGACTAAAGTATTTGCTGCTCAGTTGAGGGTGGAAAATAGCTGCTCAACAATGGAACCTGGATTGATTTTTATTCATTAACTTTGAAAGGACATAAACATCCTGAACAATGTATTAATTCAAAATTTATCATTTCTCCTTATGTTTCAATCATGCTTTACCAAAACATCTTATTCTTCAAGAACGTCAGTAATAAGATAATGAATTAGAACTCTTACTAAAAAAATGCATTGAAACTGCTTTTCAGCAGATTAGTTAGCCCTACTAAAATGAAAACATTTTAAGGATTTACACTAAGACACAACACAATCTTCCATGTCCACATATTTATGCACACATATATGTGTATACGTATGGAAAAATGAAATCTAGCTTCATAGTTTCTAATTGGTGTGATTAGCATGGACTGTAATTTACAATAATTTTATGTACAAACATGCGTATATATTATAATAATTCTGAATTTATCTTCCAAAATATTTTTCAAATCCTCATACAGGGAATTCACCCAATTGTTTTTCTGACAAAATAGGAAGCTGAAGAAATGTGTAGGGAAATACATCCATCATCATACATACACATCCTACAAAGCATTTTACTGTTTATCAACAGATATTGAAATGACACCACAATTTTTTTAATTCTTAAAATTATTGTTTTTACATCTGCCATATGACTTACATCAGTAGAAAAATTTCCAAATACAGCAAACAACAAGTAGTGAAGTATTTCAGATACTTACCAGAGGATGGGGAGGTTCCACAGAAAAACTATAAAAACCTTGATCTTCCCATATCTTATAGCTTCCTCAACCTTTAGAATGTTTGGCACCCTATTATGTCTTTTTCTGGTTGACCATAAACTAACTTCTGGTTAGATATTTGCTCTTCAGGGAATTGATATTTTTTCAAAAAAGGAAAAAACCAAATCCCATCAAAACTCTTTTTTGTTGCAAGTTGTTTAATCAGAATTATTTTTTGGTTAGGTAGCTGAGGAAGCAGTGTTGAAGAAATTGGATCCATCCCCACTCAAACTCTGGAGTTTTATGAAAGTCTGTAGAGATGGAAACATTATTTGCTTCCTTTCAGGTATGTAGAATTGCTTTTAGAAAACAGAAAACTAAGGAATATAGGGAACTTCTACACATATTAGGCCAAAACACTTACAGAAAGTTCATGCTGTTTCTTTGCACCTTCTACAGACCTACATGCTTTCAACTACAGCTCACAAAATAAAAAAAAAAAAAATCTGTATGCTGAATCATGCAACAGCATGCAATGAAATTATTGCTAAATCATTCTAAATTTCAACTATAGTTTGATACCTTATCACATAGAAGGAACAATTTTGCAAAAGTAATTAATTGATTCAGAAGCCCAGAATTTGTTTTTCAGGGTGCTAGGATGGTCAAAGACACAAATCACTTTTGGAAAGTGATTAGGCACAATCTTGGGTGAAATCTGAATTCAATCATTCTTATGTAATACAGGTATGAAAGTTCCTGAAATTAAAGCTGCCAAAGGCAGGGAGAGAGGGGAATTACAGCAACAGAGCAGTGAAGATTTGTTCTACTCTTTTGGTTTCTTGTTTGGAAGTTTCTGACACAGAAGCTCTGTTTCTGACACAGCTTAACTGTGTCAGAAAAAGAGCTTCAGGATTATTGTAACTGGAGGCTTTGCTTTTACACTGTAGTGGTAACAGCGTACTGAGAAATGATCAGCCTGGAGGAGCTCCCTTTTTCTTGATGGCATTGAGGCACTTCAGAAATACGAATCGCCCATCTGAATTTTTTATGGTTTAGTTTTTCAGCATTTCTTATCTGTGCTAGAGTATATGGCTCATTTGACAAAGATGAGAGGTAGAGATTACGTGACCTGAGCTGTGCTCAGCCATTAGCATTGTTTTGACAACTCTGCAGAAGATGTTACAGCACATAAAAGCTCTAAAATATATTGGCAACTGAAGAGAAAAGGTGCTACGACCTGTCAGCAGATGATGGCTCCTAACCCATTCTACTAAATCTAGCAGCTCAACAACTGACAGTTGAAGCCTTCTGTTGATTTTTATGAAAAATGTTGCACTTTCAGAATTCATCCATTACTTACCCCTGAAGTAGCAAAACCCTTGCAGTGTACTTTTGTGCCGTCTATCTTCTTCTATAAATATCTCTACAGGAAGACTACGTATGTATGAAGAAATAGATTATAAATAAATACGTATGAAAAAAGTGAAATGAAATATTTTCAAAATTCTTCACGTACTATTCTTCAAAGGAAACTTTTGGATTTTAAGAAGTTAATAGCAATGAGCTGTCTTTACAGACTTTTTCACATCTGAATCTTCCTTTTAAAGAAATTTGGGATATTGAATGCAAGTCAATTTACAGCTTCATGAAACTCTAACTCATTGACCTTCCAAACTAAAAATGTTTATTCAGGCAGCAAAGTCTTGCCTTATTTCTGTGCTTCTGCAGAAAGATGCTGTTTCTTCTCCTGAAGAGATCTCAATGTTTTGTCTTATTTTATGAAGTAAGAGGCATGAAATAATTTACATCTGGGGAAGAATTTTCTGTCTGGATGTGTTGTCTCAGGATAGGATGGCTGTAGGACCAACCTCCATTCCTTCCTAAAAATGGAAAGGAATTTCCCAGTACCTAAAAATACATGCAAATGGGACAAAAAAGGCTACTCTAACAGCTATTTTTAAAATCCCCTCTGTGATTATGTGTTGTATACATCTTCATTCTTCATAAGCACATTTGCACACCCTACTTAATTACTGTGTCAAAATTTGTAAGCATTATATCAATTTTCACATACAAGAGTACTTTTTATATTCAGTAAGGTGAAGATAAAAAAAAAATTCCAGATTAGTGAAAAGAAAGACACAAATAGTATACAGTTCTGAATTCTGCCTTATTTTCTTCAAAGCTATGATTCATGAGGCTGACAAACACTCCTGTCTTCTTTTTAGGCTTTTTTTTAAATTTTTCTGACCTTTCTAGACTTGACTAAGGTTTCTTTCAAGTACAAAAATGTAAGATAAAAATACTTGAATTAGAACAGTCCCTGAATTGTTTATTTTTTTTTCTGGGGAAAAAAAAAAAAAAATCTCACGTATAAGTTTTCAGTAGGTAGCTGGAAACCTTCCAAAGAAATTGTTATTTTTTAGAATACACTGAATTATCAAAATGTTGAATTCCATGGGAGCCTCTTAATCAGAGAGACTTTGCCTGTAAGAGAAAATTTCTTCTTAGAATTATTAATTAGGTAAGTAACTCAGTATTCAAGGATCATCTATAATATTTGCCACACACAGTTAAGAGTCTCTTGTAAAACTCAAGCTAGTTTCATAAACCCCCCCTCACCACCTTCAGAAGACCAGCTAAGATGTGCTGAAGGCATAAGAGTCTTGCTCATTTCCTATTTCTTACAGTGCCTGACAAAAAAGAAACATGCTTCAGAGTAGAAACTTCAGTTTGATCTCTCCAAGGCTATATACACTAGACTTTGATTTGTGTGTTTCCCTTCCAGTACGAATGGTAAATTTTTGAGGTGTTTTCACCCTCTAATTTAATCAGATGTAATAATTTAAACAGTCCTAATATTCTCAGCTCCTCTCTTCAGTTCTTCATAGCTCTTTCAAAAATTTAAAAATAAATTCTGAGATTCTTGAAACAAGTTTGGATGTAAGGGAAGATAAAATATCCTTCTTTAATCTCAGTGGCTTCTATTTTAAAATATTGATATGAAAATCTTTCAAAATATTGATTTCAAAATCCTTCTTTGCAAGAATGAGTAAACCTAAAAAAAGTCCTTGCTATTTGCGTCTGTAGGACTTCAGAATTGTTTTCCGCAGTATTTTTATTCTTTTTTTTTTGATAAAAAATGCAATAACATTACTTTTATTTTTCTAATTAAAATGGATTACCTTTAGACACAGAGCCATTATGTAAAATCACAGAATCACAGAGACACAAAATAGTGATGCTGGAAGGCACATCTGAAGATCATCCTGTCCAAGTCCTCTTTTAAAGCAAGACCATGTAGAGTTGATTGTCCAGAATCATGTCCAGATGGCTTTTGAACACCTCAAAGAAGGGAAACTCCATAACACCCCTGGTTAATATGTGCCAGAGATCAGTCACTGTCACTGCATTTTGGGATGTTCAGAGGGAACCTCTTGTGCTTCAATTTATGCCCTTTGCTGTCCTTGAACACCACTGAAAAGAGCCTGGCTCCACATTTTTTGAACCCTTCCTCCAAATATTTATCAGTTCCTCCCTCCAAGTCTTCTCCAGGCGGAACAGTCCAAGCCTTCTCAATCTTTCATCATCTGACCATCTGAGATGTTGCAGTACCTTAGTCGCCTTAGTGGTTGGATTCTCTCCCATGAGCCTTGTTATGAATGTGAATGAGGCCAAACTTCCTCTGGAGAAAGAGGTTCTCGTGTACTAACACACCTACAAGGAACGGAGTAGCTACGATAAGCCTGAGCACCCACACAGGGAGCCAAGAACTGCCGAGCGCGCTATCTCCAAGTGCACTCGGCTCCCCACGGAAAGTAAGTTTCCAAAAAAAGCCCCGACTGCCCTGCACTTCCCCCATTTATAGCCGCCTTCAAGTCCAGGATTGGTCCATTTTGGATCTGCATGGTGATTGGTTAATTTCCAGGCTTCCCATTGGTGTTTAACACCGTTTATTCTGGACCTATCATTTCTGCAGGGCTTCAAATGATTGGTCAGATCTTCCATCCAATCCCTCTTCGACCTCGCCTTGCCTTGCTGGACCACCCTTCCACCAAACCCTGGACCTTTCTTCTAGAACATTCTAATAACCCCCCACTCTTAACATAATACAATTAATATAACATAACTAATACAACGCAATTGAACTATACCCTAATTTAACATAACTTCTACTTATAACAGGCCTGTCTTGTACCGAGGAGCCAAGAACTGGATGCAGCACCCCGAGTGTGGCCCCCCTGTGCTGAGAGGAGGGAAAGGATCACCCCATTGAATGCAGTGGCAACACTTTTCCTAATGGAGACCAGGATCCCATGAGTCTTCTTGGCTGCAAGGGCACTTCGGTTGCTCGCATTCAATGTGGTGTTCGCTGGGGCTTTGAGGTTTTTTTCTGACAATCTGCTTTCCATACAACTGCCACCCAGCGTATATTGGTGTATAGGGGTGATCCTCCCTAGGTGCAGGTTTTCTCTCCTTTCCCAGCTCAAAATTCACAATGTCTCAGATTCGAAAAAATTCACAAAGAATTTAGAGAAAAAAAAAATAACAATGACAAATCAAGCATCTTTTCTTGAATTCTCCAAATAATGAAGAGACATGAATCAGAAACATTACGTGGGAAACTGATCATACATTATGCCTAGATAGATTGGGAAACCCAGGGACAAAAGCATAAGAGAAGTGTTCACCAAAAAGAAGTGGCCCGAGAAAGAGGGAACCTAGAAAAAAAGTGGTGAAGCTACTGGCTAGAGAAAAGATCCTGGAGGTGGAAGAAGTGTGTGAAATTGGACAAGATAAATATAGATGAATAGAGGGGGAAGATGGGGGGCTCTGGATGGTAACGCCTGAGACTGGTGGCTCCAAGGAGTGACAATCCAAGCAAAATCCAACACAATTTGGGACTTTAAATTGTCACATATATTTGAATTAATTTTTTATGCAAAATTAAATAGAGTAAAAAAAATTATAAAATAGTTTAAATTATCCTTAATAGCTGGTATGCTACTGAAATTCAGAAAATTAGCATTTAAACAATAATAATATAAAAAGCAGTATTTATTTCCCTATCTTTACTCTATTGATCCATCCAAGAAATGACTATTTCATAAAGCAGGAGATTTGTATAAAAAATAATGGCAAATGTAATTCAAATGCATTATTATGATCATTGATGACAGTAACCTGATGTGACCCAACAAACGGTTTTGTTGTTTTCTTTTAATAATAACTAATGGTGTTGCAACCATTCACTGTCTGCAGACATCTAAAAAATGTGGCTTTTTTGGCTTTTTGGGCTTCAGAGACCATGGCTACCTTGGTCTTTTATTGCAGCACCACGTTAGACTTGATAATATTGGTCTCTGGTAGATCTATAGCATAGCAGGCGCTGTCTGCCTTCCTGAGAGCTCTAGAAAAAAAAATTCTCAGTGCTATTATGCAAATAAGTTATACTTCCAGCTGAGATCATTGAATCATGAATGATTTAGTTTGGAAAAGACCTTTGTCATCGTCAAGTCCAGCCATTAATCCAGCATTGCTAAGTCCACCTCTGAACATCTTTACCACTCAACCACTTCCCTTGGCAGCCTGTTCTAGGACTTGGCAACCCTTCAGTGAAGAATTTTTTCCTAATGTCCAATCTAAACCTCCACTGGGTGCAACTTGAGGCCATTTTCTCTTGTCCTAGAAGTTACCAAGAGTTTTGTACCAGTTTAGGTACAAAGAACAGAAAATACATTCCTTGGAATGATGCAGTGTACCTTAAGGATCTCTTATCAAAATATGTAAATACTCTCTAAAACACATCTAAACAGTTAACATGACATAATACCTAGTGTTACTCTGCATTTCTTCTTTTTTCAGCAAATAAATGTAATCTGGCAGGCTAACAGGCTATTCTACTTTTCCTGTGATCTGTATTTGGAAAGACTACAGCTGAGAACTCCAAAATCTTCCTGGCAGATCTGTCACACAGAAAACAAACAAACAAAAAAAAAATCCAACTTTTGATATTCAGTAAATGGTATCTCTTTTTTTTCAATTATTATACATCTGCCAATCATATTTTTAGTTCTAACTTATAGCACAACAGTTATTGATTTCAAAACCTGCATTAATATCATATCCAATCTAAACATTTAAACCCCTGTTATTTCCATTAACTGTCCTTCCTGTAGAGAAATCTAAAATGGCTTTATATACATTATCTCTAATCTTCCTTCCCTCATTCATTTACTTCTCTTTTTATAAGAAACACTAGAAGTCTTTTCTGCATTCATATAAATGTATAATCTCATCACGAGCTACACTATATGGTTGACAATGACTGACTAAATTTGTTTTCAAGTTTTACAATGTATTTTTATAGATAAGTATCTGAAAATATTTTCAAGATGATTAGAAGTAAATGATTGTTGTAGAATATCTAAGTTTTTGAAAGATTTCTGTTTAACTTCCTATAATTTTTCTGAGATTATAGTTTTGTGTTTAATAGAGATATCTTTATAATGTAGTCAGTTGGAGTGAAGTGATGTTTTGGAGCAAAGTGACTGGTTTTAAAACATGCTGGTTTGGTAGTCTTGGAGCACAAAATCTCCCACATCAACAACAAAAAGCTCAACATTTTCCACAACGCTCTGTCAAGACTATAATCACTTCATTTTTCAGAGCCTGACAGTAAAGATGCCAATTTTACTCCTATATTGCAACAGACAGTCAAGCAAGAAGAATCTCAAGCTGTAAATTGATGCTGATAAGCAGAGGACATATTTTGAAGTTGAAGGATAAAATATTTCAATCTGAATTGGTCCACCTGAATACAGTACAAAGCCCATGTAAGCCATACATATCCAGAGATTTCCATCTAGCAAAGCAAACTCACCCGTGGAATGTGACATTCCTTAACTTTCATTACAATATTAATTACAATTCATTACAAGGCATGTGCCACCTGGATGGTTGAATATGTTAGTAGGATATGCAGGCCACACAACTCTTACAGACTATATTCTTGGATTAGTGCTCAAATAAATCCAGTCATGCTTCTCCATGCTGGAACCTCCATAATGCCATTATAGGGACATTTCCCACAGCACGTATCAATTGCAGAAATACTGCTATGCATGTGCTTGCTTTTCCATTTGCATTAGATAGACTTCTGAAGTTGCATGCTACACCTGGCTTTCCAGGACAGCTTGAGTGAATTTCATTCACAATAAGGGAGATGCTATAATGAAATATTTGAGGGGAAGGATGGCAAGATCTAAAAGGCTGTGTCTGTGCAGATGCTTATGACAGTTTCAGATCTCCAAAAACCTCTTGGTTGTCTCAAGAAATCGGGTGCACTGTCCCTTTACAGTTCTAGCTTCTTTTGGTAGAAAACCCAAGCATATAGAAAAACAAACAAACAAAGCAACAAATAAAAAACTAAAAGGAGAATTAAGTGCTCCATTTCTCCAGTCTGTGTGGTATGAAGAAAAACATCTTAGGGTCTATTATATAGAACTGCTATTCTATAAAGTAGATTTGCTCCATTTGTCTCTGTGCTTGTTTCTTATTCCCTGTGTAGATTTGGAAACACTTATGATGTTAGCAACACTCCCAAAATAATGACCTGGTTTTCTAAATTTGGTCGAAAGTTTTTCAGTTTGGAAGAAATATACTAAGACACAGTTATCAAGAGTCAAAGTGAAATTTTGTTTGGTGTAGGCAAGCATTCACCCCTATAAAAGGGGTCAGCCCAAGTAATTCCAATTGATATCCTAGGTATTAGAAAACTCAGATGAATCATTCTAAACAATGAAAAAAAAATGATACTAACTTTGCCAAGAATAGGTTGTTCTTATTACCAGCACTGAGCTGACATAGTATCTAGATTGTCTGGGGTTTTTTTTCCTTCCTATTTACCTAAAAACTCATTCAGCCAAAGATTTTCTTTGACTTTTTGAAGCACTACAAGAAAGAAAACCAAAAACCACTGGGAAAATGGTAAACATAAAGGAAAGTTTCAGAATGTAGGTAAAAAACCACTTATGAATTTCCATGATTTTCATGGTCTGATACTTGAAATAATTTGTTGCATATTAACAAAACCAAGTGCTGTGAGTTGACACGGACCAAATTCAGGCACCTATGAAAGCTGCTCACTCACTTCCCTCTTCAGCTGGGCAGAGGAAAAAAAAATTAGTGAATTTAATGTTGGTGGGGTGAGATAAGAACCAGGAGAGATCACTCACCAAATACTGTCAAGGGCAAAATAGACTCAACTTAGAAATACAAAGGGAATTTATTAACACTAACAAAATCAGAGCAGGATAATGGGAAGTAAAATAAAACCTTGAAAACACCACCTCACCCTTCTTCCAGCTCTACCTCCTACAGTCCAGTTCAGTGCAGTCCAAGGAGGCAGGAAAGGGGGGTTATGATAAGTTCATCACTCAAGGCTTCTCCTCCTGCTCAGGAAGAGGAATCCTTCCCTTGCAGCACAGTGGGGTCCCTCCCACAGGACAGAGTTCTCTGTGAACTTCACCAATGTGAGTTCATCTCACAAGCAACAGTTCTGCTCAAACAGCTCAGTGTGGGTCACTCTGGCATGCAGCCCTACAAGGACAGGCTGCTCCAACAGGGCAGCAGGACCTCTCTCTCCATGAGTGTCCCACAGGGTCACAGTCTCCTCCGGGCATCCACCTCAGCTGGTCTGGGGCTTCCCCACGGGCTGCGGGAGGATCTCTGCATCCCCCGTGGATCCCCACGGGCTGCGGGAGGATCTCTGCATCCCCCATGGATCCCCACGGGCTGTTAGAGGATCTCTGCATCCCCCGTGGATCCCCACGGGCTGGGGGAGGATCTCTGCATCCCCCGTGGATCCCATGGGCTGTGGGAGGATCTCTGCATCCCCCGTGGATCCTCACGGGCTGGGGGAGGATCTCTGCATCCCCCGCGGATCCCCACGGGCTGTTAGAGGATCTCTGCATCCCCCGTGGATCCCATGGGCTGTGGGAGGATCTCTGCATCCCCCGTGGATCCCATGGGCTGCAGGGGCGCAGCTGCTTCACCATGGCCTGCAGAGGAGGCTCAGCTCCAGTGCCTGGAGCATCTCCTGCCCCTCCTTCTACACTGACCTTGGTGTCCTGCATAGTTGTCCTCTCAAATATTCTCACTCCATTCCTCTCTGGCTGCGATTAAAACTGGGCAACAACTTTTTGTTTTTATTTCTTCTTAAATCTGTTATCACAGAGATTTTACTACCATTTCTAATTGGCCTAGCCTCAGCCAGTGCCACATCCATCTTTGGGGTCTCCAAGGATTGGCTCTGCTGGACATGCTGGAAGCTTCTAGTAGCTTCTCACGCAAGCCACCCCTGTAGCACCCTCACTACCACCAAAACCATGCCATGCAAAACCAATACACAGAATAAAATGACACTTGCAATAATAAATTAAATTTGTTTCTGTTAATGTTAGCGAACTCCATTTAAGGCTGTCTAGTACTAAGTTTTTATTATGCTTGTATTACAGCTGCAAGCAAACAAAAGTGAACAAATTTTTTTCCTCTCCCTCTTTTTTTTCTTCATTTTTTTTTCCTATGTCTAACCACTCAAAGAATATTTAGAATACAGGGCATATTCTGACACACCTAGAATTTTTTCCTTTGGCTATTCATGCCCTTTTATGACATGGGTATTTCTTTTTATAGAGTTTAACATTTCTTGTGTTTAAATTCATGTTGCTTTTAACTCTCCTTTTCTCAGTCTCTATAATTCCAATTCTTCAGGTCTTCCTCATAATGTGATTCATCACCAATGAGAGAGCAAGAGATTCTTAGTATCTATGAAAATCACCTTTTACCCATCTGCACATTCTCATGAGAATTTTGCTAATTTTAAAAAGAGGAACATTCTCCAGTGAACTCCAGGAGATTTCTGGCTAGGTTGAATGAGTCTATTAGTCATATTTCATAAAAATCCTTCTTATGTAGTTCTAATGAAGCAATTAAAAATTATATCGTTTATAGAGAACAGTAAGGAAATGGATAGCTGTTTGAAAGTATACTGGATTTCCATGGCAAGGTTTTGGTAGTGGGTGAGATGAAAACAGGTTTTTGTGAGAAGCTGCTGGAAGCTCCCCTTATGTACAGCAGAGCCAATGCCAGTTGACAAGACAGATCTGCTGTCGGTCAAGGATGAGCCCATCAGTGGTGCTGGTGGAGCCTCTGGGACAGAGTATCTGGAGACAGAGAATACATGAGAGAAACAACTCTGAGACACCAAGATCCATGAGAAGGAGGGGGATGAGGCTCCCCAGGCCCTGAAGAGGGATTCCCCTCCAGCCCAAGGCACACACCATAGAGCAGCAGCTGTGGCACTGCAGCCTTGGGAGAGCCCCACACCACAGCAGAGGGATGTTCCCAAAGGAGGCTGTGAACCTGTGGGAAACCGACCTTGGTGCAGGTCCTGGCAGGACCTGTGGCCCTGTGGAGAGAGCAGCCCACCGTGGAGCAGGGTTGCTGGCAGGAGTGGTGACCCTGTGGGGGACTCATGCTGAAGCAGTTCATAAACAAATGCAGCCCGTAGGATTGCTGACGTTGGAGAAGCTCATGGATGGTCTCCCATGGGTGAGGCTCTGTACAGAACAAAGGAATAGAGGAAAAGTGTTAATACAATTTGCTTGAAGCCAGTTAAAGAATCTTTTTCAAGATAAAAATAATCCATCTATTTGCTACAGCCAGTAGCAGGAATAAAGCTTCTGACAGGAAAAAAACTAAAGTAATATCTAGGGTTTGTTGCTGTTTCTCTGATACTGTGGATTAAGCACTAGAGAGAAATATCTTCTTGTTTGTACATTTCAGTGAGGGTGTGCAGAGTGCTGAGGGTTTTTTATTCCCTTAAGAATGTCTTTTTCCTCTGTTTCACTGATGTTCTAGTCTTTCAGCCACACTGAGTCAAATTAAATCTAAAATATAATAGAAAGCTTTATATTTATATTTTGTGAAGTGCAAAATTAAAACTATTAAAAACATAAACAGCTGTTATTAAACTCAGTATATTTTACTATTTGCAGCATAATGAGACAGAGGACTATTTAAACAAAAAAAAACCCAGATTATACAGAGGTGGCCCAACAATTAAAACATCTTCATTTTGCTAATGTTAAATGGAAGCAGATCTAAAAAAATATTGATGAGCAAGAGCAAATGTATTTCATGGAATCATTGAGCCATCAAGGTGGAAAGAGACCTGCAAGATCATCAAGTCCAACCATCCACCTGGCACAACCACTGTAAACCCAGCAGTATCACCCTAAACCCCTAAACCTGATGACCCAGTGCCTGACCCAGACACCTCTTAAACACCTCCGGGGATGGTGGCTCCACCATCCCTCTGGGCAACCTATTCCAATGCCTGAGAATCCTAACAGTGAAATTTTTTTTCTGATATCTACTCTGAATCTGCCCTGTCTCAGCTTAAGACCATTTCCTCTGGTCACTGAAGACATGGCAGAAGAGACCAGCCCTCACTTGCTACAACAAGACACAGCACTTCAAAGAGACCAGCTCTCACCTCACTACACTCTCCTTTCAGGTACCTGTAGAGCATAATGACATTTCTCCACTCCACTCCATAATAAGCATCCTCTACTCTAGACCAATGAACCCAGCTCCATCAGCTCATATGATGTTTCCTAGACCCATCACAAACCTTGTAACCTTTTTCTGGACACACTCCAGCACCTCAAGTCCTTTTTAAATTGAGGGGCACAGAATTGAACATAGCACTCCAGGTGTGTCCTCACCAGTGCTGAGTACAGGGGGGGACCACTTCCCTGGTACTACTGGCTGCACTATTCCTGATAGAGGATGCCATTGGCCATGATGCCATTGGACTTCTTGGCCACCCAGACACACTGCTGGCTCATGTACAGCTTCATGTTCCATTACCTTTTACCTTATATGCATTGGGCACATAACTTTGAGGAAATATGCAAAACAATTGGCTATAATTTTCCATATTTTTCTATTTAATTTGGTATTAAATGGATTATGTAGATCATTTCAGTTTATATGCAAAACCTTAAAGTTGAAACATCGTAGTGAAACCTTTGACACCTATTCAAAGTTTCAAGGTATGGTATGAGAATAAATTATGAATGTACATGGAGTGTCTTGGTTTGGAAAGAAAGATGCCTGCTAAAGAAGGCAGGAGCCTCCCCTGAAACAGAAAATGTAAACCCCTCCCCCTCTAAATTGCTATATATTTTAAATTAAGGGGTTCCCAGGCAAAAAAAAAAAAAAAAATGGGAGCAGGAAATAACAGTTCTTTAATAGGGAAGAAAATAAAAAGATGAAATAAACAATACAGTGAACTAAAACAACACTGACAGATGCAGAGCACAACTGACACCCAGTTGGTCAGGGTGTTGGTAGCAGTCCCATTGGAATTGTGGCTGCAGTCCTCCTGGAGTGTCAGGTGTGGTTCTCTTGGAGCAGGGATCCTGTAGAAAGGTGTAGTCTTCCTCTGAAGATCCAGTGGAAGAAGAGGCAGCTGTTCCTCTGGGAAATCCAGTGGAGAAAGCCCTGCTGGTGTTCCACAACCTCCAGATTATATCTGGGTAGGAATGCTTGGCTCTTCCCTCTGGGCAGAGCATCTCACTATGAGACACTACAGCTCTTATCAGTCATGCAGTGACATTCAGTAGCCTGTTATCAGCAGATGTCTCCTCCAGTGGTTGTGGAAGAGATAAGGAAAACTGCCCACCCAACAGAAGACAACTGCCATACAGATAGCAAATAGAATACAATTTGTGTGGCAATCCAGGACAATGAGGTAGGTTACTAAGGAAAAGAATGATGAAGACTCACCATCTCTTATCTTCAACAAATGCAATGGTCCACCATACATTTAAATTCTTGTCAGTTCCACATCCTATATTGGACCACTAGTCAAGCGAGGCTGTTGTATTTTCAAAAAAAACCATGATGGCTGAGAAACAATTCCATTTGAACCAAATATAGAATGATGTATATTTATTTTTTTGTACTGTTCAAGAAGTGTTTTAGCTTACTGGCTTATCATTAAACCAACCATGATTTAATTTCTTTTCCAAGGTGAATTTGAAAACTGAAATTAAGAATGAAAACTTTGACAACTTTTGCCTATAATATTTATTAACTCTATTATTCAAATTATGGGGGGAGAGGATAATTTTATTTTATTCTAATATTTATTATGCATAAAATCTAATACAGAGCTGGGGCTCTGTTTCTGATTTTACAGTTTTTTACAGTTGAAATGCTGAGAAGTTCAACAAGTCTTATAGAGACTTGCAAAATTTAACATGTTGAAAGAGAAAGTAGGTTAGTGCCCATCAGGGATGGGCATACACACGGACATCTTTTAAAATGCATATTTTTTGATTTATTCAAATCAATGCAGTTGATTTGAACAAATCAAACTGCATTTTATTCTGAAATCCTCATATAGCAGAAATGAGTCCTCTAGTTTTCTTCAATTTTGCCAGAACTTTTAGAAACCTAAGGACTTACTGACAGTTTTGGTCTAATTTTATTAATTAATATATGGACAAAGCTGGAAGGAAACTCCAGGTTATTAAACTGTCCCATATTATTCATTGGTACTTTATAACAACACACTGTAAAACTGGAATACAGTAAAATGTCATACAGTAAAATGTTTTTCTTTCCCATAACTCAGAATCTGCAACTGAAGTAAAAGAGAGTTCCTACTATAGGGTTTCTCAGGTTTTACACTTAATCCAGTAAACAGATATTTTTTTATTTTTTGTTTTACTTGAAATTTATTGGCAAAATGGCCATGTTTGGCATACTTGAACATTTCTATACCTGTTTATCAATTGCTGTCTTTTACATGAACAAGTAACATACAACAGTCACTGAAGGAAATTCAATATTCAAATTTATACTTAAATATTATATTTGGAAACGTATATAGAAAAGTAGTTGATAAAGGTTTCAGATGTCTACAAGATATTGAAACTCATGATGGTTCAAGGAGTTTTTTCTGAGTTGGGTGATCTAATTTCATTTGTTTCTCCAGTGTTGCTGCATTGAGTGCTTCAGTTCAGTTTATTTCTAATCTTAACAGTTTTGTTTTGGTTTTTTTTTCCCCTGAAAACTCTGTCAGGATTTGATATACTTTTATGAGAATTTAAGCTTTCTATTTTAAACTCAGTACATTTCTAATCCCTTCAGGCAAACTTGAAAAGTAAACATTAGTGCATCTAGCAGCTTAAAACATAATATGTAAATAAAAGAAACCTCTTACATACATGATTTTTCATTTGCTCTACTTAGAGTTTTCCAAACTTAGGGGCTCCTAAACATTATAATGAAGATTCTATAATTGTTTGTATTGGTTTTGAAAGAACCTTTTTCAAGGCAGAATGAAGTGAGATCCTGTGGGATATGTATAAAAGTCTCCAACTTCACTTCCCAGAAGTAGGTTTGTCATTTTATTTGGACCAGTGAAGAAAGAGAAACATCCACAGCGTTCTCACTCTTTGTAGCAGTTTGAAGATATTTGGTCTCTCCCTGCTTATAGCAGTGGGGGGTTGAGGAGTAGGTTTAGTCCCTGACTGGGGTTGTTTGCCCCGTCTCGCCGTGGCAGTTAGTAATTCCAGATTTTTCTCTGTCTTTCCTCAAAAATCCTGGCCCTGTAGATTGTCTGTCACACCCCTTTATCTAGAGAATTCGCTGTCACTTATGATTTTTCCTTTCTGCCATTGGTCTGTAACTTTCCCGCTCCAGGTTTTGTGTACATATGTCACCCTAGACCCCTCCTAGCTATGACAAGGAAGCTATGGATGGCTAGTTTTTTGAAGGGGGGGGCTATATTCTGTTTTAGAAGTATTGCCATTTTTGGCAGTTATTAATTTTCCTTTCTACTGCAGAAATAACATGATAAAATTAAAGTTGTAACATAGGAGGAAGTGCATAGGAAATCTTATCAAATATGTATACTAAATATTAGAGCCATGGTAACTAAGCCTCTTAGTCTAATCTTTCCCTACAAAGTAATATTCTCCAAAGCAACTGTTGCTCAGTAGAAAAGGCAATGTTAAATATAGAGGTACATAGCTTTGTTTGCATGTTGACAGTAGTTCTTAAACCCAAATTTACTAAGCCATGCATATATCCCTTCTTTTATTTATTTACTTATTTATTTATTTATTTATTTATTTATGGCAAGATACAGAGTTAGTAGTTTCAGTAGAAGTGATTACAAGCACAGTTAAATACTTGATCTCAGATATCTAAAGAATTTTTTCCTTCATTTGAGAAGAGTTTCTCTACTTTCGTTTACACTGTTCTCAAAGCAGAACAACAAAAATATTTTTTCTGAAGAGAATTGTTCAGGAATTTACACAATTAAACCCAGTATAAAAGAAAATAAATCAACGCTATCCTTCTATTGAGCAGTTTTATTATTGGTTATCTTTTTAATATTATGGTTATCTAATATTATCTAAGCTATTATCTAATCTATCTAAGCATTATATTACCTAACACTTGAGAGTTACAAAATTATATTTGAAACCTCTCATCTTTCATATAACATGAACCATAAAAATGGCATATTAGACACAGAAATAAATTTTGTACTTGATAACTACCAAATTCAATATGCATTCAATGAAGTTATAAATAATATTATTAAATTATTGGGAAAAAATGGTTTTTTTCTCTTTCTGTCTTTGATTATGAAATCCTTTTTCTTTTGTAGTAGGACATAAATTAATGATCTTACTGTCTGTATGTGGTGATAATATCATGTGGTTATTTCAAAAACATGGTTAATAAAATCACCAGATAAAGTAATTTAGCAGGAGGGTATTGTTTTCTTGGTTAATCAACAATTAACAATCAGTTTTTTGTTTCCTACTGTCATATCAACAGTTTACAGATGAGTGTTACATTATTTCTTTCACAGACTTTATTGGGGACAAATGTCTCTTCTGATGCAAATACAGGAAAAGTTGGAAAATATGCTTATATTACTGAGATCCCCATACATAAGGAGATTTGATTATTTCTTTTTTCTAGATTCAAGTACAAGTACTTTTCTCATTAGTTAAATTAAAATGTGATGTTGAAGATGGTATGTCTTGTTGTGAGAACTTCCTTGAGGATCTGCAATGAGGTCAGATGTCTTAGGCTGAATTTTCCCAAAGTCTTACTTATTTTTAGTCTTTTGTGGTTTGGAGAAAGAGAGCAGGAACTCTATCTTTTTATCTATATTTTAATCACTGAAAGCAAATTCAGTAAATCATATTGTGCTATTCTTATAACTAGTTTGTCTTGAGTTCTCATTAATGTTTCCTTTTTCTCTCTTTTCTCTTTTTGTTATTTATTTATTTATTTGTTTTAAATTTGCTTGCAGTGCTAGGATTCTGTGGAGTGCATTTGCCATCACTTTGGAATATGTTCATTTGTGCACAGCTGCGATATTTCTTTCTAAGAGTTCATTTTCACTTTTTATTCTTTCATAGGACATAAGGACTATTTATTTTTATGTAACTTGGTTGCGTATATAGGACAAGACTTTCTTTTTCTTTATTCAAATTTGGTTTTCTTTTTTGGCAATTTGATCTGACTTGTGGCTAAAGCATGTTTTCCTGCTTAGCTGTCAACTGTGCTTTGCTTATTCCTTCTTCTGCATTAGCCTGACCTTAGAGGCTATTCCACTTACTTTTACCCTCACACATGAAAACTATAATATCATCATTTATTCTTTAAAGCCTTGCATACTGACAGAGTGGAGACTTAGCCATTAAGATAGGAAAAAGAAAAGAAAATTGACATTTCCGCAGTTCCCAAAAAATGTAAGCTTATAGAATTCATTTTGCAGAATTAAGGTGGTACAATTCTAGCACATGATCTTCTGTGATGTTTCATGTAAAACTAACATTTCAACAGGAGTTTAAACTTTTTTACTTTACATTTTAAATAGAGCTTTCATGTGTATCTGTCCATTAGTAACAATTCTATTCCCACTGCTGAGTCACATGATGAAAACTGCACAAGATGAAACACCTAATGAAAAACATATTACTTCAAATTTCAAGAAAAGGTCATTCGGTTTATTTGAAGGTATGAAGATACATTATTTTCTTTCAATATGTTCTCACCTTGCCCTTTAAATGACATCAGAGAAGAAAAGTAAGATTCTTCTTGAGAAGAATATAGTTAAAGTCTGTAAATGGATCTTACCTTCCACTTGTAACAGGTTTTAAATGAGGAAGACTGCAACACCAGCAGATTTTCTGCTTTTTTTTCAATGAATAGTAATAACCCAGTGGACCTAATTCTGTCCCTATGTATACAACTGCAACTTTTTGTATGTAAAAGCATATAAATCAAAAGGACAAGCTATATTCAACCTCAGTTTGGAACACAACCAAATACAGAGATGAAAAATAACTTCTTCAAAACTCCACATCTCCTGTACTCAATATCTAAAATGGACAGACTAAAATAATTTAGTCTACTATTTCCCAGATTATGAAAGTAACAGAGTAATAATCTGTCATGGAGAGAATGACCTACTAGGATGTCCAAAAGTATAGAATAGACCCAAAAGTGATAACTGAAATTAGACATTGCTACTTACATATTCTAATTTTGAGTTTATACCATAAGATGTTCCTCTTATTATTAAGGATGAAGAGAGAAAAGTTAAAATTTGATGTATTCAAATAGTGTAAAGAATAAATATGCGCTAATAGGAAACGAATCTTTCATTTTTTATTTGAAGTTCTTCAAATCATTCCAGGGATGGAGTAAGGTAAAACAATCTAAACCTTTAAAGGAAGTTACTGTTTTCTTTCTCAGATTCCACATGAAAGGCACTAGGATGCCCACAGACTTCAGAGGTTTTAAGAAAAACTAAATAACAGCTCAGAACAAAACAAAAAGCAAACAATTTCAACTAATCTATCAGAAAAGTGTATAGTAAGACCTCCTGAAATCCTTCACTTGATAGATTTATCTTTCCAAGTCTGTGCATCTCCATTGACTCACCTGAGGTTGCTGCAGACTTCTTGGCTGCAGTGCTAAGGTCTGAGCAAACCCCGGGGGGCTGTTGCCTTCTTTTGTGCAGCAACACCTTGGTTCTCAGGGGAAGGAGGGATCAGCAAGCAGTGATTCTGAATGCTTTTCTACAGATTCAGGGGTGGCTGTATGTGCAAGATGCCACCCAGGAGAAATCTACTGCTTTGCTGACCTGAGAGCAAGACTGGGAGAATCCAGCCAGGATGACAAAGTGACACACATCTTTCCAACTTCCTAGAGTCTCTTATTAAACACAAGTTTTTATCTGTTTATTACATATGGCAGTAGTTCATTTTTAATCTTCAGACTCATTCCTTTTTTATCAGGAATTTCTTTTATCGATGTGATTTATCAACAAGACTTGTAATAAACATTTTCTTATATACATTACATGCTTGAATTGAAAAACTCTGAAATATGACCAGCCACTGATAGTGAATAAATATAGTCATCTTGCAACATGATGCAAAATATAGTTCAGTTGTTAATGGTGGGGGGAGGGTTGCTGTCTTTCAGAAAAAACTCATTGGCAATGTATAAAAATTTGTCAGTAGTTTAAGATTATAAATGAGGTATGTTGTTAGATAAAATAATTAGAAAATCCTCCTGTGTTTCAGGAGGTTCCACCTGAATATGAGTAAGAATTTCTTTATTGTGCACACACTGGAAGAAATTGCCCAGAGAGGTTGTGGATCTCTTTCTCTCTTTCTGTCTTTCTCTCTTTCTCTCATTCGAGGTATTCAAGATCTGTCTGGACAAAGTCCTGTAGAATGTACTCTAGGAGAGGTTGGACCTGATGATCCACTCTGGTCTCTTCCAATTTTAACCATTCTGATTTGCTTCTACAGAAAGGCACATTTTGATCCAAGTTCTCTGAGACCATTTCCATAAGATTTTTTTCATTCTTAGTGCAATTTTTTCAGGTTTATGTCAAAGTAAATGAATATTTTAAATTGATTTTTGTAAAAAAAACCCTTCTATTTTCATTTGTGTCCTCTCAGATCCAGAGTCTTTCAGGGAAAGTAAGAATGCATATGAGAATGTCTCGCTCAAAGATATTTAACAATTTAACATCCAGATTAGTCTGTGCAATCATCTCTCCCTTTACTTCATATTTTGTGTTGATGCCTAAAGACATTCTGCATGTTTTTCAGGGTAGCCATCCATTCTAATTCTTCATTTAAAGCTAATAAGTTCTTTTTATCCATTATTTTTATTACCGTAAGATTTCTTTCTCAGATCTGTATTTTCTCACTATAACAACAAGAAGAAAATAAATATTACCTCCTCCAGGCTTATCCTATACGATTTTACATGGAATTATTGAGATTCTATAAATTGTTATAAACAGATTTAGCATTATTCATAATTCATAATTTAGCATTATTCATAATTCTTCTTGTCCAAAGAACAGTCAACTTCAGATCTAATTCTATGCCATTGATCAACATTAGCCAATTAGATATAGCAAAATTAAAAAAGAAAAAGAAAAAAAAATCAGTATCAGATAGAACACTACTTTTTTATCCTGTATTGTACAGACACAGAGGTAAAAATACTCACTAAATTTTCAAAGAAATTGTTTGGTTGGGTTTTCTTTCTTTGTTTGTTAATTTTTGTTTGGTTTTGGGGTTTTTGTTTCTCTGGGTTTTTGTTTTGTTTTGGTTTGGTTTTGTTGGTTTTTTATTTGTTTGTTTGTTTGTTTGGGGTTTTTTTGGGGGTTTTTTGGCTTTTTTTTTTTTGCCAATGGAAATATACTTTGCATGAATATCAATATTCCCCAATAAATTATATCTTTATGTTTGAAATGTTTTTTAATAGAATGAAGAGAGAAAATTGAAAATAGTAAATGGCTGTTTATGACTGAGTAAGATATATTTTGGATGAACATGAAATACAATCTGTTTAGAGACAAGTGAAAAATTACCTCAGTGCAAATAGAGCTGACGTAAATTTTCGCTTTTGATTGATGAAAAGCTCAAGTAATCTTTATTCAATTCTAAACTGGAAGTCATTGAAGTCCATCTGCTCTGCCAGTTTTATTTGGCCAGAAAAATAGTGACCAGGAAACAAGCAAAAGTAACAACTCTTACAGGTACTCCTGGGCTGCCTGTGTTAAGCCTAATAATCCATGACTGCTGAAATGTTTTCATCTGAACACATTGCTGCTTTAATTTCTTTTATTACTTTATTATAAAACAAGTTGTCTGTTTTCTGAGCCAAGCATAATCTGTTTGTTTAGTTTTAAGTAGGACTAAGCCAACATTTCTAAGGAAGTTAAACTTAATTAGTGTCGTTATATTACTGACATAGATAACATCTCTTCTTTATCTAATTTCCTCTGAGTTATTTAGAGAACACTGAAAAAAAATAAATCTTCTTGTTTACTTTGGTTCCTGTTCTTTCTATCAACTACCTAGCAAGAAGAAAAAATATCACTTTGTGATCTGGAATGCTCAAGAAAAATGTGTCAAGTTTTTTTCAGGAAAATGTAATATTTATTCAGCTGTTTTAAGATACTTCTTGTTACTGAATTAGACTTTGCTCTGTATAAAGTACAGTATTGCCATGATACAGAATTCTAGGATTTTCAAATAGAATGTGATTCAGTTACATTATCTATGAAAGCATGATATATGCACAGAAAATCAACCTCTTTATGTTTGCATGAATACTCCTGTTATTTTAGAGCAGTCTGTTACTTGTTCTGTTTCTCTTCAGACCACACATGATCATATCATCAAATCTAATTTAAGATTAAATTCTGTAATTTTTAATAATTTTAAAACTCTGTCCATATCTTGGGACAAAAATTTGCTTGGCATAAGCCCTTTAGTTTATTGTTTGTATTAAAAGGTTGTATTAGAATTTTTTGCATATAGCTTAAATTTAAATTATAGATTAGATTGCTTGCTTTCACACACACAAAAATACAGATCAACGAGTGATGGTAGAAAATTTTGCCACCTCTAAATTAATGATAAATTACTCTGAAAGTAAAAGGGATTTTTTTTTAAATATATTTAAAAAGAAAGAAAGAAATATTTTGGCTACAAACCCCTACATTTATTTCTGCTAGAAGTTCTATTATTCTTTTTACCTAAATAATTCAGAAGAGAAAGTGATTAGTGGGTATTGAAATTTGCTGGTATAGCATGTTTCAGAAGAACCAAAACACAAGATCTGGAAGAATTTCCTGATATTGAGAGACAGGTGAATCAATTAAAAAAGAAAAAAAGCATTTTGTGGGGAAGGGAAGGGGAATAGGACAATCCCACAAACTCACTATTCCCTATTTTTCAATGAAGTAATTGTGCATATGCACAAAGATAGTTCCTAAACTATTATTAGTTAGAAAAACGTTTGCACTTCAGAATCATGGCTTTCTGAATACATATATAGTCAAACATTGCTGAAGATCAAAAAGAGAAACATATTACTAAGTTAATACTAAGTTAATAGTAACTTCCATTAAATTACTGAGAAATTAATTGTGAATAACATAAACTATGCAAACCTATGTAACTCACCCACACCTCAAGTTTTGCAATTTTTTTGTCCTTGCGTTCTTGAAAGGAGGTAACAGTATTGATTTGTAGAGATAATCAAAGAAAGAAAAAAAAAAGTGATTTGAAATGGGAAATAACTGCAATGTAAAAATAAACTAAGCTGTAAAGAACTTTTTTGAAAAATTAAGTAAAGGTTAAGCTACACATCAAAAAAAATCATTATTTGTATGGAGAGATTGAATAGAGAAATGATTACTCTTTGACAAAAAAAAATGTCAGGCACCCTGTGGAATAATCAAACAAAAAAAAAATTATTCACATAGTACATAATTAAAGAAGGGGATTCAGGCTCAGAATCTCTCATTGAAGCCTGAAATTTTGATTAGGCCACTGATTAGACCAATTCATAGAAAATAGGTATATCAGTTCATCATTCCAGGATGCCTGCAGTCTCCTGTTGAAGAAGATTGTGAGACTATGGAGTGTGTGCCAGTGAGTGCCAACTACCACCCTACTTATATTGGTTTTTATGTTCTTTTCCCAGGCACCTGGTAACACATAAATTCTTATTGTTTTCCTTGGAGATAAGGTAGTCCTAGATATATAAAATAATGTAGAATGTGTCCTAAGTTGCACGTAGTCTTGAATCCTTGGAAATTATTTATAAAATATATTTCTACCGAGCTCAATTGAACTGTTTTTCAAAGATGGATCCTACACTGGGAGCACTGGGATTCTCCCTCATTAAAACTTTAAAAGATGCATTCAGAAAAACTTTTCAGAAATATTTTTCCCTGGGCTAAGCATGGATAATAGGAGTGCATGTGCCAGTATTGAGTTTGACACCAAGGATCTCCTCAAAGCAGAAAACATTGCAACTGCAGCTGGTTTCATTATTCAGACTTGGTGGGGAAGTTATTTGCTCAGAAGTTACTTAGCTCCTTGGCTACATTTTAGGGTGCATAATGTAAATTTTGCTCAATGAGGCTCAAACTAAATGCTTCGACTGGTTTGGATGTTACAATGCTTCAATACATTCAGTAAATGTATTATTGTATGAATTAAGAATTATAGTGATTGATATTTAACCTTGTGTATCATAGTAAATTAGTTATTTTTCTGAGTTATGAAAGTTTTAAAATTTATAGAAGCAAAAAGAAAGTTAAAACATTATATAAGAGTAAGAGCTCAACATAAAAAGTAAAAAAAAAAAGTTTCTATGGCAGTAACAACTGATCACGTCGTACACACTTGTAATGTGCCTTCTTGTGGGATTTCACCTGTATTTCATCCAGTAACCTCAAGTACTATAGCACTGCTAGATTTCCTAGGCAACAAAATCTAAAAGGCTTATTTTTGATTTTTTTTAAGTAAAGATGACTAATTTCATTATTAATAAGACACTGTCCTACCAGGAGAGAGGGTTTTGGAAGAGTCCATAGCCTAACTTCCTTGTTGCTGTTTTTCATCCTGGGCCATACTATGCTTTTGTAAAAACAATGATTTTGTGGAAAAAAAATGCTCTTGGAAGGTTAGAAGGTGGAAAATTATACTACCTGCTTGTAATATCCAGCACAAATAGCTTGATTTCTTTGCAATGACCTGGTCCACTTACCATCTGCTTATCTTACAAGCAAAAAGTCCAAAACAAAATCTGTAGCACACATGTTGTCACTTTTAGATGAAATACTACTTTGTTCTTTATTTCTGTTAACAGCTACAAAGATGCAGCATCGTGTTCCTTTAAATCCCTCATCAAATTTTTCCTGTGGTGATCTCTAAAAGAGATCTTGACAAAGGTGAGGTGATCTATATGCTCAGACTACATCCTGACATTCTGATAAATATTATCTCACTGTCCCACTGCAGTCCATTCTATTGTCTTTGTTATCCTCCCATAAACTCATTGCTAGAGCTCTTTTACATTATTATGTAAGTGTCTTTGACAAAGTAGTTTCTGTTCAGATGGCCTTGTTTCCATAGTTATAAAGCAAAACTACATTTAGTCACCTTCAAAGTTTTAGGAAAATAATCTGAACAGGTGGAGTGCAGAGTTTTTCTTAAAAGAACCTGGTCAGCTAAAGGTGATCAGTTGTGGAAATAATTATCATTATTTTTTTATTATTATTTAGTTATTAGAAGAAGAGAACCTCTTTCTCATAAAAAGTCTCAAACTCAAAAGGAAATAACTGGTTTTGAACACCATACCATTTACACAAAATAATTAAAAGCAGTTCTGACGAGTGTCTCAATCAACCTCAATATTCAAGCTTGAGATCTGATATAAAAGTAGCCTGCTGGGTTTATACTGTCAAAATGTATACTTTATACAAAATATACTTTTTTTGCTAATGAAGCTTATGATAAAAAAAACATTGAGAATATTGCATATTCCACAGGTTTTGCTCCAGTTATCTTTTTTCCTTCAACGAGTTTCATACTGAAGTTTGAGACAATGTCTCAAAAATTACACAAAATTTGCTTAATAGGTGATCAAATTTCATTTGTTGGCAAAGTTAGTGTCCTGGTTTAATACACAGCTGGCTTGAAACATTTTAACCTCCCATTAGTTTACGCATAGTTTATAATTAAGCCAAGGATTTTAGCTGTTTTAGTAAGAGAGGAAATTTCTATCCTTTTTTTGCAAATTCGGGATATCTTGCTGATATGTGCACATGGATTTATTTAATGATACATTCTTTGTCTCATAACATCTGAAAGCATCTGAGGCACTAATACATTTTACAGTAATGAATGTAATCCAAGTCATGCATTATTTCTCTTGTAGTGCTAGGTCATCCTGCTAGGTGAAACTTAACAATGCAAGTCCATTTTTATCAGCTTATTTCTATTCATTTTTATTCCTGTAATGTAGCAAGCTATCAACTGTTTCTCAAATGGGAGGAGAGAACTGTGTTCTCTTGAATTAGAAAGAAAATTAGTTAGAAAATACACAAAAAGAAATACATTAAATTAACTCAAACACTACAGTACAAGTTTAACAATGAATAACATCCAAAACAATAATAGTATGTACAGCATCATTTACATGACATTTGTAGCTAGGGGTCTTCCAGGGCTATATAGCCACTATGTGGAAAAATTGTCAGAACAACTTGTGTATAATACAAGTTGTTTTATGCAATTAATCATATTTTTGAAAACCTGAAAGACATTTCATTAAATATTTTTATCCTGTGATACATGAAAGGGTTGGTTTTAGGGTTTTTATGCAAATATGTGTAGCTCTGCATGTATACATGGGCATTTCTGTCTTGATATTAAAAAAAAATAAAACAGGTAATTTTTGCAAATTGCTTAAACATTCATAATTATCATTACACTAGATAAAGTGATCCATCACAGCCAGAGCTCTAAGTTTCCTTATGGTTCCCTAGGGAAAAAATTTATTTACCTAATTATTCATTTGTTTGAAGGAAGCAGGGAGAGAAGGAACACTTATTTACTCTCTTTACCTTTTTCTTTTCCTACGTACTGGAAGCACACAAAAATACAACCAAGCTGTGTTGTCATAAAGCTAATAAATGGATCTCCATGTTTTTTCAGCTTTCCTTTTTCTGTTCTGTAATTGGCTGTCGTCCTTCAGTACACCGAATTTGAATGGCACCTCTGCAGCACACAGGGAGGCATAGTGAAGGATGGCACTCATCCAGAGCTAAGTTAGTGTGAGGATGTCAGATGTGAGAACAGAGTATGCATGACAAAGCTGAGGAGCATGTTCTAAGATGTGGGAGAAGTTGAAAGCCCTTGACCACTGCTGCTTCATGTCTGCTACAGACCAGATATGAGTCTGATCCAAAATATTAGTAAATAAATGCTAAGGCCAATATGGGGGACCAGTAATTTGATTTTTTACTAAAATCTATTGGAAATATTACAATTTTACAATGCAATATTTTCTGTAATGTTAAATTTCCCAAAATTGCCAGGGGAATGATTTTTTAAATTAATGTCTTATCTCTAAGAACCACTGTATTTAAACCTTGGAATATTTCCAAAAAGCAGTTTTGGAAATTATTTTTCAGACTTCTGTTTTTGGAATGCAAGTTCAGTGTCCTTAATGAAGTTTGGTCCTTCCTACTTTCTCAGGGTAACCTTAGGAGGGAGATGATAATCTCTCAAAACAAGGTTTGTGTATGTGATCTTGTTGCAGAAATTTTCTCTCTCTCGAATGTACCTGTATAATCTGTCCATTCATGTAATTTAAAGAAGATCAACAGCCTCCCCACATTTAGATTTCTCAAAGCATCGTCCAGCTGTGGTGCTCCAAATATGGAACACATATACACTCTCATGAAAGCATTAAGAGGTAGGGAGGGTGGAATAAAATATCTGGGTTTTTTAAAATATTGTCATTTAGATTCATTCAAAGGAAAACAAATACAAGGCCCAGAGAAGTGTGCTTTAGTCATGGGATGGACTGTGGTGGTGCATCCTGCCCCCTAGGCCATGCTGTAATCTGAGAAGACACCCAATACTTAGTTAACATCATTCATTCCATCTATTCAAGGTGTTTATATAACATCCAACCTCAAGATATTTTTCTTCTGTTTTAAGGACAAAAAAAATTTTGCTACGCTAGGTAAATCCTGGGGTCTTTCCACACAAATGTCACTCTGGTGCATCATGCATGTTCTAGTAGTTTGAAGTTGGAACTGGATCACTGTTTTTGGAGGAATAATAATTATGAAAAATTAGCAATTTTAAAAAAAGAGTTTTAAAGGGTTTTCTTGTATGCTTTAGGTCCACAATTAGGAACTGTTTGAACATAATTTACTTAGGAAAATTAATTTAACTCATTGCCAATCAAATCAGAGTAGGATAATGAGACGTAAAAACAAATCTCAAAACACCTTCCTCCTCTCCCTCTTCTGAATATCTCTACCTTTCCCCTCTTTATCTGGAGGGGAAAGGGACTGGGGTTGTCTTTGCCTCTCATTCCTCCTCACTCTCTTCCCCTGCTCCAGTGCTGGGGTTCCATCCACAGGAGACAATCTTTCATTAATTTCTCCAAATGGGTCCTTCTGACAGACTTCACAAACCTGTGCTCCAGCATAGGGCCCCCAGGGGCTCACAGGTCCTGGCAGCACACCTGCTCCAGTGTGGGCTCCCAGGGGTCCCAGACTCCTTCAAGCACATCTACCTGCTCCAGTGTGGGGATCTCCAGGGGCTGCGGGTACATCTGTGCTTGCTGTGGACATCCATGGGCTGCAAAAGGACAGGTTTCTTCACCATGGGCTGCAGGGGATCTCTGCTCCAGCCCTGGGAGACCCTCTTTCATGTTGGCAGAGCTGTTTCTCTCCATAGTCTCACTCCCAGGTTCAGCTGCAGTTCTGTTTGTACAGGGTTTTTAATTCTTATATACATGTGACCTCAGAGGCACTTACTACCACCAATGTTGATGGGCTTGACCTTGGAGAGTGGCAGATCAGTCTTGAAGCCAGCTGGCATTGGGTCTACTGGAGATGGGGAAAGCCTCCAGCAGTTTCCACAGAAGTCAACCCTTGCAGCCCCCTCCTGCTACCAAACCCTTACTACTCAAACAATCAATTGTGTATTTTTTCTGCAATTACAAATAAATGCAGTGGAAAACAGCTTTCTGGAGGATATCAATTTAAAATTTGAAATAGCATTGGAAACAATGCAAAGTTAGAAATTTGAAACTGAGTATTATAAAATCAGTATGAATAAAAGGCAAAAGTTGCATTTAACTGCCTCCTTGGCTCTGCACTTTAGATGTTTCTTTTTATATACACATTTTTGCTCTGTTTAATTTAAAATTGAACAGGTAAAATATGAGCAGTATTTCTTGTCGTCTTACTCAGCAGTTGAAGGAAAAATTACTTTGTCTTGCATCAGAGTTTCTTGCTTCCATGTTTTTTCCTGAAAGAGAAGGCTAAGCCATCTCCACAATGACCCAGTCCTTTTGATAAGTTTGTTTTGTAAAAGATGACCATTACTTCAGGACAAAAGCAGGAAAAAAAGGTAGAAAATTTAGAAGGACAAGAGAATTAGCCTTTAATCCAAAGTACAGCAAATCTGTGGAATAAAATATCAACTATCTCTGAAGAAAATGGAATTCAAATTGAAATATATAATACATAATGGCATATACTATGAAGCAAGAATTTTTGGAGTTCGATTAACAGCAAGAACAGACATAAGAAAACCTTGTAGACTGTCCTAGATTCGTGTTGTAATTGTAAGAGTTGGCTTACTTACAATTCCTGTTGCTGAAGCAGAAGAAGGAATCAGAATACTTAACTTTGAAAACTCTACTTAAATGTGATATTTATGCTTTTATCAATGAGCCTTTGCCGTTCTATTGGCATTTCTTTTGCGACTGACATTCTGGGTTTTTGTAGTTTTTGTTTTTTAAATAAGCTCCATAGTAACTTATAGATATTTCCTGAACATTTCTATCTTAAATTCTGGGCCGGTACAGGGGTTACAATATGCTTTTGCTGCAAAAATATAACTCTTATTCATTAGCTCATCTGCTAGCAAAATCTAGAGTCAGTAGAAGCCCATCTATTGTTTGTTCAGATGCAATGGCTCTTTGAAGGCTGTGGCCTCAGCCAATGCTAATCTGTTTCTAGGATTACTATTTAGTACAGATGAAATAGCTTGGAAATTACAGAACAATTTCCATGGTGTGTCAGGATGCATTCAGTTAGAAGATACCTAATGTCATATTCTCATTCAACACTTTCCTATTGGAATCAGCATATATTTGCAGATGAAATAACGATGGTGCATCCAAAACCATTGTAGATAGGACTGCTAATTATGAAGCTGAAACAGGAAAAAAATGTTTCCACTTTAAAAAAAAAAAATTATCCATTGTATATATACACTCATATATTCATAATTGTGGGGTTTTTGTCTGCATATTATGTCAATTACAATTTTTGAGGAAAACAATGTTCCCAATTCTAGATAATTCCTGCATTGCCTGACTAGTAATGGAAGTGCCTCTTTCTTACCTTGGGTTGCATCGCTGTGAGCTCCTATTTATGCATTGTGTGACAGGAAAGATGTAAACTTAAAAAAAATTTGAACATAAGAATTTCTGACAAGGTGGCCACTTCTTTTCTAATAAAGCAATTAATTGCTTTTTCCCCTTGACATGATGAAAATTCTAAATGCACATATGTACAGGCGCACATCAGGCTGTGCCACTGGTAATGGTTGCAGCCTGCAAACTTACATGTTAAGAATGCTTCTTTAGTCACACTTAGATTCTACTGCTGGACTTTTCAAAATATCTAGTATTCATTGCAGAAGCTAACTCACTTTGACTGAGACTTGTTAAGCATTTTGTCAATTAGGAATGAATTCAAATCTATCTCCTTAGACTCTCAGTGAATACTCATTTTCAATTAAGCACTATAAACCCTTCTGGGTAATGAAACTGTTTATTTAAATAACATGAAAGAATAAATGGAATTCAGAATGTAAATAAAATGGAGCAGGAGAATCAAACCTAGTGTCAGATAATATGTCTCTTCAGTTCTGAAGAGACACAAGATGCATATTATTGAACCACTTCCTTACTGTAGCAGATGCCTTATCAACCCTAAAATCACAAGCCAAACAAGATTAAAATGAGAAGTGTTTACTCTTTATTGAAGGTCCTCCAGGTGCATTTATGGCAGATAGCATGCAGGATGTAGGGTTTCGACATTTTTATGTTTAGCAAATTAGCATGATTGACAAGAATCCCCAATTAGAAGTACAGTTAGTGAAGTAATTCCCTCTCTTGGTTCAGCCCCCCACTGACACCACACCCCCTTGCTCCTAGCCCCACGTTGTTTATGTCTAAATTCATGGGAAAGTAGAATACCCTTGGTTCAACGAAAAAGCAGGATTAGAATAGGATTCCAGGAATGTATTTGTCTAAAAAAACTGCTGGAGTTAGCTAAGAAACTATATAACTACACAATCATAATTTGCAGAGCTATGAATATATGGAAAATAAATAAAAAGCAAAAATCTTTTGGCATCATAGACATCTTTGGAAAAGCAAACAACTTTTCTTTCTCTATTAATACCACTAAAGCCATTTACAAGTGTTCAGTGTTTTATGGACTTTACGTAGAGATAAATTGTAACATCAGAGTGTTGTGCTAAAGAAAAAAAATCAGGAGATTTTAAGAAATAAATCATGAACCACTCAGCCCTACTTCCCAAAACAGCTTTCTTAATGTTGCTATGGTTGGCATCCATTTACTATGTCAACTCTCAGGATTCAGTGCATTTTATATAAATAATAGATAATAATGAATACAAATTATTGTGACATCTTAATGTGTGGAAAATTAATATTTTAGAAATAGGAATGTACTGTGTAGCAATGGTGAGAAGCTATTTTCTAATATAAAATTAAATTTAGAGAAAAATTAAGCTTCCCCCCCCTGTAATACATGTGTCATAATGAGAGTATTCAATACTCTTGCTTCTAAATATTAGGTTAACAAGAACTAGGAAGGCTTTCATAGTGTGTAGGATTTTTCTCTTTCTGACTAAGATTCATCCCTACTCCCTAGCCACTAGTCGACTTGTGTTTCAGTTTCTTCTGTCTACTGGAATGTCTATAAAACTGTTAAGCATGAATTTTACTCTAGAGAGTTTGAGATCATATCTTGTTGATTAAAATATTCATCTGGAATTTAGAAAGCCAAATTCATACCAACAATTCTCTTAAGGTCTGATAAATCTTTCACTCTGAAAGAAGGACTCATCATTAATTGACATTTCTAGGATGTTTTATCCTCATTGCAAATTCTTCTTGTATCAGATAAATCTACTGCATTTTTTTCCCCTGCACTTTATAATATTCAGAAACTCTTATTGCCTTAATGCTTCATGTATTCTAAATCTAACCACATTACAAGTATCTGTGGTAAAAACCTCCTTAGGGAGTTTACTAGATGTGGTCCTCCACATTTAAGTCAGACAACCTGCCCAAAGGAATATGGAAACATGTTCTTGTGGTTTATCTTGACAGAAGATTATCTCTCTCCACAATTCTCAAGAGAAACTTGAAGTGTTTAAAGGATCATTTCTAAAAAAAGACAGGCTGTTACAGTGCTTTTAGGGAGTTTTTGATTTACACACACATGTGAACAGGTCTCTCCATCTACCACCAGATTTCATTGTCTCTCTGGCAGTTGGACTGACATTCTGCCATGGTCCCTGTTGTCCAGGTGCCTCATTCCAAGAGACCTACTCACACTCCTGGCTCCCAGGCCATGTCACCTTTTTGCTGAATTACCTGCCTGATCTCTGGTAGCAATCACAGCCTGACTTTTGCACCCACGCTCACTCCAGCTGCTGGCACCTTGGGCACACAACAGGCTGGCTCCTCTCCAGGCCCCACAAATGCTCAAGTGCATAGGAGAGAGACTTGTCTCAGGAAATGAGTTTAAAATGGTGTTTAATTGAAAAACAGAACAGACTGCACTAACCAGGGCAGGGCACAGTCAGACAAGCATTCTGGCCAGCACGCTGTTTACAGATGGCCAGACCTTTTTTTATCCCCTTGTGCCTTTATTATCCCACATTTGTTCCTTCACATGATTTCTTTATGCCGTGGTGAAAGAAATGCAGTAATTAGTTAACTTGCAGAATATTTATTATGACATCTTAATGCAAAATAGTTGTACATAGTATCTAAAACAGATATCTCAGCTAAAAATCTAACAGGTTTTCACAAAATAAAAACAGGAAAATGAGTATAACATATTGTTCTTGACTTGCCAGTCTTAGCCTTAGTATTTTTGCAAAAGCAGTAAGAATAGATTTGCATGGAATATTGTTTAGAAATGATGGCTGGAGAAAGACTTAAATATTTGGCCATTGCAAGCATTTTCAGTGAAGATTGAAAGAGAAATTAGACTCAGTAACAGTAAATATCTAGGGTAGGAACTCCATTAATCTGTTCTGGTCAGCAATGTATCTAAACTAGAAGGAGGACCCAAGAAAAGTCAGCCTCACCTCCTCCCCTGGAAAGGTGATGGAACAGGTAATCATGGAGATTGTCACAACTCATGTAATAGAAAATGAGGTCATCGGGAGTAGTAAACATGGATTATTTAAAGGGAAATCGTGCTTTACCAGTCTGATATAATATTCCACCTTTTTCCACTAAAAATTATGCATTTCAAATGTTCCTTGGTAATTTTCTATGGAGCAATTATACTTAAAAGACTTGATACATTTCTTGTAAGGGGGTTAACCTTTAATTATTTTATATATTTGTTCATGATGAAAATTCATAGTATATTTACAATGAAAAGCTATGTTCTTGCAAAAATAAATCAAAGTCATTGGCAATTCTTTAAAAAGCAGCAGCAACGAATACTGCGTATTCAAATGCACAAAGACTCATAGTGGTTGTGACAAAGGTGGTAAAAATATTGCTCTTAAATATATTGAAAGGAAGGAAGGAAAATAGGTTGGAAAAATATGCAGGGACTTTAAGGAACATTTGCGCCTGACTTTTAGGGGCAAGATTTAAAAAACAAGAATGTAAAATTAATGGCAATTCATTCCTAGAGGTTGTAGCTAACTGAACAGGGGAACAAATAGCTTAGCATAAGTACAGGAGAGGTAGGTGATCAGAAATCTTGGAGAGAGATGGACAGACTTGTAGATGAGTGATGACTTGCATATTGATGACAAGCCTGAAACTTGAATCTTTAATTTTTCCTACCAGCAAGAGGTTTTGCATTGCATGGGCACTGTGCACTTTCTGATTCTTCCTGTGCATCTCCTGACAAATTCCAGATTGTCATAACACTGTATAAGACCCAATATGAGATCACAATGAGATCACAGATTTCAAAATGTACAGCTATAAAACTGCTAGTGGACTTTGAAATCTTTCCTTGCTTGTACTGTTTAAATATACAATGAATATTGTGCAGATTAAACAAGATAGTAGGCTTTTTATCTTTTTGTTTTTTTAAAAACCAGTGCAATGGCAGAGATTTATAATCTTCTGAGGAAATTGATGCATCAAGTAAAACAAGTTTTACTGAATTAATTAAACACTTCCCATTTATCCAGTTTTGTCATTTTTATGTGTACATGTATTGAAGCTGATTGAGCATATGTATATATATAAAAATGATAATACCATTATTCTCCTCTCCTTTGGGTTTTTGTTCTAATTTTTTTCCCTGTGAAATATAAATCAAAGGAAAATTGCAGAATACCAGGTGCAAGTTTTTCTGAAAACTCTCTTGCCAAGTCATCCTGAAATTTTGTCTCTCAGATAAAGGTCAAGGACAGAAGGAAGCAGTAAGCAAGCAGTGTGAAAGCAATCAACCCTTACATTCATTTAAAAGCAGGACACCTTTAAAAAACGATTAATAGTAGCAGTTTGTCACAAAATCAATGGGTCTGATTCTCTTTTCACTAGCACAAGTATAAATTGGGAGTAAATCCAAGTTTATGAATGAAGTTTTATTTGCATAAGTGTCAATGTATGGTGAGCCTAGATGACAAAATTATCAACTGGTTTCTGGTTTGTATAACTCCAGTATCACTCTTATGAAAATAAGTGCATGTATATGCTTATGAATATTTAAATTCTACATTCTTTTTTTTTAATCTGTATCCTAAAATAAATCCATTTCTGAAAGCACGTATTTCATTCATTATACCATTTTAAAAATACCTAAATTTTTCTGAAGTTTAAATTTTTCTACAGGAATTTCTATATTTATAATATAAAGGTATATTTTGTCAGGGTTTGGATATATTCTATCTATTTTTTAAATACGTGAGTATAACAATGTACCAAATTTACAATCAGTTGATGAATACAAACCAAAGTCTCACTGAAGAAAAGTGATTTTGCCATTTAAAACATTGTGCATTAACCTGGTGCTCCTTCTGTGTGAAAGCTTTTTTTCCCATTCCAAGGTCCAGCTTGTGGAAATAAAGTTGCAAGTGCCATGTTTTTAGACCATGACAAGAAATTATAGTTTACTGATGCACATCTCATGGATTTCTTTAGACCAGAGACATACTGTGATAAGTGCCATGCTCAAACATCCAAAAACAATGCTCCAGAGCTAAATTGTTCTAAGTAGATGCCTCCAGGTCTGCAAAATGTACTATATCGATAGTCCTAGGGATGTTAGTTGTATTGCAATTGCTGTCTTAAAAACACAAAAAAATTGATAAAACAGTCTTATTGGCTTTCCTGACATCTGTAGAGCTCACTGAGTATGCATTGGTTTTGGCTTACAGTGAAATTTCTCATGTGAAACTCAGCCTGAAAAACAAAGCTGCTCACAATAACTTTTTTTTCTTCTAAGCATAGAAACCAGCTGAGTAATGCAAGTACTGACAGAGAAATTAAAAGAAAAAAGAAACAAATCCCCCCAACCAACCAACAAAACAAACAAAAAATCCCCTTAAATTTTCCTGGTAGACCTGAACCAAAACTGTTCATATGTGTCGTTGTGGTCAAATCAACTATTACAAGAAAACAAACACACAAAGAAAGAAGCAATTTAGTAAATTGAAAACAGTAATAACAAAATTATCAATCTTTTAAAAATTGTTTTGCTTATTGTTTGATACATTAAATACAAGATCGACCTGCAGTCACTCTCTTTTCCAGAAGTAGCTGCCACTCAGAGATGAGGGAATGGCTTCACACCAACTAACTTCAGAAGACAAATGCAGGCAGGGAATGAGAACAGACATACTGTATCACTTCTGGAGTTGACAATATCTCTGCTGACTGTAGAGGGAGCTGAAAGAGGTAGAAATTCAAAGTTATGCATCTCACTTGGAAGCCAAAAATAAGTGTTATGCTCAGCATCATTAGTTGTGATACTACCTCATCATGTTTGGGCAAGATGCCCTCATTACACCAGAACATATGTGAACATTCCATACAAAAGCAGTTATGACTAGGCCAGGGTGCTAAATGCACTAAAATGAAACATGAAAGACTTGTTTCAAATGCTACAAATATGGATATATGGTTATATTTCATAGTACAGTTCTGTAACGCATGAATATTTTATATGGTCGGGTTTTAGAGAAATGGCAGAAGTTAATGCGAAACAATTGCTTCTTTTAAGTTAACTTGAAACATATCACAGGAGTGAGTACAATTTTTAGCTTTTCATCTTAATCCAAAACTAAGCATTTTGAAGCATTATATTATTGGAGGTTTGTTTATTTTGGTTAGGTTTTCTTTATTCTTTTTCTTTTTCTTGTGGGAGTGGGAGTGTGAGACATCAGAATCAGGAATTCAAGACTTTATACGGTTGTAAATAATTTTTATCTTAATTAAATTTTAACTAAATATGTGATTGCATGGCCAGTGTGGTCAGCCTAAATATGTAGTAAAACACTAGAGAGTCCTTGAACATACATTTCCTTACTTCAAAAAAATGTTTATCTTTAAATTATATATTGCAAAAAGTAGAGTTTCTTATAGATGGTCTATTTTCTCTCCTGAACCTCAAGCGAAGTCATGCAAGCTTATAAATATTCTTTGTCCTGTTGAAGTCAGCATTAAAGTTAAGTATATCTGAGTTTCTCTGCAGGAATGATGTTTTGGGAATTATCTTGAAATATCCTTTGTGCTAGTGGTCCATTGCATTGACCTGAAGTGCCACTGACCTGCCTGAGTCTCAGGGAGATGCAGAGTTTCAGCTGCACTGAGCTCATTACGGAGCTGTAGGGTAGGAACTCCCGTTGCTTTCCAAAAGCTCACATTGCCTTCGGTGGGGCCAGAACATTTTTCCCAAAGTACAGGCCATTCAAGTTAAAACAAAGAAGAAAGTAAAGACTCTAAAACTTAACCTAAGGATGGGCTTCACCGACAAAAATAGTTTTGAGCAATTCTATATTTTAAACAATTTACATTGAAACATATAAGATTTGTATTCTAAATTTATAGGTATGGTACATCAGCATATTTTTTAAATGGGGAAAAATATCATACTCTCAATATTGCCAGGTTTTGTGTCATTTGACTTAATTTGCAAAGCAAATATGGTTATAGATTACTTCTTGATTTTCTTTTGTGCTTCCACTGCTTTTTAAAATCTGAATTCCAAGTACCTTGCTTGCACATAAAAGGCATTTTTAATATTAATATAATTCAATGATAATTTATTTTAAAGGTTAAATGTTACTGCTCACTGAGTTTTTGGTAGGCTTCATGGGGTGGAACAAAACCCCACAGCATAAATTTAAAGAAAGATGAACTCTTATTTTGGTCTGTACACCATTATTCAATTTAATTCTGTTGCATTTAAGAAAACAGCAACACAAATCTTAAGGTGAGAGATATGATCCAGCTAAAATTAAAACAATATTGTACTTGGTCACTTGGTTTTCCTAAGTAGAAATTAAATTACTATTTGATATTAACTTTAGAGATTTTTTTGTATAAAATAATATTTCAGGTGCTTTAGTAAGAATTTTCTCAATGGATACTATTTCAAATATAGCTTATCTGACCCTGTTTGTGCCAAAAGGTTTTAGATCCTTTTAGCTGCAAATAGATAGCTTGCATTTATCTTGCCACAATTATTTTTCTTTTATTTCTTAATGAGCAGGAATTTTGGAACATTTTACCATTGTGGTAATGTACAAGCGAGATCCCACTATTAAAGTGGTGTCATACTGTCCAATGAATTGTAGCATTCAGATATTAAACTTTGCAGTTTTAAATTCACTGGAATCTAATATACACATAAGCAAAAAAAAGCCATCCTTGGTCAGAAAAAATGTGTGCAATGACAGCTCTTACCTGCTGGTGCTGTATGTTCCCATCAAAACTTCTGCTCCATAAAGACCTTTACTTCTTGGTCTTTGCAGATCTTTAATTTGGCTTCTGTGACTTCTGAGCAGGGTTTCTATTTTCAGTTATCTATCTTATGTCTCACTTTTTTTCATAAGAGTATATGGATAAATAATAAAAAATACATAGTAAAGGTAAGAGAAATATCTCACAATTATGAAATGCACAGAGTTTCCTCTTGGTGATGATTAGCAAGAGAGTACCAAATCCTAGGAAGACAAAGTGCAGACTGGGACTGTTACTAGTTCATTTTATAGTCATTTTATTGCCAGACAAAAGTATGTGTCCATTTTTAAAAAATGGAATAATCATGTTGCCATAACATCTGACATACAATTGAAGACATTCTTATTGATTTTGCTTACTACCCCTTCTATTCTTACCTGGTCAATTTTGGCCAAAAGATTCATTCTATCTGCCAAAATAGGAAATTTCCATTCACTTCCAGCATAGCAGAGTTGCTACTCTGAACTTCAGTAAAGCAAATTTTAAGCTGTTGCTATTCAGGAAATTGTTTAACAGATTATCCCAGAAGTATGCTTTTGAGGTCTCTGGAGTCCACAAATGCTGGTCAGTATTTAAGAACCCCTTCTAGAAGCACGGGAGCAGTCAGTTCCATTGTGTCATAAGCCAAACAAGCAGAGCTCAAGACCAGCTTGGCAGGCCAGGAAAGTCCTCTTGAGGCTCAAGGGAAAGAAGAAACTGTATGATCTTGGGAAGCAAGCAGTGAAAGAAGGCAAGGCTTCACAGGAAGAGTACAGAGTTGTGATTCGTTTATGCAGGGAGGAGACATGAAATACCTAAGGGTTGAGATTGACCAGTGTTATGCCAGATGGCAAGAGTTGTGTTAAATATGCTATCAGCAAGATGTGGTCTAAAAAAATCAGACCTATACTTGATATTTTTCTTTCATAAGGTCATACTTGGACATAGCAGCATGTGAAGTTTTTCTGGATTTTAGTGAGTCTTTTTACTACTGTCTCTGACAGCATCCTTCTAGTCAGTTATCCAGCTACAGGATGAGCTGGTACATGGTGCACTCGGTGAAGAAGTAACTGAACAGCAGGGCTTAGGCAGTGAAGGCACCATTAATAAGTTTGCTGATAACACTACACTGGGAGGTGCTGTTCTCCATCTTGAGGGACAAGAGGACTTAAGGAAGTGTCTAGACTGTTTGGAGCACTGGGCTGTGATTAATGGAAATAAATTCCATGACATCTGACAGGGTGGTGGATTCTGAACTTAGGAGGAACTAATGCTGAACACAGGTATAAACTGGGACATTGACTGGGGAGCAGCCCTGAAGAGAGGGACCTGACAGTGCTGGATTCAGGATAGCAGGCTCATAGTAGTGTGTCCTGGCAGCCCAGAGGGCAAACTGCATCCTAGAGTGTATTAAACACAGCATGACCAGCTGAGCTAAAGAGGTGATTTGGTGTTGATGCTGCCTCAATTTGAAGTGAACAGGCTTTCCCTAGAAGTGGTCAGTCAAACTCCCAAACTAGTCAGTGATTAAGAGGCATTTGGACAATACTCTTGGTAATATTCCTTAATTTTTTTAAATCAGTCAGGCAGTTGGATTAGATCTTCCAGCTGAAAGTCCCTTCCAACTGGAAAGGTCTATTCTATTCTATTCTATTCTATTCTATTCTATTCTATTCTATTCTATTCTATTCTATTCTATTCTATTCTATTCTATTCTATTCTGTATTTTCATTGCCAGTCCAAATATGATCCAGGAAATTTTTATGGAGAGCTGATTCAATTTTTCAGAAGATGCAAACTGCTCCTGGTTGACAATTAGATTGCACATCTCAACCCTCTCCCTTGTGTTGGATCAAACAAGAATGGGTAAGCAAGACAAGACAGAAGCTGCACTTGATACTCAGAGTTCCCTTCCAACTCTGCATACTCTCTGATACTAAGCTTCTTAATTCAACAGAAAACTAGTTTTAATGTATGATTTCCATAACAAGCCAGACTAACTCTCCAGATGTCATGCCCTTTAAATAGTTACAGGAGCGGCAATAAAAATGAGCAAACAGCAGTAGTTAGAAGACAGCAAAATGCCCTTTTCAGCAGCAGATTATGCTAGAATAAATTTCATATAACAGAACTTCCCTCTAAAGGTGTTTTTCAATCTAAAACTGAACTCCTCTGTCAGTCTTGTATCTAACATTGCACTTGCAATGCTTTATACCTGAGAAAAGTCATCAGTCATCAGATCAGTTATCACCAACCATGAGGATACATCTCAAACATGTCTGAACATATTGCAGTCCTTTACCAGTCCTTGTGCTGATCATCCTCATTTAATTTGTCAAATTCATTATTATGTGGGAACTCAGCACATCGCTCCAGATGTCCAGAGCTACCGAGAGAACCCTTGGGGTGCTCGGAGGTCTTGGAATGTTGCCAAAAGTGCCTGGTGGCTTGACTTTGACCCTTCTACGGATGTGCCACCTGCATATGGAGATATGAGAATCACTGGAGTTTAAATGGTACATAAATAGTATAATTACAGGGCAAAACACAGGTTTTAAGATTTTGGTACAGGGAGGTTATGGAGACAAGATGGAGGAATTTGGGCCTGCCTCATAGTTCTTCTTCCTTCTTCATGTCTTCCATTTTCTGTGTGATGCAGATACTTTTTGATAGGTTCTTGGTGAAGGTACACTTGCTAATAAGAATGATAAGTATTGGGGACAAAAGGTAAATAAGATTTACGTAGTTTTTGTTACAAAAAGATGTGACTGCCATGTGGGCAGGCAGAGTGCCTTTGGCTGCCTTGCTGGTCAAATCCCGGCTGGGCAGAGAGAAAACTTTGTAGATAAGAAATAATAAACAACCTTGAAGACCAAACCTGAGAGTCCAGCCTCGTCCTTTGAAGCCCGATCAGAGCGAACCCATCTCACGTGTCTCTAAGCAGAGACAGACAACAGCCGTCCCAGACAGTATTATTTCAGTCTTATCAGTCTGAAGATATAAGCAAGGCAGACACAGGGAAAAACACACAAGTTTGAGCATAGAGTATTTCTTTGGATGTGAAACAGTAGTAAAGCAGACTCTTTAGCATAGCTGTTCCACAAAGTAAGTAATAAATTTTGGTAGCAATTTCAAGAAGCTAGAAAAATTTAGTGATTTCCTGCTAAAATATTGGGTCTTTCAAAATCAACAAAGGTATACATTTTAAAAAACCAATAAATATTCAAGGTCATTATCTATAATCCCTTAGCAATGTTATTTACAGTCTTGCAATGAAATGAATATGAGCATTATCTGCAGAATAAACAGTCAGGAAAACCAAAAGCACAGACATCATATTAAGCCTATTGCTGCCTTTCATACATGTCTTTATCTCATTACCAAATTACTGATATATAATTGAAAAGTTTGTAATACAGTATAAGGGGAATGAAAAATGGAATTTCAAATTTTGCAAATGTTACCAAACATTCTTAAATAACAGGCTGAAACTATCTTTCACTAGCTTCCAAACTGATGGTTGTGTCCCTGTCAAAATAACCCTCTGGAAATATCTTTACCTTTTAATTTTGTGGGACAAGGATATGTATTCCAATAATAAGATTGGAATTGAATCTTACCCAGCATCTGACAGAATAGGACTTCATTTTAATTTGACACATCCTAATCGGCAGATGCAGGATTGATCAGGATAAGAACATAAAGCTGATGAATAGGATTATGAAAAACAAGTATACTTGAAATGTATACTTCATTGTAATGTATACTTCAAATGTAATATTCAATGTTTTTATCCATCATCTGTCTTTTCTTATTTCAATTTTCCCTATACTACTCATGTGAGTCCAACAGAATGGAATCAGGCTTTGGTCTCCAGTGTCCTATCTGACAAAGAAAACAGTTTACAAGGGGAAACATGCACGTTTTAGCCCCTCTAACTAATGTCAGACTACACAGACTGCCTGTTTATTTCACTACGGCTTTAATCCTCAGCTTATTTAGGGAAGTGATTCCTTAACTCCAGCTTCTGACCTATCCAATTCTGGTTTTTTCTTACAGAAATTTAACTGGATAAAGTACTGTGTTTCCTCCTTAGCACAAACATGGAACCTACCTGCACCTAGAAAAAAGTTTATCACTCTTCTAAAATCTCTAAGAGGACTGACGTTTTGTGTTAACATCTTATTTGAAAAAATATTAATGATTACAACTTGGTTTATTTACATTTGTTTATTTTAGTCTTGGGCTGTATTGTTTTGATATTTTTTTTAATTGAAAAGCAAAGAAGTTCTTTCTCTTCCTGACAGGAAGCCTTGATTTCTGCTATAATACAAGAATGTTCATGTGAAATGCATAAAAACCCTTCACGTAGACTTGATGTCTCTCTAAACCTACATAAGGTCCCTCAGTGATGACGAGAAAAAAATTCTGAAGATCTGCTGATCTCCCTGAAAAATTTTTTTATATGCTGTTATCTAAATTTTAAAAGTCATGAAGACAGGTACAGCATACTAATGTACCTTCCTATAGACAAAACATTCACCCTTGGCTGGAGTAAACAGCATAGAAGATAATTTGCCCTCAGGGGATGTCACATACAGGCAAGCTGCTCCCTGGATAGTCACATTGTTTGGTCTCTGCCTCCCAGATCCAGCAAAGTCTTCAGTTTTCTGCAAAGTCCTCAGTTTTCTCTAACAATTATTGCATTGAGCACTAATTCTGGGCCACTGCCTCGCTGCCTGCTAGATAATCATCTCCTGAAGGTACACTGCACTGTCACCCCACAGCTGCTGGTTTGTTCATTACTCAAATCTATCTGTTAATCAGATACTAAGTGCAAGGCTGCAGCACACATGGTAGAGAATTCTAAATAAAGAGAAAGGAATCTTTACTTTCTCTTCTCTGTGGTCTTCTAAAACACATTTCCTGAAAATTTTGTTGTATTCCTCAGCTGTCCTACACACTCCTCTAAGAACTCCATCAGGAAATCTTCTCATTTATGAATTTTTAGGCTTATGGCATGAATAAAAATGGCAATATGATTTCTATCTAAAAGAGTAGTCTAATTGGAGTATTCTTCCTTTTCTGCAGCAAAAATCACACAGTCCACAGGACAAGGCATCAGTTCAAAAAACGTAACAAATGTATGCACCATGGTTGAGCACATGCTTTGAGATAAATTTCCCTCATGTAGAAGTAATAATTTGAGAAGTACCATGGTTTGGCAGTTATCTCAGATGCAATTGCATCAGAGCAGTTACACTGCAGCTTTTGCTTCAATGCATCTCAGTTTTAGATAAACCAATTAGTGTAGACATGCCCCAAGAGGTAACCATATGGTAAGTTTGTGAGGCTACATGAACTACATAGTAGAAGCCTCAAAAATTTAAGCCATTCTTCAAGTGACAGCTGTGTCTTTATTTTTAATTGTCATCATTACCTGCATCATCAAATGTTCCAGGCTTCAGGTGCTTCTTCTTGATTCTATGCTGCTGTTTGGTGTTATTTGTATATGTAAAGCCACATATGAAGGAAGCTGGGGGACAAATAGATATTTAATTTAAATTAAGGAAGTTAAATACCTGTTAGTCTCTTGTAATTAATATTAGGGGCTTTGAAATAATCACCTTCCTTTTATTGAAGCAAAAAATAAAATAAAATTTTAGAAAAAGTCTGGTCTCTACATCAACGCATCCACCACATCCAGTACTTCTGAAAGAGATTCTACACACACCGTTTAAAACACAGATTCATTTCCTTGACTGGCATTTCCTCTTTTCAAATTTTTTGTGGGTTCCTATGTGTCTGTTATGTATAATAGCAAAGTGTTGGATGAGAAATCAAGGGCTTTTATACTTTGACCTTGATAAGAGTTACAGTATTCTCTAAAGCTTCAGAAGCTGTAGTTATTAAAATTTCTTCTCTTTTGGGAAGAGTAAGTTGCAGAATTAAAAAAGCAATTTTTAACTATGAAAGCAGTCTGAAAGAAACAGATCGATGTGGTCACTAAATTATGGCAGGAGCAGCACTCATGAAAAAATTATGGAAGGCATTTCTGAAGTTATATTTCAATAAACGGGGGAACAAATGAAGAGTTTCTTCTTTGAATTTTCAGATATGCAATGATTTTATTATCTCTATGCTTTGAAAAAGACACCATATCTTTTCAATTATACACTAATCCTAAATCTCAAAGTATCTGTCAGTGTCATTGTCAGTATTAACCAGGAAGAAAAGGAGGAGTTCTCGAGTTCTTCCACCCTGACTTCATTTTTTTCCTAATTCTTGTGTGTTTTTATTTTTCTTCTTCTCCCAACACTGGTTATTAGTCATACTTAATAACACTATGTATGGACCTGATCTGATTACTCTTTTTATCTTCATTGGTTTGCTGCTCTGAAATAAAAGAGAAAGTTTTTAATCCTCAGGTCAAATTGCCACTTGGGTGCCACTTCATCCTCTTCTGTAGCACAGATTTTGTAATATCCTAAAATTACCTTGGAGTTTTTGTGAACATATTTCATTCTGAGATACGATAACTCTGAGGCTCTCAAGGTTTCTGCTCTCTTCCTCTAGCTTAGTGTGGTTTCTGATGCTTTACTGTAGGTCTTTCATTTGCCTCCAGGGTATAAGAGGTTTTTTTATGCACCAAGAAAAGTGACAGCATGTATCCTATGTATAGTGGAGAATATTCCTAACAAAATTCTTGTTTGTTGGTTACATGCAATGAAGTAGACTAGATTTCATTATGTGAGAGACTCCCTTGTAACCCTTTCTTCCCAAAGTCCTAGTTTCTAACTGTAAAATACATCAGTCTAATACTGGTAAAGCAGACCACAGAAACAGGGAACAAAAATGAACAGGAAAATTGAGAACACAGAGAAACAGAAACTAGATAGAGAAAATTGATCTTAGGTATGTGAATGATAGATCTCTCAGTCTTTTATAAATTCATAGTGTTATTTATGATGCAGACCAAATCAAATCAAAATAGATGACAAATAAAGAATGCCTCAGAAAATAGGAAGAAATTTTAATTGAAGAGTTGTAATTTTTTTTCTATTTTATTGTTATCCTTAAGAGTTTCACTCAATACATGCAAATAACCTTGTGGTATTAAAGAGTTGATATGAAATGGCAATTTTTGCTAGATACTGATAATGTCTTAGGTAGTTCATAGACTATTGCTTAGAAAACTGAATGATATATATGAGTGCTCTCATATATATCATGCATCAGTTGAGACCAAAAATCATATCTCTCTCTTGTTTTGAAGATATGATATGAAACACTGGATTATGAAGCACTAGATTAATGGGACTTGCAGACCATATCATATTGCTTTTTAGAAAGTCAAATTCCTACCTCCTTTTGAAAATTTCAGGTATAATTCTATATGCAATTTCCTGGAAAATACTTTTTTCACAGGAAAGGGTGAACATGCATCTAAATGTCTTCTGAAACTAGTATTTCACTATAGAGGAATAATGATTGAACATGTCATAATATTATTTTTAATTCTGTTTTAGCTACCAATATTCAAATTAGATACATATATAATAGCTGCAAATTCAATATTGTAGGATTATACAGACTCTTTCTAGGAAGAAATGTGTTTGTAGTTGATAGAAATCTGATGGGAAAAGAAAATTTGATTCTCTCTGAGCTGAATAATTGATTTTGACAACAAAACACTTGTGAGACATCCTGAAATGTGGAAAATATGAAAATATATATTTACATATGCAGTTTAGTATTATGTAAAACCCTGTCCTTGATCCTTACAATGAAAACAATGACATACCTAACAGCTATAAAATACATATTCATAATAACTATGATGATGTACCATGTTTTTAAACAGTGTTTGACAGAGACTGTGCCTTGTATTCTACACGTCTTCATATTTCTTTCACTTGTCCAGTTGAAGTTTCAGGTCTGAAAAAATTCTGGAAAATTTACCACTTTCTGTTGTCTAATAATTCCCTGTTATTAATGGATGAAGGCATGAGTGAAGTAATGGGTAAGCTAAGATGCAACTCGGAGCTGCTATCCCCCAGGTAGATGATGCTGTTTCTCACTTGTAAGAAGAAAAAGAATGAAGCTGGGTCACCAAGTTTTAAGAAATATTGTAATTGGCATACTCTGGGGCAAAGCTGGGGTGCTTTTTTAGGGGTAACTGACTCTGTAAGAGATCACAAGATGAAATGCAGCATTTTCTGGCAACAACTGCTCGGTTGTCTTTGATGGCCAAGTTAAAATCTGTTATTAACAAAGGAGATATAAAAATCCCTTTCTTGTCCCCCTAAACCCTTTTTCCTATTTGAGAGCTTATCTTTCTTACTAAAGGTTGAACAAACTTCTTGACTCAGACTTGAGTATGCCAAGAATTTGTACTAAAGAATGTTCAGTGACTTTACTGAACATCAAGAAAATCAAAGCAAATAATGCAGAAACTCCAGGGAGAAATGTTCTGCTCACAGCAGCTGAACACCTAAAGCATGAAAACAGGAGTTCTATGGAAATTTGAAAAATGTCTAGTTTTTTAGACTGATATGACCATGTTATACAGAGACTAAATTTATAAATTCTTACTTGTTATTTGTATGGCATCTTCACATGTGAATATTTACCTACCTAATTCACTCCTTGGTCCTTCATTTGGCTATATTACATAATGATGTATCTCATTCCCTTTTGGTATAAGCCAACCCGTTTCCTTCAAAATAAGTCTTCATCAGGATGCTTCTGGAGATGATCCAGACCTGAGGGTTCTTCTAGTGAACAGCATCCACCAGACTTCATATCCTTAACCTGAAGAGGTCCCTAGTTCTGTTTCAGCAGTTGAAGTACCAGTCTCTTTTTTGCCTTCATGTGATACCCTGTGTCCAGTGAGTTACTCTAGTGGGCTGTAAAACAGGCTTTCACTTATTTCAGATACTGTACACATACACATGTGTACACAGATTATTTCTTAGGACCCCAGGAGGGGGTCCTATTAGGTGCAGGAGAAACCTTTAATCAAATATTATATCATGTGATCATTTCACCGTAGAAAAGATTATCTCTGATGAGTTTGGACATCACTATTTTCAGTGCTGGGAATATTTTCTGTAGAAAACATTCAAAGACCTCATATGACATATTGTCTTCTATTATCTCTCAACAAATTTTCATATGCAACTTTAACAGAGATCTTAATGAAAATTCCATTCCTGAATTTATTTCTTGCAATAAACAATCAAATAGAGTTGCAATAAAAACTGAACTACTGGTAAAACTTCTGGCTGAGGTCAATGCCTCTTAGAAGCCTGAAAATCTTCAGAACATGAAGGAGTTATTCAGATTTACTTAAATTAGCATAATCCCTAGTCACAAATTGTTAGGCAGTTTTTTTATCATAGAATAATAGAATCATTTAAGCTGTAAAAGAGATCATAGAGTTCAAGCCATTGACCCAGCTAGAATCATTTAGTTTGGAAAAGAGATCATAGAGTTCAACCACTGACCCTTCACTGTCAACTCTACCACTGAGCCATGTCCCCAAGTGTGCCACATTGACATGTCTTTTAAATACCTCCAGATATGGTGAATTCTCTGGACAGCCTGTTCCAATGCTTGACAATCTTTTCAGTGAATAAATTTTTCCTAAAGTCGAATCTAAATCTCCCCTGGTGCAAATTGAGGCAATTTCCTCTTGTCACATCCCTTATCACTTGAGAGAAATGTCTGACCCCCACCCCACCTTTCAGGGAAATGTAGAGTGATAAGGTGTCCCCTGAGCCTCCTCCAGCCTAAACAATTCCAGCTCCCTTGGCTTCTCCTGGTAAGACTTGTGCTACACACATTTTACTAGCTTCATTGCCTTTCTCTGGATACTCTTCAGCACTTAAATATGAGGGGCCCAAAACTGAACCCAATACTTGAGCTGCAGTCTCACCTGGGTCAAATACAAGGAGACAATCACAAATAAAACGTTCTTTATAATATTGTTTTCCATAAAAATACCTGTATTTGGAACCAGTGATGAATATGAGGATTTATTTAACAAGTTCTCTTCGCTCTGAGAATGCAGTGCAATAATTTGAGTTAAGCCCAACTATCCCTAAATAGGACTCTGGTCAATTCGAGGAATTTACATTTTCTCCAAATTTTCCCAGTGTTTTTCCCCAGATAAAACAAGCTATGGCACAGACCATCTTGAGAACTGACGTTAATAATAAGAAAGGAATAGCAGCCAGCTGTCACACCATATTAGATCAGATTTGTGCCTCTAGTCCCTCTGGGAAATGTTCTGAATCATAATTAGTACATAATCAGTTTGTGGTTTTAATTGAGTAAAAGCCAGGTAGCCAAGAATCACAAGATAAAATGTTTTGTTCTTGAACCTTATAAACCAAAAAATGAGAACAGTGATAAAACTGGCCTTCTCTCTGTTAAATGAAAGCCACCAGTTGCTTATGAAACATCTAACATTTTTTCAGGCTCCTTCAATATGGTATTTAACCACATCTTTCCGAAAACTGTAGTTGTGAAAACAGAGTTCTTTCCCTCAAGAACTGTCAGTAACATCATAAAGGGAAATAGAAGCAGACAATAATTATGTAAGTATGTTTGGTTTTTTTTCCCCAAGAATGAAAGGAAAGTACAGGATTTTGATGCTAGTTTCAAAACTTAAGTCAATAACCGGAAAAAATGGAGAATGCATTAGGTGTCCAAAAGAGTCTAAGGTTATTATAATGAGTTTATTCCACACTATGCTCAATATATATTTGGTAACCTATCAATTTAATTACACATTAAGAAATAGAATCTAAAGTAAGTTTAATGTCATTAAGAATTTATGAATATATTCTAAACCAAAAATAGGAATTTCAGGAGGATATTCCATATGTGGAAGATTATGAATTTAGTGTGAACAGTGACTTTTTTTATTCCTGAGATTCATGTTCTTTTTTTAAAATCTCAAAACTTATAATAGGAAATAGTATAATAGACACTAAATATTTTAGTGTTTTCCCAAGAGACTTATTAATTTTCAATGTTGCAAAAATACCAGTAGGTGTCTCTATTGCTCCATTATTTCCAGAGGTTAAAAAATAAACCCAAACCAAAAGTGACAAAAAAACCCCACCACCAACAACAAAAACCACACCCCACAGCAACCACCATCACTGCCCTCCATCACCACACCATAACCTACAGCATTTCATGTCTGGAAAAGCCATGTGAAGCTTAAAGAGAAAAGCAGATACTATGGTTCTTCTATCTTACTGTTTTCCATGGGAAGTGAAGGGTTTACTTGATATTATGTCATTTTTATTACAATATTGTTACCATTGCCATTTGGATTATAAATATGGTATTTCAGTCGGGCTTTTGTTTTCCTGGGATTTGCTATTCCTTGTTTTCTAAGGAGAAATTTGGACCTCATGAAAGCTTGTGTACCAAAGCTATATCTGGTGACTTTTCTTCTCAGGGACATACTAATCTCCAAGGCCTCCTTCTAGTTTTCTCATAGCAGATCATCAGCAGTTATATTTTTCACTTTTAAAGAATAAGCTTTGATAAAGTTCTCTGAACATCTAAAGGTCCTGTGGCTTAAGAGTACTCATAATTACTGATCTTTACACTACCTCTATGAAAAACTTATTTCTTATTAGTCCCAGAAAATAAGTAGTTGCTGGAATGATGAGGGCATGGCTCTTCTGAAAAAATTCTGTTTGAGGAAGGGACGAGAAGCAGCACTCAGGGACATCCACAGTGTCAAGAAATGTATCATCACTTTGAAATAAATGAAAAAAAGAACTTATAAAGTTAAGGTGAACAAAATGGAACACCGTTGCTTTGTTCTAAATAGGCATGGTTGAAAGTCCTAATGTAGCAAAATAATGCAGTTTTTCTAAATTCTTTCTCAGCTTCTTTCAGACCAGATATTTCCCCTGAAAACCTAAAATACTATTAGAAACTACAGGGGAAAGAAGAACAAAAGAAAAAAAAAAAGAACTTATATTGGGAAAAAAGAAGGTTAAGTGTGCCTTGGTACAGCATGAAACTTCAAGAGGCAGTTTAAAAATAATACAAAAACCCTATTGAGACTCAAAGCAGCACTATTCTTTTCCCTTCCCTTTATTCTGTACATCTGCTTTTGTCTACCCAGAAGTAGTCTGCTTGAACAGAAAGCAGAGGTACCCCCGATAGTATTCATGCTGTAATTCTGCATTTCCAATTTTTTTCCTAAGAAAACAGGGATATTATATTTATTAGTTAAATATATGTGTTCTTGCTAAATATTTGTATTGGTGCCTGGGGATGCCATTGAACTCAAAGGGCATTTGGAATCAGGGAGTATTCCAGGATAAGGTCTGCATACAGTTACTGTCTCCAACACTTCATCATTGATGTGGCACAGTGAAAGCAAAGCGTCAAACAATTAGCAGTGAAAAAAGACAAAGAGTACAAAGTACAAAATGTAACCTAATCTCTCTCTCTCACATGAAATCACATCCTGAATTAATTTAAATATTTTATTTTGGTGAAAGATGTCTTATTTTTACCCTCTCTTATTTGTGAAGCCATTTAGATTCTAAATGAAGCCATTTAGATACTAAATTATTTTTCCTAATTCCCTTATTTTTTCTTTTATAACTAAAGAGAGAGAAGAAATAGAGATAGAAAAGGAATAGAGAAGGATCATGAAGAAACACAAACATAAAAATGCCTTTAATACAACTATGTTTGCCTATATGTTAAATACCCAAGTTTTAGCAATTTACTTACATGAGGCACAAATAATTCAAATGATGTGTGGATACATAAGCACACCATAAGCAAACAAATAATGCACAAAACAAGAAAGGAAGAAAAAAGACTCAGGATCAATTAATTGCAATATCTAGGAACAAAGGTAGTGGAGCCTTAAAGTCCACTCAGTCTTTTTAAGTCATAACACAGTTATCAAAGGATGTGATAGTCAGTGATATTGCTCCAAGAAGTGTCAAATATTTTTGCTGCCACCAGAAATGCAACTGCTTCAGTTTGAGCTCTCAGGTTCTCATTTGGTGAACTTGTGATTTTTAGCAGTACCTAGTATTGCTGACACTTGATTTTGACTGACACTATAACAATATAAAATATTCTCATATTTTCAGCATAATCATAGATGCTATTAGGAATACATAGCATATATATGGATATTTATTATAGCAAAGATATATTCTTTGGATTTACAATGAGTTGGGTTTTATATATTCAGAATCACATACAGCTCCTAATGAACCCATATGATAATTAACTGGAATTATCTCTGCCTCTTGAATTATACAGCAATGTCTCATCTTAACAATTGAGTTAGATTCTGAGACAGCTTCAAAATAAAAGAAGGCCCTGAAATCATCATCTTAAATTACTGCAAATGTAAGAATATAGTCACATTTTTTCTTTTATTACTCAGTCCATGAAATGAAAGTCAAATTTTTCAAATATAATTTCTCCTAATTATCAATTTCTATGGAAATATTTTTGCTAGAATGATACAAAAGAATCTTATTTCCATAATAAGTAGGAATATATTATGTTTTAATACAGGTGAACATACATCTTTCTTAATATCTCAAAGAGTGTCAGACAGGATGACTCTTTTCTGATTGTGGTAAAAAAGAAGTAGTTAAAACACTGAACCTCTCCAATAAGAATTCAAGATTTGGAACCCTATGCAACTATAAAGTGTACAGTCACACGCCTATAATTTTCTATTCTTAGTTATTTACAAGTGTCCCATGGCTTTCTTAAACCAGAGACCAAACCAGTATTTAATGGCTGTATAGAATTTAAATAGTCTAGAATGGGAAAAATATATGCTCTCCTTATAATGTACAGATGTGATTGTACAAACATATACACTTCATGCAGAAGTTATTTCCACAGCTGAATAGACACTGTATTTATTTTCCTTTAGAAGGACATTGCTCATCTATATCTATATTTATTCAGACAGAGAGAAAATAATTACTTCAGTAGTTAACTTTGTAGTTAATATTCAACATGAAATGGAATCTTTTGATTTAACACATTCATCAGCTGGAATGCACAAGCTCCTCTTTCCTTATCTTGTAATTTCTTTTGTACAAGGATTAAAACAAAAGGAATGCTTAAAGAGCAATGACTAAACTCCCAGTCTGTACTCATCTTTGGGACTGCTCCAATCCAGGCTTAGCACACTGTACTTGGACTTGTACTTAATGAGATTTCCACAGGCCCCCTTCTCATGTTTGTCCAGGTCCCTCTAGATACCCTCTTTTTCTTCCATTCTTCAACCATTCAGCCTTGTGTTGTCTACAGACTTTCTGAGGGTGCCCTTGGTCTCAGTGTGTGTCCTTGATGAAGACAGTGAAGAGCATCAGTCCCAGGGCAGAGCCTTGAGGGACACTCTTGGTGCATATTTCCAACTGGACATGGACCCATTGACCACAACTCTCTGGCTACATCCATCAAGCCAATTCATTATCAACTGAATCCCTGTCACCCTAATTTTAAGTATGTCACGGGAAATCTTATCAAAAACTTTACAGAATTCTAGATAGATGACATCAATCAGTCTTCCTTTGTCAACCATTGCCATCTCCATCACCGAGAGCCACCAGATTGCTCAGGTACGATTTACCCTCAATAAAGCCATCCCAGCTACCTTGAATTCCCTCCATGGCTTTTATGTGCCTTAGCTTATCTTGTCTTCTAGGAGGATCTGTTCCATGATATTCCCAAGCACAGAGGTGAGGCTCACAGGTCTGTAGTTCCCTGGATTTTCCTTTCTCCCCTTTTTAAATATCACCATGTCTTTTCCAATATGATGGAGAGTGGCTTGGCAAAGATATCAGCCAGTTCCCTCAGGAGCAAGTTTCACAGATTCTGCTTTATGAATACTGAACTGATTGCTGGGAGGTAGGGGGTAGAAAATATTTGCATTTGTGATAAATGGCGTCCTTACACTTTTTTTCATCCACAATTTGCTGCAGAAGTGCCACATATTTCTGAAAAGGACAGGGAATGGCCAGCACAGAGAACACGTCTGTGTGCTTTGCTTTCACTGCTGCTGGCTGTCACTTCACAGGAACCATTGCAGAGTTCAACATTTCCCCTAGAAATGCCCTGCAGCCTGTGGGGTTGTAACGTCAGAGCACATGTAAGCAGCAAGAAGGGAATCTGCTCCATGGATCCAGATTGTTGCACCTCTAAGGGAAAAGAATAAAGAGGAACTGATAATAGAATGTAGTACAAAACAAAAACAAAAAACAAAAAACAAAAAACAAAAAACAAAAAACAAAAAACAAAAAACAAAAAACAAAAAACAAAAAAAACAAAAAAACAAAAAACAAAAAAACAAAAAACAAAAACAAAAAACAAAAAACAAAAAACAAAAAACAAAAAACAAAAAACAAAAAAACAAAAAAACAAAAAAACAAAAAACAAAAAAAACAAAAAACAAAAAACAAAAAACAAAACCAAAACCAAAACAAAACAAAACAAAAAAAAACAACAAAAAAAGCCCACCAAAAAACCCCAAACAAAATAAACCAGTAAACAAAAAAAAAAAAAAAATAAACCCAAACAAAAATCCGTCAAGCCCAAATACAGAGGGCACAGCAGCAAGATGACCTTTTGAAAACTCTTGACTGCATGGACTTAATTGAAGAATGAAGGACATTGAAAACTTTTAAACTAAGAGTCAAGACAGAAGGTAGCAGCTTTCCCTGCGAGTGCTTTGGGCAACTAAATATGTCTTTGCTAGGATATTTCTAGAATATTCTCTAGAAAGGATTTCTGTGATTTTTACTCATATGAAAACATTTTTACTAGATTTCAATTTTACATAAAATATTTAGAGTTATAGAAGTTAGTTAATGGGAGACCTAATTTAGCCTAATGATAGCCTGGAAATATTCTAGAAAAATTTATGACTGAAAGTCCTGTTAATGTGTGTTTCAGTGTGTGGCCCCTCCACTGCAAGACTGTTTAACTCTGGGAGGTAACAAGGCAGGACATAACTAGGAGATCTTGCAGTAAGCTGGTAGATATTTTAATCTTCAAAATAATGTGTAGCTTGAATAACATTTACTGTTCAGCTTTCCTTCTGAATCTCAAAACATTGTTCTGAAAAGGCACATTGTGCTAGGATTAAACACATGATCAGAGCAATCACTTTTTAGGAGGCTGAATGCATGAAGGAGGCTGGCTTAAGAGAAGCCACAATTTTGGAGTATTCTCAGCTTTTCCCTGACCCAGAGGTACCACTATTTCAGAGTTGTCTCTTCAGAACTATTTATTACTAGTCTGAAATGTGATCTCCAGGCTGATGACAAAAATTGCTGGTTGTTGCATAGTCTGAGAGCTGATCCTACTCTTTACTTAATTGCTGACTTGTGTTTTCTTTCCAAAACCAACAATCAGCTGTTTTTCAGAAGACGATGAAAAGGATACACATGGACACACAGTAGACTTCTGTAATGTTAAAGGGGATGTGCAAATTATGCAATAGAGATAGTAAATTCTGCTAGAAATGCTAAATAAAAATGCTCCTTGACACATGTGGGTATGTAGGTTTGGATATGAGTGAGCTGTTTGGCTGCCCTTAATGTGGCTTGTTTCACAAGAAATTGTGTTATGGGATATGGTATTAGGAAGCACTGAGTTTGATATCCCAACCTTGAGCATAAATATTTCATGGTTGCATTGAGACCTACAAAACATTTGCAAAAAACCCTGACACCTACATTATTCATAAGAGTTTAAATAATATGCATTATGAAATATTTCTTTGATTTTTGCTATTTTTGAAAAGAAATTTGGGCTAGGATAATACATAAAAAGTTATCATGTGATAAAGATGTTTACAAAATATACAGTATAAAAATATTTAATATCTATTTAACTCCAATACAACCTATTCCTATACTTCATCTGATTTCAGGTACTGAATTTTCCTCCTTATTTCTTTTAAAATGGGGCCCACATCTTCCGTGTTTTGGGTTCTTTTTATTATTATTTTATTTTCTGTAACAGTTTTGAGAATCTATTTTTTTGTGGCAAGGTGAATGACGACAATATCACATGCGTGCTTGCCAATTCCATTAGCAATTTGCTTCCAGCACAGCATCACTCACTTTTCTGGTATCACACTCATTTTGTATTTTTTAGCATTTCATCAAGTTTGTGGCAATCATATTATGCTCTTATTGTCTAAAAAATACTGTAGTGTCAAATCAAAACATTTCTGAAAGACAGACAAGTCAACTAGCTGATCTATCTACAATAAGAGAGATACAGCAATTCCATCTGATCTTCTGATAAATTAATACCTTCGTTGCTATGTCTCAATGACTTGTAGCATCCTAACAGCAATAATAATTATTATAAGATATTAAAAACCCTTTTATCTAGCCAGCAGATTGCATGACTGTGTCTGTGAAGAAAGTAACCCTGATTGCTTTTTTACTTGACCAAACACTTTCAAAAGAAAAAATATTTTCATTTTTTATTTCTCCCTTCTGGATTTTCAAAACATCATGAAAATGATGGTTTCTGTTTTGGATGTTGTGGGTTGCTTTTTCTTGAGAGAGAAACCATGGTCTTTTTTGCAATATAAATTACTACCTTCAAGTACAAGGGGCATTTCTGGCAACTGCCATTTTTGATAAATAGGAATTTTTATTTAAAATAAATATTCTTCAGACAGAACATTGAGTCTTCAGACATTCATGAGCAGGAAGTGAATAACTCTTTAACAGCACAATATACATGCATTTTTGGAAGAATTTATATACTATATTGTGTCAAAGGATAATGTGAATTATGCTCCACAAAAAATCTTCAGGTTGCAAACAGATGAATTTAAAAAAAAACTTCAAAAAATCTGCATCTTATAATAATTAGAGGCTAATTTTGATAATTAGAATAATTATAGGAATAATTTGAGATATTATTTCATAGTATTTGTGAGTGGAATTCAGTAGCAGTTGTCTTCATCCCAAGCAGTGTGTTCATCTTGTCTTTTTACTTAAAGAAATAAGCACGTCTGAGCTACAATACTTGTATTTAGAGTTTAGAAAACACTTTTCCTCATTAATTTTGAAAATCATGGGAAGTTTAGTTTTATTTTTGAGATATAAGAGTTGGGGTAAGTCCCCTTTGGTTTTGATTTCACTTTTCCCATTGTATTGTTTATTTCTTTATGTTTTTATTCTCTTGTTCATTTTGTTGGGTTTTGCTGGTTTTGTTGAATATAATTAGAATTAATAAATTACAATACTATTTGACATCGTATTTAATCTATCCATAATAGGCCAGAAAATTTTGAAGTATTTACATAGAATTCTACTGTGTTTTCGTTTTGTTTGCTTGGGGGTTTTGTTAATTTTTTTTTAATTCCCTTTTACAGAGAATGATACGTAGAAATCTATTTTTAATTTTGATCAATCTTCTTCTCTTGAATAACTGCTGCCTGATGATTACTCAAAGCCTAAGAGATAATTTTAGGTGCTATCTTTTCCATTTGCTTTCTCATTTATTTTCCTTTCAGAACTTTTTTTCTAGAATTCTTCATTGTGATTTTTTTCAGTAGCAAGAAAGATGTGAGGAAAGAAAAGAAATATTATTTCCATTCTCCCAAACTTCATGTAAGAATTTTCCTTGAAAATGGTCTATATATTACTTCCAAAAATTTGGAATGGATGTGGATTACTTAACACATATAGAAGCAATTATTAGTTTTATCCTTATGCAAAGAAAGCAGGAAAACAAGAATGAATGTCATCCAGAAAAATGCAATATTTAGGAAAAAGAAAGACAATGAAAAAAAAAAATACAAGGAAAGCAACAGAGGCTAAAGAGGACATCCTTCTAATGTGCAAGACTGTTCTACAAATAACAAAGCTATTTTCTTTTCTATTCACAAGCAATTCTGGCTGTTTCCTGACAGACAACATTGCATTAACCGCTTTTATCATAGGAAAGAAAAATGACAATGTTGATATAGCACTCAGAAGAGGTGATATCTTGCAAGGACAATATCCTGCTTTTATTCATCTGCACAGGAGAAAAATATATTAGAAATCCTTCTAGTACATGGAAAACAATCAAATATTGAAGCTCCACTGAAAGATAAATTTCTGGGCAGAAATCCTCCCCCTCTTCCATGAAAAAAACCCATGAATAGCTGAAAAGTCAAAGAAATGAACCCTGTAGTCCCTGGCTCAATAAATAAATAAGACATAATCAACAGAATTAAGGCCCCAACAAAGTGCTGTCATCTAATATTTTTCAGTGCTTAAGTTAGATGAGATCTTTAGTCAGGAGTTTGGACTAGAAATATATGATATGTCTCAGTATTATGGATTCTCATTAAAGCTGTGTCAGGAGAGGTTTAGGTTGGATATTTGAAAAGATTCTTCCCTCAGAGAGGAGTTGGATACTGAAAGAGCCTTGCCAGGGAAGTGTTCATAACTCCAAGCTTGAGAGAGTTTAAAGAGTGCTTAGACAACACTCTCAGCCATGTGGTGTGACTCTTGGGGATGGTGCTGTGCAGGGCCAGGAGCTGGACATTAATGAACCTTTTGGGCCACTTCCAACTTAGGATATTCTATTTTTCTATGATTCACTACAAGCCACTTCCTAGTTTTAAAACTTGCGGTTTGAATCCAGTTGATATCTCTTTTAGAAACTGATATATACTATGTTTTGATCCCTCAATCAATTATTTAGAAGCTGTCCACAGAAATAGTTTTAATTTTTAGAAGTTCCCAACTCATACCTATGCATTTCATATTGTCATAAAAGTGGAATAAGATAATTACAAAAACTGGTCTCTGAGGTGCTCCTCAAAGTCCTCTGAATACTGAATCAGTCTCTTGTGCTGAGTTCTGAAGTGTTATCTGAACACCTGCAACTTACACCAAAGCCATGTACTTCTGCAGATTTCTTTTCTTTCCCTCTAGCTCTACTGAATATTAAAATAATCTTGCTTCTGTTAAGTCCCTAAACTTCTCTATAAAATTGATCAGACATTGAAGCAGCAAAAGAGTAAAAGGTGATTCGGAATTTACTAGAAATATATGTGAATAATTCTGTGAATTAGTAGGAAAAGATTCTCTGCAAGACTTTAAGAAACAGTAGAGTCAAGCAACATTAAAGTAAAATTGATCAAAGCAAGAAATATTACAAGAAGTTTAAAGAAAGACATTTTGACCATTTTCTTCCTTGGAAAAATAATCCTAAAAATCATAGATCATTGTGTCTGTGTTTTGACTTTGCTCACAAAAATATAATCTAAAAGCAGAATTCAAGTGGAGGTGCATACTCCAATGAAGTACATTAGAAGATTATGCCATGTACTGAATAATTCTGTGACACCAGTGTTTGTCACAGAAATCTTTAGAATAGAATTCTACTAGAATAGCATTATTTTCTGACAAGGAAATAATAGAAATACTTATGCTACATATTGGCTAAAATTTTTAACTATGGGATATATTTCTATTAGAATAATTCGTAGAACACATTTTTCAGAATTATTTTTTAAATTATCTCTTTAAAACTTAGTACAGCATTCTTTTCTGAAAAAGTTTAAAAATTATTGAAGTCATTTGTGTGTCTCTTGTCTGCTCCAAGTAAATGGCAAGATTTTCTTAGTACCAGAACAAATCAAATACAACTGGAAGAGAAAGTCAGGAGAATCTGAGAAAATTTCTATTAAGAATTCTTGTGATTGAGTTTATAATTAATATTATGACAGGTATCATTTTAAGTACCTTCCTTTTGTGACTGAATTCACAAAATATTTGTAATACCCTTAGTGTTTCAGATATTGAGAGGAGTAATGAATCCAATGTGCATATGTTTCTTGTCTATTAATTAATTTATTGATTTCATTAGATGTATGCTACAGAGCTATTTTTTTAAACAGAGTTAGTTAAGCTAATGAATTAAATTAAATACTCAATATTTTCATCTAATATTTTGGGGAATGCTCTGTACTAGTTGTACTATTTCAAGAGACAATACCCTAATTAACAAAATGCAAGGGATATATATTAAATAAAGCTCTGAAGGAATACTATTGCATATTTAAAAACTATTCTTTTAGACTTGTATTTTCCTAAATATATCTACATTAGTATTTACTTTATATACATTAATTTTTTCTTCTGTCTCCTAAAATTTAGCTTCTTTTCCTCAAAACTAGAATTTAATTAATTTTTTGCAGTATTTGTTTAATGTTTAAAAAATAAACAGTATTTCAAGTATTGTGTATTAATGAATTCACGTTAAGATTTGTGCTGCTGTAAATATATCTGCTCTTGAGTCTGAGGTATGAACTTGTGATCTGTCACTACAGAGTTAACCATTATAACTGAACAACTGATGAAAATATCTGTAAATAAGAAACAGTGACTTCTAAAAATACAACCAACCAAGAAAATGAAGCACACCAAAACTAAACTATGTAATTTTTGCAGTAGCAATAGAGCTATCTGCTTAATCAAACAGGAAAGGTTAACTAAATATCTAAATCTCCAAAAGAGGTTGCAGTCTATGAAACCCTTATCTAATATATATATATTATAATATATATTATATATTATATCATATATGTTATATCATATGTCTGTTCTAATGGGAAGCACTTTAGAAACTATGCAGGGTGCAGTTCCTGGGGTTTTGGGGGTTTTTTTTGAGATGATGAGGCCTTTTTTTTTGAGATGAGGAAGCCTTACAAGCATTATTTATCACATCAAATAATTATTACAAAGTATCCTAGGAAGGAAATGCAATGATTTAGTATTCCAGGACTAAGGTTTCTGTTAGGAATAAGTGGTATAAAGGGAAAAAAACCCAAACACTTTAACAGCTTAAAACATCCTAATCTGTATTCAGAAAAATGCTAAACAAAGGAACTTTTTTATTACTCCAAAATGAAAAAAAACCCAGCTAGTTACCCTTTTTAGTTTTCAGAAAGTACATATTTGTCACATTTCCCAGTCAGAGCACCATGATTTGAGAGATGTAGTGTTCAGCCTGAGTTTTCCCTCTGCAATTTTCCTTCAGATCATCAGGGATGAACTAATAGCAACCATGAAGAAGAAAACTTTGTATTAAAGCAGATACATACCTTCCTATGTTCTCCTCTGCTTAAACTGGAAGACAGGAAGATTACAGGATATATCTTGAAATAATTGCTGTCAAACCAGGAAATGTTTTTATTTCTGTTTTATCTATGCTGTGCCTACCAGACTTTGGGTGGTATCTTGTAAGTGTAATAATCCATTTGCAGTTTCATGCTGCAAGTACCTGATAGCAGTGGTAGTTGGTAGATGACTATCAGGGTTTGTACTTGCAACATGCTCCCTTGTACTTTGCAAACACTAACATTTCTAGAGCTGCAAAATTACTTAATTGTGTTTACAATAAGGAGAGCAGGCAGAAATTGCTGACACCTTCCATTCTAAGACATTTCTTCCCCTGATAAGACCTCTGCTACATTTCAGGATAGAATTTCTATGGGATATACATTTTTCTGAACATATATTTAATTTTCATAATTTCAGCAGAAGCTGTTCAGCTAGATTGAATTTGGGGCAAATTTTCCCATGTAAAAGAAACATTAAAACATTTCTGAAGGATTCTTCCGGTACACACTTGAAATGGGTGCTTGCATGTCTGGCTGTGTTTCAAAGGAATGGTACTCAGTAGAGGAAAAGTATATTTTCTTATACAAAATCCAGTTATATTTGACCAGGTTGTGGCCATCTAAAAATGCAGTTTTACATTTCATTTATCTGAATATTTATAGGTACCTGATTTATCCTTGGTGGAGCACATTAGCAAATCAGCTTTCCTCTGAACTCTGTTTCTGCCTAGCATGCAGCATTACACATAAACCAGGAGCACCGAGGGCACTGGTGTTCCCAGCACCCTGCCTTGCTCAGGCAAGGCAGCTGGAAATGGAGGGCGTGTTCAGCTGCAGTACAGAGGGGTAAATAAAGAGCATGATTATATGTACTCAGTTTTGAGCTGAGGTGAAGACTTTTCACATTTCTGCATGCAGGACTGTGTAACTGTTAATGTTCTTTAAATGTGGTTTTGTCACTTTTCATGATCTCTGCCAATATCAGTGAGTGGCACCTTTCTAATTATGGGGATTTTCAAAGGCACATTAAAGCTTTTTAGATGTCAAGTTGAAAGTAAATGAAAATATAATTTTGACTTTCCACTAAACTCTGCATTTGAAAATCAAGAAATTAAGAAGCTTAAGCTAATAATACAAGAATACTTGTTTTTTAATGTTAAAGGAAACACCTATTTAGATACTTCTGCCTTGGTTATGGAATGTTGGGCACCTTTATAGATCTTTATGGTCACCCAACTCCACTGATTTAAGAAATATTTTTGTCGCCATGATGAGACAAATTAAGAGTGAGATCATTTACTAAGACATACAACTTACAGGTCATAAAGTAGATTTTCAGAAGTGAATAGATTGTTCAGTTCCTTGGCCAGGCTGATACTGAGCATTAATTTCAGCCTGTGCTGAAGTATTGTCCACACTGCTGTGGTAAGATTTCTTGTATTCACTCTGAAAACTGCTATAAAGATCCAAGGTTTTCCAGTTTTTACCAAAGTGAAGTAGACATTCTTTCCAAAATAATTTTCTTCATGCCTCCCAGAACTCTCCTAGAATTTTGCTGTATTCAGCTCGTTTGTTTCATTTTCTGACGCCACATTTTCCCTCATACTGAAAGTTAGATCTGGAAAATGTATGCAAATGTTCTGTGTATATTTATACCTATCACAGAAGCTTGATATCCTACAGCCAGAAGGAAAAGTGTAGCGTCAGTCTCAGCTGATGTGTGTCTATATAATGTCAGAAAAAGCATTCTAATCCTTATCCTCAGCTGTAATATTCATACCAACTGGGTATCCTCTTGGCTCTTACCATATGTGACTCATCTTTACATTGGCTTGCAATGGTGCATGAAAATTTAGGACATTTCCTTACACACCTGTTGCTCCAAAATTGCTGGCATGTGCTGGTGGCAACACCTACTATCCAGGTATGATGACAACTATGATAACAAAGGACACGGGAAGTGACAAAGCATCTCAATACTTATCTAAATTCTCAGCCTCTTCCAGTTCTTGAGATCCTAATTTGTTCTGTTCCAGTTTACTAACACAGTGCAGGAAAAGCAACATAAAATCTACAGGCTTGTTCCTTGAGTGCTTTCACTTGATGTGCACAGAGGTCACTTTGTAGCCGAAGGATTAAGGCAATGTCATGTTCTGACCCTGTTCTTTATTATCTTTTTCTTCCTATTATTAATTAGGATGATTATTCTTTCCTCCTTATAGGACTGCATCAAGCATCTTGGGCCCAGAACAGGTAAGAAATACTATCAGGGATAAATGAAAAAACAGCAAGAATTATATTTTCATGCATGAGCACTTAATAAAAAAAGGCTGTAAAAGAATTCAACATCAATACAAAGATGAAAAGCACTCTAAAGCTATATCCCACACCAAATTCACATACTCACATGCATTTGTGAAATACAGTCAATATTAATCACCATATACAAACAAAAATATCTTGCACACTCCTGTTTCTGAACTCCACAATAAAAAAAAAGTCAATCAAAATTCAATGGATTTTAAATCAATCTGGAAATAAAACAAAAAAGGCCTGGGGGTTCCACTGTCAAAACCAGTATATGATTTTCATATTCTCTGCAATATTGTCAGTCATTGCAATTTTCTCTTCACTTACTGGGGCACTGGCAGAAACAATTAATTACTCATATGCTTTCTTTGGCCAAGGTAATCTTTAAAAACCTTTTTAATCTTGTGTTGAAATGGAACACAGATAATAATCTCGGGAATATTAGAAACCAGTCTGTATGCACAGATTTTTGACTTGTGCCTCAGCTGGTATTTTAAACCCCAGAGCAAAGCTGAAAGATGTAACTGAAAAATAAGAAATTTCACAATAAAGATTTCAACAGTAGTTAAAACTCAAAATCATATTCATAATGCTGAGAAAGGAAAGAGTTTTTATGACCTCCTACTGATAAGAAAAAGGAAAAAAATTACCCAGATACTTTTTCACAGTGGAAAAATAATTTCTTGACATTATTTCAGCTCCTTATTAGGTCTTATATTCTGCAAAAGAACTTTTTATTAATACCAAAATTTACCTCTTGCAGAAATAAAAATACATCTTCCTACTTAGTATCTCCTGCTGCTAAAGCAACTTAATCAAATAAAATATTGCTTGACTATAAAAATGAGGACTGATTTTCTTTTCTTTCCACTAATACCTGCCAGAAATATATACTTCAAAAATGAAAATATTGTTTCTTTTTTACCAACAACCCATGAAGCATCAGATCAGTGTAACACTGTGATGTAAGTGCATGTGCCCTAGCATTGTGATTCTGTGCCTTATTCTGATTACCAGACATCTCTTGCAGCATCAAACAGAATTCCTATGTGAGTCAATAGGATGATCCTCTTCTCATTTACTGAGAGGATAACATTCAAGAAAAAGAGGAAGCCTTTCCTAATCAGACCTCTCTGTTCTCTCTCTCATCACATGTGAGGCTATTAGGATTCACCACTAGAAGGTAAGTGATAAAGACACTTTCAACCAGGAAAATGTTGAGACAAAGTAAATCTTGAAAACAGAATAATTTTGAACTAACTTTTTATAAACATCAGTTAGCTCTTAGTCTCTGAAATATGCATACAGATTACTAGTTTTACATATGTTACAGCCTGGTTTGTTGACTCTATCAAATGTAGACCCTCATCTGTCATTTAGCAACCATCTGGTGTCTGTTGGCAAAGCATCACTTCATCATTTGTAGAATATTGTTCATGTGAGGGCTCTAGTCCTAAAGCAAATCTGGAGATATTCATATCTTCAGCATGACCAGGTCGTTTCTTTTCTTTTTTTCTCCCTCTGGCAGATCTCAATTTTGTGGATTATTATTGATATACAAAGTGTCATTTTCAAGCAGAAACATATTTAACTGCCCTTCAGACCCCGAGGCTTAAAATTAGATACTTATGTCCATATTTAGGTGCACAACAAGAAGCCTGCTCAGGATTAAGAGAACCAATCAACATATGTCACTCACATGGACTTCAGCCCAAGTTTTCAGGTGCTCAGGTGTCCTCACTGTGCCCAGCAAGTCTGGTAGGTGTTCAATAAGGTAATTCATCTATAATGCTAAATATGAATTGAAAGTCTTAATTTTCAAGAGCAGCTCTTAAAGATATTTGTTATTCTAATTTTCCCTACACTAACAGCCTTTGACAAGTGCCTCTCTAATTTTCTAACTCTTGCTTGGATTTTGTATTGCTGTCTAATAGAATATCAGTAAGACATCAAATTCAGTGGAAAGGAAACAATGGCCTCCCAAAATTTGATTTGATGCCAAATTCTGAAATTCTATTCAAGTACAGTAAGACAATTATGCAGAGTTTCCACCAAGTGTAGATTACTATACAAACATTTTGAAATAATATCAGTGTTATAATAAAGGAGAGATTCTCTACATCAGATTCTTTTTAAATGTTTGGATGCAGTGATTGAATGCATTGGGAATTCTTTTTGTTTCCATTCTGTGGCCTTTGGTTGAGAGTTGGTGGGACTTTACGGCACAATCACAGTCTATTTTCTCCAGTGTGTAATTTTCTCAGAAAACCTTGGGCAACTCTGTTGATTTTTCAGTTGTTTCTACTGTGCTCAAAGATGACAATGTAAGTGCTTGCAGGCAGACTCAAGGAGTTGTTAACCACAAATTTTGTCATGTGGAATTTTCTAGCTTTGGGAATATGCAAAAATATGTCTTAGGTATATTTGAAACCTATTATTTGTCACATTCAATATTCTTCTGAAAAATGAATTATTCTGTTAGCTATTCAATGCCTGCAGTTCTTTGTCTTTCCTTCAGATATATAACATAATCAGAACTCAGTTGTCACTAGTAAGTGGATGAATGTTTGTATGTGGGATGTAACTCCAATAATGTGCCTAACCTGCAGTTGAAAGGACTTGTGTATGTGTGGTGCTGTCATTATTGTATCTATGGAAAAATAAGGCACCATATGCACTAGCTGCTCAAATTGATTTAGCAGCTTCTGCTGAGTTTGGCTACAGTACTATGAGTAGTTAGGTGAAAGAGTTTAATTCTTATTCTTAGCTTATATCTTTCTGCCACCTAAATGTACTTCTATACTAAAAGTTACTAACTGCATTGATTGAAATTACTGATTTTCAATGCTTAAACTCTCTTGGGGTGGAATACAAAGGCATGTAATTTTATATAGCTGGAAAACCTTTTAGTTCCCTTAAGTTCTTATGCTTTATTTTCATGTTTAAAGTTCTCTGAGAAGGTTGTCCTTGGCAACTGAGGCTTTTCATAAAAAATTACTTTTTCTATCCTTATCTGCCTAAAGATATAGATTTTGTAATGTGTTTAGTGCTAAGGTAGACTATAACAAGGCAATCACAAAAAAAATTTGCATTTTTCCAAAAAAATGTCATGAATATTCATAAAGAAATAAACTATTTCAGCATTTTTTTCCTGCATGACTTTTGGCATTGCATATGTCCTGCTTGCTTTTGAATTAGCTACGTACTGAATAAGCAATGAAAAAGTTCTTGTCAAATAATGTCACCTGGTATTGTGTTCAGAGGTTGGAACATTATTTGCTAAAATGAAGTTTTAGGTGAACCTAATTAGTGCAGTGTGGACTTGAGGTCAACCTGAATACCAGACTTTCCTCATTCTTATTTAAGGCTGGTGCAATCTATGTTTAGCTCTGATGCAAGGTTGTATTGCGTTGGATGTGAAGGGAAACCTCAGACAACAAGGCACATTTAGACACAGATAAAAATGAACTCAAATTTCTTAAGAGTGCAGGTACCCACTCTTATGAAATGTGTGTGTTTCATGGCATTGTATACCTGGCTGCCACACCACTGTTTTTTGTTTGCTTGTTTATACCTACTGTAGGTGACCATCTCTGAACTGAGATGATGATTTAGACTTCATCCCAGAAGGACTTTTGGGGCAATTGCTAAGGGAAACAATTCCAGACACAAAGTCAAATAGCATTATAGACACACTGAATCCATTTTGTATTTTGGCTCGTCCTCAGTATTTGAATCCTTAATGATCTCAGTGATTTTCCTGAGCAATAGCTATACAAAGGCAAGATTTTACCTGGAATTTTTGAAAGACTAAATTGATCTTTCTCCTTTTACCATCTTAACTATTCAAAATTACACTGTTCTGAGTTTAATAAAAGAAAATATAATCACAAATTAAACTCATTCTGTCCATAAAAGGCTAAAATCTCACTTTGAAAACAATCAGAAACTGTATCTTACATATACATGTGTTACCTAGAAGATGTAATAATTAAGATATTCTCTATCTCACAAAAATACTAAAATTTTGTATGTCTTTGATTGAGTTCTCAACAATCAACCAGTGTACCTGTACTTGTATCTCTGCTGTGTTGTTGTCACACAGTGGGAGCTCTTCTGCTGCTCTGTGACTCAGTTACCTTATTCAACATATTCAACTGAGCAGGTCCTGTTAATTGGAGACTTATTAATTGGATTGTGAGAGGATCTGTTAGATTTGAGATTTAAGCAGAATCATGTTGAATATCTGTATCCCCACTAAACCAGCAGCTGGGTGCTCAGTTGTTACCTCTGATTTCCTAGAGATCAGAGATTTCTTAGGAACACCCAGGGAAGGGCTTTTGTTCAGAAATATCTATTGTGTCTGTGTCCAGCTGTTGAGTGAGCATAACCAAACCTAACTCTCCTGCAAATGCTCTTCCTGGCCAGTCTGGGACCATGTCTGACCCTGGTTTCCCTCACAGGGCCTGTTCCTCACCCCTTCATGTGGGGTGACATTCCTGCCTAGCTTCATCCTGTGCCCCAGAATTTAAAAGTGAAATGTGTTAAAGTTCAAGCTAACTCTGGAATTGCAATTGTATTGCAAAAGTGGTGAGTATTCAAATTTGGTTTGCTTGATGCAGGTTCTTTGGAGTACAGAGTGTTTTGGGTGAAAAAGTATAGAGGAACTGAAGAGGCTCTCAAGAGAAAAGGTGACATTATTCTGATGAGAAAAATGCAATATGGCTTTTCAGGTTTAATTCCTGATTATGGGGGACACTAACTGTATGGAAGGAATGGGTCTGACAATTGCCTTGTGGTAGGGTTTGGCAAAGCAGTGCAGGAGATCCTCACTGTGCCAGACCCTGTTAGATGGGGATGCTGATGAACCAATTTCCATTCTCCATTTAAAATAATGCTTTCAGACAATTAAAACATGAGCAAAGTTGAGGGGACATGACATTGTACAGCTTTTTTTGTCTTGACAGAGCTTGTGAAAGATTCTAGTCAGTTTTGCAAAGGTCTAGTGCTAATTTTTTCTCATTCATTACCTAAGAAATAACAGCTCATAAGTGCTTTCAGACATTCTCTCTGCATTAATGTGGTTCCCTGACTACTCTGTAACATGCCACTTTCTAATTCTAGACTTTCCATTGGGTTATAAAATTTCATTAATGGAGAATTTGAAATTATTCTCTTTACTTCTTCAAAAGCTTTTTCTTGTATTTTTGTCCATTCTCATACGATGACTTTAAATTAGTTGGCTCAGAAGCTCATATTCTTTTTTCACAAGTAATTAAGAAGGCCCAGCACTATCCTTAAGGTTCTTTGACTCTAACACATTTATAGGCCTGAACATCTTTATGATTTTTTCAGATCACAGTCATTTTTTTGTCAGCAGAAGTAGGACAAGAGGTACTTTCTCTTACTAAGCCAAAGAAAGTGCAACTTTAGGTTAGCCAGATTCTGTTTAATATTTTTCTCTCTTTGTTAATTTCAGTTTCTGCTCATGACCTGTTGTTCTCAAGTAATCAAAATGTCAGCAATTATTTGTTTGTCAGTTCTTCTTGACCTCAGTTTAGTTTTGATCAAGTGATTTCTTACATGTATTTTGCTTTTAACTACACATAATTATGCAGTATCTAGTAAAAAGTAATAATCCTGGGTAAATGTCTTCAGTAGCTTCTATTTCTTGTTCAGTGATCTTGAATGCAAATATGTTATTTACAGTCTTATGGTAACTTTAACCCTAAGGTTATATGGTTTGACTAGTTTTTCCTCAAAGTTCATAATTATTTTTATTTCTGCTTTTTGAAGCTTTACAAATAATCTGATTTCTAATTATTCAACAAGCATCATTTACACTTCCACTGATTATTCTACACAGAAAGAGTTTGCATCTTTAAAAGCAATTTTCACCTTACTTTAGGCCAAATCACCAGTTCACTTTTTCATGTTTCAGATACTGAAAAACATGAGGAGCTTAACTTTTGCCTGCACTTTCTAAATACCTTAGGTTTGTGATACAGCACTGATGAAAACAACATAATTTTTATTTATTTTATACTTCTTTTATATATGTATCCAGAGCCCCTTATATTTTTAATGTACACAATGTTTTGTTGTGAATGAGTGGTGTGGCCAATTAAATAATCACTGTCAAAGGTATTGGTGAAAAGCAGGTTTTAATATAAACTTGTGAAAGTGTGATTTAACAGAATTCACTGGCAAGTTCACTCTATAGCCCAGCACATAGACAAAGCGTACACAGAAGAATGGCAGGGAGAAGGATGCAGGATGCACCACCACAAGGGGTCTTTGTCTTTGTTCAGTAAAACAACCACGATGAGACTGTAGTCAGTCTGGAATTTAGGTGATTTCATTTACTAAGATATGCAATAGATTATTGTATACTTACTGCAGGTAGATTATTGTCTCTTGTACATGTGTGTGTTTCAATAGAGACATTCCCTTTCTTAGTCCAAACATTTTCTAGAAGACCTGTGATAAGGATTTCATCTCAGTCAAAACCACACAGATATAATCTTCCAACAAGTGCTGCTTATGTTTAAGAAAGATTTCAACAATTACACACAAAAGGAAAAAAACATAGTAAATCTTCAAAGTTCAAGTATCCTGACGATGCTGCTGAGCATTCTCTATGTGCTTCTACTCAGTAAATAGAATAGACATTCTAATTTATACTTTATAAAAATCATTTCTATCCACACAGAAATTCTTTAGGCAATTGTGATAACAATATTAGTTTATGCACCCTTTTTAATAAGCTTGGAGAAAAGTCAGCTCTCATTTTCCTACTTCTTTAAAAAGGGCTTTAGGTGAAATAATCCATAGCTGTTTGTTATTCCTTCAAAGCAGCTTAGAGTCCTAAAAAGTGATTGTTCTGACTCTTTCCCCTGAGCCAATTTCAGCTTTTTTTTTTTTCAATTGGAGATTGGTGTGTTAATAAATTTTAACTTTCCATTTGACCTGTGAAGAAAAGAAATGCAAAATTAGGGCTATGATATTCTTTTAATAACTGTGTCACCTTACATCGAATAGGAATAGTTACAGCCTTTAACGGAGCATCAGTGCATTTTTGTCTCTCCTTTATTTTACTGTGACAAGTGCAAGGACACACAGCTGCCTCATGCTCAGCTTGTTCAAGACCCCTTCTTTCCTGCTCTGTAAAGCTGCTCCCCAGACAGCCAGGCCCCAACATTTATTAATCTGTACTAGTTGGACTCTGCCTTTACCAGTTTTGAACTTCAGATATCCTATTCCCCCAGCTTGATGAGATCTGTCTGAATAGCAGACTCTAAAATATTAACCACTCTTCCTGGTTTGGTAGTATCTGTAAATCTGAGTGTCTGCATTTCTTCACCATGGAGATCAGCAGTGCTGTCAAACAGCATCAGACCTAGCATCAACCCCTGAAGAACAGTGCTCTTTGCTCAGGGTAAGCCATGTATTTAAATAGTGGCATAATGACTTTTCCTTCTCTCTCCCTTGCTTTCTTTCTCAATGCTTCTTAACAATTGGTTTTCTATTTTTGACTTGTTCTGCATGTTGAGCTTATATTTTCATGGATTTAATATTCAGCCAAGAACTTTGCTCCTGAGTGGTTGTACTCAGGTCACACTAGTTTTACATGTGTGCAAAAAATATTTGGCTGGATTTTCTTCCTCCATATACCTTGAATTTCACCTGCTATATCATTGACCAGAGACTCAGAGGTGTATGTACCACTCAAGACATAATTTATTTTTGTACTCACAGGATCTATTTTAATGATTCATATCTATGCTGAATTACACAAACCCAAGTGGGAGACTTCTGGTTATTGTCAGTGCTGGATGAACATTTATTCTTAACTCCATTTTCCTGCTTATTGAAATTTCTTCCTACTTTTGACTTTGTTTACAAGCTTTTTTTTGTCCTTTATTCTTCTGCAGAGCTGTTGAATCTAAGTGAATTATCACAATTATGAAATTGTATACTTCTATAGGATTTTGAACAGTATCATTGTTTTGCATCACATCAGCAGTAACTTTCTTACTGGAGGGGCTTCCTGATTAGCTGATCCTAGATCAAACATTGTTTTAGTCTCTTCAAATGTTATGTGTTTAATTTCCCACAGTGACATTTGACTAATTGATAGGAGGATGCTGATGCTATCCAGAAAAGCTATATTGCCTGTTCTCACTTTCTTGTCTGAGAATCTGGTAATCAGTATCATTAGCCTGGTCAGACACTCCCTAACATTTACAAAAATGTATATTGTAATTTAAAATTGGTATTTAAAAAAATAATTTTATATTATTTTATTAAAATTCTGTTCAGAATATGTTAATCTGTTTAAATTGAAGTTCTCTTTCTTGTCATACTAGGCTCTCAGATTCATCTTTGCATTTACCATCCCAGTGGCTGTCAACAAATTTCTCTATTTCTGGTGCATCTATTTCATTAATGTGTTCATCCAGGACAAGATATTTCTGTTTGTTTTTTCTTGTTTCTTGTTTCCTCGGACACCTTGTTCCCTTTAACATTTAATATTGGTAACACACTTGTCTCTGATTTGCCTTGCTTATTCACTTACTAAGTCGTAAGCATTATATTTAATTTTTTTTTCTTAACCATTCCTGATATTTTGTGTGTCTTATTTTAGAATGTAGAAATCCTTATGCATACACTTCTGGATAAATCTTCGCCAACTGGTTATTTTCTACACCTTTTGGACTGTTATCTTTCCCAAACTCATCAGTTTCTAAGCTCAGTCACAATTTCCTTAGTTTTAAGCATCAATACCTTTGCTCTCCAAATAGTGATGTCAAAAGAGGGCTACAGTAAGACTAAGACAAGATTTATAAGATGAGAAGTCTTCTGATTGAAGTACATTCATACAAATAGCACTAGTCCTGTATCTCTAGAGCTAACATGAGGGAAAGACTGCTCTTTATAATATATTTCAAAGTGTTTTATTTTATTGATTACATGATATCCCAGTGTTCATGGAGTAGAGCTGAGAAATAGATGGCACAACATGTCCTTTTGTGTATCAAAATATCATATTTGGCTTTGGTCAAAATATTTCAAATAATGTAAACAAACTTTTAAACAAACTCTGTAGTTTTAAATTTTTTTATCCTATGTGTTGCTCATTAGTATTTCTCTTCATCATTGCTTTGTTATACTCCTCTATCTCAGTTCATATAGACCTACAGTGCAGATTGTGCAATATTTTCAACTGCATTCACAACAGAGATTCAAAAATCTGCCTCCTTCTCTAAAAAAATTCTATGCCCTCGAGGTAGACCTACAGTCCTCAGCCTCCCCTTCTGCTGTGAAGATTTTTGACAGCTAACATCACATCTTGACAGAGCTGGATGGCTCAGAATATAGCCTGCATTAAGACCAGTCAGCATTTAGGAACTATTTGCTCCTCTACTTAATTTTCCTGAAAGATTTCAGTCTACCAGGTTTTCTGGGATCATGTCAAAGCTTGACATCAGGACCAAATCCACTGAAAAATACAGTGATGGTTCTGCTTTCTTTTAAAAGCACAAGGAAGACATATTCTTTTTTGATGTAACTCCCACTGTAATACTCAGGCTTATAGCCTGCAGACCAGTATATACAGCATTGCCAGTCGTAGCAACAGGCCACTGATTTTTGCACTGATTTTTTTTTTTTTTTCAGTTTCTTTGCCTGCAGCAGCATTCTTTGACTCTTTTTTTTTTTTTTTAAGTGCTTTTGCTTATCTTTTTATGCTATAGCCATAATTTTTTTATGAAGAAATAAGGAGTAATTTTTCTGTAGAGAATGAAATATGAGGCCCCGATAATAAAAGTGAAACAGAGACTTCCATAGTGCAGAGAAGTATGAGATGATAAAAAAAATGTACACTTAAGATTGATGCTATGAAAAATTCAACAGTGGTGAGCTATTGTGGTGCAGATTTGGGAGTTGGACAGAACAGAGTTTACAATAGTTAAAAGAAAAAACAGTAATTACCTAAAATATAAAAATATTTATTTTTAAACACATTAACTATATAAATATATAGAAGATAGAAAAATAGTCTGAAGTGGAAAACAACAATAGAGAAGAATCCATCAGAATCAATAGCATATTTCTTCCTGGAAAAGCAAAATAAATTCCATGGTTAACATTACTGTCCTCCAGGAGATCTACGGGGGAGCAGTGTAGACATTAACAGCAGACAAAAGGGAGAACTAGAAATGTTATATACAATAATTTTTAAGTGTATTAATAATAAGATTTGGTCTAAGTTATTTACATAATTTAGACCTTGAATGTTAGTATCATTTTTAACAATAAAAAATGAAGTAAATTAGTTATGCCTTTAAAACTTTAAACAGACTAGTAGTAAAGTTTTGATGTCTCATGAAAATCATATTCCCTTATTTGCACATAAAATGTTTTTAAGGATTACATTTTCAAAGTAGGATACATACATGAGTTTTCTCCTCCAGCTGTAAAATTTATGTCTTTACCTATAAATCATTAGGAAGTCATTCAGTTTGAAGCTGTTTCAGTTTAAAAGAATTAAATGAGGAATGAGCCATGTATTGATTTACACTAATTGGGACAAGAATATTGTAATGCTAAGTGATGTTCAATTTCTCTTTCTCTTACCTTCATCTTGTTTTTGGTACTCAAACATTCCCTGTCACTCAGGTGTTGGTTTCATATCTCAAAAGTAGAAGAATTTATATTGGTTATTACAATGGTTCTTTGGAAAGTTCAATTTTGTCTACTTTACAAGGAAGCCTTTCTTAAACGACCTAAAATTGGTGAAGGAAGATGGCTGGAATTGGAGCATAGAGAAGTGCCTTGTCATGCTGGAAGTTTATGGATGGCTTACTAAAGCAAAGATTACACTCATAAATTCTGAATTCCAGTTCAAATCTTTAACATAAAGCTATTTTTTTTCGTCTTATCTCCCACAAGAGCTATGAACTGACTCTGTTTTTTTATGTTTCTGTTTCCTTCAAGGAGTAGGGGGGGAGGGAGGGAGGGAGGATGACAGAAAAACAACAGATGGGTTAGAGGCAGAATACCTTCTTAGGCTTAAAAAATAATAAAATGTCTTCAGACAGCCTGTATATGTTCTTCCTTGTTGACTGGAGTACTAACCTTTTTTTATTTTCATGACTGAATTTCAGCCATGTAAGATGTGTAAATAGAAAGCAAAATGGAATCTAAAAAGACCACTGCTGAGAGTTTATGGGAAAAGTAGGAGCTAGGGGAAAAAGTAATATAGTTACTTCATAATTTCAAATCAATACCATGTAGATGACTTTAAAGGAGGACTTCTGATTTTTTTTTTAATAATTTTGTTACCTTGAAGAGTCTAAATTCATTTGAAAGAAATTATTAATTGTGTAAGGTACTAGTAATATGAGAAACAACAGAGAAAAAATTAAAATTAACTTTAACTTTTTTCAATTAAAAAGTGAATATTATTCAGCAGCCCTGATTAGTCTTTCAGCTTTATTATATAGTAAGTTTTATAAATAACTTATGGTCAAACAATAGTATAGACTCTTGTCTTTCTGTTTCACTCCCTTCACTTTTGATGAGCTGTCTTTCTACATCTATATGTTTCATGACATATGCCACAGAAATGGTCTCCCACTTAAAGTCAAATTTATCCTCTGGCAAATGCCCATTGTTTATATTCACTTACTGCAGTATTAATTATTTTCTTTATTCCAGGTTATTACCCTGAGACAAAAATGTGTTATTTTTTAATGCATTTCAGCTCAAGCTTCTGTTACGTAAAAATAATTTGAATTTACAAGTTTTAGACTAGAATGTAAATGTCAGTGTTTTCTATATCTAGATGTATTTTGATGCAAAAAAATACAGAGCAATTTTTTTTAATCCATTAAAAGTAAATTAATTTGTGTATACAGGATACTAGAAATTGTCAGTGAAATGATTTGGATGCAGATGTTTCAGTTGATTAAAAGTACATCCCACTACACTAGGTTATAATCCACTCTTGTAAAGTATAGGACAAAATGAGATTGCTTAGTGCAATTATGTACTTTCTGTAAGAATTAAAAGGGTATAAAATAAATTATTGTGTTTGTAGAGTACTGTGCCTACTGCAAACATAAGATTCTTTAGAATGGGACCAGAACATTACCAATTCATTAAAATTATTATTATTATTATTAGTAGTAGTAGTAGTAGTAGTAATTCTTAATTAATAGTAATTTTATATAATATATATTATATAATTATAATATAAATCATAATATAAATTATAAATAGCATAATATTAACAGTAATAGTAATAGTAATAATAATAGTATTTTGTTTTCTTAATACCCCTTGCTATATCATGTTGGAAGAAAGAAGGCACATTGCTTTTCCTCCTTTTGGAATGGATATGCAGTCCTTTTTGCTAGCAAGTACTACTACTGCTTATAGTTTCCCAAGTTTCCAGCGGGCTTCTCTGTGAAGACCTTTGGCTTATGAATTGGTGGGCAGTAGGTAAAATTTACTAGCTGGGGAGAAGAAATTCTGTTTATACTTCATATCTGAAGGAGTCAGAAGAATTACATGAAGATCCTGAAGAGAATTTAGTGGCGGTAAAAAGTGCTTTTTGGAATTACTTGACTCATATAATTGCTTATTCTTTTTCTGTCCTGTGAAGATGGAGAAATTTCACTGCATTAGTACTATAAGTAATAAATTTATTGTATAATCCAGTTTGTCTTAATTAAAGAAAATTTCTGAATGGCTTTCTTTTTGTTTTTGGGGATTTGAGTGGTGATTTTTGGTTGTCATTTCCTTGTTTTGTGTCCATTTAATTTTCCTTTTCAAGGAAGGTAAAATTATTAGATTAGATTAATTAGATTAAATTGTGGCAGGAAATTCTGGATGTCTCTTTACGAACTTGCTAGCAACAATAATTCAAATACCTTACTATATGGGTTTTAAGACCTCAGGATTTCAAAATATTAAGTGGAACTGTAGAATGGTAGTGAGAGGTGTCCTCAGCCCTCTAAACACTTCCTTGCCTAGGAAAAAGGTCAGTGGAGTTTCATTACTAACAAACCAATACCAGGATATGTCATCCTCCTGATAAAGCATTTGAATTGAAAATTACAGATTTTTATTTTGCATATAAAAAGCAATTCTTTGGACCAGGAAAATTAGCTAAGCAGACTACTTTTTAAAATTTTGATACATTTTTGATTTTGTCAGTGTCTAATATCCATCAAGTGCCAACCTTGTCCTTTTCTCCAGACATGCAATGTTGTTGTCTTTCATTATCTAAAATTGCAAGATCATATCTGTGATTGTGCAAACCTGACAGAATAATGGAAAACCGTTTGGAACATTATTGAACTGTTTACTACTTGTAATTAAATACAACATCACTCTAAATCAGAGCTGGTTGCTCTAACATATGCAGTTTTCCCTAAAATAGGAATTTAAAATTTTCTTCCAGTCCTGGTTCTGGCCCAGATCAGTGGGAGGGAGTATGGCCAAGACATTTTATTATTCAATACCATATTACATCTTTGCCAGGAGTGGGGAAGGTGGACTTTCTTGCTTCTGGGGAGGAGAGGCATCCCTTTCTGGGGTAACAAAGCCTGGCAGTGGATGGGGGAGGACCTGTTCTCTCTTTTTGTGTACTTCTGTTAATAATATTGTTGCTGTTACTGTTTCTTTTCTTATCTCCTTGTTTTCAGTAAATTGTTCTTACCTCAGCCTGTGATCTTTGCCTTTTGTGCCTGTAATGGTCTTCTCCAGGCACCTTCAGGGGTGCAGGAGGGTGGAAGAGGGGGTGGAGAAGGGAGAAGAGGGGGAGAGAGAGCGAGCAAGCAGCAGTGTAGTTTGAGAGGTCTTGGTGGGAGAACTAGATTCAGGAATACCATTCCTGAACCATGTCACTTCCCTATAGCTAAGTCTTTATACGTTTTTTCTACTGAAGATTAAGTCACTGAGAAACATTTGGCAAAATATTGAGGATTCATATTCCTTATTTCTTGCTTTTTCTTTGTGTAATCAAGGACAAGTATTTTGGAGTAAGAAGCTGAAGAGGATTTACCCAACTAGGTGTGCACAGGTATCATGAAGATAAATAGTTGTCTATTTTTCAGAACAAGTGAAAATTCTAGTAAAAATTTTAGCTTTCAACAACTGATAGAGAAAGTGAAACTTCAGATGTTTCAGTGAAATTTCAAGTGTTTATAGGTGGCATGGATAGTTAAAGAAAAAAATGAAAAACTACAAGAGTCAAACATAAATACTCCATTTAACAGACCTTTTGTGGAGCCTTTTTCTGTCATTGATTCTCTCTGAGCGCCCTGTCTCTCAGGCTACATGTCTCTGAAAGAAATCCATATGTTGAAGGATGTTAACATTTCTAACCACTCTGGCTTTTTTGAACAACTACAAGAGCACCCTGCAGGTTCTGTCTTTATCTTCTAAAAATTACTTCCATTTTACTTTATTTGGAGAATCTCTTGCAATCTCTCTTTCACCTGTTTGGTAGATTTGATCCCATCTCCTGCAGTCCTTAAGGCCAATGACTCAGCAATAGATTACTTTTATCTTTTCCTCCTCTTTCTTTACCCTAACATTTTACCCTTTATATATTCATTACAACATAATTGATGAATTGAATCTTGTCTTTTAAAACAACATTTTATATATTTGTTAACCTCATGAAAACTTATGATTGAGATTCTTCAGATAAAATCAGTGGTAACCACTATAGTGATTCTAAGCTGAGGTCAAATATGACTGTAACTAAGTATTCTATCTTGATAATGGGTGTGAATGAAACCATTAAAATGTGCATACATTTGTGTATTACTCCATTTTTCTCAAAGCATTTCTGGAAAAACATCCTGGAAAAGTCACTTATTGAAGTGTATCATGTGGCTGAAACTCCCAGGTGGCTTGATGGTCTGGAATGAATATATTTGTTTTCAGGCCAAATATTTTTCTCTGTATGAGACATCAAAGAGAGAGACGCATAATACTTAAAGAGCTGGATTGGAATTCAGTACTGTTAAATGCTATGATTGCATATTTCAGAGGAAACACTGGTTATGTTTACCTCTGCAGAAAAAAGTAGGAAAGATGAATTGATCAAAACATCATCAAAAAGAAACTGGAACAGAATCCCAAGAACCATTTGTGGGTAAAACTCTGCTATAGATAACTTTCTTAAAAATAATGTTAGGACTAGGATAGCTAGTCCTATGTGTTTCAGAATACCAGTGAAGGGAAAAAAAGACATAGTTATTTGTCCAATTTTTTCTGATTTTCAGTTCCAATAAAAATAGTTATGATTTGAGATCTCTGAACACTGTTGCAGCATTCTTTTTGCCTGAAACATTACTCAGTAAAGCAAGAGAGCTATATGAACAGGCTTCAGATTCCATGTCATTCCACATCAGCAGTGGCTGTATGTAGAATGCATACTGGATGTCATCTTCCTTAGACACTCACTTCTTACTCATTCTCAATAATGCTGCAGGGAATGCAAGACCTGCATGTTAAATGTCCCCTTCACAGGCAGACAATGTGAAAGGCAGAGAGGTATACTTCATACGTCTTCTAAATGATCAATATCTTGGCAATACTGTTGGAAACAATATAATTTTTGGTGAAAATACCAGTCTTCAAATATTACTTTTTAAAGTACAAGATTTCCTGCCTAAGTGTGTTCCATTTTGCATGCTCCAGCATTTATATTAAAATAGCTATAAAATATTGCAAAGGCAATTTCAGAATTGATAGGATTTTTGCTTCCCTCTCCCCCCTCCCCCCCCAATCCTTTTTAGGCTTTCTGCCTGACACACTGAGTGCACAAAAGTAGTGGTTTGTTTCAAAGTCCTGTCACTGAAGTTTTGTGGGAGCAGCTGCTCACAGACAATTTTATTTAAAACATGAAGATGAGAAAAGCATGAGCTTGGGTCAGGAGGACACATTGTTGATTCAGTGGAGATTACTTCAGCATATGGGAGAAATACAAAATAGTTAAAATAGCCCAACAAAAATCTCTTACAGACATAATGATCCTTGAGCATTCTTAGTGTTGTTGTGAAAAGCAGTGGCTGTGGCTCAGCATTAAATATATATGTATTTTTTTATTAGAAATTTATCTCTGTACTTATAAAATAGCATATACAGAGTAATAGGCAAATGAATAAGGAGATTTGTGATTTTATAGTTGATATTATTAGTGTGCATGATCATGTTTATCATAATATAAATTACCTTCTTAGAAAATGTTGAGAGACCTTTATTTCTATGAGAGTACCTTACACGGCTTTGTCTATCCCTGCTTTTTTTAGAATTATCAATCTATTAGGAGAGCAAGGAATTAAATTGGAAATTTCTATGAAGATTAAGATTCACTTTACAATCTAATTTTTTTTCCCCACTGGGAAACAGCAAGATAAGACATCAAAGAGGTAATGTGGCTTTAAAAATTATATTCATATTTTCCTAAAACAATTGACTTACTCCCCAGCTGTGGCAGGATCGGATGCATATCTCCTCAACAGGAAACTGGAGAAAAGAAGGCTCAGGAGAGACCTTATCACCCTCTACAACTCCCTGAAAGGAGTAACCTGTAACAGGACAAGAGGAAATGGGCTCAAGCTGTGCCAGGGGAGGTTCAGGCTGGACATAAGCAGGAAAGCTTCACTAAACACTGAAATAGAATGCCCAGGAGGGTAGTGGAGTCTCCATCCCTGAAGGTGCACAAGAAATGACTGAATGTGGCACTTAGTGCCATGGTCTAGTTGGCAAAGTGGTGGTCAGTGAAAGGTTGGACTTAATGATCCCAGAGGTCTTTTCCAACCTAAATGACTCAGGGATCCTGTGATGTGTACATCTGATGCTGTTACCATGGTAGTCAAGAGTAACTCTCACTGACTAAACATGGATAGAACTGAATTTCCTTGCAACAGCTAGCTGTAGCAGGCCCAGGACCTGCAATGCCTCCAGGCAAGTCAGCAGCCTAAGACAGGAAATGCCTGGTCATGGTGGCTGGACCTCAGCAGCCCCTCTCCCCGCCTTCGGACCCTTGCTTCTCTCTCTGTAAAACTATAGGTCACTTTCCTTTCACCCTTACCATTGGACAATTCCTAAAACCCCTGTACCCTGTATAAAGGACTACTTTTGCCCTGCTTGGCAGAAGAGCTGTCCCTGAGAACCTGCACAGAAGATCCAGTAAAGACATCCCTGTGGAACTCCATGGAGCCTTCTCCTCTCCCTCCCTGCGTCTGCCCACGGCATCTAGCCAGCAAAGAGCAGAAATCACAAAATGAGCTGATAATCGCTAGAGCTGGTATCACCTAAGCTTGCAAAGGTTGCCTGCAGCTAGGGGCTGCTTGGGATCTCGGACAGGCTGTGCTGAGCAGGACTGGGCTATCCAGACCCTTCTGCAGCCCGCCAGGGACACCCCGAAACCCAGCGGAGGCCGCATTAGCCAACTACAAGAGAAACTAAATAATGCGAGTCTGTGACTTGCACAACTGTCTCAATAGTGTCTCTAATTGAGCAGAGGACCATGAAGTACTGCCTGCAGTAGAGGCTTCTTCCTTAATTGAGAACACAGTGCTGTCAGTTCTAAACTGTATTAATTCTCTGCTGCTTTAGAGAGTTTGGGGAGAGTTTTGTTTTCCATTTTTATGCATAGCTAAAAGTAAGTCTCCTCTGTTGTATAACTTAGAATTTGTCTGCCAGGCTTCTGTTAGCCTGCTTTTGATAAAATCAAATTTTCATTTACTCTCAAGTTCCCTTTCCAAGTATTTTTTTTTTTCCAAAGAGAACCTGTTGTGTTTTTTTGGTTAGTTGGTTGGTTGCTTTTGTCTTTTTTTCTGAAGATATTTCACTCAAGGGAAATTTTCCATTGTACAATGTAGCATTGTGTTTATTTTGTTGTGCCTTATATAGCCACCTACCACTGTCTCAAAAGGATTTTTGTCCTAAAGGTTTCTCATAAACTCATAGGAATTGCACAATATGTAATTCATGCCCTTATTTTATTTCATAAGGAACATCAAGACATCTTGATAGCATTTTTTGTTTTATGCTGGATCACAAAGTACTTTATAGGCAAATAGAATACTACCAGTTTAATACCCTACAGTAATCACTTACTCAGCATTGACATACTGCACTCAGAGGTAAAACAGACCATTTAGATAAGAGATGTAAAATATCACTCAGTAATTACTTCAGGATGATTTACCATAAGTATGCACACTTTTACTGACAGGATATAATTTATTATAGCATTTGTACCCATATAGTAGGCATAACATCATTACCCAACTTGACTCTGTCCTAAACACAGATTAGATAATCATGTCATGTGGATGTTTGCATGGTTCATTTGAAATAAGATACTGTTAGTAGTCCTCTGTCACCTTGCTATGAATGCAATGTTTTTGGAGATGTGGTATTTTTTTGCACATCACCCATACCAGTTTGGAATCAAAATAAAATGCTTGACTGTCCAATGGACTACACAAATCATCTTATTTTCAAAGATGTTTTCTTGGCCTACCTTCACTACCACTCCATTTAATATAATTTGTCTGAATGTTGTGAGATTATATACTTGAAACTTTCATTTATCACTGCTAAAAAGAAAAAGTATAACTAACCTCCTTAAGTTTCCTGAAAGAGGAGAGGATTAAGAAAGGAAGCACCTACATTGCAGAGCAATACTGTAAAATGCACTGGACCTGTTTATCTTAGAAGTGGCATGAACATATGAGTTCAGGTTTGGAGCAGGCAGAATTATTTCCCACCTGCTTTTCATATTCTGGTTATTTTTCAAAGAAAATTAACGGAATGTAGAGGGTAGGTGCACCCAAATGCACATCTCAGTAGGAATGATCAAGATACTAGGACATCAGGACATATGGAGAGTTTACTGTCCCTGCAGTTGGTCTGTAGTCCAAGCACACATTCTGTAAGCAGAGCTGTAAGACACTGATCCATCTGGTAATTTAATTATGGTTAATTACACAGTCCAGTAAATGTTGTTCCTGTCAGATGGTTAAAATTTCCTATCTGGCATGAAAAGTTAAATATGATTTTTTAATAACATTACATTTCTAATGATTAATTTACCAGTTTCTACTGATTGAAAATGCTATGGGGTTTTTTTGGCACAGAGCATTTGTTTCCCATGGTCTTGGTTACAGCTTTTTATCCCTTTTTGGGTACTATGCCAAATTCAGACATGCACAATTTTCATAAAAGAATTTATCAGAGCAACAGTAAAGAGAAAAATTGTAGAGAGATGTTGTATAAAATTGGTAAACATCTGGCAAAGAAGAGAACTTTAGGATCAATTTGCACAATTGGAACTGTGTAGCTCCAGAAAACATAGTTGAAGGTAGGTTGGTTGATTTGTTTTCCAGTCTGAAAGCAAGCATTTGGGATAAGATGAGGAGTGGATTTATGTAACTTTTCTCCAGTTTATGAGCAATAAGTTATTATTTAAATGCTAAAAGCCAAATTTCATTAGCTTGAAGCAATATTCTATGTATATTGAATTTGGAAAATTAATTATATTGTACTGCTTTAAGAAAAATATTTTTCCTTTTTAAGTCATTTTCTATTGAAAAAAAATTACCAAAATTACACATAAAGAGGATTTTCTTTCTTTCCTAAATAGAATATCTGTCTGGATTACTTTTTTGGGCCCTCTGGTAAAGTCAAGTATTTTTGCAGCTGGTGCACTTGAAGTAATTAAGTGATGGGAATTCATCTTACCAAAAGAAAAATGAAGCCAATTAAGAGAATAAAAAGTTAATTTTAAATGTCATCCTCCACGCAGTCAAATGCTAATGTTTTGTAGTGCAGAACCACTACAACTTGAAAGAGATGCATAGAATTATAATTACATCAGTTAAGATTATTTAAATGGCCTTAAAGAGCTATTTCTGCTTTATATATCATAAAAAATAGGTATATTGCTATTCAATAGCAGATTATTATCTTTTTTTTTGTGAATGAGTGACATGTCTTGTTCTGTGCACAAACAAGTAGCAAAGCCTACATTCCTACAATCACTAATAAAGGGAGTATTCATATGTTGCAGTGCACATGACAAAAGATTTCACCTTGAGATATTTTTACCAGGAAATTCAGCAATTGAACATGAAATTAAAAGCATTTCTTGAGCAACTAAAAAAGTGGAATTCATCATGAAGAGATTAAAATGCAAATCAGATTTCCACCAAGAAGGTACATTAAAATTATATAAGCAGTTAAGAAAGTTTGTTTAATGCATTCTGGTAATGAAATTGATATGCTTGTAAAGTACCCAACATATCTGTTTAATTCTTTTAATAAGAATTGATAAAAATAGGAATCTGATGTTGGGGAAGGGTCACGGGCTCTGGATTGGATTGATGGCATGAACCTTTGGATCTGTTGATGTCATTAAGAGAGCAGAGACCAGGTGACTGCAGTCTACTTATTGCAAGGATCTATACAAAACTAAAATTTTAAATACTGTTTCACATATGCCTGGAGAGTTTCTGAGTCAGCTACTCAGTAGATACTTTAAACCTACTCTACCCTGTGGGATACCCTGCTCTAGAGAAGAGCAGCCCATTCTTCCCTTTAGAACAACTGGAAATAAGACTTGGAATATATGCATATGCATATGTGTGTGTACATGTATATGTATAATACAATTGCATTTTTTCTTATTCAAACACTGTACATTATTGTGTTTGGGTTGCCCCTAGATGTAGGAAGGAAGGATGAATCTGACTCCATGTTCTCAGAAGGCTAATTTATTATTTTATGATACTATATCATATTCAAGAATGCCATACTAAACTATACTAAAGAACACAGAAAGGATACTCACAGAAGGCTAAAAAGATAATAACAAAAACTCATGACTCTCTCTCCAGAGTCCTGACACAGCTTGGCCACAATTGGCCAATGAGTGAAAACAACCCACGGCAGAAACCAATGAAACAATCACCTGTTGGATAAACAATCTCCACATTCCACATGTGAGCACAACACAGGAGAAGCAAATGAAATAAGATTTTGTTTTCCTTTTTCTCTGAGGCTTCTCAGCTTCTGAGGAGAAAAATCCTGGGCAAAGGGATTTTTCCAGAAAATATGAATGCCACAGTACATGTAAACTTAGAAGACGTCTTAGGGTTCCTGATGTTTTTCTCTAGCTCACCTTCTGACTGTGCAAAAAATGTGAGCATACTGAACATGGAAATGTTCTCCTTTTGACAAACAAAAAGGCCTCACAGCATCTGGCAGCACATCTGTGTCCCACTTTTGTACACAGTTTCTTGGTGGCTTTAGACAAAGTCTGTCTAGAATATCCATTATTTCTTAATGTGCATATTCTTTTTTTTTTTTAAAGAGTAAAAAGTTCTATAAGCAAAATTCTAAAAGGTGGGAAGCTTATGAATGCATTTGCTGCACAATGGCTTTGTGAATTCCTTATCCAGGTACTGAAAGAACTGCCTGGTCCACCTGTCCCTGCCCAGCCCAGAACTCCCCTCGCATGGCCTGAGATTCAAGACCCCCTGCTATTCCCCCAGGCCCTCAGCCCCTGCTGAGCCCACATCCTTGCCTGACCTCAGCGCATCTGCATCTCCAAGGAGGTGCCTGAATCCCGGGGCTGGGGTGACCCCATTGCCCCGGCTGCCTGCTCCGGGCTGGGATGGTGGGACAGACCCTGAGGTCCCACTGTGTGTTTCCCTGGAAGCACCATCCTCACTGAGCCCTGGCAACCTGCCACTCAGCTGTACAGAGGACACAAAAGCAAAATTCAAAGATAGTACTGAGCTGCTTGGGAAATTTAAATTATAATCATAGATTCTAATTATGATTTTTAGTCAACTTAATAGAGCAGTTTAAAATATATTCATCTTTGAGTGTGTTTTTAAAATACAAATTCCAGAAGTTTTATATTTGAGTATTTGTCTTTTTTGTATAGAATTTTCATGGTTGTTTATTTGATAGTAAAGAGATACCAGTACTTTCTAACATGGGCTCAAAAATGTGCACCATATTCTAAACAGAATTATTTATTTTTCACTGAGAATATATTTGAATTGCTGTTGGTTTTTACTTCCTTCTCAAGACTGAAGTATAATAGGTGGATTCAGGTAGCTATGAATAGCAGCAAGTATCAGAGTTTGAGAAGTCACAGGTTGTTTAAACTATGTAATTACAATATAGTTCAAAAATTTTCAAGTGATTCTAGACCACTATTTATTAAAGAATGGATTAAAATTAAAAGATGAACAATATTAATTACATGACTAATTTTCACATTTTATTTTCAAAAGTTTGTGTTTTGTGGTTTGTTTGGGGGTTTTGGGGGGGAAAGGGATGTGAATGTGGATTTAGTAGTTTAGGTTACTGCAGCTTTTGAGCAGGGAAGATTTCCAAAATGTTGTATAAGTATATATGAAAAATCTATGGTCATAACTGCTATGCATAGGAAAAAAAAGAAAAAACAGAACATTTTTGCTGGTCTAAATATTCAAGTGCATGGAGTTGGGCCACCTTTTCCAGATATCATTTTCTAGTGACAGGCCCCACCATAGATGGTCAGGTTTCAAGTGTATATATGTGGGAACAACTCAATTTAAGGCATGATGGAGAACATTTATAAATTTGGGGGCAGGTTTAGTTTTGTTTGGTTTTGTTTTTTTGTTTTTTTTTTTTTTGTTGTTGTTGTTTTTTGGAGGATTTTTTGGTAGGGTTTTGTGGGTTTGTTGTGGTATTGCTTTGTGGTGTTTGTTTTTTTTCTTTTAATTCTGGTTTTGATTTTGCATTTTCTTCTCTCTGTAATCTCTTTGAGCCAACTCTGTCTTCCTGCTGTCCAGTTATTGCAGGACACAATTCTGTAATTGGCAGGTATAACTTGTGGAATTATTCACGGTATTAGCCATGCTTTTTGCATTTCTTCTAGGATATATAGATTTCAAAGAGCTTGAACAGTTTAGGGAAAGCTCTGCCTCAATCATATGAGTCTAGGCAAGCAGCTTTCACTTAAATACTTGAATGGCTGGTACCTTCCCCTTCTTTTAAAGTGAATCACTATTGCTAGCAATGAGAGTTGTCTGAACAGAGCCTTGTAAGACTGGATCACAGCTTTAGATATATATGCTATTATGGCCATTAGTCATGTTCCAAGCACACTGCTTTCTAAAAGTGCCAGATAAATCAATGGATCACTGTAAAGTAAAGTAGAATTTGTCTTTATTTTTGATCAGTTCATTTTTTTTCTAAGACAATATACTTGAAATCCTCCTCTGCCTTTCCCCCTTCACTATTTCTACATTTTTAAGTCTGACATGGATTAATAGTTGCCATGGTCTCATCATAAAATATATTTTCAAAGAGAGAGAAGGGTAGAGATTAATTAATCTTTATCACACTTTCTTAACCTCACGTTAAACAGAAGTATTAGTCAGCACTTACCGTTGGGTACCTAGACTTAGAAAGCTCTGATTACAGTGTTATTTCTTCCCAATTAGTGGAATGACAGAAAAACGATCCATTCATTTCAGCCATTCTTTGTGCACCAGCCCATTCTTTGGACATCGTTATGATGGTGAAAGTAATAAGGCTACTATTATGAAAAAAAACATGAAAAAACCTGAAGGTATTTTCTTAATGAATCTTTCAGATCTTTGCTATATCGGACCTAACTTCAGACAGAAGGCCAAATGCTAGAAGAAATCTTCACATTTCATTGGAACTAAAAGAAAAAACTGTCCACCACCACCCTCCCCAAAAAGTCAAACACATTTCAGTGAGTGATCTGGTTCAGGAAGAGATGTTCACACTTAGCTACACTCTGCACATAGCTATCCTTTTAAAATGAAACTGTCTTGTTCCTAAATCTCTGTTGGGTGTTTTTCTTCCTCTGATTTTGTTACAGAAATGAAAGACAAAAACTGGATGTGGGCCAAGAATTTTGCTCTGACTTCAAGGTAGAATTAACTTATCTACTCAATTAGACTTGCAGTGTCTGGAATTTTACTCTATTGTAGTTTCAGCTATGCAATGTCCTTGAAGAACTACTCTGACATCTTTCTGAGTAATTATCATTGACTCTCCAGTGTTTTCTTGAAAATGAAATTTCTGACTACAATTTTCTTCTAAGAACCATTGAAATCAGCAAATTTTGTGTTTGACTGCTTTGTGGAAAACGTGATAAACTCATGTGCAGTAGAAAGCATAGAATTACCATTATTGTTAAGATGCTAATTTGACTTTTCTAAGATACAAAGGCATAATTAATTTTAGTGTTTGCTGGCTCAGATTTATTCCTCTTACATTGTCAATGAAGAATTGTTATACTTCTTTGCAGTATGATGAATAATAGAATAATAGAATTCTATTAACATAAATATGAGAATTTTTCCAGACGAATACATTAGAAAAATTAAGAGCAATTAAGATTTCTTTCTAAGCAAGCTAGGTGATATCAATGGAGAGTGCTTCTTTTCACCTGGACACTTTATTTAGATGGCAGATTGAACTTGAAGAGACACTATGTTAAGGATTATATATTTTGTAATCTTTCCTACTCAAAAGGACTCATTCAGCTGATGCACAGAAAAAGCTATAATTTCTAAGATATATATCAGCAAACACTTAAATTGGCTCAAAAATGCCATTAGGGAAGGCTTTACATGCTTAGATTTTAGGCAAGTGAAATTTCTTTCATGCTGTGAAAACAGTATAGGTAAACATTTGATTCATATTCTCTCCAGAAGAATGGGGTTTGCTGTTATTTTTAAGTTACAAGATATAGATTTGCCTCAGCATCTTCTTTTAACTTGAATCAATCTTCAGACATATTTCCTGGAGGATTTCAGTTCAAGCGTTTTGTTCACATTAAGAATGTCCCAGCTGCAGTTATTATGCATGGAGATAAATGGATTCTATAGCTGTCAGCAATAGCTTAACATTTTTATGCAGAATTTGGATACTTAAGAATAGATGGTTGATCAGGAAGGTTAAGAACTTTTGTGAAACATGAGAAATATCATGATTTTGACAGAGGTTTTTCAGCCTGAATTTTGCTAGGGAGGTTCAGGGGTCACAGCCTGCTGATTGGTCTTTTTTCTTGCTAGTCTTTTCCTGAAAGTCTTAGGATTTTTTTTTTTTTCCCTTTTTTCCCCTTTTTAAGGGAGTTTCCCTTTTTTAACATGAGTTCTAGCTGCATTTTAGCCTCTATTTGAGTAGAGGCTAAAATGGAGCTAGAACTCATGTCTATTTAAGAAATGGTTAAGCTTTCAGAAATAAGTATGCAATTAATACTGAATGGACTCTATGTCCCTCAGCAGAGCATTTAGCTCTGAAGAGAAAGTAGCTAAAGATGAAAATATGATGATTCAGCTTGTAAAATCCAGTATTTTATGTTGAGCCAATACAGGAAAACTATTTTCAGTCCTGTACACGGGCTGGGGGGGGTGCTCCATGGACCTCTGCATTGCCTTTTTCAGGCATGGTAGAGAGGCAATGAAGGAATGCAGTTTGTGTTGACTGTACTATTTGTCACTGCAAAAGGAACAAAACCCATCTATAGGTTTGCACTTTCCCTTTGGAGAATCAAGCATAGGCTTCTAGAATCTTTAAGATTAGAAAATACCTCCAAGATTATTGAGTCCAACCATTAACTCAGCACCACTCCATTCATCACTAACCATAACCCCTAGTGCTACACAGGTGTTTTGAACACTTCCAGGGATGGGCAACCTATTCCATTGTCTGACCAGGACTTCAGTGAAGAAATATTTCCTAATACCAAATCTAAACCTCCCCTAGCACTTGAGACCATTTGTTCTGGTCCTGTTACTTCTTACCTAGGAGAAGAGACTGCTCCCTACCTTGCTACAACCTCATTTAAGCTAGTTGTAGAGTGATAAGGTGTTAAATGTTAGCATCAGCCTTATACTTTCCACATTTTTCTCTTGCTCACATTTTATTTTTTTTTGGTATTTTTAAAGCAACCTTCTTATTAAGCAGCTTATCATGGTTTAAGAAAGCTAATGTAGAACAACAGTCTATATGATCTATAAACCTCATATTGAAATTTCAAATCTTTGTACTATTTTGGGGTTCAGTTATGGTCACAAATATAAAATTTTTCTTTGAAGCTAGAAAAAAGTGATAGCTATTTCTTTTAAGCATTACATCTGGCATTCTTTTCTAATCACTTGCTCTCTGGTTATTTTTCCTATTTTGAGGGTAAGTGATCAGATTCTGATTGGAAGGGGTGATAAGTAAGCTGACAGATTTGAACAGCAAGAAGTAGAAAAACTACAATCTTTTTTTTAATACTTCAGACTAAAAGTAAAGTTTTTCACCCATTCTGTTAGCATGCACCTTCATAAATGTTTCAGTTCACTCACTCCCCCAGACAGCAGGACTAGGGAGAGTATCAGAAGAGTAAGAATGAGAAAACTCATGGGTTGAGATAAAGATAATTTAATAGGGAAAGTGAAAGCCTTGTAGACAAGCAAAAGAAATGAGAAATTCACAGAATCAGTCAGGGATCACAGGGGCTCATCTGGTTCAAGCTCCTGGCTCAGAAAGGGTTGTCTGAGAGCCCAGGGCTCAGGGTTGCATTCAGAAGGTTCTTGAATATCTCCAGGGAGGGAAACTCTAAAGCCTCTCTGGGAAATCTCTGTTCATGTCACCTTCACCGTGCAGTTCTTCCTCATGTTCAGGTGGAACTTCCTGTGCATCAGTTTCTGCCCATTGCCTCTTTCTTTATTGGTTGGGACCACTGAGAAGAGTCTGGGTCCATTCTCTTGATACTCTCCCTTCTCAGGCACCTATAGACCTATAGTTGATGAGATCCCCTCTCCACTGTCTCAAGACTGAACTGGCCCAGCTCCCTCAGCCTGTCCTCATAAGAGAGATTCTCCAGACCCTTTGCTAACACAGTAGCTCTCTGCTGGACCTGGTCCAGGAGCTCCAGGTGCCTCTTTTTCACTGAGGAGCCCAAAACTGGACACAACACTTCAGACGTACCTCACCATGGCTGAGCAGAGGGGCAGGATCCCCTGCCTCAGCTTGCTGGCAATATTCCTCCTAATGGATCCCTGGATTACTTTGACCTTCTTGGCCACACTGCTGGCTTACTGACGATGTAAGACCCCCAGGTTCTTCTCCACAGAGCTGCTTCCCAGCAGGGCAGCCCCCTGCTTGTTCTGGTCCATGGGGTTATTCTTTCCCAGGTGCAGGACTCTGCACTTGCCTTTGTGAATTTCAGAAGGTTCTTCTCTGTCCATCTCTCCAACATATCAAGGTACTTCTGAAGGGCTGCACAGACCTCTTACAATTTTGTTTTTCCTGAACTTGCTGAGGAGGCACTCTACTCTCTCATCCAAGTCATTGGTGAATAAATTAAATAAAACTGAGCCCAGTACAGTATTCTGGGGGGACACCACTAGTGACAAGCCTCAAACTAGACTCTGTACCACGGATCACAACCCCTTGGGATCGGCCATTCAGTTCCCTGTCCCATACATTCCACTAATCCAACCCACACTTCCTGAATTTGCCTATGAGGATTTTATGAGACAAAAGCCTTGCTGAAGTCAAGGTAGACAGTGTCCACTGCAAATTGACTCACCCCTTTGGATGGGCCAACAAGTATTCAGTCGCCCCCAGGAAAGCAGGGCTCCATCATATGTAACAGTGAATTGACAAGAAAACTGCCATCATCCCAAATATTCCTTCTCTGTCTGCCCCCCTCTTAATATAGACTCTGTATAGTTTAAACTATAGCAAGTGGTTTATTGATTTACTAATGACATATAACTAATCAGCAAACTATAGATTCAAGACCATTATCTGCCATTCAAAAGGAAAATCACTTACTAGGCTCTTCTGGAATATTTGCCCACAATTTTCTAAATATCTTTGTGCTGTTAATCCTGAAAAGTTTTTCTCAGAGGCACATACACGGTTACTGTCCTTACTTGCACACCCCTTTTGAGGGTTCTCCAGCTTTAGGCAAAGCTATGCATACCTAAGCACCTTATTGATCTCCATGCCAGTGAGAAAGCACTCCACAAGCTCAGGTTCACATCCTCTGAGTGCCAGCCTCTGTGTGCCACACGCCCTTTGCTGCTGCAGAATCTAGGGGCAGGCACTTCCCATCAGTTGCTGGTTTGGAGTGTTGGTAGGGAGCAGCAGGTGCTCGTGCTTTCAGCCCAAGGTCTCTCCCCACTGTTAAAAAATATTCATCTTTATGTCTCTTTTCAACTGAAGCCTTTGTTTCAAATGATCCTGTGAATCCCTAACTACTTTCTTAACCTGATTGATGATCATCGTTTTCTTTCACGGGATGAGGGCAAACACCCTCACAAAGAACTTTGGGAGTCCCATTGACACACATTGTGTAAATTCACATTTCTGTCTTAACATCTGTTATTCTGGCCACAGGTGAGTCCCAAGGGCATTCCACATCAATGTAAATGAATTAGCCAGCTAGAGAGTAATAAAATGTGACATTTTAAGACCAGAATACTCTAAAAAAATAGTTCCAAAAATTCAGCATTCAAACATAGTTCTATGAGTTTTTCATAACAGTTGTTGTGGTACAACTTCTCATACTATATGGAATATCTCTTCCTCCTGCTTTCCATGCCTCAGTTTTGCCTGTGTCATGTTTTTCCATCATTAAGTCAACGGTGAGCTAGGTTCCACATCAGATGTCCTATTTTTCATTTTAATCTGTTTTATTTCTTTACATCAGAACAAAGAGGATGTAAAGATTCATTAAATCAGAAAAATAGTCATTTTCACCTGTTTACAGCCAGTGCACATAGATGGAATTGACTACAGGTGAAAATCTGTAAATCCAGCCCAAGTTATCTACAACATACAGCTTAATGCAGTTGATTCCTCAAAGATATATATAGCTATTCAAGGTACTCGTGTATTTATATATATTCAATAAGTTTATAATCAAATATATCTATCTCTTTAATGTATATATATAAAAAGTGAAGTGGAATGGCAAAACCTCATTTTTTTCCATGTAATTAATAACTTCCCAGGTTTTTATACTTTAGGACAGGGAAATGAGGGAGAAAAGAAAAAGGCATAAAAACCATAGTGATTTATTTTTTCAAAGTCAAAATTACATGTGCTATAGTGCTTATGATTTCAATTTCAGTTGGAAGAGGAACAAATGGGAGAGTGTCCAAAGGATCTGGAGAAAGCATAGATGTTGCTAGAAAGGAAAAGTTCACAAGAGTGATATTTAGCAAACTGGTTATGGAGAGAAAGAACAATGGAGGAGACAGATCTTCTGGGATGTTGTTATGAATGAAATCTGGCATTAGAAGATGCCCAATGTGATGTTGTAAATACAACAACCCTTTTTACAAAACAAAAAATAAAAATCCTCACACAAATGGAACAAAGAAATCTATGACATTATGTTCCCTTCACAGAAAATGAGGCATATGGTTATCTTGAGCATTATGCAGCTCTGCTTTTAATGACTGGCTGCCAGAACTAACAAAGCTTTTCCTGAAATGCTAAGATTAAGATGCTGAACATGGTGGTGATGCTGTCTCTTGACCTGCAGCTTTTTCCTTGTAAGCAAGGTTTGTTTTTCCTCCCAGAGGAACCATAGATATAAAACTGTAATAAGGAAAAGCACTCAACTAAAGAGTAAATTGCTTTTTTGAAAATTCAGGTTTATAGAATAAAATAAAAGTTGTAGCAGTTGGTTTTTTTCTACTACCCTCAGTCATATTTTTTTAAGCAAATTAAATGCATACTTCTGGAATAACTGTTTAACAAAATGTTGCATATGAAACAATATTTTATTAACTTTAGAATGATAACAATATTTGGTTTATATATAATTGGCAAATTGCAATAACAATATATTTGTTTTACTAAATTTAAAGATGACTAAACTCTTTTAATTTTATTTTTGAATTACATAAACTGATTTGATGTTAAGAAATCTCTGAATCATCTTTCTGAGTTTAGGACTAACAATTTTCTTTTTAGCTTAATTTAGCATGTTAATCTCTATGCTTCACAATAGAGTGAAATGAACTAAAGAGACCAAATTATCTATCCAGCAGACAAGACTGTAGAATTTACAGTAAAGTGACTAGAATTTTACTCTCCTTATTTGGACAAGGTTCTATAATTCATTAAAAACTAAAAATTAATTTTGATATTAGAATCTAAATAAATAATATGTACTTGTTTGTACATGTCTAATGCTCACTTAAATTGTTAATGTTTGCCATAAAGGCTGCAAACCTTCTGCTTTCTAGGGAAATTCACAACATCAAACATGTGAATTCAACTCTTGATGCTGTTCCTTCAAAGTAAACATTTTATGTGATGATGTGGGTCTACATAGAGCAAATGTTCTTGAAACATTTCTAATCAGTTGTTTCTTTTAAAACTGTTGGAAAACAGCTTTAATGGGATTCGCAGAGTTAGAATTTCTGAAAATTAAATTTCTCAAGTAAAAATACCTAAACATTGATCCTAGAGACTTACTGGCCAAGGAAGGTTTCAAAAATTAACTTTAGTAAGGTAGATTAATTATTCTACTATCTGTATTCTCAGTATTCAATGTTCAAGTGCTCCATGTATCAATTCAGTCTTTGAATAGCCTCCCTGTGCCTTCAAAGGGATCTGAAAGGAGGAATGTGTTTAATGGAAGAGCTCACTGTCTTGATGATAAGTAACTATGTCTTGACGGAAAATTAACCCAAGATCAAATAAAAAATGGATTTCTGTGGAACCCAAATGTGTCCTCATTTAAAACTACACTGGAGTAATTTCATGGAAGTCTGCTATGTAGGTGCACACCTAGTGAAGCAAAATGAACAGGCATTACAAGCAATTTTTTGTTCCATGTTCCTTTTTTCCATAAATTTCAAAGCTAATACCCCTGTAATTAGCATTACCTGATAGATGCTTTCACTGCCTCTTCTAAATGGAACAGAACAAGATTATAAAGTGTGAAATACCCTGGTGTGTGGCCTTGATTAATCACCACTTGAATTCACTTCCTACAGATTTTTTTTATAATTTGTGCTCTTTGTACTGTACTGTACAACCTCCCCCTTTTGAACCAGATCTTTTATTCTAGGATAACATTCTTACATTTTTTTCTTATGTGTAAATCACAGGTCTACTTGATTTCTCTGGATAGGTAGAGTTCTCTGGTCAAATAGCTTAAAATAATTGCTTTACAGAAGCCTTCCTAATGGCATTTTGATAGATCCACAAACTTTAAGGCCAAATAGAAAATTATCCATGTCTATTGCAGAACAGTCAGTCATAGATGTTAATAATTACAGCATTATGACTTTGCTTTTTGTACAATATCTAATCTGTGATTAAAAGTTTTACCAGTGTAAATTCTGCAGCATAACCTGGGTGAGATGTTCTAGTGTTTAATAACCCTCAAAGTAAAAGAAAATTGGAATTTAGTCGTGCTTGACCCCCTTTTAGGGTTAAAATTCACATTTGTTAGGAAAGAAGGAAAAACAAAGTTCTTGGCTATTAGGAATGCATAAACCATAGCTTTACCAAACTTCTTGACCACATTCCAGGTATTTCCCTAGCTTTCTACTGAGTGCAACCTGAATATTTGCATGTAAAATTGATTGTACTGGTATAAACATTTTTATTATCAATTTAGTCTTCCCATTTTTGTTTATCATAGTGATTAATGATAAAAAAGCCACAGTGAGCAGTATGATGAGAGAAAAAGATGTGTAATTTGTGATGTGCATGTGAAATATCCCAGGTGGAAGCTAAAACTTCTTGCCAAAAGCAGCTCAATCTAATGACAAAATTATGCTGGAGTGTTGAATTAACAAGAATGTAATCTATTTAGTGCTGTCACTGCAGAGTAGTAAAACATTAGGCTCCAATTCAGCCTCCATAGACTTTCATCATGAGAGAAATTGTAGATGCACTGTATTATTTTTAGCATACTTCTCAGTTGTTCCACCACTGGTTTAGAAACTGGTGCCACAAAGGGGCATGTTGTCTCAGTTGTGCTGTCCTACTTGAGCTTACACTTCTATGGGTTGACTTTCTTTTGAGCCACTGCATCTCATTATAAACTAATTTTTGGCTGCTAAGCTGCTGTCTTTTTTTAAAGGCTTTGAACAATCCAGGTGTTTTAAAATATATTTTTCCATTTTAAATCCTTTTGGCTTTCTTCTTATTAACAGCTGTTAGACACTACAGTGTTTTGGATAGAATCTGCAAGAATCCAGGTGTTCAGTATAAAGTAATCTTAATCACTAATGGAGTTGTAATGAATTTAAAATTATCACTGGTTTAAAAATAATGGGTCATGTTTTTAGTTTCCTGAGTGTCATCAGAACAGTTTATAAATGAGTGACAGTGGAATCACTTTAGGTACATTTTTTAGAAAACCTTTGAAATAAAAAATACTTCAGCTATAAATCACAGGTTTTTTTTGATTTATTGTTATGTCCAACAACCATTTCAGCCTGCTTCTGATCACGATATATCAAGAAAAATGAAGGAGTGGTTATTAGATCTTCTACCATATTGACAGTAGCTTACTCTTGTAAAGTGAGGAGAAAATTATCGTTGAAAGAGAGCCCATAAAATTTACTAGTAAGTATTTCACCCAAGGATTGTGGATCTGTATAGACTGCTAGTATGTTCTCCCTTCAAAGCTTTAACAAACTTTGCTGACAGAGAGAAAAATCATCTATCCACCCTTATTGTCTTGCTTAACTAACTTGATCTCCTTCTATATCAAGGTCACCTACCTAGCAGATGAGTAAAAGCCTGTGGATGTGCTTACCTGGACTTTAGTAAAGCCTTTTACACCATTTTGCACAGCATCCTTTGGGACAAAGTGGCTGCTCATGGCTTGGACACAGGTACTGCTCATTGAGTAAAAAAAATGGCTGGATAACTGGGCCCAGAGACAGGTGGTGAAGGAAGTTACATCCAGCTGGTGGCCAACCACAAGTGGTGTCTCAGGCTCAGCACTGGGGCCAGTCCTGTTTAATGTCTTTATCAATGATCTAGACAAGAGGATTGAAGGCATCCTCAGTCAATATTTAGACAATACCCAGTTGGGTGGGAGCATTGATCTGCTAGAGGATAGAAAGGCTTTTCAAAGGGATCTGGGCCAGCTGGATTGCAGGACCAAAGCCTGTGGTGTTAGGTTCAACAAGCTGAAGTGCTGTGTCCTGCTGGAAAGCTGCCCATCAAAGGACCTGGGGATGTTGGTGGACAGTGAGTTGGTTTTGGCTGAGATAGAGTTAATTTTCTTCACAGTGGAACTAGAAATTCTTCTGGTATGGGGTTATGTTTTGGTTTTGGGCTTGGGGACTGGTTAATGACTCAAACAATTGACCTCTTTACCTCCCAAGTGCAGACTGCATTGACCTAATAGGCAGCAGTAACAACTTAGAAATTGTCAACGAAGACTCACAAAGTGTCCTGTAATCCACAGTGTTACGTCATGTAGTGTGAAACTCCCTGCCCCATGGGAGGAATCTGGACCTGAGTGAATATAACACAGGGAACTTTGCTGTTTTGGTGCCTTTTCTTCACCTGATGGATTGACACAGTCACCAAATTTAACCAACAGACATTGAAATTGCAGCAATCAAGTCTTGTCGTGGAGATTATACACCTTACTGCTCTTATTTCTTTTTTCTTTTCTCTATTTCTCTCAATTTCTCTCTACTTCACATTTACCATTAAATTAAAAATCCATACTATTGACTTGAACATACGGTCTTGTTTACACCTTAATATCAGGCAGAAGTATGTCTAATAATTTTAATAACTGAATCTTAAAAGGACTGATAACTGTGTAAATGATAGAGGTGTTTTAGTTATTGGGAAGCAGCATTTGCACAATGTCAATGTCTTATCTACTTTTTATACTGCCACACTGGCAAGAAGGCAGGGAGTGAGTGGGAAGTTGTGTGGGGACATAGCCAAGAAAATAGATCCCAACAGGCCAAAGGGATTTCCAGTCTATATGACATTGTGCTCCGTATATAGAGAGGGGAGAATAAGGAAGAAGAAGAAGATGTTTGGATTCATGCATGACAGAGCCCTGCTGTCCTAGAGCTGGCTGAACACCATGCTAGCTGATGGGAAGTGGTAAAATGAAGGCCTTGTTTTGCTTTGCTTGTGTGTGTGTGGATTTTGCTTCACCTAATTAACTTTCTTCATATTGACCCATGAGTTTTCTAAATTTTGCCCTTCCAATTGTCTTGTCCATCCCCCTAGAAGGGGATGAGCAAGACTGTGTGGTGCTTGGTTGCTGGCTGGAGTTAAGCCATGACAGACAGGTAGTTGAACGAGAGTCAGCCGGGTGGTCAAGAAGGCCAATGGTACTCACTCTGCTCTCAATGAAGCGTGGAACAGACTCCCCAGCTAATTAAAGTAAGAAAGTGGCATGTTTATTGACAGCGTTGTACACACAGAGAGTAGCCTCCCAAAGACACGTGCAAAATTCACAGAGCTCGGGCTCTCTGTTTACTCCCAAAAATCTTACTAATTCATATAATTACCCAAAACACCTATATATGTACATTACTTAACCCTGCCTACCCCTGCTTCATATTAAAATGAGTTCAAACTCCTTTCAGGCTTGCACAGTCCTTCTCTTAAAATGGGCCAGTGAGTTTTGAAATGCGTCTTTGTGGTCTTCTAGGATGAAGTAAGGGACATTTTCTCAGTAACCTTTTTACCTTTGTTTTGTTGGCAGGCTTTCTGGTCCCTTGGCCATAGTCCAAGCTCCCCAGCCTGGTTCTAGATGGTTTTGGGGCCAGGTGCAGTCATGGTTTCTTCATGTTCACAATACCCCATCCTCCCATTCTGTTTCTACATATACAAAGAAGTCAAGCAAATGATGAGTCTTAGTTCTAACAAGCTCCATCTGTTAATAATTAACCCTTCTACATGCTTCTACTCTTCTTGCTAAACTGTAAATCATTATATATTGCTTCTATCCTTCTAGCTCAGCTCTTAACTCCTAATTCCTTTAGACTCTTGATTCATCAACATCCTGAAAAGAGGATGTAGCCATGTGGGGATCAGGCTCTTCTACCAAGTGGCAATTGACAAGAGAAGAAGAAATGCCTTCAAGTTGCACTAGAGGGGTTTATATTGAATATTAGGGAAAAATCTCTTCACTGAAAGGATTGTCAGTCTCTGAACAAGCTGATCAGGAGAGTGGTTGGCTAACCATCCCTGGGGATACTTAGAAGATCTGTAGAAGAGGCAGTTAGAGACATGATTTAGCTGTCGACTTGGAAGTACTGGGTTAATGGCTGGATGCAATGATCTTAAATATCTTTTCTGAACTAAACCATTCAATAATTATTCTTCTACAGGTGCAACTGTTCGGTTTTTTTTTTAACCTCAGAATTTCTACTAAATTCACCGAGTTATTAAAATAGGCCAAATGAATTAGGTATTTCAGTAGAAGATCAAAGTAAGACGAGAATTTCAGGTCCTAGACACAGAGGAACTATAAATTTCAATATCTTAATTAAAAATTCCTATATATCATATTTGGTGGCATGCACACATGTATCACAATGCAGATTGGCATACATATTCTGATGTGATAATTCCTACACAGTGCCAGATTTGTTTTATAAAAGTGTACTTTTTGAAGTGTATCCATTCAAATGACATAAGCATTTTCTCTTTTCCAGCTGAGAAACATGAGCATGATTTTGAGAAATGGAAGATTTCTTTGTATCTATTTCTTGCCAAATCTACTGACAATCTGGATGTTGTCAGACATTCAGATTATGACTTGACTTCAGGATGAAAACAAAAGTGTCAGTTTGAATATAGGATAAGTCTGCTGTGTTGGGAAAGTAATGACAACTAAAGATACTAAAATGTCATTGTCATATCACTACTAGTTTGTTTGCATTGTAAATAAGCACATCCATAGATATATGGCATTAAATACTAAATAATATTCTGCTTTCTCTTGTTCTTTTCCAGTATTCTATCAAGATGTCTGGTAGAAAAAAAATAGAAGTTTAGCAGCAAAAGATGTTAGAACTACTTTAGAAAGAGGCATTCATTCTGAATCCAGAATATTACATTAAAACAAGATGGTATCAAAATAATGAATGTTTAACAAGTTGTACTAGTTACTAAGAAGCAAAACAGTAACAGGCAAAAAAACCCAACAGTAAATAATCACTAGATACGAAACTGCCAGATGTCACAAACCCCTCCCCACAGAACAAAGAGAAATTTAAATTGGCAGAGTGACCCCTTCTAAGATGGTGGCTGCCATGGACAACCATATGTAGGGAGACGAAGGGGAAATGGCATCAGCCTTTCCCCCTCACTCATCTCCCTGGCAGCAGCAGCTCTGTTGGGGAAGGTGGCTGGAACACTTTGGTGGCTGGTACTCAGTCAAGGGCTAGAACTCATTGAGAGAATTTTCCCTTCTCTTGGCAGGAGATGACAAGACAAGGAAAGGCAAGGCAAAGGAGCTGGGCTGGAAAGACTTGGTGCCATCTCTCCTTGCTGGAGAACTGTGGGCACTTGGACGTGGAGCAGGCACTCCATTCTTCCAGGCATGGGGCCACAACTCCAGGCTGGCACTCCTGGAATCTGCCTTGAGTCAGTCCAAGATGCAAGGGAGAAACGAAGAAGAAAAACCCAAAATACATGAAGTATCTGCCTTGAGATAAAGCCACCAGGCAAAAGAAAACTTGGCTTGGGTATTTCAACTTTTGAACGGGACCAACAAACCTGGACCCTAGCAGTTCCAAACCCAGCCATGACACTGGCTCTTAAAGAGACACTAACAATTTTGGGCACAGGTTGGTGTGGACTATAACAACATTTTGGGTAACCCAGAACAGGGAACTTGAAGATTATCTAGTTCCAAACCTCCTGCTGTGGCTTGGGAAGTCCTCGTCTAGACCAGGCCTTGAATACCTCCAGGGATGAGGTGTATGCAACTTCCTTGGACAACCTGTTCCAGTCCTTCACCACCCTAACAGAGAAAAAATTTTTTCCTAACATCTAATTGAAACATTTTCCTATCAATTTAAACCCATTGCAAATGCTCCTGTAAATAGTCTTGCCCCATCTTTCCTGAAAGTTCCCTTCAGAAATTGGAAGGCTGCAATTAGGTAACCCAGAGTTTCTTTCTTTTCCAGGCTGAACAATCCCAATTCTCTCAGCCTTTCCATATAGAAGAGGTTATCCATTCCTCTGATCAACTTGGTGGCTCTTCTCTGGATTGATTCCAACAGGTTAAAGTTTCTCCTGTGTTGAGGAAACAGGATACAATACTTGAGGTGTTTTCTAGCATTATGTAACACTGTGTCATCTAATTCCATCTCTTTGTATTTATTTCCATTTTGTTTTTTCTTCCCCCTGAAATTCTGTGCCTTAAGACTGTATTTAATATTCTTTCCTTTCCTTCCTGATAGACTACTGAAATAATGATATATGAAGCAAGACAGTGAGGCGCACAATTTGTTTTAAAAGCTATTATGGATACGGTTTGTAGTTTCTTGTCAATATTATGTGTCAGTACTTAAAATCTCCACTGACATGTAACTTCGGAGAGAATAAACAACTTCTGGTTGGAGACTAAGAGCATAAAAATGTCAGAGAGCCTTAACTAGTGCAAATAATTGGTCACATTGTCAGCTTTTAAAATCCTTCAATGTATCAGTCATGACTCCATCTCAAGTATTTGACACTAAAGCACTTAGCTGATTTAAAGCTACCACAAGAACAACCTGAAAGGAATCCTAACTTTCTACCTTCCTGTGGTCTTTGTTTAACAGCTGATACAACATTTTTAAAATTATTGGAAAGGTGACTCTGGCTGAATTGACGTGCAAGCCCAGTAGTGTGTATCATTTAACTGTAAATGTAAAGAAGGAGAAATAGAAATAGGGAAAGGGGGAGATCTTCATTTTTTCCCTTTTCAAAAAATGGTAGTTAGAGTTCCTCCTTTCCATTGAGGGAGAACTTCATTGTACTGCCATGATTTCTCAATTGCTATAGGTAGTGCTTTAACCCTCAGGATCCACAGGTGCATCTCATCAAGTCCCATGGACTTGGGTACCTTCACATTCCTTCGATGTTCTGAAACTTGATTTTCTCCTGCAGTGGGTTTCTGTTCATTTTCCCATCACCTGCCTTTGCCTTCTGTGATTAAGGCAGTGTGACTACACTTGCCAGTGAAGACTGAAGTATAAAAGTCATTGAGTGTTGCAGCCTTCTCCATGTCCTGGTAACCAGGTCTCCCTTTTCCTTCCATCCAGGGCTCATGTTTTCCTTAGTCTTCTGTTTATAACTGATGTAGCTACAGAAGTGTTTTTGTTGCTTGTGATGGCCCTGGACAGGTTTAATTCTATCAAGGATTTAGGTTTTCTAGCTGGGTCTCCAACTGCTCAGACAATTTTTTTGTATTCCACCCAGGCTAACTATCCTTGCTTCCACCCTCTATAGGTTGTTTTTTTTTTTGTTTGGTGTGTGTTTGAGTTTGTCCAGGAACTTCTTGTTCCTTCACACAAGCCTTTTGGCATTTTTGCCTGATTTCCTCTTTGTTGGGATGCATTGCTCCTGAACTTGGAGGAAGTGATCCTTGAATATCAACCAGCTTTCTGGTTTACCTCTTCCCTCCAGGTGTTAATCCCACAGTACTCTATCAGGCATATCTCTGAAGAGGTCAAAGTCTGCTCTCCTAAAATACAGGGTAGTGAGCTCACTGCACATCCTCCCTCCTGCCCTAAGGATTTTGAACTCCACCATTTCATGGTCACTGCAGCCCAGGCAGCCAAATACCTGTGTTAAAAAAAAGCAAAGATGAAGAGAAGTGCTGAGTAAATAATGGATTTTTCAGTTCACTGGAGGGTCTCAAAAGAGCAACAAAATGTTTCCAGCAACATTTTAAAGGATTTTTTTTTTCTCTAAAATTAGGGTGAAAGAGAAAGTAAAAAAAAAATCAGTTAACCAAAACCCATTTGTTTTATATAAAACCAATTTCCTTAGATTCTGAACTCTTTTAAAGTTTTTAAAATAGAATGAAAGTTGACCAAAAATAAAATTATTTTGTGTATAATATAAAACAAGTCTCTTCAATATTTTGGTGGAAGGGGTTATATTTTGATAGATAAATGGGATACTGCCTAAAAATATATATACATACAAGAAATAACACCTAAAGATTTTTAAGAATGATATCAAATAAGTACAACAATGATAATTGAGAAACTATTCTGCATATTTTGTCGTGATAAATTCATTGCTTCATTACCTGAATGTATTTGTTTGGTTTGCAATAAAATACTTAGCCATATATTAAATAAATGGTATATCCATTTGTACCCATTGTATTCTGAGGTCTGAGATACAATCCATACAGTAAAATAATTTTCCAGTGACTGAACCTCCAACTGTGATTTGTGGTTTTGGTACTAAGCACCAACCATTCCTTTTTACGTCCAGATTATTTGATGCAGCATGTGTAGTATTGATTCAGGAATAACTTATTTTTATATGTTTAAAATCATCTGGTCTTTAACTCTTGCTGCTAAGTGGCATCTTGAGCCTTTCTACTGTGAGGCCCTCACAAAACCAATTGAGAGAAGAGATACTTCATAGTATCAAGTAGCAACAAACAGCTCTCAAGCTAATTTAGCAGTATTTCTACTTTTACTGTCTTTCATTTAGTTCTAATGGGATTGGTCCACTTTCATGAGTCAACAGCCAATCTAATTCATGAAAACAGAAGACCATAGCTTGAATAATGGTACAACACCGATACATTCCTATTGATTTTCAATTTGCAAGATGATCTACCTGAAGTATAAATGTTTATATGTCTTAGTTTTAAAAAGTCTATAAAATAAATTTCAAGTTCATGTTCTATAAATTTATGTTTCAAGATCAGATTTTATTTTGAAGAAAAAGAAGTTCTGAAGAAAGAAGTATGCTAGATTTCACAGAAGTAGTGTTACGTATTTTGTGTGCTCATTTATTTTTCATGTCATGCTCTTCTGTTGCAGCCAAGTTGCAACCTGGGAAGCATTTATCTGAATCTTGTAACTTCACCAGCTGTTCAGAGATGACTCACTATTTTTTATTAAGAGAAGAAAAGAAACATAGTGAAATGTAACTCTAATGCTATGCTTTATTTAAGAATTCTGGCTCATTGACATACTTTCTCATGAGGAAGGTTTAGTAACACTGCCATGTGCTGAAGTTCCTTTGGTTTAATAATTTTTTTTCCCCATAAAACCCACCTCATCACTCTATCTCTCTTGACCATAAACTGTAAGTTGCTTTTCAAATTTCACTAATGCCAGCATGAAGATGACCTATCAGAACTTGGAGAGGAGCACATCAATGTTACAATATGCCTCTGAGATTTTTCTACTGTCTATTTGACCACCTTATTCTTTCTCTATCATTTATCTTTCTAAATTCCAAAAGCAAGACTTACTGTAAGGTCAAAAGAGACTTTTTGTGGAGCAACCGAGCAGAGTTTTTAAAAAATCAAGGACTATTTTGCCATGTGTTTCTGCTTGTATTGGACTGCCCTGAGCTTTACTTTTGAATGCAGTCCATTAATGTGCCAGGCCTTACCACAAAACTCCAAAACAATGAAAACTCTGGCTTCTCAAACATTTGTGCATGAGGACGGCAGGGGACATGTTGTTTTAGGGAGAATTATTCTTCCCCTTAACTTATTCTTGTGAGTATCTCTGACAGTGCTGCAAGGGCTATGAAGTCCCTTTGGATATGTTCATAAGGGTGATCAGTTTGTGGTGATGTTTATGCAGTATTACAGCACATTTTGTTGATATGATTACTCCTATTCAGTTGTCTCTTGGGTCCTATTAACAGAGGATGCTACAAAGAAGCCAGCCAAAATAAGTGATATATTAGTTCCTCATTAACCTTGAGGTTAAATTCTAAGAGCTGCTGGCATTGAATTCAATAACTAATAACAAGGGCTCCTATTTCATTGTTCCAGCTTCAGAAAGAATAAAGCAGATTGCAGGAAAATAGATGCACAATAAAATATATATAGAACTGTAAAAAACTTAGTCAATTCTTCATCTGACACTTCACAAATGGATATTTTCAGTGCTTTTGCTAATTTTCTAAAACAATATTTTTTTCCATAGGTTTTGATTCTTTTACATGTGTACAGATATGAAATATACCTGGTTTTGATTAAGTTGGTATATTTTCTTAATTGTTCAAACATATTGCCCATTCTGCAAGCAGTGAGGAAAAAGGGAAGGCATTCACATGGAAGTTTTTTTTTTTTTTAAATGAAGGTGTGCTTCACTATCAAAGCTTAATTTTTCTTTAATTCCAAGAAATAAAAAAATGAAGAGAATCTCTCAAGCATATCTTACAGACCAAATGCAAAAATTCTTCAAAGTTTTTCCACAATTTTATCCACTGGAATTTAATTTCAGGTGTTTCCTTTGTTTTGTTATCTGCATTTCTGAAGTAGTCAAAGCTATGGGTGTCTAAAAGGTAATTTAACTAACAAAGCAGAACGATGAATATTTATTTCTGTGGGACACTCTAACCCCTCCTCCCCCCACCTGCCAACAGCCAAAAGCCTAAGTAACATTACTGGCAAAACCAAATCAACCAACAAACCAACCAAAGCTCCTCTTCCCCCAAAAAAAAAAAAAAAAAAAAAAAAAAAAAAAAAAAAAATCCAACCTCAAAAAGCTGAACCCAAACTTTCTAGAGAAATTAGGTTTTATCATGCAGGATAAGTTTCTTGAGTCTTTCCAGTTTCTAGGTGCTGCTAAATGAAGAAAGTGTCCCAGTTCTAGATCGTCTTCCTTTATATAGCCCTTCCTAATGAGAAATAGAGACAGTTCTTTTGGAAAACAATCAATCTCTTTTTAAATGAAACGATGCAATGTAGAAAAAATCCCCTTCAGATATATACTTATGTAATGTATCAGCCTAATATTTCAGAAACTAGAGCAGGCAAGATTTTCAAAAGACCTTTTGCTTCAGAATTTTCAGGGAAGGTTTCAGAATATTGAACGGTGCTGGTTGATTGTCAATCAGAATCTTTCTTGCATTCCTCAGAGAGGAGAGACTGCATAACACTACCAATACAGAAGTCTATTTTATTGGTCTGGTCAGCTGCTTCTCAGCACTTCAGGGCAGAACAGCCTTGTGAGAGGGGTGAGTAAAGAAAGAAAGACACATGATGGGACCATGCATACCCTTTATTAGAAAACCAGAATACTTGTAATATGCAGTACTCCAAAAACCTCAAATCAACTGGAAATAGCAGCCCTGACTTCATTTTTCATTAAGTACTCTCAAAAGGTTTAATCTAAAAATTTTTTTTAATATAAAATGTAAGGCCACTGTCAACATTGATAAGTCTATTAATTTATCCTCTATATTTTTAATTTTTTTCATTTTTAGCACCAAACTACCAACCACAAACACTGTTTCACACCTGGGATTCAGGGGATGTTGGTACCTACTTTTTTTCTGAAAAGAGTCCACCATTTAAAATTTTTACCTATATTGAGCACTTTTTTTTATGAGAAGCATTTTGCTTTCAACTTCCTTGACTACCTGACACTGGCCAGGAAGGCAGATTTTTAGATCTGCTTTTTAAATTTTCTTTCAAATTAAAAAAAAAAAAGTTTCATTGTCTGGCCCCTCATTATTTCCTTATCCATTTAACTGCAATTTTAGGTCCTGATTTTGCCCTTTTTAAATGCAGACTTCTAACAATTGATGTAAAATTATGAAAACGTTGACTTGGATTACTGATATTACTTGAAGCCTTAGAGTACCCTTAATGGATTTGGAATGAGAACTGCATAATTTAGTGCCATGTGTCTCACAAACACAGGCTATGAGTGGGAGTCTGCCTTTCAGAAACACCTGCAGTACAATTGATGATATACGCACAGATGCTCAACACTTTTTCCATAACAGTATTTTTCCTTTCCCTTCTTTTCATCCATCAATTACAAGCCTAGACAGACTTCTGTAGATCCTGAACTGAATGTTGGTTTAAATGCCTATATACGATATTTCACCTTAAAAACATGCTTACCTAATTAATCTAGTAAAAAAGTTTCATTTAAAGATAAGACCGGCTCAGTTCACTGAATGTGTTTCAACCACACTGAAAGTGATTTAAAATTACGTTTAAAAACTCACCAAGTTGATTTCAAGAGATTAAATTTCCAGTTTATGGTAGCATTCACACAGAGCTGATTAAAAAACAAAATGCAGCAAGAAAAAACAGACAAACAAACCAACAAAAATCCTAAACAAACCAACAAAAAAACTCAAACCCAAAACCCAACAGTTCCCCTTCTCCCAAAAAACAAACCAACCAACCAACCAACCAACCAACCAGCCAACCCACCACAAACCAAGGCATGTGATTTGCTTTGCTTTAACATATAATATCTTGGAAGGGAAACATTTTCTTTGTGACAGAAAAGAATTTTCTTTTGCTCATATTTTTTTCTGTACTAATGGTTCTTTTCTTATGCTTTTTTTATACTGACTAGTATTGTACTGGACTTTACATCAGCGCAAGGAATTCTTCTGTTATTGTCCTCCCACTCAGTGCTTTCATTGGCTTCTTATTTTATTCTTATTGTCACTTCTTATTTTGAGCCTTGGCTGCCCTTCCTTTTAATGTTTTCTGCAGACTCAGGGTTGTCAGAATCTGATAAATTGGTGTTTCTATTTGGAACATATTACATATCTTCTCAATCCCTAATCCATCTGCTTACAACAGTGATTTTTGACAGCTCTGTTGCACTGGTGTTTTTGTCAATATTGTTTAACTATAACTGTTGACTGGACTGTTTCTCTGCTTCACAGCTTTGGTTATTTCATGCCTGTTTTAAGAACTTAAAATTGGCATCATCAAAGTGTACAATTTAAAGAGGAATGTGTAATTTGTTTTCTATAACAAAAGCAAATATATTTAAGTGATATTGATTCTGATTACATTTCAGTATTGGTGTCCCATAATATGGCACCAATCAACATTAAACTAGAACTCAAATTTCTAAGATGAAAAAACCGAATAAATTCACATTTATTTTATTCATTCACATTTCATTCCAGTGAGGCTTTAGCTATGTAAACTCCTGGAATTTCTTTTCTCTAATGCAGAGTGTAATTGTTTCTGTCTTCAAGCAAGATTTTAATTTGAATTCAGTCCCATATTTTCCCATATTCAGTCCCATACTGTTATATTCATAATCATATAAGAGAAAACACAGGATTCCTGTCTATAGAGGGGCAAAGAATAGGATAACACTGCAAAACTTCCAAAGAACAGGTGTATTTCAGTTAGGGTTCCCTTGAAAAAATGTTTCAAGAGGCAGAAGAACTTTATAGGATCGGGCATGATGACCATTCTGCTCTGACCTGTTTCCAGATAATTAAGGAGCCAGATACAGAACAATATGGTGGTATTACTGGTAGGTATTACTTGCTTAATTATTTCTAAATCCCTCTAATTTGTCATATATTTGTGAGTTCTAGAGAATTTTTTAGGCCCTGAAAATAAAAATATGTTAGCCTATTAGAAATGAGTACATTTCCTTTAGAGCTAAATTAATTCTTTCATTTATTTTTAAACAAAAACATGTCATACTTTCTTACTTCTGAACTTTTATCTTTTACTTAATTGCATAATTGTGTTTTTTCTGCTTTAGTAAAATGTAATCTGTTATTCAGATTAATAAATTTTACTTCCACAAACAGAACTACGGACTTGAATCTTGTCTTCCTACTTTTGATGGTCCTCCAAATTGTCTTCCTACTTTTGATTTACCCTTAATGTAACACCTAGGAAAATAATTTCCAATTTTATTCCCCCACTGAGTACTTTGTCCATATTTATTACAAAGACTGATCTGAAGGATTTCCATAATCTTGTGTCCAGAGATTCTGGATCACTGCCAATTTCACCCTTGATGAATTCAGTTATATATTATTTTGCTTTATAAATCAAGCCTTTAGTTTGATGCACGAAAATATTTCCTCTGTCTAACCTTTTGTTACAAGTGAAAAAGTGGCAAGTTTATTTTCTTCTTCTTGGTCTCTTACAAAAGCTTTGAGATACCTTTTGGATTGTGATAGAATTCTGTGTTGCTTTGTTTTCTTAGAGATACCACAGACTTTTCATTGAAGCTAATTTATTGTCTAGACTAAGAAGTTATAAACTACTCATACTTTTTTTTTCTTGCATTAGTGAGAAAACACAATCATCCACAGGGAAGATGGAAGACTGGCAGTGCCTGTTTAGAACACAGGTGAGAGACAGTTTTTAGAAAGTTGAGAAATAATTGGAAAGTATATCCCTTTTTGGAGATTTATATTTCAGTAGTAATAATCACTCTGTATTAGAAATAGTCCAGATGGGATGGAACATAAATGTAACAGGAACATGAAGATATAATAGCAGACTTCTTAGATGCGAAAGACTGAAACATTTTAATCATCCTGAAATAGCCCAGCTTAAATTCAAACAAAGAAAAACTGATGTTACAAGAAATTTAAGGTTGAATTTAGACTTTATATGAGGTGTCAAACAAACTCACCCTGATTTCATCTTTATATTTATTTGATTTATCTACTGCAATATTCCTTTAAAGCTGTACTGACTATTTATACTATATATGAAATATCAGTATTAGCATATTATATTTTTCAAGAATCCAGAGGCTCTGCATTTTTTTGGCTGCAAATACTGTGGTAATAAATGAGTTTGATGCAAAAATGTGGGGAAAACATATTCAACAGCCTTTCACTTCAGACATTAAAGCTTGGTAAAACAGAAGTTCAGCCTGATGAAGTGTGTTCAATAACAGGGTTCCGGAGAACTAATGGAACACTTCTGTCTGTACCTACTTTAATGACGAGTACCATGCCCACTAGGAATGAACTTGTGGAGTGAAACAGGGACTGAGGACCAACATCCAAGCCCTCTTTCTATATGTACTGCCTATGTATATATAATGTGCATACATATAAGCATATAAAAATATGTGTATATATATATATAGGCAGAGCAATTCCTCTGGAGCAGCCTTAGCTCAAATTAAAACTGAAGATTGCCACAATTTAGAACATTTTCGTTGCCTTTTTAGTTTAGTTACATGTGAAACAGATTCAGTTCTTCTAATCTGAACTAGGAGGCTGCAATAGATGTATTCTTTGTAACAATATCGTTCTTTTAACAGGCTGCAGAGTGCCACTGTTTTTCCCTAGTAGAATTCTCGTTTAAACAACAGTTGGTCTTATTTTCGTTTTGATCGCTACAAACACGTATTGACCATTTTCCACATTTGTTGAAAACAGAGGATTGTGGGAAACTTCTCAATAATAATTTGCACCAAAAAAATTATCGCAAACTTACAGGGATATACAATTTCTTTAAATATGCCAGTTGGGATGGACAAGATATATTCTACACATCCATTGAAAATCACTGCATTTTTGTCTGCAGATTTTGCATGTAGCTTGCAACTTCCTGTTATGGACAAGAATGGAATTGTTAACAAATAAACGTTCCTGTAATGCTTGTCATCTCTGTGATGTCTGAGGTTCCAACTTTCAGTGATTTTTAGCCCCTGTAACTAATCAGTGTCAAGTTTTTCTTCAGATTACAAAAGAATATGCCCTTCAGGCAGTTTAACTTATATATTAAATTTTGACAAACTTCTCCTCATGAAGTATATTTTTACTTTCTATGAAAGATAAAAATCTGTTAAAAGGATATAGGGACTTAGGGAAGACAAAAGTCAGCCATTTTGAGAATTTACTTCTTCTTCCATCCCAAGATTTGCCTTTAAATAGGATTTGGCAGTGTCTGATAATTTCTTTTTTTTTTAAGTGTATTTTTTCGGCATAGTTTCCCACACAGTGTAACATCACATGAAATTCTTATGTGGCAACATATTTCTTACTTCCATTACCTTTGCAGAATCAATTTCATAGAGATGCTTTTAAACACTCTGAATTTCAGCCTTAAAAACCTTGATTACATCATCAGCCTGTTATTTAATGTTTTGTTACTAATGCCGTGTCTTATAACAAAGAATTTTCTCACATCATACAGAACTACAGGACTTTCACATTATGCTGCTATCATCTCTTGTTTCCATTTCAGGTCACAAATTGTATTCTAAATGGACTATAATTTCTTAGCTTTTTTTTTCCTCTTAGTCTTTGTTGTTTAAAATATTAATTTTTTTTTTTCATTAAATATTAACTTTGAAAGTTTTTTTTTTTTTATTTCCCATATAGCTAAGTGTTTGTAGAATTCTTTGGAAAGCTCTTTTTTCTGAATAACCTCCACAAATTATTTAAATATTTTCAGTCTTTGTGAGTTTAATTTTTGCTTTGTTTAGGTTTTTATTCATAATGATAATTTAGAACAAAATTTTGGACAGTTCTATATCAATACATGACTTTCATATGGGATTAATCTATTTCAAATATTAAACTTGGTCGATTTGATCCCTAAATTACAGAGAAATAAAAAAAAATCTGTGTCAATATTGGCAATTCCTTATTTTGTCCCTTTCTACTGTTTTCTTTTCCTCAATTCTTTAGTCATTCACTTCTAATGCTTTCAGAAACAATTAATTCATTGTAAATATGGAACAAGCCAGTTTGACTTTTATCACTTGCTACTATTCCAAAAGTAGTGGGTTTACTCCAGTTGCTGAGCATGCAATGAAACTAAGATTCATTTAAAATGGTGAACAAGCTTAACTCAGTCACAAATCCAAACAAAAGAAAAATTATTCTTTTTTTGTTTTTTTTTTTTTTAATGAATATGATAATCCATCGTGTTCAGTGATTACACATAAAATAGAAATACAGTACCTGAAACTGCTGTGTTCCTTTGAGTTTTTTCATGCTGCTATATAATACAGATTTATAGCAGCTGCACCACCATCATGATGGGACAACATTAATTTTTACTGCAGGATTTCTAGTAGCTTTCAAATCCCAATCTCAGAGATATCTGCCACTGACTTCTTGTTAGCCAAGAAGGCAAAAATTGTAGAAGGGTCTTTTTCATCTCTCCCTGGTATCTTGCTCAAGTAAATTTGCCCTCCTCTAGCTGTAGAGGTGCACAAATATCCCATTTTATTTTCAGATAGGTACCAGCATTTGAAGGTCCAACTTGCCCATGTTTTCAGAAGGGGCATGTGAGTCAGTTGAGAAGTCAAATAAATTCACAAGCGTAAAATCCATGGGGTGTGAAGGGTGAGACACAAGATATAACAGAGCTTTGTGTAGAGAGAAGTCAAGCTGAGAAGTCAAGGGCTGTGAATTACAGTACCACATACTACAGCAGTGTCCACAGAGTGGAGCAAGTTCATGACATTAAGTCTAACACTTTTCATTTGGGGAAACAGCAGGACACCTGTGAGATCCTCGTCTAGGTGGAGAGATTCATGGTGGGGAGACATATGAGATTCACAGTCTCCATGGGAGTAGAGGAAGCTATGGGAGCACCTGGTAGATTATAAAAAATAAATTATTTTAATTCATTTTTGCTTTGAAGTTTAAAAATGACTAGCCATTTAGTGACTCAGGATTCCCAGTTCTCATTACAAATAATCTGTTACACAAAAGTGGCATGAATTGCATCCCAATGAGCTGTTTCACAAACATAACAAGGAAATTACAGGAACCATTGAGAGCCTTCATGGTGCATTCATTTTCCCAAAATTATGTGTATTAAAATAATCTTGTTGCATTATATCTTTCTTCATAAATGCATTTCCTCATGGAAACAATGATAATTCTTTATAAGAATAACTATGTCATAATCTGTAATTATGGCATAATTTACAGTAATATCCATAACTGAAAAGCCCAAACATTCAAAAAAAAAAGTAAAAAACTGCAGATTATATACTTTTTTAAAACTGCAGTTCCTGTAATCTCTTATACAGATATCATTTGTACAATGCTTCATTACTTACTTCAGTTTCTAATATAACATTTGACATCTGCATATAGGTAGATTTGAGGGTAGGGAGTGTTTGGGTTTTCTTTCCATTTGCAAGCAACCTTTACAGAGTTTTCCACATCTGTTCAAAATTTTAGCTCTTCCAGAAATTTTTCAAGTGCAGCTTAGTTCCTAAATCTCACTAATTTTACAAAAAATTGTGTCTGTCTGTCTTAAATTTTCTTTTGTAATGATCTTATATGTGAAAAAAACGTTCATGCATGCAAATAGATAAAAAATTAGTTTTCTTCTGACTTTTTAACAGCATACTTTGTACTGAAGTATGAGTAAAAGAAACCTTATCTTGGGATGTAATATGACCATGGAAAATGAATGAAAAGGGTCATATTTACAGCAAAAATTCAAATTAAGGAAAAAATATTCATCTAGTGGTTTCAGATTTTATTTAATATTCTATTTTGTTTAGATAAAATTTTATTCTAAAGGTGTGGTATTCACATGCCCTCTGAACAGATAGAAGAGGAAAGAATGATCAAAACAATTCTTATCTCATTTGCTGCTCCTGTGTTCGTGCAGAAGTGGAATGTATTCTGGGGATTGTTTACCTGAGGTGACCAATTGGATCCACGTGTGTAGGTCAGGACTTTCGGGCAGAGAGTGACGAGTTTTTCAGTAGTAGAAGAAGTTAGAAGTATGATGCAATACAGTATGTATCTCTCTTTAATATAGTTGTAATGTAATATAATATAGTTTTAATAAAATGAGTGTTCAGCATTCCAAAGCCATGGAGTCAGACACCAATAATTTCCCAGATGTCAGGGGCACCCTGATTTTACTATATAAAGGTATGTGGAAAATCCAAAAGTCATTTGATACTTCATTTAAAGAAATTATTTTGGCTATGCTAGAAAATATACTACTTGTCTCCCAAATATCTTGGAAGAAAAAAATAATTCAGTTTAAAGCTAAGTAAAATAAAATAAATTGGCTTCTTGATTGCTCCAGGTCAATACAGAAAAATTGCTATGGAAATAAAATTATATATATTTGACCCTGTGTTTTTAAATTCAGCTTTTATAATTCATTACACCATGCTTGTGTGTCTGTATATATTTATATGTGAATGCTTGTACACATTAATGAATCTGTGAACTCTCACTTTCGTAAAACAACACCCAAACAATTGTCTGATAATTGTACCTGACTTAATTTCTGACCTTGAACAACCTGACTGATCCTAATGAAACTGGAGGTTCAGTTTGCTGTTACAACTTACAGTTCTGTTGTGCTATAGAAATGTTTGCTCTCTGTGCAATTATTAATTAGAAGATTTCCTCATTCAGAATGCTTAATTGTTTAGAACTTGCTGTATAATATATCAGAACTTCCTGTATAATGATGACGATATTCAATTAAATAGATCATTGTTATTTATGGCAACCTAAATCTTCATTTGGGATCTTGGCTTTTGCATGACTTATCATTGAATAGACAAACCTCAGGAATAGAATATTTTCAAATCAGTTAATTTGAAATAAATAGAATTCTACTGAAACCTGTGCTCATGAAGAATTTGAATGTGTTTGAACTGAAACTGTTATTTTTTAAGGTTCTCAGATAACAAAGTCACTGTCAGAGGGAAAGTATATGGGCTGTTCCAAATCTTTTACATTTGCATGAAACTCGCATGACTACGTAAAAATTATTGAATGCTTCTACATCATGCAGATTATATGTTGTTAGGAATGTCCATCTCTGTGAATGTCCTGCTCCAGCACTTTGCAAAGGCAATAATTTATTTAAATCAAATGATGTTTTTGTGTATGTGACACCAAAAATTCAGAGATAAAACATTTGTGCTGTGTTCAGCTAAGCATTTTAGCTGAATTTGTGTTATTTTTATGATAAAATATGAACTGAAAGCTTTCAGCTTGGCACAGAAAAGCTTAAATAACAATCACTTGAGAAATCTTTGAGATACTAATCAGCTCAATAAAAAACATGTCAACACAATATGTTAATCACTCACAAAACAGCTTTGATGTTCAGTTCATTTAAGAGATTGTATTTCAAGCCAAAAAAAGCATTAGTGGGTATCGTGTTTCTTAGTTTTATTTGAGGATGTAGCTATGTTAACATATACAGATCATAATTAATTCCTAATTTCTGGTGTAAGCAGACACTTTGACAAATAAGATTAGTAGCTGAGTTGAGACACCAGCTGTTAGCATACCACATATCCAGAAAGAGGCATCTAGTCTGCAATATAATCTGGAGCAATTAAAGGAAACTTCCAGTGGTTTATGAAAAATTTCCTTGGGTTTAGAGAGAAAAGACAGAAAAGCATAAAGGTGTATATATGTGAGGCACTGCGAATACTGGCAGGAACCTTTGGTGCAAATGAGCCTTGGTGTATAGCACTGTCTAGTCTTGGATGTGAGCTAATTGACCTACTGTTTCAGCAGAGTCCTTTGGATTCCTTTCTTGAGCACTAGATTTTTAAAAAAATAACCTTCTAACAAAAGATCTAGTTCATGTAAATACAGTAAAAAAGAAAGAGGAATTTGTTCTGGATGTATTTCTTCATATATTTCTAGAAAACGCCAAATCTAAAAGAATCTGGCCTTTTAAGACAGATACAGATTTTGTTTGGAACACAAAAAGTCATGTCTAATTTAGTTCATTTATCTACCCTTAAGAACAAATACATTTTAAAAATAATTTCTGTGTCTCTTACTCTAGATTATATTCCATCCTTCCATTTCTGTCAAAGGCAAAAGGAGAAGAGTGAGTGAAAAATATTTCTCTATATGATTCTGGAATGGGATGTGCCCTTTATTTTCAAGCTGGAGAGGAAAATTTTCCATATGAGTGAAAAGATTATCAAAACTGCACAAAATGAAATGTTTTATCTTCACTTCTTATAATCCCTCATATTTTTTTACACTATAAAAATTGAACATATTTTTATGCAATGACAGCTACAGGCATTTATTAAGTAGAAGTCAATGTTACCAAAAATATGCACTTGCAATTTGCTTGTTTATAATTGATCTTTGAAAATATTGAGATAATGAGAATCAGGACAAAGAAAATCACAGAGGAGTCATTAACTCATGTTAGATATTTAAATATAGCAGTCACATTGCTACAATGCCTGAATAGGAAGTTGCAAATACTAACACATGAAAAAAAAAGTTACTGTTAAATATTTAAAGAAAAAAAAACTTAAAAAAAGGATTTTTTTTTTTTAAAGGAAGCATTCCTTTTTCAAAGGAAGCATCTTTTATTACTATACAAAAACAAAGTTGTGATAGCTTTGGCTGAGTTAGAGTTGGTTTTCTTCACCATATCTGGTATGGGGCTGTGTTTTGAATTTGTACTGAAAACAGTGTTGCTAATGTGGGAATGTTTCTGCTCTTGCTGAGCAGTGCTTTCACAGAATCTTGGCCTTTTCTTCTTCTTGTACCAATGGTGAGAAGGCTGGAGGTGCACAAGGAGCTGGGGGGAACACAGCTGGGACAGCTGATCCCAAATGATCCAAGGCGTATTCCATGCCTTATGGCATCATGCTCAATACATAAAGCTAGGGGAAGAAGGAGGGAGGGACATTCAGCTGATAATGTTTGTCTGCCCAAGTCACCACTATGTGTGACAGAGCCCTGCTTTTTTGGGGATGGCTGAACACCTGCCTGCCCAAGGAAAGTGATGAATTAATTGTTTCAATTTGCTTGTGTGAGTCTTTTGTTTTACCTAGGGAACTGGTTTTTTCTCAGTCCATGAGGTTTCTCACTTTAACCCTTCAGTTTCTTTCCCTGACCCCACTGAGTGGGGAGTGACCAAGTGGCTGTGTTGTACTTAGACACACTCTGGGGTTAAGCTATGAAAAAAGAAGATTGGTTTACCAGATATTTAAGTAAGTGCAAAATGGTTATTTTTATTTTTTTTTAAATAATGCTCTCCCCCAGAAAACTGGGGAAATATTAGCAATAGCTCTGTGTCATATTCTTCCAAAATTACTGTGTGTGTTGGTTACTTACAACATCCTACTTTATATTTTTAGTACTACTCGCAGCAAAAGACTGTTTTCCTGAAATGCCTTTGTTTTATTAATGCACATCTCAGAATTTTTAACTATGGTTCTATATTAAAATATTTTGATTCCTTCAGGAATTAACTGTAATTCTAGGGTAGTTACTCATAAGATATTGCTTTTACAAACCACCAAAATTGCATTATTCTCAAGATTATTTCATAGTAGTTGACTATTCATGCAGACACGCGCCTGTAAGAATCTGATTACATGTTGAGAATTTCCAAAACTCTTTCTGGGTCCCCAGTTTGCTGTTAGCAAATGCTCTGTCCACAGAGGTGAGAGAGGTTAGAAGGGATAGCGCTGGTACAGCTTCACCTTGAATATTGTGCGCTGTTTTGGGCACCACAATAACAGGAAAATATTAAACTCTTAGAGAGTTTACAAAAGAGGGCAAAAAGGACGGTGAAGGGCTGTGAGGGGAAGCCGTATGAGGAGTGGCTCAGGTCACTCTGTGTCTCCAGGAGGCTGAGGGGAAACTTCATTGCAGCCTAAAACTTCCAGACCCAGAGGTTGGTTGGGCATAGGAACAGGTTTCCCAGGGAAGTGTCACAGCGCCAGCCTGACAGAGTTCAAGAATACTCTTGGGGACATTATGTGACCCTTGGGGCTGTCTTGTGCAAGGACAGGAGTTGGATTCAATGATCTTTATGGTCCCCTACCAATGCAGAACATTCTGTGTTTCTGTGATTTTATTCTGATGGCTTAATGTGAGATGAAAGGATATTTGGCTCACCAGTGAGCAGAACAATGGTCTGCAAGAAATGAATAAGATTCTTCTTACAAGAACTTGCAGGATTTTTGACAACAGCATGACTCTGCATGAAGGAGGTTCTGCACCATTTTAAAATCATAGTCTGAGCTGTTTTGCTGCCTGTGTTCAAAGCCAGCCCTATTGTGTTATTTGTGGGAGTTGTGAGAAATCTGACACTTCCTCTCTCCTCAGGCCTTTACCCTCCGGCCCCTACCACTGCTTGAACTTCATTTCAGGGTGCTTGTGTCTGGCCATACATCTCCCTGACCCTAAATTTAGACCTTGCTTGGTAAACTTGACATCCTGGCTTGACCGCAGATCTTTATCAACTTTAAACTCATTTGGCTACCTTGACTCTTGTCTGAGTTGGTTTAATTCCATTGTAATGTCTTTGTTCATGTGAAGTTTTGGGCATGAAGCTCTCTCTCAGGAGCTGTGGGAGCTACTGGTTCACCCAAGAGTTTGACACTGAGCTGTACTGTAGACCCTTGGGATAGTTTGAGCCAATATTTTTAGGAAGCCAGGGAATCTTAAGGATTATCAGTTTAGAGAAGAAACTTGTAACTCAGATGAAGATTAGGAATTTCTTATTTTTCTTTCTTCACTGTGCTTATGAAACCTGATTCCTATGTATAGTAGGTTAACCCACCAAGTTGGTCTAGGAAAACCAGTTGATGTAATCATTTTGGAATTCAGCAGAGCTTTTGATACTGTCTCTAACAGCATCCTTCTGGACAAAATGTCACATGTTATGTGATGGGTGAGCAACTGGATCACAGGTTAGGCACAAACTGTTGTAATAAATGGGATAACATCAGGCTGGCTAGTCACTTGTGGTGTTCCACAGGGCTCCATGCTCAGACCAGTTCCCTTCAACATCTTCATTAATGACCTGGATGCAGGACTCAAAAGAATACTAACTTTGTTGATGACACCAAAAACAGAGGAGCTGTTGACTCACTTAAGGACCAAGAGGCCCTGCAGAGAGACCTCGACACACCAGAGGCCTCGGCAATCACCAACCACATGAATTTTTACAAGGAAAAGTGCCACATTCTGCACCTGGAATAGGGCAGTCCCGGTTGTGTCTGTAAACTGGGGAACGAGGTGCTGGAAAGCAGCGCTGTGGAAAGTAATCCGGGCTTCCTGGTCAATGGAATGTGAGCCAGCAGTGCCCTGGCAGCCAGGAGGGTCAATCATGCCCTGGAGGATATCAGGCACAGCATCCCCAGCTGGGCAAGGGAGGGGATTGTCCTGCTCTGCTCTGCACTGGGACAGCCTCACCTCGAGTGCTGGGAACAGTTTTGGGTACCACAGTATAAGAAAGAGCAACGCTACTCCAGCATCAGAGCTGAAGCGACTCTTTAAATAGGACTTTTAAGAAAGCAGAATGTTAATCCAAATAAACTCTCTGATATTTAGTGCTGTACAAGTATACCACTCTTTTTTTTTTAAATTTTCTGCTGTGGAGTATTAAAAAAAACCCCACTATATTAGAAATCACTGATATTGGATGTAAGACATTTAAACCAGATGATTAACTGAAAGCCCTTTAACAGTTATCTTATTATCTTTGATTAGACTATGTCATAGAAAATATATGCATTATTTGCATTTGTCCCTATATTCTAAAAATATGATTTCTATATGGATGGATGCTATGAATAACTGTTAAATCCTATTTATGGTCTTTAATATTGACGTAACTCCCTGTCTATGATTGATCACTCTTAAACTGTTCATCAATCTAGTTAAAAGATTGTTTTAAATCTTTGTTTTTGTAAGTGACAAGAGCACTGGCTTGGAACACATGATCTAAGAAAAACCTTATGGTGTTTTTTTTAAATCTGTGTTTTAGTCCCATTCAAATATCTGGGAAGTACTTTTCCTTTTCGTTCTATCCATTGTCTGTGATTGTTATAAATTGCAACTGAAACACTGAATATTCACAATAAACTTATAAAATGATCAGAAGTGACAGATAAATGAACTGTCAGATTTCATTTGCAAGGTTATTTACAATATACATCTTGTCTCATTCACCTGAATTCGGCCACTTGTCAAGACAAAAGAACTCTTTGAAAGATTCTCTTCTGATATAAGGTCCTTCTATGGATACTTTACATGACTAAGACTAATTTTTTTTTTCATGTATACCTTTCAACATCATTTTTAATTATGCTTTGACTTAGAGCTTGACTTAGGGTTTACCTGTTGCCTTTAGAGTGGACTTGCTTCCATTCACTCCTATCCTATAAGCTACAGCCTCCTGCTTCTTGGGGAGATGACATGGGATCCTCATTATCTTGGCCTTTTTTTCTGGCGGTTATTCCTGTTTCTGTCTCAGGGGAGGCAGAAAATGGTTTCACCATTCAATCTTTTCTTAGACTCCCTGCTGCTCCTTAACATTTCTACTCCTCCTGTGGCTCTGTCACCAGGCTGATCAGATTGTCCATCCATCACAACTCACACAGCTGTTCTCACTCCTGCCATCCATTACTAGTTAAAGGCTACGTCCCACAGAGACCTGCTGCATCTTTGCAGAAAGACCTGCTGCTGGACGGCTGCATATTTTGGTATGAGCTCTGTCTAGGTTGCCATCTCTTCTAGGGAGTTCAGAGGAGATAACTTGCTGCTGAGTCGATATCATAGCTAAGCTCCCAAGAGCATGATGATCACCAGATCTCATGGCCAGGCATGGCAGGGGGCAGGGAGATGGAGGCTGGCCCTGCTGTGACATCTCTGAGACAGAAATTAGGAGTTCCATGGGGCTGAAACTGGGTCCTGCACAGAGTGGGAAGGATATCTCAGAGAAGCAATAAGTTTCATTGGTTCAGGGACCCCATAACTCCTCTTTGTTTCCAACTGTGGATCTCTTTAGAATACATTTTGTTGTCTGAACACTGTGTTTGCTAAAAGATATTGCACTTAATGATTATTCACTGTAATGCACCATCCCACTTGACAGGTTTAGGGAAAGGTAGCTGGATGTACTCTGAGAGGTGCATGGGAGAAACAAAGCAGGTTCAATAACAAGCAACTTCTGCCGGCAAGCTTTAAAATATCCAGATATAATAATACGCTTGGCATGGCTTTGAAGAGACTTTTAGTCAGGATTACAGTATATTTCAAGAAAAATGCTGAAGAAGAAAAGGAGAAAGAAAAAGAGAGAGTAGATAACCACCACCCTAGGAACCTGTGTGGTCTCAACAGCTTTCAAATCCAGGGTAGTGGAGTGCATCACGCTGCACACATTCCGCTGATCTTTTACCAGTCCCAGGCCACCCAGGCTGGCCCATGCTAATTGTGGTGCCAAAATCTCGTGCCTGTACTTCACACAATGCCAGAATGTTCCTGGCACCATTTTGGGGCTTACAGTGGTCCCATGCAATTGGTTGCCCCCAGCAGAGTGTGGGGGGCACGTTTCACTGCACAAGAGTGTGAGAAGCTGCTTCATCCCACCTGTTCCCTCCCCCATTTCCCACCTGGCTGTCTTGAGCCTGTCAACCATTCCTCTGGTCTCCTACATGCAGACAGCACGGTAGTGACTATAAATCATCATCAGAATTTTAAACCATATATTTTCTTCACGTTCCTTTAGATGTGACTGTTAAAATAAAAAGAGCCATAACATGCTGAGCAACCTGTTATATTGGCTGACTTTCAATAATAAAATAGTCAAGCAAAATAAAGGGTTTTGTGAGAGTTTTTGTTTCATTATGAAATGGAAAAAACAGAATTACTCTTTGTTTAACTGAACTCTTACTAGGTCTCAATATTTCATGAGTTTGATATAAAATACATGTACGTACTTTTCCAAATATTTTTCTGAACAAAACCACAGTATACTATACTGTACCTGCTAAAAAACTGTTCTTCAGTGTGATTCCATATTTTCTACATAATGAACAAAGGACTGGCAGTATTACAGCCAGCCAATGTCCTGAGTTTGTGCAGCATAAAAAGTGCTCACTTGACAATCCAATTTATCATTTAGCTCACTAAAACTTTAAATCATGTAACACTTGCTGCATGTAAAATATTTTTAATAATAATTTACTTTTAAAAATAATATGATGTTTCCACTTTACAAGAATAAATGAATATTATTTCATACTCAGAGATTGCACAGCAGGAGATGTAGTCTTTTTCCCAATTGTTCAATTACAACAAAGACATATTTGGCAACCTTTTGGTGAGATTTTTGATGCTGTTTTCATGTTGCATCACAGTAACTGAGGGTGGTCTTTGGGTTTTGATTTTTATTTTCCCTTCACCTTCTTGTCCTAATATTGTTGTGATATGTTTCTGTCCTTTCAAAAAAATGGTTTCTAAAATTTTTAAGTCGATTATGGTTTAAGTTTTGAAAGTTGGTTGATTTTCTGATATGAAGAAAAACTTTCCTGATGTATTTGCAATCCTAAAATAAACAACATAATTATTCAGCCCATCAGAAACTTTTCTTGGCCACAAAAACTCAATGCATTTAATAAGAACTTTTATTTTCAGTTGAAAGTGCTAAGCAAATTTTATAATACAAAGTTAAAACTATCAAGGTATCATCAGAAGAGAACTTCTGAGTAGAAGTAAAATTTACATATTTTACATTTTCTTTTCTTTTTTTTCTTCTTTATGTCCCAGGTGATAGTTGGTTATTCTGACAAGCAGTGATTCTGTATGTTTAACTAAACTCCAAGCTTTCAAGACCTTATGCAATAATGGATTTCAGATAAGAGACAAAGTTCACATTTTTATGATGCTGTACTGAGACTTTCATATTTGTAGATACATGACAGATTGAAAATTTTGAGCGATCTTGTTTAAAAGTAGTAAATGTTGTATAGTTAATTGACAGAGAAATAAAATACGATTTCAGTGAATTACTGACTGGATAAATACCTTTATTTTTACACTACATATACCAATAGAATATCTGTCTACCAAAGTAAGCATTATACTGAATAGTGGTATAACAGATGTAGATGAGAGTGAAAAGGAAGTACCTATTCAGTTAATTGGGTTTCGTATCAGTAATACATAGTCATTTCAATTTGAGCTTACAAAAAGAAATTTTAAGTAATTTTGCTTCAGAATTACTAATTTTACTTTATTGTACATTCATTACTATTCTTCCTAGGCTGTTCTAAAATGTTTCAAGTGATGGAATTTCTATCATGTCACTAGGGAATGTAGATCTCATTGTCAATGTTTTTTTGGAATGTCTTTTTTCTTAAATCCTTAAAATTACTGCCAGAATATCCCTTCTACATTATTGAATAATTTCTTAAATAATTTATAGTTTCTTTAGTTTTGTGAGGTATGAATTGCATTAGTTTCATACTTTGTACTTGGTTCTACTTACATAAGAAATCTGCGGTCATATGTCTAATCTCTCTGGAGCTGTTAATTTTTCTTTCTTGTAAGTGTTCCACCTTTTATTATAACAGAACATAAATGAGCATATTAAATAAGGCTGTGCCTAAGATAAAGTTCTCCTTCTTCCTCATCACCCCATCCTTCCAAAACAAAAACAATAACTTATTTTTCATATTAGAAGACTTTTACTTTTCACTTTTATTAAAAATTCCTTATCAAGAAGTTAAAATGTGATATTAATTTCTGAGATCTTTCTTCTAAATTAAACTTCATAGTAAACTTCATGAAATCTGTGTATACTGCATGTAAATTCTTGCTTTATTAATTAATAGGCAAGTTTAAAAAAATTCAGAAGCTCTTCTGTCACAGATGTGTTATCTTCTGTAAGAGTCCTATTGCCTTTAATCTCTCTTTGTTTTTTTTCTTTTTTTTTTTTGACTGCTTATAGTGTAGATTTTGGTGTATATTGGCATAAATATTCTGTGTGGAGCCATAAAAAAAACCCAACTACCTGTCTCAAAGCACTGTGAAGGCCACAGAAGGAGCTTGCCATAAGATAAGATACCACAACAGCAACTTAAAATAATCATAGACAAGAGAAATTTATGCCAGGAAGGAGCTTATTTCAGACCCGGTGGATGCAAGCTCTGGTGAGTACATCCTGGTTAACATATCTGGACAAAAATTCCCACTGTGGGAAAGGAAACAACTGCTAATACATATATCACCAGTCAAAGAAAGATGACCCAAAATTATGGGAACTGCACCTGCAACCACCCCATGGGTATCTGGAATGGGGTATAAAGGTGGTAGCCCCAGCAGATGGATTTGGACCCCCAGCACTGAGAGGCTCAGAGTCAAGGAGGACCAAGGGGATGCCTCTGGGTCTATGTGTAGGGACTCTCTTCTGCTTAATCCTCTCTCTCTCTCCTCCTCCTCTCTCTCTATCCTCTATCTCTCCCCTCCCTCTCTCTGACTCTTTCCTCTTTATTTCTATCTCTCTACCTCACATTTACTGTTAAATAAAATTCATATTATTGGCTTTGAAACATGACCTCATTTGCAACTTGATTCAGGCAGAGGTGTCTCTCAATAATTTGATCATAACAGGAGTCAGCTGAGAAAAAAAAGGGTTTTTCTGCTAGATTATTATTCAGTATCATCTGTCTAATGTTTAATTTGTACCTGTCTTTTATTTATAAGGAATAAGTCAGAAGAGATTTGATTAATTTTAAATTCCATTATATACTGATATTTACATAGTAAACGGATATAACAGATATGCTTTTTCCTTATTTTAAGATTTGTTTCTGATTTAATTTGCAGTTCATACTTGATTACTGATTTTAATTGATCAAAGTAACTCTCTTTATTAGGTTTTTTTCGTTAAGAATCCTGACAAATTTTAATATAAAGGCATAAGCTAGGCATAAGATTTCTCTTTAGAATCAACAATTTAAGCAAAATATTTCAAATTATGGTCATTACATTAAACTCCTTTTTAATTTGAGCTTCCTCAAGCAATCCTCAATTCTTTGAAGTTTTCTTTTCCTCTGTTTTAATTTTGACTATCCCTTCAGGCATTTTTTTTTAACTCTCATATTTTTTAACCATATTATAAAATAATTCATTATAACATAATTTAACCTTATATTGTAGTGTTTGCATTTATGTGAATTATTGGGTTTTCTGATCATCATCTTAAAAAGAAGATTTTTGGATTAATTGTTCTTTTTGCAAGGGGCCTTTATTGCCATTCACCTCCATACTTGCAGATTTTCTTTCCCCATGTCAACTGCATTTTTGTAGTGCTCATAAAATTTAAATACTTCCAGCTACATATTGATTTCTCATGGACATTTTGGACTAAATTTCTCAGACAGAAACTTCCTGTTCAACAGAAATGCCCATTTGATCAAATTTATTTCCCTTTCTGTCTTTAACAGAGCTGACCTGCCCTTCCTGATTTCCTGTTTTTTCTTTTAGATCAAAGAGAAAAAACATTATATATTGAAGTTATAGTTTCTGAGAGCTCAGAAGGTTGATTTCTACTCTGATCTTGTTCTCTTTTTCTTCTGTAACCTTTTAGAAGTCATTTAAAGTTACTTTTGTCAGGATTTTTTACAATATTAAAGTTTTTTTTTTTCATTTTTAGAGATCACATTTTTTGTTTTGGAACACTTAATTTTTAAGGAACTATCTTATTTCAAATATAATGTCCTCAACAGAATCACAGTATCACCAAAATTAGGATATTTTTTGGTGAATCAAGTGATTAAAACAAGAACCTGTATCCAGTCATTAGACTTGCTTCTCATTTTATCATTTAATTGTTGATGGTATAAGTTAGATGGTATGTTTTACTTAAGATATAAAATTATATATATCTATCTTTTCTAGACAATTTTCTCTTCAAAATAAAAGTCAAGGCCAACATTTGATCCATTATGATCCCTAAGAGAAGTCACAAGTTGAGAAGTTTTGCATCATGTCCCATTGTGAAGTCATAAACTATTCAAAATCTGAAAGGCTTTCTTCAGAGAAGAGCCCAAGCAGATCAGTAAATTTCTTCAAGGTGTTAATATCTCAGCATTTCTTGCCTTGACCAATATTTAACTTTGAAAAAAAAAATCTGTGTGTTTTATACAGGAACATCAGTGTTTAATTTAGAATTTTCTTGTCTGCCAAAAACTAATTATTTGAGAAATAATGTATGGATTTTTTAATTTCCCTTTTACAACCAACTCCAGATCAAAAAATGTTCCTTTCTACACAAAAAACAACCACATTTTTGTGCTGTTTGGCATGGGTCAAGAACCTCTTTCTAATATCCAGCCTAGACCTCCCCTGACACAACTTCAGGCCATTCCCTAGGGCCCTGTCACTGGTCACCAGACAGAGAAGAGTACCGCTCAATCTTCTCCCCTCAATCTTCTCCAGGCTGAACAGACCAAGTCACCTCAGCTGCTGCTCATGGAACTTCCCCTCAAGCCCTTCACCATCTTTGTTGCTCTCCTTTAGATGCTCTCTTATAGCTTAGTACTTTGCTCATATTGTGGCACCCAAAACTCTCCAGCACTGGAGGTGAGGCTGTCCCAGTGCAGAGCAGAGCAGGACCGTCCCTCCCCTGCCCAGCTGGGGATGCTGTGCCTGATTTCCCCAGGGCATGATTGACCCTCCTGGCTGCCAGGGCACTGCTGGCTCACATTCCATTGACCAGGAAGCCCGGATTACTTTCCACAGTGCTGCTTTCCAGCACCTCATTCCCCAGTTTACAGACACAACCGGGACTGCCCTATTCCAGGTGCAGAATGTGGCACTTTTCCTTGTTAAAATTCATGTGGTTGGTGATTGCTGAGGCCTCTGGTTTGTCGAGGTCTCTCTGCAGGGCCTCTTGGCCCTTAAGTGAGCTCCTCTTTTTTTGGTGTCATCAACAAAGTTAGTATTCTTTTGAGTCCTGCATCCAGGTCATTAATGAAGATGTTGAAGGGAACTGGTCTGAGCATGGAACCCGGTGGAACCCTGCAAGTGACAGGACAGTCTGATGTTATCCCATGCACTATAACCCTTTGTGCCTGACCCATGAGCCAGTTGCTCACCCATGGCATGGTAGATTTATCCAGCTGTGTGCTGGACATTTTGTCCACAAGGACGCTGTGAGAAACAGTATCAATAGTCTTACTGAAATCCAAAATGATTGCATCAACTGGCTTCCCTTGATTAGCTTAGTGGTTATCTTGTCATAAAAGGAAATCAGGTTTGATAAGAAGGACCTGTTTCTCATGAAGCTATGCTGACCATTGTCTGCATTGTCTTTTAGGTGTTTTTCAATACCTCACAGAATTATCTTCTCCATAAATTTGCCAGGCACTGAAATAACACTGACAGGCTTCTAGGTTTTGTGGTCCTCCTTCTCGTCCTTCTTGAGGACTGGGACATCATTTGCCAGCTTCCAGTCAGCTGGGACCTATCTGCACTCTCACCTTCCTTTTCTTCTTATCTTAGCAGAATGACTTCTTCCATAAGGATATGTGTGATTTCCTAAAACTCAGAAGTTCCCAAAGTTCATGCTTAAACCTAAGTAAAATTGAATCTAATAATTAATGATCTTTGATAACAAGATAATCTAAAACTCTCTTCTGGTTCTTTCTTACTTCAATGAAATATCTATTTGAATCTCTTTCTCAAATGCTTTTGATACTGGCATGAAATTCATCATTACAGATTAGATAGATTCGTTTATCTAGAAATCCTGTCATTGAGAGTCAGTTTCAGAGCGAATTAAGTTTGTAAAATGAAAATATGCATACAGATCTGAGAAGTAATTAAATGGCAACAGGAAAAAATTTGTGTTTCAGAACCTATTTAACATATTTTTTCACAAGAAGTATGTGATGCAACAAGAATATTAATCATACTATAGCAGTGTTGTAGTGAAATGCTTTTTTAATAAAGAAGCCTTTATTTAAAACAAAAAAAACCACATGTACAGAAGGAAATGTAGGTTAGCAAGATCTGGTGCAAATAATATGCTAGTGCTGTGTAGTTGACATTTTTGTGAGATAGGGACTGTGACCCACTATCCTTCTGTTGAAAGTTGTTCACAGAATGGTGCTTTGCTTAATTCTAGAGGAGCCCCATATGTACCACAGCAAAGCAGAGCTGAAGAATCTTTAATCTGAATAACATCTGAAAATTTCAGTAATCCTGCATTTATTTCTGGTGTGCATTTTAAAATATAGAGTTAATTTGAAAATGCAATTTAATTGCTGAATTAAAACTTAGACCTTCATTACTAAATAACAATTATTTAGCTTTTTGTAATATGAAGTTTCTATAATTTTACTGTCTCTCTTTTTTTAAAATTACAGTGCTGTCTATACATTTCCTAAATATTAAATCGGTAACTAACTCCAATTTCTACATGAAAAATTAATATGGTACTTGAATTTATTGTTTTCCTTCTTATTAAAACTTCATATAGTTTATATATTGATTTTAAAACTATAAATTATCTAAATTTGATTTAAATTATTAATTCCGTGTTCCTATACAATGTTAGATTTTAATGCACTTCTTATTAGAGTTACTCTGATAGCAAAATAGAGGGTATAACATGCTGTAGTTGGGAAAAATGTTGCTGCATAAAGAATAGAACAAATGAAAATGATGATTTAAACACTTTAGAAGTCTAAGAAAATGAAAATTCCTTTTTTGTTTTATAGTCTGGGCACATTTTTACTGTGCAACCTCCATATGCATTACTCTACTTTAGAAACTAATGCCATAAAATTGGGAATATACCTCTTGTAGCATTTTGAAACAGAACAAGACAATAATAGGGAGAGATGAGAAGGAAACTATTCTGCAAGGTTTTGCAAGGGTTTCTAATACACAACAATATGTCGTTCCATGAAATCATACTAAGGAAAAGTGCATTTTGTTGCCTAATGATTTAAGTTGCTCATTCACAATAGGAATCACTGTGATTATTACATTTATATGGGATATTGTCCTCTTTGAATGCAGAATTTGTATTAATGGATATAACATTTTCTTTCTGTGCAATGTTGTCCTAGGGTGACGTTAAGATGCTTGTATCCCCATCCGTGTGTTCTGCTTATGCTGGATATTCTGTTCTGTGCCTTCAAGACTGGCTCTGAAGAGTGAAAGTTTTGTTTTGGTTTCTTATCAACCTGCTCCCCCGTGGCTGGCAGGACACAGAGACAGTACGTAGTGCTGCTTTTGCTTTTTGCTTTGCTTTTCGCTTTGCTCTTGCTTCTGCTTTGCTCCTGCTTTGCTCTTGCTTTTTGCTTCTGCTCATTAGTTAGTTTAGCTAGGCAGTCTGGATTTTTCCCTGGACTGTTTTTCCTTTCCTGTTTTGGATCTACTCGAACCTGCTCCGGACTGGGACCTGGGAACACCGAGAGTTTGCACCCTGTGGCTGCAGCAGCTGCCCCAGCGCCGGAGGGACCGATAACAGAGCGATCACCCCCAGAGAGACTTTCTGAATTTGTCATCTTTTTCAGAGCGGTGAAACAGTGCTGTCATCCAGTATTGTTCATTTTGTGTGCTGGGGGTGCTGTGCCTGTTCAATAAACAAGTTCTTTCCACTTCTCTCTGCGGAATCTTTCCCAAACTGGCTGGGGAGAGGGGCCATGTGGGTTTGCTTTCTGGAGGCGCCCCCTTTTAGAGATTTCCTCCCAAATTTGCCCTAAACCAGGAAAAATGTTGATAGCTATTAGTATCTTATCCCACTGAGAAACTGGAGGAAAGTCAGTCTCTGCTCTTGTCTGTGCAAGATATGAGCATTTCAAATTTTCGAAGCTTAATGCAGCCAATTAAAAAGTTGTGGGTCAACCCTGGCAGGCTGCTAAGCTTCACAGAGCAGTTTACTAGCTCCCATATCAGTGAGTTGGAGGAGACAATTAGAAGAGCAGAAGTGAGAAAACTTGTGGTTTGAGGTAAAAATAGTTTAGTAAATTACAAAAAAGTTCTGTGCACAAGGAAAGCAAAATAAAATTCCTTCGTGACTTCCTATCAGTAAGGACGTATTAAGGCATCTCCACAAAATCAGGGTTCTGTAATACATAACAGTTATTTGGGAAAACAAATGTCATAACTGTGAACTTTTCCTCCCTAGCCTTCTTTAACTTTTACCAATACATAGCAAAAGTTACTCTTCCAAGCCTTGCATCTTCTCCAGTTGTTTTGGAGAGGAACTGTATTATTATGCTTGATTACAGTGTCTTAGGCAGAGTGGGTTTTTCCTGCCCATATGGAAAACAAGAAATAAGAAATTCATTTTGACATAGTTTTCTATACATGTGTGTGAAGTTGTAAACTTCTGGTACTGAATGCCAAGCTCCTTTAAAGATATTAATATTGAGCTTTTCAAGTTTTTTGCTAGTTTATGCATCTTGTTTCTCATCTGCCCTGTTGCAGAATTTTCTTTCTGTGTTTGCAACTTTTGTAATTTTAGAGAGCATCTCAGTGCTGGTGTTTCTCCGTGGTATACTAAGGAGAAAACGCAGCTAATAAAATTCACCAGTAGCTGACATGTTCACTGTCCTTTACAGTGGGCTTATTTCATTTCTGGTAAGATTCTTATTTTAGTTAGCATCTATTTTCCTGAACTCCTTATGCTGAGGTGAACAAGATAGCACTAGTCCATATGTGGTAGCTGAGAGATACCAGAGTACTTGACACTGTGCTGGATTTACCTGGCAGGGGTTTGTAGTAGAGGGGCTACAGAGGTGGTTTCTGTAAGAGATGACAGAAGCTGCTCCCATGTTGGACAAAGCTTCTTTCATTTGACTCCAGGACCAACCCATTGCTGTCCAAAGCTGAAGAAATCAACGGTGTCAGTAGTGCCTCCATAATAACATATTTAAGACAGTTTAAAAAAAATGCTGTGACATCTGTGGGAGAGGAGTAAGAATGTCTGACAGAGCACACAGCCCTGCAGGCACAAACATCAGTGAAGAAGGTGGAGGGGCAGGGGGTAAGGTGCTCCAGATGCCAGAGCAGAGATTGCCCTGCAGCGCAGGAAGAAATGAGGAGGAACAGATACCCACCCTGAAGATCATGAAGGACCCCACACAACAGCAGGCAAATGTTCCCTGTGACCCCATGGAGAGCCCACCCTGGAGAAGGCTCTGCCCCTGGAAAGTAGGCCATAAACAGGAGATTTTTGTCAGAAAACCTGTCCCATGGGAGACCCATGCTGGAGCAGTCTGTTCCTGAAGAATTGTACCTTTTGAAAAGGACTCACACCGGAGCAGTTCCTGAAGATCTGTAGGCCATGAGAATACCCCATTTTGGAGGTTTGTGAGTATCTGCATTCAATGGGAAATACCCTACCCTGGGGTGGGGGAAGAATGCAAAAAGAAAGGACCAGTAGAGACAAAGTGCCTCCATTCTCTATCCCCATACACTGCCCAGGTGGAGAGGAGGTTGAAGAGTTGAGAGGGAAGTTGAGAGGAAGGGAGAGTTTATGGGAAAATCTTGTAGCATTTTTTTTTTATTTCTCACTTTCTTATTTTCTTACAAGTAAATGTCAACAAATTAAACTAATTTTCCCAAGCTGAGATTGAGTTGCCTGTGGTAGTACTTGGAAATAATGTCTCTGTCCTTGTTTCTACCCACAAGCCTTTTGTCATGTTTTTTCCCTCTGTCCTTTTGGTGGAGGGGGACTGAGTGCGAATTAGTGAGCAGCTGGCAGCCAGCCAAAGTCAACACACCACAAGCACATATGAAGGCCAAAAGCGAAGCATCCAACATAAAATTTTAAAGTAGTTCTTGAATTAGTCAGATATGCTGAGTTCAGCAAACAGGGCTGCCAAAGAGACACTAAGCCCTCAATATCTTGTGAGAAAGGTAACAGAGTGGTGGTGGTACTGAGACTGGAGGGGACTGGCAGAGTACGACTACAGCAGTCCTATGTCACGATAGACAGTCCCTGGGCTGGCTGCAGCAGCTGCCCCGGTCTCAGGTTATGGGCTGTGCCCAGTGCTTCTCCCAGTGAGGATGTATCACACCGTGCAGAAGGATGGACACCTTACAGCTGCACTAAACAAGTGGGGGATTCACTCTCATACAATGGGTGTCATAGAGCGTCATCATTTCTGGCAGAAAGAAAGATATTTCTCTCTTCCCTTTTTGATGTGCACTTTTAAGACAGGTATAGAGCTATGATTTTTAATAGGGAAGAAGAGGTTTCAGAGAAGGCATTTGGACCAGCTCAGCTTGATCCTGTACCAGAACCAAATGAAAGTAGCAAATGAAAGCAGCAGGAGACATTGCTCTGCAGGGATCAGCATTTGTCCCCCAAACAGATTTTCTGTATTGTGAAGTTTACAGCTTGTCAGGAGCTCAGTCAATGGGCAATGAAGAGAAATTACTGAGGTTCATCTGAATTCTGTCTTATGTCTTATTGCTCACCTACATTGACATCAGTGATACTCTCAAGGGAGTTTATAGGCTGTAAGGCATGCAACATGGCAGCTCATGGAACATCTCAATTCCATCAAGGGGAAGGGCTTGCAAATGAGCTGATGGTACCAGTGAGTCAGCGCCTGGTTGGTTACATGATATTTCAAATCACACTGTGGCTTTTCTGATATAGCTCTCTCACTGAAGAATTAGGATTACTGGGGAGAGATAGGATACATCTGATGGGCAGAGAAATATTGCATTTGCTAATAGGCTTCTTAGCCTATTGAGAAGGACTTTAAAATAGGTTCACTAGAGGCTTGTGATGGAGATACCAGATCCATTGCCATACTTTGGGTTGGATTGAATAATGAGGGAAAGGACTCATGCCCTGGAATAAATCTCTGAGCTGTAGAGATCCTGGCTCACATACAAGAAAGTGAAGATGCCTCAGAAAAATATTTTGAAAGTTGGTTTCAAAGCCCAAAAATGCAAGATAAGTGAAATACAGAATAAGATACAAAAGCTAAAATAAAGACATCTATCTGTCTATACTATTGTCTAGCATCCAACTCCTTAATTTATATATATATATATATATATATATATATATATATAAAATTTATATACAATTTCCATCCTGATGGTAATATTTATTCATCTGAGCTCTTCCTGAATTGCATTTGTACTGCCCACAAGGTAAATTTGTCCTTGAGCAGGGATGTCTCTCACAGTTAGAGATCCCTCACTTGAGGCTATGAGATTCTTTCTAGTGCAAGTCAGAGAGATCCCTTGGTTGCGACAGATCCTTGGTGAGTGACTGATACTATGGTGAATTAATGAAACATTGCTAATCCATGTAGCTACTCAACATTATTATAAACCTTGTATGGATTATTCCATTCATCATAAACCATCCTCCGAGTTTGGGACTAAGAGTGGACCTTGCTGCATCTATGCTCTGTAAGTTTAGAAGGCAGGGGGATCCACTCTCAAACTTGTGACTCAATTACACAAGTTTGTGGGTCTGTGTGCAGATCTTTCTAACTCAAACCTAACTTGATTTTCCTTTGATGCAGTAATTAATAAGGTGAACCTTGCTACCAAACTTATGGAATCTTGGTAGCTGCTGTAAAGCTGTCTTAAATTTCATCCAATTTATTAAACTGTATTTTTTTCCCCTCATTAAAAAAAGTTGCTCTCTCTTTTGAATGGGGTGCATTTCTCATGACCACTGGACAAAACCAAAAACTGATGGGAAGAGCCAGAAAAATTTACCAAGGGCAAATTATAATTGAAGGACCTGAGTTCTTTCTGCAGTAGCTGATTCTGTGAACAACAGTGGAAGCTGTTTATCCTGACTAGTCAGGTGTTTCACATATATTCCTTGTAGTCAAATTGGAAAAGTGGCAGGAGGGCTGGCCTGGCTGGGCCTGGGTCATCTGTGTAAAATCTACCTGGATACTATTAACAGTGGTTCTCCTCAGAGATTAGGACCAGGGCCAGTACTATTCAGTACCTTCATTAATGGTCTGTATGGTGTGTAAGGATGCACCTCTAGAAAATGTTGTTGATGACAACAAAGCCTGTGAGAAGAGAACAGGACTGATACCAAGTACCTGGGCAGGATTCACAAATGGGCTGAAAGAAGCTGTATGAAGTCCAGCAGAGGCAAATATATGAGTAATCTCAAGCACCTGGGGACTGAATGGCTGAGAACTGTCTCTGCAGAAAAGGAGCTGGGCTTCCTGTGGACAACAGGGTGAATATGAGTTGTCAAGGAGAGCTTTCACCTTGGAAGTCCATTGCATAATAGACTGCATTAACAATAGTAGAGACAGCAGGTATCCTGCCTTTGACAATTCTAAAAGTAAATTCAGACTCCTGCATCAAGTTTATATTTCCCAGTAGAAAACAAACATGAAAGAAAAACAACAAAGTAAGCTAAGTAGAGGGCTGCAAAGATGATTAGAGGCTTGAAATATGTGATATACAGAAAGATAATGAAAAAATTGTTTCCTCAGTTTTTAGAAGGAAAAACTGAGGAAGGATTTTACTGTGGTTTTCAGCAACAGGAGGAGAATAAAAGAAAAGAAATTAAATGTAATTGGGACAAGGTGCAGCAAAAGAGATTTTGATTAGATATTAGGAAAATATAATGTGTGTATTTAAACACTAGAACAGGTTACCCAGAGAGCCTGTGAAATCCCTATTCTTGCAGATATTCAAAATGGGAGTGAATATAACCACAAGCAGTTTTAACTTGGGAATGGGATCTACCTTTACAATGGTCCTTCTTTTGAGGGGCTTGAAGGAATTCCTTCCTACACATGAGTTTGGGGTTTTTTGGGGGGCTTTTTTGGTTTTTTTTTTGTTTGTTTGTTTGTTTGCTTGATTGCTTTGTTTTGTTTGTTTTTTTTTTTTTTTTTTTTTTTTTAATTTTGTGATTTTAAGTGGCTCCTATATCTCAGCAACTTTGCTTCTCCAGCATTTCACTACATTTGAGCTAACTGGTATGTCTCATGTCTCATGGTAGCAAAATTTTATTTGATGAATTCTGTAAGTAGAACTTACAGTGCCTTAAGGATTTTTCTAATGCATAGTAAACCATTTTCCCTCAAATGTTTATTTGGTATAAAAAATATTGGGGCTTATGTGATGTCACTAACCACTGATAGTAGATAAGCTTTTGTTCCAGTGCATAAATACCATAACGTGTAGCACTTTTTAAAACACAAGTATGTTTACATAAAAAGGCTTTGTGTTTCTTGAAATTGTGCTGTGTAGATAGTAATAATGGATAGGAATGAATCAGTGTATTAACAGTCAGACAAATACAGAGCAGATCATTTAAAAATTCAATATCGGAGTATGACTTCAGAAAAAACTCTTACATAGTTTCTTTTCCCATGCTGCCCATACTGCTGAGAATGAGAGAATATATTAAGAAAATTTCAACAAAGGCAGAAAAATCAATTGTTTTTTTATCTAAGAACCTCTATAACAGAGTCACAAGGGGAATGCTTTACCAGTATAAGTTTCATAACATCTATGTTCAAAGCTAAAACAACACGATCAACATCTACACAAATATTTTTAAATGCCAGTACTTAATTATAATCCTAAATCAAATCTTAATTCAATCTGTATGTCATTATAGGTATTGCTAGTATGTCCACCAAATGCTGTTTTTTAACTTAAAGACTTCAAGAAGCTGCATAAGAGACTAAGGAATTGTTTTTCTTTGCCTCATGGTATTTCCAATAGATAAATCTCTGTCTAAAAATGGCAAAGTTTTTTTCATCCTTGGAGGTCAAATACTCATTATTAAATGCATGGTTCATGGAGTACCAGACTTACCATGTAACTCTAATGATCTGAAAAAAATAATTTTTTTTCAGCCTTGAGCTGCAGATGAACAATTGAAATAAATAGAGATTTTCCTAACTTACATTCTTGGGGCTATTTCTTTTATTATTCTCTAGACTTCCTAAAGATCCTCCAGAAACTCACATTCTGCTTACTCACAAATTTTCACTATTAATATAAAAGAAAATGTCTTACACATATACACACATATACACTGTATAAAAGATTAGAAAATGATAAGTAAAATAAAATTACCTCATTAAATTCTCATGTATGTATCACTTTTTCTATTTTTAATTTTTGATCTATGTTTAAAATTTGTCTACAAAATACATATGTGCATTTGAAACAATTTGGAAGTAATCTGAAAATACTGATTATACAGTCTATTTATAATTCTTTAGAGTTTCTTTTTCATATTAAAATCAGGAAGACATTTAATCATTTTGCAGAAATGGTCTGTAATCATATATTCCAGTCTGAATATGATCAAGAATTTGTTTTGTCTTGTGTCAAGCGCCTCTTAAAAGAATCAGACCCAGTAGGTTAAGTGAAAGTAGCTAACCATGTAGTAAGAACTCCATTTACAAGGTGAGGCAGAGGCCTGTGAGATGAATATACACCAGATGAACACTAACTCTACTCACTGTACTGATAGCACACAAGTGAGTGTCAGTACATAGTAAGTATTTCAGAGTAAAAGAAAATGTCTTGATTAATTTTTTCAGTGGTGGGAATAGTTTTCAGATCCCAAATGAAACAGATCTCATGTGTGTCTAAGTTATTCTCTGGTTTAAGCACAACAAGAATTTCCTTATGCAAAAATCTTCTGCTAAATGGGTCATTTTTAAGTCTAATCTAAAATTGTCGTCTTCATAATGTCGCCTACAGGTAAAAATCTGTGTCCCTTCTCTGTCCTGCAGGATTAGATTTGGTTCTGTTGGTGCCACTGAACCTTTAAATATATTCTGCAGCTGACATATATCACTTAAAAATATGATATGCTCTGACATATTCCCCTCCAAAATCCTTTTAACATGCCGGTCATACAGCAGCAATGATACATTTCTTTGTGCTCAGACATTTCATTGCTTCAGGATGAATAAATAGATTTTTTTTCTCTAAGAATATCTGTTTTTTGAAGAATAGGCATATTTCCAAACCCTTTGGAAGAATGAGATTAAGTATGCTGGACAGCTCCTAAAGTAATTGTGATCTAGAAGCTTTCTCATTCTGAGAAAGCACTAAGTTTATTATTAGAGGATTACTTCAGGTTGCAGGCTAAGTTTAAGTAAAAGTTCTTCCCTGTAGAGCCTCATCTATTAGCTCTTGTCTATAAGTGGAAAAGATTTTTCAATACTCCACACATAAATACCCCTTCCATTTCTTTGGGGCATTTTTCATAAAGTTATTTATTACTTTGTGCACAAAACTGTAAGGAAATGTCTAAAATAAAATATTTGGAAAAGAGTAGCTAAATCAATTGAGAGAAACAGTTTCTTTACGTTGATGCAAGAGTGATGCATATCTGAATGTTCTGAGACTCAATCTGATGTCTGGACAGGGTTGCAATGCAGCCCTACCCTAACAAAGTACACATTGGCTATGAGGTCGGTCCTTTGGGAGCCTGAGAACTCACAGCACGAGTTATATTAAATGGAACTGCTGTGACAGAAAATCCCATGATATTTACAGAGGACTGAGAAAGAGAGTTTCTTACTGATGAATGTGTAGTCATGTCTCCTGTTGGTTTCTGCAGAAGGCTCTGCAGGCCAGTGACCATGAAATATGTTAGGGTTCTATAATGTTTCACACAAGTGAAAACACGTTACCTAGTGTTGCCTAATGTTACATGTTACCATGTTACCTAATGTTTCACGTTTCAATGTGAAGATGTTAATGCACAAAAAGTCAGAGGCACAATCAGCCAGCTGCCCGAATAGGAAAGAAAATAATTGGCCTTTAATTTCCCAAGACATCAGACTCTGGACAGGCTGATTAGAAAATTTTCCACATACACCTTGGATCCTAAAAAAATCGTAGTTTGGGAGGTGTGTTATGGCTTCTAAGTGTACAGATGCAGTTTTCACTCTCCTCAGCTGGACAGAGCATTGAAAACACATCAGAAGTCTTGTGGAATGACATAAGGACAGGGAGAAATCACTCAGCAATTAAAATCATGGCCAAAAGAGACTTGATTTGGGAAAATTAAATGAATTTATTACCAATCAAATCAGAGTAGGATGACAACTAAAAGAAAATCTGAGAACCAAATTCCCCCCAACCCTCCTTTATATCTCAAGCTTAATTGCACTCACAATTCTCCCCCTCATTAGCAGTGTAGGGGGATGGGGAACAGGAGTTATGGTCACTTTGTTACACAGCACCTCTGGGGCTCCTTCCCCATCACAGAGAGAACTCCCCAAACTTCTTCTCTGCTCCAACATGGGGTCCCTTGCATGGGACACAGTTCTTCATGAACTTTTGCAACTTCCTTCCCACAGGCTGCAGTTCTTCACAAACTACTCCAGCATGGACCCGTTTCCATGGGGGTCTTTCAGGAACAGGCTCCTTCAGCATGGGTCCCCCGCAGGATCTCGAGTCCTGCCAGCAAACTGGCTCCAGCGTGGGCTCTTCTCCCCATGAGTTCATAGAACCTGCCATGAGCCTGTTCCAGTGCAGGCTGCCCATCAGGTCACAACCTCCTCTGGGCATCCACCTGTGTGTAGAGTGCTCCAGGGGCTGCAGGTGGATCTCTTTTCCACAATGAACCTCCATGGGCTGCAAAGGCACAGCTGCCTCACCATGGCAGCTCCTCTCCTCTCCTCTCCTCTCCTCTCCTCTCCTCTCCTCTCCTCTCCTCTCCTCTCCTCTCCTCTCCTCTCCTCTCCTCTCCTCTCCTCTCCTCTCCTCTCCTCTCCTCTCCTCTCCTCTCCTCTCCTCTCCTCTCCTCTCCTCTCCTCTCCTCTCCTCTCCTCTCCTCTCCTCCATGCATTAACCTTTTGTCCCTGGACTAAGTGATCATGTGCATGGATGCCAGCTGGCATGGCCTCAGTCAGACACAGAGGAAGCTTCCAGCACTGTCTTAGAGAAAACACCCCTATTGCACCCACACTACCAAAACCTTGCCATGCACACCCAATGCAGCCAGATAGCTTAAAGTATAGGATGCAAATCTGAGGTCCTCTACAATAGTTAGATAAACTCTAAGACTCTAAAGTAGTCAGAAAGTTGTCAACTTCATAAATATGGGCTATGACTCTGTTTTGCTCAGATTCAGTTCTGTATTCACCATTGTAATTGTTGCAGGAACAGATTTTCATAATGCTGGCTCTTGGCTTAGACTAGCTTCTTAAAAAGTTTTAAACTTCTCTTTCAAACCTGAAGCAAATATCCAGTTCCAACCATTAACCTAACACTGCCAAGTCCTCCACTAAACCAAGTCTCTAGGTGCCACATCTACACATCTTTGAAATACTTCAGGGATGGTGGTACTTCCTTGGGTACCCTGTTTCAATGCTTGACATCCCTTACTGTGAAGAAATTCTTCCTTGTATCTAGTCTAAATCTCCCCTGGGAAAACTTGAGGCCATTTCCTTTGGTCCTATTGTTGGTTATCTGGGAGAAGGGATCACCACCCACCTGGCTACAACCTTCTTTTAGGAAGCTACGGAGAGTGATATCATAGAATCACAGAACAGCCTGGGTTGAAAGGGACATTAAACATCATCGAGTTCCAACTCTCTGCCATGGACAGGGACACATTTCACTAAACCAGGTTGCTCAGAATTCTATCCAGCCTCACCTTGAATGCTTTCAGGATTGGGGTATCCTCTGGAGTCTCCTCTGGACCTTCTTTACTCCAGGCTAAACAACCTCAGTTTAGCCTGGAGTTTAACTTCAGACACCCCTCAAAAGACTTGTGCTCCACACCCTTCCACACCTTTTTTGCCCTTCTTTGGATGTACTCCAGCACTTATATATCCTCTTTGCAGAAGGGGACTCAAAGCTGAACACAGGATTTAAGGTCCAGCCTTACAGAGTCCCGTGCCCAGTACAGAGGGACAATCACTTCCCTCGTCCTGCTGGCCACACTATTTTTGATACAGGCCAGAATGCCACAGGCACTTTTGGCCTGGGCACACTGATGGCTCCTATTCAGCAGCTGTTGACCAGCATCCTCAAGTCCTTTCCCACCAGGCAGCTTTCCAGGCCCTCATTCCCTAGCCTGTAGTACTGCATGGAAATGTTGGGATCCACGTGCAGGACCCTGGACTTTGCCTTGTTGAGCCTCTTACACTTGGCCTTGGCTCATAGATTCAGCCTCCAGATTCTTCTGCAGAGCCTTCCTGCTGTTGGACAGATGAACATTTCTGCCCAACTTGGTGTTATTCAAATGTAAAAACTCTGAGTGGATAGCTGAAAATTCCATAAGTTTATGAATATTTATATGTATTCATAAGGCTTGACATCTGCTATGCTGTGCATATTTATGATCTGGTTCTATGTTAGACATCTTGAGGGAGGTCAGGCAGAATAAGCCCTTATTACTTTGCAGTGCAGCTTTTAAATGTTCCTGAATTTGGAATGCATTGGCTTGGCAGGTTAAATGAATTGCCACTGCAGGCCTACTATGAGCAATCTAAATTTCATGAAAAATAATAGAAGTGCATAAAACGCAAAAGAACAGCAATTTCAAAACTTTCCTATGACTTTTCATAAAATCACTGAATTTTGAAGCTGGGAGGCATCTCTGGAAATCCAACTTTCCTGCTCAAACAGGACGAATTCAGGTCTTTGTCCAGTCAGGTTTTTAATAACAATAAAAAAGATGGAGAGTCCACAACTTCATCGGGCAGGGTGTTTCGGGATTTGACCATCCACACAGTACAAATTTGGGCCTTGCCTCTAAAAAAAATTTCTTCTGTTTCAAACAGTTTCAATTGCCTCTTTTCCTGTCGCTGGGCACTGCTGAGAAGATTCTGGTTCATTCTTCTTTATTCCCTCTCATCAGCTACTTATTTATATATTAGGATATATTTATATATCCTAATATATAAATAAAGATATATATCCTGATATTTATATATCAGGATATATTTATACATCCTGAGTCTTCTCCAGGCTAAGCAGCCCCAGCTCAGCCTTTCCTTGAACCTAAATTACTTCGGTCCCTTTGTCATCTTTCTGTCCCTTGACTGGACTTGCTTGAGCATGTCTTGCTTATACTGGGGAGCTCAGCAGTGGACACAGCATTTCAGATATGTCTCACTTGTGCTGAGTAGAGAGAAGGAATCATTGGCCTTGGCTGCTGACCTTTGTGTCAAAGGCACATTGCTGGTCTGGCTCATGTTCAGGCCTATTCCTGACAAGCTCTTTTCCTTCTTGCTGGCACTTAGTCTACTCTGTAGGTGCAGGATTTTTCACGTCCTTTGTTGAATTTAATAAGGCTTCACTTGTAGCAATGGAATCACACCACTTAATTTAAGCTCATGGTCTGAATAACTTTCCCAAAGTTTACTCTCTTTATTAGTATTACACATATACCATAGACCTGGTCCTATAATTGCATTTTGAACATTAATTTGAATGACTCTGACTTGATACTGGACTCCTCTTTGGGTGAATTCTGTGATGAATAGCTCCAAAAGAGAGCCCAACCTTTCACCATGCACAGACTGTAAAACTAAACTGATAATATTCTGGTTGTCATGTCACTATTACTTAATATGGTTTAAGATTTGGGACTGAGAATTTGATGTTGAATCAAATGGGGCCAGGATCAAATCAAGACATTGGCAAGTTACCCATCAGTAGATGAATAGAGAATAAATTAACAGTACTTGAGAGAAGATAGAAACGTGCAGCACACAAAAATATTCTCTAGATTATATGAAAGAAAAACAATAAAAATGTTTTTTCTTTAAGGAGTTTTTGAATAAAAAATCTTTTTTGTTGTGGGCCTAGTCAGAAGTACTTGGATATTCTCCCAGCTCCAGGGCTTTCTTCTCAGCTACTTTTTTTCTGCCAGGAATTAATTTGTTTTAGTGTAATCCTGTATTTCTAACTCAGAATCATCTTTTTGTTTCATATCCCATCTGTCATAAGAATTGTACTTCTAAAATTTCTGTAAGAGTTTTTAGCAGGTATAATGGTTTTATAAATAGATATATAACATTTTGTATTTAGTAAACACTTGGCATAAATATTGTGTTAGAATTCTTTAGAAAGAGTAACAACAATGGAAACGAACTTTTTCTTGACTATTTGATTAGGAAAATATTGCAAAAGAAATTGATTCCATTCACAGATTTAGTAAAGGAACCACCCTATTTTGTCTTCAAAATGCGTATTTCTTAACTATGTTTAGAAGAAGGTTCTGGGAGTCCTTTCTTGTACAGGGATGGTTATTAGTGTTGCCATGAATACAGAGTTTAGCGGTATTCATGGAATACAGCATAATAATAATAATAATATTCATGGAATACAGCATAATAATAGTGCATAGAAGAAGCTTTGTCGAAAGCTCCTTTCAAGGACTTGAGGCACCTGATAACCTTTAAACCTGGTTCTAGGTTTTGCTCTAATAACACATTTTTTCTCTGATCTAGGATCAGCTTCTGAGCCTTTTTTACTTGAACTGTCCACATCTAGACATGCTCCTGAATATTTGCATTCTGCCTCTGCTGCTTCCCTTCACACTTTGCTTGGCGTTCAGCTATATCCTTGTGTTACGGTTTAACCCCATTTGGAAACTCTGTCCCAATCAACCACTTGCTTACTCCCACACCAGTGGGATAGGGAAGAGACTCAGAAGAGTAAAAGGAAACTACTGGGTTAAGGCAAAGACAGTTTAGTAGTGAAAGCGAAGTGAAACAATGAACTAATTCACAGTTTCCCACAAGAAGGCAGGAGTTCAGCCATCCCCAGGAGAGCAGGGTTTGATTACGGGTAACCATGACTTGGGAAGACAAATGCCATTGCTCCAATTGTGTCCCCTTTCCTGCTTCTTCCTCCAGTATTGCATGCTGAACATGCTGACATATGGTAGGGAATATCTCCTGAGGCAGCTGGAGTCAGCTGGTCCCTTCCCAACTACTCGTGCACCCCCAGCCTCCTCACCGGTGGGATGACACAAGAAGCAGAAAACACCTTGATGCTGGGCAAGTGTTGCTCAGCAATACTATATGATCTATAATATCGACACTGTTTCCAGAATATAGCCACCTACAAGCTACTGTGAAGAAAATTAACTCTAGCCCCACCAAAACGAGCACAGCTTGTCCTGTTGTTTCTCTCTAATAGCCCTGGGTTTCATCTTGTCCCAGCTTCTTTCTCTGGTATTCATTCAGTGAACTATATAAACATGTAAATTTCCTACACCTTACATAATAGATTTTCCAAGTGCCTTATCATTACTGAAGCTTGAAGACAATATGACACAAAAATGTTTTAAATAAGCAGTCATGATGACAGTCTTTCAATAAGAACTAATGGTTATAAAGATGGTAAGAAAGGTGAATGGCTTCCATGAGTTGAGTCAATGAGTAACCTAGACCTATGCAATTTGAAGAAGAAATACTCGGAGGGGAACAAACTATGACAAAATCATGCTGGCCAGAGAATGCTCTGTGGACTTATTCTAGTTTATTGGGACCATGAACAGGTCATGGTGCTACTGTGCTTATATACAAATATTTCATGCAGCAACAGGAAATGCTTTTGTACACTTGTTTTAAAGCAGGTCATAACTGGGGCCATTATCTTTTACAGTATTTGGGTACTAGAGAATGACATTTCTATCAGTTGTTAAAACAAGCATGTCCTCAAAAGGTTGTTAAATTAATTTTTTTTGTTCTAATATTTAAAGTGTTGTAAACACTTTTGCTAGGTATCTGTCTCCTCTTGTGGGCCTTCCTTACTGTCCAGCAATTTTATCAGAGAGACTTCTGAGTGTATATGTGATTTTTAATACTCCAAAGGAGCTATATTCCCTTTGAGTTGCACAGACCCAACACTGTAAAAATACAGGAAAGGTGACATTTTATCACATAATCTGTATAAACATACAAATATTTTGGTGAAGATTTGCATTGAAACAAAGCATTAAAAAAAACCTTCTGTGTGGTGATCTAACTCTCTCACATGTTCTTTTCTTGAAGTAATTTTCTTTTATCAAAAGGGCCTCAGTCTTTTATTGTTGTGATCAACAAAATTTATGTAGAAATTTTCAGGATTTTTGCTTCAAAGAGATCTTTTTCACCATAAAGTTGACTGTTGCAATGGCAGATCAGTGTTGAAGACAACAACCTGGTCATATTCACAAGTTTTATCTAGCTTCCTCTGGTGCATATTTTAAGACTCAAGAATTGTTCACTGGGTCTCTAGCCTTGACACCGCTGGGGTGACTTCTAATCTGTTCTGCTGCAATAAAAGATGCAAAAGAGAAAGTTTTCAGATTTGAATGTGCTTTGGATTAATAGGAAAGGACATATCTGTAACGTTAAAAGTAAAAGGTAGACATTGGAAGGAAAGAAGACCTAGTGGAAAGAGCTATTGATTTTTTTTTTCTGAAAAAATAGTAATGAAGTGGGAAGAAAAGTCATGGTGATTTTGGAAAATCCAAGGGGATTTGTTTTTTGGGATTTTCAGTATATGTCAATGTGAAATTGCTATAGGTGGAAACTAATTTTTGAGGGGACTGAGATCATAGAAAAAAAAAAGTTATTAATTTCAGAAATTGAATAAATAAATAAAACCATTTTTTGTCTCAAAGTGCAGCCTGAAGTGGGATACTGCACAATCAATGAGAAGGAAATCCGATAGCAATAAAGTAAATTAATTATTGGTAAGGTCAAATTGAATGTAAATGGTATATCTTTAATAAGAATGTGGCTTCTAATTCTAAAAGTGCTGTGGTTCCATCAATGATAATTTCAGTATACAGCAGAGTATGGCTATTTAGCAGGTTGGTGGTGAAACACATAGGAATTCTAAGCCTCCTAATTTGTGAACTGCAGGTTATGAATCAAATAAAATTAATGAATTTGTTTTGTTTTTGTTTGTATTCAAAGGAAATCACCTGATACTATCCTTCCAGCAGCCTTTGGAGAAGAGTTTGTCTTCAACACACCAGAATATTTTTTTTATTAAATATGCTTTTCTTCTTTTATTTTAAATGTAGATGGTTATTTTGAAAGAAGAGAGGACTATGATGAAAAAGGTAGAGCATCATAGAATCACAAGGTTTCCTGGGAACAGATGTCTGCAGTTCATTTAGTTCAATTCATAACTGTTTCTAGATGAACATCATTAGAGATATATGGTCCATAATTGAATTGTTCAACACTTTTCAGTTGTTTATAATTCTACTAATAAGAAGCTAATTTAAAGAGTCAGGCTAATAGAAAGAAAATTCATCTTACTATGATTTTTTTCTGAGGTGAAATGTGATTTGATAATATTCCATTTGAAAGATTTTAGTTTACAGTGAAACTCTTAGAGTTTTCATTAGGCAATTTGCTTTAAATATCTTTCAATGCACAAGAAAAGGATAGAGTAAAAAGGAAGTAACCATGGCAGTAAAACTAATATTCACTACTAAAGTTTTCTTCTATTTAGAGCAGAAAAACAAAACATGAAGACAAAATGTCACATAAAGAAAGATATTTGATGTCTGGACATAATGTTCAGTGTCTATGAAGTAAGACTAATGCATTTCCTGGCTGCTTTATCTTAGCAGCTGAAAGGTGACCACAATAAGATTTACTTAACAAGATAGCCTTGGAATAATATGTAATTCAGTCTCAAATGCTGGCTGGGAAACTGTGTACATTCTTAAACTCTACAATTTATTCTTTGTCTTTCTGTCAGCCAACAAGGAGTTTGTATATTTCAAGCATAAAAATCAGCATTGCTGAAATATACCAACAACAGAGATGTAGTGTAGGCAAGACAGAGACCCATGAGACATATAAATGAACTGTGCAGGACTTAATTGATATTAGATTGCCCTGAAAATAAATGTAAGTTTACAGAAGCACTAAACTTTACCAAAAAGCAATACTGGAGTACTGGTGTTATGATATTGCTAGCAATAAGCATTTTGACTTTGTGAGAACAAAGTGAAAATTGTTCTCTCTTAATGGATTCTATAACTAACCTGTAGATTAGACCAGAAACAAAATGAAAGAACCCATATTTTAGTTTCTTTCTTAAAAGAAACTTTTACAAATAATGAAAGCTTTGGATCTCACACTTTCTGTTTTGGGGTTTTTTTTACTACAAAATATGTGAGAAATTTAGGTTTTCAGTTAAATTGCAGCCTTCTTAGGGGAGTAATACTTTTGAAATAGATTGTTTTCTCTCCTTATCCAGGCAATGAGATTTTTGTTTAAGAGAGATTATTTTCCTCCTTGGTAGAGATGCCTATATTTCCAGTTACACAGCGACAAAATACATTGAACATCATTGAAACAGCAGGGAAGTCTTAAGGGGAAAAAACTTAGAGTATGAATCTCCATTCAGTTTTTGTGGGATTTAAGGGGAATATCGCAGAGGGCTTTAGAACCACTTGACCCTTTCTCTTTAGCACTTATACATATATATATAGTGTGTGCATACTCATGTCTCACAAGCCATAGGCAAGGATTGCCTCTCTCTCATTCCCTGTGCAATTTAGTTCAAAACTGTGACTGTCCATTGCCAAGGTTTGCTTAAAAATTTTTAATGCTTCCGACGTTCATAAAAATATATTTCATAAAGTTTTTTGTGTGAAATATTATTGCTAGCCACAGTGTGCTTTAGAATGAAGCTCTGAAAATTACTGGATCTGCTATTTAGAGTGGAAAAGTGTTTTCATTTACTATGTAGAATTGCTGGAAATGAAACATAAAATCTGTTCCCTCCAGTATTTACTCAAGAATAACCATTGACAGTTTACATAATGTAGCTGGATGCATATGTTGTCTTAACCTAATTGACTATCAGAACTTTCTCAGGGGCATAGTAGCTGATTGATGCCTGGTATTATTTGTAGAAGAAAATGTTTTTAAGTTAAGGGAGAAGATTAAACTTGATGATCAGTCCACCACAGAAAAAAGAAGAGATGCAAAAATTTTTCTTTGTTCCTATTTGTCCAGATTATAATACCAACTGGAAGATATTTGTCATTAATTGCATTATATTTTAGCAATATTATAAAATGTTAGATGCTGTAGATGAATTTTTATAGATGTTGGACTTTAGTAAACAATTTCTTAATAGAAATACTTTCTATTTCATAGACAAAGACAAGAAAATGTAAGCATTCCTCCTATTCGTTTTCTTCAAACATCAGAAATGTTAACTTTTCAAAATGTCATAAATAAAACTTTCCTTCTTATATGATCATATATGTAAATATAGCTATATTATATGGTGTTATGTATCATATGACTTTTACCTCATGCATCTTCATATTTTAAACACAGAAGTCTTTTAGAATTTCAAGAACAAGAAAAGCAATAACAACACATACAAAAACCCACAGTCATAAAACACCCTTCAGATTCTTCCTCAGGTATTTTTTCACTCAGATGTTGTGAAGTGGAAATCTTTTGAAGTTTATCTTTCTTCTTTCTTACTTATAGATTTCTCTTTCTCCTCACTTGTTTCAAAGAGAAAGTGAAATAAACAAAGAAGAATATAGAGACTTTGGGAGTTGTCTGAAAATTCAGACACTTAAGTTCAAAGACTCAGAAAGGAATCTTACTTTTATAATTTTTTGTTTCTTTATAATTTTGTCAATGTTTATTTCCTGTTTTCCAATGTAAGGGAAAATCCAATTGCTGCAGTTACTTCCCTTTTTTTTCTATTCATTTGGTAAGAAAGTGGTTAATGAGAGTCTGAGAGAACAAGCAGTTCTTTCCCTTCTTTTCTACTATGAAGCTTCAGAGATTCCTGCAATTCCTGAGAGTAGAAAGTATTGCATCTGATTTTGAAAGACATCTGCAAAGAAGGTTTATGTTATAGCATTGCAACTTCTAAGTCACTCTAAAGAATCTGTGCCTACATAAAAAAATCTTTGGATTTTGATTAAAGGGGGAGCTTTAGTTAATATTAGGGAAGTGTGGAAAAAAAAATCAGTCTTAGATGTAGCCTTCAAACACAAATATAAGTTTCATGGCCCGTAATAGAGACATGAACAAATGGAAGAGAGTCAAAGAAGGAAATTAGGGGACTGGAGCATCTCTCAAATAAGGAGGACTGAGATAGCTGGGACTGTTCAGTTTCAAGTACAGAAGGCTCAGGGGAGTACTTAGCAATGTTTATAAAAATCTGAAGAGAGTGTGCAAAGAAGACATACCCAGGCTCTTAGGAGTGGTTTTGGTGACAGAAAACAATACAATGGGCACTAACTAAAACATAGGAGATTCTCCCCTAATATCAGGAAACACTTTTTTACTGTGACAGTGAAAAACACATTGGCACAGATTGTTTGGAGAGGTTGTGAGGTTCCCTCCTTGGGGAAGGAAAAAGCAAATGCAGTCTGGGGTGGTCCTGTGTGAGTGGCTCTTGATGGCCCCACTTTAGCAAGGGGCTGGACAGGATCACTTCATAGGTCACTTCCAATATCAGCCATCGTGTGAGTCTGTGATTTCGAATTTAGGCAACTCAGACAATAACATGGTTTAGTCCCAGCCATCAACTCATATCCACACAGCCACTCTTTCACTCCCATTGATAGAATGGGGAAAAGAATTGGGAGAGAAAAAGTAATAAAACTTATGGATTGAGCTAGTTTAATAAGTAAGGCAAAATCTGTGCACATGAGCAAAATAAAATGAGGAATTCATAAGTTCAACACTACAGGACACGGACTATCACCAATATTGGCTGTCCTAGCAGTACATCCCCAGCCTCCTCACTGGGGCAGGATGAGATGCAGAAAAAGTCTTGACACTTTGTAAGCACTGCTCAGAAAAAACAAAAATATTTTGGTGTTATAAAGTCTGTTTTTATCACAAATCCCAAACATAGTCCATTGCAAGGTACTGTGAAGAAAATTGACTCTATCCAAGCCAAAAGCAGCATAGACAATTAGGCTTCTCTTCTCTTAGAAAATTCTTCACTGTTAATATCAAAGATGCTACCCACGACACAAATTTCAGGTATATACAGCACACAGTGCATTTATTGTATGCTACTGTAGGGTTAGGGATGTTTTAGGGGCTATTCACATATATTTTATTGGCTCAACATGAAAAGGACAGTAATAAAAGTAATGATGAAAATATTAAAAATTCTCTATAAATGTAATTTTTTTTCCTCATTCTGAGCAGTAGTTTACATCAGAAGTTCTACTGAAATCAAAAGACGGAGAAGAACAGTGAAGCACTTAGGTCTAAAAGGAGTGATTAATGAGCACCGGCTTCACCCATTCCAATGTTATTGATAAAAACTTAAAGCAAACCCTATATATTTTTAAGGCTAAGGATCTTTAATTAAATTTTCTATTTACCTGCTCTGGGATAAAGGAAACTGCTGTCTAGGCACAAGAGTGATTAGGAAAAGAAACAAAAACCAAGTAACAGCCACCTGCAGTAAAGTAAAACTCATGCAAAAAATGCAGCAAAACATCATTTTTTCTCAGTGGATTTGCTTGGATTTAAAAGCTTGTCAAGGTCTTACAAAATGTTATAGGAGAATTTTTCCTATTAGAAATAACAAGACAAATATATGACTCCTCTGACTTGGAGAAAGCATCTGATGAATTTATCAGATTGTGTCTTTGTTCCATAAAGCCACACAGTTCTATCAAATAACATATAGCTTAAAATGTCTTTTTCTTTGAATTGAACAAAGCTGTGACGTATCAAAGGGAAACAGCAAGTGATAGAAGAAACAATTGTTTCTATGAGAATAAGTTATAGTACCAAGTGGAGAAAGGCCCCATTTTAAGCTCCTCAGCTGCTTAGTCCAAATAAACAGAAGAGGCAAAATGAGGGAAAATAAATATATAAATATTAGTGTTATCTGGAAATGAAGAATATCGTTTCAGAAAAATTTTTCAGATTTTGATACCTCTGAGTATTGACATGGCAAGAGATCAACATAGGAGAAAGAAAGACCTGTATTTTGCTCAAATATATGAGAAACTATTATGATTAAAAATTGGTCTAGTTTTCAGTGTTTCCTCTGACCAGAAACTCCATCTTAGACTTGGAAAAGAGTCCATGATAAAAATTAAATTAACTGGGGATAAAAAAAATCTTTTCAACAGTGAGGCATGTTGTTGAAAAGTTCCCTTTAGATTCTTGGTTTCTCATCAAAAGCAATAGCAATTTGGTTTCAGGATTGTAAATTATAATCCGAAATTTTGTTGAGTTGACCTTAAGTAAGCCACCTAAAATAATCTAAGAAATATACCATGTAGTCAAGGATTAAGCCAATGTCTCCTTGCTCAGAGGCTTTCAGTTTGTGCAGAACAGGATAAACTGCGCTGAACTGCGCTTCATAGTGCCACTGAAAAAATGACAGAAGTGGTAAAACCATTTCCTACAATAGTCACAGAGATTGCAACAGTGCAGGTTTAATCTAAATTGTTTTATTTAAGTCCAGACACATCCTTTGTCCCTTTCAACATCAAGAGCCACCAACTTAACGGTGACTACAAAGAAATGAATTTTGTTTGATTTTAAGGAATTTTGATTCAATGTTCTAATAATAATCCAAGTTGACATGTTCAAATGAATAAGTTAGGAAAATATTTTTTTAAACTGTGCAATAACAAAGTAATGGAATTCTGACTGTTTACTGAAAACATATTTCTACAAAATATGGTGTCAGCAAGGGAAAGAGGAGAGGAAGTAGAAAACAATAAACAATAGAATTTCCACCTAAATATTTGCTTCACCCTGCATATAAACTAAAAAATCATCCTGGACATAAAAAGAGGATTATCTGGATAATGGGCAGAATTAGAATTACTAGAAAGGATGCCAATTTGTTTATCATTCCTCAGCATGAATTTTCATGAATTAGGCTCCATGCAGTGACTAAAGGGAAAATGTGACACAGGGTTACTAATTGCTGAGCTGAAAAATACACATACAGAAAAAAAATTGTCTGTAATTAAATATTTTGATGAATAATAATGGTATTTAAAGAAGAATTCAGAGAAAAAAAAAAAAGAAGGAAAGAAAGATCCAGCTGGGTCCCTAAAGCATTTAGATTTTGATAAATGATAAAAAAGAATGGAAATAAATCTCATATCCAAGTCAATTGTTTCAATATTCCCAATTGATTTTTGACTACAGCAGGAAAACATTAGACATTCTAGGGTTTGAAAGCAAGAGGCATTCCACACATTTATCAATCATATCTCTGATATTAGTAGGGATTTTCTATCTTAAACTGAGTCAGAAAAATTTAATCTGATCACTTGGTATTCATCATACGTAACGTTTTGAAATGGAATAATCTAACACTAAAGACTATTTGCAAAAAAAAAAAAACTACTTTGACAACTAACCTAAGAACTGAAATTTTAGTCCCACTGTCAATTGATTGAGCTCAGTGACCTCAGGTCTGGCTCATTATCTAATCCTTGGGGATGCTTGTGGTGGCAGTACCCAGGTTGTACACAGGCAGCTGCCTGGAAAACTTCCTTGTCTGTGTGTCAGAGAGCTTGCTTCTGGAAGAAACCTGACCTTACATGGTGTCTCTTGTCCACTGCACTAGAGGTAAGGATATCACTGAATAATACCAAAAGAACACTTGTACGAATTCATCTTGTCTTCCTTACAAGGTTCACATGAGGACTGTAGTTCAGCACGGGCTTGTGGCCAAACTCTGCAGAAAACACACAGGAAACAACAACAGAAAATCAATACTTGCCTGAATTTTCTTATCAACCTTTATACTAAACGCATTTACCTTTTATATTTTTAAAATCCGACTTCCTTTAACTGTGAATTATTAGTATAGTCATTTCCTATTTTTCTCTGTGCTAATTCTCTCATTTCTGTGCATTGTTTCTTGTGAGCTACATTAAATCCTTTCCCACAAAAATTGCCATGACTTAGCCCCTTATTACCATTCATCCCCTGTATCATCCTCTGATAATCAGTCTTCATTTCTTTTTCAATTTCTTTGAGTCTGGAGGCTTTCTTTTTAATTTGTTTATTTGTTTCTGTGGTTTGTTCTTTTTTGCTGTATTTCATATAAATAGATAAAATGTATGTATATATGTATATGTATTAAATATGTGTGTGTGTGTGTGTGTGTGTGTACGCATGTAAAATGACATTTTTAGTTTCCTCCATTTTTCCAAGCCATTGTGTAAAAATAGTCAATCTGTACACTTTTATAAGCCTCAAAAATATAAGTAAGGCAAATTGTCAGGAGCTGAAGTACTTCATTTCAGAGAGTATTTCACTTGTCTGTATGAATACCCATAATTACAAAGCAAGGCTTCAGAATAAAGGGGAGGGGAGAATGTGAACATAGTAGGTGCTTTATCCAGTTTTTGCAAGTTTCTGGAATTTAGGGGATATCTGAGATATTTTGTTGCTAAGGAAACTGCATCTTTTAGCTCTATTTTCAGACCTGTTTCTTCTGATTTTGTTGCTATTACATATTTCTTGAGAAAAAAAATCTGTCTTCTAAATACAGAACAGTTAACATTTCTACTTGGGTAAAAATATTGGGAAAATATATTTGGAGGAACATGTATGAGTACCAAAGAAATTGACAGATACTGAAGAAAATGTATTCTGGCCTAAAAATATTCAAATTTCAATAGTTTTTTAAACTGGTCCAGTCCCTTGATGTTGCCAGTATTAAATGTTTAGAGACAGATGAATATTCAGAAGGCACACTGAAAGGCCTCACTACACGATTTTTAGTTCATTTGTTTTTTTCTAATCCTGGGAAGCCAGTCCTTTCTGATAATAAATTATTTGGCTAGTCTCTTCACATTGTTAATATTCTGTTGCAGAACATTCTGTTATTTATTATGGCATACCATGGATAGCTACTCTCAGAAATTAAAACATGTATCCATTTTCTGTTCATTCTGTGTGTTCCTCTCTGCACATGTTATGGAAGAAAAATTAGGAACTCTCATTTTACATTTCAAACCTATTTAGGTAAAATATGAAAGAACTGAATCCTGATCAGATTCACTGCTTGGATATAAAGCATTACCTACTTCCATTGCATCTTCTCTGGGAGGAGGTGAAAAGGACTGAAATTTGCATTCTAAGAAGTCTAACTTTACCTACTTGCATTTACTTATATTTCAACTTAGTAGTTTTAAAAACTCATTTACTACCATAAGTATGGAATTGTTTTCATTGCCAATTTGCTTTATGCTCATTAGGAAAAACAGTGACTTATTCAGAAATTTTATAACTATTTGCAATAACTAGGATAATTTAAAGACCATTTTGTAATTTTACTCAAATAATTTTTGCGTAACTTCATTTTTTGGAGAAATTTTTTCAGGCATATCTCTTGATTTGCAAAAAGACTATGCATATAAAAGAACTCTTTGTGCAAAGTTGAGGGTAGTTTATTTTGAGTTATAATTTTTTTGGGGAAACATGTTGGCCTGGAAAGCAATGCTTTGTATAATATCTGACTTTGGAAATGTGTGCTCAGATACATTTTCAGTAAATATTCCAAATGTGCTTTGACTTTGACCTTGTGGAACTACTAAGGTGATGTGTTTTCCATTTTCCCAGCTCTGCACCAAGATTGCCAGTAACAGTTTGATTTATTGTCCGTTCCAGTTTTTGAATTGAGTGATTGCTTCTAGAAAATTTTCAGCTGATAGGGAAGGTGTTAAATATCAGAACGGTTATTTTTCATCATTATGAAGATAAGGAGAATTATTATGAATAGTCTTCTATTGCTCCTATATTGGAAATAACACTCCAAACTTCAGGGGATTTGGAGGAATGTTAAACTGCCTGAGTCTCATGTTTGTTATGAAAGCTGAAGGAGTTACAACAGTTCTTCAGTCTGTTGTATTATTTGTCTTGAGACACCAGCTAATTGTACAGCAAATGTAGTAGTGAGGTGTCCTTTTTACCACTGATCTCAACTTTTAAATTCTGAAAATGCACTCCTTAATAGTCATTCTTCACCTATTTCCTTTTCCTATCATGTGTTCTTGGACAAAGTATTTTTTTTTTTGATAATCTCTTTCTCTTTGCTTAATATTTTAGATCAAATATCCTACACACTTACAAAACCATTGGCTTAAAAACATAACTCAAAATTTAGGGTTCAACTTAAGATCTGGCAAGGTTCCAAGGAATATTCTGGAAATTCCTAAATTCGTAAGTATTGCAATCTTGGAAAAGCAAATGGGGTTTATGCATAACTAAAGAGAGCTATTTCCAGTGCAACTGGTAGTCTTTGTCAATGCTAAAGAGAAATCAGATCACTATATCTAGTGTTTATTTCACTCTTACCAAATTTTTGAGATATTATATATAAGAAAATCTGGGGGTCAATAGGAAGTGAACAGAATGAGATGCACAGCTGAACAAAGCTCACGTGATAAACTTTTCAAAGTACTATTTTCTTCACAGAGGATGTAAGTGCTCCCAAACTGACAACTACACAGAGGGTCAAGATACCATGTTGTTAGGATAATGTTGATCAGAACTATTAAGGTGTTCCTGAGAAATGACTCTGCTCTGCTAGTTTGTACCCAGTTAGTCTTTTTCAGTAGCAATCACAGGTAAAATAATAGAATTGGTCTGACCTGTGAGAAACAGGAAAAGTGGGAAGAAAAAGAAGCAACTTCCACTTAGTCACACTGCAGAAGATATTGCTACAGACAGAAGGTGGAAAGGACCTGGCCTTTCTTGGTGACAACCTCCTCCCAAAGAAAGGTTCTTCTGACAGAATAAAGGAAGATAAATTTGGAGTGTTTCTCTTGAAGTTTGGATCTAACTGGTAACTTCACCTATGTGAATTGTTGTTCAGCACATTGGAAGAGCAGAAAATCTACAATGACTTCTAGAAAAAGCTTGTTTTTCTGTATTGGCTGTGAAGATGAGTCCATTAACATAAGAAGGTTATCTGAGTATATTGGTTCAGTTGGATGAATCATATTTTCTTTTTGAAGATCTACATAAATGTAATACTTGCAGTTTAAAACCCATGAGATTATGAACCTGGCTATTTTACATTTTACAGATTATTTTACATTTTAAGGTTTAGTTTTTGTATTTCAGAATAATCAAATTATATGTTTCAAAATGCATTTTAGGATTTTTTAGGATCCTTAAATTCAATTTGACAGAGCTTATATTTTTAAATAGAATTCTTAAAAATTGGATATATATTGGTACCAAGTAAATATTTGCAGATATCAGCAAATGCATCAATTTTAGCCTTTCTAAATCTTGTTTCCTTCTGGAATTTTTTGTTTGTTTTAGATAATGTAGGTGCAACAGAATAATATTTTATTAATAGACAATTATATTAGCTAATTATTTTGCACCTGAAAGTATTCTCACAAACAAAGCAGAGATTTTTTTCAGTTTACAGATGTTAAAATGCTTTGTAATGCATGCATGAAGTATAATATCTCAATTACTGAAAGAGTTCTGTGTTTAGCCATAATGCTACTGTATATCATGTGCAGATTCTTGAGAAATTACTTGGTTTTAGACTGATGTGCTGTTGCTTGTGATTAACAGTAGTAGCAGCAGGTACACTGGTATATACATACAACTCTTTCTCTTCCTTTGTGTTGTAACATGAGAAATATTCAACTGCTTTACATTTCTGCCAATAGCTTCCTGGGAGCAGCTTAGGAGTCAGAGCATTCCAAGGTTCATTCCTGTTAGGCTGCCTGCAGCCAGCCCCTGGTTCAGCCCATGCTCTGTGAGCATCAGTTCAGGCCATTTGGTGACTGTCAGCCCCAGCCACTGGGGACATTCCTCAATAAATATAACTAATGCCAGTGCAACCTTAAGAATCATAAAATACACTTTTATTTTCTTTTCCCTTATAACACTGTAATAACCCCCTTAACATCTTCATATATGCAGGCTAATAACATCTGGCTCCTTTATACAAGAGATGCTAATACATAAAATACTGAAGTGTCGCCTCTAAATACTTCCTGTATACCTGCACACAAGATATGAACTTTGGAAAGCTTAAATTATCACAGTGAAAAAAAATGAGAATAGTAGGAAACCCTTGAAGATTTCCTAATTTATGAAATACTCATCCTCACTGAGAGCTCAGGTGAACCCTCAAATCTGTTAATGAACTGGATACTATCATTTACTGGTATGGACAGAACAATGTCTAGGCAGGGATAGTTTCACACACTGAAGTTTTGCTTTAGGGAAACTCACCTTCAGTCTGTTTTATCTAGTGCCAAGTACCAGCATCCCTGCTGAGGCTTCCCTTTGTAAATCAGACTCAAGACAGCCTATATGATGAATTGCTGCAGCAGTTTGTTACTAAGGTTGCTGATCCAAGCTAAAGAGTCAGGCTTCAATGTTACTAAGGTGTTCTTACTTTAGTAAGTGGTGCCTGCGCTGGGTTCAGTTGGTCAGTCATAATTTAAATTATTACACCCCTTGGTGTAACACAGGTGGCACCACTGTCTCCCTGAACCATGTCTGGGTTGATGAATTAAACAGAGTCATGCTTAATTACTGGGCAGAACAATTACTTTCTCTTTACTAACGAAGAAACTATTACATTTTCTTTACTAATGATCAAAATAGTCCTTGACACTTAGAACTTGGGGACTGTGTAAACTAGCACTTCCCCAGATGCTTCTCAGTCACAGTTTAGGACAGTAACATTCTTGGCTGGTTTTGAAGGCTGAGAGATCTAATAAAATTATATGTTCAGTTCTCTGTATGCATTTGTCTTTGTGTCTGGGAAAATGCCTCCTCATACTTCATTTAGCAGCAAAAGGGTAATCATAGGGACCAGTCAGAAGGGAGTTGTCTATGTTAAGTCAGAAAGGAGCTCCGTGTTAAAAAAGGTCTTTGCCAGTTGGAGTAGAAGACATTGAACAGTCTGTGTGTGACTCATGTTGTGTCTCAGTAATCTGGGCTAGTGAAGGTGTCCTGTCCTCAAGGACAATCATTACTGTCCCTTCCAGCACAGGCTATTATTCTATCACCTTATGTAACAACTTTTTTTTTTTTCTTTTGAATATATACTTTTGTGCTTAAGTATTAAAAAAAACAATTAAAAAAAGGCACCATGAAATATATTTGAATATATAGATGTATATATTATTTGTTTAAGTCTTGTGAACAAATGTAGGAAATGTAGAAATGTAGAACATGCCAAATACGAAAATAATTTCAGTATATTTATTTCATGCATGTAATTAGTTTTTCTCTTCAAATTTCCAAATTATATTTGATGTGAGCAGAATGGATTTAAATCTTGCTTTGGGCAAAAAGAGAAGAAAACAGAGCCTTTCTAACTAGAAACTTTAGAATTGAATAGGCAATGTATTTTAGAGAGTTGTCTTTGCTGAAACAGTATGAAGCCTCAGCCAGTGGACATTAACTTTTAACACTGAGCTTCCCTGGAGTGCATTTCAAAAGAAGCCTGTAGACTATGTTTAAGAAGAAAAACAGGAGAAAAAGGTTGCAGACCCCAGAAGCCGTGGAGACTTTTAAGGCCTCCATGAGTTTTAAAATATGATTTGGGTTGGTTTTGGCTCTGAGAATTTTCATTCTGTAATTCCCCAAACAATTAATGATTATTTGGCTTAAGGGGAAAAACCTATTTCTTAGAAACTGATGATCAGCTGCACTTCCAAATTCATTCAGAGTGAATTTAAGTCCCTCTACAGCACAGCCAATAAAAAGACATATTCTGACTCATAGTCCTACAATTAGAGTCAAAGAAGCCATAAACTCTAATAGTTAGCTTTGAGACTAATTAAAGAAAATATCTAAAAAATCAAAATTCTGAGCTGATTTCAGTTGCAGAGTCCATACAATGTGGAAATATCTTACTGAAATATGAGACTACACATTGGAAAATACAGTGAGAGAAGCTGGAAACCCTGCTTTCATAAACAGAGTGATCATGAGAAAGGAGTGCCTTTCTCTAGACCTATCTGATATGAAAGTAGATATGATAATCAAATAACCTTCCTACTTTCCTGTTCCCTGCAGATAAATTACACTTGCAAGCTGTAAAAGTAACTATAAAAAGACAATTTTGTTTCCTTGCAACTGTTTTTACATTTAGGGAAGTATCCAAATGCCTTCAAAAAATATCAGTATGAGTAGGGAAAATCCAAATTGTTTGTAGTACAAACCACAGCTTTGGCTTGGAATAGCTGCAATCACCAAATTATTGAGTGTTAAATGGAATGTGAATCTGAGGCATTAGTTATCTGCCTCTTCACCTACTCCTTAGTATTAAAAATGCCTTCAGCAATCCACTTTGCTCTAGCTGGAATGAAAATGATTCCCAGGTATCACATAATGTTAAAAAAAAAAAAAAAATTAAGAGCAATTTTTGAAAGCATCAAGGAAGCTGTAATTTAGGAATTAGTTTTCTGTTCTGCAATATTCTGCCAGGACTGATAAGATCTTCAGATCTACAAATGAGCATTCATATATGGTTTTGCTTAATTAGAGAGTCCCAGTAAACATTAAAAGGTTTTGTTTAATCAGAGAGTCTCACTAGTAGTGAAAGAGAGTTTTTGGAAAATATGAACAAAAATCATTATAGGACAGTCATCCTTTTTTTTTATTATTTTTTTCTTTCCAGGAAAAGTTAGTCAAATAGATTCTAGTTTTAGTTGTAACATCAAATTTTCTATTTTCAAGTGACTTGGTCCCTCTTTATTTTTAGTGGGGAAAAAAAATCAAAGTAAAACAGAATGACAGAAAACTAGACCTTTTTTTTCCTGTTCTGTTACTGCTAAATACAACCAGTTAAGATCTCATGTCAAAGCTACACAATATATTTTGTTTACATCTTAACCAATTGTAAACCAAGTAAGATTTTAAAATCAAGAAGTGGTTGCAAATGCTTGTAAATATTGGATGAAGAGCCATTAAGTATCTTAGAACATCAGTATTGTACTGTAGTTTAATATTACATTTTAAGAAATCTATTAATATGATACACTTCCCTCTAAGAGATAGAACATTTTATCATAAGACAAAGTGAACAATCATCAAAATGATTCATGATTGTCTGATACACCTAAACCCAACAATTAATAGCTTTCATAATCTCCTTTAATATTTTTGTCTTTTATGCTTTTAATAAAGTTTTTAAAAAAATATATCATTGCTTGTTTACAGAATGTATTATCACAATTATTAGGAAAGTCATTAAAAATAGACAAATAGATTCCTTTATGGAAATAATATTTTGTAAGTCTTGATGACAGGCTTTTAAAGAAAGGCATAAATATGATCTTAATATTTGCAAAAAATCTGTTTCAAAAACTGTTTAGACACTAAATACTTCTGTTTCATGTGGCAAATTAAAATTTCATAACCCAAATACTGAGAAGATAACTATCAAAATGCTGCTTTTAAAGAGACACAGAAGTTCTATGGAAATACAGCTTCTATCTTATCTTTCAGAGTGTTGAATATAGAAAGTGGAATTGGCGAGTTTCAAGAGAATCTGTGTAATGAAATAAGCATTACTCAGCCCTAAGAGCAGGCTTATGTTCAAGAAAATTATTATATATGATAACAGGGTTGCTATTTGACTGCATTCATTTTATAAAAGCATTAATCTTAGGGAATAGTCTTTTCCTATGGCTAGTAATTTGAGCAGTACAGAGTGGATAACTGCTTCTGAGATGCCTAGTCACTTCAAGCCACTCAGCATAACAAGAGTCTACTTTGGGCTTCCTCTGATTTTAAATACACAAACACACACACACACACAATCACACATGCACATCCCCCTTTTTAACACCAGTTCATAAGATCTTTATTGAAGGAAAAGCTATCCAAATAATCAAGTATGGTAAAGGGTGAAAAGCCTGCTGGGTTGCTGTTGAAGCACATCTTTTACAAAGCACAAATAGGCAGGCCTGGCTACAGTCAAACCCACATTTCTAAGATTCCCTTTTGTGAATAACTCCCCAAACCCAAAAGTTTTATGTTGGAGTGAGCTACTTAGAAGATACATATTCTTTCAGCCTTGAATTATGAAAGCATACATAAATTTTTTCCCTTGATCTTCAAAAACTGACAATGTTAGCAAAGAAAACCAGGAACTGTAGTTTTAACTGTATATTCTGCAGGTTAGTTAAGCAGTTACCTAACCTTTTCTAGTGAAAAGTGTCCCTGCTCATGGGATTTGGAACTAGATGATCTCTAAAGTCCTCTTCAGCCCGAATCTTTCTATGATTCTGGGAAATCTGAGAACATTTTCAAGCACATACTATTATATAAAACACTAGGTTCAACTTGAATTTTAAATATATTTGAATTTCTGTTAGTAATACTCTGTATCTCTTCCAGCAAAGCATTGATAGTCTGTATTTTAAGTTAGATTTTTATTTCATGTGTTGCTTACTGAATATTTATTTTAACCTCAAAAGACATTCTGAACTGCACTTCTGTTACTTAAACATCTATTTATATTTTATTGCAAAACAATAGAGAAAAATAATTATATAAAAAAACTGGAATGAATCATCTGAATTGGGTACCATGACAAGTAACGCAGTGCAGAGTTGAAGAAATGAAACAGGTGAATAAATATGGAAAGAAGGGTTACCCTCCTTTAATATTTTCTCTTTCTTTTCTATGCTATAAAATTTATAATTATGCTGATGATTGAATTCAGAAGACTTTATGCATTAATAATAACAGACCTTTTTTCTGAAGAGCAAATAATTTTTTCCCCTCAAGTCGAATTTTTTTCCTTGCTAAACCCCTGACTTTTTTCTCAGAAAAAACAACAAATTAAGGTTTTTTACTAACATACCAAAGCATCATTACTCCTGCTTCTGAATTGAATCTCAGCTGGAGATGGGAGTAACTTCTTGCATGTGTTTATTTCTTCTGTGCAAATGAGAGCTGAGGCAGGATTCCTACATAGTCAGTGTGTCCCAGAGCCAGGATGGGAGAATTATTTCTTTTCAGAGCAGCAATCACTATAAGACCTGATGCAAAACAGCCAGACACTTTCTGCATAATCTTTCTCTTCTAGATCAACACGTGGTAAGAGGGTAAGAAATAAACAGCACAGCCAAATATACACCTAATAAGTCTGAAATATCCAGCAATAATTCCACAATGACAACAACAAAAAGCAAGTGTTCACTGTCATGCTGACATGAAGTAAACACCAATGCTGTGTTTCGGTAAAGTAATAATGATATATTACACAGTTTTAATGCTTACAGTTGGTGTTCACATATGGAGCTCTTTGTTTCATGATTTGAAGTATATGACAACTATAGTGGGAAATAAAGATTTGAAATAGAGACATAAATGTAGGGAATATAAGGAGAGTGAAGGATCAGAACATGACGCATTTGAGTAAGGTTCAATCAATATGATGATATGATCAATGCTTGAAATTTAAGATCCTAAACCATAGCAATATAAATCAAGGAAAAAAAAATTATTCACAGTCTTAGAATATGACAAGAGAAAAAACAATGGCAAAATAAAAAAAAAAGAAGTCCAAACTATACAAAAAGAAAAAAAAAGAAAACTTAAAAGAAAAAGATAAAAGGGAAAGACTTACTAACAGGGAAAGTAGCCAAGAAGACTCTCAGATTGCAAAGGAATTTGGGACAATCAGGATTGCTGAGAACTATCTCACATTAAATAATAATAAGTTCTCCAGAAAATGCTGAGCATCAAAATGTGCAATGAGAGGAGTCCTTCCTGGTTCTGTCACTTATGAATCATTAGAATTTTTATTTTCTTGTTGATTTCCTTTATAATTGGCTCAGAAACAACCCTCTGGCATTAACTGGATTAGATTACTCTATTAAAGTAGCATTAGTTTAAAAAATATTTTCCCTCTGTCAAGTTTACTCTAGGATCTACTTTCAATGCTGTGGGTGATTTTAATTTAGATTAATCTCTGGTGATTTAATTGCGTCCAGGTGTCGTGGATGTCCTTATTTACTGTTTCCAGGGTTTTAGCTTCCTCCCTGGAATTGACTGCCAAAATTGTGCTGCCCTGTTTTATTTTGTCTGGTAGATGGTAGACTTCAGACAAGGCATGCTGCACCCCCACAGAGCCATCACATCTGTATGCTCTCTATTTTGTATTGATTCTTGAGGTTTTTTCTTTCTTTTTGGTCAGGAAATGTGATCCAAAGATTACAGTAGCAATGCAATATTCATGTAATTCTGAAGATCAAAAATCTAAGACCTCCATGTTCCCAATGAATGCTTATTTTAGATTCGGGAAGAGGATAAAAAAGGGGTAAAAAAGCTGGTTCAGAAGTTTCATTGCATTGTGTAAGGTTAAGGAAGCTTAAAAAAAAAGTAAAAAGACTTCAAACTTTGCATTTTAGAAGACTAAGCACAGACAGGAAAAACAGAAAAAAATACTTTATCTCTTACATTCAGAACTACAGTTCAGCTCTGTTTTCATTCCCATTCCCTAGTGTCTTCTGCCTATCCTTCCCTTATCTCAAATGCTCTTGCTTCATCATTCCTTTAATCTATGGCAACGACATCTAGAGCTCATCTTCCACTTGCAGGATGCCTCTATCAAATAAATCATTGATAAAATACTTGATTCAAAAATTCCTTTTACTTGTTATTGCTCATGAGGTGTCACAGATTTCCATTTGTAAATCAACACTTAAATTATGCAATTTTTCTTAGTAAATATATTAATAACAAAAATTCTTGCTATCTTTCTAAGAGGAGAGAGAAGGAAATATTCTGCTTTAAATATTTATATAAATATATGCATGATTCCTAATCTATACCATATATAACTGAGAGTCAAAAGAACATAACTTGTATTAACCTTCAGAAACATCTGTGATCTTAAAATACATCTTCGAAATATGGATGTGTGGTATTTCTGTATTTGCTTGCATTTCTCATGTCTATAAAAACATATGAAAGACATGAGAACCCATGGTAATAAAACATGGAATGTCTTCTTAATTTTTTTTTTCTCTTTCTAAACATGTAGCTAATAAAACCTGATTTTTATGTCATGGTGTTTGCACCTTTTTCTTTTTGTACTAAAATTGTTTTAACATTTTTCAGCTGCCACATTTTTAAATGAAAATTAAAGAGTAAACCTGAAGTAAATAAAACGCATTTAAGCAACTGAAAACTTTTAATTATCAGTAAGTGATAGGATATTCAATGACACACATACATATCTTTTGCCTGCATTTGCATCAAAAGTGTTTGTATTGTCTGAGCATTTGGAATTTGTCTTGGAGGGTTTTAATGATTAATGTCCCCTTAGAGCTGTCTGAGATCTAGATCCAATAGGTAATTTAGATCCCATTCCTCAAAAGAACTATTCTTGCAACCAATTTTGATGAAATTTGGTGATCTAAAGTCACTACCTTGCAAAATGTATAATTTTGCAGGTTTCACTTACTCAGACATGTCTGAAGCTCTTCTGTCTTGACTGAGACAACCTGTTGATATTTAGGCTGGATCTCAATGGGAAAATTATTTTAATTAGGTGATTTTTTTTTTTTTTAGTTTGGACTTCTCTATTGGAGGCTTGTCCTGAGAATATCAACTGCAGCAATATTTGTGCTCATATCTATGTCTTAACTGCTGCTTCCCATTAGAGTCATGCAGCATTGTCTAGACAAAAGCCATCCAGGCAGGGTGTACAGAAGTTTTCAATTATGCAGGCTAGAACCTGAGCATGCCAAAACATCCTGAGCAACCCGTGATGCCCACAGACAAATTTGCCCACAGTGACCTTAGCCCTGGCCATAAGACTCTATTCTGTTGTACTCTTCAGAGCTCTCAGGAGAGCTTATTCATCAGGAGTGAAATCATCGAGGTGATTCTGATTCATAGCCCATCACCTCAGTCTCTTAACTTTTGTCATAAAAAAGTAGCCAAGGAAGGTATATCTCACAGTATAAAGGAGATGTAAGACAGTAAATCCTTGGTTTATGTGTTTGGCTCTTTCAGCTTTCCTCAGCTTCTACTCAGACAAAATGAACTTTAATTTACTAGTATAATATAAATACCTACTTCAGATAACCCACACTTCAAGTACATCCTCCAGCTTTATGACATAAAACCATGTTTAGTTAATGGGGATGTAGTTTATATTCCATTTGGGCCTTTTTAGAATAAATTGATGAATTTTATTGGGTAAAATATCCTGAAAAGCTGTTTTTTAATACATTGTTAACAATAGGCTAAGGACAACATAACTGTAACAGTAAGTAATTTGAAAATTGTCAAAATTATAGTTATATCAAGAAGCTTTGTATCAACAGCTATGTACTGAAGTAACAATTTAGATTAACTCTATATTATGATCACCATGCTGGGAGTTTAAGATGAAAAGTATATTAGTATGTAGTGGAAGTCCTCAGCCTGAGGGCTGGTCATTGTAAGGTATTAAATGATCTGTGTGATCCAAGCCCATTGATTTCTCATAAGGTATATGTATTAACGTATAAGTATACTCAAATGCTAAAGATGGGTGGAAAATATAGACATTTTCCTAAAAACTCAAAAAATTTTACTTTAAAGAAGATAAAACGATGAGTTAGTGTGGGGAAAGACTTCTGAAGGTGTGTGAACCGAAGGAAGAATGAAAGGGAGAGGGTTTTAAAGAAAGCATGAACACAGATTTTCTTTCAGTTTCCATGGAAACAATGAAATTTTAAAAAATCCATTATCCCAGCTCAGGAGAAACAGCAAATTGGTGTGATCAGTGACCTACAGCCCATATTTAGGACTCTTGTCAATGTCCTTTTTGGCCCACCCAGTCAGCCAGGGGTCCCCATTCCGCCCTGTGGGCTCATTTAAACACTGGTCTATGACAATTCAGCCTATTTGCTCCAAGGCAGATGATCTCTAACTCACAGCCACCATTAGGGAACTTTGAATCCCACCTGGTAGAAAGAAAAAGTGCTGGTGACAATGCTGACCTCCCTTCTCTTTGATGTTCAGCATCTCATTTGTGCCAGCACCCATTGCTATACACTAAATCATGACAAGGAATTGATCAAGCTTTAAAAAAAATAATAGAAAGAAACATAGAAGTCCACAAATCACAAATCTATTGTGACTGTGTTTCTTAATGTTTTGTTCACATAATCTTATGACACATTTCTTTTGGGAAATTTCAAGGTGGAAAATTAGTCAGTCTCCAAGAGTTCTTTCTACTGTCTTAATTTTCAGATTCTTCCACTTTATAAAGTCTCTGTTAATTTTTCTTTTTTTTTTTTTTTTTTTGCAAAATAACGAATTAAACTAAAATAAAAATGCCATAAATAAAGACATAACATCTTGCAATAGAAATGCAGTATAAAGGTCTAAATAAGCATCCTAAGGCAATTTTTAATATTGCAGGTAGACACCAGGCAATTTTTTTGAGATTTCTATCTTTCTTTCAAATATTATTCTTAAGAATAGGGAGAATTTAAGTGTCCCTAGCAGCTCAAAATAGTCATGTTACCCTTTTTACTTTCCATCAAGTTCCTTATTATAAGTAAATGACTCTGATAACAGGTGTAAAAATCAGTGTATAAAAAAAGCACAAAATGCCTTCTATTCTATAACTCTAAGCTTCTATCTTTCAGGTAAACACACAATTTGTTACTGATTAGAGATAAGACATATCCTTTCCTAGGCAATGTTGGTTTTTTATGCACGGGGCTTTCTTGAAGCAAAAGCTGTCTCTAAGGTTTTTGTCCTTAGAGAAATGTATCAATTACAGAATGCAGTATTTTACAGGGATTTGAGCTAGATTAAGTTCATAGCAGATATTTATTTCATCTGCTTCTGTACTAGCAGCTATGCAATGCAGAGATTTTTGTGGAAATAGTTGTTCTCAGGCCAAAAAACATACTCAAGACTATTAATCTCAGATACAGACCACAAAAGGGTAACTGCATCCAGTTTTGACTTCCAGTACAAAGAAAGAATTAGATAAAATCTAATGGGTTTTGTAGAAGGACAAAAATCTGGATGGGGCTACAGAACTTACTCTCAGAGTAACAGGTGGGGAAGGTGGGCTTTTTCAGGCTGAAGGGATGTGTTTGGGGTACCTAGTATAGCCCTGCCAGTACCTATGAAGACGTGAGTGAGAAGACAGAGACAGCTTATTTACAGAGAAGCAGAATAGGAGAATGAATGACAGTGGCCATAAATTGAAATGGAAGAAGTCTGACTTACAAGGAAAAACTTCTACTCCACAAAGACCATGAAACATTGGAAGAGGCTGCCTAGTGAAGCTTTTGCAGAATGTTTTCAAGATTTGCCTGAGCACCCCGGTCTGCTCTTACAGCTGAGCCTGTTTGAGCAGGAGGTTGGACTACAGACCTCTTGAGATCCCTTTCAGCCTGAAGGATTCAGAAATTCTATGATATTGCAGTGAGTGACTAAATAAACAGAGTCCAAGTTTTAAAAGGCTGTGAAGTGTTAGATATTTTCCTATTATCTGGTCTGGTATAAAGAGAATATACTTTGGAATATTTTTGGTTAAAAACCAAACAAAAAATCCCAGCAACATTTCTTAAAAGCACAAATCTTCCTACAAGAAAAATCAGCTACTAAGGGCAAGACTAAACACCTGAAATTTGTGTCTTCTTATGTAAAAGACAGAGAAATCACTGACAATCTTTTTTTGACTTTGAAAATTATAATAAGCACATCATTGCCCCCGAAAATTCATAACTGAATATTGTATGTTTCTTTCAAGCCGTATTGAATTGTTGCTTTATTATGCTTTCTTGTTATTTATTTACCAATTAAAAGACACATGTCATATGAATATATTTGTCTACCTCATTTGTACATGGAACAATAGTAAATAATGACAATTTCTTTGCTTCCTATTTATTACTATTATCTAGTTCTTATCAGTTGCCTTATGTCATCCGGTCTGGACACCCTGTATTATCAGACCTAAAGTCTTTCTTATTTCTTCTGTATTTTAAAATAAATTTAACATTACAGCTATGATTTCTTGTAGATTTTATCTCCCATTTTTGCACTATTTCACTTCAGTACCTTCCGTGTATTTCTTCTTCTGTTTTGATTTGTTCACACTCACTTTTACTTGTGTTTATTCCTAAGTCTTGTTGATTATTTTTTTTAATTACTGTCTTCATTTTCCCTCTTATTTAGGGATTGGTTTTAAAACTCATGGTCCTATTTCTGAGGCCACATCTTTCTCATCACTTGACCTTAAAAATGTACTCACATATGATAAGAAATGGTTTCCTCAAGAAGATCACAGTATAAATAATAGGAAGTGACCCAGAAGACTGCTGTTTCTGCTTCCATTTCCTTTGATTTAGTTATTAAACCATGCACAGAGAGGAGCTAAGGCAAAATGCACTATACCTAAATGATTAGCCTGGTTTCTTTTCATCCTGAAATTTCAAATACTCACATACTAAAGTTAATGAAGCATATATGAATGACTGCAGTAGTTACTTAAAAAGACATTGCTGATGGACCATGTTTAATCAGGATACTGTCAGAAATCAGGTACAGTATCTTCATATCACAGTAAAATGAATAGAGAACTTAATTAGAAAATCAAAAGGACAAATTTGGGTTTTATCTGATGGAAGGCATTGCTCTCAGACTTTCTACATGCAGATTCATAAGTAAAATGTTGGGGAAAAAAGATGAATCTTGGCAGCATCTCTTGACGGGCATTTTGCACTAAAACATCAAGTCATATTTCCCTGAGGACCAGCCCTGAATCTCTGAAAAGAGATTATTATAAACAATTGAACAGAGATGTCAGAGACTACATAAGACAAATCCTTGTGTCATATGCACGTCAATGTATATGTCATATGTCATCAATGTATGCATACACAAACACACACAAAATGTGAAAAAATAAACATGTAATTCAAGGGAAGCAGTACTTAAATAACAGCAAAGTTTTAGTTCTTATAGAATAGTACCAAGGGAAGAATACAAAACAGAAATTGTTATGTAATGGAAGAGATGATTGCACTCGATAAAAGGACAAATATTTCTAATGCAGTACACAGGTCTACATAATTAAGATATTACCATTTACATAATGCAGATGGTAACAAATATTTGCATCTATTAAAGGTATCCCAAGATTCCTGTAAGGTTTGTGGATTTTAAATTGTTCTAACTTATTTTTTTTAATTTAGTGTCAATTATTGATGCGGTATTGTTAACATAAGGGTCGTTAATCTATTGGATTTATCATTAGCCTTCCTGAATATCACCTTTGGATATCACTCACTGTATTTGTTATTTTCTAAGATTGTTTTTTGTTATTAAAAAGGGGTTAGTTTTAACCACTTTTGATTTAAGTATAGAGTATGGCTGAAGATCAAATTAATTTTACTTGCTTATTCAATATCATGAATAAACTTTTGAATAAACCATGAAAATTTTGCAAAAAATTCTTTGAAAACCCTGAAACATTATTTTAAATTCAACAATTTAAAATAATACAATATATTGCTATTGTTTTTTAATAACAACACTTGTCTCATGGCTTTCAATTAATCTGAACACCTCAACAGACAGGCTTTTGCCCATTCTGCAATGTCTGCTACTTGTCTTCCTTCAAGTTCTGCATATGGAAGTTTAATTTCACAAGCTGTTCAGTGCAGTTCTTTGAATATGGACAGCACATTTTTTTTTTCCCCTGGACAGAATATATGGCTGGTAACAAAAGTATGTGTGCCATCAAGTTGCTCAGAGAACTATAAGCAAACTTTTTTTACCATGAACTTATCAATTCTTCCTCTGAGATGATAACAAAATATTCCTGAAAGTCAGTATAAAGGAAAATTAAGAACCAAACCTAGGATTGTGTATCTATATTACTCAATTATTTTCTTGTCATATGCTTTCCACCATACTTCATTTATGAATTATGGATACAGTTCTGATACTGCAAATCAATCCATACTGGAAAATCAGTTAGTGCACATCTATGGGCCCAGAGATCTGGATATGGCAATCAGTCTATCACATTGGTAACTCCTACCATAAACTCTGGAGTTTGGGACCCTGGTTTTAATTGCAATGTCTCTTCGTATTTAAGGAGTATTTTCCAACTAAACAGACATGGAAATAACCATGAAGAATAAAGGGATACAATTACGTCTTTGGTATATTTAAGGATTTCCCAAGTCCCTTCAATGATCACTTTAAATGTCTTATATTTACACTAATTACATTAATTCATTGAGGTCAAAGTTTAGTATTGTTATGGAACACACAAAGTGGTTGAAATTTGGGCATTAAAAACAAAATGCAGCAATAAAGTTTAGTATTGTTATGGAACACACAAAGTGGTTGAAATTTGGGCATTAAAAACAAAATGCAGCAATTTAACAAAATCTTTTTATACAATGCATTGACCTTTTGATTTTGAAGTGTCTCTTAGACAGAAAATAAACAGCCCCAGCTTTTTATATTTTGAAGGTAATTATTTGTATATCATTTACTTTGAGCAGATTAGCTTATGAATGTTTCAAATAATTTTGGTAAGAAAAAATAAGATTAAGAGTAATGTGAGCAAATTGAATTTCACAGACATATTTTAGCCACATTTATAACTAACTTTCTTGAGCTTAGTCATGAACTTGTTTCCATTCTTCCCAGAAAGAAGATACTTCTTGCAGCTTAAACTGATTTAGTATACACACATACATCCAGCACAATAGATAATTATGAGCACTGTTTTTCTTTTGTGCATGTTTTTCTTTGAAATCCAGTCACACTAAAAAAGTATGTAATCTTATGTTATAGGGATATATTGGCTATTTGAGGTCAGTTGAATAGAACTAACAACAAATTTGAAAACTTAAGGAAAATAGGAAACTTCTTAGGGAGGCAAAAAGAAAAGAGCTTAGGGGAGGTTAAGAAAGCTGAATATATGGAAGACACTATGAAGAGTCTTGGCATAGGTAAAATTAGCCATTTATTGCTCTATGTAGGAAATAATTTCCACTATGTAATAAAACCACAAATGAATAAGCAAACACATAAATATTTTGTAGTCAGTTGGATTTTTTTTCATTTGAAATTTCAATGTAATTTTTCATATTGTTTAAGAAATTATTACCTTCTATATATTAGCAATTAGTACATTTCCATTATTCTGATTATAGTTTCTATTTCCAAGACCATATTCAGGCCTTGAAAATAGAAGTCTATGATCTTCGTTCTGTAAAGTATTTCCCAGCTGCCAAAGGCACAGCATAATTCAACAGACCTCAGGAAATGCTAGCAGCTGCTTTAGGGGATATTATAAAACTACAGGTAGCAACAGACATCTACTGCTCTACAACAAAAAAGAAAAAAATGTGTAAACTTGCATAAATTGTTGGAAACTGTTTTGGGTATATGCAATGTATTTATTGGTAGAATATACAAATCTTAGATCTCTAAGGCATCAGACTTTGGCAGCCTCTGATGATTCAGAAAAGAAGCATTTTAGAAATACTATATACCTAGCAGGGTAATCATAATAACAATAACACTGAAATAATTATAAGTTGTTGCAATTCATGTTTATTTTATACACAGTGAATTTAAAAGAATTCAGACCATTATTCATAGAGTTCCTGAAAAATAATTGAATTTATGAGGCTCTTAAGGAATTGAATAGCCCTTTCTTAACTCTGTTAAGTGGAAGGGAGATTTTTTTAATCTGTCATTGCCTTTCAAGTCATAAATTGTGCTGTTTAAAACAATCAAATGGATGGAAAACTAGAAGAAAGAAAACACAACTGTCATGCAAGCAAACATGACTGAAAGCGTTTCAGAATTTTAAAGATAAGTAAATTTCACATATATCTTTGCAAATAAGTATAGCAATGTACTTAAAAAATAGGATGCTTTAAAACCACTGTTTGAAATACTTCTATAGCTTGTCAAAAGTATGGGTAAATTGAAGTTCTCTAATTACATATTTTTCTTTCATATTTCTATACACTTATTAATTTTAGATGTTTTGATTTTGGTTTTTTGTTGTGGGTTTTTTTTGTTTTCTTTTGTTTTGCTTTTTTTCCTTAAGTACTTAATACTAATAGCTCATTTATCAATCTTCATCCTGATGCAATTTGAAATGCCTGAGTAATTTTAAGCCCTGTACTCAGGACTTCGATTGTGGAAGAGTCCTATCAGTCTTACCTATATTGACTTTTCTGGCAAAGTGATTATAGCAAAATAGATAATCCAAAAGGAAAAAAGTTAAACTGTCTTAGTCATGCTGGGAGGAAATGGAAATAAAAATAATTGAAAGGAACAAAAATTTGGGAGAACAAAAGGATTTCTGGAGGCAGAAACAGAAACCTAGACATGATAACTGTCTTTCAATCATTGATGTGTTCTGTGCAATCATACAAATACACATGCACCAGACTTTCAGGGTAATATCTGGCATGCTGTAAGAATTCTGTATATTACCAGAACACTCTGAATGTTATCTAATACAAGATACTGGTTTTATTATCTTTGCTGTGGTAAATGAAAGCTGAAGAAATGACCTGGGAAAAAGTAGTAATAAAAAATAGCAAAGGACAAAATACCAAAAGAGTAATTCTGCATTTTATTGCAAAAACGCACACACAGTAGGTACACTGCACTACCACACTCTATTTCTAAGCTGAATCTCCTCAGTAATAAATTATCTCGCTTTTTTTGTCAGGCTGTGAAGTTTCAAGCACTGCAATAAAAAATGCACATATTTTACTCCCCTTTATGGCAAGAAGCATGTCACTGAAAGTTTCAGAGACCTTTCTCTAGCCTTTTAGTGAAAGTAGTGAAACTGCAAAACTATGGAATTCTCTAAGATTTTCTAACAAGACTTTAACTAGGCTTCGGTTAAAATTATTTTGTCATTTTTAATGAAGTCAGTGAACTAGTCAATGAACTTAAAGACAGTGCAAATTAAGAAATTTTATTCCAGGTAATTCACAACTAGTAAGAACTTGGACCAATAGTGTGAATGATTAAATTATGTACTTATGAAGCACAAACTTTATTCAGTATCATGAAAACATCCATCAGGTATTTGACAGGGTAGAATGGATTGCATGAGAAAAATCAGATTCCATGATATGTCCCCCACAGAACAGCCTCCTGAAAACTTTTTAGGTAAGAAATAGGTAAGAAAAAAGTGTGATTGTGGCTAAATTATCAGATTTGCGATTCATCAACTCCTTACTTCCACAATGGTTTGAAAAAGAAAACAAAAGCATGGAGAATAGATGAAGAAAGGAGCCAGACAGCCTGTCACTCAGGACATGCCATTGTGCAATGGAGAAACATGGAGTGAACTGGAAGACTGCTCTCATCTAATGGTGCTAAAAGATAAAAAATACTGATTTTCAAAGCAGTCAATGGATGGAATTTTTTATTTATAAAATACAAGGTGTAACTCAGAGATTAAGAGCCCATGCCCTTGAGGAAATTTAGCAACAGGAAAGCAAAAAATGAAAACTTTACAGCAGGAAAATATAGGAAAAAAACATGGAAAAGGAAAAATAAAGACAATAAGGAAAAAAAAAGAAGATAAAAAAGAAGAAAATAAAAAGGAAACAATAAAAGAAGAAAAGAAAAACAGAACCTTTTCTCCTATCGTGGAACCTCTAGCATTTACATTTGGATACTGCTTTTTCAATGACCCAAGAATTAATACAGACAGTAAAAGTGATGGACAATGTGCAAGTTTAGGGAATAAAATGTAGGAAAGAGCTGTAACTGCCTTGTCTATATTTCAGTAAAGCAAAAAAGCAAAAAAATAGCAAGAAGTTTGATACATATATATGGACTAACATGAATATTTTCTATTTTAACCACTATACATGCTACTGACACTAGTCAATAACAAGTTCACTTGCATGAGAAAGGTTAATCCTTATTAAATCAGGGTCACTTAGAAACTAAGATGGATTTCCTCTCTTTGAGCTTTGTTTTATCTTTTTTTTACATTTTCCTGCATAGCTCAAGACTGTCAAGCAACAAAACAATAATAATTTGGAGATATATCTAACAGCACCTATTAGTAAAATATTATTTTTTATTGAGTCTGAATTATCTTTTGAGTATAATGAATGAGTAAACACTGCATCCATGTTATCTAGCATCTAATTTGCATTATGACTGATAATTTAAAGTTTCAGTTAAGGACATTTATAGCCAAGAGCATTCTATCAAGGTTTAATCATTGATGTTCTGTCGTGAAGCACAGAGAATGCATTAATTTGCAGACTGAAATTCTGCTTTCAATTTATATTACCCTATATAATGGAGAAGAAAACAGAAGAAAGTGTACCATACTGTGAGAGTAAAGTACCAGTAAAAGCATGTGTAAAAAAAAAGTAAAATAAATGACTTTCCAGTGAGTGACAAGAGCATGTGGCTCAGACAGGTGAGAGAGCAAAGTTATAGTAATTACTTAAAGAAAGGAGAAAAATCCTTCTCTGAAGCACAAAACATGACCAAAAAATAGCAATGCACCTCAGTACTTTTAATCTTCCCATTTAAATCTTTGTTTTATAAAGGAATATTCCTAAGTAATTTGAGGAAAAATTTCACCCATGAGGATGAATAGCATCATGCTATTTTAAGGGATTTTTTAGATTTACCTGTTACAACAATAAATTAATGCAAACATTTATGTAGTCTTGTCTTGCTTGCATAAATATAAATTTAGAAACCAAAATCATAGAAAGGTCGAGGTTGGAATAGATCACTGCCATTCATTTGGTCCAGCAATCCTCCCTGCTCAAGCAGGGCCACCTGGAGATGACTGCCCAGGACAAGGTTCAGAGGCTTTTGAATATCTCCAGGAAGCAACATGGCAAACTGTCCCTGGACAGTCAGTCCCAGGGCCCCATCATGTTTACACTTACAAAGGTTTCATGTGGTTCAGAAGAAATATCCCATGTTTCTGTTTGTGCCCACTAATTCTGATCCTGAGCACCACTGAAAAGGGCCCGACTCTACTTTGCACACTTCCTTCAAATCACAATGAATTTGGTCTCCCAGCCCCTTTTCTCAGAAGCTCCTTTCGAGCTTCAATGTGGCCCCCAGTGCAGATTGTCATGTGGGTTTGTTATCTCCCAGGTATAATTTTGCACTTCACCTTTTGAATTTCACGAAGTTCTTGTTGGACCATTTTCCATCCTGTCAGAGACCCTCTGGATGGCAGCACAACCTTCTGGTGTACCAGCCACTCCTCCCAGCAAACTGCTGAGGATATACTCTGCCCCTCACTAATAAAGGAGTTAAACAGTGGATGAGTATTGACCCGTGGGGTACACACCACTGGTGACTCATCTCTAACCAGTCTTTTAACCATTCATCAGAGCCTCTCTGCTGCTCTGAAAATCATTGCACCAGTTTTCAGCCCACCTTACTGTTTGCTCATGTAGCTTAGAAGTAACTCACAAGAAGGAAAATAAAGCACTATTGATATTAGAAGCATATGCTTTTGTCAGCAACAATATTAGCTCCCGTTATCTGGAAAAAAAAAATTACCCATTGATCTGGCAGTATTGTGCACATCAACAGCGTATTTTCTCACTGACAAAAGTTTACTGGCCACCAGGAATTCTCATCTAAAATGGTCTTGTCAATGTCCAGGTAAATGTGTTTATAAATTACACAACTATCTTGAAAATGAATTATGTATTCAATAATATTAAAAATACAGTTCACAAGCCACTTTATAATCATTCTGGTTTGGTGGGATTTTATAATCTACAAAACTTTAAACAGGCAACAAACAAATTGTCAAGATTTATTCCTACATACACCAAAGGTAGCTTCTACTGATCCTTCTCAAATCTGAAAATATCAAAGGCTGTGAAATAAGATCTTCAGTGAAAACTTTTTTTTAATGCTCAACAAAAGCAATTTCTTTCCTTCTCCAGCTTGCAATATCTCTTTCCACTTAAGAAAGCAAAAACCATGAAAATGCTAATGTAGAGCACTATGCTACCTCAGAAATTTTCATTGCTACTTACCATGAATTTACTTCTACCTCTTTTTATTAAAATATAAACATATGGTGAAGTCTATGCAGCACTGAAGGCAATGGAAATTTAGCTGAGCTTTATTCATTCTAAAGGACACAAAAGTGTCTTCATGGCCTCCCCAACTCTAAGTGCAATCTATATCTTCATGCAATTTTAATTTGTAATGGAACTTTTATTTTCACCATTTCCCTGGCACTCCATTCAAGAGAAATGGATGCATAAAGGAGGTAAGTCCATCAAGACTGTGGTCAATAACAATGAGTCATTGAATTATTTGAAACCAGACTTTTGCCTGTTATTTACTGATCTTTAATTTTGCTAGAGGCTTCTCTGAGAACTCATGGAACATAATGACTTAAAATACGGTATCAAGCAATGGCTACATTTAGGAATAATGGGAAAATTGAAAAAGAACATAATAACCTAGTACTTTGTAATTTGCCTTAGTGGAAATTTATTTTAGAAAATAAACACCAAAGAACTACATTTAGTGAGACCCACTAAACCTACCAGCTTCTGAATCAAGCTCCACTCTGGTAACCTGAATAACAACCTGGAAGGCATGACCCAGTTTGCATAACACATTTAAGTATGGGTGGTGCTTTAGTATATTTTAGGAATTCTTTAGTCATCTTTTAGTATTGAAGTTCTTTTTAGGTTATTCAGCCAATGACAATCACTGTATAACTTACTAGAAAATGTACTGTTCACTGACAAAAATATGATAACAGGACACAGGCTTTTTTTTTATGGCTTTATAAACTGAATTATGCCATAGACAAAAGGATGCAAATAATTTTTTTTTGCTACTCTTCATAACTAGTACTCTCAGATTTTCATATATCAGAGAGAGCCAATTTTATATTGATTACTTTCTGAATCCAAAACAGATATTATTTTCAAAGTAAATTTGGGTTCTCACTAGGTGCATAGTGCAACTCATATGGTGATTGCATTCTATAATGGTATTTTCTGATAATAGTTTAAAATTATTATTAAATAATATAAACATTTTAGTCCTTATTTTAAAAATCTTGATTACTGATGCTCAGAGTAAGTCTCAGAGTAAGTAAATAATCTGATAAATATGCACATTTTTTAGAAATCATCATCTCACTATATTGTAATAAAATTTCCTAATGCATTTGTGTCAATATATATCCCACTGAAGAAGTAATATGAATTCATATGGGTCTTGAAATATACCAAAGAAGAAAATTAGTATTCTGCTGGCTCTTAGTTCTGAAAACCTGTACGTCCTAATAATCCAATGAATGTCTGAATAAATTCTTCAGGTGTTTTGTTTCACTATTTGTTCTAGCAGATATTTTGACTGAAATGTGCTTTGCACGTTTTGTTTCAGTTAATACTGCATTATATATTTATCAAAAAAACATGATAGAGGTTTGAGGAATACAGTGCTTTAATCAAGATCATGCAGACACTTTCCACATCTTACTAGTTGCGTAAGAATTTAAGAACTAAACTAAAACCAAATTAAGTCTCTAATATGGTTGTATTCAAGTTGACTGTGCTCTAGCCAATTAGAAATAATAATTCTTGAATAATAGGAGCATCATACCAGACCACTCTTATCCTCTGCTCTGACAATAAGGGATCTCTTCTAGCCACACTGCATTCTCCTCCTCCAGTTCCTGACTGGAATAGGTGACCTTATTTTCACATGTGACAAAAACCAATATGAAATTACCTAAAATGAAAGACTATCCTCAAGGATGTCTCTAGACATTGTCAAAGTAAAATAAAATGGCAATTGAACATCACATGTTTTGTCTGCATAGGAGAGACAAAAATTTTAGAAGACATGGGAAAACTTTTACTTTTGTTGCTGTTGAAGGAAGATTGTAAGATGTATAGTTATAATTCTGCTCTCTATTAAATTATTTCATCCTATCTTAAGGTGTTACATTTTTTTATCTTCTATGTTTCCTTTAATATAAAATTTACTTTCTGAATCTGTACTGAAATATGGGATTGAGATGTAATTAAGTGTTGTAACTGTATATATTTCTCCTTTTATGGAAGAAAATTTATATGAGAATTGGCTGTCCATGGCAAGGTTTTGGTAGCAGGGATGGCTGCTTTGAGAAGGGGTCAGGGGTTACAGTGCTAGACAAAGGCTCAGCACAGGACACAGCTGATCTTACCTGCCAAGCTATCAACACCTCTGTGTTAACAGAGTTTTTCTAGAAACATCAAATATGTGGCATTCACATTTTCTGAAACATCCCTTCGCCCAGGAATTTTCTCCTGGGAAGCTGAGGAGCTTCAGAGAAAAAGGAAAACAATAATTATCTCATTTGCTTCTACTCTGTTTTGCACATGTGGAATGTGTTTGGAGATTGTTTACCACAGGTGATTGTTTAATTGGATTTCTGGTGTGAGTGTTTTGACTCAATGGCCAATCAGGGCCAAGCTGTGTCCGGACTTGAAAGAGTCACGAGTTTTCATTATTGTCTTTTTGGCCTTCTGTAAGTATCCTTTCTGTATTCTTTAATATGATAAAGTATCATAAAATAATAAATTAGCCTTCTGAGAACATGGAGTCAGATTCATCATTCCTTCCTTCCTGCCACGGGGCACCCTGCAAATACGATACAAATACATCTGAGAAGAGAAGGAAAAGTGTAAGAAATAGCAGAGGGAACACCAAGGTCCAAGGAGCAGAGAGATGCTGCAGGCACCAAAGCTGAGAGCTCCCTCTGTGGCACATGAAAGAGCCCATGCCAGAGTAGAGGAAAAGCGTGTAAAGGAAGGAGAGAGAGTAACCACTGAGTACCGACTATAACCTCTCCATACCGTCTGTATCCCTTAGGAGAGGGTAGGGAGAGTAATGGGTGTCAAAGGAGTGAAGCTGAGCTGGGGGGGAGGGTGCAGGAAAGAATTTTTAATTTTATGTCTTTTTTTCAGTACTAGAATAGAATAGAATAGAATAGAATAGAATAGAATATTTTCAATTGGAAATTATGTAAAACTATTATCTGACCGCATCATCCCTGACTGTTTCAGAGCTAGCCAAAAGTTAAAGCATGCTATTAGGGGCATTGTCCAAATGCAACTTGAACACTGACATGTTTGGGGCCTGTTACAGTGTTTGCCCATCTGAATCTTCCCTGAATTGGCAATAAATAAATTAATTTACCTAAGGTCAATTCTGCAAGCAACTTCACTGTATTTATCTCGATTGGCTTTCATGTTCTTTTTCTCTTTATTTGTGCCATCTGCCTCACTAAGGAGTATAACTGAGCAGCTGAGAGGGAGTTACAGTAAAATAGATGAGAAGTTCTCAAAATGCAATATTGTAAATTACTGTAATTTCATTGCAGTGGCAGTGACAGCTTCAACTGTCAAATAGAATTCCAGACTGTAAGAGTTTTCCTACCAAAAATATTCTTTGTGCACTCTCAAGCAATAAAAATATACTTTGTATCTTCTATTATTCAGACTTCATAATGATTTTTAAAGGTTTAGGAGGCAATTTTGAACCAAAATTAACTATAGATTAGCTGAATGACACCACTCAACTTTTCCTCGCCTCAGAAGGGTAAGACAAAAAAGTTTAAAATGGGACCTCCTATTTTTGTTTTTCAACACATTTTTCTGCTCCAAACAACTCTCATCTAGGTATTTGTCCCCAAGTTACAGTGTTGTTTTCATTATTCTGCACCACCATTTGCTTCTGTGTTTAGCTATGTAACTGTATGGAAGTATCTTACTCACTACTGGACTTGAATGTATTTTTCATAGACCTTCTCAGACACATCAACAGAAGCAGAATTATAAACATTTTTAATCTCCTGTTGCTTTAGCTGCACTGTAGACCCCGTCCTGGAGCCTTGGGAGGAAATGGCCTCAGTCTAGAAAGCCCTTATTTCTTGACAGGACCCAAGCTAACCTGGATCCTTTGTCACTATGTGGCAAAGATATGGAACTCGGATCATCAGTTTCTTTGTGTAGAGTCAGTATTTTTCTAACGTGTCCATACTGGCAGATCCTTATAAAAAGAGACAGTCTGGTACTTGCAACGTTGTTTTTCAACTGTAAAATGAAATATAGCAACTAATAATACTAATAATAGGTATTTGTAGACAGTTTGGAAATGCCAGACCATTGTTAACCCCATGGCATCAAAGAAAATCACTACAAGGCAGCTTGTCCTAAGTTATTTGACCAAACAACGGATAAACAAACATAAACTCCTGTGGGGGAGTGAGATCCCCTGCTAGAGATAGTTACAGTAAGTTGACTGAATGATTCAGGTGATCTTTTCCAATCCTACACAGAATCATAGAATCATACAATGGTTTGGGTTAGAAGGGACTTAAAGATCATAAAGTTCCAACACACCTGCCATGAGAATAGGCACATTCCACTGGACCAGGTTGTTCAGCACCTCGACCCATCTGGCCTTGAACAGTTCCAGGGATGAGACACCCAACTTCTCTGGGCAGCCTGGTCCAGTGTGTCATCACTATCCTCACGGTAAAGAATTTTTGCCTAATATCTAATCCAAACTTAGTCTCTTTTATTTTGAAGCCATTGCCCCTTGTCCTATCATTACCTACACTCTTTGAGAAAAGTCTCTCTTCACCTTTCTTGTCGGTTCCCTTCAGCTTCCAGAAGGCCAAAATTAGCTCACCTCAGAGCCAATCAGGTCATCATAAAGATCATCAGAGGCCTGTTCTTCTGTGATTTTCTAGTATGAATTCTTCTAAACTCTTAATACAAGTGTCTAAAATTTAAACTTCTAATGGCAGTGTTTTCAGTTTCATTCTATTAAACCATATTTCAGGACTCCCTCCTTTGGCTTTTTAAATTATACTTCATGTTGTTAATCAAAAAATCGATTTGTTAAATGCAAATCATTCAAGAGTACAGTGAGAGACAAACACTTTTAATATTTTTAAGAAAAAGTATCTAAGGAAAATTGTATTTTATGGAGAGAGAGAATATTTCATAAGAATATTTTTTACATTTTTATGTTTACACAGAGTTACAGCATCACAGAATAGGCTGAGTTGGGAGGGACCCTCAAGGATCCTCAAGTCCAGCTCCTGGTGCTTCACAGCATCATCCCCAAGAGTCATGTGCCTGAGAGGGTTGTTCAAACACTTTTGAACTCTGTCTGGCTTGGTGCTGTTTCTGATATCTAATAAAAAGGGTTTTTTAATGGAATACTTTGGGAAAAAAAAGTAATTCTAAATTTTTAAAATATGGACACTTCCAACTTTTTGGAGAATAATTTTGAGTTCAACACTGAGCATCCTATTTTTGAAAATCTCTTCTCAGTAGTTTGTGCTCAGGATGATCCAATGTCTGTGCCCTACAAAAAAAAAAAATGAACAGGAAATTCTTCTTAGGCAAAACATTTAAGGAGATGATTACTTAGTATCTCATTCTGCTTCTCTACTGTCTCACTTTAGCAGTAAACTTTTTTCCCCCCTGGAAATGCATAAATTTAAATTTTACTGTGAAATAATATAATCAGAAACATGGCCTAGATGAAAAATAAAGCAAAGCAAATGGGAAGAAAACACTTTTAAGAAGGAATTGTAAAAAGACATTTAGGATGGGACAAAAACATACACACACAAACTGAGAGTTGTACTCTGACCTCTGTCAAAATATTTCTTGAACAGTAGAGAATAATAGACAGTGACAGAGAGAGTGCAGTCAAGCTTAAATCACTGGTACGTAAATTCCTAATCTATGAAAAAGTCAAGAGTAGGAGACTTGAAGGTAAACTTTTTGAAATTGTCACTGACAGCTGTGACGTTGATATATTTTTTTAATCCATATGAAAGAAATTCATGTTGGTTTTAACATGTTTGGCTTAGCTTTTAAGGCAGGAAAACACTACAGGCTCAGCTTTGAGCTAGATCACTATTTGTGCCAGAGCTCTGTTTATGTATTGGCTTCTCAAAATCTCTAGTTGTCTGACATTTCTTACACTTTTAGGGCACCCACATTTTTTCTCTTCATCTCCTTTATAAAACATAATGTCTTCAATGATAATATTTGAGCTGTTTTTCTTGTGGTCCCAGTGGTAATCTCCCACTGTTACAAGACAATGTGCCCTGGGCATCCACAGTACTTGTGCCAGTCTTCAGAAACCTGTCATTGCTTGCATAAAATATGCAATTTTGCAAGGCACAAACTTTCAAAGTATCCTCCTAATTCTCTTATTTCCACAACACCATCAACCACACAGAAAAAAAAAAAACAACTGGTTTTGGATAGGAAAGATAAAAGATGCAAAATAAATTTACAGCAAATCTTTGAAATCTTAAACTTAAGTTTGTATTTCTGCAGCTTACACAGCTGAAGTCAAACAAAAGTATCATCAAATAAGGTGGGAATGAAAATATTTCAAGACTATTCAGATGAAAGAAAGGAACCCTTGTGCTTGAGGAAGGAGTGTGCTTTCACATCACCTTTTTATCTGCTTCAGTGGTTTGGAGACTCTTGTGCACAGCCAGTTTGGATTGATATTTCTCTCTGGATGAAAAAAAAAAAAGCTAGACAAGTATTTTTCCAGGAAAATTAATGATAAACTAACTTCAGAAATAAAGTCAGATAAACCCTAAGTAATCCTGGATTCTTACCAACTTTCTGTATCTTCTGCATTTTCAAATTATTGTTCCTCTGTTCCCAATCACTTCTTTCAGGTTGTCTTATATCCAACTAATTTAAAAAGATTTACTTGGGGATTTTTATGCTTCAAAAGGGAAGAAATGTCAACTTCATCAATCTGGGTGTGGGTACCATAAATAGTTTGTTGAAATGATGATCTAAAATGCAGTATCTTCCAGATACCTGTCATATGTCGAAACATATGAATTAGCAGTTTATCTTGATTATGAATATGTAAATTGAAATAAATCTCAGCTAAAAAAAAGGGGGAAATTTGTTCCAAATCCATGCTTATTAAAGCTCCAAGAACTGCTTTGTCTCAAGTTAAGAGTGATAATGTTTTAAACAGTTTGTGTTTATTTTCTGAATTGTTTCTGATTCACTAAAAATGACATTAACTTAATGAGACTGTTTCCCTGAGGAGACTGTGTACAAAGTTCCCCAGCTTTGGAGGGCAAATGTGTGTGATGTTTCTATGTTTCTGAAAACATTTTTTTGTTCTGTTTCAATCCAGTAGAAAGCTGTGAGGTGGTTTGAAGGTCTCACTAGGAAAGTAGAAAGGAATTTATAAAAGTTGCTTTGATTTCTGCATATATTAAGGGAAACTTTGTACATTTGATTTGCTATAAATAAAATATAATGAAAACTGTAATCATATTTGCTCAAAATATAACTACATTCATCTTGTGCTTTATGGGAATCAATACATTTGCATTTTTTCAAAATCTTTTTTCAATAGATTTTGATTTTATCAGATGCTGATCATATCTCTGTTTACATACTGTGATGTGATGTGATGCAGGTCATGGATGTTCATTCACATGACTGCTGTCCAGAAGACAGAAAAGTTACTTAATGACACTTCTGAGGACATGCTTCTACTTCACTGACTTTCCAGGTATAGAAATTAGCCCCATTTAAAAAAAGAAAAATTTCCCAATTTCTCTGTTTTTCAACAAGCTGGCATGTCTTTCTGTTAGAACGTTATTTTTGTATTGTTATCACTTGTATTGTGAGTGCTAAACTAACTTTTTAATTAAACAGACTTATTTTTTAAATGGCAAAAAAAAATATTTCCTTATATGTGGAAACTTTTCACTAGTAAAATTATTTTTCTGAATGCTTCTTTTTTCCTATTAACATATTGATATATCTCATCACATTGTGTATATAAGCCAAGGAAATTAAGGCTAAAATTAATAAGTATATGGTTATTCTATTCATTTTTCTTTTAAATCTAAAAAAAATTGATAGAGCATGTGGAGAAAGTAATGAAAAACACAATCCAGTAGGGAGAACCTCAATGCAAATATTAATTATTATTTTTCATACAGGTTTAGTGCCTTAGGAATATCTGATTTTTAATCACTGAGAAATGTTTTCTTCTGTTGATGATGTTAACAATGCTATCTGGTCAGTACTGCAGCAAAAGAATATTTTGCATTCTGAAACAAGAACATTTCAGAACAGAAATATCTGTACTTTGCACTTAATAAAAAATTAGAGAAAAAAACCACTCCTAATTAAACCCAAAATATTAGAGGTTTTTTTCTTAGCTTCAAATTCTGAAATGAGTCTTCCGCAATATTTGGTCCTCTATATAGGCTGAGGATGTGAACTCACCTTTAGCTTCAAAGTCCTTCTGAATACCCAGTTTTTTCCAACCTTATTCTTTGTAAGAGTTTTGGGGTCTTTTTTTAGTGTAAGATACTGTGAATACTGTTTTGTCAGCCCAGGTTTTTTAACTGGGGAAGAAAATGCTGTTCTGACATATTCTGTTCAAAGTAAGAATTGGGGAAGACAGAAAATATCCAGTTGAGTTCAATAATGAGGGAAATATCACCCAATTTCATGTGCAGGGAGAAGAAAAACAGCTATTATGAAAATACTACTCATAATAGAAGTAGAAAACTGTAAAAGTCAGTGGATGAATACAGTAAATTCCAGCTTTCTTAATATTTGAAACAAAATTTTAATAGCATGCATTTATATACAAAATATTTTTGCATTATTCCTTTACATCCCATGACTTATAAAATAATATTTTCCATGACAGTTTCAAAAGTGAACATATTTTCTTTTTTTCCTTTCTTTTACACAGCTCTAAAGCAAAATACATCTTTCAAAGGAAAACCCTACTGCAAATCACAGCAGGTAGATAAAGTCTTGTAACTATATTCACAGGTTTATTGATAAATATAAGATTCTATTTTATTCATTTGAGATTTTTTTTTAAATGTTCCAACATCAAAAAATTTTTCTGTATGTGTAATAGCAATGAGTTTAGCTCTTAGTTTTCTTGTAAGCTTTTCTTTCATTTATTACAAAAATGATGGAAATTAAACATAAATTTGAATTTAATGGCTATAACATTCTAATTCTATCTAAGATAAAAAAAAATAGGTATAGATTTAATAACTAACAAAGATGTCACCATCAACTGAGACGTAGCTGCTGAATACATGACTGATCTCTGTGGCTTATAGTAAAGATGGATTTCTAAAATGTCAAAATATGTGTGAATAATTCAGGTAAAATAGTAATAAAACCTCCCAAACAGAACAAATGACAACAGTGTGTATCCATAATGAGGTTTAGAAGATTTTTGATGTTGAGCTTCTCAGAATCTACTGAGCAATAATTATGGAAATTTCTAGGACCATGTACCCACATATAAGGTTTGCTAAGAAGATCAACATGAATAGAAATAAAGTGAGAGTAAAGAGCACAACAGTAGCTATGATGTACTCAGACAATTGAGAAAGCAGAGAAACCTGAAATTAACAATACCACTGTTTGGTTTGTCAGTGGGAGTAGATGAAAAGACTGTGTGATAAGTGGGACAAAGAACAATACGGTAATCACAGAAATTAGGACTAAGTTTGAAAGGGGTTTGAAATGTTGCTTTTAGTCTTTTTTTTCATCTCTATCATTTTGTTTCTGGATCTTCATCTTTGAGCATGTTCAAATTAATTTTTTCTTTTTCTGGGGAATGTCATCGGTGTTGTATGGGTAACCTGTCAATAATAAAATGTGCTAGTCCTCACTTGAGGATTTGCATACAAGATGTACAGCCAGTGGTCATTTAGTAGGGTACAGATTAAAAAGCAAACCAGCATTTAGAAAAGAGAGTATTTGCTAAATATTTTTGTAGCTTTTGCTTTAATTTCTATGTTGAAACAAAACATTATATGATTAACTTTTATTATTATTGGAAAACAAAGCACTGAGTTTGTATAAATCAACTCAATCCACAAAGAAGCCTTGTGATTAATAGGCTAGCATTTCTTATGCTATTGTCAATACTTTTGCAAAATTGGTACAATGCACAAGAGCTGCCTGTCCAGATAAACTCAGTCTCCATAGGTTTATGGTTTGGAGGCACTCTGCTACTATTTCTGTAAGCAAAACAAAATTTTGAAGTCCTGTACTAGAGGTATAAATTGGATAGGAATCAGAAGCTTATTTTATTTATGAGTAATTGAATTTCATAAGCAATATAATCTGCTGTGCAATTTTGCAAGAATTATTAAACTTCAGATTCCTCCAGGCATGGCTTTACTTGGAGAATTCTCAAGGAAATAGCTAAAGAAAACCAAACTGTTACATAAAAAAAGAAACACTTTCTAAAATAAAAAATCTGGAAATATTATTTTTGGAATACTGTCATTGAGGATTTTGTGCAAGGGCCAGACCACACCACACTGTAATGTACAACCTAAATTTATTTCCTAAGCAGGATGGGCAAAGTGAGTGAATAGCAGTTCGTATTGGAGACAAAAATATTTTTTTTATTTCTTGCCATGGAATCACAAAATCTTCGAAGTTGGAAGGATTCTCTGGAGATCACAGAGTCCAGCCCCACTGCTCAGAGCAGGCTCAGTTCTGATATATTCATCAGGGTTGTGTTGAGGTTCTGAATATCTCCAAGGATAAATCTTCCACAACTTGCCTAGACGGCACGTTCGAGGGTGTAAAGCTCTTGCAGCTAAAAAAAAAAAAAAAAAAAAAAAAAAAAGGCAAATTTCTGTATTTTTATTTTTCCCAATTGCCCCTTCTCTCATTGAGAGAAGTCTGGCTTCTGATTTTGGCTTCCCCTTATCAGAGATTTTCATACATTGATGAGATTCTTCCTGAACCTTCTTCTCTTTGGACTAAGCAGTGTTGACCCTTCTGTTGCTTTTATTATGAAAGGTGTTCCAGACCCTCAATCATCTTTATGATTTCTTGTAGGCCTTGTTCCAGGTTGTCTATGTCTTTTCTACTGGAGAGGCCAGAACTGCACACAAAGCTCTGATGGGGTCTCAGCAGTAGTGAGAGGAGGAATCACCCCCCTGCACCTGCTGTCTATGTTGCTGCTGAGTGACCACAGGGTCTTCTTTATCACAAGTGTGCCTCATTTACTTATGTTCAACCTGTTGTCCATCAAGAACACCAGGGCATTTTCTGAACTTTCCAACTGGCTGGCTCCCACATGTCCTTGTGCATTGAATTACTCCGCAGTAGGTGCAGAACTTTGTGCTTGTCTCTGATAATCTTTGTGAGTCTCATCACGATATTTTACTCACACTCTTTATGTTCATGTCAAGTAAGTGCCAAGCCTCTCCTGTTCGTTTGTGACAAGTCCCATGGACCAAGAGGAAGAATTGCTTCAATTACTTGCTGTGTACCCATCTTTGATGGTCTGGGCTTTTATGTTTAGAGGTATCATCTCAGGTTTAGACTTCAGTACAGTGTCACAGATGAATATGTTTCCCCACGCAGGGCCACAGTTTCAGTTCTGGAGTTGGTATGTTTGGTTGGTTGTTCTTTGTTTTGTTTTGTTCTGATTTTGTTTTTGCTTTGGTTTGTAATGTTTTGTTTTGCTTTAAAGCAGATTTTGGGCATTAGCCGCCAATTTACTTACAAGTTTGGTATTTTCAAGCTGAACTCTCTTACTTTCCCAATATATAATGCCAAATTGTTATTATTACATTTGTGACTATTTTCCTTTAGCTTCTGTCCCAATTGATTGGGAGGAATGTAAATCTGGCGACAGTTGTGCAGCAAAACCCATTCAAACAGATACAGTCCAGGTTTTCTTTGTTTGGGCAGTGCTTTCATTTCAGATTGGCTTTTTCCTGCAACAAATACAGAAGAGTCATTCAAATATTTTAAAATAGAATTTTAAAGATTTTGAGGAACAAAGTAGCAGGTATTTTAAAGTTAAGCTTTGTACAAGTTTCAAATAACTGGTATGTAAATATAAATCTAGTGGTGATGCTCAAGGCACTCTGTGCTTGGTCAGCCTCATCTAAGCTCTAACATGGTTGACTAAAATGAGATCTATTGCAGACCTGAAGAAAAAAATCCACCCAGAGTCAGTCATCTGCTTTACAGAGGTAACAGTCTGAGCAGCCACTGGGTAAAACTGTGCAAGACAGGGCTGTGTAATAGCTGTGCAGGTTCTTCTTGGACACTTCCAATGCATCGTTGAGCATTGACAATTTGATTGATGAGTATGTTTCCCCATACGCATCCTTTCCTAGAAAGTCCACAGAAGTGCTTATTGCTGCCATTCTTCTAGTGTTTATTTGGCTTAGTAAATATAATAGTTGGATGGCAAATTTCTGAAAAGGACACTAAAATTGTAAATGGGGAGAGGTAAGAAAGGGAACAGATGGAATGAGTCATGTACTAGATGGAAGAAAAAAGACTTAGAACTTTAATATCACTTTTGCTAATTAAGGTTTTGCTTCTTGATTTTTTTCTTTAGGAGTGAGAAAAAGATTGGCTTTTACTGTTGTTTCCTTCACAGATGTTATCAATGCTATGCAATAAGTATGTGTGCTTATGTACATTATCCATACATTGTTTTCATAACCTTATGTACGGCAATATATTCAAGCCAGCCAACAAAATCAAAACTGCAAGCATAAACCTTAAAAATGCTTAAAATTATGCTCTTTGGTAGAGACCTACAGTAAAAGATGACAGAAAATTGAAATATAGTGTATAAAGATTACAGAACCAGGTTTCAAGCTAGGATATTAAAGTTAGGGAAAGTAAAAAACAAGCTTTAATGTGAAATTCAGAGTGCTGCTCTTTCACCATGTTACACTCCCATCACCTTCTCTGTGAAGCCCTAATTAGGCCTTTTGACTACTGTTATCAAGAAACTGATGGCTAAACTCAACAGCTAAATTCTGCTTTGTCTTATATTCAGAGAAGTCATTCTGAAACCACAGAAAGTCAATGAAGAATTTATTTTAAATATGTATTTAGAATCCTGAACATGTTCTCTCTACATTTTAGCTACTCCATCTGTATATTCCTGCTGTATGACTTTTCCTTTTACTGTGTCACATTATATTTTGGCAATAATAAGTAGGAATCATTTATGAGGGCACAGGTAATGGGTATTCTTAACCCTAGCTGAAAGCAAATATAGGTTCAGGTAAAACTTTGGCAATATGCTTAGCACAATATGATAGGAGCTGCAGCGCAGAAAGGCTGATTCTTGTACACAGAGCTAATGGCAATATTCTGGTGGCTGTATCTCAGGAATAATTACAGCTGTCATCAGAAAAATAAACATGTAGCACCCGAGAAGGTCAGTTCTCACAAATGTTTAGTCAAATTTTGTTCAGACTTTTCAATTTTGCAAATAGGTCAAGGTACTGGGAGATTTACATATTTGCTGAGATATCACCATCCCCTAGTATGAACCATTTTCCATTAGTGCAAAAAAATAGAAAAGATGAAATTTTACTGAGTGAAGAATTTACCTCCCCAGAACAGTTTCCATTTTTGAGAAATATTTTATATATAAATTTGAAAAAAACCCCATTATATCTTGAAATAAAATTAAACTTCTAAAAATCATATATTTATTATTATGTAAAAGGTAATTTAGACTTAATGCAAAAAACATGAAGTTGACTGACAGACTCTGATGGACTAAACTGCTTAAAAATCTTCTGCAAGAATTAATCTATTTTTAGGCAAAAACAACTACTGTTTTAGCCAATGAAAAACTCCAGTTGCTTGCAGTGGGAGCAGACAATGGACAGAAAGGAAGGACCAGGAGATTTTGCTGCCTAAAGAGGGATTAAGCAACTGTAAAAACACAAATTGCCAAATGCAGTTCTGGCACAGTTAGAATAATAAAATTCATCTTCCTTAATGTAGGCTGAAAAAAAGACAAAGCCTGAGGATATAACAAATTCCTTTGCAGCCATTTGCAAAAATTTTAAATTTAGCATTGTGAAGTTTCATTGTAGTGTGCAGACATGGCAGGCAGGCTCTGCTGGATTAGCAGCAGGCATAGCAAACTGATTCCATAGCAGAATCAGATCACATCAGTGATGGCAAGAGCTGCAGGTGGGGGTGGTTTTACCTCTGACTTGGACCAGCTAGCATGGATTCCTCTTGATAGCAGTTGACAATAGAGGAGGATTAAGAGCTACCATTCTTGAAATACAAAGAACTTGAAGGCACATCTGTTAATCTGTAAAACAAATGTGCATGGAATATCTGATGACCAGTTTGCACAATGTAGCCCACACCCACTGTTTCAGATTCTCAAACATTCTGAAACAGCATTACCACATTTAAATTCAGTGGGAAGAATGTTCTCCAGCCTCTGATAACTTCTGCCTGTGTCCAAGTTCAGTGGGAAATGACTGGAAGAGAAGAACTAAGACCATGAGAGGTGATGTTAAAAAAAAAAATAGTTTTGGTTTTCCTTTTTCAGCTGTATGTTTAAAATAAAAACAGAAATTATCACATCCCTACTAGTTTGAACATCAAGCCAGTGAAAAATCACCTGCAAAGACAGCTGGAAAAAATTTACTTTTTTTTTCTTAGAGGCATGGAGTATAATATAGTTCTGTGTTTTACTGTAGTCAGCTTTCTTATAGAGAAGCACTTGTGAACAAGTTGGATGAGCCTTTCTTGATGTTTCAGTCTCAAAATCTTAACCATTAATGCGTGCAGTGTGGAAGAAAAATAATTTTATATGTCCTCTGTATTCCCTTAAATAAAATGTTGAGCCATTTCATCACCAGAAAACAAGTGTGAATGACAATACGTTAAAGTGACTTCGCTGTTACTTTTTAAAAAGAATTTCTCTACAAGCATGTTTAAAGATTTTGAATTAAAGTGCAATCAGATTTCCAAAGAGGACCATTTAGAAAAGTACAAAACATAGTAATAAATTTTACAATATCTCAACAAACTCTGGTTATTCTAATGATTTATGTTAAGATGTTTCAGGATGATTGTTCTATATTTTCATAATTGAATTAATTTTATTGTGATTATTTCAGTGAAAAACACAAAAAACCTTCCTACAGGTAACACCACTTAAAGGAATACTAGAGGAGTTAAAATTACTCCCCAAAATCTTTAAATCAATATTCAACTTTTCTTAAAATTAGACTTTTTGAAAAATGAGTCAAGGTCAGATCAGCTTTTTCTTTACTCCAGCTGAACATTTTTATCTTGTCATGTCTCCTTTACTCCTACATTCAATACAAAATTTTAACTGAGCAATCCAATATGCTTTCTGTAGGGTTGTTTTAAAGATTCTTTTTCCCTTTGTTGATTCAATTTCAGTCCAATGAGCTCTTGTGCTTTGAATTTTAATAATACTTCTGACAAATACTGGGTGCCTTTTTACTGTAAAAAATTTAGATGTGTTTACACAGAGTGAGTGGTCATCATAACTCTTTAAAGAAAAGGGGAAGATATAATGGTCAAAACTTGTAAAACTGGGCCTAAATCCAGACTCTAGAAGTTGCACTGCAATTCCAAAGACATTGTCAAACATGATTAGCACGTATTTGTAGTCTCACCTGAAGGATGCCAAATTCTAGCTGCTGACATATGAATTACATTTACAAATAGAAATTCCTAAGCCAGGAGCTTGCAATTCACTTGATTTTTCAACAGTGCTGGAAATCCTGTTCCTGGTCTACTTTAGGAGTGAAGTGTTGTGCCAAGTGAATAAGGCTCATAGATCTTGACATTTTAAAACACATTCTTTAAAATGGAGGTTTTGTTAACAATTACTACATACTGATACACACAGATCCTTTTATATCAGTCTAGTGAAGATGGCTTAAAATTTGGAAGGTAAATGTAGACAATTTTGATTACTTCTGGAGGAAAGTCAATACTAATACTTTTACATTCTCATCAACTACATAAGCTAAAAGCAGCAAGCCTCTAGCCAAGTCACTCAATCTGACAGCAGGAACAATACTGAAGAGGCTATTATCCTGCAGTTAACCAAGATAGTCTGACATGCCCTACAAAATACAGATTGGAAAAAAAGAAATCATGTGATGGATCTGATGCTTGATTGTGTTAAAAATAGAAAAAACTATTTTTTTGTGTCCTTGCAACAAAACAGTTCAATTTATTCTTCAGTCATATAAAGAACTGTATTTTCTTTTGCTGTATTTGAAGACTTATGATTGCAACAATCAATTATTGTGATAAGAATTACTTACCAGACTTTAAAATTATGTATTACATAACATATATTAGTATTAACTCCATACAGGCTTCTTCTTCCTGTTTTGGTTCTACTTCAGGCTTTTTCTAACAACTAGGGAAGAGTACCGGCATTCTTCTCATCTGATACCTGAACAGACCAAATCATACTTTCTTCAGTGAATGCAGATACACTTACAGAAGGTACCCTCTGTTGCATGTCATCAATTGTTCTATATTACTTACATACAGAACTGATCTGAATTTGTTTTCATGCTAGCACACCATAGGTCATTCAGTTGTTTCTATTTTCAAACACAGTCTCTTTATTAAAGTTATAACAGTTTAACATCTTTAGGTATTTCTCTTCTATCCACCTTGCTAAGATGTGGTTCGTTTTAACTCACTACCATTTTCCCATCTATGAAACATGATATTAGACTATAGCTTGGTTTTAAGATATGTAGTCATCATAGGTGTCAAAGAGGACTTTTTTGGGGTTTTTTTGGGGGTTTGGTTTGATGTTTATTTTCCTAAAATAGTAAGCTTATAAAAAATCCATGCTTTTTTAGTCATTTGATAAACTGGTTCTCATAAGCAGGTTGTTTTCTGCAAGTATTTCAGATGCTTTATATTTTTTGTACCTCTTCTTTTTACTGAAGCTTCCAGATACAAAGCACTTTCTTCAAAAACTTGTACAAAGACGCTACTTTTATTATTCTTCAAGAAAGCCACAGTCTTTGGCGTTATTTATTTTTCCTTTGTCACTTGTATAAATAAACAGTTAATTAACCATATGCATTTAACACAATACAAGATAGGCTGTAGAAAATTTTTATCAATAAATTTCCCTATGCCCACATTCTGATTTTTTAATATATTTGCATTCTCACACTGAGAGAAAAAGAAGACTCAGCATGAAATTCCCTCTTGCAGTCATCTAGGTGGTTGGTAAATTCCTTTCATGTATTTCCCACTTTCTGCCTATTTTTTTCCTCAAAGGGTAATACCAGAAGTTAGTGTGGGGACCTGGGAGTATTTCTGACTGGACAAAGAAGTTAGACTAGACTGATGTGCCTTCCTACCTGCTATCTATTTAGTTTGGAAGTGTATGCAATTAAGTTAATGGATTCTGTAACAGACCTAACAGGCAAAATATTCTCATTTTGCCAACCTGTTGCAGGTTGTAACAGGTGGGTTTGGGAGAAGAAGGAGTTCATGCCTTCTGAGGAAATGGCACAGGAATGTCACTGCACATTGAACTACCTCACCTTATTTCACAGGAAAAAAAATATCAAGAAAATTTTTGTCATGTGAACAGTTTATAAGCAGGGAATAAAACCAGAGAGAAGAATGAAGCCATTCACACCTGAAACCACTCTCTGCATTGAGTTATTAATAATATTTACCATGTGGCATTCATAATCAATAAGTATAAATCTGTCTGTAAATTTAGAAGGAAGAAAAACTGCTTGGCTATATTCAAAAGGCTTCACTGATCAGACGTCAGTATTTTCAAAGTTAAGAGACAAAAAGAATTGCAAATAATTAAACTGATAAAGCAATGGGAACAAATTTGCAGTCTTCAGTACTTTGTTCTGACGTGAAAACACTTTTTTATTCCTTTTGATGATTTTCTCTGCATTTAGTGTTTCTGTCCTCATCTTAAGATTAACTACCATCCTGTCTGATTCTGTCTCCAGTTCTCTCTTTCATGATGTCGGCTTCGTAATGCAGTTTGTTCCTCATTCTCCTAACTAGATCCATAGTTTGTTTTTGCTCTCCTAGCTCTCTCTAGTACAACAAATGTCTTTGAGAGTTAAGCTAAAAATTTCCTTACTTCTTATTTGGATCTATCTTTCAGAAAACTTCCGCAGTGTTTTAAAATATTAATCAGTCCAATCAATAATATATATTTTGTGCATTGTGGTTTGAGAAGAAAAAAGATTCAGTTGCAAATGGATTTGGCAAACAATATTTCTAATATGTCTGTGGAAATTTCATTGCTGCTTTCTACTGTTCAGTCTTCTTACCAGAATATATCTGAAAATATTAGACTGAAGAACCCTAATCTAAAATACCGACATTTGTTTTTGCATTCTTTTTACAACATTTTTGATGATGAAATAATTATATATTGAATTTGAATATCAAGATCATTTTTTATTTCCCACACAATAGGAAAGAAAAGAAAGACGAGTTTTGAATGAGGGATTCAACATTTGTTTTGCTTTTGTGAGCATTTCCAATAGAGTAGAAATGTTAGAGAATTAGAATTTAACCTCTAGTTATTATCTGAGCATTATGCTTATTATGTGTTTGAATGTGTCTTAAAGTATCTGAGCAAAAATTTATATATAAAGATTAAGAACATCAACCATTTTTTCATATATTTGAATTTTTAAGACAGTGCCTAGAAAAGTGCAAAACTGACCATTGCTTCTTATAAGGATATGGTTTCATCAAGGTTTTTCATAGAACTTTTTCATGCTTGTCAACCCTAATGTATGTTTTCTAATTAATTAAGGACTAATTGAAGAAATTTACTGTAAAATGTAGTGCAGAGGCTATTAGCATGGCTGAAAAGAATCTCTGATTCTGAACTCACTGAAATCTAGAAACAAAATAGAAATAATATTCTCTCATGCATGCATATTTTAAAACTATAAAGTACTACTGGCTAATTTTTGAGATATTAGGGGAAGAGGAGCCTTACCTGTTTCATTACTGTATTTACTCAACAGTTTACTTTTTATAATATGAAAGAAGAAGGAAACATTATATACATGCTTTCATTCCATTTAATTTTTAGTTTCTTCAGAAGACCCTGGTAATCTCGCTTAAATGAAAAATGTCAAGTTTACTCCTGAAGGACTAAAGTCTCTGTATTGTCTTGTACGCTTGTGCATGCATGGAAGCATCTGCTTTGATGAGGAAAGATGTTCATGTCAGTCTGATGTATACTGACAATATGTGTATATGATGAAAGGAAAGAGCACTTACTACCTACAGGAAAACTGCAAGAATACCTCCTCTTAATGCAACATCCAGAAATGAACTATGAAGAAACTCCTGGTCTACAGCTCTCTCAATGGGTCTCAGAAGCCTGTCTTAAGCAACTTGCTTTTGTAAAGAGTTGAGGGAAAGAGGTAGAAATGGTATGCAGGGTAAATTTGTGTTTTGCTTACTGACTTAGCCATTATATATCTATGGAAACATTCCTTTGGCTGTTATGAGAATGAAAATTTCACATGTTCCCAGACCATACAGTAAGTAGCAATTAATTACATGTGGGCCATATAATTGAACATGGGTGTGCCTTAAAAGCCTCCTGTAGATTAGGCATGCTAGCACTTGTACATCGTAGAGAAAAGGTTTTAGATGAAATTTATTGGAACATAATCAGATGTATAGTGAAAGTTACTGGGGAGAAGCCCCAGCTTCTGTCAGCTAAGTCACTGCAATTCTGATTGCCTGTTTGTATCACAGGAATAATATAGAAAGTAACCCTAATCCACTAGTGGCAAAAGTTATTTTTAATACATAGAGGAAGATTGTAGAGCTGATGATTTGTTTAAAATGAATTTCTCATAAACTGGTGATTCACACCATAACAAAGCTCTGTTATAATGCTGGAAATACCATTGCATCCCAACTACAAGCTTTTTTTTTTTTTTGGAAACAATATCATAATAAAACAATAATATCACAATATCATAATGAATACCTCCTTGAAAAGAAAAGAGTCAGTATTAGTACTTGCTACTAATTCACTAAGAAATTTGTTGCACTTATACATCTTCAAAAATGCGTATATCTATAAGATGTAAAAACACATATGATTATCTACAATGCATGCACAGGTATATAATTTTGTGGTCTGAACTCTTCTTATCTATTACTTGTAAGAAAGTATCTAAAAAATACATTTGTCTGGTGTTTTTAACCACAGATCTCTTCCTTTTCCCTGCTGTTCAGACCTTACCAGTAAGGAACTCAGAAAAGCAGTTTTCATGGACACTAGTGAAGGGCATTTGGGAGCCTATGCTCAAAAGGCAGCTCCCTGATAATCAGGGTTATTTGAGAAGCTTCAGATGATCTTAGAGGTCTTCAAGGAAAGTCTGGAAGAAGGATCAGAAGACTAGCTGCCTCAAATACCTCTGCTAAGAAGCTTCATTAGTCTTCTCATTCTTCATGTGAAAGCTATTTCTGACCTGAGGTTTTGCATATGGTTCTGGCCCAAGCTTTGTCCTATCAACTTTAGAGATCCTTCTTTCAGTCACTAACTCACAGATTTGACTTCCAGGTTTGACCTCAGACTTGTTTCATCATGATGGCCTTGTCTGGCAAGTTTTGTATGGTTTCTAATCCTGGCTAATTATTTCCAGATCCATCCCAATCTTGACTAGTGAACTCAACTTCCTGAGTTGGCTTCAGGTCTGCTTTTTCAAGAGGGACTTGTTTGGCTACCTGTACTCTAGTTGAACCTGGTTACCTTCACCAGATGTGCTCTGCTTGCCTTGCCTGTGACATGACTGCCTGTGTGCCCACTAGTCCTGCCCTTGTATCCTGCTTCCACTTCCTACATCCCGATAGATCCAATTGCAGTCTTCCATGACTTAAGGAGGGCAGGATGGTCCTTGGAGAAGATAGTGCCTGGTTGATCTGAGGGGCTCACAGAGAAATTACCAGAGGCAATAAATACAAGCTGTTGGAATGAATGTTACTAGAATGTCATAGTAAAAGTTGTTCAACCATGAAACAGGTTGCTCAAAGACTTTTCAGACTTTCCATCCTTGGAGGCTTTCAAAATTCAGCTGGATGAGATCTTTAACAACTTCATCTAATTTTCCAGTTACCCCTGTTTTGACTAGGAGTTGGGACTACAAAACTTACAGGGAATTAACTAGATGACTTATAATTTATTTTTCTAGGATTATATAGTAGTACTTTCTTAGACAGAGTGCAAAAAAGCTTGGATATGTACTGACGGTGTTTGCAGTGGTAGCCCAGAATACAGTTTCTGAGAGATAACAATGACTCTTTTCAAAAAGTAGAATGAGGTATAGACATGGAAAAAAAAATCTACAGGAAAACCTGTATACAGTTCTTCCTATGTCTTCCTGCATGCACTGGAAAAACTATGGTGGCATTTATGATCTAATTATTCCTTGTCCCTCTTGGGAATCATGCCTTTAGTGACTTTGTTTTTGTTCCAATACAGAGACCATTGCTGCGATGAGCAATCATGTGGGTGTGCTGTTACCAGTCACAATTTAGCTTATTATACTAAAGCAGGTTGAGTGTGCTGCAAACCCATTAACTCTTAGTGGTGACTTTCTACACTTTCTTGTCTGTCAATAGGGGCCAAGTTTTCTGAAGAAAAAGGAAATAGATTTTATTTCCTTTGTTACTTTGAATAGCTATAAAATCTTGCTCTAAGACAGCAAAAGAGCCATCAGAGATGGAATTTTTACAAAGTAATTGCAAGTGTGCAAATTGCAACAAAAGCAAATTAAACAAACAAGAAGCACACCTAAATGAGATAAATATTTAAGCAGCACTTACATTGAAAAGAAACAAACCAGGGTGAAAAACCTGAATATTTTGTCTTTGTAAATTAGACTAATTTAGACAGTGATTTTCATAATTTACCATATTTCCAGGTTTTTTAAAGGATGCTGACAGCAACTGGTGAAATATACCATTATTATTAAAACATTAATAACAAAATTTATAAAATTATGTGAGTCCTTTTTTAGGTGATAAGTAATGACAATCAGTGGTATTATATCTTCAGTAATGGTTTTTCTCTAATTAATTTTCTTAGCATATTTCTGGCTGATAGCAAAGCTCCTAGCAACAGTGAGTTTATGTCACTGGACTGATATCACTGCGTATCCCACTTGACTTGCTTTGCAGTTCAATTTAATACTACTTTGTCTTTGATCATCTAATTACATGAGATATTTTCATATTTTCTATGCCTAGTAAATCAAGCATTCTTTGAAAATTATTTTTTCTCTTAATAATACCATAGTCTAAACAAAGGTGAATTCCCTCAGGCCATTAATTTAATATTAATCAAATGACAATTAGTTTTCATTTTAACTCTAATTTGCAATCATTTAATTAAATGTAAAACAAATTTGCAGGCATGGTGATTATATAAAAAAGGAACTGCACTAAATGGGTTCCATCTCCTGTTTGTTTTGAACAATTTTTTTAGAACAAAAGGTATTTAAAACTCTGGTAAATACCAGAGATCATTAGTGCTTATCATGATCTTTCAATTGAGTGTTTCTCACTAAATCTTTTTCCTGATATTTTCATTTTAGAAATAATAAAAATGCAGTCTAAAATTCTGAGGCTTTAAAAACCCTATTCTTTGGGTGAAATAGTGGTTGAAACAATTGTTTGGGTACAAGATATATCAACCTGATCCTTGGCTTTGCAGGGCTTTCCTCTCCTGCCTTAAGCATCTTCATTATTGTATCTCCATTTCCTTTTAATGCCCCTAAAGTGTCAGTATAAATCCTAAACCCTCCCATTGCAGGGGCGACCTTTGCTACACTTTGCTGTGGGGTTACTTCTTGGTCCTAGTAGGAAAGGTCATACTGGAAGACAATAAGTGTATTAATTGACTTTTATAAATTGGTACATATTGGGAAAATAGACTGTAGAATACATGAATGAGTATTGAAACAACATTATTTACAGATAGACACAGAATTAAAAATTAATTTTTATGCACTTTATTCTAAGATATATTTAGCTGTTCCTTAAAATCTGTACCTTGCTTTGCCAAGACAAGTACAAAATGGGGACTTCTCTTGGCAAAAATGTAGGATTGTATTTTGACTGACATCTTCTGCACCTTGCTTTATCTTCACTGGTTTTCTAATCTACATTCAATTAGAAAATAGATATATAAGTATGTTTGACATGCATTAATGCCTATTCTCTGTTTTCATTGCTATCCTTTACCTGATTTTATCCAGGACCCAAGGTGGTATCCTTATAATGTTCCTATAATGATCAGTAATCACTGGTCATTATTCTTTTAGAACTGACATACCACTTCAACTAGTGTGGGATTAATCTACTCCAAAGTTTCTCAGAGATTAGGTAATAATGTACATAAGATGTTAACAGATATAAACATTTGAATGCTATTTTTTATTGGAATCTGTGATACTTGAGGCAGCAAGAAGAGTTGTAGTATGCATTACCCCTTAAAATGGACAATGAAGGATGCAAGCAAACCAGCATGACTGGGGGCAGTGAACTCGTACTCCATGGTGCCCGTGCTTGACTCAGATGTGAACTATTGACCCACATTTAAATGCTAATTCATGAAAGGGACCTAAATATTAAGGTGTTAATTTCCCTGGAGAAGATTTCTTTGCAATCCTGCAGGCTCAGCTTTCAGACTTGACCTCTGGTCACAAAGCCAGCAGACATACAAAGCAGTTCTGCCTGGGAATTTTCTGGGATATAAGACTATGGAAGTAGACTACTGAATATAGTCCACATAGTTTTATTATTAGTAAATGGCAGCACTTGCTGAAAGTTAACAGTGACTTTTTTCCCAGACTTTTTAGGCTGTCATTACACTAAAAACAATGAATAAATGGGAAAAGAAAAACCCCACTACTGTCTTTGTACGTTATCTTAAGGAAACCATTTTGTGATGTCCAAACTAGGCATCTATCATTGTAAGCTTCTGCATTGCATTATGACTGAGGGAGCTGAGGTTGTTTAGCCTGGAGAAAAGCAGACTCAGAGGTGACCTTATCATTCTCTACAACTTCCTGAAAGGTGGTTGTAGTCAGGTGATGGTTGGTGTCTTTCACCAGACCAGAACCAACAGAACCAGAGGACACAGCCTTAAGTTGTGCCAAGGGAAATATAGGTTGGATATTAGGAAAACGCTTATTTCAGAAAGGGTGGTAAAATTCTGGAATGGTCTGACCTGGGAGGTGGTGGAGTCCCCATTCCTGGATGTTTAAAAAAAAGACTGGATGTGTTCAGTTGAGGTGTTTGGGCATAGGCTGAACTCGATGGTCTTTAAGGTCTCTTCTATCCTAGTCATTCTGTGAATTATCAAAAGTTTAAACCATTCCTCCTCCTTCCTGAAAGCAATAAGACAATTGAGGAGTATACTATATTATATTATAGGCAATGACAACAGGCAGTGTACAGATTTTATTCATTTCATTCAGTATTCAGTTCTGGTTACATATGAGTTTCTGTGACAGACTGCAGATGCCCTTTTTTTCTCTCTGACTCTCTAATCTTCAAAACGTCCACAACTTCATGTAATAAACTTAGTATTTATGGACTTCAGCAAATGGATATAAAAGAAAGTCCATTTTCTGACTTTTATTATTTATTGAATAGAGCTGGAGATGGACAAAATACTCTGCTACTTCAATGACCTTACAGATGAGGACAAAGAGAAGACAGACAAGGACTAGAATAGAACAAGTTGTAAAGAGTGCCACCGGGAAAATTACCCTGAAAATGTACAGGAAAGTCTGTGCTCAGTGAGGAAATAATCTCTTCCCTTTTTTGAGTTTAATTAACATCACCCATTGAATACTGCAGAGGTTACAGTATTAACATGACTTTACTGTCCTAAACTAGGCAAACAGAGAGTTTAATGTTACTCTTGAATTGATTGCATACCTGGAGATTTATATTCTTCTGGAATTATTGGTTTTCCTCAGATGCTGTTTGGCTTAGAACTAGATATAGCAGCCTAGTTCTTTTGAACCCAAAAAGTAGAATTATAGAATGATTCAGGTTGAAAGGGACCTTTAAAGGTCACCTCTTCCAATCCCCCTGCCATGACAAACAGCTTCATCTAGATCCAGTTGCTCAGGGACCAGTCCAACCTGACCTTGGATGTTTGCAGTGGTGGGACCTCCTTGGGAAACCTGTTCCAGTGTTTTGCCACTCTTCTCATAAAAAAATATGGAGTCTAAATCTATCCTCATTTTTAAAAACAATTACCTGTTTTCTTATCACTACAGGACCTATTAAAAGATCTGCCTCTATCTTGCTTGTAAGTCCCCTTTAAGTACTAAAAACCTTCAGTGATGTCTTCCTGGAACCTTTTCTTCTCTGGGCTGAACAACCCGAACTCTCTCAGCCTTTTCACACTGAAGAGGTGTTCCAGCCCTGTGGTGATTTTTTTGGTTCTCCTTTTGAACTACCCCAAAGTATCCATACTTTTCTGTACTAATGATTCCAGAATTGAATGCAGTATTCCATGTAAGGTCTCAGTATTCCAGAGGGTGTAGAAGGATAGAATCACTTCCCTCAACCTGCTGGCCGCTTTGCTTTGGATGCAGCCCAAGAAAAAGTTGGTCTTCTGCCTGCAAGCACACATTGGTTGGTCATGTCCAGCTTTTCAACCACCAGCACCACCAGGTCCTTCTCAGCAGGGCTGCTTTTGATCTGCTCATCCCCCAGCCTGGATTGATACTGCAGGTTGCCCTGATACAGGTGCAGCGCATTGAACTGGGCCTTGTAGAACATCATGTGTTACACATGGGCCCACTTCTCAAACTTTTCCAAGTCCCTCTAGATGACATCCTGTCTCTCTGTCATGTCAGCAGCTCTGCTATGCATGAGATCATCTGCAAACTTATCGAGGGTGCACTCAATCCCACTCTCTATATCATTGATGAAGACATTAAGCAGTACTGGTCCAAATATGGACCCCTAAGGAACACAATTCATCATAGATCTCCGTCTGGACATTGAGCAGTGGTTAAATTTATTGTGAGAATGGTCAAATTCATTGCAGAAATTACTACACCAATCCTTCAATGAATAAGGTTTAGGGAACATGGAATTACCTCTCTGTTATAGGATTTTCCCTTATATATTTCATGATAGGATGAACTTGACTGTATTAAAGTTTAGACTGGAAATCTCTCATAAGAAATCTCACGTCTCAGTTTTTCCAGCTTTGAAATATCAACAGTAAATGGACGTGTTTGTCTCATAAATGTAAAAATTGTGATTGCTATTGTTGTTTCATTACTTTACTTTGCTATATGAATTGTTTGACCGTGTAGCTAGTTAGATAGATCACCAGTGGTTAGTCAGACATGGTTGAATAGCTACTAATTTTTGGATATAAACTCAGAGATGTTTCACATTCACATTGTGTTAAAATGAAAATCTAATCGTAGGCTTCCAAAATGCTTCATCTATAATCTATTCATCGGTCTCACTAAAACAAAAGCTATCAATATTTAAATACATTGTCAGGAAACAAGAAGCCAACCAAACAAAACCAGATAACTCTTAAATAGCTGTAACTGATAAGATAGGTATTCAAGATTTTACTGGAGGCATTCAAATGTCTGCTTATGTAATCAAAAAGTTAAATTCTACTACTATTGAATTGAACAGTAGCTAGAAAATAATTTTTTCCTGAGAAGTAGAGAGACACAAAATCATTCCATGATGTCTCTCAAAATCAAAGACCTATACTAATAGCATTCTGTGACAGGAATCAAGGGACAATAACTTGTAGTGAATATATTTATTAACCCTGAAAAACCTGTGCACACTTCTCGCTAGTGAAATATTCCATTGCGATCCTTTTGGTTGCAGTGCTTGCAGTTCTACTGCAGAAACAGAGACAAATGCTCTTCATCTATCCTTCTAGGGTATGCTTTGAATTTTTGTAATAACAAAATTAGATTCACATAGTCCCTTGTATTGATATGTCTTCTTCACACCCTGGTGAAATTGGATTAATAAGTGTTTAATAAAATTAAACATGATTATCTCAGTATAACACAAAGCAGAAGAAAAAGTTTCATTTTTCTTCTTGTTCCTTAATGTGTTCTGAAAATCTTCAGCATATTCATATATCTGTAGTGAAATTTTTCTTTAATTTTTCTGTGTAGACATGTATGTTAATGGTTTAAGCATGTTGACACATTAAATTTAATCCTGAATGTATGATCAGATAAAGACTATAAATATTTATGGCTTTAATTTTTTGTCCATGAAAAGCTGTGTGTCAAAAAGCAAAGTCAAAATTTTAAAAATGAACAATCCATGAAAAGCATAAAATATTTTCTTAAGATGAGGAGTAAGAGAGTACATTTTAATCTTGATTAAAAGTCATTCATTTCTCTTAAATGATTGCATAAAATACTTCATTACTTTTCATCCTGTTATGAGTCATTTATTATGAACAGTATTTACAGACTTCCTCCATAAAGCAATTTACAATTTACCTTCATATCTGTTAGTATTATACCCACTATTGCTCAATCCACAGAAATACTGATTTAACAGATAAATACGGTGCCAAACTAGGAAAATATCTGGTAATATACTTTAAGCAATGACTTTATTATCCTAAGGCCTCTGAGACTGCGTATAAATGTGCCTTTCCTTACTTTCTTTTTACCATCATTTTTCAGACTTGATAGCAACCCTCAGTAATGCTCTCTGCATCAATCTCTCACATTCATGCTTCCATTCCTGCTCAGCTGGAAGGGCTACCTCTGCATAGTAAATTCTCTCTAAAAAGCACACACTGTTTCCCACACTCCTGCTGTTCACTTGGCATGTCACAGATTGCCAATCAGTGCTGTTATTCTTTTTTTTCCCTCAGTACCTTTACAGTCTGTGTCATCTATGGCTCTTTGAGTGATATTCCCTATTTTAGATGCCCATAATATGCTTCTGCTTTGATTTTTTTTTTTTTTGTTCTACAAAAAGTTTGTTCTTCTCCTGTGCTACATATTAACAGACATGATTGGTTCAACTTTTTCTTCTGCATGCATGATTATAATTTTTTCCCTTCATCAAAATAAAGAATATTTCCAGGATGGCACTGGCCAATTCTTTAAGATGCTGGGCATTGTGAAAATGTCCTCAGCAGTTCTTCCTCACCTTGGAAGTACAAATGCTGCCTGACATCACATTCTGAAAGATGAAACACTAAACAGAAGAAAATGTTATGCCTTATATGCAATTTTAAACAGCAAGAACACTCCAAATGAGACAAGATTTCAGCCAAAAAGTTTATTCACAGTTGTGATACAGCTTCCTTTAAATACCTAACTTCAATTCATCTTTGAATTGTGCTGTTTCCATAATGTCAGGCCATTCTTAAATCATTCAAGGACATCCTTTCAAGTGCATGAGTCTCAGCAGACTCTTCCTTTTATATGGTTTTGCTGTAAAGGGGTATTGTAACATTTTTCTATTTGTCTCATTCAAGCAGTGCTTTCCTACACCATGCACAAAGGAGCAGTGAGAAAATAGTTGTAGCCATGTGTGATTGAGGAAAGCTGATACCAGCACTCTTGAGGCTGCTGTTCTTCAAAGGATTTGAAAGTTTGTTTTGATAAAAGATAAAGTGATCAGAGGCACAAAAAAAAAAGGTAACTTCTGATAAGCTTCACTTGTTCAGCTTGGACTGGGTGCAGTCAGACTGTCAAAGTTGCCAGCATGGCTAAGCTGGATAAGAAAATGAGTGATAAAAAGGAAATGAGAGCCACAATGGAAGTCAGATGAGAAATATGTGAGCGCTTGTCAATGCTGGAGAACATTTGTACAAGTATTTCACAGGCATGAACTGCACAAAATGCAGTACTTGCAGTCTTCCTAAACTGGTAATGCTCGCCTGTAATAAAGGAGAATTATCCTACAGACAGGCTGTTGAATGGGTTCTCTCCAGGGTACTATATACTCTCCAAGGTACTATATACTTTTCTCTGGAGGGGAATTCTGATTCTGTAAACTTTTCTCTGGAGGGCCTGAAAAGATCTAAAATTTTATTTTCATTCTGCAAATAGTGGGATCACAATAAAATTCCTCCTGAAAGAGACTTCCAAAATTCATTTGGTCTGACCTCTTGCTTAAGGCAGGTTTAATTTCATGGTAGAATCAGTGCCTTTATGGCATGCATTCCAGATCCTCTTATCACCTTATCACCTAGATCTTCACTAGACTTTCTTCAGATTGTTAGCACCTGCCTTATTCAAGGTGGCCCAAAATGGTAGCTGATTCTTCAGCTGTTTTGCAAGTGCTTTATGAATGAAAAAAAAAAATCACCCTTTTTGATTTTCTGGTCACACTCTTTTTTGATGAAACACAGTATGCTGTCTAGGTGCTGAAGATACCCTTTCTGAGAGTCTTAGAATGCCCCTTTGGCCAGCTTTCACTCATTTATGTTGTTCCTCACTACAGAATTTAAGTAATTAACCACCAAAACTTCTCATTAGAGCTGGCATATGTAAGAAGTCACTAATGAAACAGGCTTAAATTCAAACACCTACAATGTAAATATAGAGAAATGCAAGTTACAATTACAAAGATCTTGCCTGAATGATTTTGCCTGCTGCTTTTTGGCTGATCCTTTTAAAATGAGACAATTGCTGTAGTGATGACTGATTTTATCCTGTTTTCTGTCTGCACTAGGGACTACCTCTCCGGGATAGAACTATCATTTTCTCTCATTTCCCTTTTGCTGCAGTATAAAAAACCCTAAAAAGTCTTTATTTTCTTATGATAATATTTAATTTACCTCAGAATATGACTGCTATAATTTATACTGTAAGCAAAATATGGATAAAAAACTGAGGTGCAATATTTAATGTTCTCTTTGCAAAATAATTTTTTATGATTTGTTCTGCAGTCTCTTAGCCACTGGAAACACTCCTGTAGTTTCCTTTTAAAATGGGCAATGATCATACCTTTTCAGTCAAGTCCCCAGAAATATATAATTCTATCATTACCATTTAAAGAAGCATTCAGGAAAAGAATCCAGGAAAGAATTTTGGGAAAGTGAAAAGTCCATTAAAACCCCCCAAATTTTATAACTGGGAGCTGATCACATTTGATACAAAGTTTCACTTATCACTTCAGTGTACACTTCTCTGTGTCTCTCACTAATGGATTAATTTTCACTTTTTATTTTGTCAATTTTTCTTTGAGATTTTTCCTTGGCAGTTTCCCATTTATAACAATTTTTCTTGTGGTATCTCCTTAAATTTCCGTACATTTTTCTGCCCTGAAGACTAATCAATTTAAAAAGACAGCCAAAGAGAGGAGAGAATAATTCCCTCCTCTAAAAATTTTCAAATATTTTTCTTTTAATGGTATCTGGATTTATTGGTGGTAGCTCTAAGTGGGTTTTTAATCAGTCAGCATTGATTTATACAGTTGAGGTAGTCAATATTTCCTCGTTAAGTCCTCATGCAACATTAGGAAAAATAGATCCTAAATGCTTTTCGACAAACATTCAGCTTAGACTATATGCTATAATGTTGCAGTTTTGAAAAGAGGCATAACGTAATGAAATTTAATATATTTCTTTTGTCTGTGGCTTTAATCACTGCTTTCACAGTGTGAAAAATGTAAACAAAGCAATTGACTGAATGTGTTCTGAAAAATTACCTAGAAAGGAAAATATAATGTTTTCTAAAGGGTTGTTTCTCTGTAGCTCAACTGATATTGTGTGATTTTATGTTTGAGATTTGTAGCTCAAAGTTAGAGGTGAAATTCTGCGGTGCTGGAGTAGATGAGAACAGAATGTTAAATATAGGCATTTCCTGCATTAATGTCTTGCAGCTCCATTTTCTGTTCCATTAACTTTCATACTTTTCCATGTTGGTTCACACGTAGATTTCTAACTAACTGACAAGCAGAATTTTAAGCCTTGTACAATGTTTCTAGTAAAATGCGTGGTGCTCAACTCAGCTTCCCCCTTCTGGCATCTCCAAACTGAGGATGAAGAGAATAATGTACTCTAAACTGGCATTATCATCCATGACTGCTCAGGTATCTCCTTGTTTAGACTGGACATTCTGAAGTACACACTTCGTAGCCATCATGCCTTGAGATACATTGGAAGTATATGTATAAAGTGGGTAAAGGACAGCATCAAAATGGTTCTAAGAGAATACAGAAATAACTTTTGAACACATTTTACTACACAGGTGCTTGGAATCATGCATCTGAAGCACCCTTGGAAATTTAGTAAGAGCACTGTATGCTACAGATAGAAGAACTGGATGAACACCCCCTAGAATATTTCTATGTATTGAATTTTTTTGTGAAGGATCTGTATATTAATTAAAGCCATAAGGCTAAATTTACTAAGCAGAACATACACCTAATCATAATTTAGGAAGTCTGAGGCAAACATTGAAGTGGTAATAAAAACTCCCAGAAGAAGCCTCAGTCATATCTTCTGTTTCAGTTGTACTAGATTTTAGTTGCCTAAGGTCTTCCTGAAAGCACTGTTATCCTTCTTCCAATATACTGATTCATTCCACTCGGGTTTGTCTCCTCCTCTTTGCTGATCATGCAAGGGATCCAGGAATTATCTTCACATAAAAACCTATTAATCAGACAGTTAAAATGCATTGAAGAAATACCCACTCTGAAAATTTTATATGTAATATACTTGTTAGATATTACAGCTCATACATAAATCGTCTAACCAACACTATGATAGGTCTGTGATGGGTTTCTCCTAGTCTCTTCTGATGTAATTCTGTCATTTCATATGGATTCCTTCACTACACAGAGAACATGAACAAGGGATCAATTATTTAGTCATGATCATCCTCAGCTTAGAGATGCCACAATGAGATATTCAGCCTTCTCAGTCTGAAATATGCTGCATGATCACATTTCTGCCATTGTTTCCCTCGATTGCCTGTCTCTGGGAGCTGGGCAGCTTTATAACCTTCCAGCATCAGTAGTCTTTTGGGCTTGTTTCTTTGCACCCTTTGATCTGCAATGGCATTCTTCATTTCTACACAAAGAACTGTGATTACATAGAAGTTTTAGCTCTTTTTTTTTGGTTACTTCTTATTCCCTCTTAAGTGAAATGCAAGGGTAGTTCATCAAAAGAACTTAACTTGTAATCTCAATAGATGCATTTATGTTTCACTGTCATAATGGTTCAAAGTGTATTCATATTTCGGATATATTCATTCTTCACTCTGTTGAAAACCTACAGTCTGTGTGATTTCTTATATAACTTGGAATTTTTTTCCACATTTGAAACACAGAGGATTGGGTACTTAATAATGTTTTTGTGCTATAGTAGTACATAAAATATTATATGAGTAAATTTTTCTTAGTTTTCAGTGACATATTCAAGCATTTCTTTTTTTTTTAGAATTGTTACTCATACGTTATTTTGGGTGAATTGCTGTTTCAATTTTTATCTGGTTCTTTTTGACTAATAGGCAGGAATAAAATCTAATATTTTATTAATTAGACTATAAAACATTATATCTTTTTTTTTTCCCAAAATTTAACATGGGTCTATATGATTTCTGATGCTCCCTAATTTTAGATCAGCAGAAGTATGATTTTAGCAATCTTGATTTGTTCAGGTTACTGTTTATCCTGAGATGTATTCTAAGCACACGTAGTTCAAAGACATAACTGTTTAAGTCTATACATTACTTTGATTTGATATCTTAATAGTAGCATTGGTAGAATTTCACACAAGTCACTTCATCATGAATAATATACTAGTGGGGTTGGTTTATATTTCAGTTTATATGACACCTTTTTTTGTATCTTTTGCTTATTTAAATATCAAATTCCACACCTAAACTTATAGTTGAAGTAAAAGAAACTGAACTTTTCTAGAAAAAGTATTCACTTTTTTCACTATATTTTGAGATGGAAGCTGAGCCCTAGTCTATAGACCCAGCTGGTCTCTAATCAGGTGTTATGAATATGAATTTTGTCATGTGACAAATATACTAATACATGCAACCATGAGGCACAGTTTGCCGTGGAAAAAAACCCATAAACTGACAGAGAACTTCCCTTGACAGCATGAAATGCATTTACTTGGTTATTTATGTTGTCCAAATTCTTTTGTTTTTGGCATACTCCTAACAGACATTTACACCAGCAGAAGCTGTTGCAGTGGACCTGCAAAAAGAGAAAACAATATGAAATAAATATGCATAGAAAGCAAATAGGGAAGACCCTGATAAATTGAAGATACCTGCAACTATTTACAGTTACAGAATGCAGAAAAGGAAGCCAAAGAAAAATATAGAAGACAAAAGGACAGTTGAGAACCTGAGAAGGCTTAAAAAATTGAGATATTAAGAAACCATCTGCAAGGAAACAGGATGCAAATGAACAGGTTGCAGTCAGGAGCTGCAAAGGGCAAAGGGTGATGAAATAAATGCTCTTAAAGAACCACAGGAGGACCGTAAAATACAGAACTCATGTCTGGGGACATCACGAGCCACATCCATGAGTAATGGAAATCAAGAATATTTTCTCAGTGAAAATGAAAAGACAAAATTACTAAGAATAGGTGAGTATAAGCACTACATATAGTTCTCAAAAATGGCTATAATTTTTTTTTTCCTTGATGATTGTTTATGTTTGAAATGAGGCATTTCTTTGTTAAGATCAGTGTCTGCTTTTGAGCATCAAACAAAAGGAATTTCACATGGTTTTCTTTTCTCCTGTTAATGAAAATAGTAAATCTATGGAGAAGAACTGAAATTTTATTTACTCTGCAAAGAATTTTACTGTGTAAAGATCTTATTATAAAATTTGTGTTAAAGAAGCTTTTAATTCTAGAACAGTAAGGAATTAAAAATAATTTCAAAATATAATTTAACCAATTAAGACAGAAAGAGAATAAAAGAAATTAAAGTGTTCCTGAACACTTTTACAGAAATGAAGTGTTACTGACATTTCTCCCAGGATATTTGGCTTTTTTCTTAGTCTGGACATGACAGTTTTAAAGAAAAGCAAAATGGATCTATGAACAGAAACACTATCATTATTAGTAATGCCAATTTTTCTAAAGGAGGAGGAATTTGATCTTTAAGTATAACTTGTATTTTTCATATGCTTTCATAAGCAAAAAAAGATGTTGATATACATTTGTTTTTATCCTACTAGCACAACAAGATGGTTGATACCTACAATATTAGAAGTGAATACTGAGGGAGGAGAAAAAGAACAGCCTTGCAACAAATTTTCTACCTCTGATTTTTTATGAAATATCTTCAGATATGGCAGAAACAAGAAAATTAGCATATGCTTCCTTAAGAAATTGACTGCATGTTATATATGCAGATATGTCCTAAAGGTCATAAATTTTGCAGTCGCCTTGGATGTATAGGATTTCAAAGGGTGCAAGTAGAAATCTTTTTTCTCTTGAAGCTGTATTCAATGTCTTGATCAGCAAAATAAATTATGTATGTAAATTTTTAAAAAATACTTTCTGATCAGGGCAGTGAATTGTAAACTCAGGATCAAGAGAATCATTGGTTATACATAAATTGACAAGGCTCATGATCTATTACTATTATTTACTATTTCAGCTCCAGGTGTGGTGTCACCAGTCTGGGGAAGGATACCTCCTGTACCCTGACACCAATACTCCTCCTAATGCAGCCCAGTATAACATTATCCTTCTGTAAGGGCTTAGAGAGCACAATTGCTGACAACAGACTGGACATGAGCCAGCAGTGAGTCCTGGTGGCCAAGAAGGCCAAGGGCATCCTGGCCTGTGTCAGGAACAGTGTGGCCAGCAGGAGCAGGGAGGTCATCCTTTCATCCTTCCCCTGTACTCAGCACTGGTGAGGTCACACCCTGAGTGCTGTGTCCAGCTCTGGCCCCTCAGTTTGGGAAGGACGTTGGGACGCTTGAGCGCGTCCAGAGGAGACAACGAGACTGGAGAGGGGCTGGGAACACAAACCCTGTGAGGAACCACTGAGGGAGCTGGGGGTGTTTAGCCTGGAGAAGAGGAGACTCAGAGGTGACCTTATCACTCTCTACAACTCCTGAAAGGTGGTTGTGGTCAGGTGGGGGTTGGTCTCTTTCTCCAGGCAAAGAAACTGATAGAACGAGAGGACAGAGTCTCAAGCTGCATCAGAGGAAATATAAGTTGGATATTAGGAGGAAGTTTTTCACAGAAAGAGTGACAAAATGTTGGAATGGGCTGCCTGGGGAGGTGGTGGAGTCACCATCCCTGGATATGTTCAAAAAAAGACTGGATATGGGACTCGGTGCCATGGTTTAGTTAAGGTGTTTAGCGGGTTGGATTTATGATCTTGAAGGTCTCTTCCAACCTAGTGATTCTGTGATTCTGTGATTGCCTGTCTCAACCACAGTTACCACCAAAGGACTTTGCCATCAGGTAAGGACAGAATGGAGCAGCAAGGTGATGCTAACTCCAGGCCTGGGGAGATACCTACAATACCTGGCCTGGCCAGATCTGGTTAGCACATCCTGGGTAATGCATCCACACAAAATTCACACAATGGCAAACTGTGTCAAGAAGCAGCTGGTTGTACACATATCCCTGGCCAAACAAAAATCATCCACAGTTATGAGACAGATGGCATCTGTGACCACCCAAACCCTCTCACCCCCTGTTAAGCCACCAGTGATGGGAACTTGAGATAAGATAAAGGTGATTCTATTGTCCAAATGTTATCTCAGGCCTAGGGGGAGGTAAACAAAGCTAAGGAGCAAAAATGTTCTGCTGATAATGGCAGAATTTGGGCCACAGGGAAAGCAGCTCCGCAGTTGAGCTGAAATCAGCTTGGACTGGGCAAAAGGTAATTCTGGCAGGGGCAGATTGCAACCACCTCCTCACAAACAACAGCCAAAAGAAGAGAAAGACTAAGCATTTGACTAATTAGAATTAGAAGCAAGGGAATCACTTAGCCAATAGAATAAGGGAATTTCTATAGCCAGTGAGCATTAATTCCTCTGCTTGCAAAAATGTATAAATAGAGAAGTTTTGAACTACCTTGGGACTCCATTATCAAGAAGACCAGAGTGAAGAAGGATCAACTGCAGACCACAGATCTGTGGATGGTGACTATCTTCTGCCTGATCTCTCAATCTCTCCCCCATCCTTTTCTGTGCCTTTCTCTCTCTCCCCCCTCTCTACCTCCATTTATTGTTTCTATATTATTGACTTAGGCATATGGTCTAGTTTGCATTTTATATCATGTGGAGTCATCTCTTCCTAACTGGATCTTAACACCTTATCTGTGGCAAGGGCACATTGCTGCCTCATGTTCAACTTGGATCCACCAGGAGGCCCAGGGCTGTTTCTGCCAAGTAGTTTTCTAGCCAGTCAACCCTCAGCATATTCTGGTGCACGGGGTTGTTCTTCCCCAGCTGTGGGACTCTGTTGAACTTGCTGTCAGCTCATTTCTCTAGCCTGTCAAGGTCCCTTTGAATGGCAGCAGGACCCTCTGACATACCAGCCACTCTTCCCACTTCGTATCAACTGCAAACCTGCAGAGGCCACATTCTGTATCATCATCCTGATCATTAACGAAAATTAAAATGAAATTAAAACAGAACGGAATGTCATATTGTCCCCATTGTTGCTGACTTGTCTCCAACTAGCCTTTGTGACACTGATGATCACGCTGTTTGGTCTGGATGTTCAGCCAGTTTCCATTCCAATATATTATATATTTTAAAAGAATAACCTTTTGGGCTTTGAGTTTGCCCTGAAGTACCTAGAATTGCCAATTGGATCAATCAAATTTTCCAGTTAATGTTCAGTGTGAAGTAAAAAGCTATGAAGCATACAGTAAAAGAGTCAAGTGATAGTCCTGTGTCAAGAGCTGCCAAGTGGATTAAATATATAGGAAAAGGTTATACAGATAACAATCTAAACTTACATAGACTATATAGACAGTATCTTTTCAATCATATTTTCAATCTGTGTTTGCTGAGAAGAATGTTAGAACAGATTTTTAATAACCACAAGATATTGGATCCAAATCAGACCTCCAAAATTTCCTACAGTTTTTGATGAGGACAATGGTAGGACAAGCTGAATACGTGGAATTTATGCTTGCACTTGAAATGTTACCAACAGAATAGAACTTATAGGTCTACAAGAAATAGCATGACAAACTTATTAGGGCAAAACAAGAAACAGCAATATTGGTTCAGCCCAGGACACATAGAAAATGTCTGACAGAGATAAAAATTTAGAGCTCTTGATTTCAATATACCTTAATTATGTCTTCATGGAAACTCACATAATTTGTTATGCAACAAGAAAAAAACTAATTCACAAAATACCAAAACATGGCAGAAGAAAATAAGGAAATGGAGAAGAGCTTTCTTTTTGGACTGCTGTGTGTAGAGGAGACAAGGAAGGAAAGAAGGAATTGAGTTAGTTTAGGAGGGAAGGAAATTAGTTTAGGAAAATATAATCAAAATATTTTCATTTCATACCTGTATTGCCTGACATGTTTCATGACATACACCAAAGAAGCTTGTATATTCAGAAGGAAATGTCTGTGCCTTCTGAATATAGAAAAGCTCAATCAAAGAATGCTAAAGAAATGGGAGTGTGAGTTAACATTAGATTTCACTGGAATTGAAACATTCAACTTAAGATTGCAATTAATAAATATTTTCAGAGAGTAATTAGTTAATACCAATTTTATGCTCACCTGATAGCTGATTAAAGATCAAAGAGTAATTGGAAAATTACACGTAAAATTTTGGATCTTTAATTGAAAATTGTTATTTCTTTTTTTTTTTTTTACTTCATGGAGTCAGTTTGTAACTTGAAACTTCCAGTGGGACCTTTATTTATAATATCTCCAACTGTCTCTGGGAGCTGATTAGAAAGATGGAAAAGAGAGCTTCTACACTGGCATAACGACAGGTGAGAAACAGATATCAGTCATTAAAAATGTGGAAAAAGTACATTAAAAGGCTCTGACCCACAGAAGTTTTACTAGTCTCACATGTATTAAATAAAACAGGTTTTGTATATTTTCTTTGGGATGAGATCTCAGAATCTGGACTGATGAAAATGACAGGATACAAGAGACTACCTGTTGAAAATGACACCTCCAAATCCCAAACAGTTAGGATTTATAGATATGTATATTATACCCTTGCTCATAAAGAGTCTTTATTTTGATCTCCATCCCAAAACAACAGATACAAGACACCTGCCAGATGGTTTACATCTTAATTTGAGCAAAGTAATCTTGCACAACAGCTACTCAGTGTTTGAAGAGTCCCTCTTGTGAGTCTATATTGTAACAAAAGATTATTCCTAACTTAAAAAAATCAAGCAGCTGCAGATAATCAAAATATTATAAACTGTTTTTCTGTTCAGAAATCACCATTAAACACTCTTAAATTCTAATTTCAGAATTTGCTTTTTTTTGCAATATTGATCCATCTGTCATGTACAACAGCCGTGAGCAGAGGGGAAAACACCTGCACTGGAGTAGAAAAGCTGCCAATGCAGACAGACTCCCCTTTGGCAAGTGGGATAAAAATTCAGCTCTTGGAGATAGGATTGTCTTGTGTCTATCACCATCCACATGCTCATTGGGACTATTTTCAACTGCTGAATGTAAATGCATTTAAATACTGATAGAAGCTTGCAGTTCTTAAAGCATTCCTATCTTTAGGAATGAGCTTTTTGAGGTTTAAGCAAAACCTCAAAAAAAAACCACACCCAAAAAAACTGATGAGCCATGGATTGCGAGAGTAAAGGAACTGATGCAAGAAAAACTGGAACATACTAATGTGGTTCATAAAATTCTGTAAATGTCAAATTCTGACCTAATGGACCTGTGAAAGCCACAGACTGTTGACCTATGTTATGTTATCATAATATAATGTTATTTTAAAATATTCCTGAATTTTTCACCTGACCCAGAGATTATTCTTAATCTTTGTCTCTTTTAGATACAAAAATATACCAGTACAGTAAGAACGTCCATTATCCCTTGAAAAACTCATGCAAAATGACCACAGCTTGCAGACGACTCCGAATGACTTTTCCCAATTGTGGAACTGAGGGGTCACAAAAATCAGATCAGTTTTCTCCTCTGTCTCCTCTCCAGCCAGCAGTACTTTATTTAAAATAATCATGCAAAAAAGGCTTATGTAAAATGAGACTATGTTTAGGTGACAGTTACTCTGACCCAATTTAAACATTTTTATTAAGCTGACTTGAATAATTTCCCACGTGTACCCATTTGTCTCTGCTGCTAGAAAACTCAGTAACTATCTCAGTTAAAGATGTCTGCCTAGACGTATCTTACATTCCTCTCTGGAAGCTCAGAATCTTGACAGATGGATCACGCTTCTATTATTCAAATGCTTATAATAAAATATTCAATTCTTTACAAAATTTATGAACAAAATTGCTCTCCTTTTGGCATTGGAAACTTCATACTTACCTGTAGTCAGCTCGCATCACCATCATAAAATGATGTAAATACCAATAGTAGCATTATTAATCTTGAAGTCTTTCCATGCCATCAAGTAACAATATTTCCAGATATTGGGAGCCATCCACAATCCTAGACCTTATTCTCTATAATCCCAGTGTCTCATTTCTCTTATTTAGCATTTGATATATAGGATGCAATATACAATACAGAAGTTTCAATTGTATAGTATTCCCTGTGGCTGGTTACCTTTGCAAGTCCCTGCTTCTTCCTCATGTACACCTATGGCACAGGCGTTAATTAAGGTAATATCATTTCATAGACAGGAACGTAAGAATCTGTCAAATATCTCTTGTTCATATTTTGGTGTTAACATGCCATGCAATAATTTGCAGGGCTTTGGGTATTGTCCCAAGCCTTCCCCTTTTCTTGTTAGAATTAGCAGTGCTGTTAAATGCAGTTTGCAGATTTTATGTGGGAAAATACTGTTTCTCTTCCATTTCCCTCTCTTTTGAGTTCAGTGTGTCTTTTTTGAAAATGAAGCATCTGATACTAAGGTTTATGCATCTTGAAATGGAGATAATGAGTTAGTTTTCCTCTCACAGCTGAGACTCCTATCTGTTCATATAGCACTGTGGGTGTTGATATGTCAGCATGGATATTGAATATTTCCTGCCCTTTTTTGGTTAATGCATGAATTCACTTACATTTTTCACCTGCTCTAAATAAGGACAACATATACAGATCCCCAATAAATGTGATGTTGCAATCTTCTGCTTGAAATGGTAGCTAAAATTGCAGTGATTGTGCAAAGGCTAGAGCAGCAGGTAAAGAAGAGAAAACATGCATGTTTGGTGTATGGTATAGATGAGGAGGTAAAATAGCATTATTCAAAATGATTCATAAGAAGTTGTGGTTGTTCAGTTACATTGGAAGACAGAAAATTCAAAGCAGATTGAAAAATGCTTTTTTTAAGCAACACATCTATATACGTCATCATCAGGAAATTCTGAATCAAGGGTTCAGCAAAATGAAATCCAAAAGTTTGGGAAGGAATACTGACTAATATCAAGGAATCTGCCAATACTCCAACAAAAGAGTGTTAAGAAGGAATTAGACAATTTTTTGATTGGCAAGTTTTTTCTAGACTTCAACAGTGAAGACTTTTTTTGTCTTCTTGAGAACTTCCTCAAATCTTAGTGATCCTTCTAGTTTAGTGTCTTTGAAATTAAGACCACATTTTAAAAGATGGAAAAAGGTTAACAATGGGAAATGTCAAAGGCTGATATTAAATCAAAGGAGAATTTTCATTAGCAGAAATTCCTAACATAATACAAAAATATCCCCACAATTTAAGACAATAAAATTCCTTTTTCTTTTTGGTTAGGTTTTTTCCTCATTTATTTTTACTGATATTGTTTGCGTTTACACAGTAAAGAGAAATGCACACAGCATTCTTCATTCTAGAATTTCAGACTATTTTTTTTCTTTTTGAAAAGCTAAAGTATCAGTATAAGGATATTGAAATTACCAAGTGGATCAGGAAATAGGAAGAGACAAGGTAAAAGGACAACCTTCACTGGGAATAAAGAAAAAGCAAAGGCTAATCATCATTTGGGACTAGTCCTTAGAATTAATTAAAATTTAGAGGTGTTTTTTTTCACTTTTAGATTATCACACTCTTACACGAGACTATACTTTATACTCATTCTTCTCTACCTTCTCTTTCATGCTCCAAAAATGTATTTTCAGTGGAAAAAAGGTGACAAATTTCAACTAAGAATATTTTTAGTAGGTGTAGTTTGAGCAACAAGCAGACATTATAGTTCCTATCCCATGAGAATGTAGGGCTGAATACAAATACAGTGGAAAGATAAACTTTCTTTAGGAATATATTTATTGATAATAGTAAACTTCTGATATGTTTTATAAATGACATTCCTGGAGACTGTGAAAACAACAACGAAGTTTAACTTTCCATCCCACATTATAATCCATGCTAAATCAAAGCCTTCTTCCAAGACTTTGATGAGAATTGTGGGAATTATGTCTTCTAAATATATTGATTTTAAATGGCTGTCACTTTTTTATATGACTTTGCTTTATATAGCAACTCTTTAGGGAATATTTAATTAAATCATAATTGCCAAAAATACCCTTGTCAGGCACTACAGGACTGTAGGGAAATGGAAAGACATGTTGAAGAGAATCTCATTATCAAAGACCTGTTTAATACAAATTAAAATTGACTTATTCTAAATAGACTAGATTAAATGAACAGTCTATATCTTTGCAAATATAGTTCAAACATACTATGAAACTCAGATACAAGAGTATATTAAAATGTGGAGCATGTACTTGATTGGGATATGAAACTGATGAATAATAAGAATCCCCAAAAAAATCTCTAAAATTCAGGTGGCAAGAAACCTCAACAAAAGTACAAATGCCTTCCATCTTTTTCACTCTTTCTGCTCTTTTCTTCTCTTTCTGCTTCTCAGCCCTGCAGTTTGCAGTTTCCAAAGTGCATTAAACAGATGCAGAGTTGAACTATCTCATTAACTATAACAGTGTAGCAGGACATTCATATTACTTTCATTGAAAAGTTGCAGATCAATCAATGGAATCAATAAGATCAGCACCTGCTACAAAACAAAATGCTGATCTCTTTGCTGAGTCACATAGACGCAGTATTCTGACTGTGCGTATTAGACTGGAAAATACAGGTTGCTGTTTACTGGAAATGTCAGCTTGCTGCTCTATAGGTGGGTAAAGCCATCAAAGAAACAAGCTGTCCATGTTTGACTTCAAGAATTTACAATATAAGGATCAAAGAATAACATGAAATATTCAAAGAGGAAAAATAATCTTTAGGCTAGGTACAAAATAATATTTTAGAATGCGGTAAGAGTGCCTGTGGGATTCTTATTAGATGATGCAGCATTTAAATAACTTCTGTTATTTAAACCATTCTTATAAATAAACAAGACTCTTTAGAAGAAATTATTTCAAAGTTTAACCATGAATGGTTTCTACAAAAAAAACAAGATCCTGTGTTCATTACTTCCCATGCCTCTTTGTTCTAGTGCTCCTATGGTCTGCAGGTCATAGAGAGAGAGAATATCAAGTTGTGTCTTTTCTTTGAATTTGCATTTTCCCCAACATATTTTCTGAGATTATGGACTTTTTGAGTAGTGTGATGTTTCTCTGTGTCATCTTTACTGCAGTTTTCCTGGCACCATGGAAATTTACAGACATTATTCTTTGTGATAGATGCCTAATTAAAAAATTAATAAGGAGAAGAAAGTTGGCAAGAGGTTTTAAAAAGAGACTTGCCCTTGATGAACATTAGCATATGTTTCTGTCGAATTCCTGCTTTTATCTACCTGATTTTTTTGTGTTTTTTTAATTACAATAGAACACTGAGTTGTAGCTTGTACAGTGTATGTTATTGATCATTCTTCCTACACAGTCCAAAAGAAAAGACTGAAGCATTTGTGCTTCCTTCTGTTATTTTGCACCAGTGCCTGTTCATAAAATGGAGCGGCCCAACACTAGCTGTTATGGACTAACAGATTTTGAAACTCATCATCTCTATGGGATCAGTCTTGCTGATATTTTATCACAGATTAAAAAGGGAAGAGCTCTGAAGGAAACACAGAGCCAATAGAGAGATCATAGTTGAAAATAAATGTTCTTTACAGTTCCTAAGCATCTTTCAGAAGACTGAATATCAGTCATTCTTCTTGAGCAATTTATATGAGACTCTACAAAAGAAAGTAGAATTTTTAAATTACTTAGAATAGAAGCCTAAAGATTTAACGTTTTCACCCCTGATATCCTGGGATTTTCTTTTATTCCCAGTTCTTAAAATCATGCTGTATTAATATCAGGGACATAAATCCTTTGCCATAATTCCATTAAGTCCCATTCACTTTCCTGAATTAGCAGCTAGTTCTCCTGAAAGCCAATTGTCTTCTCTGTTATCACATTTTTTGTCACTCAGTATTAAAGCAGGGAGAATATTAAAGCAGCATTGAAGGCCACAGTAATTAAGAGAGAATTCAGGGTCACCTGCACTTGGTGTGTGTGATACAGCTCCAGACCACATAGAAATGAGTTCTGCATAACAGCTGAGATCTTATGAAAAAGAACTGTGAAGAATGACCCTGTAGAATTATGGGGAGAAGAAAGCAGTGGAAAGGAAAATTCAAATCTAACCTCAACAAGTGATAGTGTAGCACTAAGGAACAACATCACGGCCTGAAAAACAACTTGAGAACTCAGACTCTCCACCAATATGTACAACAGCTGATCAAATTTCACGTAAACATTGCCTTGCTTATCTATAATAAGCATACATCTAATTGAACAAATTCTGCAGTAAGTGGTGAAGTCTCACCTTAAGTGATGTTGCATGTCGCTCATAGTAGGATTTAGAACGGCACTGTTAGTTAAAACAGGTAATTTGACCTTTGTGTAGAGATGCCCTTCTCATCTCCTTGAAGAACCAACTGGTGAAAGCCCTGAAGGTATTTCCTCAGCTGGTTGATCCCATTGGCACACGCTGTATTTCTCAATACAGCTAATTATGTGTGGAATTTGAAGTGATAATGTGTATTTTAAAATTACCTCCTTTGTTTTGCATGGAATAGTTCAGTTTGTCACAGACTTGTGACACTATTTAAATGTTCACAAGTTGTTCTTATCTGGTCTGTAACTGTAGATGAAAACTTTTAGACATCTCCCTAGTGTGCATCTCCTTCTTGTACCATACTTGACTTATATCTTCATATATCTATCTAGATGGCTTGAATACTCTACTGCTGTTACAATGGCAATTTATGTTTAAACAACTGACGTGAACTGACTTACTCAAGGCTCTGATTCCTAGTTAGATTCAGACCTTGTTAACTAAAGGTAGGAATCTATTGTCTTTGAAAGTACTGGACTTCAGCTGGTGATCCAGGACAGCATCAGTCTTCTGTAGATCCGGTCAGATATAATCTCAAATGAGAATAACTTTTACCAAAGCAACTGACCAGTATTGCTCAAATCCCAAATTTAGATGACTAGATGTGTCAAATTTGCATTGACTCTCATCCACTATAATGGATAATAAAATATTCCTGTATATGACTGAAATGTATGTTAAAAGTTGGGATTCTTATGGGCAACCAATATCTCGCATCCTTTAGTTTTATTTAAGAAGCATGAGCTTATTTAAAGCCATATGACTGGGTCTGGACTGAAATAATTAAATTCAGATGATTAAATATAAATCAGGCATGTTTACTTTGTAACTACAGCTTTGTGAACTGAACTAAAAGAAACATTTGTGTTCTTTCTGTGCTGCCCAGTCTAATTCTTAGTACGAAGAAAGAATCATGGCTGAACTCTGCGCAATCAGACATTACCATTGCAGCCTCCTGCTCAGTCCTCAAAATAGTTCAATTTCTCTTTCTGTTGAAGGTATGAATTTACTTTGCATGCTTGGTCCTTTCAGTTCATAGGAAGATGAACTTCAGGTAAAGATTGTCTAAGACAGAGTTTGGGAAGGAAGGAAGGAAGGAAGGAAGGAAGGAAGGAAGGAAGGAAGGAAGGAAGGAAGGAAGGAAGGAAGGAAGGAAGGAAGGAAGGAAGGAAGGAAGGAAGGAAGGAAGGAAGGAAGGAAGGAAGGAAGGAAGGAAGGAAGGAAGGAAGGAAGGAAGGAAGGAAGGAAGGAAGGAAGGAAGGAAGGAAGGAAGGAAGGAAGGAAGGAAGGAAGGAAGGAAGGAAGGAAGGAAGGAAGGAAGGAAGGAAGGAAGGAAGGAAGGAAGGAAGGAAGGAAGGAAGGAAGGAAGGAAGGAAGGAAGGAAGGAAGGAAGGAAGGAAGGAAGGAAGGAAGGAAGGAAGGAAGGAAGGAAGGAAGGAAGGAAGGAAGGAAGGAAGGAAGGAAGGAAGGAAGGAAGGAAGGAAGGAAGGAAGGAAGGAAGGAAGGAAGGAAGGAAGGAAGGAAGGAAGGAAGGAAGGAAGGAAGGAAGGAAGGAAGGAAGGAAGGAAGGAAGGAAGGAAGGAAGGAAGGAAGGAAGGAAGGAAGGAAGGAGAGAAACCTTTGTTTTAAAAAATAAAATTAAAGATCTAAACATCTTCCTTGTTTATACGGCTGCAACCCCTATGAGCTTGAAATACTTCTGAGATCAATTAACTGTGATACCAAATCATCAGAAATGCAAGACTTGGCAAAAACCAAATTTCACAAATAGTGTTTATTGTGCACTCCTGAAATCAGACATGGTTTATATTTTAATGCTCGAACAATTTTGGTGATCAACCATTGTGAGAGATTTTGGGAGGAAATTTTGGGCTTGAAACACTTCAGGCACAGGTTGGGTCTTGCTCCAGTGAAGTGATGCCCTGCTTCACACACCCCACCCCACCCCACTGGGGTCTGCATCCCAGCCTCTGCAATGGTCACACCAAGCCCTGACACACAGCAAGCAATACCCCTCACCTGCCTCTGGAGCCTCTAACCCAGCTCCTGGCTGGACACCAGACCAGAAGTCCCACCTGGGGGAAGGGCCCAGGAAAGCCAAAGGGTACTTAAGCCAAAGAATAGTACAAGCACGTTTGAGCCTACCTTCCCTTGGATTTTACATCAGCTGAAGCACGAGGGGTAGCTATATTTGTTTTTTTCTATTTTTCTTCTAATTCATTCTTCATTAAGTCTGAGTAACTTAAATTCAGATAAGTTAGAATGTGCTAAGTTCAATGGGCTTAGAGCTTGCTAAGTTTATGTTTTTTGAAATGCTTAATGCTGATTGAATATTGCTTTAAACTTTTGCCAGAGTTCCCTGATTTTCTGGAGTTTGCTGGTAAAGTTTTTGTTGTCTCGATCTCTTGGGAATGCCTTGTCAGCATTTCTTCATTGCATCTAAATCAGGGAATGTAAAAACCCACAAAAATGTAAGCCCCTTTAAAGGAGTTGGTGACAGAGTTCTGGAGTTTTACAGCCATTACTGGATAGTCCCTAATTGAATCTTATCAAAGTTGAATAACTGTACTACTCATCCCTTTTCTAGGTAACATTCTTTAGGTAATTAAGCCTAAAAACAAAGTAATAGGAATAAGAAAAGCTCTGTCATAGGCCTGACCCCTCTGAAACAGGCAGAACTCCTCAGCAGATTCTGTTGTTGAACTCTGGTCTTTGTTCCCTGCCTTTGTATTTGGTTTATTTGTCCAAGTGTTGGCAGTGGCCGAGTTCAGGGGTGGCATCTGGGAAAAGAGGAGAGGGGCTGCCCCATCCCAGGTACAGCCAGCTCCTTCTGGTTAAAGTCAGATCCAGTGGATCTTCTGCAGGGCACACTTGAGCTCAAGTAACGCTTCCAGTGCCTCTGTGATAATATTTTTAAGAAACCAACTGTGAGAGTGGGAAAAAAAATGAGAGAAACAGCCCTGTGCATACCTGTACAAACCAAGGTCAAATGAGAAAAAGAGGGATGAGACACTCCCAGCTTCAAAGCTGAGATTCCCCTGCAGATCATGGAAAAGACCAGGGTGAAGGAAGTTGCTGCCCCACAGCCCATGGAGGACCATGGTGAAGCAGATAGCCATTTGCAGGCCATGAAGGACCCCACCCCAGAGCAGGGGGGAGAAAGCTGCAACCCTTGGGGACCCAGAGCAGAGTTCTGTCAGAAACACCACCCTTGAAGGACCCACATTGAAACAGGGGAAAAGTGTAAAAAATGGGTGGTGGGGAGAGGAGCTATTGCAGAATAACTACAACCCTCTATTTCTTTAGTTTTTCTAGATATTATGCCAGCTGAATACCATTTTTAGGGCTTTTATTACCTCAACAGAGATTTGTATTTTATCAGTCTTAGATAATGTTCTGCTCCAATCACCTCTGTTTATCTACTATCTTGCCACTTGACTTTTTCTTTGTGGAATTGATGATGTAAAGCAAATAAATAAGGAAAACATTTGAAGACTCTTTTTGCAGAACATAAAGCAAAGCAAATGAGAATGAAGACAAATGAGCATGAACACAGACTGACCTTTTAAAATTTTCAGCATACAACATAATGGACACATGTTCTTACTAGCAATAATGGAATTATAAAAATTGTTTCAGTGCCTTTCCATTAGATGTCCTCACTTAATCACTTTTTAAGAAAAATGTCTTTCTTGGCAAGCTATTATAATTATTGTATATACAAACTGTTCTGTATAGTAAAGTTTATTGATGAGTGCAAGATGTGCATGTTTTCTTTCTTTCCTCTATTTCCATTTCAAGTTACATTACACTATCATGCAGAGATATCTGGGATGCTGGAGATAGTCAGAGTGTTTTAAAGCACATATTTTATTTCTTTTTAAGATGGGAAATTGTTTATTATTAAAGAGATCTTGGGTATAAAAGAAGGGATTTCTACTGAAAAACATTGTATCAGAAGTCCCCAAGGAACAGTTACATTGCATAAGGCTGGGTCACAGGAATGGGTTTGTGGAATATTAACTTGCCTATATTTTTTCTTCCTGAAGGCTTTAATAAATTGCTTTTTAGAACTACACTGCAGTATTACTGGCGGAATAGGTGTCTGTGAATACTTAAATTCAGCATACACTGTACCCTGCCTCAATTAAGACGTATCTCTGAGGGTATGGTCTACATAGAAATTGATAAAATGCATATTGTGTGGACAGCACCAGACATAAATGAGATCTCTCAGGTATAGCTATCAGTATAAGTATGATATCACAATATTCCAAGCAGCAAATGAGGCAATCCCAGAAAGCTGCACTACAGCACTGCCATGACAATTGTACTATACTGACATGGTGGCTGAACAAGATACATGAAAACTATCTCAGATGTCTTTAAAGAAAAGCTGAATAAATATATTTATGAGATATCTACTACTTGATAGGCAAGATCTATATAAGCAATAAATGTATCCTAAATTGTCGTGATGGGAACACAGAAATATGTTACAGGTGTTTCATAGAAACAAAGGTATCTATAGCAGAAGAAATAGCTGCTGTTGAGAAAAGGATGTTTCCGATGCAGACTGCGTCTGCATTCACATGGTAGTGTTTTCACTTGCTCTTTGTCTGAGTAAGTTCCATTTAATGAGTGGTTCTTCTTTGTAGTTGTTAAGTAGTGCCTAGAAGCATATGTTTATATATGATAAATCTTCATACAGGTGAACATTATTTTACAGAACTGTAGGTTGGAAGGAACCTTAAGAATCATCTAGTCCCAACCTGCCTGCCAGGGGCAAGGACATCTTTCACTAGATCAAGTACTCATAGCCCTATTCAATCTGGTCTTGGACAGGAGGACAAAACTTAAATATAGCTGGATGTCACTGAAACAAAACTTAAAATTGTCGGACAAAATTTAAAATATAACTGGATATCAATGAAATGTCTAAGGACAGGGCCAAGTTGATTGTAGTAAACACAAAAGGGGAGACCATTCTGAGGTAGGAGGAAAATAACAGAAAATAACTATGATGTGTATTATCATTAGACAAATATGCAAGCTTGGATACTACTGGAGGGAATATCTGAAACATGCAGGTTTTCAAATATTTATCCAAGAACGAATGTGGAAAAAACCTGATTCCTTTGGATCTATCACCAAAGACTAAACTTGACATAAATTTGTATTATCACAGTCTCAAAAATATTATTGGAAGAACCATTTGGTATTTCAAGAGAAATAAAATGATTTATTAAGTTATGCATAGCACAGTCATTACTGCTAGCTTGCATGTGTTAAAATATCGACAGTTGTTGAGTTGCCTGTAATCAGGTTGTCTATGACAATGTGAGGAAAAAATATCGATAAGAATCTGCGGTTGCTTAGGCTTCTGACAAGCTGGAATTGTGAGGTATGTGTGTAGTCATTACTCTGCTTGGCTCCTCAGGAAGAAGGTGGAGAAAGCATTCTGAGAATAAGGTATATATTTTTTTTTCTTTAGCATATCTGTCTGGACTGAAACAAGTGGCTGAAACAATTAAGTCCTCCTAAAAGTCCTCCTTCTACAACTGCAAAGTCAATTCAAGCCCTTGAATATGACTGTTAATAGCAGTCAAGAGTGGTATTATCTGATGAATAATTGTCAATAACTTAAGCGTCAATAACTTAAGTGTCAATAACATATCATTACATTCCCATTTTTCTATTGTCAAGACTGGTATGTAATAGGCGCTGCCAATACAACTTTTCTGTCATGGAGTTGTGCCAACCTCTAATATTATTTGAATGAGCAGATGCTGACCTCTGGTAAGATGTTGGAGCTGGGAAATAATAGTCTACTCTTTCCAGCAGTTTTAAAATGGATATAGAAATAGCCTGTCTTTTTCTTTTTTTTTTTTTTTTTTTTTTTGTTAATGTCAACATTTTCATGGGGAATTAAATAATGCAAACCCTGGGAAATATATGGGCCTCAAAGTCTTGACTAATTAACGTTAATGTCTTCTAAAGTTTAGAACCATACATCATTTTGAGGTGTATCTTGTTACTAAAATATATGTGTAATGAGGCTAAAAGGAAATGGAAGCAAGGCCTATAATAGCAAATTCAGTTGAGACCATCCTTTGGGCATAACAATGTGTCCAACCTCAATATTCCTATGCTTATCTTGTGATTATCCACTTTCTGCCTTCAAAATATTCTGTGCAGTTAAGGTTACATCTCCAAAGCTCCTGGGGTCCTTAAGCTATGTCATGGGTGTGTTCAAAGTGAAAAACATCCAGCTGAAACTGAATAGGTTGATGATCACCTTACCCCTAATTTCTTCAAAGCCTCTCTCTAAAGCAGGGCATTTCCCAATCTAGCAACTTCTGTGGAGAATAGCACTGTAGAACGTCAAATGTTAAATTTGGTTAATCCCAAAGCATAGCAGGTAAAACCATATTAACTTGAAAATTTAGTTGATGATGAAGGTGAGGCCAGCTCTTTCCATCTTTTAATGTGGTTATTATGGACTGCTAACACTCTTCTGAAATTCAGTAGAGATGGGTAATTAAAATTAAAATCTAAACTCTTAATTTATGAGGTCAGGAAACATATCACATGAAGGCTGGTAAACAAGTAAATCTGGTTACACTCTGCATGATAAAACTTACAAAAAATTATTGAACATAAAATTGAATCTGCAGTGAGATCAAGGCTGATATTCTTCTGTCATGATTGTTTTTCTGTAGCTCAAAACTACCTAAGGTTCAGAACCATTACTACACTCTTGAAACTATCCTATCTTCCCATGTTTGCTGGTACTTGCTTCCATCTTTCAGAGAAATCAGGTAATCTGTTTTGAATTGCCATTGTCCTTGCATTTTCCTTCCATTCTGTTTCTGTTTAGTTCCTAGTTTATTTTCTAGTCTCTGCTTTTCAGTCTTTCTGGCTTTTCAGTTTTGTTTTTGAGAGTCTTTTGTCTGATCATTACACAATCTGTCTTGAAGATACTATGAAAGCCAAGCAATGTTTAAATTCAATCAGGCTTAAGAGGGGGGGATGTTTAAATTATTTGTACACTAGGTAAAATAAATGTAGTGTCCAGTGGGATGATCGTATCAGAGGGTAGTTTATTTTAGAAGAAAATACAACTTTATGGATGAAGTTTTAAAACTGTATTAGCACTTGTGTCTTATGTTTTATTGGTGTCAATCACTAAGTTTATAAAAAAAGAAAAAAGCAGGCTACTTTTACCCTTATGTATTTGGGATTTGCATATATGAATCAAACAACTTGTAGTGTCTAGTGTGTGACATGTCTCCTTGCTCATGTGGAACAGAATACATACATTTTTTAGCTGCTATCCTGGTAGCATAGAAAGAGAAATCAGTAAATGAAAATATAATTCTGAGTATTACTAGCGAAGTAGATGTAGCTAATACCTTTCATACACTAGGGTGTTTTCTGACCATGCAAACACAAGAACTGCAGAAAAAATGCCTTATGTTTTGAGTAATCTAGGAGCTGACATCTTATAGTGGATACTTACACAGAGGATACTTATACCTATACTGAGAAACTGAAGTCAGCAGAATAGTCTTAAGGTTTTACAGGCATATATACACATGCACACAGGAAAAATGTACAAGAAACAATTATTTTCTTTTTTTTTTTGCCACACATTTGTAGCCACATGTAGCCTGTAGTCACATTTTTCAAAAGATGAAACATTCCCATGTACTTCAGGTTAAAATATTTTTTAAAAGTTTAACTTTTCAGACATCTTAATGTTTTTCACAAAATTGGATTCTTGCTTCTTTTTCTTTTGAAAGACCTCCCAAATACTTTTGAGGTCAGAGCAATTCCAGGTCTGACCCACTTTTTGGGATCGTGGTCTGTTGGAGCCCTGGCTGAGAACCTGGCTGAGAATTTTAGACTTTCTGTGCTGCCAGGCACTGACCCCCAAGAGAACACTGCATTTGACCTGAGGCCATGGAGAAGGCTTCCAGGACTGAATGAGAGAACTGGGATTATGGGAATGTAGTTTGAATAGAAATATGGTAGGAAACTTGAGTTAAAGGTTTTAGAATATAGTAATATATATAAAGCAAGATGGAAGTTTTAGTGTGGAGGCTAGACCTTCTTCACCTTCTTCTTCATGGGTTTGGGTGGTATTGTGCAATTGGATAAAAAAGTTTGCCTTATGGGCCATGGATGGTTGGTTATCGGGTTATTGGGTCAAAAATAAAAATAATTTAGGTGTCATTTCTTAATTGGACAGTTAATCCTTAAAAGGCCTTGTAGAGAGCGCGATATGGCTCCATTTTTACTTTGTTAGAGTGAAGTGCTGTGGAACTCATGGTTCGTGAGACTGTAATATAGGTAAGAACTAATAAAAATCTGAGTCTGAACAAGAAATACTGTCTCGTGCATTTAATCCTGTCCCTGGCAAAAAGAAGTTAAGACTCCTATCAATGCAGGATGCCCTCAGTGTGGGAGTAATGTGCTCTGACTCCATGATTCAGAAGGCTGAACAAATGTTTTATTAAGCTATATTATATTACATTACACCACACTACATACTAATACCATACTATACTAAACTGTATTAAACTAGCAAGAAACCCATGACCATTTCAGTCATGACACATCTTTGACCCAATTGGTCAATCAGTCCAAACAACCATCAGCAGAGTCCAATTAACAAATCACTCTTCAGTAAAAAATCTCCATAACACATTCCACATGTGCCAAACAGCAGGCACAGCAAATAAAAATAAGATTTGTTTTTTCTTCTCTCTCTGAGCTTTCTCACTGCCTTCCCCAAGAAAAATCCTGGGAGAAATAATTATGTCTCTCTCTGTTCAAAGAGTATGTGAATACCACAGACTCCCACAGTAGTCTGATGTAAAAAGTCTTTTTTTTCTTAAACACTAGGAAGAAACTTCTTTTGTTCTTTTTGTTTTCACTTTCATCCTTGCCTTTCTTCAGCATCACTGATGGTACTGAACTAAATTTATGATGTTGGTTATAAGTACATTCTTTTATGATGAAACCTTTTCCTGAGAATATGTTCTCAGAAATTTTAAGGAAACCCAGGACGTTGGGAATATTTCTCTGTCTGCTCTGGGGTGTCCTGACCCCCAGGGGAGCACTGTCTTTGACCCTCATGCATGGAGAAAGTTGCCTTGACTTCGAGATAGACTGGAATCCACAAAAGTGTGAAACAGATTATAGACAGTAGTGTAGGTGTATCACTTGGTGAGTAATTTAGGTTTTGGGATTTTTACTATGTTGTGGATAGGAACAAGATGGAGGGCACAAGGTGTCATCCTGGGTTTCTTCTTCATGTTTCTTATTCCTTCTTCTTCATGGGTTTGGGTGGCATTTTGTAATTGGGCAGAAAGGTCCACATTGCAGGCTTCCAGGGATCAGTTATTGGGTTAAAAAGGGGAAATAATCTAGGTGTCAGTTCTTAATTGGATAAAGACCTTGTAACAAGAGATTGTCAGCCATTTTGTGCCTTCTAATAGAAAGCTGCTGAACTCACAGTAGTGAGACTGTTTTACTGATAAGAAATAATAAACCCTTGAGTCCGAATATGAACTACTGTCTCAAGTGCCTTCAATCCAGACCCAGAGAAACAGACAACTGGTACCCCAAAACCTGTTAATGCGATTTCTAGACAAACAAGACGTTGATTCTTTTCCATTCGCAGTGGTGCTCTATCTGTATTTATTTAAGAAGAAAAAGAATACCCAGAAATAGAGCTATGTGTAGTAATGAAATTAACCAGTACTAGTCATGCTTACTAGTACAGAAGTATCTTACAGTTGATGCTTTCCAATAACATGTTGAAGAATTTCTTTAAAGAAAAAAAAATTAGAAACACATACCTGTCAGGTATAGAAGAATTTCAAAAGGCTCAGAATTTTGAATGAAATTGATATAAAGTTTCAAATCTTATCTGGATGATCTAAGTGATAAGAAACAAATTTCTTGTAAACATTCTGGGTCGCTAGATTGCTACAAGTACAGACATCAAAGGGTGTGAGATGTTTTGTAGTTGGTCTCCTACCTAGGGGGGAAAATTAAAAATAATTTAGACATTTGTGAAGTAGTGGTCTTGTTTGACTTTATTTTAGGTATGAAGAAGACAACTTTTTATTTTAGCTGTAAGTGTTCATTGGATCCAGTATTACAATAGCTATAGAAAGCAAGCAATATCTATATTTCAGGTTTTTTAGTTGATTTTATGAAAAAAAATTCCATTTGCTTGGATTCTAAGGCAAATTCATTAATACATCACAAGTGGCCCCACAGCTTTTTGCAACTCTAGCACTCCAGAAAAAAAGCCCAAAGAATATATTTGATTTAGAAAATAGCTTTGCTAACACACTAAGATAGAAGTGCAGTAGCTGCTTCTGTCTCCTATGAAAGCAACAGCAATAATACTGATTAGGTCTCTGAAATAAAAGAATGCTTACATTTTAATTTGATTTTTGTTTTCTGTTGACATACCAAAGGTTTAATTTCTGTGATTTTCTTCATAAGGTTTACCTTTTTCTAACTCATGTGTTGTCAGATGGATGCATAACATCCCAGCGGCACAGTTTTACACAGCAATTTATCTGAATTGTGGAGATACAGTGGAGAAAGCCTCTAATGTATAAATTATTTCTGCTCATCAGAATGTTTTTGTTTTAGCTAATTTGTTGTTTGAAATTACACACGCTGAAAATATGATAGAGGTGTCCCTGCTGCATTCAATCAGATGTGGAATTATTCATTGCTATTAAAAATGCTTGGATTATTAGCTGCCTTTAGGTGATTCTGAATTGCTAACAGTTTTCCAACAAATTTGGCAAAGAGCATCTGTTTAGTTATTTCTCTCTGTTTAAGGATACTGTAGTAAATCCACAGGCCTAAACTAAAATTCAAATAAGCAAAATAACCACATATGTCATAGAGACTGGGGTTTTTTTACAAAAATATTTCTAAAATACTGTGTTAGAGCTTCTCAGGAGGGAAATTCTTTAAATTTTGGAACTTCAGCATCTAGTTTCATAGATTAAAACTAGATTAATATCTACTTCTACCTATAAATGAATTTATTTCACAATTGCCTACATATTCCTTTATATGGAAAAACATAAAAATTAAACTTCAATTTGGAAAGTTGATCTACTTTATGATTATTTAAAATTTTAATGCTAGAAGAATAAAATTGAATACTTCTTACTTTTGAACTCTTCAGTAAGGAGTTTTCTAAACACCTTCCAATTTCTCCATATTGCAAATTGAAAATTCACATTTCTGGAGCAGAATGCATTGTGATTTTTCACCCACTGAAATTGGAAGTAATCCTTGAGAAGATTTAAATTAAAATAGCTAACTTTTTTTTTGGACAACATGCAAACTGTTATGCCACGCTAAAAGGGAGTAGAATACTTTCCAAGCCTTTTTTCGAGAAGTGTCACACTTAGATTTGTAGGACATACTATCAAATAATAGAAATAAACTGTAATTCAGTTAATTTTTTTGTTACTATGGGAGTGCTGTATTTATATTTATAATAGTTAAATGTGCTATTTTCTTATAAATCAATGAAAATTATTTTATTCCTTTATAATTGGTACCCAGATTTCTACATGCAGCCATTGCTAAATGACAATTTTGTCAGACCTTACCTTAAGACTCTTCACTATGTCATCATTCATTGTTTTCTGGACTTATAGAATCAGAATATAGAATAATTTAATTTTTAGTGGCCTGGACGCTGAGAAATCCTCCCCAGTTTGGTGTCATCCATTAAACTGATGAGACTTCATTCTGTCCCACCTTCCAGCATAATTAATAAACTGAAACTATGCTAGCTGCAGCACTGTGCTGTCTGTCAACTGTGTGACAATTGAATATTGACCAAATCATAAGAGTCCCATCAATTTTCAGTCCATTTTCTATCCCACTTGGCATTTATCTCACCATTCTGACTGCAAGAAGAGACTTGAGAGATCAAAGTCTGCCTAAGTCTGATCAGATTTGAGCATTGTTTTGACATTTTTGCATCCAAAAATTGATCCCATAGGCTTTCTCAGGATCCACTATCAGATGGAACTTAGCATATAAATGCAAGAATGTAAAATGCCCTATTTCCACTTCTCTGCACTTCTTCTTTAATCCAATGGTTCAGTGGTTAGAAAGCATCTGGAGAAACAGATGATCTTCTGCCTAGAGAAATCCTCTTTTTTGCCAGATATATATTCAAAATTATAAACTAATTTCCCAAAGCAGAGGGAGAGTGGGAAGAGTGCTTACTTTTATTCTTTCAGAAGAAAAGCTAATTCAATATTCATTTAACAAGCAAAAGAAGAACATTATATAGCATTACAATTAGACACTTCACTCTGAAATAAGGACATGTGGATTTAGTCATTAACCCAGTGCATATATATCATCAGATGTTTAAGTATTCACTTCAGGAAGGAATGGAGCAAAAGTATTCACTTGCAGGTGAGTTTCTTAATGTTGTGTCATGAAATAATTCTGTGTTTCTTCACTGGTATGCAAAGAGAAGGGGAGAAGGACAGTTCAAGGAAAGCACTCAGGTCATGTAAAACCAATTCAAAGAATTTTGGAAAAACATGTTTCTTTAATTTGTTCGAAGGAGAAGCTTTCTTTTCTTAGGAGGTACAGACCTTCTATAGCAGAAGCTTTTGCAGGAAGAGAAGTGGGGTGAGCAATTCCAGCTCTACCTGGAAATGTCATTCACAGAAGTTGTTACACAAATTATCACACCTCCCTTCACAGCAGAAAAGATGATTTCAAGACCACATGGGCAAAGTCACAAAAACATAATTTTTACACATGCCATCCTGTATGACTGTGTATTATGTTGATGCTTGAAGATGTGCTTGGGCTACTGAAAGTATTTACTATACTTGAGAGATAGAAGATGAGATTTTATCAAGTAACGCAAAAGATAAAAAATAATCCAAACTCCCCTGTAGTCTGAACAGTTGTGGCAACCACTGAAAAGATAGCTTAAGGATGGGAATGGATCCTATCACTGGATGACTGCAAAGACTTTGAATTATGTCAGTGATCCCTTTCTTCTGAAGATGACAGCAAAATGACTAAAGACATCTTTTTATCACCTTTTTGTCAGCATTTCTCACTAACTAACTTGGCAGTTTCTGACTCTTTATAGTGATTTTTCAGTGTATGTTCTCAAAACACTTATCCTTCTATTGAAATAAAAATTCCAGCAGACATAAATCCATATAGTCTTGACCAAAGCTTGAGGCTTTGGCATGTATTTCCCTAGTCTTGGCAGAACTATGAAAAGGAAAAATGGATCTCAAACAAATATGTTTTACATCTTGAAGTGGTACGATTCTTTCTATGTTTACGAAATACTGGGTTTTTTTTCCATATTCCATTGTCCAGATGTAATTTCCTATGCTTTTGCGTAGCTCTCGAGAGGAGAGCAGCAGGATGGGGCCTGGGGGAGAAAAAACCTTTGCACTCTAGTATCAGGCTCATGACCACCTGAGGAACCTGAAGGTGCTTTAGTCTATGGGACTCGATGAAATACATCTCAGAGTCCTGAAAGAATTGTCTGATGTTATTGCCAAGTCACTGTCTGTGATATTTGAAAAGTCATGCCAATCAGAATCAGGCCCAGGAGACTGGAAAAAGGGAAACATTGTATCCATCTTTTAAAAGGGTTGATAGGAGAACTCAGAGAACGACTGACCTGTGAGTCTCACCTTTGTGCCTGGGAAGATCACAGAAAAGATCCTCCTGGAAGCTAAGCTAAGGTGCTTTGTGCTGGTTTTGTACAGCCAGGTTTTTGGTAGCGGGGGAACCACAGAAGTGGCTTCAGTGAGAAGCTACTAGAAGCTTCCACCATGTCTGGCAGAACCAATCCCTGATGGCTCTAAAGACGGATGCGCCGCTGGCCAAGGCTGGGCCAGTTAGGGATGGTGGTAATGCCTCTGTCACAACATATTTAAGAAGAAATCAGAACAAAGTTTGTGGCGCGGTTGTAATTTTCCAGCTAGAGAAGAGTGGAGTGAGAACATGTGAAGGAAAATAACATGGAGACACCAGGGTCCGTGGAGAAGGAGGGTCAGGAGGTGCTCCAGGTGCCAGAGCCGAGATTCCCCTGGAGGTTGTGGTGCAGGCCATGGTGAAGCAGCTGCGCCCCTGCAGCCCGTGGGGATCCACGGGGGATGCAGAGATCCACCCACAGCCCATGGGATCCACGGGGGATGCAGAGATCCTCCCGCAGCCCGTGGGGATCCACAGGGGATGAAGATCCTCCCACAGCCCATGGGGACCCACAGGGGATGCAGAGATCCTCCCGCAGCCCATGGGGATCCACGGGGGATGCAAGATCCTCCCGCAGCCCGTGGGGATCCACAGGGGATGCAGAGATCCTCCCGCAGCCCGTGGGGATCCACGGGGGATGCAAGATCCTCCCACAGCCCATGGGATCCACGGGGGATGCAGAGATCCTCCCACAGCCCGTGGGGATCCACGGGGGATGCAGATCCTCCCGCAGCCCGTGGGGGAGGTGTCCATGCCGGAGCGGGTGGATGCCTGCAGGAGGCTGTGATCCAGTGGGAGACCCGGTGGAGGGAGAGAGCCCTTGCTCCCAGGCTGGAGCAGCCTGTCCTTGGAGGACTGTACTCTGCAGAAGAGTGACCCATACTAGAGCAGATTGAGAGCCACTGCTCCCTGTGGGATGGACTTGCTTTGCAGCAGTTTTGGGAGGACAGCTGCTTGTGAGGTGGAGCCGTGTTAAAGAAGTTCATGGAGAACTGTCTCCCGTGGGAGGGACCCCACAGTGCAGCAGGAGAATGACTCCTCTCCCTGAGCAGTGAGAAAAGCCACTAAAACTCCCATTCCCTGTCTCCCTCCACTATCAGTGGGAAGGTGAGAGAGGTTGGGGGAGGGGGGGAGTAAAAAGGTGTTTTAAGGACTTCTTTTACTTCTTATTTTCCTACTCTGATCTTGTTAATTATACTCTTAGTTTATATCTCTAAGTTGAGCCAGTTTTGCCTGTGATGGTAATTGATGAGTGTTTTTGTTGAATCCTTATCTCAATTCATGAACCCTTCATTATATTTCCTTTCCACTGTCCAGTTGCAGGAGAGGGTGAGTGAGCAGGTTTTGTGGGTGCCTGGCACCTGGTCAGTGTCAGACCATGATACACATGGAGATGAAGAATCGTTACGTCTAAAAATCTCTCTTCTTCCACAACCCTCTAACTTGAATTTAGAATCTAAAATAATCTCTACTGAATCAACTTTAAGCAGTTATTCTGGAGATTCTGTGGGGAGTTGCATTTTTTTAAATCAAGATTTTTTCATCAGTTTCTATTTTATGCCCTATTTGAATACTTTCCTGACTTTCCCTTGGAAAATTATTAGAAATTGTGATTCATCAGACATTGAAGATTTCTTCTTCTAAGTTTGTTTCTAAAAAACTCAGTTTGTAACAACAGCTGAAACTATATTTGGAATTTAATCTGCGTTTAAAACCAAAAGATTATTTTAACAAGCAAAAGCACAATATTGTTTCCAGTGTTAAGCCCAATGTTATTTCAGAATCATTAAGTTCACTTAAAATTTCACGTTCTTTCTTGTTATGGTCTTGTTTACAAAGGAAACAGGGTAAATACTAGTTTCCATTTTTTGCAGTTTTTGACAAGTATGTACAGTATTTGCAATAACATAATGTGATTTTTTTCAGCGGTTTGAAGAGTATAAATATTTACACTGTTTTCCAAACATCATTTTTATTAGCAAGGCTAATGCTCTTGCTAACTGAATAAGATCGAATGCAAATATAACATTACAGGATTTCATAAAAATTTGCAATATTTGGCCTGAATCTGATATTTAAAGGATAAATCTAAGTTTTCATATATATTTCCATCTAGCCCAGCAAAATCTTCATTCTTTTGTTGGAGCTTTGGGGCACAGTTGCCATGAAAATATTAAGGAGTGAATGCAATGAAATATTTTTCTGATTATCTGGGATTCTTAGAGAAAACAATAAATTTCATATTCTGTAGAAACTGGAAAACAAAGTTATTTTAATATACAATTTTTTCTTTTTTTTAAATAAACTAGTTTATTCTCATTTACTTATTGACATTTTTTGCTGTAACTTCTAGATTATAGTTAGTAGCTTGTCAAAATGCATGTGAGAAATTACTGCTGCTGGAAGTAATGGAATACCTAGCAATAAAAATGAAAATTAAAGAGGTTAAACAGAAATAATGAAAATAGGAATGAGGAACAATGCTGTGCAAATAATAACAAAGACTTACAAATATGTACAATAGAAGGAATTAATAAGTCTGTTCTTACATGTTACAGTAACTCTGTGAAAAACCCAACAAGAAAAACCCCCACAAAATAAACTAAACCCAACACAACCAGTAAAAAATCAGAAATCTGAGGCTGTAAATTACTTGACTAATTTAGAAAACCACTGCTTTCGGAGGCAGGGAGAGTACTTCTATCTCTCCAACTTCCAGTTCTGCAAACTCTAAGCTTACCAGTAATGTCCTTGCTTTAAGCATTCTTCATTGAGTGAATATGAAGTGTGAAAACCATGTACATTTCACACTGTCATTATTAAAATTATTTTAATTTTAGTAGTTAATTTTAATTAAGTAGTTAATTTTTACATATTTATTAAACTATGCATATGAAAAATATAGCAATGTATTTATATATTTATTAAATAAATAAATAAATAAATAAATAAATGTGTGTGTGCGTGTGTGTGTGTATTCTTTTACTATTTACATGTTGCTTTTATCCTAGAGGAATCAGAAAATCAGACAGTAAAAATTAGGTGTGGCAAAAAAAATTACTAGGGATTACTTGAACAATGCCTGGAAATAGTGATAAGTTTGAAAAGAAGAGTAATCGACATCTGAAGTAAAAGATTCAAAGCCATTTTCTTTATGAAAATATATGCTCCAAAATATTTTAATGTTGCCATAGTTAAGAAAATAGAACTATCCCATGGGAAAATAGCAACATTCATGTTCAAGGAGCACACAATTAAATCACATGGGTGGTGACAGCAGTTGACCACAGCTAGCAGCATAAGTGGAGCAAAAGCATTTTGATGATGCATATCAGGCTCTAAGAAACAGTACTGAGTTTTGGTTAAACATGCAGAACTGATTCCTGGTATTCTCCATGGTGAAGTTACATATGTCTTGCAGTATCTTGAGCAAAAGTTATTCAAGACCATCAGCACAAATGTACAGCTACATGTTTTAGATCTTTTGCTTGGAAGTTAGAAACAAAGAAAATCAATTAGGTGGCAGAAAGGGTCTCTGTAGAGTACGGCAGGACTCAAGGAAAACACATCTGTAAAACCATGTTTTCTGTCTTTTTAACCTTACTGACATTATGTCCTAAGGCCTCTCTTGGTACAGGAGCTGGATTTATCCATGAGATACTATATGACTTGTTACAGTATGACAAGTGGATGAAAAGAAACCTTTTTCTTCCCATTTGAGGATGTCCTTCCAGTGCATGAATGACTTTTCTTCTTGGGAAATTTGACCTTTCACTTTTACAGTGAAGGTCCACCTTTTGTCAGCTGGAAAATCATTTTTACCACTGGCAATCAAGAATCATTTCATTGGACTCCTTTTTTATTTGTCTGGCTATTTAGTGGAAGATGGATGCTTAAGAAATCATTGGAGAGTGTACTTTACCTATAAACCGTAGCATTTTTCCTAAAGAATTTGTATTTTGTCACCTTACATTTGGTTCATAATCAGTATTTAATGAAATAAACTCTTAAATTCTGATGATTGCATTCAGTATCAGGTAGGAAGTGGATGAAATAACGAAGCATTAGGTATCCATACCTCCCTATTCTTTCCCTGCAATTGATAACACTTTTTTTTTAATAAAGAGACTTTTGCACATGGCTATCAGCTTTATACTACAGAATAAAATACCTCCATAATATGTTATATCAACTAGCTTTGGATCACTTAGTGTGAAGTGATCCTTGCTCCACAGACCCATTTGAGATCTCTCTGGTTCTTATAAAATGTTGGGTTAATATTTTTTTCTTTTATTAAATAATTAATTTTAGGTAAAAGGAAGTGTGCTAGATTAATCAGGTTAGCATAAAAACATTTTGTTTCTGACATCACTATTTTGAAACTTCACTGTTGCCAAAATGTATTCTATGAATGAGAAGACCTTTTTTTCCAGATCATTAGGTAAAGAAAAGGTTGGTTATATTTTCATCTGTAATTACCAGACTTGACTGGGAAGAAAAAATGCAGAGCTTTTATGCAATAATAGACGAGAAATAAAATATATTATGAATATTTTTAAAAACCTTGCATAAGTGAGAGCATATCTATGGTATATTTATGGTACCAATAATAAAAGAAGGAATGGTATCATTTTAGTGCAATTAGAAGCAATGGTTTGTATTAATTAAATACCTAGGGAATTTCAAAGGATTGGTACAAAAAAATTGACTATTTCAAACATTTTTCCATTGTCATATAAAATCTCAACCACTAAAATGCTACACCTTATGTATATCCTTTCCTTATTCTTATTTTACTTATTAAGAAAATAAAATAATTAGTGAATATTTGACCTGATTTTGGCCAGGACACAGTTCATTTTTTGCAATAGCTGGGAGATGCCAGGAGCCTGATATAATCTGATTAACACCTCATGCCAATAATGGGAGCAGGGGGAAGGGACTCTCCCTTCTGAGAAGAAAAGTGCTCAGACTGGTCAGGATAAAAGGTGGTGGACAAGAGCAGGTCAGTGTTTGTTTATTGTTGTAGGGTCTCCATGTAAATAATTTCTTTTTCTTATACCTTTTGTATAAATATTGTTGCTGTCATTGTTTTTGTCTTCCCTCATTGTTGATTTCAGTCGTGTTCTTAGCTCAACCTTTGATCTTTGCTTTTTGTGCTTCCACTTGGAGGAGGAGGGGGAACAAGAAGTGGTGTGGTTTTAGCAGGAGTGCTACATTGGAGAATACCATTCCAGAACCAGGATAATATTGCAGATTCTGTCTGTAGATCACAAATTTTATCAGTCTGGGGAATTTTAATGCCGGGGAAGGGTATAGAAATACCATTGCTTGTGATAAGAATATTGATCAGCCCATAGGGAATGGGGGGAAATTTTCATAGCCAATTTTTTGGATTTATTTCTGACCTTCAGTACAGATGATTACAGAACTGGAAACACTCATGATGATGGAACACATAAAAAAGGTTAAATTTAGCACAGAAGCATCTTTTTCTTAAGACTGGCTCTCATTAACAGGAATATAACTTACAGGAACTTTTTCTGACAATGTAGTTAAATTGGGAAATAAACTAAAAAGAGAGCTGCAGGTAGAAATTTATCCCTTTTGAACCATTGTTTCTTCAATTACATGAAAAATATCTATCAAAATAATATTTATGATACCCTAAAGACACAATGAAAGATGGTTTCATGACTGTAAATTTAAAATGTAGCTTTCTCTTTGCCAGGGCTACAGTGCTAACATGGGCACTGTAAATTTTTTTGCAAGGAATACCCTTTTGCCTGCATGAGGATGGAAGCATTGCCTATTTGGCCCTCGTGCACTTCACTTTTGCAATATTTCAGGAAACTTTCTTAAATTCTTATGTCACTTTGATCTCAATATGATTTATTCTTTCATTTTCTTTTAAATCTTGTTTTTTGGTTTGGGAAATTTTGAGGGTGGTTTTTTTTGGTTGGTTATTTTGTTGGGGTTTCTTTTTTTCTGTATCTCAAACAATTTTCTTTTTATTTATAGTTAGAATAGTACTTTGCTGTTAATTAAGTACCTGCAGTTAGCACCAGTCAGTTATTTGCTATAATACTAAGCACAGAATAAACACTTACTGCAAGAGATGTGAATAGAGTCAAATCTGGAAATCTACCTTCTTGTGATTGATTGCTTTGTAATGGGCCTTTTTTCATCTCAAATTGAAATATTTTCTCTAAAGACAGAGAAAGCAAAATGTCAGAGCTTTTCCAAACTTTAAATTTTATTTAGTTGAAACAAATTTTTTATATACTGTGTATATGTGGAAATAAAAATGTATGGTATGAATCATTACTCAAAATCAAGCCATTGCATTTAATATGTAACTTAGTTCAAAACGAAATATTCTCATATTTCAGTTCACCCTTGTAAAAATCCTCCGTTCAGTATTTTATGAATAATTCAAATACCAAATACTTATTTTCATACTTATTCTATAACATTTAAATATAAGTTAGATTGTTTATGCAATAATCTTATGTAAATCTCTGCCCATAAAACCATGTCTATACTTGGCCATACACTGTCGGATCCTCAAAAGCTTGTTTACTGTGAGGGTGGTTGGGTGTGCCCTGAAAGAATGCTATCGTTAAGAACTGCAATATTTCAAACTTTTCTGTTTTGTTTGTGTAGGCAAAGTAATTTTGTGTTACTTTTTTGCCACTGGAATAAAAAGAATGTGAAAACATTTATTCTGGTGGTCCCTTTTAATTGATCTCTAGGTATTTATGTCTCAGAGTTTTTAGCTACTTTTTTCAGAAACTTTTTTTGTGTTTACATTTCTCTCCACTATTATCATTATAACATGATTATTTCATTCTGGATTCAAGTATACCTTAATCAATACATAAGGGTTTCAAACAATTTTTGTAATTTGTCTCTTGCTGAAGATCAACTTTTCTAGAAAATGTGCCTAGTGTTCAACTTTGGACTAAAAAGTAAAGGACCATAGTTCTATATATTAAAATGTTTTGGTAATCATTTTGTTGCAGTTTCTGAAACAAAGGTCTTGAAAAAACATTTTTCTGATCTGTCTTGCAACCTCTTCTTTTTAGCTGCTCAGGCAAAGTAAATATAGTAACTGTAAGAAAAAAGAAAAACTATTACAGCTATCTTAACAAGATATAAATATTCAAAAGTTCATACATGCAGGTACTGACAGACAATATTTTTGGGAATAAAAAAAAGAAGCTGGTTCTGTTGCAATGCAATAGAATCTGCAATATCTTTTGCAAAAAGAAATTTATAATGAAAATGCAAACAATAAGTACTAGAGAAGGAGGAAAATTCAGTAACAGTAAATTGTTAATTCAAATCCTTCAACATGAATGCCTAATCTGATACATAATACTGCTTTCAAAGATATTGAGCACCAAAAACTCCATTTAAATTAAAGGTGTTCAGCAAAATGGAAAGTCAAGTTTGATTGATACAGATTGATTTAATATACAGCTTCTAAATTTTTTATCTAAACAGAATGTCACTTTGTTATGCAAAGAATAAGTAGGACAAGAGGAAAATAGAGTAATATGTATGAACCTGGTAAATAATTAGACAGGTTTTTTGGTCGAAAACCTGTTTCTTCAACTGTCAACAATCTACTACTACTCTTTTATGATTAAAACTAGCAATTTTTAAAAGAAACATTTTAAATACCTTGAATATTTCAGGGGACATTCAAGATGCAAAATCTCTGATAAGAATTCTATGTTCTTATAGACCATGCTATGAACGCGACATTTTCTTTTATTTTCTATTACCTGTGCTAAAAGGGTAGGTTTCAGGATGTCTCACGACTGAAGGGGTATCTGGATATTAAGTACCTTGTACACATGGAGTTTCTTCTGTGTGAATCTGTCTTGATGATAAAACGTTAAACAATTAACAAAAAATTGTGTGTCCATAAGGTGGAGAAGGAGTCAAGGTTACTTATTAAAATAAAGACCCAGCCATGTAACCAAAACTGTTATGTATTTGGTAAAAAGAAAGCAGACGATTGCTTATGTTTAGAATCTAATTCTTTCCCCAGAGGAGATGGTCTACTGGGCATCAGTAAGGAACAAGCAAACAACAGCACTTTAGGTAATATCATGGAAATGCCTGTTAATCTAATTCCCAAAGCAATTAGAGACCATGTCTCCCAAAAAGTGAAGAGGACAATAGCCCAGCTGAAGTGCCACTACACCAGTGCCACTGCACCAGTGGTTTTTTTTCTCAGAAAAAGCATAAACACTAATATCAGTTTGGAGTATTACTAGGAATTTGTTGGTTATCCTGTCCTGGGTGTGCTTCAGTTTGGTTTCTAATGAGCTAGTCATGTAGGATATTTATTTTTAAAAGAAATCAAAAGATTTTTTTGTTTGTTTTTTTTTTTTTTTAGAAACAGAAGTATTTCATAATTTATGGCTAAATACTTTTATAAGTGGTTCTGAATTTTCAGACCCTTAATCAGTTTCCAGTCAAAAATGTTAACAATACTGTTATTCTTAGTTCATGAAAGTTGGAAAAGTGGAGGTTGAGGGGGTTTTATTTGTTTTTTTTGGTTTTGTTTTTTTTAATGATTGAATGATGACATTCTTAATAGAAAAAAATAGAAAAAGATAAATTGAATAGTTTTGGGAAAACATACTTTTCCAAACTAAGTTCAGTCTCAGGTTTATAAAACAATTTACCCTAAACAATAACTTAAACTAAATTGTTAAAAGAGCAGGTGTGTGTTTGAAAGAGTGCTACCTGCATAGATTAGGAGAGAATATTTTCTGCACACAAATACAGAGTATAATTGCTTCTCTGAATGAGTTGTAATAAATTCTGCAATACAAATCATGAATAGTGTAGTCATTCCAAATTTTTTTCATTCTATTGTTACTAGATAATGGCATTTCACAATTTTCAAACTATCACTTCATTTTGAAAATAATGTGAGCTTCTAATGCAACACACTTCTGGAGGCTGGTCACGTTATAAGTGATAGAAACTATAACACAATAGGGTAGCTGCCCAGCAGCTGTCTAGAACTACAATGATGGTTTATTCAAGAAATGATAAAAATTAACAGTTTGCAACCTGTTGTTCTTTTTCACTTCTACATTATTCAATTTTCTGTTCATTTGTACAAACTTGATTTAATTTGAGAGGCTTTAATTTATCTCAGAATTGAAAAACAAAGTTAAGAGGCAGCAAATTTAAAAACATGATGTTTTTAACCAAGTATTAAAAAAAAGTTAATTTATGGCCTCTGACAGGTAAATGACTTCGCTCTCTTTTAATTCTCACTGTCTGTCTGTGTTATTAATTTTGAAGTGAGTTTCTCTTATTGTGTACAACAGAATACTATAAGATGGTAGGGATCATATATTTTTTCATCCAGAAATTAAAAAAAAAAAAAAAAAAAAAGAAAAAACAAAGGCATCAAATAGAAAGAAGAATTAAATATGAGACATCAAATCATATGTGTCATCCTCAATCTGTCAACATTCTGCTAGTAGATTAAAACTTGGCTGAAGATTGGCTGTGAAGGCACCTAATTTAATAGATGTCTTAATTATATATATTTTTAAGGGAAAAGAGATGCCAACAAAGTAGTTATAACTGTAATGTATGGCAAAAGTTTGTCAGAAATGAATTAGTACACAAAGAGAAAGGATAAACAGAGTGAAAAATCAAGTTTGTAAAAAATCTAAAGATCCCAAAACATTCTGTAGGTGGTCTAAGTTGTATTGACCTTGCCTGAGAAGAAGAGTGCTCTTTAAATGGTTGTACATGACTGTCCAACACTTTTTCTCTCATTTATGAGCAACTGTCCTGGTTTCATCTGGGATACAGTTGGTTTTCTTCTTAGTAGCTAGTACAGTGTTGTGTTTTGGATTTTGAATGAGAATAATGTTGATAATGCAATGATTCAGTTGTTCCTACGCAGTGTTGACCCTGAATCAAGGATGTTTCAGTGCCTCAGGCTCTGATGGAGATGCACAAGAAGATGGTAGGTAGCACAGGTGGGACAGCTGAAGCAAACAGGCCAAAGGGATGTTCCCCACCATGGACTTCATTCCCCAGTATATGAACTGAGGGTAGCTGGCTGGGAGGGGCTAATCCCTGCTTGGGGCATGACAGATGGGCATCTGTCAATGGGTGGTGAGCCATTGCTTCGGGCATCATTAGTTTCTCTTGGGTTTTGTCCCTTTCTCTTTTTCATTATTCTTCATTATTTATAAATCTTAGTTGTAGCACCCTTGTAGTTCATTTTCTTTGAATTACTAAACTGTTCTCATCTCAACCCATGAGTTTTACTTTCTTTTCCAATTCTTCTCCTCATCCCACATGGGACGTGGAGGGTAGTTAGTGGGCAGTTGCATGGCACTGAGTTGCTGAATAGGATTAAACCACAACTGGAACATAAAATTGAGAAATATTAAAAGTGTAATGGTACTAGAAAATATCAGTATTATCATTGATGTATTTGGTAGACTGAAAATATTATTATGGTTGGTTGAGATATGAGTTTAAAGAAGTTATTAAGAGAGATTTGCTAACCCTTGATATATTTTGTTTTAAAACAAACTTTCCAATGAGTTCAAATAATTAAGTGTTTCAATAGAAAGAAACAGAATACAAGTATATATGTTCTTAAATGATATCAGCTATTTTAAACAGAAAGTGAAACACTATTATTACTCCTTTATTATAAAGATAGATGAAGGTTATACAACTGAAAGTTAAATAATTTTCCTCTCTATATCAGCATTACTTTGAAAATTTTTCTGAATTTAGAAACATGCAGATTCTTTGCCTAAATGACGTAACTGATACATTTTGGAAATAATAATGAGGTTACAATAAAAAAGTAGAAGGCATAAAAACCCAAAAATTTACTGTCTGGCCATGGAATGCTTTCTTTATATTTTGTCAAGAGCAAACTTATGTGCTTATGATCTTCAAACAGAACTGTCTGCTTTCTTTGGACCTGCAATGCAGTGCTTTGTTACGGTAGTTTCTTTGGTGTCAGAAATATGTCTTTGAAAATTCTGCCTCCACAGCATGTGCTTTTCCAGGCAGTTTACCATTTCCCACAGTTAATCAATCTTCTAGAAACGATGTAGCTATGAACACTCCCCAGGAACTTTATAGGTATGATTCTCACATGTTGAACTTGTTTGCCATTGTTCCTCCTGCCCACTGTGCCTGCTGTGCTGAAGTTATTTCAATCTTGTCCCTGGGAGTCAACAGATGATCTGAAACAACTGAGTAAACTGAACAGCTCAAAAAAATTTATTTCTTGAAGTTCCAGGAATGCTTGGGAGAAACAATTGCTTACACTTGATTTTATGGCAACTTCAACAATTGAACTCAAATCCTTATTTCCAGGCAACACGCTAATTTATTTTTTAACTTATAATAAAGCGGAGTCTTTGTGTTTTACATAAAATAAATTCCTTGTTATATTTGGTTTTAGCAGTTATCTTGGAATCATGTCTGTAGAATCCCAGAAAATTAGGGACTAATTTCTTTGTCTCAATAGCCAGATGGCTGTAAAACCAACTAAGGACAGCTATAGCAGTTAAGAACTCTTGGTAATGGAGCTGAGGTTGGTTGGTATTAATATGACATGAGAAAAAACCAGAATTTTGATTGGAGGTGGGGCCAGGTGGATGTACAGCAGCACTTTTCTGGGACAAACATCTTTGTTCAAGTCCACAGTGGCACAGCAAAAAAATAAGACAACACAAGAGCAGTAATGAGGCCAAGAAATGGGCATGGACTGCAGAGAGGGATCTAAACTACAAAAGACCCCTGAATACTTCTGACCTCTTTACAGAATGGACTGAGCACAATTACTAAGCTGCATAGAAAGTGAGGAACATATCCTCAGGGAGGAGAAACCTATTCAGAAGAAAGTATCCATCCCCAAGCCAGGTGGTGGTAGATTGCTGGATATCTCATCATCAGAACCAATACTGGAACCAGGACAGGTGATTCCCTTCCTCCCTTCCTCCCCTCCCTCCCATATATAGTGGACCAGAGACTAACATACCAATTTCCATGTCAAGTGTGTAATTTACCAATAGAACTTTCTGATTCTGGATCCTCAGACTTATGTAATTCCTTTTGATCATGAGCATTTACAAATTCTAGGCATTTTCTTCTTTCTTAGGGGTAAGATGTCACAATGTCCTCCCACATCTTAAATTTATTTTAAAATATGCCCTCCTATCTGGTTCGGTAGGGCCATTAATGTATAACAACCTTTGCATAGTTCTGTTTCCTTTGTTCTTCAAGAAAATGGGAAATAATAATGATGAGCTAACAATTGCACACAAAAATCTCTCAGTTTAAGAAATTACTCTTTCTGTGTCTCTTGCTCAACCACTAGGTTTCACCTCATCCAGAACTGAATTCCAAAATGAGTAGTTAGGTCTTCCATGGAAGTTAAAAGTATTTCAAAGCCCCTTCAAATCAAAGAGTAATGTCTTGGTTTGAATAAAAACCACTCCTTGTCGAGAAGAGTTAGTAGTAGTGAAATTTGCTTCATCAATTAACTGGCATATAAAAAATGAGAAATATTGTTAAATAGTAATTTGCTGTTGAGTGCAGGCATCAAAATGATCTTCAGTATGAACTTTGAAAATTAACCTTGAAGATACACTGTGAACATCTCTTGCAGTAGTAACCTCATACAAAAAATAGACAGTTAAACATTCCCTTTTCTGTAATTAATATTGTCCAAATAAATCTTTCCAAGGGCTTTAAGTTCAACTTCAGATGTTTTCTGCAGGAGTATCTTTACTAATTCCATTAGCATTATTTCATTTTCATACTTAAACAAGGAGACTCTTATAATTATCATAGCTTTTTGTAGGCAGTTCTACATAACTAGCATGCTAAATAGAAACACATAAAATTACTTTTTTTTCTTTATTTTTTTTCCTCAAGATCTTCCAGTGTAATTCTTTTTTAGATAATTTGCTGTTCATATTTATCAGTATTTATCATCATTTTATATCTTGAAGATATTTACAAAATACCTTACTTAAGGCAATATTTCAATTTAGGCAATATTTAGTGTATTTTTCTTCTCCATATCACTAACGAAAATTTAAACATATCTAACACCTGTTGCACAGCACTCACAGAGAAAATCCATTCAAACCAATCCAGTTGTTGGAGGGCTGTAAATTCCAATTTGTGATATTTTTCAATCTGTAAAGCAGGTCAATGTATTCTTATTATTATTGCAAACATCTTAGTAATATATATCAGCATTATTTCTTAAATGTTCGGGCCACATTTCTTTGGTTCAGCTGGTAGTTTTGTAATTGCATTTAGAATGTTCACCTACCACATCCTCTTCTCTTCAGGCCACAGTGGTTATACCTCACAGTTTGTTTTTGGTGGAGTTTTATAGTTTGGAAGGAAGACTTAAATATGAAAATGCTAAAACTAATATTAATTTTAACTAGAATTTTAACTTATTATTATTTTGCTTGCCAGATACATAGGGATTTTACTGAGGAACTAAAATAATTGCCATGTACAGTAAATGCATCTGCTAGATCCATTATCATCAGGAATATAATGATTCAGACTGGTTTGAATTCAGATTGTGAAAGTACCTATATTCACTGGTTTAAGAAAAGTATCCGCATGACTTGCTGAAGGTGCAGAGAAGGAGGAAATGCTTAGAAAAAATAAATCATATTGGACTCTTCCCAAATAATCAGACAACAGGTGAGCATGTCTCTGGCTAACACTTTGTCAGGGCAAAATGTGTCAATAAACTGTAACATTTCATGTGGCTTTTTTAAAACTCATCTTTCTAAAAGACAGTGGTTTCACTTAGGTACTATCACATCTGCTATAATGGCAGTCTTGTGCCTGTGGCTCTTGCCATTCTGGTGACTAAAGGAACTAAAACAAAAAGAACAGCAGACTTCATTGTTCCTTCTTCAAAGACAGATTCAGAAAGGGTACATCTGTAAATTGTCCTAGAATATGATCCTTCTACACCCAAATTAATTTTGATCTCTTTGTTACATAGAGCAGTCTGCTTCATGTATCTACCACTGAGCTGCTTTCTGATGATCAGTATAGTGTTTCAAGACCTTTTTCTCTTTTTTTTTCCTCCTATTAAAAAAAAAAAAAAGGTTCATTTACTGGTATAAGGATCAGGTATAAAAGTACTGAAGCAAATCTAGACTTTATTGCCTTGGGCTGAGACACTTGATTAGGATTAAAAAGTTTAATAACTCTATCATAATGCACAAGTAGCAGCATCTGAATCCAGATGCATTTGCTACAACTAGTTCAGAATATCCCAGTATATGAATTTGCCATTTGTAAGAAAGAGCACATCTGTTTCCCTGTTTTTTCTTCTAAACTGTTTATAAACTGTGTTGAGCTACTTCTGTCAAGACTGGGTAAGATTCAAGTGAGGCAACAATTGAATCCTATTATTTTGGTATAATAACTCTTCTTTCCCTCTAGCGAATCTTATCAGTCTCTCCCAGTCACCAGTGTCAGTTAGTGTTAGCAGCAAGAGAGTCACATTTTCCACATGGTATGCAGACCTCTTCAGCAGACTTCTACAGCATATATCTGTGTTGCATGAGTTATTCTCCAAATCAATAGCCAGAAGAGATGAGAGCTTTAAATATTAAGGCAGTTATGTCAGCACACTCCATCTCAGCAGGAAAGCTGAGAGCCTGACAGGTTTGCTTCTCTGTGGTCTCCAGTTACTTTCTCTCATATGTACAAATTTTAAAGTGGCAGGCTTTTTGGTTTTTGTTTTTTTTTTTTTTTCAAAGTTTTTGCAAACTTTCTTCTTTCACAAGAGCTTTCTGTGTTGTCTCTGTTTTCTGCTGCCTTCTTCCTAGTAATTCTTTCATGTAATGGTCCAATATTTCCTCTGGAGAAATTTCTAGCAGCAGATAATCATGGAATTATAGAATGGTATGGGTTTTGGATGGGACCTTAAAGATCACCCAGTTCCAAACCCCTGCTATTGACAGGTACACCTCCTAAACCCCTGCCAAAGACCAGGTTGCTCAGCGATGCATCCAACCTGGCCTCAAAAAAATTAAAGGAGAGCCAAAATTACAGGGCTGGAGCACCTGTCCTACAATGGATTGGATTAGTTCAGTCTGGATTTTTTCAGTTTTCAGAGAGAACTAATTGTGGCCTTCCAGAATCTGAAGGGGACCCAAACAAAAACTGGAGAGGGACATTTTACATGAGCATGTAATGACAGGACAATGGAAATGGCTTCAAACTGAAAGAGAGTAGGTTTAGTCGAGATATTGGAAGAAATTCTTTGCTGTGAGGGTGATAAGGCACTGGAACAACTTGCTCATAGAAGTTGTGGGTAATGAGAAAGCTGGAAAGAAAACATGAAAAAAGTTCAAGGCTGCAACCTGAGAATAGTTAATGTTTCATTCTCACATTTTCTTTTTTATTTCCAAATGCAAGATTAGTAGCTTTTAGGCATAAATCATATAGACATCTCTACTTGAGGCTCTTTCTGTCCTTTTGTGTGTGAAATCTACCACTTATTAAAATAGTTCAAGTCTCTTGTTTTTATTCTTTGTTGTTAAATATTTTGCATTCATGTTTTGTTTTTTTTTAAATGGACTAAATAATGCAATATTTTCAACCAGTTCTAATTTTCATGTAAGTCACTAATTTTTGGATAAGAGTTTAGTTGTTTTGGTTTAATTTTATTTTTGAGCAAAAGACCATTTACATGCATTCTTTGCATGTAAATAGCCTCTTTCTTTGTTAAGATGAATAAATTTCAAAAATACCATTAATATTGATGACAAAATAAAATTTTTGATAAAATATCATCCCATCAAAGAATTCTCTGACAAAACCTTTGTGATTTTCTAATTATATTTTCTGCACATTTCAAAGCAAATATTTAAGCTTCTATTGATGTGTTCTTTTAAAGGCCGGACTTCAATTTTTGCTATGTCTTAAGCATGAAAAAATACTGTTCTCAGAAAAATTATTAAAATCAATTTGACTGCTTCTTTCATCAGCTAAACTTAATATAGACAAAAGGATTGCTTAATCAAGCAAATAGTCAGATCTCAACCAAAACAATATGCAAGGAATCAGACATAAAGCAATTACAGTACTGAGGTTTACACTATCATCTAAAATAGAAATCTAGAACACGAAAACTGAGGTCTTTCCCAGGGTGTTTCCCCTTTTTCTAAAATGGTCATTAGTTATCCCCAAATCTGCTTTCCTTGATACACAGTTGGTTTCATGCTGAAATTCAGTTTTATTTTTCTTAGGATTATACTCTGTAAAGTTTGGGTATGTTTAACTGAATTTTGCTAAATGATTGTCATTTAATACGTAACTAATTGGCACTACCTTAACTACATTGATAATACACACTAGAGGTTAGTAAAGGCATTTGAGTTAAATTTCTAAATTTCATTTAAAATGTTTGCAGGATTAAGTGTCCAGCTGCTTTAGGAAAAGAAATAATTAGATAGTCCTGATAACTGTAGTTTTAAAACAGGAGGCTAAACAAATGAGTTCCAACCCACAGAATTCTCTTTTTACTTTAACTTTGTTTGTGAGTACAAATGTCTAGGGACAGGTTTAGATTGGAGTAAATCAAGGACTGTATGTGGCATGGAATGCAGCATTATTGCTTTGCCCTGTTGACACTGGCTATAAGAAAGAGCCAAGCACCATTCTTATTAATAAATAGGTCCAAGAACCCACAGAAATAATTCTGTCTTGGAAGGGACCAAGTAACTTCATTACTCTACTGTCTCTGTATATCTGACGAGCTGGCCTGGGGTATCTACACAACACTACCACCTTTTCCTTCACCAGAAGAAAACAAAGGTGGAGAAATGCAGTGCTATGTCTTTGCCAATTAAGTAATCTTTACAAAGTCCATGTATATTGCTCACTTAATGACCTCCAAATTTTTCAAAATATCATTTTCAAAGACTTCTGGAAGATACTAACTCTCACTATCTGACTGCAATATATTGAATCTGACTAAACATTTTGTGATTAAATGCAGTCATTAATTTCTTTAATAAGAAATGGATATTTGTCCTTCAGGTTGAAAAAGTTTGAATTTATCTGAATTTAAATAATTTCCTAATGAAGTGGTCATGTATTTAAGTTATGCCCTCTGATAAAAACCAAGGTAAAATTTTAGTTCTTCCTTTTTTGCTATTCTACAATCTGAAATGACTTGTCCTATGCAAATTGTTTAATTATTAATCTCAAGGACCAAAAAAAGGCATCTTGTAATATCAAAGCACTCTTTTTTTTCATTGACAATAAGAAGATTCCAATGTTTGATGAACAGTCATAAAGATGGCTTTAAGATTTAATTAAATATTTTCCAGTAGATGGCAGCCTTTTACAGTGATTGGAAATCCTGAATGACACCTGTGAAGGCTTCTGTAGTTGACTAGCTGTTATGCTTTTCCTCTGCAAATGCTGGTTAAAAGGTGTTTATAACCTTGCTTTTGCAAACGACCAAAATTTGTTACATATGCTAATTTTTATTTTCCTATATCCATAGGAAATATCTATGTCTGTGTCTGCCTGCAATTAAAAAAAAGACTAGAAGCACTACCTAAAATCAGGAACTACAAATTAAAATACTAAATGTCCCAGTTGATTTACTTGATAATACCTGAAGTCAAGATGATTTGAATTTTTAATGCTACTCATATGATCTGGTGGGGCAAAATATTTGAAAATCTTTGTGAGATGTCTGAGACTGAGATTGCACAGTATTGGAATTTAAATTCATGCAAGAGGAAGCATGCTTTTTCACAGGTTTCCTCAAAATTTACATCCTTGAATTTATTAGGATATGATTCTTTCCCACCCATAATGCAATTAATTAGATATAGTAATTCATATATTTACTCTGCTTGCACTTGGTACTGTAAATCAGAATTCTAAATACATCTCAAAAAAAAAAAAAGACCAAGACTTGTGCTTTCATCACTTCACGCATGACAATGTAATTTATTTTCTAAAATTTTACTGCACTCTCCCACCTTCACTCTTTCTTGTTTTCACTGTCACCTTGGAGATCTTGTACTTTGAGAACAACAAGGATATTTGCTTGTCTACTTCAGTGTCAGTCAGAAAGGATTTGGTGAAAAGAGGTGCTACCTTTTAATAGAGCTATGTCTAAGTAAACATATGGTTTAAACATGACCTACCAAATAAGGAACCAAAACAAAGTTCTGACAAAGAATTTCTGCTGGGTGTGAAGTTTCCATTTTATGAACGCTTTAGAAACAACAACTTATATCTTCTTCACATTTAAGATATTTCAGGGCATTCAGTTCTGTTCTGAAAAGGGAATTCTAGCCCCATTTAAAAGGAAAAAATTACAAGAAATAGAAGTAGGCATATATGATGTTCCTGTTAAGCATTTTAATTTGAGGGTGAATAATTCTATGTAGTAAGGAAAGATGGACTGTGGAGATTAATTTATTAATTGATTAATTAATAAATAATTTTTAAAGCAATGTGATTATCTTATATCCAGGGTACTGTGTCCAGTGCTAGACTCCTCAGTACAAGAACATGATTAAAGGATTAAAGCATCCTTCATTTGAGGAAAGGATGAGAATGTTGGGATTATTCAGTCTGAAGAAAGAAAAGCACACTGGGCTCTCATCCTTTTATTTAAATAACCAGTAGGAGTGTGCAAAGACAGAGCCAGACTTTTTCAATGGTGCCCAATGACAGGAAAGGAAGTAATGAACACAAACTAGGAAAACATGAATTTCAGTCTGAACACAAGAATATACTTTTCATGGAGAGGGTGACTAAACACTGGAACAGGATGCCCAGGGAGATTATGGAGTTTGCATCAGTAGAAATATTGAAAACCCACCTGGACATGATAGACATGATACTAGGGAGCCTTCTTGACTCTGCTTCAGCTTTTTGTATTGGACTAGGTGCTTTCAAGAGAGCCCTTACAACATCAAATATCCTCTAATAAGCATTATAGCATTATAGACAGAAACTTTCAGGGCAATTGAAAACTCATCCAACATCACACAAGCATTTCAGATTGTTATTATTTCTGTGCTGTTCTGTGAAGCTTGCTGACAGTCACTGAAAATTACACTGGCTTACAAAATACTAATGGTATTTCAGTAGTTAAGTTTCAAGTAAGAAGTAAATAGTTTTTTGTAAATCCTTGTGAGTGACTATTGAAAAACTGTACGGCTTCTTGCTCAGAAGTCATATGAAGTTAACAAAAACTTAGAACTTCTGAAATGCTCAAAACACTTCAAAAGGATTGGTGTGCAGTGGCAATGTACTTCCCTAGATACCCATGAGTTCATCAAAACCATTTATTACTTTGTTGCCCTCAAGAATTCAATAACATATTCTAGAACACAAAATCCACAAATCCTTTGCTGTCATATTATCCCATATTAAAAGTAAAGCTGTGTGTCTGGTTAGGCTGACTTGTGGCAAGTTTTTTATTTTTATTGATAAAATCAAAATTGGATCTGGGAGATCCAGGAGCACTATAATGAGTGAAAATGGAAAAATTCAGGCAGTTAAGGGTCTGATACTTGGCTTTTTAAAAGTAAAACTGTTGTAACCTTGTGACATGGAGAACAGGACTGTAAGATTTAGAACTAGATGAGAAAAATACATCGAAATTATTTGGGCTCATCCATGGAGTGATCCTCACTGCTCCACCATGGCATCAGTCACTTATCTACTCTGTTTCCTGTAGAGCCGATCAATAGTCTGTCCTGTTCCTTGTTAAAATGTGAACTCCAGTTGATCTTTGCCTTATAGAAAACCAGAGAATGTGACAATTTGGTTCTGTTTTTCTTTTTTCTATTAGAGGCTTTTAACTAAATTATGACAGGAAAAGTAAGGACTTCAATTCTTATATGAAAATCCCAAAGAACTGAAAATAATGTGAGAATCAGAGATATTTCACAGATCCTGTCATATTAAATCTTATTTGAATATGCTGGATATTTTGTCTTGTTTCATCAAGAAACTACTAAAATAACACAGAAGAAGGCTTGTTATATTTTGCTCAGTCTAAACTAATTAATTTCAATACATACCTACATATTCTGTTATTCAGCATCTTTGTTAGAAATGGTAATATAGGCCATAATTTATATTTTACACAATTCTAATGCTGTCTTCAAGAAAATGTGAAATAGGTGTTTATCAAGTTAAAGTATTAAGAAACAGACTCTGATTAATACTCATAATTTTTATTCCTATGAAATAAAGTAGTTATATATGCAGATCTTGGAAAATATTTTAGCTTTATAGTTGTTTTATAGTGAATTGTATCCTGTTAAGCACCATCATAAAATCTTGTAGTTACCTTGCAATTTTAAATATTTAGATAAAATTATGCATTTACATCCAGTAAGTAAATAAGCACAGGAGAATAGACAGAATAACCATCTTGAGAGCCCACTGGTGCCTCCACAAAATTTTCAAAATGTTTGCGTGCAAAAGCAGCAATTTTTATTCTTTTTAGAAGTAAGGATACATCTTGGATTTTTCTGACATCTGTATTTATTTTCTGCTTTACTGTATGGTTATCTTCAGCCAGACAATAACCAAAATTAAAAGAATGTTACTTTAAAATTTCTAACAAAATACTTCTTAGCCAATCTCTTACTGCACTGCCAGCAAACAATGGCTCAGCATGCGAAAAGCGAATGAGAGAGCTCAGCTTGTTTATGCTGGAGGAGAGATGAGTGTGCAGGGATCTTATCAATGCATACAAATATCTTAAAGATGGGTACCCAGAGCATGGGACTAGTGTCTTTTCAAAGGTGTCCAGCGACAGGATGCAGGGCAACTGGTGAAAAATGAAACACAGGAAGTTCCCACATCTGAAGATGAAAAAAACTTCTTTAGTTTGAGGGTGACTGAGCATGGGAATGGGCTGTCCAAGATGCTGTGGAGTCCCTTTCTCTGGAGATAGTCAAAGCCCACCTGGACACAAACCTGTGCAGTCTGCTCTAGGTGAACCTTCTTTAGCTGGGGATTGTTCTTGATGATGTCCACAGGTCCCTTCCAATCCTAAACATTCTATGTGATTCTGTGATAATAAATAAAGTACATGTGCCCATTCTGAGGCTGTTCAGGCCAACCTAACTGTAATTAATGTTGTTTTTTCATTTCCTCATTCCCAATATGCATTTATCAGTCTTTCTCCATCTGTTTTTCCTTCTGTATTCCTAAACTGTCTGCCATTTGTTACAGATTGCTTTTGTTCAAACAAGTGAAAAACACCTAACATCATAATGCATCTGAATGTGGTTCTGATAAAATGAATAAAAAAATAATACAGGATAGCTCTGGTCTTTATCACCTTGGAAAGTTCTGTTGATTTCTTATGTAATGTAATTAAGCATTAATTAGATCCCAAGGCCTCCAAGGCAAACTTGTTGTATTAGTGTTTAAATCGCTGCATTAGTTTTGTCCTTTTTATTTTAGCCCTCATTCCTTTGCACAACAAATACTAAAAATTAATGGAAACCTTTTGAAATCTCTTTATTTTTTGGGAATTGTTTGGTTTGGTTGTTTTGGTTGTTTTGATTGATTGGTTTTTGGTACTTTTTTAAATTTTTTGTTTCTTTTTCTCTCCCAAGGAAGTAATGTGAAGAATGTTTATGGGAGACTATTTTTTAGTGAATAGATATTTTGTTTCATTTTACAAATTGATTTTTATTTGGATTACTTAATGAAATGCAAAAATTTTTGTCCTAAATATATGTCCAATGAGGATCCTAATGTCCAATTTTGCTGTCTATAAGGCAGTGAAGGAGGACTGCTAAGGAAATATGGCTAAGGACTATGGAAAGTGTTTTCTTTCCTTCAAGATATGGACAGTGGTAAAAAAAAAATCCCACTCTCTTTTATGCACTGACATTTGAACTTTTAAAATGGTGGCTTAGAAATAAATATGTTGTAAGTTTGTTAGTTTGGGTATTTTTGTTGGCAAGTACTCCTTTTAATTGACAGAAATAGGCCTAATGAGATTTGATAGTTAGAGGCTGAATCTGGACAAGAGTATGCTTTTAAGATGGAGGTAATAAATCATTGTTTAACTGATGTAAGGATGTGATATATTCTCATCGTTTCAGCCTTTTAAGTCAAGGTTAGACGTCATTCTAAAGGTCATTCTGTTGCAAAAGCAAAATTAATATTTCTTAGTTTTTCATTTGCATTATGAAAAACACTGAAATTGGAGACAAAAATTGGTCTTTTGGTGTTAAAAGCTACTTATCTAAAAAATATGTATATGGGTTAAAACTTAGTGTGTATGCAGCTGCCAAAATCTGCACATCATTTGAGATACTCATAATACCTGCTTAGACTCCAGCCTGTGGTCCAGAGATTTCATGACCTCATTTCTTATCTACCAGCTCTGTGAGGATGTTTTGGATACCATCAGGCAGCATAAATACAGTTTGTATTTATCCAAATACATGTGTTTAGGCAACTGAATTTATGCCTCTTTACCAGAATCTGAATCATGATAGCAAGTTATTCAAGTTCATTGACAATTCTCATCCTATCACAACATATCCCAGTCTGCATACAAACCTTAAGTATTTATAAGTGAGACGATGTTGTTTAAGTGTCAGCTAAATGGCAGAAAAAAACCAGGAACACTACTAAAGGCATCTCCTTTAAACTATGTTAGAACACTCCTGCCCCATGTACCTTCCAGCTTGATATATTCTTACTTTGCTTACAACACAAAGGCATGATTTTTAGAAGGAGGATTTGAGGATAGTCCATCCTTTTCCCTTCAGAATCCCTCCTCCATGGTGTTCAAGAAATTTTTGCCATGTAGATGTGGACCCAGAGCCATTAGAGATAAGCAGGAACTGAGAACAAGTTTCCAGTGGTCAGGATAGGTGCTATCAGAGCTATCCCCTTAAGCAAGTTGCTGTGGAGCGCTTCAGTCTGTGCTTTTTGTATGCTCTGACTCTGGTGTTACTGAAATTCTAACCCTGAAGAACAGAAAAAAAAGAAGTGAAATTTTTATGGTTTATTTTGATAATTATTTTAGAGGTTTATTATAAATTTTTTTATGTGGAGTTATTTCTGCTTTTGTAAGAAATGAGAAGTAACTGGGACATATTGCAAGCAGATACCATAGAACAGAAAACTTTTTAGTAGGCTGTGATTAACCTATAGTCAATTGCATTGGTCAATGTGCATTAACCTATAGTCAATTGATTGCTGCAGCTCACCAGCACTTGGAATGATAGGAAATATTGTATAAGACTTCTATAGGCTCAGATGACAATTAGATTATAAGAAACAGAGGAAAAATTGAACTGAAGGATGGAGTAAAGTTTTCTGTGGGATTCAGAGAGGCAGGCCTTATCTATATCTCATTCAGGTGATACAAATACTGAATAATAGAAATTTGAATAGACAAAAAATATTGAAAGGATATTGTAGGGGAAAAAATAGAGGAGCTTGTCAAAGTCAGTCTTGTTAATGCAGTTTGGTAAAATATCTAATTAAACAGTAGAAATTTCAGGATATGATAAAAAAATTGTAAACACTTAATGAGACATGGAAGTGACATTAAACAAAGCAACATACATATGCATGCAGCACATATACATATATATGTGCAGCTGAATAATTGGAAATCCAAATACAAGGCTGCAGGTAAAGCAAAACGGGCTAAATTTTTTTATATTAAAAGACAGAGATGGACAAAGGCAATTAGTCAATGCCTTGAAAAGGCTGATTTTTAATAAAGGAGAAAAGCATGTGTTTAAATTCCAGACATGAACTTTTCAAGATTCAGAATCAGATTGGAAAAGACCAGCAAGATCTTGAAGTCCAACCTTCAATCAAATATCATGAAAGTACAGAATTAAGACGTTAAAATTGTAATCCATTTAAATAAGCATCATATCTATCAGATAAGTGAAATGCAGTGAAGCAGAAGCAAGCACAGGAACTGGAACTGTGATTTACAAGAAACATATTTCAAGTAGGGTAATAATAAAAATGTTAAATGGTGGGGAAGATCGAATATTTAGAGATTTTCTACTATATAACTTAGCATGTGTGCATACATATGTATAATGATGGTTTGCAGAATGACTGATCACAGCACATAGAAATATATTAGAATTGATCTGGTCTTTTTATCGCAAAAAAAAAAAAAAGGTGAATTAGAATCCCTTGGCAGTGTTTTAAATAGCATCATGGAAGAAGACATGGATGGAGAGAACATTTTATTTTCAGGTGTGCATACAATGCCATAGTACCATTCATCTCTGAGTCAGGGTGAACAGTATTAGGGCAGTAGAGTCAGATGCTAGTAGTGAGAAGTCTCTGGGGTATTTCTACACATTTCTTTCCAATGCAGAGAAATTTCAAATGGAATATTTCTTTGAATTCAATACTTACCTGTCACTGTACTGTCTGTACACACCAAATGAACTTTGTCTCTTGGGGTCTTCTGTGGAAGGGAGTAAATTGTCAACTCATTTAAGAACTGCAAAGAAGTTTTAGATGCTGACACCTCAGTCTGAGGCTTCTGCTCCTCGAGGATTTGGCAGATATGAGCAGTAGGTGATCTGAGCCATCTGCTGAGCTTAGACACCCCAATTCTCAACCCTTGCTCCTTCTGCCAGTGCAATTCGAGTTGATGTCATTGTTTGCAGTAAAGATCCCTTAAAACTAGCAAAAACCAGGAAATATATTAATGTAGTTCACAATGCTAGGTAAATAACATAAAGGAAAACTATGCTTTCCCTCCCACCTATGAAATACTCAAAATCAGAATCAATAAACACAGTAGTGGAGAAGTGAGCTTCAGTAGTGAGAGTATTCATCAAGACAAAGAGATTACTCACGTTATCCCCATTAACTTCTTTCAGCATCCTTTTTAATCAGTTAAATATAGGATTACTGTGGAACAAAATATAGCAGTACTGGGGAGCAAAAACATGCATAGGAAAGTAAGTATAAGTATTAGGACAGAATTGAGAAAATTTTACTGACGGCAGTCCATGCTCATACTGTTAAGTCATACAACAAAGAAATATTCTACTTTAAATCTTTTGTACTAAGGTAAAGGGTTAAACTTTGTTTTTGCAAGTGTAGCCATGTTGCATTTAGCACCAATTTTTACCTAATTCAAAAAATTACAAATAATTTGTGAGATGTCAGAAGGTAGGTGCTAAATTTTTGTAGGTAGCTGCATTCTAAAGGCACCTACGATACAAATTCTGTAAACCTAAAGCTTCATTAATATTTATATAATCAATATGATGATTTAAATATTATTATTAATCCTACTACTATGCCTAATATATCACTGCGTTTTATAATTTGAATTGAATATAGTAAGAATTGAAATCAGATCAGATTTTTAAATTCCAGAATTAGATATTGATGGAAGTATGGCAAAGATAGGACCCAGTGGGGTTTTTTTGCCTTTACTTTACAACTGACATAGTCTGTCACTAAAGTTAATTTCATATTAACTAGGTGTGATATGTTCTTTGCTGTTCAGGATCTCTTTTTTATTAATTTAGTGCTGACAGTTTAAAACAAGCAAGGTGTCAGAGTCTAATATGTGAGCAGGTTCTTCTAGATATTTGTTGGGAACTGTTCTTATAAATATTTGTCAGGAAATGTAATAATAGAGCAGTGAGTAATAGGTACAAATTGACAGAGAGGAAATTCAAGTTAGCTATTAGGAAGAATTTTTTTAGTGAGTGTGGTGAGACACTGGAACAGAAAAGTTGTGGATGCCCCAACCATGGCAGTGTTTAAAGCCAGGTTGGATAAGGCCTCGTGGGAGGTGTACCTGCCCATGGTAGGAGGGTTGGAACTTTAAGATCTTTAAGATCCATTCCAAAAATTTATGATCCTATGGTCTGATGAGAGCAAGATTACAAAGACAGTGTTTAATACCAAGTTTACTTTCCTGAGGTTAGCTGATGCTATACAAGGCTTGGATAGAGACGAGTGATAGAGCAAAGTACTTGTACCACAATGCAAGTATAAATTACAAATAATGTAGTACAGGAATGGAAATATAGAGCTGATTTGGAACACAAATGTGATACCACCATATGCTATCTGTTGCATGCTTGCTGTCATGAGGTTGAGCAGCCTGATTGTCAGGAAGGAATATGTGAGTTGAAATGAGCTTAGTCCTATTGCTCTTGTGCTGCCTTTGGCCTAGGTAATTTTCTTCATAGTAACTTCTAGGGGGGTATTGTTTGGATTTGTGCTAGAAATGGTGTTGATAATATGGGGTATTTTTGTTACTGCTGAGAAGTGACTAACTCGTACACAGAGTCAAGGTCTTTTCTCTCTGTCACACCACCCCCACCCCTGAATGAAAGGAATATTCCATTCTCCATGGCATCATGCCCAGCATTTAAAGCTGGGGGAAGGAGAGGACATTCAGAGTGATGGCAATTGTCTTCCCAAGTCCTTGTTACATGTGATGGAGCCTGCTTTCCTGGGGATGGCTGAGCACCTGCCTGCCATAGGAAGCAGTGAATGAATTCCTTGTTTTGCTTTGCTTGTGTGGCTTCCACTTTACCTATGAAACTGTCTTTATCTCAACACGTGAGTTTTCTCACTTTTCTGATTCTCCCTCCATCTTGATGCAGAGGGGAGTGAGTGAGTGGCTGTAGGTGGGGCTAAACCACAACAGCTTTCTTTGAAATTCCTTTTGAGGATTGTCCACTTCTTACATTTTGAGTTGCTAGTAGGTAAATCTACATTTCCATGCTGGCTTCACTAACTGAGGAATATATTTGCAATCTTCTGATAAACTCGGGGACAAACAGTTAGAGAACTGGTTGATTCATTTGGCTGATATAACTGCTTGATTTGGTCATCTCATGCAGCTAGTTGATCACTCATCTGATGAAACCATTGAACTAGAAAAAAGACCATATTCTGGTCAAATCTGTGCTAAGTTTATCTTTCCACCTCAGAGCTGCCTTCTATAGTAGGCATTCATTTATTGGTCACAGAAGTTTGAAATTTACCTACTTGGTGTTCATGTTGCTACATAGCTGTTCTTCTACTTGCTATATTTTTGTAGCAGAATGACACTACAAATAGAAGAATGATTATTTTAGTAATTGTTCAGTGACAAAACATTCCTGCTCTTAGGTATAACAAATGGGCAAAGGAAAAAAAAATAGAAAACCTTGGAAGGAGCTGGAAATGGAGACTGGTTAAAGCTATCCAAGATTCTAGAAAGTTAATAAAAGTTAATCCAATATTTTTATAGCAAATCTACACACTGCTTGCTACTTAGGAACTGTATGGTTTTTGTAGGCCATCAAACATAAAAGGGAAAATGTTAACAGCTATGGTTTTCAGTTCTGCTGCAGAGAAATCTTTGTAGTTTCTCCCTATACCTGTCTCTCATCCTTTCTTTGAATAGAAGAAATGAGGCACGAGATAGTTAGCTACAGTCAGATTGTTCTGGTGAGCACGTAAATCATTCTGACAGATTCTATACATTATTCATTCTAACACAATAAGGAAAGGCAGAAGAGAGTCAGGTGGGAAGGGCAATCAACTCTACTTTTCATAGAGAAGACACTCTTAGTGTTATGCATGTATATAGCTAGTACCACTTATGTCTGGAAAATTGTTCGTTATTGTGTAGTTTTCCTAAACTGTTCATAAAATTCTAAGAAGACCAGCTGTTTTATGGAAGAAATGTAATTAACTTGAGTAGAGGTTCTGCATGAGGTGTTTTGTCTTTCATAGTAAACAGAAAAGTAGCATCACTTCTTTTAGAGCCACAGGAATAACTGATTATGTTTAGAAGCCTGTAAGAGTAAGGGAAAATAGCTTGATTCTATTTGATTTGTAGTTCAGAAGGTTATGTCCACAGTAGCATGTTAACTCAAGGCCTCATTTTGAGGTCCAATCCACAAAACAACTATGCCAACTCAAAGACTTCATTGCATCAACTCATTTACTTAACTCAAGATGTTATCACCTGAAACTTAGAGATGAAGAAAGACTAGAAGCAACTTTGGTTCTGTTCCCAGAATATAGCCCCAAAACCAGGCTTACCTTACCACAGACTTTCCTGATGTTCATATCCACAAAAATGCTATACTTCTACATTCCCATGTCCTTTTCAGCAGAAAAAAAGGTGCAAGAATGTCAGAAGAGAGTCTTATAAGTGGCAGATAAGGCACGAGAGATCACTGGAAAACTATGTTCATTCTGCCAAAATGTGATGTGAATGTGACAGTGGTAAGCCACAAGTGAACCAAGACACATAGTTTAGATGAAAATAGCTCAAACACAAGAGAGAAAGTCATAACTTACATTCAGGAATGGATACCAGCAGCAGCATAGGCTTGTAATAGATCTAGCAGAATCCAGGAAAGCTTTCTCTGACAGCAGATATATAATAAGGAATAATGTCTGTTGTAAACAATTTAATGATTCCATAGATAATACAAAGATGAAGAGAAAGATTAGCAAGTAAAGGCTTAGGAAGGTTTTATGCTAATATTTTACGACTTTTCTAAGTTATGTAGGAAAGAAAACATAATCCACTATTATCTTCAGTTTCTTTCTTCTGGGGATAGAGATTCAAGCAAACACAATTCAAGTTTGCCTTTGTGTTGAGTATTAAAGTAGCTACCTGAGATTCTCTTTATCTTTCTTATTTTCTTACTTTTCCCATTTAGTCTTCTACAATTTCAGGACTTGAACAATTTATTAAAAGGCAGGAGCAACAGCAATCCTTCTTCCAGTTAACTTACAAGAATGAAAGAGAGGTAGTAATTTATAGCCCATAAGCTTTTCAACTGTCTATATGAAAGGATGAAACTACTAAAAAAATTGAAATAAATAGTGAATATTTAATTATGAAATGTTTATTATTATATAATAAATTGCTATATATTATTATATATTATATAATCTAATACTATAATTAATATTAAATATTAAATTATTGCATTGTATTATACACTGAATTATTTCAGAATCACTCTTACCTCTGATCATTTTCATTACATCCTCTCAGATGGCTGAAGATGGGCAAGAGGCTGGGACATAGCCAAGACAGCTGACCCAAACTGAACTAGGGGGTAGTCCATTCTGTGTGATGTTATGTTCAGGCCAGGGTAAGAAGGAGGTGAATATTTGTGGTCATGGTGTTTGTCTTCCCAGGTAACATGTCCATGTGCTGAGTTAAGTGGCTAGATATCTTCCTGCCAGTAGAAAGTAGTGAAAGAAAGAATATCTTATTTTGTTTTGCAGCCAAAAGTGGCTTTTGCTTTTCTTATTAAACTTTCCTTATCTCAAGCCAAGTATCTTTGTGATCATTATTTTTCACTCTATCACCTGGTAGAAGTAGGTATTTGGCTGCTGGTTGGGATCAACTCATCACAGATACAAATGAACATGTAGAATATCATCTACTTATGTTCAATCAGATAAATGAGGCTCTAAACAAAATTTATTGTCTGGAATCTTATTCATTAAAGAAAAATTCCTAGTATGACTAAGAAACAGTTCCTCTTGGTTTGACAACAGTATAAACAGTCTAATGGTGTGAGAACTGGATCTACAGGACAGAAAAAAACCCTCACTCTAAACCAGAGTTCAATTCCTTTTCATAATTACTGAAGCTTAGAGTTATCATTTTAAAGTGGACTTTATTAGAAGTCTGAGGTTTCTTACATTTGACGGAGAAACTCCTTCCCAAAAGAAACAATTTCTGTGGTTCATGTTTTCATTCTAACAAATCTGCCTTTTTACTTCCCTTACAATTTCTTCTACAAAGAGGCAGTGTCTCCTGGCTTCATTCACTGCATTGATGAGCAGAACAATTCTGCTCCCTAAAGACAGAGGTCCAGCATCACTTCCAATGACTTAGTGTGTCCAAGACATTGTCTGGCAAAGGGCACAAGGACATAGAGGATAATAATGTTCTTCTATAGCAGTGTCCAGAGGTGCAGTGGATTTCATGGAATATCTTGGATTGCACTACACACACATGAGTAAATATCTTTAATGAACTCTAGTGTTCATTGACATTGTGGGAGCATAGACACCAAGGGCGCATGAGAGCACCTATGTGCAGACATCTAAACATAGAAAGATAACAGGGTTCTCAAGGACTGTCTCAACTTAAGGGTAATAGAAAATGAGTAAGAAAATGAGGTGCAGGAAGCTGTGGGATTCTTGGTGGCCATCTCCTCAAGCAGTATGGGCATATGTTTGCTGCTTAAAAAGGGAAAGACAGCATATAACTGTTTTGACTTAATTCCTGCCACTTTAACAAAATTTTCAAGAGAAGAAAAAAAACCCTTACTGTAGGTTCAGCTGAAATATTTCTGAGGCTAACACTTGGCAAGCATAAGCTAAAAGAAGATATGGTTAACCTTAGTCATCAGTGCAGACGCAGACACATGAATTAAATTTTTTTTCTTATAAAGACAAATATAATTTGGTAGGCTACCTGAGAGCTTGTTGACTGGTATAAATTGCCATACTTTTAGAAGCTCCTGAATCTACCTTAATGCCTAAAGATATTTCTGGCTATGAGAATATCTGTGTATATGTATTAAGCAGAACAGATCCTTTTCTATTTGCTACAATAGAAAAATATGACCAACACTGATAAGACCACAGTACTAAAGTTCTTTCAGTTATTCTTCTATACTGGTACAATTGCAATTAGCATAAGGAACAAATACCAGATGCTAGAGGCTATTCAAATGAGGTTTGCTTTTTTTTCATCATTCCCAAAAGTCTATCTATTTTTGAGCCAAATTAGAAGATGAAAAGTTGTTGCTTTTATTATATACATTCAGACTATTTAAATTATGGTGATTTTTGGTAGGACAGCTTTCAAGGGGACTTCAGGAATTTTTTTTCAATTAAAGTTGTCCTTTTTATCCATATCCAAGAATCAAATTATAAATAATAAGTGCCACTATTGCACAGACAATGTTCTATCCTTGCACATAGTCTTTGAAAATAGTTTTTCTTATTTACATAACACATGCATATAACTGATTGTCTTATTTACAAATTTGATAGATATCTGCCATATTGATTTAGCTTATCTGTTTTTTGTTAATTTTGATATTGCTCATCTGTGTTTTAAATGTCAGAATTAAATATGAAATATACATTCATATTTTAGTAGTATGGCAGAAATTTGTCTCCTGAGCAAACTCTTGACAAGAAAAGCAGAATTATCAACGCATATATTAAGGGCTTACAGTAAGTACTAATTGCAGGAAGACAATTGGCGTTTAGAATTTTGGTTTTTGGTTTTTTGTTTGCTTGTTCATTTGGTTTTGGGTTAGAGGATTTTTAAACTTTAATTATGATTGACAGTATATATAACTTCAATCCTGTTAAAAATTGTAATTTTTTTCCCCTTGATATTGTAAGTGTCATTATTCTGGCCTTCTTTGAGGAAGGGGAATGAGTATTTGCCTTTTATTTTGATGCTGTCACTATACCCTACACAGTAGCTATGTTTTGCACAATCCCATCCTAGCCTGGGAATAATCTCACATTTAGGAATTCAATATTGTTTTTACTTTTCAATTTCATCCAATTAGTTATTATAAAACATGCATGCATTCTGTTGAGTAGAACCCAGTCCTGCTCAGTGGATAATTCCTGTCAAATCAATAGCTAAACACAACATTCTGGGTAAATATTCTGACATATGGATTGCTGTGCAACAGATGTGGAGGCAAACCACAAGTAATTGATCATGATTCTATTAATTTCAACTGCAAAATTTCTACATTTGGTTGATTTTCAGTGAATGATACTTTGTTCTTCCATCATAACAGAGGATAAAAACGAATTTCAAGATACTTGCAGGTGAGCAGAAGGGTGGAGGCGGCGGCAGTGGCTTCTCCTTTTCAGTGCCCTGCATGAAAAAGGCACTGAATGGGGCCAGTGCCACGGCGGGGACCATGAGACTGGCAGCAAGTGGCATGGTGAGTGATTCCCCAACACAGAGGCCCAACAAAATCAACTTTTCAGAGCTGCAAAGTCCTGCAGAAATCTTTGAACTGGTGGAATTTGTTGGCAATGGTACCTAGGAGCAGCAGGGCTTTTTCCTTTTATTTGGAGAAAAAGGAGGAAGTGAAGACATGTGAAAAGGGAACAACATGATGACGCTAAAGTCAGTGAAAGGAAGGAAGGGAAAAAGGTGCTTCTGGTGTTAGAACTGAGATTTATCTGCAAGCGTGGGAAAACCTATAATACAACAAATTAACTCCTTGTAAATTATGAGGAGCATAGGGGGATGCAAAAATCCCCTCATGGCCCATGAGAAAAGATGCTCATGCTGGAGCGAGTAGATGCTAAAAAAGCTGCAATCTAGTGGGAAACCCAAAGAGAAAAAGAAAATTGTTGCTTCCAGAGATAGAGGACCCTTGCTTCCAAACTAGAACAGCTCATCCTTAAAAGATCCCATGAAATAATGACTATGCAAAACAGTTTTGGGAAGACTGTTTACCCATGGGAGGGTCTCACCTTGCGGCAGGTTGGGTAGGACTGCTACTAGTGAAAATTAGAACCACAGAACAAAAGTCCACAGAGACCTGTGGAAAGGACCCCACAGAAGAGCAGAAGAGACTCCTCTCCCTAAGTGAACTGAAGAAAGATTATTCAGGTGAGAAACTGACCAAAAGCCTTGTGCCCTGTCTCCCTGTGCTGTCTGTGAGAAGAGGAGAGGGGCTAGGAGAGAAAAAGGTGTTTTAAAGGCTTATTATCTTCCTCATTATCCTCTTCTGATTCTGTTAATAATAAGTGTTCTTAATACTGTGTGAATTTAAGCTTTTTTTTTGCTTTTAGAATATTTTTCTCCTAATCCTCATAGAAACTCACAAGTCCTTCGTTTTTTTCCCCCTCTGCTCAGCTACGGCAGAGGAGAATGATTGAATGGTTTTTTTGAGTGCCTGGCTTTGGCCAGTGTCAAACCACAATACTGTTGAAAAATCCTTAGAATCAGTATTATTTTCTTGTTATACACAGTGGTGACTTCTGTAGTAATCTGATAAATGTGTTTCTTTTTTTAAGGAAGAATAAGCACAATTTGTACATTAATTTTCTTTCCTTTAATCTGAACTTAATGAAACAGTCATGTTTTGAAGTTCATAAAAATAATAATCTTCTAATTAAATACGGTTTAAATGTTTTTCACATTATAACTTTCTAAACAGGAAAACAAAAAACTTTTTACATTTTTGCATTTCCTCAGAAAAATATAATGCTTTGCATTAAATAATATTTTATTTATATTAAAACTATATGCTAACAATCTGAAAAAGCTGTGCAGGGGAAGGAGACGTTTTAGTAGATGCTTTAGCAGCTTAAAGCATCCTTTATACTGAGGGGCTGTTGATGAGCATTTTCTATTTCCGTTCTAGTCAATGGCAAGGGTAGGGTCTTAGCCTTTTCTAGGATCAGATCCAACTTTGTTACTCTATTGAGCTGAGATAAAACTTACATTTATTTAGTCGTAAACTATTTGTAGGCACATGTAATATACAATATCAGGATTAAAAATATGTCTGTATAAAAATTACCTTTCTGAATAACCCTAGGGAAATTCTTCCTAATTTTAGGCACTACTTTCATCTGAGGATTAACCAAAAATTACTAAATCTATTTGCTTCAGCCTCTATTTCCAAATCAGTCCACTTATATGGAGATATGGATTCTTACTTAGGGGAAAATGGTAATACTGGGTATGCTTAGTGCTCTGAAAATGAAGGAAAAGCCCTCTTATTCTTGTACTTTAATCAAAAAACCAAGAACAAGATATTGCATTAAAAAAGTAATAGATGCTTGCAGTAGTAATTTTTTTTCTTTTTCTTTTCTTATTGTTATGGTGCAGGAAAAAAAAAAAGCACCTGGAATATATGTCTGATTTATAACCAGCTATTTGTCATTTCAAAAGCAATCCATGGTTAGCATTACTTCTGGTTTTCATGATTGCAATAAACTTTGTTGGAACATTTTAAACTGAAATGAAGACATCACACATCTGAAATAAAAAGGGGGGGCAGAGAGGAAGTTTTGTCCTGAAATGCTGGTACATAACTGTGTTATAGCATAGTAGTCTTCTGGGTATTATTGAGAAAATTTGCAAGATAATTTTGCTTAGAATTATGTCATGAAATATATCTTCATGATACTTAATTAAAATACTGAGGAATTTTGTTTCAAAAAAAATCTAATTCCAAGTGATAAAACTTTGATAGGAAAACCTATATGACTGACAAAATAAGTAGGAGTTGGCTAAACTGCAATTTGGTTTTATTAGTAGTCTTGTAGTAAATCTTTCAGTAGGGGCCATAAAAACATTTTGCACGGTTCCTGTTGAGTTATGCCCGAAATTTCATGACATAAAATGATAGATTTTATGAAACGGGGACTGGCTACACTAAAAAAATCTGAAGAATGCTTGAGTCAGGCAAGTGTCAATATTTCAAGGATTTATCCAAAATATATATTTTTATGTGTAATATTACCCGAGGACTAACTCAGGATGAGTACAGTATTTCATTAAAATGGCAGATTGAATGTACAGGGTGCAAAGTGACAGAAGTGTATCTAAATATACTGCCAACTTGTACTTCCATGCAACAGTATATTACAAAATCATGTAGAAAGTTTCAAGAAAACATCCACCGTGCTGTAACAGGTAAAGTATAGCTGTCCTACATAGCAGTTAATAGTGGAGGTGAAGACAGAAAGGAGGATTTCACATGTGTGCTCGTCAAGTGGATGCAAGTTTTTAGTACTCTAAGATACTTAAAGAATGTTGCATTTTAAGAGGCAGAAAGCAATTGAGCTGAACCATCCATAACTAATGACAGAATATTCAGGGTGGGTCTTAGCCCGTTAAATTAATTCAATACAAGCATGTGATTTTAGGAAGAATTGGGCTATTTTATGAGCAAACACTGTTTTAATGCTACTGTTTGAGCAAAAATGGATAATTCAAGATTTTTTAACATTGGTTATTAACGATACATCATAATCTGTTATTTTTTTATTCCTGCATATTGCACTGTGTAAAGGATAAGGTTATGAATGCAAATATCAATGTCTTTAAATTTATATGTACATTATATAGGGAAAAAATTTGAGTTACTAATGTGATCTTCCATGATTGCTTGGTGTGTAGTACTGTTGGCATTTATTGTTAAAATCTTCCCTTGCAGATCCATATAGTCTACTAAGAAGGGATATACAATTAATGTGCACATAATGAAACATGACTAGAATAGAATAGAATAGAATAGAATAGAATAGAATAGAATAGAATAGAATAGAATAGAATAGAATAGTTGAAAGGTACCTACAACAGTCTTCTAGCTCAACTGTCAGATGGGTTGTGTGTGTCTTATCCTTCTAGATTGGTCAAGGTGACTAAGCTTGTTGTAATCAGAAAACACTACATAAGAACTTTCTGTTAACAGGAATAACTGCATGGATCTCCATGTGCTGCAATTTGTGCTCCAATGTTTTACTTACACTGTTTCTAAAAGACAACTGGCTTTCTCATGAATCATCAGGCAATAAAATATAACTTGCTACATAATGAAATGCAAGCTATGCTTTGATTTAATGTTAAAATACTATTAAAATCTTATTGCTTTATCTCAGGTCAAATGCAATCTTAACAGTATGCTAAGATTTTCAAAAACAGTTCATTCAATAAGGCCACTAGTAAGCATAGTAACAGATATGCTCATTTAATCAGGGATGCATTCTAAAGAATTCCATTGATAAGGACCTATTAACAAAGACCTGACAGTTGCTAGGAGCTGAGAGTCAGAACTGAATGCAAACAGGGAACTCATTTGTAAAGCGATTACCAATGTCGTATCCCTGATCTCAATTAACTGCCAGCTGAAGTCAGATTCTCTTAATGTGATTCATTTTAACATAACAAGAATAAATAGCTTTGCCATGCAGAACAAACTGATTATTTCAGACACAGTAGAGACCTTACTTAAAATGTCAGCCAGATTATGAATTCATGCTAAATAAGTTAATGAAAAGATTAATATCAGTGACAACAGTGCTTCCAGATAATAGTAACTCCTTATTTTATCTAAAATAGGCACTCTTATCTCCTTTTTTCCTTTCATTTTTAATTTTTTTCCCCTGGCTAATAGACATTTTCTTTGAAATGCATAATTTTCTGTACCACTTGAAACTAGCTGGTAAATTGAGAGTTTCATCTGCTTTAACCAAGATAAAGAGATGTACATATATTACTGTGGATTGCTCTTGCTAGTTTTCAGTCCTTAGGTATGAGTCTGTGCCAGCAGGAAAATGTCTTTACATTGTACAAGTTGTACTCAAACTAATTGCAGAGAACAATCTCAGGTGGAGTAGGTAGTATTTGCATAACATTTAACCCTCACCACTCCAATGCTTTGATCAAGTTAGCTTTCTTAAAGGATGATATTGATACAGGCTCTCATCTCTTAAGGTAGAGGTGGTTGTATTGATTTCAATGAAGACACTTGACTCTTTACCACATCCTTTGTTTTTCTGTTATCTTTTTTTCTCCACTCATGTATTTACATATGACAGTTGTACTCCTTGCTCCCTTACATATTCTTGAGATGTTAACCAATAACTGTTTCTATATATTAGAATAATAAATAAAAAAGCAACCTACCACTGCAGTGTTTCAGCAGAGAAAAAAATTAGTAGTTCTTCTCTTAACATTCTCCATTTTCTTTCTGTTCATAAAGCAGGGGAGAAAAATGTTGACATAAGTGTACATTGGAGTTAAACCATGGAAGCATTCTAAAATTTGCTCATCTTTCAGAAAATAATTTATACTTCATCATGCTTCAAAGACAGCAGCTCCCTTATTTCCTCCTACCAGCTTAGTCAAAAACTGAAGTTTATAAAGTTATTGCAAAAATAAGTAGGAATGGTCCTGCCCTTTCTTAAATATCTGCAAAATGCTATTGATCAGCATATATGCTAACAAAAAGGAGGATAGACATGAGCTTTGTAATTTTCAGTAGGCTTAGGTTCTCACCATTAAGTAAAAGATTTTGGTGGGTGGGATGAAGCATTATTTATATATGCTGAAAAACATTTATGAATGAAACCCCAGAATCTATGGCTAAAAATTAGTCATGGTCACTTATCAAGTGATGTGCTACAGAAATATTTAACATTACGGTGTTGTACACTACCTGATCACTGAACACAGACTTTGTGAGTCCACCTGGTAGACATTGACAGTATTGACACAAGTACTTTAGGACCTGAATTTCACAGGGACTGCTGTATCAACCAGAGCAAAGGGAAACTGAGTATATGAGGGACATATATTTTTTTCTTATTCACCTATTTTCCAGACTTTTTCAAAATTTCCTTTTGATATATGTTTTGTAGCATCTTTGTAGAATTTTGTGTAAATGCATATAGTGCCATGGAAGAAAAATTTAGTCCATCACAAAATTACTAATAATCTGTAATAGTGATATTTGGTTACTCCTCTTATTGTCAGTGCTTGAAGAGTAAATCTAAAACATGTTAAAATTCTCATTATATAATCTTCAAGATGTCTTTATTTAATTCAAGGTGGCTATGACATATCTTTCCTAGTGATAATGAAATATAAAAATGCATTCAATGAAGAAAAACCAGGCTTATTTTCTTTCAAGACCTATTCTATCAAATACTCATATAAGAAAGTGCTCACATATTACAATATATTCGAAGAAGGTGAAAATCCAGTTATTTTCTGCCCATTGCTAGGACTGTGGTTATCTGATCAGAAAAAAAAAAGGCAGAGAGGGCCCATAGATAAAAAACTTAAAGAAGTTTAGGCAGGCATTTTTTCTCTATATCTCTAATCCAGTGACTGAATATACAGTTCAGGAAAGCAAACCAGACACTGGTTTGGCTGACACGCTCCCCAATGTACTCTGTCTGTGTTACACAGCCCCCTAATCTGAAGGAGCAGAACATTTCAGCAGACAAGCTGAGAAAGTCAGGGCTGTTTCACCTGGACAAAACAATCTCCCTCATATCAGCCTGCCAGTATGTGAATGGGACCCATAAGGGAACTGGAGAGGGACTTTCATCAAGAACTGTAGTGATAGTGATGCCAAAAGATTTTTGCTTTTTATATATTTTTCATATATTCTTAGCTCTGTAGACTATAATTGTATAGTTATATACAATTATATCTTAGCTAAATTAAATACTCTGTTAGACAAACAGATGGAAGACAAGCAAGATGGAATCTTATTCTCATCTTGCTTCTTCAGTGGACCAAGGCTATGTCACTTTCCCATGCATTTAGACATAAACAGTGTGGGGCAAGAAGCAAGAGGGGAGGCTACAGTATGGGCAAGAGAGGGAGTTACTCATTAACTGTATTTCTGATTGGTGATTCATGTCAATTAGGCTAATTTGCCAAACTTATAAAAGCACTGAAGCCCTTTTATAAGGGCTGAATGCACATGGGCATTCTGCCATAAATGCACCTAGAGGACTTTCAAGAAATGGAACCGCTTTTATCATTTTAATCTTGTTTGGCTTATGATTTTAGGGCAGAAAACGCATCAATAGAAAAAGGAGTAATGGGTACAAGTTGAAAGAGGGGAAATTTAGGTTAAATATTAGGAAGAAATGTTTCAATTTTAGGGTGGTTAGACACTGGAACAATCTGCCCAGAGATGTTGTGGACACCCCAATCCCACATTTGGCACTGCTCAACATCAGGTTAGATAAGACCTTGAGCAACCTGGTCTAGTGGGATGTGTTCCTGCCTATGGCAGGGAGCACTGGGACTAGATGTTCTCTAAGGTCCTATCCAACCCCTCAACGTTCTTTGATTTTATCTTTCTAGCAGATTCTATGGAATCACCCATCTTCCAATCTATTTTTAATACATTCTTGCCTATTTTCTGTAACATGATATATAAGGTAACATAGTGTTTAAGTCATCCATCATATTATCAAGAATAGGATTTTTACCCTATGTTATAATTCCAGTTGTAATATTTTAAGATGAAAAGAAAAATTACTCAATGAAATGTGAATGGATTTCACCCTCCTTTATATTTCATCAATTTTCTTAAAGATAGAAGCTCAAAAACCAGTTTTTACTTTCAAATGTGGACCATTTTTACTGTGAGTCTTCATGTTTTGATGCCTATATATGGAATAGTGATCTTTGCCTTCTTTCTGAAAAGCATGATGATTCCACTCATTTTTGTTTTATAAAGGCCTTAGGAGTACACATTAGAGCTATCCCTCTTTGCTCAAGAGTTTCAAAAGTGAAGATTTGTGCATTCCATAAAAATAATTTATGTAGGCCTTTCTCTATTATATTCTAGCCACAATAAGTGACATGTTTGATTAATGGGATTTGACATGACCTGTCTCAGTTAGAAATGTCAAAAAGGAATGCTGCTCAATATTAGTCTATCAGAAATGACACACATGTCACCATGTGATTAGCTTTCCGGCCAAGGCCCAGGCATAGCCTCATTTCCTTGGGCATAAAAACACTGACACTGAGAAAAAAAGGATGATGTCTGTCATGTTCTCCTTTTCTCCACCGAAACTCTTCCAAAAAAGCCTTTAGGGTTTTACTTCTCTCTTCCAAGAGACTACAAAAGGATATTTGTTCAACACTTTTCTGTGAGAGATGTGCTAATAGTTGAACTGAGCTCACCTTTGAATAAAGGCTTTTGATATTACTAAAAAAATTTGATTACGTGAGGGATTCTTACAAAGCTGAAGGGGAAAATAGAGATACATGCTTGTATATATACACAAATGTTAACATGGTTTTCTTTATTGATATAATTTTCACACTGTTCTGGATACCCAATATAACAGTTAACTATTGTAATCATGTACTTTATTTTGTAATGGTTTTAATCAATACCATAAGAGTTAACAATAACTATAAAAAGAAGATTAAATATTAAAATTTTAATATTCTTCATTGTGATCTAAGAAACATATCAGTAAATAATTTTTAGGTATAATATAGTATATAGACATATATAAGCAAACATATGCCTATATTATATAAGCACACACAGGTTTCATTGCAATTATTTTTTTCTCTCAAGAACATATGAGAATAAAAAAATTGTGAGAGCAAGGATGCTTTTAAGCAACAATAACAGCTTTAGAAATCGTTATTTTCAACCATTCACATGTTCAGACAGCAAAAAGCATTAGAAGCATGCAAATGCCTTCCAAGATGGCATCTGACATTGGGTAGAACAGTGGCACTTTATCTGCTTTTTGGGTTTTACAGCAAAAGATATGAGAAATTGTAAGAACATCTATAAATTGTTTCTGACTTTTAGTTCAGAATCAGTATTAGGCAATGGCAGTAATTTTCATACAATTATATGGGTTGAACCTCTTTTCAAGGGGGTACTATGACTTAAAATGCTTTTCACCTTGGCAATAACTGTTTTACTTTGTAGTGTTTTACACAATGACAGCAGAACTTAAAGTTTGGAAGAAGGTCAACTCTTCAGACAGTGATGCCTTGGGGAAACCAGAAATTGTTCCACTTCTCAGTCTGTGAAGCTACTGGCATCCCAAATAGTCACAAAGCACTTCAGTGCCTTAGGCTATTTCAAAGTCAGAGCTTCTTCATTCTTATTAAAATACATGTACACTGCTTAATAAGAAATAGCCTTTTAACAAGAGTATATTATTGTGTATGAGAAATCCCAGTTGTTCCTCTAAAAGCTACTTACATACAGCACCATTTACTAAAACAGATTTCTGAGGAAATCCAACATACTTAAATTTGAAGAAAATGTGATGAGATGAATAATGAACTCACTTTAGCTGTTCTCACAAAATGAAAAAGCATGAAGGCTGTCATAGTCCTTAGAAGGAAAAAGTCTGAAGATTGGTATGACTTCCCAAAGTCCACCAATAAATTATTGTATCTTGGAACTCAAGTAAATATATGTATACTAAAAGATCCCAGCTATTTCATATGAGCTTTGGAAGAGGAGTAATGGTTTTGGAATTGAAACTGAAAAGCAAAACTTAAAACTGAAAGGAGAAAAAGCAAAAAGCACCAAACAAACCAAGCAATATTTTGTTTGTCTTACACCTCCCTTTTTTTTTCTTTTCTGTGTTGTAAACAAAAGAAAATAATGCATCCTCATTAGCCAGTGTTTATCAAACTTACATTACTGTCCATCTGTTCACAGCTCTTTAACAATATTTTTAGAAAACTTTTTTTTTAAAGGAGGCAAATAATAAACACTGGCAGTTATTCTAATGTTAGGTAATAGAGAGGAAAAAATTTGGAAAGCCAAATCTGACTCTTTAATCAGAATCTAGTTCTGAAAAAAAGCATACATGGAACAGACTTGAATTGTTTTCAGGATGGAAGTCTAAGTTATTGTGAATGTATTGACAATCATCTAATGAACATTGAGTTTTGGGGAAAAAGTACGTGAAGTCTTCTCATGTTTAAGACAGTAAGGTGAGAAAATATATCAAAAATACAATGGAAATCAGTTGAGATTGCATGAAATAAATTAACCAAATAGCAAGAAAAGTTCATTTAGAACAAAGATTCATAAAAATGCCATAGGAAGTTATGTGGTATGCTTTTCCATCATTAGCCCCTAAGATTAAATCAACAGTGCTATAACAATGGTGCATTATATGTATTTTTATAGGTACTTACAAAAAAATCAAAGCCAAAGAGCATGAAAAAGCAAAAAACAAGACTATGACTCATATGTCATTTGTAAAATTCTGCCTACTTTGGTCAGAGGTGTAGTTCTTAGCTTGTGGGATAGCACAATTTGTAAATTAAAAAAGGCAGAAAAGCTTTTCTTACCATTGAAGTGTTCAAGTAGATTGAGAAACTGTGGTTTCAGACAGAAAACTGCTACAAATTGTCGCCGTTTATGCAATTATTGTTGACTGTCTAAAATGTAGATCAATGCCTAAAAACATTAAGGCAGAAGAAAAGCATAAAAACTCCACAGGTATTTTAACTTATTGTAACAAAGTAAATATGTATAAGCTCAGGTGCAACACGGTGCTTTATAATTAAACAGCTAAACATTTGTAAGAATAATAAATTTACCTGATAAATTTATTTACCTAGTTATTTATTATTTAAGGTCTTAAAACTAAAGAACTCAACTTTCTTTGTGTTTTTCATAGATTTGCTTAATTTGAGCCTTGAAGTCAAATAAATAAATACTGAATTATGCAGCCTGACCAACCTAGTGGCCCTCTATGATTGGATGACTACATCAGTGGACAACATATAACAGGGAAAAAAATGTAATCTTTGACCTTTGTTTAAAAACCTTATTGCAGTTTTCCTGTTCGTGGCTTAAAGCAATGTGGCCTTAACTTTGGACCATAGTCCAATTTCAACTCGCAGTACCACATTGCAAGTGTAATTCTGCATTTGTAATTCACAGACTTTGTGATTATTACATACTTGGTTTAAAGACATCAGACTTCTGAAAACTCCAATCTGCTACTGAGACCTCTTGAATACATTTCTTCTAAACAGAGGTCAAACACTGTCACCCGGAGTGTTTTGGGCATGCTGTGACACGTAGCTGCTTCCAACACAGGGAAAGTGAATACAAGGTAATTGAATAGCAAAGTGGCACAAGAAGTAAGGACACAGCTCACACCTTAGAGAGTAATAAAGGAAGGAGAATTTTGCATCCTACAAATGTTGTTTGTGTGAAATATTGAAAAAAAATAGCTTAAACTTTACAATTTTATTTTAAGTACTATAACATTGGCTGGTTTCAGTTGTGATTTTGAAAAATGGCCTTTTTATTCATGCATTTTATGCCAGGCTGGGTTCATTTTAGTTTCAGTTAATTTGTTCTTGCATGTAAGCCCCAAGAATATACAAAAGTTTTAATTAGAATTTAGACAGACTCAACTATTTCCTAGAGAATTCCTTCAGTTTTTATGCAAATTTATTGATTTTTCTGTAACTAAACTTTGTTTTCATAATGGGTTATCTGGTTAGTCTTTTCCATAGTAAATGTCAAAGACATCTAATAGGAATGATGAAACTCATATTCTACATTTCTCTAAGACTTAATCTAAACTTTTTCAAACACTTTCATCAGAAAAAAAATAATTATATCTAAAAACATCTAAGCTTACAAAATTATTTCAATTCTGTTTCTAAATTATTTAGGAAGTCTTATCTTTTACTGAAGTCTTATACAACTTAAAGTCTATTTTAACAATTGGTTTGGTTGTTAGATAAAAACCAACCTGCTTCATTAACCATAATTAATATTTACTAAATTCCTGTCCTTTCAACTGACTAGTGTTGCTTGAAATAAAAATATGACATAATTTCTCTCTTCTCTGAATTTTTATTCAGGAATATTTTTCATAAACTATTCATCTGAATTAATCTGAAAAGCTGTAGTGTCACTGAAGGATGGGAATGTAATTGGCATGGAGTGGATCTTCATGTAATACTTGTGTCTGCAAAAACGAGATAATTAGTAGAAAAGATTTTCGTAGATTAAAGCTGAAGTGGGAGTTAGGAATGAGTTTTCAGTTTATTTTCCTGTTGATGGAGAGAGTGACGTGAAGAGTTGAACGTATCAATGTGCAATATGCTGTAATGGGAGGGGAAGGAAAATTGCTGCCTGGTGGGACAAGTCTTCAGCATCCTGTAGAACTTGGTCTGAGTTTTTCATCCTTCCTGCATCTCCTTCAGAAACTGCAGAAAGGTTTAAGCAAGTTTATGTCCTCAATTTTGTAGGACCTAAGCTTTTACTTCTTTGACATAAAGGCGCATGCTTGGGTAAGGAGAGTATCACAAAATGTTTTGCCCAGAAGAGCAGTAGGTACCACAGAAGAGAGTCTATTTGCTATTAAAAAGAGAAATATTTCCAATTATTTCAAAATTTTTTTAAAAAATATTAATATTTATGAAGTTCCCAGACAGTGTTAGGAATTACATTCATACTCCATGTATTCTTCAAAATAGAATATTTATTCCTCATATTTACCTATTCTTCTGATAGAATTTGTGAGACTCTTTTATCAGAAGATGCAAAGCTACTTTTTTTTCTTGTCCTCTTTATTACTCCTATCTTTTGTTCTGTACAGTTCTCAATCCTATATATTGAGATATTTTGATAGGAAATACATATTAATGGGCCCTCTACACAGAAAATGTGTCTTCTGCAGTATCTTCTTAACCTCACTTCAATTCTCCAGACTGAATTTTAATGAATTATAATTGTTCACTTTTCTACTGGCTTTCCATGTTGTTATGTTTTAGACTTGCACTGATATAGTTCAGAATAATTAATGCTTGAAAACTAATTATAGTTCTGTATTTAAATAAGGAATCCTTTTTTTTCTTGTTATATTTGCTAATTGACTGGACGCGTAAAGATAACTGCTATTACCACCACAAACCTACTGCTCTTTTTCTTATGGATGAGAAAGGATTACAACTATTGTTACTTTAGAAATAGGTACAACTTGAAAGAAAGATGATATTTTCTGGTATTGGAAGTGTTGCAATCTTTTTTGCATGAGCTGCATTGGTCCAACACCATATCAACAGCTGAAAACATAGTGATCTTCAGAAGTTGTTCCTGGTTGCCTGTTTAGTATTGGACTTCCCTACTCCTTTGTAGAAACAAATATTATGCTGATGAAGAAATCTTGTATTAAGTTTAATTTGAAATAAAAATGCAACAAGCTCAGATTCACAGAGTGTAACTAATATTTCTATAGGTATTACCATAATAGGCCATATCCTCTGTACTGAGTTTGCCAGGCCTCAGGGCCAATGCTTAAAAATTATGCTTTGTTATGCTATGACCTACCTGCAGTCATGTTCTACTTGGTTTAGCTGTGACAACTGTTTGTCCAAATGACTGTCTATGGCTAATTTGTTTTAGTTTTGTCTTTGGGTGGTACAACCATAATTTTAGGCAAAAAGCAGAAGCAAGAATGTTACATAGAATGGGACAGTTTAAATTCTAACATAATGAGTCAGAGTAGAAAAACACAGGTACACTATCAGAGTCCTTCAGAAGTCAAGACAGAAGATACAGCTTTGACAACTCAGCCATGGTTATTAACACTATGCAGACATGGAGCTAGACAAAATGGGGTTTAGGGGTAACAAAAATAACATAAGTAATATTTAGTGAACTTGAATGCAAAGTGGATCTGCAGAATGATAAAGAAAGAACAAAGGTATAAAAATATATTAGCAAATGTGACCACAAGTATATCCCATGCCAAGAAAAAAGAACCGTCACTACGAACATAATTTTCCTCCCAGAAATAAATTCTGGATGCTGACTGTGATCCCTACATTACCACCACAATGATGTCACTGGCTTGGACAGATCTACAGTTCACTGGGAAAAAAATGGCTGGATGGCTGACCCCAAAGAGTGGTGGTGAAACGATTTAGATTCAGCAGGTGATTGTTCACAAGGGTATTTGGGCCAGTCCTATTTAATACCTTCATCAATGACCTGGAAGAGGGGTTTGACTGCACCCTCAGCAAGTTTGCAGACAACAGCCGATGGGGCAGGATTATTGATCTGCTGGGCGGTAGGAAGGCTCTGCAGAGGGGTCTGGAGAGGCTGGATTGATGGGCTGCACACAGTTGTATAATGTTCAAGAGGTGATGCACTTTGACCCCATCTAAGTGGAGGTGCTGAAGCATGTCCAAAAAAGGTCAGCAAGGATGGTGAAGCACAAGTCTAATGAGGATTGGCAGAGATAGTTCAATGTTTGGCCTGGAGAAAATGAGGCTTAGAGGAGACCTTATGACAATCCATAACTACCTGAAAAGAGATTGTAGTAAGGAGAAGGTTGATCTTTTTTCCCAGATTACAGGAAATAGTACAAGAATAAATGGTGTACAGTAGTGCCAGGAGATATTTTGATTGGACACTAGAAAAAGAATTCTTCATGGAAAGTGTTTTTAAACACTGAAACACACATAAAAAGGAGGTAGCTGAGTCACCAAGCAGGCAAGTCACTGTACCTGGAAATATTTTAAAAATATGGCACTTAGGGACATGGTTTAGTGGTGAACTTGGTAGTGTTAGGTTAATGATTGGACTTGATGATCTTAGAGGCCTTTTTCATTCTAAATAATTCTGTGATTCCATTACCCAGGCAAACAATTGAAGGGTGAACAGGACACTGAGAAAAAGGGACAGAGACTTTGAGTATGTGTTACAATTTTGTGTTATTATTACTATTACTGAAAATTTTCCTTTATAGATTATTTTCTATTTAGATTTTTACTCTTGAGTTTCTGTAGGTAGATCTAGACTAGTAATGATTCTTGAATTGGACTGTTAAGATTTCATTTTTGCTTATAAATTATCCATCTAGCATGCATCTCTCTCTCTCTCCCTCTCGGTGTATTTTGGGTTAATCTTAAACCTCATTACAAGAAAAACCTTGACCTGTTGGAACAAATTCAGAGGAGAATCATGAAATAGATTATAGGGTTGTAACACCTCTCCTATGAAGACAGGCTAAGAGAGTTGGGGCTGTTCAACCTGGTGAACAGGAGACTGGGGAAGGCCCTAGTGCAGCTTCCAGTACATCGAGGGAGCTTAAAAGAAAGCTGAATAAGGCCTTTTAAGATGGAAATGTAATGATAGGACAACAGCCTTAAGCTGAAGGAGGAAAGGTTTAGTTTAGATATTAGGAAGAAATTTACTATAAAGGTGGTGAAGCACTGGAAAAGGTTTCCCAGAGAGGTGGTAGACCCTCAGGCCTTGGAGCTGTTCAAGGCCAGAGTAGATGAGGCTCATTCATGACTCTTGGTCTTACTTGAAGACAATTGTATGGGGTGGACACTCCAAAAATCAGTTACCTCCCCTGTATAGTTTTAATCACTCCCCTTTCATCAATTAGGCAAGAAGATTTAAAGTGCAAGAAGATGTGTGTGAAAACAGTTTGCTAAAGCTCAAACAGCAACAACAAAGGTCACAGTGACAATGACAAATAGAAAGGTCCTGAATCCCATGGGCTCTCCAGGAGCGAAGATAACAAGATGGCGGGTAAGCCCCGCCCCCAAGATGGCAGCTACCATAGCTGACCGCATGGAAAAGAAGACAAGGACAGTATGCCAGAGCAGCTCCTTCCCCGAAATGGCAGCTGCTTTGGAATACCATGGGGATCAGAAGACAAAGACAATATGGTAGAGAACCCCTGTTTGCAGGGGGAGGAAAACAGATTCACTGGACACCAAAACCTGCCTCCCTGGCCCTGTTGGCCCTGGCTTGGTGCTGTGGCTGCAGAAAGGTGTTATGAAATTTGCTCTGAAACAGTTTAAGACTGTGAAATGCAGTTTCTCAAAGATCTATGCCAGGCAACCCCACACCGGAGCTCTAAACTAATTTAGTTTAAAACTGCTTGCACTTTTTCTGTCACTGCAGGCCTGGATGAAGTCTCTGTCCATTTTCCTTGCAAGCCCATTCTATATATTAAAAAGCTGCTATAAGGTCTTTTTAGAGCATTCTCTAGGTTGAACAACCCCAACCCTCTCATCCTTTTATCATAGGAAAGGTCAAGTCCTCTTATAATTTCTGTGGCCTTTCCCTGGACACACCAACAGGTCTTTCTTGTGCTGGGTACCCCAAACCTGGATGCAATACTTCATGTGGGGTCCCATGAAAGCAGAGTAGATGGTGGCAATCTCCCTCATCCTGCTGGCTATACTATTTTCAATTCCCACATTCCTGGTCCATATCCAATTTTATATCCAATGTCCATTGCTCAGTGATGAAGGATGTTCAGAGCATAATACTTGTGCTAGTGTCTTTCTTTGTTATAAAGTTATCTTGTTTTGACAAAAACAAATAAACAACAAAGTTTATCTCTTATTTTTTACTATTGGTGCTTACCTGACATTCTGTAGTAATATATCAGCAATTCACTGGTCCACTGGTAATGTATGAAAGTTAATGTTTAATCAACACACAATGACTTTGATAATAACTTCAGGATAATGAATTGCCAAGGCAAAGCCAATAGGTGCATACTAATTACTGATCATATCACCGTAGTGTGAATTTCATTGCTGTTTTTACAAGCAAGGAACTTGCTGAGGGTGATCAGACTGTAGTTCTGGTAGAAGGGGAGCTCCTGAGAGGTCAAAATGTGATCTAAAACCCTACTGTTATTGCACTTATACTTTCAAAATCCTATTGTTGACACAGAGACCTACAAACAATTCTGCCTTACAGTTATAAAAAATTTGTATGCAGCAAAAAAACCATGAATTCTTCTTTCGTGTTTGCCCATTCAAGTGTGAGGTCTGTATTCAAAACTGAAACTCATTCCCAGGGCAGGTTTTCATAGGAATTTGTGGTAGATGATATAACAAGAGCGAGCAGCCATAAACTGTGGCTTGGGAAGCTCAGACTGTACATTTAGAAAATGAAAAGGTGCTGGAGAGTAATGCAGAAACAGGCTGCTCAGAGATTATGCAGTTTCTCTCACTAGAGGTTTTTTACAAGATGCCTATAAAAAACAGGGCTGAATGACCTAGCACTCAGATCAGCTCCTCCAATGTCCAACAAACTGTTCATAGAATCACGAATGAGCTGAGTTGGAGGGCACCCAGCAAGGATCATTGAGTCCAATTCCCAGCTTTTCTATTATTCTGAATGAATGTGAATAAATACTTTGCAAGGCCCTTATCCCGTGCATTATCTCCAATAATGACAGGATTTCCTTCTGCTATAACTACTTAGCATTTACTATGAATACTCTATGAGATTATTAGTAAAATGATTAATTGCCAATTTGTTCATTAGAGATAAGTGGAAAATCAGATACAATATTTCTTTTGCCTTGAAGTGAAATATGAATTGTCACTGCCTTCATTAGGTCATCATATAAATACTATAGTCTAACAAGTAAAAATCTGTATAAAATAAAATTGTTGAGATGACATTTTGTAAGAAACTGAATAAATGAGTAAGCCTTCATAACAAGTAAATAATTAAGGTCAAAAAAGTTTTTAAAAATTTTTATGAAAAAAACCCAAACAAAACCATCAAAAGGTTTTTCAAAACTGCACGTTCTATAGCAGGGCATAAAAAGAAGACAGTAAAGACAGTAATTGCAACTAAATTATCATGACAGCTTCATGAAATAGTAAGAGCTGGTTTTCTGCATTTGGGGAACACAGTCTTAATAAATGCATTTCTAAAAGAAATACAGAGTTCTCTCCAGGGCTTTGGAGATGAAAACTTGTTTTTCCCTACAGTCATACCCATAGATATATTATAAATCTTGGAGAGAAAAAAAATAAAAGAAAAATCCCCACACATGCACCAAAACAAAACAAAACAAAACAAAACAAAACAAAACAAAACAAATTTACTTTTCATTCTCTTAGATAAACAATGATTTTGAATCTCATTTCAGATGCAAAGATATGCCCATTCTCATGGGAGGAAATACTATATAGGAAATTCGATGACATAACAGGACTCTGGATTCCACTCTATTCAAGTCACTTCCTGATTCCATTTTGTTAGTGGGCTGTTCAGCACTGCCAGATTTTGTTAGGGGGCTGTTCAGCACTGCCAGAACTCTCCACCCCACCACGTTTTGTGGCTATTTTATCGGACTTCTAACCACTCAGTATTAATAGGAACTGAACAAATTTAGTACACGGTAAATTATGCTCCAGCTTTTGAAGAGAAAGAAAACCAAGAAACAGATTTTTCAAATGCCATCAGTAGTCCATTAGAAGGCTGCCAATTCTCTATTTTGCATTAAAATCTTATGTTGTATTTTCCTCCTTTTTTTTTTAAACCTGTTTGTTAGTTTGTTTGAATTAAGACCTCAGTCACATCTCAGAATCTCAATTTATTTTATCATGAAATCTGTTTTCCTCTAATGAAATGCAGGATCTTTTATCTTCTGCTATTTCAAGAATTTTGCTTTCCCACTGTACCTATAAATAGTAATTAAGGATAGAAGGTCATATAAGGAAAGCAGGTGTATAAGACAAACAAGTCTGGCATCTGAAGAAACATTCATTAGGGACAAGTACTCCCTCTTAAGAAATTCTGCCTCATTAAGGGATAATCATGAATGCATCAATAAGGTGACATAACTGATTACTTGTGCATCTGTCTCAATAATTTTTGGGCTGCTTAGTTCTGCCAGCGGTGGCAAGCAGGAACAAATTACCACTGCATTACAATGTTAGACTGATACTAGTGGAGTCACTATTGGTGATTTCATTTTGATTTAAATGTAAGATCTTATAAAGTTGCCTTATGCAGATGTGGTTGAACTTGATGCATGGATGATTGCTGCTGACATAAAAATGTCTATAAAGGTCATTAACAGGCTAAAATTTGATTTCTTTTGAAGAACATCATTACAATTTGCATGATTAATACTAAAGAGTCACTGTCGTATAAGCAGAAGTTTCTAAAAACAGCATCTGCTAAGCGTTGCTTAGCGATACTTATGTATATTTTAGATGCAGGAATATGTGTTGGGTTGAAGTTAAAAACAATAGTTTTTTAAAAAAAAGAATAAAGTTCAAACATGTTGAACTTGAATTAAATTTTAAAGTACATAGACATTATGTTTAATGTGAAAAAAAGTTTGTTCTTGTTAGTGAGACAAGTGATTTCAAGTTGCATTTAAGTGAAAGGGAAGGGAAGAAAAGGCAGCAAGAGTCTATTCAATAGGTCCAAGAAAAACAAAAGATGACGTAAGACCTTTAGGGCATCCATAAGTCACTAGAATTTTATATGATGAAAACTAGGTGCAACAAGGCGATCAGAAGCCACTTTAATTTTAAAGACAGGCCTAAGATTGTGAGGATGACTTGCCTAACTGGTTTTGTTGTTGTTTTTTTTGGTTTTGTTTGTTTGGAGTTCTTTTTGGGTTGCTGTTTTTTAAAATTTTTTTCCCTCGCAGAATTTGTGGCCCTGTTCCATAAGGGCAAATCTGCCTGTGCATGCAGAAAGAGAAATCCAAATCTCACTTGATTTTCTTTCTCAGCTTATATCCCAAAGTAGCAAAAGACATATTAGCTCCTTGTATTAAGGGTTGTTTCTGCTTTGTGACTCGGGGACTGAAAGCAACTACAGAAATTCTGTGACTTTTTCTGAAAATAGATAATGATCTTGGATTGCTAAGATGGGCTTGTTGGTTACAAGCTTCAGCCTTTGCAGTCATCAATGCTATATTGAGTAACATTCAAAATACCTATTAAATGCATTCTGTAATTAAAATAATTAAGGATGGGCCTTGATAGGACCCTTCTTTTCTGCAAGTTGAGAAAATAATTAGGAGCAAGAAAAAATCTCTAAAAACCTAATGCCTGAAGTTTTCTTTCAAAGGATCTGGTTTGCCTGATTTTTCCTGAACTCTTGTCTAATTTACATACCACATTCCCAAGATTTAACATAGGTTATTCAAAATTTAAAGAAAACTTATTCTTCCTTTTTCCTGAAGTGAACTGTCCTTCATAATTTTATGTCATTTCACTGTATTATTGAACTTCCTATAAAAGATTTGATTATAATCTAGATTCTGTACTTATCAGAGACTCACTTTAAAACACCCCTCAAATTTGCCATCATACAGAGAACATAAGCAAGTGAAAGGGGTTATTACCCAATGCTCTTCCACTACAGACAGCTCAATGAAGGTTTGGGAAATATCCAGCTGCTAATGTGTTTTAAATTGCATACCCTTATATTGTGTGCTTTCTAATATTAGGAAGATTAGTGCCCTCCCTCTTATACTCAGATAAAAGGAATCCATTTAATCTCACATCAGGAATTTTAGCTGTTCAGAACATAATCAGGAATATCCATTTTCTAATCAAAGAAAAAAAGAAAAAAGAAAGACTTTCATTTTGTAGCATAGCAGAAGCATGCAATCCAGATATACATGATTTAGACAGTACAGACAAAGACATTTCTGCCAAATTACACTGGCTTCCTTCAGTGTTCTAACTCCTCTTGAGTTCCCCTGTTAAGTATACCAACAAAGTGCTACCTCAAGTCCTTTTTCCAGAAGTACTAGTAGGCTGTAGCATGTGGGTTTTTTTCCCTATGGATCTCTCTGGCCTGGTGTATGAGCCTTTCTGTCTGCCTATTCCCTTCCCATAGTTTCATATTACTAATATCAACTTCCATATTGCTAAATTCTCCAAGACTCTATCTCTCCCAATACACCTAAAAAAAAAAAAATCAACAACAGAGTTGAAAGTGTAAGGTGTAAGGAGCCAAGTGGAGCTGAGATCTTTTTCATGGAAGGGAAGTAATGTAAGTAGGAATGATCTACACATGGAGCTGAAGTGTTTGAGCAGGCCCCAGAACCCAGTAGCTATGACACATTCATTGGTGTCATTGGTAAATAGGTAGCTAAATAATTTCAGTGATATCTTTGGAATGAATTAGAATACAGTGGAGGGAAGCATGATGCTTTCAAATAAAAAAATAAGTGGAAAATTTGTAAGGATTAGATGAAATGGTGAGGGATAAAAATAGGTAGGTGTTAAAGAATTTCCTCTGCTCTATGGAGGGTCTCAGGCTTTAGATCCAATCTAATTTATTTGGGTAATGCAGCAGTAGAAACACCTCAAGCTAGGTCGCTCCAGAAATGGATCCTGAACAGAGAAATCCCTGTGCAATTCTACCATACAACCTAAATTCCCCACCTCTCTCATTACAGTTCTTACCAGTATGAATTTCTGGGGTCCATTCCTCATTGGATCCTTCACTGCCTCTAGGTGGGCCATTTCTTTTCTTACATTTGAGGCTGCAGCTTCTACTGATGAGTGTAGCAACCTTCCTTGCTTCCTTATCTTCCAGCTCCAACCATCCCTGAGCCTCCTTTTAAGTCAACTACTTGAAAGTTCAAAATATTACAGCTTGCAGACTAAAGCTTCAGCACACCTAAATACTAATGCTAAGTTAAGATAAGGGATTAATATTCTTACTTTCACTGCAATAGGATTCTGGCAAATAACGAGACGGGACAGTGATTAGAGACCTACTTGCATGATACCTTTAAATGTAGCCACAAAATTACAGAACTGATGCTGCCTCTCAAACCATCCACAAATCACTTAAAATCACCACAGTGACATGTGTCATGACATAATACACTGTATGCTGAAAATATAAGAATATATATTTGTACATGAAAGGAGAATGAACAAAAACACAAGAAGATGCATGTGGAGGGGGGCTGTGTTTATGCCTAAACATAATTTACAGCTTCAATTGTTTCTCCACCTTTGCACTTTTAAATACTTATGGATGTGGTTTAATTATTGTCATGTGTGTAACTGAATGGTGCTTTTTATACCGTTAATGTTTTGGTATGTTATCCACTGACAGGCAGGTTATAAATTAGTTGACAAATTTGGGCATTACTTGGCAATATGAAAATTTTTATCACATTTTAAAGATGGGTCAATTAGGCTCTGAGTAAATAAATCAGAAAAATTCAACCTATTCAACCTATTCAGTAAATCTAAGAGAAAACTAAGGAATAAGGCCATGATCACAGCCTGTAAAAGCCTACAGAAGGAATAAAAATAGCAATAGCAATCTCTTGATGCTAGATCACAAGCATACAACATGATCCTATCACTTCAACCTAAGCAAGATAAATTCAGACTTGGCAGACAAATTCAACTACATTTTCCAAGCCATTGCAATAACATCTCAAAATTTCTTCTGCCTTCTCTCTTGCTGGGAACATTTATATCAAGAGCATTTAACTAAAGCATGCTTTAGTTTAGCACCAGCTGCAGGACTGGTGCTAAATTATATCAGGAATTTCATTAGGTCCCCATTAAGCCAGAGATCAAACTGCAAGATTACAGCATTTGCTTCAAGTCCAGAGTTTATAAAGGATGTGACAAGGAAAAGAAGTATCTGCTTCCATACAGCATTCCACTCCACCCAAGAGCACTGAACCTACTGTTACCCTTTTATAAGATTAGGATTTGTATATGCTGCTCAAAATCTCCCAGTGACATGTATATTAGTGTATGCTGGAAAAATAAAACCTCTTTCTTTAATTCCTGTTCTTCCTGTTCAGTACATGAGCTCTTCCACAGGTGATTTGATTTTCTATAGTGACAGAAGATTTTTTACCAATACATACTTAGCATTTGTGCTTGTTGATTTACATTTAGTAATTCAGTGCACTGATTTTAGACAATAGGCTAGGTATAATAGTTTTAATTGTATCTTTCTTATAATTACTTTAAATATAGTTAAAGTATAAAGGGAAATATCTGTATCTTGAAATGAATTATTCCTTGGAAATTCTTTAATTAATTATAACTTATAAATGACATAATGGAATGCATTTAATTTCTAGTTCAAAAGGATTTTGAGGATAATTTCATAAACTGCATACTTCCAGGTTAATCTTTTGACTGTACTTCTCTGCATCTGACTCTTCCAGGTTTCTCAGTTTGAAAGTCTCACATCTTAAAACAGGAAATGTTCTGAAACATAGAAGTAGAGCTTTGCTTACTATCTAAATACCCTAAAATTAGATATGGCCAAGGAACCAAAATTTCTGAGTGTTTCCAGCATGAAGATTAATCAACCATTTATAATTGCATGGATTATTTCTTGTTCTTTCACTTGCAAGTAAATTACTCTGTGTCGAGTAGGCATTTATGGCATCAGTCCCAGTTCTGATATGTTGCTTTTTCCTGGAAGAGATCCAGGTGTAATTCAGAAACAATAGTTAGTCTTTAATCTACAAGAAAAATTATGCCATCATTCAGCAGAGGCTAATCTTGCTTCTTAAGGTAAGAAGTTAGTGTTTTTGAAGGGAGTGGTAGCCTGTATCTTTCAATGCTAACATTAGTTGTACAGCAGCTCACTAATGGAGGAGCTCAGAGCAGAAACACAATTCCATGTCCCCTCTCCTCCCTTCTCTTGACCAGGTTCTATCACCTTATTTCTTGTACCCTCCTTCTGAAAAAGCATTTTTTTTAATCTCAAAATATTTAACAATTTATCCTGTACATTCTATGATACGAAATAGTATCTCAGGTTAGTCTTCAAAATTTGAAGATTTTTCAGCATCATAATTCTATTTTCTGATGTGCATATACCTGCAAGAACCACATAATTTTGTATGACATAATCATCATACAGAGTATGTACTATGCTCATTTTTATTGAAAAAAAAATATTTTCTGAAAAGAATACTAGCAAGTCTATTATAAATATATTTTCTTGTGATTTAAGTGCTCAAAAAAATTCTTGGACTATTGTTAATTTTGATAGATGGGACTGCACCATTAGATCATTTTACAAAGCCAGTCTTCAAGTTTCTTGAGTAAAATAAAAAAGAAAATGAGCAAAAAATCCCACACTTTTCTGCAGACTTAATTTCTGATTTAGAAGAAAGATTATTTGCATTCTCTTTGATTTGGACTTGCTGAAGAACTAATGTATAGCAAAGGACTTTATTGTTAGGAACTAGAAATAATGTTTTAAAAGCAAGGATAGTTGAGTACTATATTAGGCTGGCTTTGCAACCTGCTTCAGGGGGGGTTATTGTTAATACCAATCCTTAGGCAGGTTTTTGGTGCTGTAATAGCATTACATGTATATGTATATATATGTATATAAATGTAACATAGCTGAATTATGAAAAAAGTGAAAATCAGGTTTGCAGTGAATGAGCTAATGCTGCATTCAAATCTGCAATAATCAGATTTTGTTAACAATTGATTCAGTATTTAGGAGCTGAAGCTCCACTGTAACTTGAAGGTAAGAGTGTGAACAATCCTTTGCAAATTCTTTTCTCTTATGTTTTCTCTTACAGTGTTTATATTTGGACATTAATACACATTGGAAATTGTGACATAGTCAACAAACATTTTTAAGGATAATTAGTGTTGCATATTAAAATTTCATCATAGTCATTGCTATTGAATTTTCCATTGCTGTCTAGACAAACCAGAGCAATTGGAACCTAAAAAGGTAAATAGTTTTTACCATAATCTGAGAAAACACCAAGGTGGTTTTTAACTGCACTAAGAGGAAACTATAGTAGCCAGCTGAAATGCTTTGCAACCATGACAATAAATCATTAAGAAGAAGAAATAAGTGAAGCAACTTCTGACATCATTTTCAAATGGCAGCAATGAAGTGGAAAATTGCTATACTATGTAGAAGAACATTTAATAGTACTGCAATAAATCATTCACTGAATACTATCACAGTTTAAATTAAAATAATTTATAATTAAGTTTAAGGGACCTTTGAACTTATTATTTTTTATATGACTCCTATTAATATTTTTCCACTGCCTGTTAGCATAAAACAACATGCTAAAGATCTCATTTTAAAGGACCCTATATACTAGGCTTCAGATGTAATTTTCAATACATGCATCAATTTCTTATCCTGAGAAGATAAGAGTATTTTATCTTCTCAGGATAAGAAGGCATGAGTAATTTTGACATTTTCCTAAGTTTACTTACAAGAAGACTAGTTTTGGTAGAATTACATACAAATTTAAAGTAAGTTGAAATAACTTCTGAAATATTAATGCATTGGTCAATTCCAATGTGGTAGTAACTGTACATACCCAATGTGATAAGGTGGGAAAAAATTGTGTTCTGAAGTAAAAGTAAAATCAATTAATATAACTCACTCACTTGACCTCCAACCAGTAATTAGGGATTTCAGAAAGAGTAAGGCACAAGAGTAAAATCATTGCGCCAGCACTGAATATGAAGCATATTCTGGAATAAAATTTGGAAATTCTTAATACATATTTAATTTTTGCACAATATCCTTGAGAAAATTAATACTGTTGAAAGAAGTTAATGTCTTTCCAATTCTGCAAAAATCAAAATAGGTAAATAAATTGGTGTTCCTCTGGTTAAAAATAACAACCATCTATGTAATTCTTCATAAAGATATTTCATATTTTGAATCCATGTGAATATGGAGCTATATTGCATCATAATAATTATACATTTCCATATCACCTTCAATGTCCTTAACATTGTTTATAAGAGCTATAGTCATTGTATGTATGTAATGGATATGTACACCCACATCTAGAATGTAGCAAAAGCTTTATTTCAGGAAGAAAGATTACAGTTTTGCTTACATATAAAGATAATAAATACCAAAATCCAGTAAGCATAGCTTTTCATTGCTGATTATTTTTCTTGAAGAGTGGGAAATTCCTGAACATATTTTTCTTTTTCGTTAGATTTCCAAATTTTAATTTAATGCATTTTCAGCTTAATATAATAAGATTTTTTCTTAACTTATCTCAAAATAAAGCAGAGCACAATTTCTTTATCATTCTAAACTACTAAGAATAACCTTTTTGGATATTTCGATATAGTGTTCAATCTTAGCATGTTTAGAAGTCTAGCAGTTGACAGCTTGAGCATGTATGATAAATTAACAACTTGCAAATTTAAAAAATTTTTCATTAGATTAAAAACACAGAAGCAAACAACCAACATTTATTCCTTTCTGTATGTCCATTTTCTTAGAATAAAACATTGTATATATTAATTATTTTGCTATCTGCTATATCAAGGAAGATGTCAGAATTGTTTTAAACCAATGGCAGCCAATTGATTTGCAATTTAGTCTATTCTGAATATTAAAAATGAAAAGGAAAAGTTAAATAATTATAATAATAATGATTGGTATGTGGAATATTGCAGCAAAAACGCTGTCTACAAGTCACTCAAGTGTTTAGATTTGATCAGGTTTTGTTGACTGGAACATCAAGACTAAATAGAAATATTTTCCTTTTGATTATTTCACACAAAAAAAATTCCCATTACAAATAATAATGGGAAAAAAAAACCCCAGATATATTGATATATTTCAAGCAAGCATTTTTTCATTTTGGAATATTTTTTTATTTTTGAAAAATAACTGCCAGCAATTGTTAATATTCTTTTCTAGGAATCTCATGCAAATCCTGAAAAAAAATATAGCTTCATGAAGCTTCATTTATTGAATCTTTTCCAGTTACAAGGGAGCAGATGTGCTCCCTCTTGCCTACAGGAATGACTTGAAGAAAATAGTTGTATATTTAGAGTAGCTCCTAGCTCCTAGGGCAAAACCTAGATGATTCATCTTTCCTACAAGAAAACAGCAATTGTATTAAATATTCACAGAATATAGCTACAGCACTTACAAAGGTGTGTTCCAAGACACTAAAGGGACAAACAATGTATCTCAGAAGAATCAAAGTGAAATTTTAAAAAGACATAAACCACTAGAGCAAAATGTAAACCACCTACTCTGGTGAGTAGACAAAGTACGCCCTAAAAGTTCAATAAGACTGTTAAGGAAACCCAATAAACTTCTGACATTTGAATCTTTCCTTCTCGTGCTCTTTAACTTTCTTTTTAAATTTTTTTTTTAAATTTCATATTTGTATAAATTAATAAATTAATACATTTGTATCTGCATGTATATGTGTGTGTGTGTTTATATGTATTCATAGACACAGATTTATGTTCTATAAACATATGTGTATTGAGATATATTTGTCATAAATTTGCATACACTTACTTCATTGCTTTGTCTCCCAGGCCTTTATATCAACTCAAATCTCTCTTCCCATGTTGCTTTCCCTAGCTTTACAACCAGAGAGAGAAAAATGTCTTTTGACTGCACATGCATGCAGTCATTACCCCTTTTTTTATTCTTTGATGTGACTGAACTGAATGTTGCCTGGTGAAAATATCCTGGATGTGTTCAATCCTGCCCAGCTGTAGAATGGTGACAAAACTGAAGTGAGGGCATGGGGTACATATTTATTATTTCATCTGGATCTTCTGTGTATCTTTTGTGCTTTTTGCTGTAAAGAGACTTTTTTATGTAATGAGCTTCAAAAATAATCCAGAATACTCAGAAGATTTGTATTACATTAAATCTGTGTTTTGTTTTCTTAGATTTTTATGGGGATGCCATCACAGATGATCTAATGAAGATTTTCTATGACATTCCACTGTTGTAAAATGAGGCAACAGACAAAAACATGAGTTTAATACAGAAACTTGCTGCATGTCTAGGAAGCAAAACGGCTTTTCACAAAGGGCAGTGGAGGTCCCAGACATGTTTTTTTGTGTGATGTGCTAAAGGTATAAAAACAGTGCTTGTGTAGCCTCCTAAAATGACAAAGCATGAAAGATGAACTTGCCGATGTAACATTAATCAGAAGAAATTTTCTACTTCCCACCTGTCACCCTACACAATTAAATGAGTTTTATAAAGAAAGGGAACTCCTTTTGTTGTCTGCACCAGAAAGGAAGTTATAAGCGTATATAATTAGTTATTGTTTGCAAAGAACTTAAGATGCTGGGAAGAAAGGTGCTAGATAAGCATGATCAGAATTATGCTTTTTTTCCTATAGCGTAATTATGATGTCTGCACAGTCTTTCAAATTAGCAGGCTACAGAAGTATTGAATTTTAAGATATTTTTTTCTTACTAGTATTAGACATCAATAAGGCTGAATTTTTGTTTCAGTTTTATGTCATTAATGAGTAATTTCTCAGTGTATCCTTGGCACTCAGGACCATAACTAACCTTTGCTGAGCTTTCCTGATATTTATATTCAGTAATTCATGTGCATTTTATTATTTCATCTTTTTGTACAAAAATATATATTTGCATGGATAATGGAAGTATTTGTAAGAACCTGAAGCTTTTTTAGAGAAAGATGTTGTCTTGATATAACTTAACTGTCAAATGCGGCTTCTTATAAAACAAAAAGAAGAAAACAGATCCATAGTATTATATTATATTACCTTTTCTTTTTCCTTTTTTTTTTTTAATTTCAGAATCAATATGTAGAAATTTTATTTGGGATGTGTATTAAATTATCCCAATTATGAGCTGCATCCTGAGATACCTTGAACTCTACACAGCTCATTGCAAATTCTGAACCCTAAACAGAGCAACTAATGCTGTGATTTAGGGTTTTTGAAGTCTGATCTGATAAGGTTATCAATATCTCCCTTTGAGTAATTTGAATATTTTTTAAAATAATTCATCCCAACCAGCCCAAGCGTGTCCTGCCCTTTTGCCACAAAACTTATCAAAGAAGGGTGATAACTCTTTGAAAGAACTTATATTTTAAAAATGCAATCAGAATAACACTATTTTTTTCAAGAAGCATTATTTTAAAGTTCAACCTCAGGAAAACAGAGGTTGGAGAAGGAGATTGCACCAGTTTTTTTCTCCCTCTATAAGATCTGTGCTAGTCTGATTGACATAAAGAAACACTATCCATCTCTTTAAGGAAAGCTTTTCCTCTATGAAGAAAATAAATCAAGTTCAATAAAGAAACTGAAGTCAGATTTGGAGAAAGGATGAAGGAAATGTTGCACACTGGCTAGAAAGTGGGACACTGTTACAGAGAGGTTAAGAAAACCAAGGTTCAAGTTTCTGCACTAAAACTCTTTCTGTGTTTTATCCAGACTAATGGCAAAACTGGGATGCATGTGATGCAAATGCTGAAAGATCTCTATACATGTGTAGACATGCAAGGTGGAAAAGTTTGAAGAAGTGAGTCAGGACTTTTTAGGAGTTTAAGTAATACAGCTGTGAACATCGACCTAAATTAGCAACCTAAGAACAAAACGGTTTTAGAACATTTTAATAATATCATGTGGCCACTATATAAAAATAGAATTTTTCTCCAAGGGAAATTTCTAGTTTTAATTTTGTGTTGAGTGCTACCAAAATAGATTCAAAAGCCACTCTTCCACAAAATAGAAAATCTGGTGGAACCAGAGTGAGACCATGTATATTAAATATTTCAAAAATATTGACCTCTTTAATTTCAATGTTAAAAATCCTATATTCAATATTAGAATTATATAATATTATCAATTCCACATGTTTAATGGCCTGAAAGACAATATTCAGTCAATTAAAATATGAGAAGAATAAAATTTTAACCCTATGTTTCTACCTTAGACTGAAATCTTTCAGTAGTAGGTTGTGGGTAAGTAAAGAATATTTTAATTTTATCTTCTAAACATTTTATGGATAATTTCTCAATTTGACTTTTAAAAGTAATTCTAGTAAAAGAATTATTCTGGTCACACCTATACATCAGGTATCAGGGAATTTTGATTTATTGCAGTTCCTTCATTATTTACTTCTTACTGTAGCTGCTACTTTTCCTCATCCACTGAACAAAATGTAATAGTACTACATAGTTCCACACTGTAAACATGATTCACAGTTATCAACTATCTATTAACTGTTAAGCATTCCGCTTAGTTGCGGGGAAATAAAATAAAAGGTTAAATTACTAATGTATATATGAACCATAAATGTCTAGAACGTAATACTTGGTTCATCTGTTCTTCTTCCCAGCTTTGGGATGAATATTAACTTCATATAACTGATGCATAAAACTAGGGCAAGATCACAATTTTTCATGTAAATTGAAAAAAAGGTCAGGAAATTGTGTGGAATAACCGATTACAGGATACAAGAAAAAGGAAGAGCACCAAACAATAAGCAATATGGTTATGTTTGAAAAGCCTAAATGTCAAAACTGCGGTGTTAACTGAAAGTCTGCACATTCATATGCAGATTTTATCAGTTCAGCATAAATTCATTCTTACTGAAAATAAAAGTAGGGTCACAGAGGAAACAGACAATGAAACATAATAATAAAGGTAAATTAGAAAACAAGACAGATTTGTTTCTATCTCCTAGGGTAAAAAAAACCAAACAAACCAAAACTAAAGAGAACTTGCAATGTACAGATAAATGAAAGGTGGATAAATCAGGAAAAAAAAAAAAGAAGGCAAAGTGAACAGGTAGAAAATATCCAGTTAGGAATCTCACAGCTAAGACAAAGAACAGAAGATCTCTGCCTTCTTCTGTCTTACTGGACTTCACTATCACAATGACCACGTGAAGGCTGGCATGACTTTATATATGACTATAAGGCAAACCTGCACTGATGTGGAAATGGTGATCAGTCCTGCAGTAAGCTCTCTACTCATGTTCTGAATGTCACCAATATTTTTTTTTTAATTCATAATTCTTCATTTAGTTCTCTAGGATGAGCATTATAATCCCATTTCAGACAGAGCCTAATGAGATGGCTGTGGTTTTCAATGACCTGATAAGAACTTATCTGAGAGATATAATTGCTTCACATGTCTCTTATCTAAATTTTAAGGGGGTTGTTTTGTTTGGTTTGTTTTTTTCTGATTTTGCTTTTACGTGATATCTGATGTACAAAATCCATCTCTACTTGGACAAACATCTCCCTGTCAGTTGTCTCCATGCAAGTTTATTCAGAGACTGTTTAGATATTCTCCCCATTTTCATTTAGGGCCACAGATGCATCTTTAAGTGCCATTGGGACAGTGTAAAGAACTTTTTTTTTGTAGAAACATTCACAGCAAAGACCATCTTTATAAAACACATCTAGAGTTTAAAAGGAAATGCAGTGTTATCTAGTAAGCAGATTATTGCAATTGATTAAATTTTGAGGTCATAAGGATTTCATTTCACCACTGACTAACTGTAGAATTTCAAATAAATAGGTCTTGGGACCCAGACAATATTAAAAAAAGATAAATGAGTCATCTTCAGCTTTGAAAGTCCCAAAATTTGAGACAATTACAAAATCCCTGAATTGTTGCTTTGGTGTAGAAACTCTAGCTTCAAAACTGTCAGATGTTTTAAAACTGAACTTTAACATAAAATATATATTTATCCAGGTAATACAGACTTAGAGGATTACTGAAAATAAATGCAATATAGATTAACGTAGAAAAGGCAATATAGATTAACATATTTTCTGTGGCTCTGAATTATTTTAACTAATGAAGGAAGAAAAAGGGCATTTTGCTCTTTTCTTTTTCTTTGAAAAGAGCAAAATGCAGGCACTTGGAAATTAAGCACAAATGCACAGGAAATAATTTTGTGACTGTTATTTTCCAGTCAGTGGAAGGACTTTTCCATAGGTTCAGATTCATAGCCTGTTGTTTTGTAAAAGTGTTGGGGGATACAGAGAATAAAACAGACCAAAAGATCTATTTTCATGTTCTTCAAGGAATGAAACAGTATTTCTAAGAGCAGAAAAATAAGTAGTTTTTATTTGAAAGGGCGATGGGCTGATCGCAAAAATCACTATATAAATCTTTGACCTTTGCTGAGAGAGGGTTAAATCCAGACTTTTGTGGTCTAATTTTTGTAGTCTAATCCTAGCCTGCAACTAAACCCCACTCAGCCTATTGCTCACTCACCTGCTGAGATGCTGAGATGGGGAGAGAATTGGTAGAATAAAAGTGAGAAAATTCAGCAGTTGAGATAAAGACAATCTAATAAGTAAAGCAAAAGCCATGCACACAAGCAAGAAAAAACAAGGAATTTAAGCAAAATAAGGAATTCATTCATCACTTTCCATAGGCAGACAGGTGTTCTACCTCCAGGAAAGAGCAGTTACTTGGGAAGACAAACACCACCACTAAAAATGTTCCCTCCTTTCTTATTTTCTCCACTTTTATATGTTGAGCACCACAACATATGGTATGAAACATCCCTTGGGTCAGTTGGGGTCAGCTCTCCTGGCTGTGTCCCCTGTCTGCTGGGCACTGGTGTGGCAATGGGAGAGGTAGAACAGGACTGGATGGTAAGTAGGCATTTCTCAGCAGTAACAAAGCACCAGTGTGTTATCAACACTACTTCAGCACAAATCCAAGTCATAGCCTCATACTAGCTACTACAAAGAATAATACACAGAATCACACAGAATCCCCATGTTGGAAGAGACCTACAAGATCATCAAGTCCAACCCAGCCCTAACACCTCAACTAGACCACGGCACCAAGTGCCACATCCAGTCTTTTTTTAAGCACATCCAGAGATGGTGACTCCACCACCTTCCTGGGCAGACCATTCCAGTATTTTATCACTCTTTCTGTGAAGAACTTTTTCCTAATATCCAACCTATATTTCCCTTGGTGCAGATTAAGACTGCTCTATTAACTCTACCCCAGCCAAACCAGTGCACAGATGGGCAAACAGCATAGATCTTTCTGGTTTTAAATACTGTGAGTTTCAAAACAGCTTTCTGTTTCAGTTGTTATGTAGGCATGCCTCTCTTCATTTTCACCAGCAAAAAACAGCCTTTTTTTTCTAAACTTGAGTAAACTGCATTTGTACTGTAATTTCAGGGATGATGGAATCCCTCTTTCAGTTTTTGATTGTGGGGATGTCTACAGACAGATCTTGTGAAAGATCATAGGTTTCTGTGCTAGAGCATCTGAGTTCAACTTCAAGGTACATGAAACAGAAATACAGAAGTAAGGTTAAAAATATAAGAGCAAATAAGTGAACTGAAAGTGATGCCATGTATGCATTTTGGGAAGTACTCCAGGGCAGTTAAGCAGCTTTGAAATTGCTGGTGGCATGATCTATTTAACTGTTCAGATTCTGCTTCTCACTTGTTCACTCCTTGTTTAAAAATTCCTATTTATACATAATCATGAACTTAACAGAGTAGAGTACGGAGTAAGTAGGGTCATACATTTCTAGGAAACAGGTGGTCTGGAAATAATTTATCAGTGTTTCTACAATCTGTGCTTTCTTTTATTTTATTAGATTTCTCACTGCCAGAAAGAGCATCCTTGAAACTACTCTCAACCTCACAATATCATATAACTGCACCTAAGATAGCTTTATTCTCCTTCCTAGTATGAATATGCTCACAGATATGTAAATACACCCAGTGTTTACTTCCATAGACCTGAAATCTACCTTTTCTCCACATTGTATAAAGACTGTAAAATGCAGAGATGGATTTTACAACCTTGTACAGAGTACACATGCAACTCGGAGAGCATAGTTGCTTCAGTGAGAGCAGACAATTATTTAAATTAGAAATGGCAATTACTCTGACAGAAGAAGAATAGATTTAAGTAAAACAAGCATTCATAAAATGGCATTATTATGCTTTTCTTCACTTACGTGGTGATAATTTCTTCTGGAAATATGAGGAGTACAGTACAATTTAATATGAGTAAGCTACAGGTTTGAATGTCTTCTGAGTAAGTAAGTACTGGACAGATAAGGACCTAGCAAGCTTCTAAGTCAATATGAGAGCTAATTTTTTCTTGTAAAAGCTATCACATATAGCCAAAGAGTTCTTCAACTAAATGCAGAAGGAAAATAGCCAAGAATTAAGATAGCTACTATTGGTGATATTTTTGCCCAACATCCAGGAGGAATGTTGAGGAGGACTCCATCTTATTAGAAGGCTAGTTAATTACTTTCTTACACTATATTATTCTACACTATATTACACTATATAACATTACATCTAAACTGAATCTACCCAAGAACTAACTCAACAGAATCTTGTGACTGTCAGCCAACAGTCCTGACACACACACCTGGATTCAATTGGTCGGTGAATCAAAACACTCACACCAGAATCCAATTACCATTTCACCATTTCCCTTCAGGTAAACAATCTTCCACAGTGCATTCCACTGGTGAACAACACAGCAGCAGTAATTGGGATAAGAATTGTTTTTTACTTTCTCTGAGGTTAAGAGAATATGAATCTTAGAAATATTCTTGGGAAGTTGTGCCTTGCTTTTCTCTATAAAGAGAAATGCAGCTACAAGCTACCTTGTGAAAACTGAATTTTGAGAAAAAATATGTATGTTTGATTTGCATTTCCAGTGTAGCTAGACACTAAACAAGACAGATGGCTGTATTAACATTTCATTACTAATATTGTTATTTCCTGGTATGTAGAGTCAGTGTCCATACATCATTTATAATGAAAACAAAAATTACATTTACCAGAATAAATGGAACAGGGATCAAACTGCTTTGTATCTACACTAAGAGGGAAACTTTAGAAACTTTCACCTTTCCATATTAAAGTTATTACCAGTCAGGTCCTGTTAGGTATTGTGAACAATTAATGGTGTCCAAACTGAGTAATCACTTGTATCAAGGATTGGAGGTCTCATCTGATGGTTATTTTCAAAAAAGTGAAAATTCAGTTTCAATATATTTTATCACCTCTCTGTTCTTTCCCTACCCCAAATCTCACTAATTTCACTGAGGCTATGACAACAGTACATGTTTGTCCAGAGTTTGCAGAAAAGGCTAAACTGTGCTATAGTGTAATGTGGATAGTGTGATCAACTTCTCTATCTTTCAGAATTTAAACAGGTCAATAAGAACCTCAAAGTCAAGTCCTGTCCTTATTAGAACGGGTATAGAGAGGATTGGGAAAAATCAAAAGAGAAAAGTTATGATCAATGGCTCTGTGTCCAGTACAGGCTGGTGATGAATTATGTCCCTCAGGCCTCTGTCTTGGGATGGGCACTGTTCAATATCTTCATCAATAACATAGAGAGTGAGATTGAGTACACCCTCTGCAAGTCTGCCAACGACACAAAGCTGAGCAGTTCAGCTGACCCAACAGAAGGATGGGATGCCATCCAGGGCAACCAGAACAAGATGGAGAAATGGGTCCACAAGAACTTCATGAAGCTCAACAAGTTCAAGTGTAATGTGCTGCACCTGGGTCAGGGGAATCCCAGATGTAAGTACAGACTTGAGATCATTTCTGCAGAGGACTTAGGGGATGAAAAGTTGGGTATTAGCTAATAGCATGCACTCACAGCCAAGAAGGCCGGTCACATCCTGAGCTGCATCAAAAGAGGGGTAGCCAGGGCATAAAAGGAGGAGATTCTCTCCTTCTACTATGGCCCATAGAGCCATATGTGGACTAATGTGTCCGGCCCTGGAGTCAGTCCCCAGCACAAGAAAGACATGGAACTGCTAGACTGAGTCCAGAAGAGGGTCACAAAGACAATCTGAGATCTGGAGCATATCTTCTATGAAGACAGTCAGAGAGAGTTGGACTTGTTCAGCTTGGAGAAGAGAAGGATATGAGGAGACCTTATAGCAGCCCTTCGGTACCTGAAGGGGCCCTATAAGCGAGCTGGAGAGGGGCTATTTCCAATGATATGTAGTGAGAGAACAAGGAGAAATGTTTTTAAAATAAAAAAGTAGATATTTAGATTTGATGTTAGGAAGATACTCTTTACTGTGAGAGTAGTGATGCATTGAAACAGGCTTCCTAGAGAAGTCGTGACTGGCTCATCCAAGGAGGTGCTCAAGGCCAGTTGGAATGAAACCCCAAGCAATCTGATTTAGTGGGTGGCATTCCTAACCATGTCAAGGGGGCTGAAACTAGATAACCTTTAAGTTCCCTACTATCCCAATGCTATAATTCTTCTATTCTATAATTCTATGATTGTTCAATTTGTAGTTCTTGTTGAACTGTATGAGATTTTACAATATCCTTTTCTACAACCTCTCAAGGTCTGTCTGAATGGCAGCACCACCACAGGTGAATCACTTTTTCCAGATTTGTGTCATGGCAGCATTTCTGAGAGTGCATTTCATCCCATCACACCATCATAAAAGATATTGTTCATAATAAAATTCTCTGGCAGTGTCTTCTCTTTATTGACACATCAGTAGGAAAAAACCTCAAAAAAATAAAAGATAATCTGCCACAGGTCTGACAAGCCTGTCATTTTGATGACTAAATATATCTTATGAAGGAAATAATTTTTGTGGCTGTTGGGTTTCTTACAGGGAAAATAAAGCTGTCCACCTTATGTCTTTTAATCAGATGTTACTGAGTGAACTTTGCTAAGCTAGCTACTCAGAGTCTGGCATTCTCTTTCTAATTAAAAACTGTATCCCCCTGAGTTTAGTGGAAGTCTTGTTAAGATTAAATTTTCAATGGTTGTCTGTTTCTGTTGCTGACTGTATTTTAGAGAGTGTCAGAATGCTTACCATCTTGGAGCGACTATTTGTAGACAGATTTAGAGGAAACAGCTGCAGGTAATAATCAATCATATTTGGTTCAGTGACAGAATTTAATTAGCTGACAACAAAGTGAAATAGGCTATAAAAGAAATTAATTGTTATTCATGTACAAATACGTTTCCTTTTCAGCTCTTTATATAACATGTAAGAGACAAGTGAAAGATCAGCATATAATGATGATCCATGACTGACTCCAAAATGAGAGGTAGAGGTATCACCCCTCCCCTCTGTCTGCTTCCAGGATGCTTGCTTTGCAATTAGTGATATGCAGCTTCTTTCATCACCAAAATAATTTTCCTTTCTTTATGCTTGATGCTTTGTGTGACATACATGCTTTTTCTATTGATTTTTACTGTAAGATGAGTCACTTGGTTACTGATAAACTAATCCTTGATGAATGCAAGTCTTGTCTTTGCATGAAAGAAAAGTGGGTCAGATATTCTCCCACGGTTGGAATAGTGAATTTTCTTAAGAAAGACAATTAAAATAGTGAAATATCAATTTCTTGGCATTTTACTATCTAGTTGAGCATACACTCCAGTTGGATTCTTTGGACTCTTGGAGCATTAGGAAAACTGATATTCCCTAGAAAACAGCACTCTGAGGAAAAAATGGCTATGATGGGAAAAAATTATAGCCATTGCAGGAAAGGACAAACAAGATTTTACTTTTACATTTTTTCCGGAAGCTATAAATAATTAGACTTCTCGTGGGATGGTGTCAGGGAACAACAGGAAGAATTTCTTGCTATATCCAACAGTGCAGTACTGAATTGAAATTAGCTTTAGCAAATAATTTTCTTGTTCTTTTTCACATGTTGTAACAATATTTTAATCTGTTTTTGACTTATAGAGTGCTTTGAAAATGGGCGTTCTGAATGACTTTTCACAGAGTTAGTCCATCCTGTAGAAAAACAATAAATTACATGCTACAGAAGGCATCATATGTTTCAGCAAAAAAAGTTTCATCTCTGGCCCAGCAAACCATCATGCTGTGGCTCCCACCAAAGCTTAAAATTTGTATAAGAAAACATTTGTATAAGAAACCATTAAGTGGTTCATCCACATCATGCTTATGGTGATTTTTTTGTGTTAATTCACTTACTAGAGGTAGCATATTTCTGTCTAAAATTCCCTTAATGGAAATATGTGCACTATGTCGTTCTTCCCATGCTTCCCATGTGTACAAGCTCATTTCACAGATGTTTTAGCCTTCCTTTCTTAGTTCTGTGGTAACAGTGAAATGCACAATTGTCTCACCATGTAGGGAAGGTCTAAATGTGGCCAGAGTGCAGATGATTTAGGAATTACCTTTTCCCAGGTGTATGAAAGATGAGTCAAAGCTCCAACATGGATCTTGGGGTAGAGACAGTTTTACCAGGTGAATATGTGCACATACATTTTTGTGGAAGGAGAAAATGTGTGGGAAGACTTATATATATGTATATATAGATATATATGCATGCATATATATATATAGAGAGAGAGAAAGATACATATATATATACACACAATATTAAAAACTACTGGTATTCGGTACTTTCATCAAATTTATTTGTGCTTAACTCTCCAAAATGTATCATACTCCATACTTCATCATATTTAAGCGGTAGATTGACATGACACATGGGTCTTGCCTAACTCTCTCAGCATCTAAGATGAAAAAAAAGGAGCATATTTTGTTTGCATTTATCCTGTGCTGCTTGCTGAACAATGTTTATGCTTCTCAGTGGCCTCTGCAGCCTAGCATTAGAAGGGAGAGCCCTTAGGTTATTTAAAGACAGCATGAAAATGGACTTTTCCGAGGAGAAGGTTATGTAAAGGTGAGTTAAAAGTCATATTTTGCATTCCTTCTGACCTGCCCCTAGTGATCTGACTGGCCATACTATTCAAAGAGAACAGCATCTATAGAAAATGTGCTTTTGTGGAGAAGCATCTTGAGCCTGCAGCTACTTTTCCTTTCTGAAGAACCTATTTTTTTTTTCTTAATGAAATGCTTATTAACCTGAAATGTCTTGGAGAAAATCTTCTGTAGCTAATCTCTTAGCTATTGGTAGTATACTAAAAGTGAATTTTTCTCACTTTTGTTTTTTAATTAATGCTAACAGTAATAAGAATAGTCAGCAGGTTCATAACACATTTATTTAAAACTTCCTTTACTCTCAATTAAAATTTGAAGAGGGAAATAGAAATTCACTACCTTTTTATGTGGATTTTACCCCCATCAAGTTCAGTGGGAAAGGTTGAAATAGTGGCTAAGCAAATTATTTATTAGGTAAAGTAATTTGGTAACAAGAAAATTCCTGACTTTACTGGTGTTTTGCCGTCACTTTTAGAACAGATTGGATTTGCCTTGTGCAGCTGAAGGGCAGAAATTTTAGCTTGTCCTTACAAGGCAGTGCAGAAAAAGCAGCTCAAGTATTCTATTTTTGGCAGCTTGCTACTTGAGTTAAGTATATGTATATGATTCTCATATCAAAATATTATTGAGAATTAACTGAATTTTATTGACCTGCATGGTAGATACATGTAATTTCAAGATCAGTTACCCTGATTGCACATGCCAGTCATGTAACTGTAGGCTTAAGTGCCTATTTATATGCAAGAGCAATTTATCCCATCTACATAGATAATTACAGATAAAACATATATAAATAAGTTCACAGTTGGGCCTGCAAAAAGCACATGAATTTGTGTACTAACTCTATTTAAGCATAAGGATTTTGTCCAAAACCCCTCCTGCTTTACTTCCTATTTCTTCTTTATCTGTAGAATTATGGAAGTACATCAAATAATACAAAATGTAAAACAATACAGATATTGACTTATGCTAAAAATGAAGGCTAATATTGAAAATACATAAAGTACTGAGGAATACTCAAAATAAGATGCAATAATAATTAATTTTGTTTGGAAATAAGAATTGTTGAATTTTCTTAACCATACTTCAGGTTTTTCTGTACTTCTAAATTCACACACATACATGTGAGAAAAAATACACTGAAAAATCATGTAAATACAACAGCCAATAATTTAAGAATATAATTTACCTGTCTTTGGAACGTGAGTCTTACTACGCATTAAGAATATACTGTTAGATGTTTGCATTAGTTGCGTTAAATCTGAACCATTTCTGGGTTTAAATCTTTGAGGAATGTATGAACATAAAATTTTGTTTACAAACTTAGTGTCAGATAAGGAAAAGGGGAAATAGTATACTGATATATACTGAAAAGGCAGTACACCACTTTGGGTACAGCATCACAGGATTCAGACTTTCCCAATGGAAGTTAGGATATCACTTCCACTCAAAGAAATGATACAGGATCAAGACCAAAGATCAATTTAGTCAGCTTTATTTTTCTGCAGCTGAAGCACAATTTCTGAAACAAAAATTTATGAAGTGATATTGACATGTAGGGAGGGTTGTCTAGATATTGAACATGGTAATTTTTGCCATGGTAATTTTACCAGACTAATTCTAAGAAAATATGAAGGGAACCAGAACAAAAGGATTGCACCCTAGCTAAATTTTTCTTTTCATTATAGAGATGAAATGTGTTTCAGGAGTCAATAGGAGGTGGACCAATATTTGTCTCGGAAGATGGCATACATGATCACTAAGTCTGGAAGAAATTGAAAACAATATTTGTTTCTCTCTGGTATAAAATTGTGCTTCTCTCTACTTGTATCCAGGAAATAATAAATTCCTCTAACTTTCTCCATCTAATTAGTCAGATTTAAAATGTTCCTTCCTTTAAACAATGCACTTTTCATGGAGTTTTGATCACATATATAACAAATTTTCTCTCTATTTAAGGTAAATGTAATGTTCAAATTTTACCAGATAGGGATGAGTAACTAGCACCCTTCTTAATCAATGGGGAAATTGTCTTTCACTTCAGCAGCAGCTGGATTAAGATCATGAACAAGTTTTATTCTCTGTGCCCACTGTTCATTGAGTCCTTGGTGTTTCTGCTCTTGAAAATTCTAGCATATTCTAATTTCATATGACTGAAGAGTGCTGGAACTGATGGGTAGTTTGACAAAGTGTGAGTAGAGGATGACTTGGCCACCAATGGGGGATTCAGCAGAAAGCAGGGGCTGGGAATTTTGGCTGCACTGCTTGGAGGAAGCTGTCCAGCACTGGCAGAACTGATGGTGTCTGGTGGGAATGTTTTAAGGCAATCACCCCTAAAAGCTCTCTCTACCTGGCAGCATCCAACTTCCAGAAGGTCCCTGGCATGGCAGACTGGAAGATACAGAAGTCTGAGGTCAGGCACAGCTGTGAGATGTGACTGCCTGGATAAGGAAGCCCAGCCCTCCTGAGGAGCCCTCATCCCAGCCCAGGGTCAGTGCAAGCATGTCTGTGTCTGTCACTCATTGGGAGCGTGTTCTCCCAGTGAATTCTGGACTTCTTCACCTCTGCTTCAGTAGGTCACTCTCACTGGAAATAGAGAGTATCTTGTACCTATTTACTCCTTGAGCAACAGTGATAAAGGGATAGAATAAGTGCAGATAAGCACCTAAGGTCTCTAAAACAAGGACAGCAGTTTTTTGGATTACTAGAATAAATGGGAAAAGGAAAAAAAAACTTAATCAGTGTTCCCCAAGTTACTGCCTACAGAGATATTAATATTTTCTTCCTAATTATTGCCTTCTAACCACAGCATCTAGTAATATGATTATTCCAAAATTCCAGTAGTCAATGAGAGTGAGGTGGCAGATTTTCTCTTCTCCATCATAACTGAGTGAGAGGTTGAAAATATCTCTAGAAAGTCATCAAGGTCTCAAACAATTTTCCCAAAGTGTTTTGCACTTTGTAATTAAGCAGATTCCCTAACTGCCTAGTTAAAAGAAACTGAAGAAACAAGTGGTTGAATTAGGGAATTAAATTGTAAGGCTGAGTCTTGCAGTTTTCTGTTCAGATGAAACAAGATGTTCATAAAACCGTAACAGCTTGCTTTCTTGGATATTACTGAAATTTTAGAACTGTCCCTCAAACTGCAACAAAAGAGCTTTTTTTCTTTTTTGTTTTTTTAAACAAAAGTTCCCAGTATTTAATGGTTTGCAGTATTATGTGAAAGAACATAACTGAATGTCTTAATTATTAAATAAAATCCCAAGTGCTGATTTAACAAAGAAATTATCTTGTGTCTTACACTATGCTGAGTTAATTATATTCTAAATCATCATATTCTTTCATAAATGTGCATTTAATCATTCTAGGGAAAAACATTTTTGAAAGGTTTTCAGGATAAAGAAATCTATGTTTGATTTACTTAAGAGCAATAATGTTACTTCCAAAAGAGCAAACTCAGATATATGTACTGACATCTGGATACTTGTAAGTGAAAAGTACTTTGATGTCAGAGAATATATGACTTTTGCGAGATTTCTGGTATGCTCACAGATTTCCATGGAGATTTTTTCTTCCAGTAGTCTTCAAGAATTGGTATAATATATATTTTTTAAAAAAATATTCTTCTTTGCAATATTGCGTATGAATGTTTTTATTAATACAACACATCAAAAATAAGTTTGCTGTAAGACTGTAAGATTTAGAGATAGTATTAACAACAGCTGGTAAATTTTCACTTCATAGGAAATGATTGGTTTGTCTTGTATATTTTTGTCTGGACAATGACAAGTATAAAATTAATCATTCCAATGTTATCTGATATTGGTTGAACTGGCATTCACCTAGGAAGGAGTCTGGAGACTTTGAGATAAATTTCAAAAACCTAAAAAGTAATTATATTTAGTTTTGCATTACATTTGAAAGAAAATCAGACATTATCAGTGATATTTTTACCTGACGTCCAGGAGAAATGATGAGGAGGACTCCATGGATATCAGAAGACTAATTAATTACCTTATTATACTATATTTTTCTATATTATATTACACTACAGCTAAACTGAATCTGCACAAGCACCCAACTCAACTCAACTGCACAGAATCTTGTGACTGTCAGCCAGCAGTCCCAACAGACACACCTGGATTCAATTGGTCAGTGAATCAAAACACTCACACCAGAATCCAATTGCCATTTCCCTTCAGTTAAACAATCTTCCCCAATGCATTCCACTTGTGAACAACAAGAGGAGCAGCAAATGAGATAGGAATTGTTTTTCTTTCTGTGAGGTTCAGAGAATGTGAATCCCAGAAATATCCTTGGGAAGTTGTGCCTTGCTTTTCTCTGTGAACAGAGATGTGGCTACTAGACATAAAGCCTTTTTTTTAGTTAATAATCTATTTTTATTGATTAGAAGAAGAAAGGATGGGATAGAAAATGCCTGATATTAAGCGCACATATAAATTTGAAAAGTAGGATCACACTAAAAAATATCCCTAAAAATTCCTCAAAAATACTCCAAGAATAATACAGTCTACACTAAAAAGGTCAGAAGTAATTGCCAACGCTTATTTTTTCAACATCATTATAAACAATAATACAAATGTAATTATATAATAGTCTATGAGACTGGATAGACATTATCAGAAGCAGCAGGCAGGGCAACTCAGTATTTTGCATGACGGTTTTGAGGATGCAGTAGTTATGGATTAGGCATTTAATTATACGGTATTCTAGGCATGAAGAAGGCTATAACCCAGTATTTAATCTGCATATGAAATGATTCAGTAGGTGCTAATGTCACCTAAAGCAGGAATGACTATTGTCCCAGTCTCTGGTTGAATGAGAAGAACAAGTTATATGACACCAGAGTGCAGAGAAAATTAAAACAAGTTCTACCCATTATTAACAATCAAACACTTAACAAAATGCACTTTCTAAATAGCAGGGTTGTGGAAAATACTGCATGATTGAGGATGTTTGCTTACATTTCAGTACCACATGACAAATAGAAGGAAAACAGGCTAGACACAAACGAGACAATTCTGAGGTACTTTTCGAGGTACTTTCAAAGATGACCCTGGCCCTCTTTCTCACAAAGAAATGACATCAAGTTGCACCAGAGGAGATTTGTATTGGACAGCATTGGAACAGGCTGCTCAGGTCAGTGGCTGAGTCACCATCCTTAGAGGTAATTAAGATATGTATAGCTGAGACAATTAGGGACATGCTTTAGTGGAGAACTTCACAGTGTTAGGCTAAAATTTGGACTCAGTGATCTTAAAGGTCTTTTCCAACCTAAATGATGCTATGGTTCTGTGTTTCTATGTGGCTTGTTCTTGTAACATTAAGCCTCTAAATATTAAATTATGGCATCTAAGTGATATAGCCCCAAAAATAATGTTGAACTACTTATATATTTGGATGCTCTTTTCAGGATCTCTTAAGTACATTACCAGAATTCTAAGTGAAATCCTTAAGAAACAAAGCATTAAATTGGCTGCTAAATTGTATGCATTGCCATGCATGGATTTTAAAAGGTGTTACTCTGTGGGAGGATGGATTGTAGGAGAAGAGAGATAGTGCTGAAGGCAATCTCACCCCTGAGGAGTTGCAGCTGTTCTAATTGCCAAAAAGTAGGAGCAGCCCTGCCCTTAATAGGGCACAGCTATGTCCAGTAAGGATGGGTGCTATAAAAGAGTGGGTTAGGTGATTGAGAGGAGAGCGGGTGTTGTTGGTTGTGATGTGAGGAGGAAGGGTCAGGTGGTTGTACAAGGGACAGGAAGGAGACAGCTGGCTGTGCAGAAGAAAGAGAAGAGAGAAGCTGCCTGTGGGATCTGACAGAGAGAAAGTATGAAAGTTTTACAGTAAGATAACAAACTGGCAGTGACAGTCAGTTTCCATCCACCATCAATTGGTGGCTTGTATGGGGATGAGTCCTGACATTACTCAGCATAGAATCTAAATTTTGCATTATCTGTATACCAAGAACAGAGTAAAATAAGAATAATATGGTTGGAGCAGGAAGCCCAGAGAATTTGTGGCTTCTCCATTCCTGGAGATATTTAAAAGCTGTCTGGACACTGTCTGGGAGATCCTGCTTTAGAGGATGATGCTGCTTGTTGAGGGGGCTGCAACAGATGACCTCCAGAGGTCTCTTCCCATCATTGTGGGATTGAGATTCTCTATGCAAAAATTTGGAGACAAGAATAGGAAACACTTATGACGGGATTTTTGAATGCTACTGACAGGTGGGAGATGTAAATATATATGTATGGAGACCCTGGGGGGGCATTCCCTGGTCTAGGGAGACACAAGAAGCTTCACTCAAAAAGCTGTTAGACCCCATTGGCTCCTTCCCCCTTTCCTATGTCTGTTCCTATGTTCCTGAACCACCCCTTCCCTATTCCCTGATTGGCCCTCATCTCTGTACTGACCAGAGTCAGCCCCTAGGCCCCTATAGAGAAAAAGCTAGACTCTGTGTGTGGGTGCTGGGACCTGATCATCTCACTGTGCAGCTGAATAAAACATCTGTGGATATTATGTAAAAGGCCCTTTTTGCTTCTTTACCCTGGACTGGGCTAGCAGCAATTTAGACTGCTACTTATTTGCATTCCCTTTGTTTGGATATCCAATTTCAAGACCACATGATGTGTGAGTAGCTAGCTTCTGTCATGTGAGGTAGGTGTGCCATAGGGTCAAGTGCACTAGGAGAACTAGGGAAGAAAGTCTTAATTTTGTGTCAGTCAGCATCCTGCCTGTCAGGCAAGGCACAGTCTTGTCACCTGTGACAGATAGGAACTAATTGTGCTTTATCTATCTGCTCTATACAGTTTTATATTAAACTTGGTTCAATAAAATAATAAGTGGAACAGTAGAGAAGAAGGCTACAGAAGGCCATTCTCTTGTGGGTGTGAATAACATTAATTCTCTCCTAAGAGATTTAAGTATTAAAGCTTACCTGGTAAAAACCTCTGGACTTGATATGGTGCTAGAGTGTGACCATGGAAATTAGGCATCTCAGGGTCGGGGAGCATTACTATGGCATCAGAAATCTAAATTAAAGACTTTAGAAGTTATTCTGTGGTTGTGGGGTGAGCAACTCTGTGCCACACCCCCACTGTGTGTGCTTAGTGAGCAACTCTGTGCCACACCCCCACTTCCTCACTCACCCCTGGTGGGATGGGGGAGAAAATCAGAAAGGTAAAAGTGAGAAAACTCAAGGATTGAGTTGAAGACAGTGTAATATGCAAAACAAAAGCTGCACACAAAAGCAAGAAAACACAAGGAAATCACTGACAACTATCTCCAGAAAAGCAAAGCTCCATCTTGCATATTAGTGACTTGGCGAGACTAACTCTTTAATTCTGAACATCTCCTCTGTTTCCTGTTCTTCCACAGAACTGTCTCCTCCCAAATTCCCACCCTATGCACTGGTGGGGTGATGTGAGAAATAGAAAAGGCTATGATGCTCTGTAAGCACCGTTAAGCAAAATTAAAACGTTGGTGTTCATTCATCACATCTCCAAAACATAACCCCATGCTAGATATATAGAAAAAAATTTATCACAGTGAAAACCAGTCCATATACATAATGTAGTGCTATCTTTTCTATTGCTATTTTTAAAGCCACTGAAAGTTACTGATTTGAGTAAAGTCTTGTAAGATGCTGCAGGAAAGAGACAATTTAATAGTTGTTTGCAAGGGTTTTTTTATAATTTTTAATTGTTTTATCTGAATTCTTTATGTGACTAGACATGTTTCTTTCTGTGTCTGTTTAAAAATCACTTCTAGTTCATATTGTGATTAAACATCTCTGCTAAAAGATTTAAACTAGTTTTTGTTTTTTATATTTGCCTCAAGAGAATTATATAGTTAGACATTGTTCAGAGCACTGACAGAGTCCTATCACTTTGTGATAACCATAAGAACAAAAGAATCACCAACACTGCAAAGAGATTGCACAAGTTAGACAAGGATTCAGATAAGTGGGAATGTAACAGAATCACTTTTTATGCTTTGGTACATCTACAGCTCAAGGCAGGCTTGAAGCAGTAAATATCATAAACACCTTAGAAACAGCTACAACAAAAAAATGTAGAGAGAAAAAAAGCCTTCCTGTTTGAGGCTGTGACTTGAGGCCTTTGGTCTAATTAACATTTTACATGTCTATTTGCTTTTGGCTTTCCCCACCAAAATATTACATACTTTTTAAAATAATCCTAGGTTATTTTTTGTTTAATTGTTTTGAAGGGTTTTTAGGGGCCATGTTACTCATTTTTCTAATTCTTAAAAATTCTGTTAGGATGCAAACTTGGCATGTTTTGGAATATTTATTTTGGTTGAAATGGTATTGTCATAAAAATACTTACATTGTTTCTTTGTGGCTGCAAAACATTGTAGGGAAACACAACAGAGAATGGACCAGGATAATGTCACTTTTGACCTTAATACTTGCTCTAACAATTGCTTCTACTTTGAAAGAGAGTGGTGGTATGATTTCTCTGCTGCAAACAAACCAGATTTTGCTTTGGTTTAACATCACATTTAATTAGAACTCTTGGCTAATTATTTCTGTAAAGAGAAATAGAAATAGTAGAATATAAGAGAGGAATTCTTGACTTTTTTTTTTTCTTCACGGGGTGTTGGTAGTGAGTGTTGCAGCTTAGGTGAAAATAATACAAATACTTAACAAATGATCTTCATAAATTCCAAAAAATAATTTTAAAAGCAAACATTGAAAATTTTATTGTTTTTAACTCATTGAAGAAAAAAAAATAAAAGAAAATTGCTATATTAAGTATTTTTGATAGTTTAAGAGGTTCATAAGTTCTCCATAAACAGCTACATATATTTCTTCACATACACTTTCAGTTTTTCATAAATGTATTTGTACTTTAGTATAGGAGATAATGTCACTCTCTAATGTACCTTTTTTACATATTGGGTTCACTAATTACATCTAACCTGCATACCTTTTCTTACAGTTCTTGCTTTTTTTTATTCTTTTTCTGACCAATGGACAAAAAGAAGTCCTCTATCTTATCTAACCTCTATGCATTTGGCTGTGTGAAAGTTTCATGCATGTATCAGTCTTCTGACTTACCTTAAAGACTAGACAAACTGTCATTTTCCTTTACCCAAAAGTTCAGAAATAAAGGCAAGCAAACTCTGAAGATTGTCTAGACACCACTTCATTCCCTACTCCTTTTCAGTATTGAGGTTTATTTGGTTTCCAGTCACCAGGCAAGGGAGATTTTCAAAGTACTGAGTAAGTAAAATACTGAAAATATTTTTTGGAGGTTGTGCATTGCTTTGTCGGTATCACTCTCCTGCCCTTCTGATAAGCCTCAGGGCAGAACATGTCTGTGTCCTGTTCCCTGGCTATCTCTACAAATTACTTGGCAGCTTGTGATCACCTAACTGTGAAGTAATATTGTACCAAAGCAGGCCTCTGTCAGATACATGTTCAGCGTATTGCTCCCAACTGGAAAAGCTTTTGGCAATCAGTACATAATAGTGCATCACAGATTAGAACATTTTCATTTAATACTAGTTTGAGGGATTGCTTCAGCTGTTTCTTTAGGTTTATTTCAAGGCCTGTTCTCAAGAATTTCTTATTGCAGCTATCCTTCCATGTTTTTTATGGTAGTTAAAATTAATATATGTCTTCTAGCATACAAAATACATTGCATAAAGCTGGTAATGTGTCTTAAGAAAAAATAAATTTGGAATTATTTTCATGCAAGCAATTTTTTATTTAAAGTTGATGGCTAGGTATTTTAAAGCAGATCAATTTAAAAAATAAACTATTGTTAAAGAATACTGCAAAAGATCGTTTGCATCATGTTATGTAGAAAAAGTGTAGAAATGATCTACCAAATTCTCTCATAATAGTCTTGGAAATAGTAACTTATCTGAAAAAAGTAAGCAAAGATTTAAATTTATATTTTAATTGCTTTGGTTTTACTTTTGGTTTTTAATACTATCATACAATATTTTAAAAGTAAGGGTTTGAAAAGAGTAGGGAAGAATGTGTACAGGGGTGAAGATAAACACAAAAGCAGAAATTAAAATTGCCTGGAAAGATCCATGTGCTCAGGAAACGGATCTACACAAGGACATGTTTTTCAGTGTGATGTGAATTAATGTATCAGTCTTTATTCTCCTGTTTATATATGCCAAATTAAGTTGCTGGTTTTCTACAAGTTAACTGAAAAGAAGGATTTGTTTTATACATCTAAAAAAAAGTAAAAAGAAACATTATTTCCTGTAGTAAAACCTATATTGTGTATTTTATTATCAGAAGGAAAACTGGGAACCAGGGCTTTAAAATTATCTTCAGATATAATATTTCTTTTCATTTTTATGTTTGGAATATATTATTTTTTAAATTGTTTAATTACTTTTAAGACATTTCTGCTGTTTCCAAGTTATGCATTTTATGCTTGACTTTTATTCACTGAAATTTCCACTTTTAAAGTATTTAACACACTTTCTTACTATTATATGTACAGTTTTGAAATCTGATATATTAAAATTGATGTGATGTGATGCAGTTTTTTCAGTCATCTACCCAGTTGTTAAAACAACAGTTTTCAGAAAACATCTGTAAATGAGATGTTTCATTTGGACTATGTTGATTTATTGAGTCATGAACTGCATTATTATGAGACTGTACAGAGCCTTTTGAAATTATGCCATTCCTGCAAAGAAAAATTCTGCATTCTTGAGTGTCCCCTTTCCTTTGCCTCATATGCTGAATTATAGATTTTTGAGTAAAAGGGTCTTGGAATTTGAAAAAAAGGGAAGTTCTGTCATCAGATTGGCTGGATTGCACTACCTCCCTGCGCAGACCATTCCAATACTTTATCACGGTTTCTGTGAAAAACTTCTTCCTAATATCCAACCTATATTTCACTTGGCAGAGCTTAAGACTGTGTCCTCTGGTTCTGTCAGTTTCTGCCTGGAGAAAGAGACCAACCCCCACCTGACCACAACCACCTTTCAGGAGTTGTAGAGAGTGATAAGGTCACCTCTGAGTCTCCTCTTCTCCAGGCTAAACACCCCCAGCTCCCTCAGTCCCTCCTCACAGGGTTTGTGTTCCCAGCCCCTCTCCAGCCTCGTTGCCTCCTCTGGATGCACTCAAGTGTCTCAACGTCCTTCCCAAACTGAGTGACCCAGAACTGGACAATGGTGTGGCCTCACCAGTGCCGAGTATGGGGGAATAAAATTAAGAGGAATTTCTTTTTTATAGATTATCATGGTTTAGGAATGGTATTCTCTTACTGAAACCCTGTGCCACTCACCCTTCCCTCTGCAACTAGAGACACAAAAGGCAAAGATCACAGGTTAAGAACAATTTACTGGAAATAGCAACAAGAGAAGAAAACTAACGGTAACAGCAACAATATTAATAAAAAAAGTTATAAGAAACAATTCGCATGGAAAAATAAACCCAGCAACAGACAATACCGGATGACTCCCTGCCCCATGTTTTCTCAGCTGGACAGAGTCCCTTGTCCCCAGGAGAGAGTCCTGTTCCCCATCCCTTGGCAATGATGTGAGGTGGTAGTATAGAATAACTTCTGGGTTCTAACCATGACCCCTCCTGACTACTGCAAAAAATTACCTGTCCTGGCTGGAACCAGGACATTACTTTAGGTTTTCTTGGAAAATACTAATTACTAGATTTTATTATTAGATATTCACTATTAAAGTATCATTTTTTTTTTAAATAAGAGTAGATGCTGGTTTTTAAAAGCTGCATTATTATATAAAAAGTTATCAGCATGATCTCCGAAAAGAGAGTTTTCCCTTTAACATTTGTTTCTGTGGTACACATTTGTTTCACATTCTGAAACAAAAAATATTGTTATTCAGCTATTTTTTAAAGTAAGAAGACTGAACATTGAAATCATCAGTCTTAGTGCTCCTGAATCTGCTTATTTTCAAGTCAGAGCTACACCTATTTGTTAAATGGATTAATAAATCTATTTCTACTAACTGTAAAAATTATTTCACAGAGTAACATTCTGCAGCTGCTGTCTTGTTACCCATTTTTATATTGCCGTAGCCCATCAGCCCCTCATATTACCATGCTACTATTATTTTTTTTCTGTAATAATTCAAAATTACATAATGGAAAAAGTAATTATAGGCATGAGAGCTGTTTCATTCTACTTTTTCTAACACAGACACCTTCCCCTGTGTGTACAACTGTAGTAATTAGTTCTGTTTTTTCTCCCTCATCTGGGAGTTAGCAGGAATTTGGCCATAACTAATAAGTGCATGATTAGTTTAGAACCTTTTAAACCATACACTCCTTTCTACTGACAATCCTAATAATATTTCTTGAGTCTCCACTGGGATTCTGAGAGCTGTAATCATGTTAATATGATCACAAATTACATTCTAGTAATCCGGCATTTATTAAAGAGGATTCCCATTAGAAGAATAAATGCAATAGTCTCATACTTAGCAGATTTCAAGAAAAAGTAAGTTACTTGCTTGAAGTCTCCAACTCTTTCCAGTGGCTCACAACCATTTTCATACAAATCTGAGATTTATTCAATACTTCCAACACACGGATTTCAAATGTAATTCCTGTTTCCACCATCATGTATAACACATTGGTAAAGATTTAGGGATTTTGGGGAATAGTTAAATAAAGGTCTGATTGGATGAGGCCATTCTCAGATCTCTTTCAAGTCAGAAGGAAAGCTTTCATGTATTGTTGCTGCCATAAGTCTGCATTCAGACTATGTAGCTTAGATCAGGAACCTCCATGCCCTTAGAGTAGAAAAATACTATGAACTAATGCCCTTGCACTAAAAGGAATGTACAATGGAAACATGCATACTGGTCACTTCACAGAGTGGACATGAAGAGAAAGGAAGCTAAGTGACTCACACAATGTCAAGAAATAAGACTAGAGCAGGAATAGAAGACCACTTAGCCACAAAATTATTTAATGTGTTTTCTAAGAGCAAAACCGATTTTAGCATAAAGTATGTTGTTAGATACTCCTATTGGGTAAATATAAAAATGCCACTTAGATACTATTATTAACTTGAGTACTAGTGACTTGTATTATATAGCTCATATCACGTGGGCAATTGATGGTTTTGATTAACCAATAAGTCAATAAAATATTTTGAATAAATACTTTTAAAAATCCCAAACCTGGATTGAATTTTATTTAGAAAATGAGGTTCAGTAACTACAACCATGTGAACAGGTGTGGTCAGTATGAACTTATGAAAGGGTCCAAGAGCACAGGTCTTACAACGAGCAGCTGAGGGAGCTGGGGTTGTTTAGCCTGGAGAAAAGGATGCTCTTGGGAGACCTTATTGCTCTTGACAACTACCTGAAAGGAGGTTTTAATGAGCGGAGAGTTGGTCTCTTATCCCAAGTAACCAATGACAGGACTAGAGGAAATAGCCTCAAATTACACCAGTGGAGATTCAGATCGGTATTAGGGAAGATTTCTCCACCAAAATTGTTGTCAAACATTGAAACAGGGAAGTGATTGAATTACCATTCCTGGAGGTATTGTAAAGACATGTAGATGGGGCACTTAGGGACATGGTTCAGTCGTGGACTTGTTAGCTTCACAGCTGGACTCAATGGCGTCAGAGGGTTTTTCCAACCCTTAGGAAAATGATTCTTAATGAAAATAAAATGAGGATTGTGCCAAGTAAAAGGGGGAATAACTTGTAATAGTATCCGTAATTTTTTTACAGAAAATATTTTCAATCTAAATGTAGGAAAGTTTTGAAATTATCTTGATTAGATATGAACAGTAATACTGAATTCCTTTTGTTTTACCATACTGCACTGCTGTTTCTCTGTACACCACACTTAATGAGCTATTTGATCAGTCTTATTGAAGAGGCTAATCTCATCATAATTGGTCTTTCATGTTACTATGCCTTTTTTGGCATATGATCTAAGAAAGCTTGACTTCAATTGTAGAATATATTGCTTTTTTGTTCCAGGAATTCTTTCAACCCTTTCTTCTATTTTATTTTTTTTTAATTCCTCCAGCACTGTGGAAGAGCAAATAATATGAACACAGGAACGTGATCCCAGGAGGTCATGAGCTAGGCTTGGCAACCAGTGAAAAGGAGATGTGTCCTCCAGAGTTCAAGCAGAGCCAAGACATTCCTGAGTCCTGCCCTGGCAGATGCTTTTACCATGGGAGAGCACTGTGCTTTTAGTTAATAGGGTACTGGGAAATCATTCTGATTAAAATGAAATTACCTTTTCCTTCTCTCTCCTCATAATTGATCCAATTACTGGGTTTAGAGTGTTGAAAAGAACTCTGAATATTTAAGGCAGACATAAACTAATTCTTAGGAAAATGTGCTTATCTAGAAAGAACTAGTATTGCCTCATCAGTTCAGAATATTAGTATCAGCTCTTCTTTAGCTACTGCACCACAAAGAGAAATAAAATCATATAATTAGTCTTCCTTAAACAGGTTCAAACAAATCATGTAATTAGTCCTCCTTAAACAAAGTTTAAAAACTGCTGAAATTCATCATCTTATTACCATATCTTCTGTGAGAATGGAAGAATAATGACATGGGAGATATGGAAGCAACTTTTTTTTTGTTAGAAAGGATAAGCTGGGTCAGTACTACAAACCAGCAAATTACTTGGCCCAGTAATTTTTTTTCCCCAATAATGACTTTTTTTCCCAACAGTTACAGAACTACTCAAATACTCATACAAGAAGACTTTCTCTAATCATTCCCAAGAAGAAACTTCCAGCAAAGCGGGGAGGGAAATCATGCTAATGCACAGAAAAATTTCCAGGAGGACACAATTCCTATTCTCCGCTCCCTGTCATGTTTATTTATACGCAAAATATTCCTGCTGCCTCAAATTAAGGAAAGAAAAAATCACTTCCTCATTTTTGTAACTTTGATCACCAGGAGAGATGGACTCGGTGCTAAGCAGTGAGCTGGTGAGATTTCCCTGCTAGTTATTTTTCAGCTCCTTACAAAGTTACTTCTTAGATGAGAGAATATTACATACTGTTCCAGCACTGGGCTGTGCCTGATATAATCAAGTCACATTTATCTGGTTAGACAATGATTTGCCTTTAGGCTTTGTCAGTTCTCTGAGAGTGGATTTTCATCTACCTGTTAAAACACTTGCAGTTAAACTGTAGGTCTGGTTTCCACTCTTCAGTGATATTTTCAGATATTTCCAGGCCTATTTGATACATATGAACTGTGAGATTTCACTGAGTCATCTGTAAGGCTATTTCATACATATTTCCTCCAAAACCTCTCATAAACAGTGTGGTAAATTGCTCCGCATTACTATTGTCTGTCAATTACAGATAATGATCTCAGAAAATTAGATTCAAAATACAGAGGAGCAGAACCAATGCTTCTGAATGGACACTAGTTTGGATTCTTTAGAAAAATTCTTGAACAGCCTTGTTTGTTTCAAGTAATCACAGAAATGGTGCTGCAAAATTTCATTCATAAATATTCATTTCTTACTATTTCTCCGGGAGGTATTTTTTACCTCACTTCCTATTTTCCAGTCTTCAGTGATGTCTTTAGAATTACTGAAGGTATAGATACCCAGTCTACACCAGAAATTTAAATATCAATGAATTTTTTTTATTCAATATTGATTATTCTAAAATATTTCAAGTGTATGAGGAACTGTTCACTTCTGTGACCTTATTTCACAGCATCAAACCTCCAAACTCTTTGAATTGCCAATTTTTTCTTCTCTATAGTTTTACAAAATTTTGGAAAACAATGGACAATAAAACAGATATATATATGTACTTGTTTTAAAAATATGCTATTAACTACTTTTAGTTAGAAGAAAACCCCTCATGTCCCCTACATAAAATATTTTGGTCTGTTCATTGTAAATAAAAATGGAAATCCTCCATTCTGAGAATCTTAAAAACATCTCAAAACTTGCCCATAAACAAAGAAACATACAGGAAAAAAAAACCTACAACCCATTGAAAAAATCCTTTCAGGAACAATTATTTCAGCTGAAACAGGATTTAAAAGCTACATTTCATTGCTATTTACAGTTTTATGTCTATCCATTAGATATAAGGGGATGGAACAAAAAACATCAAATTCTGAACATCTGATTTTGAAATAAACTTTTTTATTATAATTATAATTAGAATAAAAATAATAATTTGCTTCCTGTCCACACTAACTTCACTTGCTCATTTTGCCCCAATGAATGTCATATTTTTCAGTCCAGATATATAGACAAGAAATATGTACCAAACACATTCTAAAGAGCTGTAGCAGCCATGAGCTTTCTGATTTTTCTTTGTATAGCTGTACAGTAAAAAACACCTAAAAAAATGAATTAATCAAACCAAAAAACTAAAACCCTAAACACTAGAATGCCATGATCTTTCTCTTCTTTCTCTTTCACAGGGAATGATTTGTGGTTTGAGTACATAATTTGTAGTTTCTGAGATTTTCAGGGTACATGAGGAAGCATTTGTTTCTCAAGCAGCTACACAGCAGAGGCAGACAGAATGCACAAAGCCACTCTCCCTATAGCTGCTGGATAGCTTCAGCTTCATTTCCTTTGTTTACAGTGCTTCACAGAGCAGTGTGTTTTTCTAATGAATGGCAGTGCCAGCAAAAGCAAAAAGATTATTTCCAGCATTTTGCCAAGGTATGTCAAAGATGTTCTGTAAGAGCTCTCCCTTATATTTTAAACATGGGACACATTGGGGTGAAATGCATATTTTGATAGATGTTGCAGTATATTTATGGCAGTGACAAATTTGTATCTGTTCTGAGAAGCTGAGATAATGCTGTGAACTAGACTAAGGTAAAAAAATTGCATTTCACACATCTCATCTGATTGATATTCAAGTCTGCATGAAGCAATGAAGACACCATTAAATCTTGTATCCCTCAGTTTCAAAATGAGTATAATCATATCTGGTTTTTAGAAAGATAGACAATTTTTAGAGAAGACAATGATTCAGATTTGGCACTTGATTTGAAAATAAAATATGCAAAAGCACACTTCAATATTTCTGTTCAATCTAATTAAATCTGATGAAAGACACATATCTAAACTCTCTGTGAGATCTTCTTGTCAGATACCCAGGCACCTTTTTTTTTTTCTCATGGAGTAAAATCATAATCTCAAAATACATCTTTTTTTCTGAGTAATTGGACCCATCACTGTGCAATATCTGAAATTTTACATGCGTAAGTAGAATGCTGGCAAACTCATGATCGTCTAAAAAGGAAGTCAAGCCCAAAAAATGGATGTATTTAAATGCTCAATAATATTCTCAGTAAAAGTTGAGCATATGATTTAGTTAAGTAAGCAAAATTGTGCAACACTGGCATTACCTGACAATGAGATAAAACAGGACTATCTGTAAAATCTAATTCTTGTAATACTGTATGAATCATAAATGACAAAGTAAGTATGCAATTCTCTCTTTTGACAACAAAAGTATATTGAACAAATACTCTCCATCCATTACTAATCAAAAATACAGCTTGTGCAGAGACTGGTTCATGTCATTGATTGAACACAGCAGACACAAACACAAAGACCCATTCCACTGACTTTCATTAAACTGAAACCTTAGAATTAATACCTCAGGAATCTGTTGCAGAGTTCTGATGGGAAAACGTTTTATAAGCCTACTTCACCTCTAAATATAAATGCTGACAATTAATTGCTATGACAACCACTTCCTCAAGTACTGCTTTCTGCAATGATAAACATTAATGCTTGATGAATTATGTATCAAATACACCTTATAGACTATTTTGGACTGTTCTTATGGATGAAGTTACAACACTTACAGCTTGGTGATGCATAAATGAGGAAGGAACCTCTACTTGAAGAGCTGATAGGGAAGTCACATAAAGGAAATGCTTGAGTGAATATGTTCAAGATTTGGCACATGGTTGTTACTTGAATTAGTAGTTTTTAATACCTTCTATTGACATGTCTATCTGAGAAAATACCTCAGGTTTCTACTGCTTTCTCTGCTGCAGAAACTCCTTACAATTCCCTGTAGTAAACACTAAAATTATGTTTCTGAATATGTTTTTTGTTATTTAGGCTACTTTTTCAGCTCAACTATACACTGGGTTAGTGCTAGCTTGTAGAAAGCTTTTTGCTTCTTATGAATTGAAACATTTTATTATTAGTTTTAATACCTTTGAATTTGCTTCTCAAAATCACTAAATGGTTCTTTTCTGTTCTACTTATTTTGCTATGGTTTCTACTTTTGAAGGGTATCTTTTATCCTCTAATGGTCTCTTGTAGGCTTCTCTCTAATCATACTGATGAATTAGTTCCTTCTTTATGTTTTTTTTTTTTTAAATGCCATTCTGAATGGCAGTCTACATTTACCCTGAGCTTTTAATATTGTATCCTTCTGCAAGGTTGCAATGAATAGTAATTTTATTTTTTAAGGTGAAAACTTTAATTTCTTTCTAATGCACCTCTTCATCTTCAAAGCTCAAAAGTAGAAATTTTGGCCTTCCCAGCTGCAAGAAAGCTGGGTTTATGTACTTCTCTTTTTTCCTAATGTGAGGTGGCTTTTAAAGTCTAACATCTTGAACTAGAACTTTTCAGGATTACATTAGATACTTTTTCCTGTATGAGTTTTCCAAGTAACTACTCCAGGAAAACAAGAGTGTAGCTTTAAAATCCTTAATCTTTGTCATGTCTTGATGTGTACTTTTTCTGACTTGTATATTACCAGTTTAAAGTTTTTATTTTTTTTTAGTGTTGGCAGGTTTTCTGATCTCCTGTAGTACTTCATGGTCCTTGTTCTAATCATACACTGAAACTAGGTCAGACATATGCAGAGTGGAACAGTGGATTTACTGTCCTGTTCCAAACTGCTGTATTTATATACAGAGCTTCTTTAAAAGGACCATCAAACAGTACAGATTACATGATTTTCTAGTCCTTATATTCCCTATTTCCTGTGTTTCTTTTCTCTGGTTCTTCCTCCTTTATCCCTCTCATCCCCTACCAAAAAAATTATTTAAATTACTTTTTTTTTTCAATTAGTTCCAGCTTTGTACCCAAATATGCACCTAAATTTTATATTTCTGATACTTCTAAATGGATCACCATGGCAATGCATACCAATAGAGTTGTGAAAGAAAAACTCACAAATACAGGGATATTGCTTCCCATGGGATTAGAATTAAATTCTACAAATGACCAAGTAGACCCTGAAGTTTTCAGGAGGAATGGAAAAGGCTGTTTCTGTGAGACACTTTAATCACAGGTGTCATCAGACAGTTGTAAGAGGTTTTAGTGGCAGCAGGATTGATGAATTATTTTCTTTATTTTTTTTACTCTTCCAGTTTTCTAATTTAGTTAATCCATCCTCATTTCTAATATATTGCCTCTCAGAGGATTTTAAAGGAGATTAATGTTACTTCTTGGAGGTATGTGATATGTGCATTTGATTTACTTTGGTTCTATAGTTCCTTGTATTCCCTTCATTTAAACAGTGATGTGAAAAAAGGTAAACACTACACCTGTAAGTGAAGCCAAGAATTTATTATTTGTTTTTAAGAACTATTTACTAATATAACCAAAATACAATAGTTGTTACTATTAACCCAGTTACAATGATGCAAACACTTGTTATCTAGATTATTAATATTAAACAACTTTCATTATCAGTGCTGAAATTGTAAGTTCTCATACAAAAAAATATATTATCTAATATCTTCACCTTTTTTGTTAGCATTGTGCTTTGAGATTTTCATTGTTTTTCAGGATCTTAATGTCAAGAGTTCTGCAGGAAGGAGACAATCATAACAAGTTGTCAGCATCCCAAGCATGATGTATTCAGAGGTAAGTGCCTTCCCTTTTGGTAGTAGGAAGAAGACATTAATATTCAAGTTGTTTCTCTTCCTCACCTTAGGGTTTTCTTAGGATTATTTATATTGTTTGATTTGCATGTTTCACACCTTCTTTCTGAGAATCAGAATGATAGAATAGTTTGACTTGGAAGGGACCTTTAAATATAATCAAGTGCAAACTTCTTGCAATGAGCAGGGACTTCTTCAACCAGATCAGGTTGCTCAGAGCCCTGACCCAACCTTGAATGTTTCCCTGCATGGGGCATCTATCACCTTTCTGGGTAATCTTTTCACCATCCTAATCTATTCATCACCTTCCTTATACCTTGTGTGAAGCTACTCCCTTAGTTTAAAACCAGCCTGTCATCATCTTTCTTACTAGCCCCTTTTAAGTATTGAAATACTGCAGTAAGGTCCGCAGAATTTTATAGGCTTGTCTTCTCCACACTGAAAACCTTCAGCTCTCTCAGCCTATCTTCATGGGAGAGATTTTCCAGTCCCCTGATTGTTTTTGTGGTCTTCTTCATTGAAACACCCAGTTATATCTCACTTTGTTGCCTTTGGAGTGTTTTTGATGTATTAGGTAGAGGTTGGGTTTCATTTTTACTGCACCTAAAACTACTTTGTCCAGCTTCTGTCTTTGCATTACTGTCAATATATGGCTACTGATGACTTTGGTAGACTTAGGTTCTCCAGTGCCATCCTCTGCTAAGAGTTTCCATTGTCACTGTATGCCAGCAGTTTTTTAGCTGTGTCTTTATCCTAGGGCCCCGCACAAAGGACAACTACTTGATATTACTGTCTACATAAAAAATTATAACAATGCTTGTTAAAATTTAAAATTATGATACAAAAATATTAAACGTTGCACCCCAAATGTAAGAATATTATACTCCAAGTTTAAGAAAAGTAAAGCAAGCTAGGTAGCAGCAATATTGTTATTACACAAATGACTTTATAGCAAAAGAAAGGTATAACAAAGACAAGTTCAGAGAAAATGCTTGTGATCGTCCCAGGCCTGATGAATGTGATGTTAGCTGAATACAAGGAGTAGCCTCTTACTGTGAATACCAGTACTTTATTGTTTAACTACAGGGGTAAAAGGGCTTTGATAAAAGAAAACTCCTTCTGTCTTTTAAAAATTTCTATGAGAATTGAGTTTTCTTCTTGCCTGAGCTACAGTGCTACCATAGAAAGATAGACACAGAAAAGATGGCTCTTGATAACAGAAGTCTTACTCCCAATGGAATGGCCTTTTGGAATACTTTTACAAAGCAATTACAGAACATGAAGGGACATCTGACTCTGGGGATAAATTTATTGCAAATTTTACAGGGAAAAAATGCTGACTTATCCTACTGTATTACATGCACTTCAGTCCATATTATAGAGAACATCATAAAAATTAAAGCATATCAATTAAGAGTTCAAGCTGAAGCCTCCAATATAACAATAAGTAAACAATAGCAAAAATGGCAGGATGGCAAGTGTATTAATTTCAAGGCTGGTTCAGGCCATAATTCAGTGGTTACTTGAAATTGTAATGGTTGTTCATAGGAGTAAACTAGTAATAAAAATTAGTTTTACCTGGGGGTTCGTTAGCAGGGGAAGGAGTTGAACTGTCATTTTCGGGGCATGGGCCCAATAGCTTGTTTAGCTGACCCTACTAGAAAGTAATATAAGGGAAGTATGGAGGCTTTCGATTCCTCTAGTGTGTGCTCAATTCCTGCTTTTCTAAGTCCTAGGGTACATATTCCTCTAGTGTGTGCTCAATTCCTGCTTTTCTAAGTGCTAGGGTACATATTCCTCTAGTGTGCACTCAGTTCCTGCTTTTCTAAGTGCTGGTATGCTTCCATGTTCGCTTTATCATAGTGACCATTAGTGTTCAGGCACATTTCCAGCAGGGCCTTAGATAAGGGGGCAGGCCAGCATAGCAAATTGGTATGCTGGTGTGTCAGAGGCACAAGGCAAGTGTGAGTGGTAGGAAGTTTTTTCATAGTAGGTGCATTAGTTGGTCATATCAGAATCGAGGATAGGAGGCACAAATTCATAGGAATCCTGCCGATAAGAGTAGGACTTCTGTGGCTGGTACGACAGGGAATAGTTCTTGGGAGAGGTTGAAGAGGCTTGGATTGAAGAATAAAATGGTAGTTAGTGAGTTCATGAGCATGATACTAGCTTATTTGGCCAAGAAAAAGAGCGCAAAAGGACCTGCTGCGTATTCTACATTAAATCCAGAGACTAGCTCTGACTCTCCCTCTGCTAGGTCAAAGGGGTTGGTCTCAGCAAGCGTGTATACGTATCATATTATAGCGAGGGGCCAGCAGGAGAAGATAAGGTTCAGGGGTTCTTGGGTGATTTCAAGAGAGTTTGGGGTGTAGTTACCACTGAGGAGGACAACAGACAGGAGAATAATTGTAAGGGTTACTTCATAGGAAATTGTTTTAGCCACTGCTCATAGTGCTCCTATTAGGGCGTATTTTGAGTTAGAGGCTCAGCCTGATCATAGGATAGAGTACACTGCTAGGCTTGGCATGGCTAGCAGGAAAAGTAGGCCTAAATTGAGGTCTACTAAAGAAAATGGCAGGGGTAGTGGGGTTCAGATTGAGATTGCTAGAATTAAGGCTAGTACTGGAGTTGTGATAAATAGGATTGGGGAGGATGTTGATGGTTGAATGGGTTCTTTGATGAATAATTTTACCCCATCTGCTTGAGGCTGTAGAAGTCCAAATGGGCCAACAATATTTGGGCCCTTTCGGCTTTGCATATAGCTTAGGATTTTGTGCTCTACTAGCGTGAGGAAGGCTACTGCAATAAAGATTAGGATGGCATAGGAGAGGGCTATGATGAGGTTAATTAGGAGGGGGTAGTTAGTCATGGAGAGGGTTGGTTTGAGTTAAGCTAGGGAAAGGATTTGAAACTCTGAATTAAAGGACTTAAGCCTTTTGCATTTTCCGAGCTCTGCCACGCTAGCTGGTCCTTTTCTTGGACGTGGTGTGGTGTGATAGCCTTTTGTAATTTAGTTGGCTTCATTACTTAAGGAGAAGGCTTGCTCGTAGTATTGGCCTCACTTTTCCTAGTCTTTCGTACTGGGAAGAGTTCATCATAGATAGAAACCGACCTGGATTGCTCCGGTCTGAACTCAGATCACATAGGACTGTTAATCGTTGAACAAACAAACCCTTAGTAGGGCTGCACCACTAGGATATCCTGATCCAACATCGAGGTCATAAACCTCCTCATCAGTACGGACTCTTGGAGGAGACTGCTCTGTTATCCCTGGGGTAGCTTGGTCCATTGATCAATTGTATTGCGTCTTGATGCTATTAGCACGTTGAGGGGTTCATCTCAGTCTAGAGGTATGGTCTAATTTTTGGAGGTTTTGTTTCGTTCCAAGGTCGCCCCAACTGAAAAACGCAGACCAGTAGCTTATGTGTCGGTGAACCCAGTGGGTGAGTTTGTGTTTTAAGGTGGTTGCTGGTTTTGAAGTTCCACAGGGTCTTCTTGTCTTATGGGATTATCCCTGCTTTTTTACAGAGAGATCAATAAACAAATAAATCACAAGCAAAACAAAAAAAACAGTAAAAGAAATAACTTGCTATGAAGATTGAACAATCTTAATGGCACGTAGCCAATGTGTTCTTCAGTTAGTTTAGAGCAGAATGAGCAGGGGAATTTTGAGCAGGGGCTGTCATAGTTCACATATACTTCTGCATGGTAGTTATGATTTCACATAAACTTCTGAATGGTAGTTATTGCTCCTAAAAATAAATTATTACAAATACAAGCCTCAGAAAATATCATATACCGCAATCAAAATACATTAATATATGTACAAGAATTAATTTCAGGTATGTTTGTTCTTTTCATAACTGCCTAATCCCATTGATCTGACGTCCTTTTCTGATCAATTAATACATTCTTGTTCTCCTTATATTTAAGAATGTGACGTTTCATCTGATAAATTCTTGCTAGTCCTTAAAATTGAGAGACCTGCACCTAATATATTGATTCTCTTTCCTTATCTCTTAAAATCAAACCAATTTTTAAATACAGTATTTTTGTTGATTTTTAAAAAGTATTGATTATTATTCTTTTGTGTCATATCAGTAATGGAAATATTACACTAAATCAGTCCCCAGAGATGGTATTTGAGGGATACCATCTTCCTAGTTGTTCCAAGTTTTGTGGTCAGACATCAAGAGAGGAATTTAATGGATACCTGTCAATAGATGATGCAATCAGTTCTTTGGCTTTCCTTTGTCAGGGTGCATATCTTTAACATTATATTAAATTCCTTTCTATTACTTCTGATTGTTTTTCTTTTCCGTGAACAGCTGTGTGTCACTGTTCTTATAGTATTTTGGAAGGCTGGTTAACAATACTCTCAATTTATAGGGTAGTTCTGCAAACAAAGATTATAATGAAGGGAGAAACTGCCTCTCATATCCAACTTCCACTAATGTCACAAAAAGTTGAAAAAATATATGAGCATCATGTGGTTCGTAAATCTGTCTTCAAGCTTGTTGTTTCAAAAAAAACCTGTTCCTGATATGTACACACGCTCAGCAAATAAATATCTGTCCCCTTGGCCATCTGTGCTAAACCCATCAATACCCCCCTTTATGAAAACAAAAGCATCTCCTCTCCAAAGCAATTTTACCTAGGGAAAAGGTTTATTTCCTGAAATATCTATGTGGAAAGAAATAGACAACATTTCTATTGAGGATTTGCTTGGTTTTGTTTTGTGTTGTTTTGTTGAGAGCTTTGTGAGGCTGGGGATTTGGGTTTTTGTTTGGTTTCTGGGTTTTTGAGGGGTTTGGAGTGTTTTAGAACTGCAAAATGAATTCAGCATTCAGTCTTGTTGGTTGGTAACCTACTTTTTTTACTGTACAACTTACTTTCATCAAGTCTGTCATTTGCTTTGTTAAATTATACGCATCAAAACGTTGTTTTCAGACTTGTAGTATAAAAATGAGTTTCTTTGCTGTCACCAAAATGCTGCCCAACATCTTTCCTTCATGCTCTACATGGGAAGTCTTGCAAGAGTTTCTTGGTCTAACATGCACACTGGGTAAAAATGGATGTGACATTGGAGAAGTAGTTGGATGACTAATCTCACAGCAGTGAAAAAATGGGCATTTAGAGTAGGAAGCCATGCCTATAATGATGACATATAATGGACATCCATTTCATGAGGGAGGAAGCAAGTTTATGTGCTAACAAGCTAGATAATAGGTAATGGAGAGGAAAGAACTCCTGACAAAAAATGGAGCTAAAATATCTAGATTATGTCAGGTAATAAATGGACTGGAAACAGAAAAAACTCTATCAGTGAAGTGCACAAAAAGGCCCCCATAAAAAAATGGACTGTGAAATAATGAACTCTGAAAACATTTTAGCTTTATAGTGAAATCAAAACATAAGAATGTCCACAGCTATAAAATATTACCAACATTTTTATAGAGTAATTCTATATTTTTTGTAACAGAGAGTTGCCTACAAATTTCATTTCATTTCATTTCATTCTTGTAGTAAACTTTCTTTTTTTCCTTGCATGTTTGCTTTGGTGTGGATTTTGTTTCTTGTTGTTTTTGCTTTGTTTTTTTTTTTTTTTTTTTTTGAGGTTGAAGGCAGTAATTGAACAGCATGATATGAATACTGTCATAGAAGAAGGATTGAAGGGATGAGGGATAATTGTGCTTGGATAGTTTTCCAAAGAAATACAACCCTCCTTTGGTATAAAAGCCATCTCTTCCCTAGTTACAGCAGAAGTTCAACCATTACCCCAGCAAAAGAACTGTCCTTTTAGTTGAGCCCATCTGTCATCTTTCTTAAGAAAAGTCATTTAAAATATGCATCTTTTTCCCTGCCTAACTGCACTCAAAGATCCACTACCACATATCTTTGAATACTGATACATCAATCAGTGCCAACCATGATCTCCCTCTTTTCCATACTTCTTTCTTAAACATGTTTTTTCATTGTTAGCTCTATTCCAGAAGATGTGACACTGAATAACTGAATAAGTCACTACATAAAAATAAAATAGGGAAGGAAAACAGAGAAATAAACAAACAAAACCACAATAAACTTTCCAGAGTAGGTCAACCATTGCATCAAAATTAGAACGAAGTCTGTGAGACCAAAAAACACCTGACAGTTACATAGGATAAAGGAAAATATCTCACTCATCAATTCAGAAATTTACTAATAGTTTTATTAGATTGCTAATAGTCTATTCAAAATTTTTTGCTATTCAAATTACAGTGATGGTAGTATTTTTAATCTGAAGTACTTTTAAATAGTCTCTTTCTGAGAAAGGATGTCTTGGTCATCATTTGCTCATCAAAACTCCCTTCGACAGATTATATAAAAAATTTCAGTAGTGTGTTTGTCACTGTCACTTGTTACAAGAGAATTTAGTTGCTATAAAGCAACTATGCTCAAATTACATGAGACTTGGAAGTCAATAAAAGCAGAAACATTGAATGAAGTATTGTGGGAACAAGCAGGGCTTCCTATGTGTACCAAGAAATTATGATATACATTCTTAGTTTATAGTTAATGCTTCATCCTGGAAATGTCAAGTTAGTCTTGAATCTTACAGTGTTCTCATATGGTAGGACTGTGCCAGAACTCCTGCTCTGTGTCCAGTTTACAATTTCACCATCTGTTAAAACATGAAATCTGCTTCAAACATTATGACAGCCACCAAAAGTAGAAACACTTGTTAAACCAAACAGATCTGAATAGATTTGTTCATCAAGCCTATTATGAGCTTCCAGCATCATGCTAACTCAGAGCCTTATCCTGATTTAAAGTCCAAATTTCCCTCTGTGTTTTTATGGCAAAACTCCAAATGGTGTTCTTTCCTACCACTAATGGAAAGCAACAAATTCAAAAATAATTATTTCTTTCAGGATTTTGTACAGCTGCAGGAGCAGTATTCAAAAGAATCCCAAAGGAAGATAGCTGTTAAAAACTGACCATAATCAATTCTACTGATAGAATATTATCATCTATTTATCTTCAAAAAAACCTCTCTTTGAGTGGGGTCTAAGCTAGTAAAAATTTAAATTGGGAGTCTCTTCCAGCTGCACAAAAATTAAGGCTGTAGAGGGAAAAAAAAAGGAGTGAGTAGTGTGTTCTATAACTCAATATACATATCTCAAAATACTGAAATTCTGATTTTCAGAAAGTGCTTAAAAAAACCTTCTGAAAAGATTTCTGTGTGACTGAAACTCTCTCTAATTGAGAATCAAGATGCCTGAACTGACTAGACAAGTCCCTATTTCCCAAACCCTCATAGTCTTTGGAACTTTGGTTTCATTTAGGGTTTTCTGTTGTTTTCTTCTCTTCACCTTAAATTCTGATCAAGAAGACACAGTCTGTTTTAGCTCCATCAGAAAATATTAAAAAATTGCCTATATGTATCTTTGCCTCCTGAAAAGCACGGGACATGGTACCCTGCATTTGGACTTTCAACATTTACAGACCTTTGTCTGACACTTTACATCTTCAGGCAAGTGCACAGCTTGTTTTATGGACTCTGTCAACTTCAGTTTATTTCATAGCACATTTGTCTGTCACAGATTGCTTGCAAACAGACTGCCTTAGGAATGTATATTCGTGTCACATACATTTAAATATCATAAGTGGTCTTTCTCTTGTATTAAATTTTGCTTAGGGGAAATTAGAAGTGACCAACAAATTTATCTTTTTTCTTTGCTCATTGTCAAATATCCTTTGTTTGTAAATAAGAAAGATAAAATGTTTGCATGGAACTTTTCTTAACAAAATACCTGACTATATATTGTGATGGCAGGCTGACAATCCCAATAAGTATTTATGTGCTATATTTATCACAGAAACAATTTTTTTTTCCCCTCACCAAATATACTTAGGATAATTAAAAGTTCTCTTTCAGATCTTGTTATAAGAACAAAGTTGTCATGGCGGTTTATTTGTTATATATTCCTTCTATTCATCACAAACCTGCCTCTTTCATATTTTGCAGCAGTTTTTCTAAAAATTAAAAATGGTGTTCAATGGCTGGGTTGTGATGCTATACTTAAAATTTTCAGTAAAAATCTAGCACATTTGTAAACAGTTCCTGCTAGTCATAGTAGCATAACACTTGTAGATAAACTCTAAAAAAGAAATTTCACAAGTAGGTTTAGGTTTGTAGTCAAATTTCCCTCAATTTTCACAGCCTGTATATTTTAACTGTATACTTTCAAATCAATGAGTGAAATAATAAAATTAATATTTACCTTTTCAGTGTCTTTCTTTATTTAATTCACTTTATGCAACTCTTGTGATTACTGGTTTTGGTTTGTGTTAGAGTTTGATTTGGGTTTTGTTGGTTTGGTATTTTTATTGTTCGTATTTTTAAAAAAATTTATTTTCTGCAATTTTTTAATTTTATCAGATTTAATGAGCTATTAAAGCAAATTTGATAGGTGAAAATAAACAATATAATGGTGTCAAGAAAAAGCTTTCTGTTAAAAATATAGCTGTATGAGACATATCCAGAAACCTTGGGAATCTGGTTTACGGTAGCTATTTCTTGTTACATAATGCAAACTGAAAAATAAAGTCCTATATTTCTACATGTTTACTTGGTCACCATGTCTTTGCTATTTCCTGGAGCTAGAAGTTATCTAGTGTGTAGTCTGTGCATTATAACTGTGAAGATGAGCTCTTTAATCCCATGTGTATTATCTGTATAGAGACGAGAATAAACCAGATTCCTCTTCAGCACCTTGAAGTGTGTATTTATCAATGAAGTCAGACAGTGCTAGACAGTGCCATATTGCAAGAACTGTTATTAACTATATTACATATAGTTTAAATATGTACCAGAAAATTTATATTTGAAGTTTATCATAAAATCGGTTAATTAAAGGCATTGTACTGTAAACACACAGAGAAAAATTATTGTTATCTAACTTAGCAATTTTTTTTTTAGATTGTTAATGACAATATCACTCCAGTGTTCTATGATGTCTATCTTGATTTTTACAACATTGGCTATGTGCAGCTGACAATGGTTTCTAAGGAAAATAGATTTTCAAATAAATAAAATTGGTATTTATCCACCAATCTCTCGTGGCTTCAATGCTAGGAATATAGAGAGGAGAGAAACATAATCCACTTAGGCAAACATAGTAGGAAAAAAACCAAAAGCAGACATGGTAATGTGAGCTGTATCTTACTATTTATCACAACTTCTGTAACCTGCTGAAAGAACAAAAGGAATCACAAAGTATTCTAAAATACAAAAGTCTGTGACCTTTCCATTTTTCATCCCACATTTTGCCTGAAGCCCTGTGGATGTGAGGTATAAAGAGAAGATGCATCATAAGTAATAAACTACCTTTTAACTAAAAGTAAACAAAAATATTTTAGCATCAGCTACCAGAAAATAGAAACTCCACAAAAATGTTAGTCCTTTTATGCTTACATATTTTCTCCAATATTTTCTTCAAGCCAAAGTAAATAAAAAATAAAATGAAAATTCAAGCATTATTAAATTGGAGGATTTTTAGTTTTTTGGAATTTTAAAATATTCATTAGAAACATGCATGTATCATCTAGGTAATTACTATAATAGACTAAAATAGGATATTAGTATATGTTAACCAAATTTATAAAGCCATATGGCAAATATTGCTTCTTAAAATTATGTAATCATGATTGATTTAGTGAAGGTTGCCATGCTGAACTCATCCTTGCCTGGCATTGGTCGTGTCAGCTGGAAATATGGGTCAGATTCTGTTACTGACACACAAAGGACAACAATTTTTTGTTGTTCAGAGGAAACTTTATTCTTTTCAGGTTGTGCTCAGTGCTGCTGGTCCTGTCACTCGCCAGCACTGAGAAGAGTCTGGGTCCATTCCCTCTACACCTTCCCTCTAGGAAATTATGTATATGAATAAGATCCCCCTGCAAGCCTTCTCTTCTATAGGTTGAACAATTCCAAATGCTTCCTCCAATGATGAAATTTTGACTTTTATCTGGCTTCGCATTTTGTTCTTTGCTAGCATGATTAATTGGAACAAAAGCAGGAGGGCAGAGAAGAGCAACATGACTGGTGAAAGGGCTGGAAGGCATGTCCTGTGACAACCAGCTGAGGACTCTGTGCTTGTCTGGTTTGGAGAAAAGAAGATTGAAGATAGATCTTATTGCTCTCTAGAGCTTCCTGAAGAGGGGTCAGAGAGACAGAGGTGCTGAACTTTTCTTTTTGAGACACATCATGGTTCAGAGCTGCACCAGATGAGATTTACACTGGACATTTGAAAGCATTTATTTACTGAAAGGATCATCAAACAGTGGAACAGACTTCCTAAGAGAGGTGTTTGATGCCCCAAATCTGTCAGTGCTCAAAAGACATTTGGAAAACATGCTTTAACTTTTGCTTGGCCCTGAAGTAATCAAGCAGTTGGAACTCACAACTGGAAATTTCTTTTTTATTCTTCTTTTTTCTTTCTTCTTTTCTTTTCTTCCTTTTTTCTTCCAATCCCCTTTCCTTTCCTTTTTCCTATTTTTTAATCTTTGTTTCTTTTTTTTTTTCCTTTACATTAGTTATAAACTTGGTCTCAGTTCTTCAATACCTGTCTGTGTTCTGACAACTATATCAAGTACCTTCAGAGTCTGTTTTATTTCTTAGGCATTTCAGCTGAGTCAGTTTAATAATCGAGTTCTAATTTTAATTCTGTATATTTCCAAATTAAATTGTGCTTGTCTCAGTAGATATAAAATTACCCAGTGTCTGGCCTGCTCTGCTTATGGAAAATGCCATTAATTAATGTGATCCTTGTTCAATATAACTTCACAATTATAAACTGTTTCTACACTTGTGTACCAGTGCTCATCTAATTGTTGTCTGATTTTTTTATGAAATCTTAAGTAGTTACAAGAGATTTTGTTTTAGTCTAAAATCAGGCAGTGTTGTCAGTCCTGGCTGAACTGTAAATTCAGGATCCTCAAGGCAGATAAAGTTAGTTTTTTCTCCTTCTCTTGAGAAAAGGAAAGGAATACAACATTATTGAATTATTGGATGTTTTAATTAGATTGTCTCTAATTGATTTTTAATTCCACAGAAGAAAGTAAGCTCTTCTCAGGCTCCAATAATTAACATGTTCTTAAAAGTGTTAATAAGATCAGCATGGTATCTGAATGTTCTGGGATGTCTTAATGCCTGTCACACCACTCATCTTAAGATTTCATTGGAATTTTAACTGCAAACTAGGTCCAACACACACATGATGTAACATGCCTTTTCAAAATGGTACATCCAGCCCCAAAATATAAATGTGTATTTTCAATTCAGAATAATAAATTAATCCCCTTTAAAAAATGTCTGAGAATTTCTGAAATGAAAAATATTCTACATGAATTAAAGATTACCATCATACACTTTGGGAAAGAGATTCCTAGAAATACATGAAAAACATATGTGACAGAGGTATGAAATACTGCTTCTTTAGATTAAGAAAAACTGTTATTGATGTTATTGTACTCATGAGCAATCCTGCACGTGACTGAATTAATTTCTCTGTGTCCTGTTCTTTAAAATCTTTAAAAATACTACAGACCATTCATCAACCCAGCACTACCTCTGTAACCTAAATGACTAGAACAGATCAAGCAGTGACAGATTCAAACACCTCTTAAACACCTCCAGGGATGGTGACTCCACCACCCTCCTGGGCAACCTATTCCAGTGCCTGACTACCTAACATGTAAATTATCATCATGCCTGTAAACACTTTGTATGGAAAAAAATTGACAAAACGAACCTCCACCACAAAATAAAGAGCAAATCTAAGCCACAGCAATATCTTGCACCACAAGTCAAAATAACGAGTCTTATATATCCGTGTGCTTGGTGAGTCTTGTTCTTCATTGACACTCACCATTTCCCAGATGATTGCACACAAGTTTGGTGGGTATTCTTTTTATCACCAGATATTGACAGGGGTATGTACAGACCCTCTACTGTCAGCCTTTTCAATTCTTTTTGCAGAAAAGATAAATTATTTTTAAAAAAATATTTCATGGTTTTACCTGTCTCAATTACAATCTTTCCATTGGAGGTAGAATAAAGTAGGTCTTAGTGCAAGAGCTATGTTTCAGTAAGGTTTTAAATGCAAGCCATCAAAATTCATTGAGTGAGGACAGAAAAAAGTAAGAAATTATTTATCACCATATGGATAGAAGAATTAAACTATTCCTCCTGCCTTTTCTCTACACTGCTTTTTGGGAACATGTTATTTTACTTAAAATATTTCACTTTATGATGTACAAAAGGGAATTCTGACAAATAAATGGCAAAAAATTTGTTCTGAGAAATTCGCTGTGCAATGCACATCAGAAAACAGAAAGCAAAATAAACCAACTCAATAATGTCGATTCAATTATCAACTTAGAAAAGACAGACAATCATTCACATAGTTTCATTTGTCTGTCATATTTGTGATAGTCAGCTGTACTCTAGAAATGTGTCTAAGTTTTCCTTCTCAAAGCTAAATAAAAAATTATTAGATTTTGCAAATGTATTTAAGTAACCTGATCAAAAGTTAGCTGGCATAAGACTCTGCATGAAAAAAACAGCAAAGAAAAAGAATGTTTTTGTTGTGATTTCCAGCATTTGTCAGCTGCTAAAAAGCCTGGAAGAAACAACAGAGAAAGGACTTCCTCAATTTTGCTGTGTGCCTTTCTGAAGAACTGAATGAATCTCAAACACTGTTATTGACTTAGGCACATTTTTTGCTGTTTAAATCTGAAAAGAGTGGTTTGCATAATAGCCTAAATGGGTTGTTATTGCTGCTTGTCAGGCCCCTGGCACTTTGTTGTTTTATGCAACTGGCTACCCTATGTGTGCTTTGAAGCTGACCTTGTAATCATAATGAAAAGTAGTTTAAATCTTTCCCACTGATGCTGGGTCATTACAAAAACAGGTGGTGAATTTCACAGAGACCAAAGGTGACTAGAAAATAGCACTACTTACCAAAGAAGGGGTTTAATGTAAGATATATAAGGAACAAACTGAAACACTGAAAATTTTGACTAGATATAAGGAAAAGTAAATCCTACAAATAGCAGTGCAACAGGACAGCCTGTGTATATGAAATCTCTACCCTGTTAAATATTTACAATTCTAAATAAGACCCTGAGAAACCTTAAATAACTTCAAAGACAGCCTGAGTCTAAGAAAACAGACTAGAGGACTTCTAGCTGTCCCTTTCACCCTATATTATTGCATAAGTCTGACTAGACTTTCCAAAAAAAGAGGTTTTTAATCCTGGATTATCTTTTCTGGGGGGTTCTGTAAGGCTTGGTAAGAATTAGATGCATGCTCAGCCATAGCTTTGACTATGGGTGCCTATCAAACTTTAGACCCCTAAGCAAAAGAAGTCACACTTTAACTAAATTACAGTTTATTTAATCTCAAAGTCCATTTAAACCCTGGACTGGACTGGTCTTTAAGGTCTATAGTCACAAAAAAAAACCCCCAAACCAAAGCTAACCAACCAATCAAAAAGCCCCAAAAATCCAAACCAAAATAAAACAAAAAACCCCACAAACAAACAAACAAACAAACAAACAAACAAACAAACAAACAAACAAACAAAAAAACCCAGCCAAAAAAGTGGTGGTGTTTGCAATAGCCATAGAGCTGTATAGCAATACACCATAGCCAAGCAACCAGAAACAGAAGAAACATGCACAGCATCCTTCCTTAGACACATACCACTGATTTGGAATCGGGTAGCTAATTCAGCTCTTTCTTGTAAAAGCAATTTTAAAAAGAGAAGTGACTATCACTTCTAAAACACAGGAAAGTAAAACATGTTAAAATAATTTCTAGGGTGTGGAAGATTTGAAATAATTATTCTCTCTGCTTAAAGGATTGAAATATTTCTTTATTTCTTAGAATATTTCTTTGACCTTTTAGCAGTGGATTTGTGACTCATTATCCTAGAGAGAAAAGAAGTACAACTGTGTAGCCTTATGGAAACTCTTTTTAACTATTTAGGTATCTAGTTCCTCAGATGTTGTAGATACCAGGTAGATAGTCTAATGTACATATATATAAATACATACATGTGCGAATAACTCATGCAGACTCCATTTTCTACATGGTGGAAAAAGCCAAATATTTATTTACATAACTTGTTTTATACAGTTTTACAGAACTCCAATTGGTTAATAGCTTTCTTGACATTTACTTTATTGGTTAGAAACAAGTTGTTATGTTGTATCTATTGGTCACTCAAACCCTGTGTGTGTATGTGGAGGAAAGCTGTTTGTGAGAGATAGTTTTCATTTTTCTATCTAATGGTGTAAAACTAGTTTGTACAGGTGCTAGTTGTTTTTCACCCAAGAATAGATTGGTATGTTATCAAACTGCTCATACCGGGATTGCTTTAATATGGGAACTTGACAAGGCCAGCCCTAATTTTAGAGAGCAGGCTTAATTTTATAGGCTTTTCTTTATAAATTTTCTACCTCACTGCAAAACATTCATATATATACATATATTTATCTTCATAAAATACAAACATCAGGAAGATTATTGTAGAAAAGCAAATTTTATTGGTGCATCTTAATAAAATATTCCCTGGGCTTGAAAAAATTGTGTATCACTGGTTTACTCATTCATGATACTCTAACTAGGTAAAAGAAAGGCTAGTCCTATGTCAGGAAAGCAGTTGTAGCAATGCTTTTAGTCAATTATTAGAAAGGAATAGAAAGTATATTGAGGATTATGTTTTAAAAAAATATTGTTTTTGAAAAGTAGCATTATGGCATGAACGGTTCTCTTGCATACAAAACATTTCTCTAATCCTCTGGCAACACAGAAAATGATCAGATGGTGTCTGTTAGGAATAAATATTTTTAAATCAGCCGTTCTGGGTGTCTTGAAACTGTGTCTTGAATCTAAAAGGCACATAGATCTACAGATCCTGATTTCTCACATACATCATAATGTGAAGAAACACACACCAAAACGCCACAAAATCAATAGATATATCATTTGCCGGATAGTTTTGTTATCTAGCTGATTTTCAAATACGTTCAGGAACTTCAGGTCACCTCCCAAGGTGATTTTTCCATCACTTTCAGAGTTCCATGTATCACACTGCTGTTACTCAGGAGTCTACTAAAGAAATCCAACAGATTAAAAATCCAACAGCTATTTATTAATTTATACCTGTCAAATCAATCTTCTGATCTGATTGATATCCAGTACATACCAAAATCCTGAGGGGACCCACAAGCTAAGATTTGTTTCACTTCCTTTTATTTCTGGTACTAATACTCATGGAGTTTTATTTGAAGAAAGGTTTACAATCTATTTTAAAAGGTTAGTCCTGGAAAATGAGCTTTCATGTCATCCGATATTAGTTCATACCTTTCAGATTTTTCAAAGTCTGCTAATCATCTGTAAAAATCACTTTAAACAATATTCTAGGTAATAAAAAGTTTCAGTTTTCATATAAACCTGCTAGTCTCAGCCTTTCATCTAGTTATGTACAGTTAGTATTTTCTTTCATCATAAATAGATAATATCCAATACAAATAGGTTCTCTAGCTTGAGCTAAATATTTTATAGATCTGAACAATATATACTAACTGACCTAAAGCATGTATACTATACTTACTAATGCATCTGAACAATGTACACTAATGACATATTAAAATCCAACCCCAAATATCCCCAAATCCAATGGCTTTAGAGGATGTAGTTTATGCTACTTCTGCAGGCTGGTCATGTCCCAAAGCTAAGCATATTATTCTTCCACAGTTCTCTGTCAGGCCAGTCAGGACAATGTGGGATGGAGATGCTCACATCTTAAAAAATGACAGGTTCTGGGGTGAATTAATAGATGTTAGGAAATCAATTTATATCTCCACACCTCTTTTGCCTACACAGTTTGCACACAGGAGACATAGGCAGCAGCAGATCTGTGTCTACCTGTCATTGCCAATAAAAATTGTGTAAAATATTGTTCCATCTTGGGAACAGTGGAAGGACAATTCTCTGCAATGGCACCGCTGACCATAATTCCATGTGTTTTCTTTTGTGAGATGGAAGTGCCAAATGAAAAAGAGATTATTTCAATTATTATTTTGTTATTATTACCCAGCTTTAGATGATTGTGTTTGTCTCCTTGACATCTTGCAAATATCCATCTACAACACTAATGCTGCACACTTTAAGATTCCTTTTACAAAATTATGCACCAAGGAAAAATGTAGTATAAAAAAATTGAGCTGCTTAGTTCAATATACCAGTGTATTTGGAATTGTCATCCTTCTTATCCAGTATGGCAAAAGCTCATTTAGTTCTACCTGATGAAGGACTTGGTGCAAATAAGATCATCTGACACTTTGATTACAAGAACAATATACTATCCTATATATTTTCACAGCAACACATGTGCCTACAGTAATTTTTTAATCTTCACTCAAATAGCCTGGGGCTGTGGAGCACTTTTTCGGAAGATATGCTATACAGCGTCAGCTTAACAAGCTCTTTACTTATCACATTTTTATTCTTGAAACCTGAAATTCAAGGAATCAATTTGCCCTCATGCTGAATTAGTATCTCCTCCTATATTCTGTGCTGGTGATTTAGAATATAATAGCATGCAGAAATTACCTTCTACTTAAAACTATGAAATCTTTACACACCAGGTAAAATATGTATAAAGTGGACTAAGTTTTCATTTGGGAAATGAAGCCCTCTTGAAACATTTCAACTGCTAATAAATTTGTTTTAATCATTTTCCTTTTCACTGGTCTTTGCTTGTTATTTGCTGTTTTACACTGTATCGCAACATTTTTTAAAATCCTTTTCCTGACATACAGAAATCTTTTCTGACATGCAAAACAATCTTTTGAAATAATGGCTCCATTTGTGTCTCTGTCAGACTCAGACTACTGCATCTGCAAATGCTGGAGTTGGAACAAATCACCTTTTTTAAAAAACGTTTTTCTCCGGCTGCTTCAACTACAACAGAAATGACAATAGTGGAAAAGAGGTGTGAAGGAGCAGAGTAGGGGACCTTGCTTTCTACTGCCACCCTTTTGTGCTAGTTTTCTATTTGTTTATATTTTTAAATTTATATTTTATATTTATATATCTTTGAGTTTTATTCTCCCTAAAGAAAATGGTTTCTCTCTCAGGCTGAAAGTTCATGAGAGATCAATAAGAAATGCAAGATGGGAGTTTGCATAATCACAGAGTTCTGGCAAGATGAGGGAAATTTCTTTACCTCTTCAAGCAGCCATTGGAAGCCGGAGATTGTGGTTTATAATCAGATGGAAAATTAGTAATAACATTTATCATTATTAATAATAACAATAACAATTGTATTAATAATAATGAACAAAAACAAAAAAATGGAAGTGAAAGGAGCAGGGTTTTTAATTTTTTAATTATATTCAAATGCTTCTAGATTGCGCTCTTATTTTGGCACTAATCAATTCAAAATATGTATCTGACTTTGCGAAAATTATACATTTTGCCTTAGCTGACAGTCAAGTTTATCAAGAAGTGTGCTTGGTAACGTTTTTAACAAATTTAAACTTAATAAAACCCAACTTTCATTGGAATACCTACAGCCATTTCAAAATGAAACATACTTTTGACACTGCAGATACTATTGTTTAACAAAATCATCAGAAATTATGAAAACTAACTTTGGTAACTTCTGGACTGTTACCAAAGAGGGAACAGGTTAAAATCTTTAACTATGGTGAATCCTTTTCTGTGATTTAGGCTGAGCTGTTTGTTTCTTTGGAAATGTCTTCAAGCTCAAGTCAAGAGCACAAGAACATACTGGTATGAGCTGAAGAGAAGGCAGCCCAGGACTGGTCACAATTAATGGTTTCTGGGGTAGGAAACTGTCAAAAATCCCCAGTGAGGAACTGCTCAGTTATTTTAATTCTCATTCCTGGCAACCTCTTTTCCTTACTGTTGCTGAACATTTATTTGGTTTTGAGATTTTGGGGTTTGGGGTTTTTTTCTTTTTGGTTGAATTACTCAGCCTATAATAACTTACCTAATTTACAATTTTGTACCACGTACAAAAATGTTCTACAAGGAAGCAGTTGGGAAAAAAGAGAGACAGACATGTATCACTAGGTAGTTGGATCATTAATTTGAACTTCATGGTGTTCCAACAATATCCTTAACCAAATCCTTATCCTACCCTTAAACCTCTATAGAAATTATATTACGCTTGGCTCTTGGAAAAGAGACCAGATGATAATGGGAATTTAGGCATTGAAATCCAAAGAGATCAGCTAGTAGGAATGTTCCTCACTCTAACAGACAGTTGTGGAGCAACTGCAGTAAGCATCCTTACAAATTAAATATGTAGTGAGATTCTCTCATTCTATGTAACGTCAAGCAATACTGCTTTATATTTTTATGAGAATGTTTTAATTTACATTCATGTAACTGATGCTCTTTTATTGTGCATTTTACTGCCATTTCAATAACTCTGGGCTTTTTGAAATGATAGAATGTTAAACTAAATGCTCATGAATAGATGTATAGAATTTGCAGTTAAGATACATGTTTTAAGAGGCTGTATTAGAGTGTCAAGTTATCTGCAAAAGCTATAGTTAAAATGCAATAAGAAAAGCTTCATAGAAAACTTGCTTTTTTTCCCCATATTTATGGCAGAAACAATGAACATATTAAATTCTATGAATGAGGAATACATCTAGCTATTTCATACCTGCATAAACTGAGTGTTCATTTCTGAAATTAGAGTTTCCTTTTACTAGTCTCAATATTAAAATGCAATTTTAGAACTGCACAAATCCTGGAAAGTTACAGCCAAGGGCTGTGGATGAAATATGAATTAAAATTTTTGTCAGGCATTTAAATAAGGTATTTTATATAATGAATTGATAGTGGTGGCATTTTTAGTTAATCATAGATTTGATGATAATGAGCATAAATCCCATGAGAATTTTTAAAAGGTGCTTTTGTTATGCTTCTCAATAATTGCAGCATTAATATTTTATTTAGAGCTATTTGAAGTTCACTTCTGTCATTGATAGCAATTATTAAAGATTTTCACCTATATAATTGAATGGAAGCATTAACTCATCAGTAACTATAAAAATAGTCTCATCATGAAAACAGCTTGTGTGGCATTTCATGATTTACTAAATAACACTGTAATACTAGCATAGCATCATAAATTATGTTCTCAATGTTCTTGACTTATTACCATTTGAAATCTCTTCTATTTCTCATTGCTGAGTTTTTCTGATACTTTTATTATAATGACAACAGAAAGTTATTGCAATTTTTCATTCTATATATTACAAACTTTTCTTTAAACATTTGTTTAGATTTAATTCCTCACTGCATTTCTATGTCAGAGTAAGTTACATTTATTTCTAAAAATTCAGAACCAGTCCATGATCACAGAGAATTTTTTTAGAAGATTTATAGGCATGTTGGGGTTTGGTGGTTTTGTGTTGGGCAAGTTTTTTTAATTTCTTTTGTGTGGGTTTTTAATAAATTGTAACAATGCTGAATTTCAAAGAAGGGTTTTTTCTCTGATGTCTCTTCCTATAAAAATCTTAAATGGATGGGAAAAGTTGAGCTTTACTTGTTTTAAGGTAGTTCTTGACAGAACATCACAAAAAAATTGGCCATGAAGCCATGCTGATTAAGCAGCCTCTGCCCTCAAAATGAGCAGTATCTTTTTTCATTCAGAGAATGAAAGTTTTGCACAAGAAAAGGTAGAAGGAGTTTTGTCTCCACTGCACTGTTAATCTGCTAGAATGGGAATCAGATTTCTGAGATGGGCTGAGCTGGAAGCAGGCAGTGTATGAAAGTGGAAGACTGTCAGAAATCCTGAGTTAACGCAGACTGGAGAAGCACACACTGAACTACCCAAGGTTGGAACAAAAATGATGATCTGAAGGGATTGCTGTTACTGACAGAGACTCTGCTGAAAATCCACAGTACTCTCTTAACTGAATGAAAATAAATTGTGAGCAAGTTTTTTTCACTCTTTCCTCAGTGAGTTCTTTTTATATGTTAATCTCTCTGCCTCTGTTCACCATCTGTGGAATTAGGATAATAAGTTATAATGATGTATAATTATACTTATTACATTTATGAATTAGAATAATTTATCATAATTTCCTTAACAATGAACACTGTAGACTTCAAATATACACCTTGGTACTACAAGATTTACCAGAATTGTTGGGGAGCAGTTGAACTCATGTGCTTGTCTATGCTCACAATTTTTCAGCATGCCCAGTAACTCAGAAGTAGTGGATAGTGGAAAGTCCCATTATTTCAAGATCATTCTATTGAAGTCAGTGCTGTAGAAGCTGTCACTTTGATCCCTTAGTGCTTTTTGGTCAGGGAGATCTCTGCAGCAGCATCAACTGCCTACCAGATAAGCTCTAGAATAACATGTGAAATAAGATCTAGTATAATATATCAGATGATGGGACTCTGTTGAACAGCACACTGAACATTACTTTGAAGAACAGAGGCTCTGAAAGTGATTTAGGGGACATGCTGGACAATAAAGAAACCATAAGGACTGTTCAATGCTATAATAGACTGGTAATTCATATCTTGGTTTGTCAAATCAATACAAGAATAGTGAGCAGGTTGATAAATGTGAAGACCAATATTAAGCTTTTAGTTTTAATATCTCCAGCAAAAACACTGAAGATTTTAGGACAATAAAAGTGATGTTACAATAACTAATAAATATGGTTCTACTGCTATATATAAATATGGTATAAGTAATAAATAACAGTTCAAGACAAGAATTGTAAAAATGTCCTTAATATAACCTTACTATGTTTAATTTATTAAAGAGATTATGTTACAGTATAAAGCAGTTTATATCCCAGGCATGATGGTCTCTGGTATGGAACATCACTTTGATCAGTTTGGATCAGTTTTCCTTGCTATGCTTGGTCCCAATTTCTTGTGCAGCTCCTCACTGGCAGAGTGTACAACACTGAGAAGTTCTCAGGGCAAGCCCTGCTTAATAACAATCAAAACTTCGGTGTGCTTATACATATTATTCTCATTCTAAACCAAAACATATCACAGTACCAGCTACTGAGAAGAAAATGAGCTCTATCCCAGCTGAAAACAGGCAGTGTACAATACTGAGATACTGGAAAAAATGACATTGGAAGTGTTGCACTGAGGTCTCAGTTTCTTAATACTGTCAGTATATGATAAAACTGACTTTCTGAAGCTTAAGCTTTACTCTAACACAGTTTGTAACAGTAATATGAGATTGATAAAGTAAATTATTGTAAGTTGTGTTATTCAGAAAGTCAAACTGGATTATATAAAGGTCTTTACCCTGTGGAAACTTATTTATGAATAAAGTGAACTTCAACTGACTAGATATTTTGTATTATACTTTTCCTAGAATAGCAGTTCATAGTCACACTGGCTTTTAAGACATAGAACTTCCTTTAGTTCTTCTTCCTGTTGGAAAGTGCTTGAAGATTTTTCTGGTCTGATTAGAAATATTTAATCTTATACTTGAAAAAATTTCTGTGGTTTCAGAAGGATCACAATATTAGCATAGAAAATAAATTTATATAAAAAGTAGAAAGTTTCTTGATTTTACAAGTTATCCTATGTCAATGCACATAGTATAAGGCAAGCAGATGCATCTAGGCCTGTTTGTACCATTTCCTGTGTATCTTCTTTCTTTTTATTCTGCTCAGTAGTATGGGTATGGAACACATGGTCATATATATTTGTGTGAGACTACATTCAGGAAATTATCTCATTACCAAAACACAGGTATTACACCCTTTCTTGTGTTTTTTCTTCAGAGAAGTTCAACTTTCTTTAAAAACAAAACCAAACAAAGCAAAAGAAAAATCCAAACCAAACAAAACAAGAAAAACCCTATAAAACCAAATAAGAAAGCAACTTTAGACTTCATTTGTTTTGGAGTTTTCAGTTAAGCCAGAGACAATATGGTTTTTTCAACATGACTTTTTCTGTTGAGTTCTACAGAAATCTGTATTATTTCTAACAAGATGTTTGAACCTAAGCTATTTCTTTTGAGAATTTTTTTTTTATTTCTTAAGATCTTTTATTTTTGTTGTTAAAAATGTGCTCACTAAACTTTAGTCACAAATCTCCTCATAAATTTTATTTTCCTTATTATTCTATTTATTATTTTAAAGATCAGCCTGCTTTTCTGCAGTTCTGCCCAGGATATCACATGACCCCTATAGCCTGTTATGGTCACAACTTTTCATGATACTGTTTCCTAATTTAGTTATAATTTCCCTATGTTATTCTTAGAACATTTTATTTTATTCTTCTTTCTTCAAATGAAGTGAGTTCATGTTTCCATACAAAATTTGCTATATGATTACTCTGTCCTCATGATTTATTATCATTCTGTCAATCTTTGCGCCATCTGGAAATGTAATCAAGATTGAACTGACACCTACTTCAAGAGAATATATTAAAGTCTTAACAGGTTTGGTTTTAATATCAATCACTTTGGACTTTCCCCAGAAAAAATGTTATTCAAACATGATTCCCCTCTGAAAACTCTGCTTTTAAATATGTCAGTCTAATAAGGCTTATTTCAAGCAATATCTTTTAATATTTACAGAATCCCAGAATGGATGGTATTTGAAAACACTTTCTGAGACTGTGTAGTCCAAACTCTACTGCTTAAAAGTGGGGGCAACTAGGGCACCTTCCTCAGGGCCATGTGTAATCAGGTTTTGAACATTACCAAAGTGAATGAGACTTCATAACTCGAACAACCTCTTGTCAACTTCTCCAAGGTTTGTTTTTCACAACTTCCCTCGTCCAATGCCTTGATCATCTTCACAACCCTACTTTTCTTAAAACATGATAGGTCTTTAAAATCAAAATGTCAAAATTATGACTGAATTGTGAGCTGACAAATATTCCAATAAATTCTGTCTTTGCTAGAAAAAGCAGCCAAATTTTAGAAGAAAAAATATCAAGAAAGCCATTCTAATTATTATTAATTCTTTTCCTTTAATACCTTATTTGATTCTATATCAGGATTTCCATTAATATACCCAAAATAAAGTATTAAGCTAATTAGTTTTAGAATTACTTAAATAATCTTATCTATCCATTCTGAATATTTGCATAATTTTAGTTTCTTTTTAATTTTCCTTTTAGTCCCAGATTACTCATCTTTTCATCCACCCTCGGAACACCTCCTTTTTGTCTTTAAATAGATAATACTTTTTCAGCCACATAGGTCTGGCCTTTTTTGATTGATTTCTTCCTTGCTGTGATGGACTGCTCTTGAACTTGGAGCAGGTTATTCCTGAATATTAACCACCATTCTCAAGTGCCTCTTCCCTCCAGGACCTTGTCCCCTGTGACAGAGGATCCTCAAAGCGATCAGTCTGCCTTTCCAAAGTTAAACACTGTGATCCTGCTTTCTGCTGTGCTTCCTCCTCTCAGGAACTTTAACTCCATCATCTCACAGGTGCTGCAGCCACGGGTACCTTTCCACCTTTATATGCCCAATAAGCATCTTCTTGTTTGTGAGTGCAAGGTCCAGGAAAATACTTCTCTTTTGGCTCCTTTCTCTCTTGAGTCAAGAAGCTGTCAATAAAGTCCTCCATATTTTCTTATGCCCTGCTAGTTTTCCCTCCAGCAGGTATCATCAGGTTGGCTGGAGCTCCCTGTGAGGGCAGGGGCCGGTGAGTGTGCGGCTGCTGCCGACCCTGTGGAGTGCCCGATCGGTTACAGGTCACCTCCCTGGGCAGGTGACCCACAGGAGACACCCACTACAGTCTCACCCAAACCAATCTTGCCTGTCCTCACCAAAACACGTGAAAATAGATGGAGTTTGGAGTTCTGAAGGTATCAATACATTCTGGATTGAGAAATGGTTGCATCGGTCATTAAAATCAAACTAGGAAAAAACAGCAATTACAGATCTCTGGGGAAAAGAATTTTTATATTTTTGCATAGGAAAACTAGTCCTTTCTTTAGAAAATTATTAATTTCCTTTAGTATAATGCTTTGAAAAGTGCTAATTCTGTCCTAATCAGCAAATTACTGATACAAGTCTTCAGTAACCTTTCTATCTGTTTTTTAGAAATATGAAAGGGATAATTTGAGTAAGTGAACACAACATGTTTCTAACTACCTAAATTTTAAAAATTACTACTTTAATAATGTTAAGAAATTTTCCTAATTAATATATAGAACAATTATTGTTAAGGCAGTACAACACTGATAACTAGAGACAATATTTCCTATTTTTATTGCACTTATTTTTCCACAAAGGCAGTTCATAACATACTTATATGGAAACTGATATGGATCAGACCTCATCTGACAGATTTCAGTGAATTATACCGCTACTAGCTATTCAAATATTATGTTCAAATACTATATAAAGGTAATAGAGCTTAAAACAGACATTAAAATATTTTATATAAGTTATATTGAATATAAAATGATCATATAGTTTGGAGTAACAGATTTTAGTACTGAAATAAAACAAAATTTTAATATAGAGCAGCTAACAGCAGATTAATTTTAAATATAGAATTATTATTTTTTTCCTTCTCATGCTCAGCATAATTTATCAAGATTATTCAATAATTAAGATTATCCAAATAAATTTATAATTAAAGATATTTATGCATATATTCATGATACTCTTTGCTAATTTCAATAGAAATTATAATTACTTATTTAAAATATCTTCCATATAATTATTTTGCATAAGTCCAACCATACATTTTGAAACAGTTAGAACCCATATGTTCAAATCAGACACAACACCACATAAAATGGAAATACATTTATTTCTGGATTTTAAAACCCAAACATTATTAAGCAAATAAAAAATGTACATGAGCTCTTCAAATATAATTTGCTTAATATGTAAAGTTCCTAATTTTTTCAAGTTTCCTATTATTTCACTAACATCCATGTAACATTTAAGGTTAATTCCAATTCTGTACTAAAATTATGAAGCAGAATTGATAATACCATTATCAACTGGTTACTGAATGGACTTAAGACTTAGAATCAAGCAGTTATGAATAAAAACGGGGTTTTGCACCATTTCTAGGAACCCTACAATCAAGATCTTGATGATCATGAACACAGTTGGAGTAAATTAATTACTTCCAAAGGCAGATTACAGTTGGAGTAACTTAATTACTTCCAAAGGCAGACTGAATAAATCCTCAATTTTTCATCACTTATGATTTATATAGAAAATAATTTTATATTTTATGATCTGAAATATTCTGAAATTTCTTCCCAGTGTTATCTGTAGCTAAATCAGACTGTTGATCTATAGAAAACTGTGAACTGTCTTGGACTGCGTAGTTAAATAGTTTAGGACACAGCTTCACAGGATCTCTTCTCATTTCTCAGGGGATTTTTTCTTTTCCTTTCTTTTCTTGTTTTCCTTTTCTTCTTCCCCCTTTAATTCCCCTTCCTTCTTTTCCTTAGGTTTGGTTTTATATTTTTGCTTAAAGACTAAAAACCTAGAATGCTTTATGGACAATAATGCTCACAAGACACTGCAAGATGACAGAAGGCTTCCATTTCTAAATGCCAGTAGTTTGTGGTTTGGTTTTGTTTGGTTGGTTGGATTTCTTGGTGGAACCTTAACGTCCTTTTGTAGTTGTTCTAGCAAAAAGCTAGGGGGAAACCACCAAAAACCCCTGAGTGTTTCTTGTGACAAGGTATACTTGAATTAAAAGAACAGTTTAATAGTACACACAGTTTGAGTTAGGAAGGTGGTCCTGGACTATATTGTCAGAATAAGCATGGTTTGACTGACCATGTCAGAATAGAGAGCCTCTGAAGAAAACAGGTAGGTGTGGTGCCAAGATAAATTGGCTGGCATATAAAAATTATTCAGATTTCTCTTTTAATGGGATTTAGTAAATCATGAAATGCTGGTATACAGAGGCTAATATTCATGTATTAGGCTGTCAACGTAACCAGGACAATTACCCTTTGGAAGGAATTTTCTTGCTCTCTAACATAAGCTAAAATATTAATGCTGAAATATTCAAATACAACCTTAACTACCACACCATATTTAGAAAAACACAAAATCACAGAATATGCTAAGATAGAAGGGATCCACAAAGATCACTGAGTCCAATTCCTGATCCTTCCCAGGACCATCCTGAAGACTTACAGCACATGCCTGAGAGCATTTTCCAAATACTTCTTGAGCTCTGTCAGGCTGGTGCTGTGACCACTTGTCTGGGAGCCTGTTCCAGTGCCCAACCACCCTCTGGGTGAAGAACTGTTTTCTAATATCCAACCTAAACCTCCCCTGACACAGCTTCAGGCCATTCCCTTGGGTCCTGCCACTTGTCACCACAGAGATGAGATCAGTGTCTGCCTCTCCTCTTCCCCACAAGAGGAAGTTGTAGACTGCAAAGAGATCTTTCCTCAGTCTCATCCAGGCTGAGCAGACTGTTTGACGTCAGCCAGTAGTCATACATCTTCCTCTCAAGGCCCTTCATCTTCATTGCCCTCTTTTGGACCATCTCCAACAGTTTAATGTCTTATATTGCGGCACCCAAAACCACACACAATATTTGAGGTGAGGCTGCCCTAGCTCAGAGCAGAGCAGGACAATGCCCCCCCTTGCCTGGCTGGTGATGCTGTGCCTGATGCCTCCCAGGACAGGGTTGGCCCTCCTGGCTGCCAGGGCACTGCTGACTCATGTTGAACTTGCCATCAGTTAAGATCCCCAGGTCCTTTTGCACAGCACTGCTTTGCAGCATCTCATTCCCCAGTCTGGACTCACATCCAAGGTTGACCAATCCCAGGTGTAGAATCCAACACCTTCTTTCTCAAACTCTATATTGTTTGGGATTACCCAGTCCTCTTACCTGTAGAGGTTTCTCTGCAAATCTTCCCAGTTTTGTATCATCTGTGAACATATAGTTTGAAGTAACAGATTTTATAAAGGCATCAGCATCTCCCAGTTTTGTATCATCTGTGGACATGCTCACTATCCTTTCCAGTGCTGCATTCAAGTAATTGATGAGAATGTTGAAGAGCACAAGACCTAATGTAGAGCCCTGTGGAACCCCACTAGTGACAGGTCACCAGTCTGATGTTACCTGCCTAAACAAAATGTTAAAATTGATACTATACACTGAATGTTCATCACCTTGGAAGAAAACCTGTTTCCATGCTATTACAATGGGCAATGTAACCTTTCCTTCTAGTTACAAGCTTATATTAGCTTCTAATATAAAATAAAATAAAAGTTATTAGCAATGAGAGATTCTAGCACCTACATTTTTTTCATCTCAGTCTGGTGCTGTAGGTCTCACCAGTGCTCTCATTCTTTCTTCAGATGACATCCAGTCATCTGAACTTTTCTTTAAGGTCCCATGACTGTGCCTGAATTAGCACAGATTCATTTCTGTACAGAAAACCTTTGAAACATAATTTATTTCACTTCCAAGTACACTTCACTATTTACTCTTTTACTGGATATTTTGCCTGAGATGCTCACACAAGAACAATCCTCATATCCTGTGAAGAAAGAGAAACCAGATTGCTTCTTTCCTGATGAAAAAAACCCTCAAGGAACAGGGAGTCAGAAAGAACTCCTGGCAATAAGAAATGGCACAAGCAAAATAAGAATCAGGTAATGTGTTACTTCTGTTCTGGTAAGTTAGAACTTGGACCTGTCAAATGTTAGCTTTGTGACTTAGTGGCTGCTGTAATAGAGAATGGGTATATGTCTCTACAATCAGAAAGGTGTTTTTACTTATACAAATAGACGGAAAGAAGAACTTGGTAAGTAATACAAAATTAAGAATTTAACGTAGCCTGCCCAAAAATTAAGGTTTCTCTGAAAAAAAATTTTTTAAAAAAAGCTATACTTTTCCAGAAAGGTTAAAGTAGTTTTAGAAAATCTTTTGGCATATTTTAAACATTATTTATAAAATGAGCTATTTACGTTGGTCGAGTAATTAATGCTGAAAGAATTGTAGATGTTGTTGTTTTGTTCTAAACTAAATGAAAGAGATTAGAAGTCTGATAGTTGAGCTGAAGTCTGTTGGGAAATTGGAGGAATGGATGTAATTGTGTGTGTTTTCTTCCATTTGTTTTATAAGGTGCGCAGATAGAAAATAATTCAAAGTACTAATAATATTTCTGATTAGGAGTACACCTATCTTACCCATTAAGAAATAACTTTAAGTTCTACTAACTAGTCTGTGAGGGAGAGGAATTTCAGTTTATATTTACCAAAATTTAAAAAGTAAAGAAGGAAGTCCATTATCCTAACATCCTGGATTGTACAGGATATTTGAGAAGTATTGCAACAACTTGTATTGAAAGTCTTTCAATTGAGATGTCAAGTTAATTCTAGCAGTTTAGAATTTGATTTTACAGTACTATTTCACCTAGGTGAGCCATTCTAGATGACTATTAGACAATATAAGCAATAAAAAATTCTGTAGGGAGACTAAAATTTAAATAGCACAAGTATAAATAAGGAAAAGTGTAGACAGATAATGATCTAGGATGGAACCAGTAATATATATATATGTGTGTGTTTGCACATATATATACACACACAAATATATACCACATATATAATATATATACATGTTATAGACATGTTATATGTGTATGTATATATATGTATACATGCATATAATCAGTAATATGTGTATATGCAATACATATGTTATATATATTTATATATAAAAACTATATGGTCATTTGTACAAAGAGAGACGAAATGCATATTACTTTCTTTAGCAAAAATGTAATAATAGCCTAGTACAAAAAATTATTACGTGCATAGGAAAATAACATTCAATCTTTGATAGAAATAGGGAGAAATATGCATTTTTTAATTTAAAACATTAAATTAAGAAAACTGTTTCCATCATTTTCAGACAGCATCTTGACAGCTGTTGAAGAGCATACATAACTTCAACTTATGAACCAGAGGCATCACCTCATGCTGAGCTCAAGCTGAGTCACTTCTCTGGTATAGATAGGAGGAAAAAATAGAAAAAAAACCCCAAAACAAACAGAACATTTAAAGAACTAGTGACCAATAATAAAACAAGTTTTTTGCTTGTGCTATTTATTGTCAGCATTATATATGTTTCCATCTGATTTTGAATGGAGAGGGAGAATGTACCTTCTGTAAAGAAATTAAAATTTTGCTTCCTCCATCAGCCCTGGATTTACTTTCTTTATAATATGTTTCAAAAATGCTTATACAGTACAGAAACCAATTACTGAGGTTATCTCAAGTGATCTTTTTGCAATTCTTTAAACTACAGAGGGTTAGATCTGGTGTAGATTGTTTGACGTTTGAAATTGCCTTTTAGTAACAGATTAAGAGGTTTCAATACAGACAATATTTTATTACCTGTATGGAATTTAAAGAAAATATCATTACTAGAATACCAAGTTCAATGCTAACTTCTGTCAGGAAAAATTCATAACTAGAGATTATCTTTGTCATAAAAAGTATTTTATTTCAGTCCAGCTTGTGATTGAATATGTGGTCTTTCTTGGACAGATGGATTTAAGCTAACATAAAATACAGAATGTAGGATCCTTCCTTTATTTGTAATCCAAATCTGGTGAAACAGATGTCAGAAAAAATATTGTGTAAGAACTTTTTAGCCTATTCACACCAAAAGAAATCTTTGGAAATACAGGCTACAATTTTGGAACTAATCATTAGAAAGTACTTCCTAGAGTCTGGAAAATGAAACAAAGGTAGAGATCAGGATCAAACGGGAGATTTATTTTGTCCTTTTGTTTTTCTGGTTTTGTGGGAATATGGTTCAGTGCATATGTTTTGCTGTAGTGCAGTATATTGCTACTAATTTTATGATTTTGAAGTATTTCATTGCATCAGAACCTTGCATTCATTACCCACAGAGATGCTATCCACTGTTAATCATTCATGTAATAGCAAACAGGAAGAGCTAAGTGTACCACTCATCCATCTAGGCTTCATTTATTGGTGGTTGGAGTAGATGACCTTTAGAGATCCCATCCAATGAAACCATAATATTATTAGTTTCATCACCTTTATTTTATGGAAACTCTCTTTTCAGGTAAGGATAGAAATCTTTAATCAATGCAGAGATGCTATACACAGTACACTTAAAAAAAAAAATTCTACATTCTTGAGGTGTGAAGATGATTTTTTCAAAAGGCATTATTTACTTGTGAGGAGCAGAAAACTTAGTAAATTCACAGAGGGACTTCTAACATATAGCAGCTACTGGGCTAAAGAATACTCCAAAATGTGTGTTATGAACAAAAACTCAGAGTCTAACTTATCCCCAGAGTAAGGCAATACTTAGGTAATGAAAAATTACCACTGGTGGCTACACTGAAGAGGACAAAAAGGTAAACCATCACAAATGTCATACTTAATAGAGAAATACAGCCTATTCTTTCCTTCTTCCTTCTTAAATGCGATCTGGTTTGCATTGATGAACATGAGATTTAAAACAGTTTCACACGGTACTCTGTGACATTTAGACAGTTGGAGTGAGAAATCCAACTTAAAAACTTTCTCCCTTTGAATTTTAGTTGTGTAAATGTTGGGAAAATGGTCGCTTGTAATTATTGCATAAAAGGTTTCAAACAAACATTGCAACAACATTTGAAAGATAAACTCAGAATAAAGAAATACACTTTATAGTAAATGGTGTTCCTAATAAATGGATATTTGTAGGAAACAGCAGGTTTTTCTTCAGATAGGTTTAATTCTGATAACAACTACATGAAGAGTTAGAATCAAATATATGCAGGTAACCAACATGGCCAAAAATCCCCAGATTAAGTGCTTAAAGAGTAGATTTATCCTATCATCACACTGGCAAAATGGGGACACATACACTGCTGAGCTCATTCCCTCTTAGCAAGGACAAAAATTAATGCTTATCCCCTACTTTAACACATCACAGGGGTTCCCACGTATGTATTCCTTCACAGGACTGTGCTTTTACAATCTTCAAGCTTTGTATCTCTCTTCCCCCTCCCCACTGGGAAGCCTAGGCTTGAGAATGTTTTTTAGGTCTTTTTACAACATCCTTTTATCTTCTGCAGAAGTTCCACTCCCCGAGGTAGACAGAAAAACACAAGGTAACCATGTGTAAAATTCCCACACCAAATATTCTTAGCGTCTTCCAGCTGTAAGGTCATCTTTGAGTGAAAACGACTCTTATTCCTTTGCTTCTCAGTCAATTTTTCATTTTCAATCCCTTTCTCCCTGCATTACCCCATGTGATAATATATCTTGCACCATGGTTTAGAAGACAGATTGAAGACATAATTTATTTTGTAAGAAAATTTTGAGAAACGGAAATTTTGAAGCAGGTTATACACTAAAAAAATAGGGACCAATAAATGAAGGTCAAGATACTCAGAAGTGATAAATAAAGGAAGTATGGCACAAGCCTTCTCGGAATATTAGCCCCTTGTTAAATTGTTTCTTGAATGATGCATATAGATTGAGAGACTCTAGAATCCTAGTTACTTTGAAATGTTATTAATTATTCTAACCTGTTACTCTAGGATGCTCCTCTAAGAAGTGCAGCAGACACATGGGAAAAACTGATACATAAGATTCACTTAATGTGCATGATATGGTTTCAAAGTTAATATATAATGGCAATTTAATGTGATAGGCTCGAGGGCTTTTGTTTTTGAAGGATATGTTACATTTTTAGTAAAAAAACCACATAATATAAATTCCTTAACACTTTCAATATCTACCTACAGAATGAAGACTCAAGCAAGTAGCTTAACCAAAGTGAATTTTGCACATATCATTAATTTCTGTTTGCAATTGTGAAAGCAAACTGTCTCATTCAGGCTAGTTATCACATTTTTAACTAAAGGCAATTTTTCAAATAGACAACATTACCATGAAAAATAGATCTCTTCAGGTTTCACTACAATTTAAGTTAAACTAAGCATGAAAATGTTTATGCTTAACAGGAAGCAAAATCCCTAAAATCACATAAATTACTACATTTATGTTTAAATGACTGTTGTTTTTACTAATGAATCAGTTTTATTTTACTGTCTATCTACAGCATTCCTAGTGCACATATATACCATTGCCAAATGCTAAGGTTATAGTTTGTCAAACTCTCTGAATAAGCAATTTATTCCCTTTTTAAGAACACAATTATTATAATAGACATTAGAATAATCATAATAGGTATTTGTGTATTTGATTGTGGTAGAAGAATTTTTGAAATATCACAATTGCTTCAACATTTACAAACTCAAGGATACTGCAAAAATTTCAGATATTATATATTTTAAAGAATTCACAGTTTCAGACAAAGAAACAACATAAGCAACCACCTCTAGGTAGCATCCAGAATAGTGCTTGCAAGCTTCACTTCTTGAAACAGGGATGCCTTACCTAGTGAGATTAAAAATTCCTCTAACTCAGCTAATGTTGTTGAATATTGTTGTATAATGGTATCTCTACTGGCCAGAGGACACAATCAACTCTCTGTATTTCTGTCAACTCTTCAGAACAGTTGCTATTTTTAAGGTGCACACATATGCACCTTATTAAAAGTAAGAGAAAAACGTGGTACCAGACCAGTTTGCAAAGGCAAAAAGAATAATAACCTGTTATTTATGAAACTTTGAACAATTGTTGACATACTGTCATGGTTTAACCCCTGCCAACAGGCAAGCACCACACAGCTGCTAGCTCACTCCTCCACCAGCAGTACTGCAGACAAAATTAGAAGGATAACAGCCAGAAAATCATGACTTGAGATAAAGACAACTATTAGGAAAAGCAAAAGCTGGGCACACAAGCAAGGCAAAGCAAGAAATTATTTTGCCCCTTCCCCTGGGCAGGCAGGTGCTAAACCATCTGCAGGAGAGCAGGGCTCACTCATGCATTATGGTACTCAGGAAGACAAACACCATCACTCCAAATATCCCCCTCTTCCTCCTTCTTGCCCCTACTTTGTAACCTGAGAATGATCTCATATGGTCTGGAATATCCCTTTGTTCAGTTTGGGTCATCTGTCACAGTCGTGCCTCGTCTGAATTTCTCATGCATCCCCCAGTCTTCTGACAAGTGTGGCAGTAAAAAAAGCAGAAATGTCCTTGGCTCTGTACAGGCACTGCTTAGCAATAACAAAAACATCTCTATATTATAAACACTGTGTTCAGCACAAATCCATAACACAGCCCCATACCAGCCACTGAGAAGAAAATTACCTGAGCCAAAACCAGCACATGTAATCAAATATTGAACATTATTAATTATTTTGTAACTGAAACAATTTCAGATGGTAACAAATAATGGATGTTTCTTTCATTGTGCAAAACCTCACATTACAGGAACAGGGTTCTCACCAGCACTATGTCGGTATGACAGCAAATAATAAGAATGTGATCGTATTTCTTGAAGTGACAGACATCGTCCACCTATTTCTGCTCCACTGACAAATTCCAGATTAAATTGAATCACATAAAGATGTGAACTTTCAAGATGTTTTATCCTACAAAGATAGTTATTATACATTGAAATTTAACACTTCATATTTCTGAAATATAGTCCATTCTGAATATTGTAAAATATGGTGAATAAAGAAAAGATAAAATAAAATTGATGAATGTAAACAAGATAAAATATGAATGCATTTAACACTGTACATCTATCTGTTTTGAGTTTTGTTACTATGTATTATTTTCTTTCTTCAAAACATCTCTCTTTAAAGATGTTAAAGATGATTAAAAAACTATTGAAAAGGTACCTCATTCCTGAAGAGTCTCAGAATTAACTAGAATTTACTTATGCCCTTTTTGGCAAGAAGATGACATTGTTCTCTATTTTTTCTTTTTTTAACTGCAAACAAGATATAAGTATTTGTTGTGTAGCATGAAATAGAAAATTTTACGCATAGCAATAGTACTACCCTTTTCTAAATCTCTTACATTCAGTCAGGCAATAAAGATTAAAATATCAAATCATGAACTCATTAAAGCAAAAAATTTCCTGGGTAATATATTAAGCAATGTCCTCAGTACTGCTTAATTAACACAATCTTAAAAAAAAACCCAGATGAATAATTGGCATGTGAAGATACTTTAGAATGAATGAAAGATGTCAAATCCTGTGTATAATTTCGGGCCCCTCACTGCAAGAGAGACACTGCCTGGAACAGGACCAGAGGAGGGCAACAATGATGAGTAAAGGTCTGGAGCACAAGATCTATGGGGAACAGCTGAAGGACCTTGGGTTGTTTAGCCTGGAAAAAAGGAGGCTCAGTGGAGCTCACATCATGATCTGTCAGTACCTGAAAGGAGCTTGTGGCCAGGTGGGGGTCAGCCTCTTCTCCCACATTACGGGTGACAGGACAGGAGGAAACGGCCTCAAGATGCCCCAGAGATGGTTTAGACTGCACACTAGGAAAACTGTTTCACCAAAAAGCTTTTGAGGCATTGGAACAAGATGCCCAGGGAAGTGGTTAAGTCGCCATTCCTGGAGGTATTTGAAAAGATATGGAAATGTGGCACTTAGGGACATGTTTTAGTAGTGACTTCATGGTGTTAGATTTATGTTAAACTCACTGATTTTAAGATCTTTTCCCATCTAAATGATTCTATGATTCTGAAAAAAAAAAAAATATTCCAAACAGAATTTTGTAGACTAATGAGTGTGGGGTCAAATCCCTTTTTCAGCAAAATATCTTCAGATCTTAAGGATACTGATAAATACATCTTTTAAAAGTTATCCTGTCAATTCTTAAATATATGAATCACAAATTCAAAAAAGCTGTAGACATTTTTTCTCATAAAAATGGAAAAACAATACAACTTACTAGTTATTACCGAACCAAAGTTATTCCTAAGACATCTAATACAATTTTAAAAAAACACAAAACCAATATATTTTTCTTAAAATGAACTAAGGGTGGATTTTATGGCAAAATGTTAAATTTTTACCAAGAAAGTTCAGAAGCTCCTTATGCTTATAACAAATGTGTTATGTCGCAAAATGTTATCATGATTATCATGGTGTTATTAAGGATTTAAACAATATAGTCATTCCAAAAGCATTTAATTTAACTAGACTGATGTAAACAAAATCTATCAAAAGTAGATAAGACACATGTGTAATACCTACCACGGCTGTGATGCAATAGAAGGTAAGGTAAAGCTCTACTGTCCTGAGATTTGTAACTCAGATTTGGGAAAAGAAAAAGTCATAAGTGACCTTCTGATAACAGAGATACCTTCAGCTGGGTCAGGTATTTCTTTAGCCATATTTACTACAAATGCTTCCTATGCTGTAGCACTGACTCAGAAGCAAGTACTCAGTTATATTTTCATTTTATATTTGGTTTGCCTTCCCCTCCACCCCTGTCCCAATTCATTTATTCTCCTTCTCACATTTCATTATTACTGTTAAGTTATTTAAATTGAATAAACCTGACAAGTGCTGTTGATATTTTTACGTGCCGCATCCATGATCACAGATTGTACTAAACTAAGGATTTGCAGCTTGGAGTCATAGTCATATACGGATGAAATTTCAAATCGTAAACTTTAGGTGGCAAATTACAATATGCTTCAGTCATCCTAAGGGTATTTTTTGTAGCACTTGGATTATTAATTTGTATGGCTTTAAAGAAAAAATTAAACTGGATTCTATTAAAAGGTTACATTTCACAAACCTACATCTCTCAATGAATTCTTGTGATTCTGATATTGCAGAGCAAAGGATTGAGATGACAATCACAATAGCTAATGGATAATAGAATTTTTATGCTAGCCCTTATATATATAATCCATAAAAATGGAATATGTTTCAATCAAATGTTAACGTTGCTGGTATTTTCACATCAGGACAATTTTATATTTGTCTTTTGATAAACACTGTCTCATCTATCCTTTTTTTTCTTGTTGCACTTACCTCAACCATCGGTTGTATGTCTGAATGTATACTGCCATATGGAAATTGCACTTGAGGACATGGTTTAGTGGTGAGCAGTGGTGGTGCTAAGTTGGTGGTTTGACTTTGTGATCATAGAAGTGTTTTACAACAATATAGATTCTATACTTCTATGATTCCATAAAACCTAATATTTTCAGTTTTTAAAATTTGAGTTCTTAACTCTATCGCCATCATATTATGAATGAAAAAATTGCTCATCTTCCTTCCTTCCCTTTCCTCTCTTCTAAGCACATGAGTGGGAAAATGAGAAAGGGTGAATATCCTGCTTTAAGATAAGGAGTATAAACCCAACTAAAACCAGTTGCTACCACCTTGTTAATTTATTTTGTGTTAATAGTGAGAACTGCTGAATAAGGATGGGCTTCTGTATCTGTTCTGAATTTTTTTGTTAAGTTAAATATCAACATTCTCTACAAAAACTGCCTCTTGCATGTCACAGTTTTAAAAACGTGGACAAAATTTCGTGGTTTGTAGTGTTATAACAATTAGAAAGTGAATTTTCTATTTTTCCTTCCAGAGCCATATTGTACAATAAAGCTTTCTAGATTCTTATAAAATGTTAGTATTGCACTTAAATTTGATTAGAAAGAATAATATTGTCTATTAAATGTTTGGCTTCCCTATTACCACAGTTGCTTCTATTTACACAATAGTCTCTAGTATAGCAGCAACAGTACTAAATTTAGCTGTTTATATCTTCTTATTACAGAAAATAAATACAACCTTGAATGCTAAACATGTAATTATTTCTATTTGAGCCATAGTAAAACTGACTATATTATGTTTGGGTTTTTTAATAGGTAAACAACTAAAGGAATTCTGTTAAACCAGAGAGGGCAGCTATGGAAATTTGTTTTGTGACTGAGACATCTTAGTAATTATGCAATTTATTTTTAATGGAATAAGCACACATGAATTAAACTTCATAATGCTTTTTGTCTGGACTTATACCATTAAATGAGACACATATAAAAAAATCCAAAATATTTATGTGCTGCTTGCAAAGCAATTGAAATATTCAAATTTATGATACTTAAAGCAGAGGAAACACTTAATAGAAATAATGCCCTCACTGAAATGCCTGAAGGCATCTTGCTTAATTGTAAAATGTCATTATATAAGACAAAAGAACTGTACCTAGCCATGATACATTTGAAATGTTGGTTTATTTTTTTCCTTAGGTCCCAGGATAATGATTTTCCAGTTATGGAGAATGCTTCTGTGTAAATAGACTCTTCCTTCAGGAAAATAAGAAATGGCTAATGAACAAGCTTGGCATTTTCAAAGGCAATTAGTACAGCTTGAAATTAGATATGCAAATTAGCAATGCTCCAATAAATTGGTGGTTGATACACAGATTTCTCTCTTTAGATATACAAAAATGCACAATCCAAACCACAAAAGGAATGAATTTATGCTTCATTTTACTTTAAACTAGTGTAGAGATTTTAGCATTCTACTCATGGTAAGTAGCAGAGTTGATTATGGTAATTGGAGGGGTTTTTCTTGTTTACAAGGCCATAGCCGTAGTCCTGAGCATAACTTTTTAGGTCAAAGGTGTTTATTAGTCTCTATACAACTTTTAATATACTAAGTATTACTCTCAAATTACAGTCAAACTATAATGCTGGTTAATATATATGTTTATTTCTTCTGTTGCTGTTGTTATAATTGTTAATGGTTTTGGTGTTACTAACATGCATAGCACTTTTTTAGACATGTAATAACCTAATTAAGAATCAAGACATTTCCAAATAGGAGGGAAAGCTGAGGGACTTTTTCTGTTACATTTTTCTGGAAAAGAATTGGTCTGATCAGGCCTCCAACCAGATTCAGGCATTTGTTCGTTGGTCCGAGAACAAGAACTTTTAAGTAAGAATACTACTGAAAATTAGGGCTTGACAAAATGTCTTGGAATTGTGCATTTTTCCCCACCCCTATAACTTAAAATACTATTATAAAAGTTAGGCTGTGAACTGCAATATTAAAGAGTTCACTAGAAAACTCTGACCCACACAATTTTAGTCTAAAATTTATATTGAAATTCTATGCTAACTGATTCATTTTAGTAAGGAACTATTAAAGATTGATTGATGATCCTGAAACTTCAAATATCTTACCTATGTTTACTGAAAATAAATTGGAAAAATAAAAAGATCATACAGAGATGTAGTGATACAAATATAGCAAATATTGCATGGTTAGCAGCTCTCACTAGAACCAGAGGGAATTAATTATCTGATCAACCCTCTTATTCACAGATAAAAGTGTTGAAAATTTTTTGAAAACTGCAAGTTTTTTCAGCCATAGAGTCATATTTTCTGGCACTGATACTACTGAATGTCTCTCATAGGTATCCTATTTGGTAACTTTAGTTCCCCACCCATTACAGAAGCATGTGCATCCCTTCTTCCCTTTCAGCCTATTCCATCCCTTTCTTTCCTTGTTATTATTTTTTTTTTTCATTTTCCAGATTCTTCTACCTTCTACTCTTTCTTTGCTTTCTTCTTTTGATGTCATTTGATAGTGTTCAAGTTCTGGTTCTCATATTCACGTAAGCTTCAAAAAACTGCAAGTAGATTTTGACTAGCAACTCTGTAGAATGCATAAAATGCATAAAATTATAATTTGACTTCTTGTCCAGAAACTCTTTCTTGGTTTTCTTACAGATTTTTTTTTTCTGTGTAAAGTCCATTTTTACTAGATTTCATCAAGCTCATTGGAGAGTTTTATCATTCCCTAAATACAAGGAAACATCAATCAGTGTTAAGTCTCATAAAACCCTATTGATATTTCCCTCCCATATCTATTCATTGGTATTTCTCACTTATGCGGATACTTCAATTATGAAAGATACTTTGTGCTTAATGAATCACCAAGATCTTGTCATTTATTGTTAATTGTGCTCAATAACTGACCAGCTTAAAAATATCAAAGGTAAATGACATGGATATCAGTTTATAGGACCAAGGGGGGGGGGGTAGAGAATCAAATCTCAGAACTGAAGATCATTTTAAAATAAGTAATGATTCCTGAGTGAAATTCTTCCACTCCTAGATTTAGAGAAAAAAAAATCATTCAGATTGACTTGAAAAAATTTGCTTGTGACTTTTTCAATAAAATTCAGGGAGAAGGTGGGTGTCACTATACAGAGTAGATTTACACGCATAAGAAAACATTAGATTGTCTAAATGCCCTGTAGTCTTCAACCAGAACAAGAATTTACAGACTCAGTAGTTGATACACTGAAGAAAAAGAAACTGCTTTTCTATTTTTCCAGAAAATTTTCCCCCCTTCAGGTGGGTAATATAAAAATTTCACTCTAGTGTAAGCATGTGCTCTAGCATAAGACATATAAGTACTTAGTGATTTTGCAAGTTAGAAAATTATTTTATTAGACTGAAGCAAATGTTTCTCTTTGTGCAGTAAATTCAAAGTCTCCTTCTGGGAAACAAATAAGATAAATCTCTTAACAGACTATTAGCCTATGAGATTTTTCTGTATGATTTTCATTATCTGCAGTCCTTTCTTCCTTTTACAATTACCAATAAGGACAAGATGTCCAAAACCTTCTGGTGAAGCTTCTATTTTAATTATTTTGTCATGCTTTTTAAATTGGATCTCTAGCAATCAGCTGCTGACAAGGTTTACTTTGTTAAAACAAGTCATGACTTTAGCTAGACCTCAGGGATACAGAAAATTATCCTCTCTAGTGGCCATTTAGGTTCCAAGTTTCTGTTTCTACCTTTTTTTATTCAGTAGATAAAACCTTGTCTCTGCATCCTGAGTATTTTATGCAGCATTGCTCTCTAAAATCATCCTGAAACTTATTTCATTATAATGAGCACTTTGAAGACAAAATATGTACCCATCAATATATTTGTAAGAGTATGGTTTATCTTGGTGATAGTTATTCACAGTAAAGGAAAACTCAATAAATTTAAAAAGCCCTGATGTATAAACCATGATGTAAAGTGCATTTTCAAGAAAATAACAAACCCTAAAGCTTAGGTCACTAACAGTTGGGACTTCAAAGAAATGGTACAGCACTGACAAGAAAAGGTTCAACCAGCTCTGTTCTGTGTATGTATTTGCAGATGTGGATTCTGTTTGTGTATGGGATTCTCTTTTTTCCTCAAACTGAACAGCACAGGAAGTCAATGCTATTCAGAATCTGAAAAATCTGGTGTCAGAAGCGAATGCTGGACAAACAGAGCCCAAGACATGGTCTGGGACTCTGGGAAGATATGATTGGCAAAGGCTCTTCAGGCTTTGAGAGACATCAGCAGATGTGCACGTGGCAGTTGGTCAAGGGAGCGTTGGGGATGGGGGAAGTGATAATGGGAGAACTCTTGTCTTGATAAAGTGAAGAAAAGAGAGATCTGAGTTGTTCACAGCTGGGAGTGTTGATGGGGTTTAAGTGGGTGCTAGGAGGATCATTGCTCCGTGTCCATCCATACAGACGTACCTCTGCACTTGTGCATGTGTATCTATACTTTTGGACATGCTTAGTTGTGCTGCCTTGGGGTCATCTAAAGAGGAACATCAGCAAACAGACCAGGGATAAGAGCTCCCCTAACTCCCAGATTTGGCCTGACATTAACAACAAGTACATTACTTATTAAAAAAATAATTCTTTAACTGAAACGCAAACTACAATTTAAAAATTGGCAAAAAAATAGGTAAAATATTAATGGAATGAGACTTTCCATTCCTGAAAACATAAAGAAATTCAACCCTATTTTTAGGAATTATTGGAAATTTAAAGTCAGTGCTATACTACTAATTAGACAGTAATGTCCAGTGAAAAAATTGACTTCTAACTGACTGCCCTTGGTTTTGATTCTGATCTGGCTACCTTTAGAAAAAGCTTTATTTCATCCCATATCTTTAAAACAAGGGACAATGAAACCTTGAAGCTTCAAATGTAGAGGATTTGCACCTGAATAACTCATTTTGATGTGTCAAAGCGCATAGGGCTTTTAACCATGTTTATTTTCTCATAATACTGGTCTTAGACCATCAGTTACAGCAAACCATAAATAATATCCTCAAGTATGGATTCAGATAATTTTAACTCTTTTACAAACAAGATTGTATAAATGGCTTATGAGACTGAAAAAATATATAGATACAGTATATTTTAGCAATGTTACTACCACATACGTTACTGTCAGCTACGTAGAATAAAAAAGAAAGTGTAGTATATCTAAGCTATAATCACAGGCAGACAATGTTTGAAATAGAGGATTCTGTAAATCACTCCCTACGATTTCTAATACGAATTTTAAGCCATAAAATTTGATCCTACATTAATAAGGTAATGACTGATTATATATCATATATGTTCTGCTCCTACTTAGACTATTTTTGGCAGTGTTATCTCATAAGATGGGTTTTTCTTTTTCCAAGTCATCCTGCCTTTCTCTTCATTTGTTCCAGTTCAGCTCATCTTCATTACAACAAAGAACCAAAGCCTTATACAGAATTTCAAATGAATTCTCAGTGGTACCATTTACAAGAAAGATACATCAGGAGCTGACAAGTGTTACCTATCTTGGAGTATTCTGGCTGTGTAACCCCCTTTCATCACAAAGCTTACCCACAATTCAATTACTTCCAAATAATGAACACAATAGCTTATAGCATTTTTAATAGAACCTAGGACTGTAAATTTTAATTTCTAATACAATTTTTTTCCTGTTTCTATAATTTCATTTTCCTCTTCTGTGATAACCTGTTTCTTTGTATTGATAATGTCTCAACTTAGTGCTGTCAGCAGACTTCATCACTCACTACCAGCTTTTGTGCCATGGTGACTAATTGGACTAATAATAAAAACAACCCTAGTAACACCTTTATCTAAAAATACAAATGGCTATTTATATTACAATAATAAAATTCAGAATAAAACAGCAGCATGTGGAATGGTGTTAAATGTTGATTATTCCTACAGGACTGATAGGAACTATATGTTAGATGGTTTTCTTGACTTAATATTTTTAATTAAGCAAGTATAAATTTCAAGTAAATACACCTGAATTTTAAACGAAATAGATTACTTAAAATTAAAATACAAACATGAGATTGACCTCCTTTCTTGACTTTATGCTTAAAAAAGCCTACAACAAACCTTAAAATTAATAAATCTTCAGGATAATTCCATGAGAAGACTGAGACTATAGATAGCTTCTTTTGTCTTTATATATAAAGATGGTAGTGGAAACTAACCAGATCCTGATACATCCTTCACAAAGATGTCAGTTTTTTTTGTTAGTTAAAAATGTATGCTGAAGATTATCCTAAACCAGAAAATACTAAAAGCATATTTCAATTTTCAAAATAAAACTGCTTAAAATTTAGTTAAGCAAGCTGGAATTATGTAAAAAATAACAAAGTCTTGAAAAAATATTCGAGAACAGACCTGCTAACAGAAATGGGAATAAAAAAATCAAATTCATCAAGACTGTAATTTTTGTGTTGTACATCAGTTACATGACTGATTAGAACTGAATGCTTATTTCATTTTCATAATATTCATTATTGTTTCAAAAAAAATGTAAGTGTACTTTTTACAACTAATTGCAATGCACACAACTGTTAGGAGAAATACATATTAGGAAGCAAACAGTAATAGGAATAAGCTGTATCAATGGAGTTCTAATTCTAGATGGTGTCATTGATGAAGTGGTATCTTGCCAATGTCCAGATTATTAATGCATGTAAATTGTCTTCACATTTGTGCTGACAAACAATGCACATGTGTTGAAGCATTATTTTACAAAACAGAATTTGTACCTTCCCTCCTTGGATGCTATGAGCATGCTCTATCTACACCAAAGTCTTAAAAAATGGGCAGAGAAAAATCTAGAAATAGGGCTTTTTCAAACTCACATGCTTGTTTCTACTTCTGCACAGCTCCACCAAGGAGCAGCAGAGCAAAGCAGCTCTGCAAACCCAGGAGACTGAGTGGGATTCACTGCAGGACAGTGGGAAGGCTCAAGGGCAGCCAGGCACTCGTTCACTTGTGCAGCTGAACAAGTTTAGCAGGGCAGCTCTGGAGGCAGCAGCTGGGGCAGACAAGAGTCCAGTTTCACCTACACATCCTCTGTGCATGGTTGTTCAGCCTCAAGACAGAAAGGTATGTCTGGTGGGCAGGTTAGAGATAGCAGACCACTTTCAAAGCAAAGCTGCCAAGCTGGGCAGAGATCTTGAATTTTAAAGTAAGTCCCAAGCAGAAGAGGCACTGAACTCTGATGAGCATCACAACAACTGCTTCATGCAGTCCTGAGGCGGTCACCAGCCCAGACCACCAAATGTTGTCATCTTATTGCAAAAGTTCCATACTTTCTTGGTGATTTCTCATGGGCAGCTCCCCAAAGCACTGATACCTCAATCTTCATAACACAACCAACAAACTCCACGTCCCTCCTCAACCAGCTAACCCACTCTTTTGTAGCACTCTTCTTCTTATTGGGCACAGCTGTGGCCTATTAATGCAGGCCTGTTCCTAATCTTTGGGGATTAGTACAGCTGCAACTCCTCAGGTGTGAGACTACCTTCTGCACTATCTTTATTTTCTTACACTCTATCCCACCACAACCAAAGTCCCTCCTGAGGAGAAACACAGACACAGAAAATGATTAGTTTTCCAAAGGAGAATTCTTCAAAACTTGTGAATCATATTTTAACAAATTAAATCTTTTTGTAAAGTTAATCCATTACTCTAATCTCATGAGAAATTTTGACATATTTAAATGGATTTCTAAGTAAAATATATTAATTTAAAATAAATTAAAACCTCCTAATGTAAATCACTACAAAAACGCAATACACCAAAAATTAGTAAAGAACATATCTAGATCTTTGTACAGATGTATTCTGAGTTGTTATGTGGCTTCAACATTTCTATAGGTATTGAGAGAAATGACTAGGTTTTTTTTGATGGCATTATCAAAATAAGAAACATGAAAGTTTACACAGAAGCTGTTACACAGGTTTTAAAAGGACTCTGAAGCTCTTAGGCTTTGAGAGAACCTAAACACTACATTGCTGCAGGAAAGTGATTGAGAAAGTAAAAAGTTAATTGGTGTTTCCTCTGTTACAAAGGAAATGGCCATTCCTGTTCCACATCATTCTGCATCAATGTCTAGTATGCTTCTGTAAGATAATTAGCACCCATACGCAAATCACTATCATGAAGCAGAAAATAAAGATTTTTTTTAAATGTCACTTTCCCCATAAACATCTTCATCACTGATGTGTCATACTTTAATGGCTTCTGGACCATTTCTTGCTATCTTTTTGACTTATTTTCTGCATGCAAAATAAGAAATCTGGAAAACTCAAGGAGGATGGAAAAAAGTCTCATTAGTAAAAATAAAAAGGAAGCCTTTTATAAGATTTCAAAATGGATGTAAGAAAGGTGTGACAAAACATGAATAAGAATCTACAGTATAATCTAAACTAGAAAAAACTCTCTATTCTTACACAGCGTGTACAGTACTCACAAAGAAAGCAACATGAAAAAAGAAACCTTAAGTTTCCAGAACTTATGCTATTGAATTTAGCACATCAGTCTAGTCTTCTTTAAGAATCCAATCCAATTTCATTGAAACTTCTAAATTAAAGACAATGAAGAATGTTAAGTGAATGTTATCATGCTCAATTTACTGAATCCTAGAAAATAATTACTTGTCTTGCAGAGAAGACAGATGCAGGCAATGCAGCACTTCAGTGTTAAAAGGGACTGTCTTTCACAGACTATATAAAAATGTAAATGCCAGTTTCTTGCTCCACAGTAGATAATACCCAGTTCTACCTCATAGCTTCTTGCTTCAAATTATAAACAAGTGTCAGTGAAAATAGCATGTATAACATCATACTGCATAAAGACTATTCATTCACTATCCCATGCATTCAGTGGTACTGGAAAGAAAAATGATATAATGTGTATGCAAACTGACAGCTAGATTCCTATCCTCACTGAAAAACACTTGTTGTGTTTGTATGAATGTAAAGAATATCACAGAGTATTATACTAAAGGAATGTTATATCTGGCCTTTTAGAAATATAGATTTTTATTCAATTACTGTTAAATAGCCTGTGATTGAGATTTCTAGATATATTAGAAAAAGGTATTCTAAAATTTGTTGAACTATCTAAATCCAAAGTTGAGTACCTACTTGAAATCACAAAAAATGTATCAACTTAAAAAAAATATAGGAAAATAATATGTGATAGTAGTCGTATTTTTTTTGTTTGTTGCTGTTGTAAGCATTAATTACCAAAAGAAACAGAATAAACAATAATAATTTGTACAAAGATTTTACAAAGTCACTAATTCCAGGGAATTATATGTAATGTACGTATTCAACAACTGTATCACATTCAGCAAGGAGGCTGGGGGTTCACAATGAGTTGGGAGGAGGCACAGCCAGGACAGGTGACCCCAACTGACCTAAGGGGCAATCCAGACCCTATGGTGTTGTGCCTAGCATATAAAGCTGGAAGAAGAAGGAGAGGGGACACATTCAGGGTGATGGTGTCTTCATCAAATCATCATTCTGCATGATAGAGCCCTGCTTTCCTGGGGCTGGGTGAACACCTGCTTGCCCATGGGAAGTGGTGAATTAATTCTTAGTTTACGTGGCTTGTATGCTTGGATTTTCCTTTACCTATTAGCTGTCTTTATCTTAACCACCATCCTGTGACTAAACCACTGCAGCCACTTGCCCACTTCCCCCCCCCACATCCCTGGTGAGACAGAGCAGAGAATCAGATAAAGGTAAAAGAACATTAAGAACAGTTTAAGAAGAAGAGGAAGAACAAGCTGGATAAAAACAATACCTTACCTGTAATGGAAATTAAAAAAAAAAAAAAAAAAAAAAGCACAAGAGAGAAACAAAACTCAAAACACAGGAAAATCAAGTGATACACAATACAATTGCTCACCCCTGCTGGCCAATCCCCAGCCTTTCCCCAAACACTGCTAAGGCCCTCCTGGCCAGGTCCCCCTAATTTATAGATTGAGCATTATATCATGGTGTGGAATGTTATTTTGTCCAGTTTGGGTCAAATGTTCTGGCCATACTCCACCCCAGGATCTGGTGCAGCTCTCCACTGGTAAAGAATGGGAGTCTGAAAATTCTTGGACTCAGTGCCTGCACTGCCCAGCAACCACTAAAACATCAGTGTATTATCAGCATCATTCGTTTACTAAACCCAAAATACAGCACTGTAGCTGCTACTAGAAAAAAACAGGACATCAAGCCACAAGTTTTTTCACGTTCATTCTTCCAATTCTTTCTCCCATCCTACCCAGTGAGAAGGGAATGAGTAGCTGTTTTGTGCTTAGGTACTGATGGGAGTTGATCCACAAGACTGCCCTCCAATAATGGCATATGACTAAAGTTATTAGACTAAATTTATCACTGGCTTTATTTAGAATTTTTACAAGACATTACATTGTGTTCCTTAAACTAAAAGACATCGGGAATAAATACAATTCTTTTTCAAAATATTTGTCTCTGCATTTTTGTCTAAAATGTCCCTACTTGCTGGTAGGGAAAAAAATCCATTTGTTATTATCCAATTAGTGAGAGGTGTCTCTGCCTGAATTAAGCTAAAATTTAAGTGTTCTTTAGTGAAGTTGCCTGTGAATAATATTGTTATATGTTCAGTCACTTTTGCAGGCCTTTTTCACACTTAAAATACTAAAACAAAATCAGCATTTTCCTGAAACTATATGATTTGAATGCTTCCAAGATGATCTGCAAAAGGACACTCAAGTGGGACAACTTTGCTAAGGATTATGAATTACCCTTTCATATGCTGAAGTCAATAGTGTGGATTGTATTTAAAAGTAAATGTGGGATAGAAAGATAAAAAGAAATGCAAAAGAGAAGGGTCAAGAAAATGTGAGAGAGAATGAGAGAGAGAGAGACAAGCAGATAATAATCAGTACCCATGGATCCAATGGCATCCCTTTGGTCTTCCTTCACAATGGGCTTCCAGGTGATGAGGGTCCCAGAGTTCTTCTTCTGAGGGTACCACTTTTATACAGTCCAAGTTCCAAGTTTCCATAGAGGCTGTTCCCAGGCTGTTCCAGTTATCTATAGAGGCTGTGCCCATAACTTGGGGTGATCTCTGGGTGACTGGTGATATATGTATAAGCAGTCACCTCCTTTCTCACGGTTTGCCACAGTGGGAATTTTTGTCTGGATTCATCGACCATGATGTGCTAACCATATCTGCCTTACCAGGCTTGAAATTAGTATCTTCCTGTTGTAAATGTCTCCTGTCTGTGTTTATCTCAAGTTCATGCATGAACACAGAATTGTAGAATCATGGTATGATACAACAGTTTCGATTGGAAGGAACCTTTCTAATAAGCTCCCTTTCTGGACCCAGTACTGCTGCAGGGATTTACTGTGAGAGTGAATAGGAGCATCACCTCCTGGCCACACTGCTCTTGATACAGCCCAAGATACATTTGTCTTTTTGGATTGCTATTTCTTACCCAGTTTCTCATCCACAGTATCCACCTATCTGAGTAGTGATCAGAGACATCAATGTCTCCTCTGAGTGATAAATCTAATTTATCTTCTCCTGGACTCAGGATGGCAAACTTAGAAATTTTCGAGCCTGCTAAACATATATGAATGAACTGTGCCACCTTTGTCTTGTTACCTTCTGCATCAGAAAAAATCCTTCCTAATCCTTAGCAATCAAAGTCATGTCACTTGAGTGTCCTTTGCAGATCATCCTGAATAGCATTCAAATCATATAATTTCAGGAAACCAATGTGGAATATCTTTTGGTATTCAGAAAAAAAGGAAAAAGTGACTGACCATATAGCAATCACGTTCACAGAAAACTTCTCTAGGAAAACTGAAATTTTACAGGTAATTTCACTAGGTGAAGCTGTGAGCACGTGCCTTCAAAGTATCACAAGAATAATGTGTAACATGTATTTCACAAAATTAACAAACCAGGTAGGCTCTGGTCAGGGACTCTGCAGGAGAGGTGTGCCTCAGCAATATTTCCAGTTTGTGATTTTCTCTACGTTTACCTCTTCCTCTTAAACACAAACACTGAAAAGTGCTCTGTTCTATTAGAAAATCTATTGCAGGATTGTATCCATATAAAATGTACAATCCATCAAACCTGATATTCCCAGGTATTTTTTCACTATTTAGTAATTGCAGTATTTTATAGTCCTGCTATATGTTCAAGATTCTGAATAAATACTTATTTCATAATCACTCTCGCACATTTATTTCTCCTTGCCTGGAGTCTGTAGTCTGGACTCAGCTCAGAATATATTATGAGCATAAAATTAATTGCTGGAAAAATGCTTATTAGTTTTAACATAATTATATCTCTTCCAAACAAGCAAGACTGAACTGAATATGAAGGAGTTCAAATAAAAACCCACTTAAATTATATATTTTTAGTCTATTGAAATGTGAAATTTATATTCTAAGCTAGATTTGTTTAAAAGTGTTCAGGATGTTACCCACATGTAAATATACTCACTCAATAAGCACATGTCTGAAAAATCTTAAATAGCTTTTAAATTTTAAATACAATGACCATATAGAAATTGATAGATTACTGATTTCTTTGGGACCTCCACCAATTTAATAGCTCTGACTGTATTTTAATAAATTATCTAATTGTCCAAGATGTTAATCCATTTCCCGTGACTCACAATCATCCTCTCCCTCCTTTCTCAGTGATAACTCATTTTATTTTTACATGACAACATGATATTTTTAAATTTTTACTGCTGTAAGTACTTAAAGAATATTGCTGCCTCTCTCAGAACACTGTCAAGGCCACAGAAGGAAACTGCCATAAGATAAACCACCACAGCACCACCCTTAATAATGAGAAGGGAAACCTTGGGGATATAATAGCTATCTATAATGGCATTATTCATGTAATCATTGTTCAGTTTTCAGTCAATTAATAAAGTGCATGATCAGTTATTTGAAAAGAACAGGACATAAAATTATTATAAACCTACAATTTCTTTCCCAATGACTACATACTGCAGCACTGTTAAAAGTAATGGAGAGGCTAACAAAAAACTGACAGCATGGCCTCAGATTCTCTGATGTTCGTTTTAACTACCTTATTGTGCTATGAAATGTGATAGATCTTTAGAAACAACCTATAGAACAGGTGACAGTGTTTAGCAGACATAAGAAATTATAACAAAATCCTGGGAATCTATTGCCTTTTAACTGCTCAATTTTTTTTTTTTTTTTTTTTTTTTTTTTTGAGCATCTTCAGCATAATAACAAACAAGTTATCAACAGAAAAATAAGACTGGGGGAAATGTTGGCAAGGAGCTCAAGAGGCCAAGGTCCTGGAAGGTTCTGGAAAGCAACAGCACAAAAATACAAGTAAATAAATTACTTCATAAGCCTCAAGGGAGATACTACTTTTTAACTAGATATTCACAGAGACAAAGTTAGACTAAAGCTATGACTTTTTGGGGAATTCTGGATGAATCACTGTTAACTGGAAACTGATAAGGCCATTCTAATATGGCCTTTAGGCAGATGCTTTATCTGTCAAGATATTTATAATCAAGAAAATCTAGTCTAGATTTCAGAGTATGATTGCAGGGTACAGACAATACCTGTGTAGTTTAATAGATATAAATGTTCCGTTCTAGATGATGACTGGGAAGTGTTGCTACGTGTTTATACTTTCCATACTGTGTAGAGAGAAACAGACACTGAAGAGAATAATAGGAACACTAAAATTATTGTCAGGAAAAAAAATATGGACTAATGATTTTACAGAGGGCTTAGTCTTTGAGTTATAATATAGCTAGAGAATAAAAGAGCAACAAACTCCAGAGACCCACTGGCATCCACTAATTCGTCTTGTAAAAGGGCACTGGGGTTAAACCATCTAGAAGCTGTCTCTTCAATTACTTTAAAAGGCTAAAAGAACTATGATCTTTTTCTAAGTCCTTGTTACACTGGATGGTCCCTGCAGGTAAAAAAAGATAATCAGACTGACAAAATTCAGTGAATGGACAGTTAGTGCTTTTTACTGCACAAGCCAACAGCCTGGAGACAAGGGAGGAATGTCAAGTCCCAGTTTATTATTGCTTCACTGGTCTTGTTAACTGTTGCTTTTTCCAGTTGCATGACATGGATATTTTGGATGTCACTTGAATCTTTTCCTGCATGATCAGCTCCTCTTGAATGCTTGTTTCACGCAGTGGAGCAAATTGTAATCAAAATTTCCACAGTGTAAATCAAGAGTAACTCCAGTCCAGGCACTGGAGTGTCATATTATGAGGCTAAACTCAGTTCAGAAAGAAACTCACTGGATAAATGCTGTGAACCAGCTAAAGAGTCTTTTCTGGCACAGAGCTATGTGTCAAATTATCCCTTATATACTATCCAAGATCTCTGCAGCATGTGTGTTGGTTCTTTCTTCTGTAAACAATAAAGCTATTCTTTCCTGTCTTCCTGACTCATCCAGTCATTTTCCCACCCCCAGAGTTTCTACTATGTCTGTGTGCCTTTTAAGAAATAGGCATGATGAAAAAGTTCTCAAAAAATATCCCCAAGAATTTTAACACCAGAATGAGAAATGCGTTTTTTATGCTCAAAGAAAAAGATCACTTTTTGTTCATTTAACAAATATTGTTGTTATAACTTAAGTCTAGTAATTGTTGGCCAGATAATTATTACAGAATAAGAAAAATACTAATGCACTTAAAATTGTTAAATTCACGTTTCTCAGCTATTACTACTTCTCCTGGTATTATGTTTACCCTCCCTTGCTCCTGTGTCCTAAATTTCTTTCTAGTGTTGGTGTGTGTGATGGAGTGTGATTGGGAATTTTTAATATCTGAGCTACATTGCCCAGACAGAAAGATATGATATTCATGCTGATAGTTTCTTCTACACATTTTTTTCTCTGAATTTCCCAAGGAGTTATTTTAATGTTTAGTAGCATGATCTTTCTTCAGTGGCTTGCATTCCAGACTACCTCCAAATTGACTCTACCTGCTGGTATGCTAGTACATGTTGCCTGTTTTCTTTGCACTCAGAATCAGTTACTGTGACTGCTCATGGATAAGTTGTTTATAGCCAAGGGGTGCCTAGTGAAAAGCCTATGTCCTGTGCCTATACCCCTCTCTGCTGCATCCCATTTCCACACTTTTCAAGGACTCTGCTTTCCTATCAGGCCTGCATTACTCTACTCTACATCACTTCTACAGTGGAATGAATAGCATCAGAAGGCAAGGGAAGAGCAACTGGTGTCTTCTGTCTTGATATTGGTGGCCCACGACATTCTGACACCTACAGTGGAGAGATATATATTTGAAGGACGAATTATTTGATAAAGGAGTTGGTTCTCTGGGTGCATCCAAAGTTGCAGTCAATGGGTCAATGCCCAAATAGAAAACTGGTGGTGTTCCTTAAGTGTCCACACTGGGTCCAATGCTATTTAATGTCTTAATTCATTACACAGATGATGGGATGGAGCACGTGTTCAGAAAGTTTGCAGATGACAGCAAGCTGAGTGGTTCAGTCAGCATTCTTGAGCAAATGGATAGCATCTAGCTGGACCTGAACAAGCTTGAGGAGTGGGAAATGTGGACCTCAGGAAGTTCAACAAGGCCAAGTGCAAGATCCTACAGCCGGGTCAGGGAAAGCAATCCCCACTATCAGCATAGACTGGGCAGTGAATATGTTGAGAACAGCCCTGTGAAGGAGGACTTTGGAGATACTGGTGGATTCACTTAGAGCAAGGCTGGCCAACCATAGTCCTTATTCTTGCAATCTTGTATAGTTCTTGGTTCATAGATTGCTTCTAGTAATACTGTACTGTATGATTAGCCTATAGACTAACACAGAACTTGCAGTTATTCCAGTGTCTTATATTTTGTTTTTCTGGAATGACATCAGCAGCTGATATATTTTGTAATTTGATGTGTTTGTGCCACCCTACTAATCTTTCTATTCTTTTATTAAAGATTACCTTTTTTATATTTATTTTTAACTTGGAAGAGTATAGTTTCACTGCTTCTCAGACAGAGAAATAGAGAATCCATATGTTATTGTCTACATTCACTCTCATGTAAAGAACACAAAAACATTACATAAAAGAAATTATTTGCCTTTGCCCAAAACACAGGAGAAAAACTATAATAGCATATTGAAAGAAACACAGCTTCTGAAATATCTGTAGGTAATGAAAATTTTTTATAAAGGGCTAAGACATGACATCTGTTTTTCTGCTGTATCTGTTCTTCTAATTGGTGGCATTTCTCCCACTGTGCTCTTTGCTGACTGCCTATTACATTAAGAGGAATTATCAGGTGATGCAAGGTAGGGTTAAAAACACAATTGAAATCAACTAACTCTTTGGCTTCTTAGATTTTTTCATAGTATAAATTTCAGGTTCACTCTTTTAGTCCTGAAAAAAGCTTCACCAACTCATGCTATGAAATATTAATATTCATTAAAATTATCAATCAACATTATTAATACCCTTGATCATATAATTACATATGTGTGCTGGCATATTAAACAACTTGGCAAATATGATATTAACTGATTGCAACTAAATCTTTCTGCCTCATGGAGAAAGGAATGAATTATTAACCTGATATTTTCAATAGTTTGATAGTGGATAAGTTCTCCTGTATCTTTTAGATATGCAATGAAATCATGATGATTTTAATTTTTTACAACAGCTTCTATAAACAAAGTTTTATGAAGATGATTTTTAAAAGTAAAAGAAAACTAAGCTGAAATTGTAAAAACGTGATTTTGTTAGAAGCCAATGTCCTTATTTGACTTTAAAACCATGGGATGGCTACCTAAACAATGTAGAGGGAAGAGTTAATCACATTAGCATCCTAGCCATATTCTCCCATGTTCATATTTCAGTCCTTCTCCTAATTGCACACCCCTGCAACAAATTTTTGAAATAATTACTCTCTTTTTCTTCAAGGTACTGCAAAACACATTCTACAGAGCAGTTAGACCCCCAGTAAGTATTTTGTTTGCTCCTGCCCCTGCAGGAACTTTGAACCAGTTTTAATATCTCCTCGTGGATTCTTTACTCATTGCAATGTTATAAAGTACTCCTCTATCATCTCATTAACATGGGAGCAGTTGTATTTCCCTGTCATAGTTAGAGAGGCAGAGAATATCTGGTGTTCCAATAGGCTGTCCAGAGAGTCACAGGAGTAGGAGGCAGAGACTTCATCTTGCTTCAGGTAGTTTACAGTCTTACATCACTTTACAACTACTTTTTAGTGCTAAAATATATGAGATGACTTTCATGCATAGAAATAGAATTTAAACAAGGGAAAGGGTCTGTGGTGTGCTTCAAGCAGTGTTACAGAAGATGGATTTTTTCTTGCCTAGATTTGAAACTGAAGAAATTGCATCCTCTGTAAGTACACTGCAAAATTTTAGAGCAGCCACATTCCCATTTTTTTGCAGCATCCAGCACCACCACTGTTCCCTGGTGGGTTGGGCAGAGGACCACCTCAGTTGCTGATGCCAATGCACCCTACTTAATATCAAAGTATGATGTTACTTAGAACTACCAATAAAGAGAATTTAATGTTCCAACTAAGTTTAAATAAATTACATTTTGCATGATATTGCGTTCTACATGGTTCTTTGGTTTATAGCTGTGATTGACAACTCAATGTCCAAGTAGAAACCAGGGATGGTTGATGGTTCTCATGGCTTGGCATTCTTCCCACCTTTGTCAGCAACATGGACAGTGGACTTGAGCGCACCCCTAGCAAACCTGATGATGGCATGGAGACACTGTGGTGCTGTCAACATGTTGAAGTGAAGGGATGCCTTCCAGAGGGACCCAGACAGGCCTGAGAGGGGCCTGTGTGAAGCTTATGAATCATAGAATTATAGAATGTTAAGTGTTGGAAGGGCATTAAAGATCATTGAGTCCCAACCCCTCTGCCATGGGTGGGGAGGCCACCCACTAGATCAGGTTGTTCAGAGCCTTATTCAGCCTGGCCTTGAACACTGCTAGGGTTGGGATACCACAAACATTCCTGGGCAACTTGTTCTGGTGTCTAACCACTCTCACAGTAAAGAATTTCTTTCTAATATCTGATTTAAACCTACCCTCTTGCAGTTCACAACTATTAACCCTTGTCCTGTCACTACATGCCCTCATAAAAAATCCTTCTCCATTTCTCTTGTAAGGCTTTATGCAATGATAAGTTCTCCCTCAAACCTTCTCTTCTCCGGGCTGAATAATCCAAATTTTCTCAATTCATCTTCATAGAAGAGGTGCTACAGCCCTCTGATCATTGTTGTTTTTGTCAGGATCTGCTCAAACAGGTCCATGCCTTTCTTATGTTGGTGTCCCCAGAACAGGATGGGGGTACTCCAGGTAAGGTTTCACGAGAGCAGTGCAGAGGGGAAAAATCACCTCCCTCAACCTGCTGGTCACAGTTCTGATGTAATAAATATTAGCCAATGAGGTATAATTAAAGATTCCAGCTTTTCAGGTGGAAATGGCCCAGAACAGGCTTCTTCCATATCCTGAGATGCCTGTGCCTTCTGGTCCAAATCTAGCATTAGTAAATTTTGCAGGGATTAATTTTTCAGTTTAATATATGAAAATGTATTAAATTGATTAAATTAAAAGTGAAAAGCTCTGCTTTCAAAACCCCCTTATTTCCTCAATTCATATTTTTATATATTTTCAGATGCCTAAGATGGAAACTTGTGAAATTTTCCCTACTGTTCACCTCCTTTTTAGGAATTTCACCATTCTGTGCCATCCAAATCCTGCTAAAGTACTTATACAGAATTTAGGAATACCTTGCAGTCTACTAAAAAGCCCACGTTCAAGTCAATGTCCTGGGAGATCTAAAGCAGCATTTCAAAATGAGATACTGTCTCAGTGGTTTCAACAATGAGGCTAATCCTGGTAGCCTGCTCAGGCATAAAGGTAATTAGAAAGGAAAGAAAATAAAAATGAATAGTCAAAACAATGTTTATTATCTCTGTCACTAACTATTCTGATGGATTTGAAACAGAGATCTGAAACAAAATCCTATGATAAATTGTTATTTCCATTTTTGAAGCTGTTGGGTGTATAGAATTGACCTTCTGATGGTGGACAAACACTAAAGCATGAACCACCATAATATGAACAGAGAAACAGGTCCAAGGCAGATATGAAAAATTTAAAGGCAGATATGAAAAACTTAACTTTATCATGCACTGAAATTGCCACATCATAAATAAATAAAGCTGTAGGATGTACTCTTATTACCTGATTGTGGATCAAATTCTAACAAAATAAAAATAAATATCTCTTGTAGAGAAAAGTAGTAAATATTCCTCAGTTAATATTAATGGCTAGGCATAGAAAAAACAGCTGCATGCAGTATGGTAGGACTGAAACATTAGAATTAAATCTCAGGAATGGGAGGAAATTTCATGAGAACTTGAGACTATGCTGCATAAAAATTAGGTATTCAATGAGGCTTATGTAATCACAACGTCAAAGTAATTGAAGAACGTAAATTCTCATTGATTTAAACAGGATCTAAGAGTATAAATGCCTTTAGAAATTGAATAATAGGCATATATATTTATTTTTTGATTACCAAAGTGATTTAATGATCCTCATAAAATATTTCGAGAAGGACAAATTAGTTAGGTTTTCAAAAATTTAATTTTTCAAGTCTATAATTTTTTAAGAGTCAGTTTGTGGCATTTCAGCTTTATGAATCAGCTGAGTTCACTACATAATGTCTCTTACTTAAAATGTCTACAGTGTGACCCAAGAAAAGAGATTTTCTTTTTCTTTTTCTTTTTCTTTTTCTTTTTCTTTTTCTTTTTCTTTTTCTTTTTCTTTTTCTTTTTCTTTTTCTTTTTCTTTTTCTTTTTCTTTTTCTTTTTCTTTTTCTTTTTCTTTTTCTTTTTTTTTCTTTTTCTTTTTCTTTTTCTTTCTTTGTCTTTGTCTTTTCCTTTGAATTATATACAGACAGTTTTGTAAATCAGGCAATATATGATAGTTTAAATTTGAGTCACTGGATCACACGTCTGAGCACTTGCCTTCTAATCTCACACACTCTACTATATAATTTTTTTTATATTCATTGAAAGTTACTGTAAATACCACCTCAAACTCCAGCAACTGCCTAAGTTTCTCATGCAATATACATGGCTCTATGTTTAAAATAATAAGATGAAAATTTATAGAATTTAGATTTTGATACTTCAAAATATTTTAAATTAAGAAGAACACCAAAACAGGAGTCACAATTTTTTTTATGAGAAAAAAAGAAACAACTAAACCTGTTGTGACCATATTAAATAAAAATGTATGTGGAGAGAGGATGAATTAAGTACTGAGATTTAGGAATATGAATCTTAGCTATTGTAAGAAACCCTGTGTTCCTGAAAAGAAAGGATAAGAAATATTTTATATGCATGAGGAAGGCCTTTACAGAACCTGAAACATGAATCATTAAAAATTTCTACTAATGGGCTATTGATTAATCTGGAGCTTCTCCTCTCTATTTACTCCACCTATACTGCATTGCCTAGAACGCATTTGACTACTCTTGATAGTGCTGGTGTTCTAAGATCAGCATGCAAACTTCTCTTCCCCTTGCCTATCTTTTTGCAGCCTCTACTGTCTCTTTATTCATATTAGAATTGTAAGGTCATTATAAGATATACTCATGTTCTGATTTCATGTGTATACAGCACAGTAATTACCATGTGCTTGTGGGGATATCTCCAAGGTACCAAAAATGCAGACATGAAATGATAATTTATTGGTTCAATATAGCCTGAAGCAAGTTCTCTAAGCAATTTAGCTGGAAAAGTTACAGTGCAATACTATAAATAACTTGTATTCTTTTTTTCTGTTCTTTAATGAACAGATTTCGTTTTCATTTCTGATTGACAGTTCATAAAAAGTGTTGTGATGTGCAAAAGTTACTGTCAATTTTTAAAATATTTTATGTTATTTATTTTTTAAATTATTTTATGTCATTTGTTAAAAATTAGTTTGTGTTTCATTTGTTAAAATATCTTAAAAAAAATTTAAAACTGCTAGACTACTCTTTCCCCACCAGGGTGTTGGATTTTACTTATTTTTAATGAGTTGTTTACTTCCAGGTGTATGTGTAATGTATGTGTAATATTCATCATGTCTATATTTATGAGTTTACTTTTTGATATCAAATCATTTGTAGAATCCCACATGTTGACTGTGGTGTTACCAGCATTGCATAATGCTGAGGGAAACCAAAATTTTATATTGAAAGATCTCATTTTCAATTGGTTGCTACTTTTCCAGAAATTAAATTTTCAAACTGAGATGCTATATTACGTGTGACAATATCAAACCATTGAGTTTGGGTTTTTTTTAGTTTAGGAGACAGACTTTCAAAATTTTCTAGGGTATCCCATTCAAAAGCTAGAAGAAGACAGATGAGTTGACTAGGTTTAAGCCTCTATTAAGATAGGGACTACCTTTCAGATAATTCTAAATGTTCTCAAAACTTTAAGGAAATCTAGGTAATTTTGGGGTTCAGTTTGGTCGATTTTCAAACAGTTCATTTATTGCATAAATACTTTGTTGTTGCAGCTGTTTTTCAAAATAAAACAGATGCAGGAGCTATGGATGGCTTCTGTCTCATATCTAGCAACTTAGAAGATAAAGATTCATCCATGACAAAATGGTTTTAAAACATCTGCTAGTTAGGGTAAAATTAATCAGGCAGCTCCCAGGAGACATACTTTAAATGTTTGCCTGTTTTTGTTAGGCACTACGTGATTCTTCTTCCATACCTTTAAAAAGCTGTGCTATTTTACAGGAAAAACAAAAAATATAACAATGCAAAACAAAACAAAAAAGCCCCCCCCCCCAAAAAAAAAAAAAACCAAAAAATGTTCATGGGCTGAAATATTAACAAGCAAAAAAATGACTCTTTAATACAGGAGGAGTCAGGGTATTCAAATGTTCAGAGAAGACAAATATTAACAGCTTCCAACACCCTGATTGCTCTTGATTTTGAATTAAAAGGCTTTAAAGTTAGAAATACAACAAACATGGAACCATAGGATAGTTGGAAGGGACCTATCAGGATCATCAAGTCAAATTCCTAGCCCGGTGCAGGAAAACCCAAAAATCACATCACGTTCCCAAGAGCATTGTCCAAATGCTTCTTGAACTCAGGCTTGGTGCTATGACTACTTCCTTGGGGAGCCTGATCCGGTATTCAACACTCTTTGGGTGAAAAACATTTTCCTGATATCTGACATAAACCTCCCGTGGTTCAGCTCCATGGCATTTACTCAAGTCCAATCACTGCTCTCAAGACTGAAGAGGTCAGTTCCCTGTGCTTCCCCTCAGGAGCGTGTTGAAGATCTCAATTAAGTCTTCCCTCAGTTTCCTCCAGGCTGAACAGACCAAGTGACCTCAGCTGCGCCTCACACACCTTCCTCTCCAGACCCTTCACCATCTCCACTGCTCTCCTTTGGGTGCTCTCTAATAGCTTCATGTCTTTCTTATATTGTGGCGCCCAAGCTGCCCCCAGCACTTGAGGTGAGGCTGCCCCAGTGCAGAGCAGAGCAGGACAAGCCCCCTCCCCTGCCCAGCTGGTGATGCTGTGCCTGATTCCCCCCGTTGGCCCTCCTGGCTGCCAGGGCACTGCTGGCTCATGTTAAATGTGCCATCAATGAGGACCTCCAGGAGCCCTTCTGCAGCACTGCTCTTCAGCCTCTGGTTCCCCAGTCTATACAGGGAACTAGGGTTGTCCTCTCCCAGGTGCAGAATCCAGCACTTGCCCTTGTAAAAGTGCTTAAAAATGTTTTAAGGAGCTAGACATGTCTGAAGCCAGGAAGAGCACTGAATTTTCTGTTCTCCTAATTCTTGAACAGAAGATCTAAACACTAGGTCACTGGCACATCATAAAAAGTGTCTCCTTTTCCTCCTCTATAATGAGCTGCATTTACAAGCAAATACAATATGGAATTCATCTCTGAAAAGTTTTGAATCTTCTGTCATGCTGCCTATTTCTTTTAATCACATCTTAAAAAATTGGGAACCTGAGAGTATGCCATTTTCCTCTGCTTAGCTGTTTATTGCTTTTTTTGAAACTCAGACTGAATGCTGATAGCCTGAATCTGCTGAGATATATTCTCTGAAGAAGATCGGATTGCTAGAAGCAGGGAACAATAGCATGTTTAAGTAATTTCAGGTCATGAACCTACTGAGCAGAGGGAATGCTCAGCTTTTATTTTATTTGAGGCCTGAACAAGTCCTCTTCTGAATCTGTGCACTTAGGGATTAACACTAAAAATATCTTATTTTATGGTCTGAAGTCTTGAAGACCCAGAGTTGAGGGAAAGTATTTTGCATTAGTAGGCCGCATATACCTATATCCATATTTGCAAATTCAATGTACCTAGCATTAGTTTCTGACTGTGAGGCTGGCTATTCGGGAATGGTTTTCTTTTCCATTGTACTGTCATATCTTAACTTTGCTATGACCCTCTCATCTTTTTTCTCTTGGGCATAAGGGAGATAAAAACAGCAGGACAATATTGATACTGATAATGAACATTCTGTCAAGCAGCTGGACCAGACCATGAAAACGGAATCTTTTTTAGAAGGTCTTTCAGTGGAGAATTTTATTTTACCCTTATCATACCCAGAAGAAAGAAAAAACTAATTCCAGTCTAGATATAAAACAAAAAAAAAAAAGTATTCTGTGACTATAAGTATTCATTTTCTTTCATGGCCAAAAATACCTTTCAACCTGAAGTGTTCTTTGGACTGCTTCTTATATAACATGAAATAGTAAATATAAGGGCCCTAAATGCTGTAACTACAACAGAAAATTGCATTCACCTTAGACTATTCTCTTTCACTGAGAACATCCATTGTCTGAATTACCTCATCTTATTTCTCTGAATAGCATTTTATCATGTCAAAACTGCCTTTTGGAAATTATCTCTAAGCGGCAGTAACCTATGAGCGTTGCTTGGGATTTATCTAAGAAAGGTTTTGCAAATCCATATCAACGTTAAAGTGCAAGTTTCTAGTCTGTATTACAAGTGGAAAAATTCTCCCAACTTAAAGACACCAAACTCATGTGTCTGGAAATATTCCTGTGTTCATTATTTTATTGCCTTTGGAAGAACAGACAGGCTACTCAGGAGGACTATCTTGAGTCAGAGCTGAGAAGGGTGTAATGAGATTATGCAAGGAAAAAAACTGGAAGGGCAAAAACCCAACTAGAACTTAATATGGCTATAAAAACAAAAAATATTTATATTAAACAAAATGCTTTTATAAATATATCACCAAAAAAAAGAGTGCCAAGGAGAATCTCCATGCTTTGCAGGTTGCAGGGTGGAATCAAAATAACACTGGATGAGGAAAAGCCTGAAACACTTAGTACCTTCTTTGCCTCAGTCTTTAATAGCACAACAAGTTGTCTTCAGGTTGCCCAGCCCCGTGAGCTGAAATGGTGGGAGCAGAAAGAAACCACCACAGAACAAGGAGGAACAAGGAGGAAACAATCTGATATCTACTACACCTCTTAGATACAGAGAAGCCTATGGGGCCGTCTGAGATTCACCCAAGCGTACTGAGAGAGCTGATGGAAGTGTGCACTGGGCCACTTTCAATCATTTACCAGCAGTCCTGGCTTACTGAGGAGGTCCCAGCTGACTGTACATTAGTAAATATGATACCCACCTGTAAGACAGTCCGGCAGGAGGATCTGGGGAACTGCAGGCCTGTCAGCCTGACCGCGGTGCCAGGGAAGATCACAGAGCAGATCATCTTGAGTGCCATCACATGAGATGTACAAGACAACCAGGGGATCAGCCCAGAGAGTATAGGTTAATGAATGACAGGTCCTGCTCAACCTGCCTGATCTACTACTATGAAAAAGTGATCCACTTGGTCAATGATGGAAAGGCTGTGGATGTTGGCTGCCGAGATTTGATTAAAGTCTTTGTCTCCCACAGCATTCTTCTGAGAGTTGGGTTGCTCATGGCTAGGACAGGCGCAATGTCCACTGTGTAAAAAACTGCCTGGATGATGGGGCCCAGAAAGTGGTGGTGAATGGAATTAAATCCAATTAGTGGCTGGTGACAAGCTCTCCAGGGCTCAGTATTGGGGCAAGTCTTGTTTAATATCTCTATTCCTGGATGAGAGGATTAAATGCATCTCCAGTAAGTCTGCAAATTACACCGAGTGGGAGTCTTGACCTGCTGGAGAATAGAAAGGCTCTAACCTGGAGAAGCTGGATTTATAGGCCAAACCCTAATGGCTAAAGGCAATTTTCTTAAGTTTAACAAGACAAAGTGCTGTATCCTGCATTTGGACAGGCTGAGGGAAGAAGTCTGGAAAGCTGCCGGCAGAGAACCACCTTGGTGGGCTGGTCAACAGTGGCTCAGCATGAGCCAGCGTGGGCCCAGGTGGCCAAGAAGGCCAATGCTATCCTGGACTTCAGCATGGCCAGCAGTAAGAAGGCAGAGATATTCCCTGTGTGCTTCAAATGCAGCGTTGGGTGTTGAGCTCCTCAATCCAAGCGAGACATCGAAGGGCTGGAGAGTGTCCAGAGAATGTCAGTGAAGCTGGTGAAGGGACTGGAGCACAGATCTCACAAAGAGCACCTGAGAGAGCTGGGGTTGTTTAGCCTGGAGTAAAGCAGGGTTGGGACAATCTTCACCCTCTCTACAAGTGCCTGAAAGGAAATGAAATCTTGGTGGGTGTCAGTGTCTTCTCCCAAATAAGAAGTAACAGGATGAGAAGAAATGGCCCCAAGTTCTTTCAGGGGAAATTCAGATTGGATATAAGGGAAAATTTCTTCACCAAAGGGTGGTCAAGCATTGGAGAAAGCTGCTGAGGTATATTGGAGAATCACCATCCCTGGAAGTCTTCAAAATATATCTAGATGTGGCCCTTGGGGACATTGTTTATTGGTGAAGGTGGCAGTGGTATTTCACTGGTATGACTTGATGGTCTGTGATCTTGGGGATCTTTTCCAGCTGTAACAATTTTATCCTTCGATGTTTAATTTAGCATATTTCCAGAAATGTAGGCAGTTCTCTAGACTTCAGAGAAAGCTGTGAATATAGCATTTCAACAAATATCTTGGCTGTCTTCTCTTATAGGTTTTCAAAAACCTTAAAAAAATTCCAAACACAAAGTTTTTTATGGCTGCTTTGTCCAGTATTATGTGCTAAATGTGTCTCAAAGTCAAGTTTATTATAGAGTTTGAAAATAATATTCTACTAACTATAAAACTTTGTTTATAGTACCATAATTTCCTGGCTCTAACCACTCAATTTAAGATTCAGTAACAAAAGGACCCTGTGTTCTTCCAAATAATAAGTATTATCAAAATTCACATACTGAGCAATTCTATTTTTGCAGGCAAAAAGACAGAGGTCTTGTAGAAAACATGACATTTATAGTCTCATTAAAATGGCATTGCAAAGAATATATGTAAGCAAATTAAAGAAATTAAAAAAAAAGAAAATAACTCTTTTTTCACTTTCTAAGTTTTGAGGGCTTAATGTGTAAAGTTAGGAACATAAAGCATAGAATTTTGATGTTTAAGTCATCATAGTTATATGTGCATTGGCTGATACACTTTCAGATTTAAGTGAATAATATATTTTGATCAAACGAAATCATGTATATACTTAGATAAACAATTCACTTACATCCTTAAATCCAAATACCAAGGTATACAGTAAACAACTTCTAGTTTAATACATTATCTGCTGCTAAAAATTCTCAGTTTAAATGCCAGGAACTGACAAATGAGCCCAGAAAACGATAATTGAGTCGATTAATGTACTGTGACAAGTTGGGGAAAATGAAGCATTTTCATGCTATATCAATGAAAGTGCTGCCTCTTGTAAAGCTGAAACATAAGCACTTGTAGAACATGCCAATATAAAGCTTTTATCATGTGCCTCATTCATGTTTTGAAGCCACTGCTTGACAGACATTAGAATCTGCATTGCATTCTGTTTAACAATGTCTTTTTCTATAGTAGTTTGTTGAGGCATCTGTGATGTGGGTTTAAGACACACCCTTAACTGAGAGAATAATTTTTTTCTCCAGGAAAAGAATTATAAAAACCAGTTAGCACAAAAAAATAATAAAAATAATGAAAGCCCTAAAAAATGAGGTAATTCCCATTTTTCAGGAAAGTAACCTATATTTGTTTAAAAATATTGTTATAGGTGAATAGGAATTTGTGCCGATCACGTCCCGTGACCGGGATGCAAGGTCAGGTTTTGGGAAAAGGCAGACTTTTATCTTGGGGTTTTTTGTGAGTAATTTGTGAAAATGCATTTGTGAAAATGCATTAGATTAGAGAATGAGATCTTCAGAGAATATCTAGTAAGCTTTTGTCAAAAGATCCTTGAGGGCACTGCTTAAGTCATGATTTAAGATAGCTTGAACAGCTTCAGTTTTAACTTGAAAAATAAAAGAATTATATTTAAAGTAAGAAAAATTATTGTGTCTGACTTTTTCATTTAAATTATCACCTCTGAGAACTTTTGAACAAGAACATATATTAATGTACTAAGTGGTAGCAAACAAAACTTCAACTTTTACCAAGAAGTGAAAAATTTCCTCAGTATGGAGGCTTATTTCTGAATTACTGTGCATTAGTTTCCTGAAACCCACCCTATGTTTTATTTCAAAGGTGCATGAAATATTTGATTAATAAATTAGCTTTTCATTTGGAGTATTTGACAGTAAACAAGTTTATGGAAAAAGCAATGTGAATTTCTAATTCATTCTTAGTCTTTTCACTGTCTAAAAGAGGCATAGAGTAGCTTGTTCATGAAATCCAAATTTTAAGTGAAAGAATGAATTAATAAGACACTAAATTTTTGAAAAACAAGAAAAAAAAAGAAGCCAGGGAAGGCCAAAAGCATGTGCGTATGTATGCATGTTTGAATTATATATATATATTTACACACATATAAAAACTATAAAATAATATTGTATATATTAAATGATAAAATACTTTAAGCTTTATATGTTTATGCATATATATGAAACACAAGTAAGAGATGCAGTCAGGTACTAATGCATTCAGCCATTACATTTTTAAACCTTTTGGCTTTACAAAAGCCAAGAAAGCTAGAAGAAGAAAGCTGTCTTCATGAAAGTGAGATGAAAAGGACTTTAGAATGAGGAAATACAATGCAGAAGAAATGACATTATGGTGGAGATGACAGATATAATTGGTCATATAAGAGGAGAAGGAGGCAGAAAATCAGCATTCCTATGAAAGAATGATGGAAGCACAGAATGGAATTATACTTTTTCTTATATGTAAGGAGCAAAATAGTCTTAGCAAAAGCCTAAGGAAATACAAAAAAAATTCACCAAAAATAGTGGAGATTAAGAGGTCCATTACTGGGCCATGCATGGACCTTGATGACTTCATAAACAATTAGAGTTTGCCTTGTATGTTGAGGCCAAATATGGGTCATCTGGAATGTAAAATATAGGACATTAGATTTGAGAAGAAAATTAATAAATTACTGTATAGCAAGATTTCACTGGCAAGTCTAGAAGGATGGGGAGGTGCAGCTTTGTTTGATAAACAGTGAGAATCATGTGAAGGGTTGGTATTATAGGTGTTGGGATACTTTTTAGTAGGGTATTTTACTGTGAGAGGTAGGACAGCATGACATGCAGGGTAGGATTTTGCCTTACCTGTTCTGGGTGCATGAGTGGTTATTCCTTATCAGCTGAACTGGCTCTGGGGGGAAAAACCCAGATTAAATCACATCACTCACAACATTAAAATTGTTTTTTCATTTCTTTGCAAACCATAAATATAACCTAGATGACTGGTGAAGCTATTGACAAAGAGGCAATACTTTGTAAACTGAATCCCAGCAAAATTCTTTGAATATAAAGTTATATGTAACACCTGCAAGGCAGGTTGTCCTACATATAGTTCAAAAACTTGGAATTATGAGAATATGTTCACAATTCTTGTGTTACAATAAAAAAATGTAGTGTATTAGGGACTTAAAAATTTTGTTTCCGTTGCATTATTTAATTAGAACTATGAAAATATAAATATTTGGTACTTTAATGTTGCATCATTTTACTAGTTCAACTCATAAACTCTAAAAGCCTGTAAAACATCCTAAGAAATAGGTCTGAAAGTGCTAAAGAGGATTTACAATATTGCTGTTTTTAAATTATTGGATTGAAAATACATATATAAACAGTCCTACTGCAAGAAAGGTTGGGCATATTTTTTAAAAATATCAGGTTGGCTAAATATGGATATTTCTTCATGAACTTCAAACAGAAGAGATTATGTAGAAAAATTGAAGCCTAGGACAAGGTACTAAGCATAAGCTGTCCTGAACAAAATCAGGAAAACGACTTCACAAATTAAATATACTAAGGTATGAAGTTACACAAGCAGTTTTTCTGCAAGTAGGTTAACAGCAACATGGAAACTTGGAAATTTATACTAATGCCACAAAAATGAAGTAAATCACACTGTACTAACTTGATGAACACAGAACAGATGGTACTTGCAATAAGAAAGATAAAATCTTAGTTGGGAATAAGCAAGAAAACTTCAAAAGTGCTCAGGTTAATTCCCACATTTTCCTTTTATAGGTTAATTTCATATTAAAACACTTGGACTTTTGGTAATGAAATCTCAGAGTTTAATTAATTTATCTCTTTAGAATTCAGGGATACTTGTTGAGATTTTGAAAGACCGGATAAAGCTCTATGGTCCCTATTTTCATAAAATCAGAAAAGAGGAATTGCTTGATATAGATTTACCTAGCTAATAAATGTTCCTTGAAAACTGTTAGGAACAAGTAATCAAACCAATTATGTTTTTCAGTTTTCCTTTCTGTTTTTGCATCAATAATAATTGTAGTCAAGAAATCAAACAGATAAGAAGATGGTGGTATGGATAGAACAGTTCTGAACTACATTGGCAAGGCTTCAGAGCCTCCACCCCCACTGTTTAAAACAGAATAAAAAGAACATCTGTCAAAAATGACTTAAGCAGAAACTGAGTTAGATAACTTCATGAGATACCTTAATGATCTCACAACACGCAATGAACTGAATAAAAACAATAGACACAGAAATATTCTAGTAACATTAAAGAACTGTTCAGAATCTAACTTCTATATGATCATAGCAGTAGTGTCTATTTAAAAAAATCAATTAAAGAAATTTATTTTTTTTAATGTGACTTTTTAAACTGAGTAGCAGCTGACAAAAATAACATGAAATCTTCTCATTCAAAAACAATAAATTCAAACGCGATAGAAAAGTCTTCCTTTAATTGCTTATAGTATTTTAAGGTATTCATGTTATTCTCTGATGTAAAACTGCATGACATTCTATAAATAATCACAATTTTAACTTTAGACTTTACAATCGGTAGTACATTATTTCAGCCTGCTTAAAAATCTCTTTATCTTGATTTCTTGGCTTTAAAATCCATTATGACTATTAAAGGATCTCCTTTTAGCCAAAATTTCATAGATTGCCCTCCATATAATAGACAAAAAACTTTTATATCTTGGTACAAATTCAGAGAACTATGTGTTAAATTATACTAAAGCAACATCTAAGCTGGTTGCTTTTTACACAGACTTTTCACTCCATTTGTGCCCTTTCAGTTGTTCGGTAATATATTCATAATGCTCAAGCAGAAAAAAAGAAATAGTAAAATAATAAGACATAGGTACATTGAATTAAATACCAGAAGGAATCATTGGGTTGTGTGGCCTGAACTACTTTTTTATTTTTTTTCTATTTAATCTGTATAAAGCCCAATTAGTTGTAAAGTCTCAGAGTTTTTATCACTTTTGTTTTTTCCAGTAAGAAGTCATATAAGGAAACTTCAAAGATGCTAACTTTATCTGATGAAGGTCAGTTTAGTCTCCTTGCTTGAAAGGAAATCAAACTCTCAAAAAGCACTCTGAGGGAATACAGAGACATTAGATTTCCTGCATTAAAATGGCATTTGCCAATGCAATGAGCAGTTTTCACTGAAGAAGGGAGAGGGACAGGGAGGACAATGACACCTTCCTAGTTTCCTTCCTCAATGACAACCATATATATATAAAACCCTGTTGTATGCTCATGCCTGTGAACTATCTCTCTGAAACCTGCAAAATGTTGGGCATTAGAATCACAATGCAGTGGTGAGAGAACATTTATATTCTTGGCTTCACAAAGAAGTCATAGAAATTGGAAACTATCCAGAAGTTACTGGAGGAGAATGCAAAACTGCCAGTGATGTACAGAACAAGGTAGGAATAGTTCAAGGATGCCTTTTTTTAGAAAGTAAATAAAACTGTGAGGTAATTTAGAAAAAAAGATCTGCTTGTTTGCTGAGAAATAACTTAAGGAACTTTTCACTTTTCTTGCAAAGGAACAACTTGAGGGAGAATATCAATGTAGAATAAGCCAAGTACTCAAGCAACATAAATGCTACAGGCCTCTGAGGAAGAAAGGTTTTTTTAAATCAACTTAGTTTTGAAATGTTTTAAGGAGCTGATGATATTGCTTATCTATAGCTTTGTCTCATAGTGACTGTTTGCTATCTTTTCCTCTAGTGATTTCTTGGTCTTTTTTGGGTTTTTTCTTGTATTTTCATTTTTTCATTCTGTGCCACATTGCATCAGATACCAAAAGGTATATTCTGCCTGATGTCTTTAACTTTGGGTTCCTTCAGATTCCTTATGACCAGGACCTTTCTAATTTATTTTATGTGAATTTACTGTATTGTATTTTCTGTAGTTAATTTATTATTACTGTTCTTATATGTATGCCTTTAAAATACTGTGTAGTATAGATTTTTTTGAAGTGTGTGTTAATCCACACTTGTTTTCTCTTGTGTTTGTATATTGCCTGTCACAATGACTGACTCCTGAGTCATGACATAACATAAAAAATTATAATAATATGGATATATTATTAGTAAACAATACAGTTAAAATATAGAGAGTATATTATTATTTAATTAACAATACATTTTAATAAAATTGCATCTTCATTTTTCAGCTAAAAAGAGAGTAGACTGGGAAGGGCCTTTAAATCTGCCTTTTTCCTTGTACCAGAAGGAACATGCAAGAAACAAATTGTGAAATCTTTTACTTGTACTCATACACCAAATATAAGCAGGTCTAACTGACACAATTATTTTGCACCTTTTATAGTGTTATCATTTAAACTAACAAATATGAGAGTTTAGAGAGTAAATTAGCTTCAGTTCCATCAATCTTTTCATTAAAAAAACCCTTTTTATCATTCAAAATCATTTGAATAGGACATTGCTGACATAACTGTCTCATAGATCAGATCTTATTTGTGGAACTTTTCTGACATTACACTGACAAGGATTCCCTTTCCTAAAATCTACTTATTTTCACAGGTTTTTAAGCAGCTTTATGCCACATCCCAAAACTTATAATTCTTACTAAATCTTTGCTTCCACAATCTTTATTTCTGTGACATGAGTGGTTAAGCTGGGTTTATCTGACTGTTGCTCAAGGATGTGTGCAGACACACACTGAGTCCGTGCTGAAGATGTGTTCATTTCCTAGCAAAATTATTGTTTGAGAAATTGAGAAGCTCTCTCTCCACTCATTATACTGCAAACATTTGTCTCCCAGATGCACTGGAAAAGGCAATTATCTTCCATGAGGAGCAGAACATTTCCCAGTCTTCACATTTTGGCATACTGAAACAGATCTGTGTGGAATCAAGTCCGCTGGGGAAAATTAGAGCACAAACTACATTTGCCACAGACTTTAACAGATTCACCATAGTCTGAAAAAAGACAATTATTTGTAATCACACCTGTATTACATGTATAAACATATATGGATATAAGAAAAGTATACCTAGCATATATTTAGTGTGCATGGGATTATGCACATGTAATTTGCAATAAATCAGTCTTAAAATTCATAAATCATGTGTTCACTGTGAATTTGTATAGGCTATTACAAGTCCTGCCATATTGAAGCCTAAGGAGAAGGTTCATCTATACTTTTCCTTTTGTCAGCTTTTAATAGATCTAATTGCCTAATTATCTGCTTCAATGCAGTGGTGGAGTGCTGTAACATTTCTCCTCTCCCCTGGGGAATGTGCACATTCTCCTGGAAGTTGCCATCTGCTTCCATTTAGAATACTGGTGAAACACTCATTTAAGCACTGAGGGTTGCCAACTTCATCTGTCAGTGGGCTTCATTCAGAAAGGATTGACTGTTTTATTATTCTGACTCTTGTTAAAGTTGTTAACATCCTGGTAGGAAGAACAGTTTATCATCAGAAGTGAAAAGATGTATTTGTTACTGAAAGTGGCCGTAATACCAACCAAATGAAACAAAAAGAGCAGCTCAAGCCAGCTATTTCAGAATTCTAATTTTCACTTTCTTGGTCCTGGTTTGATCAGTTGATGAAACACATGCTCTAAAATGTGCCCATGACCATGTAAAAACCATGCTAAAACAATACCCCCTGGAAAGGAAGCATTTCTTGTTTATTTACAGTGCACTGTAAACTCCATACAGTAGTTCACCTCAATTATTGCCTGTAAAATGTAAACAAACTCAAGTGCCCAAACAAACCATACGATCTGATGGTTATTACCTGGTACAACAGAAACCAGTGCTGGTGTAACCTGCTTGTACTTCTTCCAAGAGGTTTCACTCCATCTTCTTGGTCTGGGTAACTTGCAAACATGGAATATATAAAATATATTATAAGATTGTCAGTAGAAATTATGAGAATTTTTTTTTTCTGAAGACCTGTCTGGCTATGAAATCAGTTAAACAGATAAAGCGCAGGTAATGGTTGAAATTTTTCCAGTGTTCTGCACATTGTGGTTAGAAACTAGTCCTATATCAAGCTGTACATCATCTAGAATTTTTGCAGCAAAAAACCCCCAAAACCAAACAACTGCTAATATTTAGAGAAAAATCAAGTAATTTTTGTCTGGGTAGGTAGACCTAATAAAGAAAAGTTTGTCAGAATTTATATCATATTTATAAGCTGAGGATCTGTAAGGGTAATTTCTGACTTTCTAGACAATATTTTGGGTGGTTTAATCACCTTTTCAAAGATAAATTCCTATTGACAATTTACACTCCCATTTTCAATACTTTGAAGCAGTTCTAATCCTAACCTTTGTAGCACATTGTGACACTTCCCTGTCTAATGTCCAGTCAGAATTCCAAACTTTTTCTTTCCTAAGACGTGCCTTCTTTGGTACACATTCTACACTGCAAAGCCGTCTACCCATAACTATTATGGAACAACTGAAGTAAATTTGAGAAGTGCCACTTTGTTTAGCTAGGGATGTGCTTTTAAAGTAAGTTGTAAAATGTTGGCAAAAATATTTCCTTAATTTTGTATATGCTTAGATAGCAAGGTAATGGGCGTGGCAGATCCTACATTTATGAAAAGTTGACCGCCATGGTATATCATATGTTCTTTCAAAAAGCTTCACTGCAAGTGGAACTAAAAACTGCTAAAAGAAAACAAATGTTATGCCTGGAGGGCATGGTTATATACTAACTTACCATATGAATTCCACTCCAGTAGATTTTTTTTCCCCAATGCTTATATGAAAGTGATTAATTTCTTAATAAAATTACTGTAGCGCCAAATTCTTCTAATAGGATGCAATTTTAAGTTGTTAATTTTTCTCCAGAAGACAAAATAATATAATTTTTGAAATCATAGAGTCTGTATCTTTATCACACCACTGCGTGTCTCTCTTTGCCAACACAAAAAGTGTGAAATAATGGCTAATTTTAATCATTTTGATATCGGTATCCCACTGCTATTATGCAGCGTTCACATAATAAAAATAGGGAGTTAAGAAATCTCTTTTCAAAATTATATTCTGAAAGCACCAGAAAATCCTCATCAAAGGTAGAGAAGCTTCCATCATGAAGCAGGAGTTGATGTTGATTGTATTGTGATTGTCTGTTATGTTTCTGTAAACCCTGATCACAACTTTCGGTATAATGAAAGACCATTGAGATAAAAAGATAGAAGGGGAATTAAAACAAAACAAAACTAACAAAAACAATTAGTTGAAGGTAGCAACAAATTAGGAAGAAAAAAATTGTCCCTAAGTGTTTTGAAATCAAACTACATTGTGAAACAATTATATCCTCTTTTCATCTTCTACTCCCAAAACAGCTGAACCAAAACTATCAAAATATAAAGCAAGTCTAAATTAATTTTTCTTTTAAAATCAATATTTATCCATATTTATAGCATCTTTTTTCAAACACTTGTGTTCTGTAGTTACTAATGAACATACTCAAAGAAAAGAGGATATAGTAAACCTTTGTACTACACAAAAATGAAACTGTGATTATATTCATATTAATTTCTAGACATTCCCATCCATGTCTTCTTTTTTTCATGTCTTTATTTCTTTGCAGATCAATTATTTATAACCTTCATTTTCTGGCTTAGTTCGGTCTTGTAGTTTATAAGAAGTGGTTTACCACAGCAATAACTAGGCTGTGTGGGTCCATCCATTATAGATGCATCTACTTCATACACATATATACATGCACATATGTAACATACTTTATGAGATAATTGCATTAATTTAACCTTCTCAATTTTTACAATATCACACATGGCAGTTATTATTAAAGTATTGTTCAGTTATGGTTGTTTCCCTGTAACAGATTTCTGTTCAGAACCTGAATATTTAATTTTATTCTAGAGAATATCAACATTTACGTATTTGGTCATTATTTCTACTTTATGTTGCATCCAACTAAATTTCTTTACATTATATATTTTTCATAGAAGAATCATGATTTCAAAAGCTTTATTAGTGTATCAATAAAGCAAAAATGAAAAGGACGGCTGACACCTAGTCATAATATTCCAAAGCCTAAAAGACAACTTCCAGTTTGACTTAGAAATTCTCAATGGTTTTGTCTCTACATTTTCAACCTCTTCCACAGTCTCAGGAGCTTGATATCTGACATCTATATAATTCACTTAGGCTCCAGAAGATTGACACAATGGTACTTAAGAACCTTCAGTACCCAAATTCAGTAGTGTTTTCCTAAATTATCTACCATAATTATCTACAGAATCAGCTTTTTCCACAGTGAGTCTTGCCATCTACATTTTGAATTTATGAACATTGTGATGACCTTTTGCTGTAAGAGTTAATGGACAAGATTCAGAAATGTCTTTCAGGTCAGGGTCAAGCCATTCACCTCCCCAAAGAAATTTCTTTACAAAGTCAATAAAGCCACTGTCTGTCACATCTTGAATCCATGAATAGATATTTCTTTCCAAACAATGTCAGAAGGTAAACAAGAGGGTTTTAGAGTTTCCAGCCCAGTCTGTGCTATGACCTGAGGTTTAAAGTGCCTCTCATGGGAGAGAAGAAACATGGTTTGCATCTAAGTGTCCTATTTTCAGGGGAAGCCTGCTATCTGCTGAGAGTTTGGAGCTCCTCAAAGGGATTAATGTCATCTTATGGCAGTGTAGCTAAGGTGATAACTGCTGCAGCAGGGTGGGAATTGAGTCAATTTTAATGACTTCATAGCTGAATGCACTAGTCTAAGTATAATTATCTTTAGCTGCAAACTTGGCAACACCACTCATTTAATGAATTACTCTAGTGTTGCTGCTATTTTTTGATGCATCTTTCACGATATCTTTCTTTTGCAAATACATGCTGTGTCTTAATCTCTGTTCGAAATTCTATTACCACCAATTGGTTTTAAAGAGTTTGAAAGAATTGGTCAGTTCATTAAAATTAAATAATTATTCTTGAAGGGCTTTCTTTTGGAACATCATTTTTTCTATTTTAATCTTTCTGATATATTTCTGAGAATTTCATATAGTCAGTACTCATGAAAAATATTTGCAGGTCAGTGTTTCATACCATCATTTTTTGGTGGACTATACGCATGTGAGTGCTTGTATTTCTTTAGATTCTGAATATCCAAGATATGTTCCTTAGCATCATGTCTTTTGTTACAAATTTGCCCGGTTTTCATTTTATGGTGAGATTTGAGGCCATGCAGGGTCACACCAGGGTCACAGCTTCCACTTTAGCTCACTAAGTTCAAACTAGATAACCAGCAAAAAGAGTCAGATAAATCATTAAAGAGTTCATCTCTTCCATAAGAGTGTTGTACTTGTCTGGTAACCGCAGTTCACAGTCATGACATGTAAAATAGCTATGGAGTTTAATGGATCTCTAATGGTTGCATTTGGAGGACATACAATGTAAAAATTATTTATTTAACTTGTTTTCAATATTTTGACTTGGGTAGTTGTTACATGATTGGCACAAATTTATTATAAAAAAACAATTTGTCTTTAAGGTACAGGAAAAAATTAGAACTGGTATTCTTCTGAGTTTTGATGATCACATTATTGACACTGTATTTTCTAAAAGCTTTTAGTAATTTAAAAAGTCACCTATCATGGCAAAAAAATAAAATCAATATTTAGTAGTAAGATTGCATATTTTAGTTCAAATGTCTATTGCCTCAGTTTGGAGCAGCAAGTGCTACAACCACACTACCCAACTCACAAATTTAAAAGGCAGGGACTGGGAGTATAAAGTACCAGAAACAGCACAAGTCCATGGGATCTGGTAAGATGTATCCAGGGGTCCCAAGGAAACAGTCAAATGCTAAGCTGCTGTCTGTCATATTTGGACAGTTATGACAGACTAGTGACATTTCCACTGACTGGAAAAAGGGATGATGCCAAGTTTTGTGCTGTGGTTATACTCTAGAGGGAAGGGATGGCATTCTGAGTGACTTTGACAGGTCTGAGAGGTGGGCCTGTGTGAAACTCAGATAGTTTCTAAAAGCAAGAAGGCCAAGTCCTGTATCTGACTCTTGACAATCCCAAATGTGGATTCACATTGGGTAAAAAGTAGATTGAGAGCAACCATGAGCAGAAGAACTTGAGGATTTTGGTGAATGAAAAACTGAATATGAGCCTGCAATGTGTACTCCCAGCCCAGAAAGCCGACCACATCCTGCGTTGCATCCAAAGTAGCCTGGAGGGATTTAATTCTCCCCCTCTGCTCCTCTCGTGAGACCCACACCTGGAGTTCTTTATCCAGCTCTGGAGCCCCCAACACAAGAAACATGTGGACCTGCTGAAGTATGTCCAGAGGAGGGTCATGATATGATCAGAGGCTGGAGCAAGCAGATCTTATTTGAAAAGAGGCTGAGAGAGATGGAGCTGTTCAGCCTGGAGAAGAGAAGAAAGCAGAGACCTTAGAGCAGCTTTCCAATACCTAAAAGGGGCTAGAGTAATGGGGCCCTTTTTCATGGAGTACAATGATAAGACGAGAGGGAATGGCTTTAAACTGAAAGGGAGTAGGCTTAGATTAGATATTAGGAAGAAAACCCTTTAGAGGTAGTGAGACACTGAAACACGTCCAGAAGAGGCTTGCATCCCTGGAAGCATTCAAGGTCAGGTTGGATGGGGGTCTGACCAATCTGGTCCTGTGGAAGGTATACCTCCCAACTGTTCTATTAATCTAAAGTGATACATTTTCCTGGGAAGTGACTTATATAGCCATTACTAGAAACAGGATGCAAGGCTAGATATGAAAATTGTATGGAAAACTCAAGATGCTTTTATATGTTATAGTTTTTATCTTTCTCTAAACAAGAACTGTCTCTAAACTCACCAATGCACTGTACATAAATGCTATATTTAAAGACTATGACAGAGCAGAACCCTCAGTAATCAAAAACTCTTTACACAGCATGCCCGAGAAATACGAATTTCACCTTTTATTTTCAATTTTATATGTTTTTTATTCTTTTCACTTTAAGTAATTTTTTTCCCAATTTTGTTTTGTTTTATGTTGTTTTAATTTCAGGGATAACACACACACAGAGGGGATAATATGACATGAATCCCCCATAAGGTGCTCCAGCTATTTGCTAAAATATTACTATGACTAATAAGAATGGCTTTATCAGAGCTATTGCAACAGAAAGTGTCTTCAAACTAATTCCAGACTTGTAAGATTCAAGTCGTTATGCATGCTATGGAATTTTAAAAATTCTCTTTAAGAAAAAACATATGACACAGAATTTATCAGTGTCAATTAATTGATAAAATTTGAAACATGCAAATTATTTAGTCCTTCTCACGTACCCTTGGTCACAGCATAGTACTCCCCTTCATTTGAACCAAGTCTATCTTTTACAGATCAATACACCATGCTGATAAAATGGTGTCACATAGTCATCAGAGAAGTCCGGTTTGTTTCACACCTCTGACAGACCTATAGAGCTACCAATCTGTTCTCCCTTTGTGGGGTCCACAAACAGATCCCCAGGACACTCTCTTTTCTCTCATTCCAGACTGTAATCTAGATTACTCCATGTCTAGAAATAAGCAATACTGCATTGAACCTGAACATTGCTTAGCATGATAAAGGGAAAAAATTTAATTTACTTATGTCCTGTGATTAGAAGCCCTAACACTCCTGAGAGTTTTTGGACTTTAAAAAGTCTACCTTAAAGGAAACTAAGCAACATCCCCTTGGCATCTAAAGATCTAAAGCAAAGATTTGCAGATAGTAGACTTGCCCATGGGAAGTTATAAGTTGAGTGACAGAAAAAAAAGTTAAGTGAAAGCAAAAAAAAAGTTAAGTGACCTAATTATGATGTGATCAAGAAGACAAGTCAGATTTCTGCATTTTAGGAAAGGTTATTTTCTGTCTTTATTATTAAAATATCACTCTAAAATTATGTCACCTCTTCTACATGTTTAGATTTTAGTACAATTATATTTACATGAAGTTTTCATCTACATTTTCTTTTTCACTCATAATGCTGGAAAAAATGAACCTATTAATTTTAATTTTTGTTCCAGAAATACATGAAAAGGTACTTTAAAGGTATTTTTTCTAAACATATCATTACAAAATAATAATGAAACTTTCAATATAGAATCCAATCAACTGATAGATTTACTAGACAGAGGGCATACATTTGCATCAGATTCTGAGATGTTTTTAATGAGTTCCATGAAAGCAACTTAATATCAAACATCCATTCTTAAAAGACTGCTATGAAAAGCTTAATGTTTAGCTTAAAATTGATGGTTTTCCATTCTATTCTTTCACAGAAAACTGCAAATTTTCCTACGGCACTGAACAATCTCTCTTCACTTGTATCTCTATAGAAATCTTTTCAATAGTTATTTTCTCCACTTAATCTAAATTTATCCCTGTTTACCATTGGTCTTCTTCTAATGTAATGCCAGCCTTGCACGCCCACAGAATTTATTTAACCATGGCAACACAGAAACCATTGTCTTGTTTGGTCCTGAACATAATTACTCAAGTCATCCACTTGTATGCATCAAATAAATATCAGTTTCTCCTCCCTCAAATGTGTCTCAGCCTCACTTTTGGAATTGTAAAAGTTAAAAAAAAAAAAATAGAAATAGGATCGAAGTCATTAAGTCCTAGACACAAAATTCTACCAGAAGATTCCAGGTCCTGAAGCCAGCAGCGTGTTTGGAAAACAGAGCAATAAAATAGTAATCATCTTTGCATTTCTAAGAAAACGTAGCAAACTCTAAGGAATTATTCCCTTGAGGTCAATGTAAGTTGAAGACACCTCTTTGCAGGACTGGGTTTATAATAAGAAAAAGCAAATGCAATTGCAAAATTAACTGACACTCAGATCAAAAACTGTGACATGAAAGAAATATAAGTTACGATGCTACACACACAGTGGGTGTTTCATGAAGTTTTCATGGTCTATTTTGAATCTTATTGGATTGAGCATAGATATTTTCTTGACTTTCATTAGAATAATAAAAAAAATATTGTCAGAATTCCAATATGACATTTTGCCCAAAACTTCTGAGCCTGAACTGAGATGTTCACAGGTGCAATACTGTTCAAACACTATTGCAAAGTGTCAATTTGCATAAAATTGAAAGCATTTTTATACTCTAAGAATGCAAATAATCTGCAATATTAAAGCAGTTACTAGTGTGTCTGCTTGTTCTTCATAGTTGACAAATGTCTATGTTGTTCTTGTATAGCAGATTTTACAGATCACAAGAATTAGAATGAGACCTAAAGATCCTCCTAAGGCATTATAGGAGTATCTCCCATCTTTTTTATTTTCAGAATGAGTTAATTACAAGCAGCTGTCCTCCTGATAAAAATGAGCTATTAGATAATAATAACAAATTTAAAAAAAAGATAACAGTATCTTATTTCTGTGTGTTTGTGTGAGGATATGCATACTTAATCCTCTGAATTTTGTGCTATATTTAAAGGGAATGGAAGAAATTAATATTTTTTAAATACCAATATGAAGAAATGTTGCTGTCTTAAGCAATAAAGTTTGAAGAAAATAGTCTCTTAGAAGTGAAGTTTATAGTACAGTGTGATTTTTTTTTTTTTTGTCTTCTGGAAACCAGTTTACTGATATTGGTACGGTAATAACCAATTAACTTTTTTCCAAAAAGCAGAATATCTGCGTGTAGTGCAAATAAGGAAGGTTTTGATTTTAAAATTGAGCTTTGAAAGTTAAAATTTTTTTAAATTGTAAAATTAATTATTTATATTTCTTACAACTCTGTAGTACTCCTACTGTTAAAGCATTTATTTTTCATTTATCGCAATGCAGACTGTTGTATTCTGATTTATAGAAGAGTTCTCAAAATAAGAACTATTTTGAAAGTACCCAAAACCACAAGAGATTGGCATTCAGATGTGTCTCTCTCAGTGATAGATAAATAGAGAGAGAGAGAAAAAACCTCAACTATTTAGCTATTTATTTTATTCTTCAATGTCTTGGATTTCACCAAACCTTATAATAAATAGAAGACCAGATCCAGCACAAGACTTAGACACCTAAACGTGTTTCAGAGAAAAATGAAAAATAAAAATGAAACAAAAAGCTAACCAAAACCCAACTTTAAAAATCTCCAAGAAAACACAAAGCACATCAAACAAAAACCCCCCAAGACCCTCTCAAAGAAAGCAAAAACCAAGCCAAAACAGCCAAAACTCACCCACACACCCACCCACCAACCAACCAAAATAATTAGGGGCAGTAAAGGGATTCTTCATGTTCCTGAATTTGTTTTTAATGCATATATTTTAAATATAGAAACCTTGCAGACAGAGACTATAAAAGTAAATGTGGGTTTTTTTTAAATCTTCAGGTAAACATTCCAGAAAATTTTCAAAAACTTAAACCAAATTGAGCAATAATTGAAGGAACTATTCATATTGTTTTGGTTAAAGTCTCAGCATCTACCTTTTACAAAATCTTAAGGTGGACAGGTATATGAACTAAAATAGGCAAGTTCAGTTTGTAAGTCTTGCACCTCAACAGCAAAAAATGGAAATCTGTCTGCTTTATAAATTTTGTAAACTCTTGAGTCTAGTACTTCATGCTAGTAAAGAAAGACACTTTGACACCACCTGTGAAAATTAGCCTGCAGTCCCATTCCTTAAGATAGATGCTCGTAACTTGTCTTTCCAAGTAGGAAATGAAATGTGACAATAAACCTAATGTTTGTAGGGATGCAAGGAGACTATATGGTGGGCTCCTGATGAGCAATTTAAGCAATTCCCTAAGGATATATGAGCCAACAGGGTGTGCTGTGCACATCTTCTCAAGAACAGTTCAGCCAGCATGACTAGTAAGGGACCATCTCCCTGTACCTAGCAGTGGTGACGCCACACCTGGAGTCCTGCATTCAGTTCTGGCCTCTCACTTTGAAAAGGACAACAAGGGCACCTCATGAAGGGTTTAGGAAATGCATTGTGTGAGGAATGGCTGAGGGAGTTGGGTTTCTTTGGTCTTGAGAAGGGGAGGCTACGGGGATCTCACTGCTCTCTACAAGTACCTGAAAGGAGATTGTAACAAGGTTTGTAGCTAGTTTCTTCTGCTGCGCCTGCAATGAGAGGACCAGGAAAAAATGACCTTAAGGTGAGAAAGGGAAAATTCAGTTTAGATAGTGGGAAAAAGTTTTTCACTATATTGGAATAGGTAGCCCTGGGAGGTTGTCACCTTTCTGGAGTCATCCTGCCTGGAGGTGTTTAAGAGATGTCTGGATCTGGTGCTGAGTGTTGTGGTTTAGTGGTATAGGGATTACTGTGGTAGTGCTGAGTTGACGGCTGGAATTGGTGATCCTAAAGGTCTTTTCCAACCCTGATGATTCGATGATTCTATAATATTAGTACAGGCTAAAGGAGAAAGGTGGCATGTAGGATTTAATGGCAGAAAGAGAAAAAATCTTGTGCAGATCTTGATATCTGCAATCCATGCAGACCTTGAAGTGTCCTATTAATATTTCCATTTCAACTGGACTTTAGAAATAATGCAGCATAAATACCCAAGACTGGTATTCCTCGATTGTTTGTTCAAGTCAGAGAATCAAGACATCAATTGTTCATAATTCCACACTTTTAGCAGTGAGAATTTATGGTGACAGGTATTGTTACTGAGCTTAGAAAATGTTCAGACTTTTGTGGAATAAGGCCATGCTTTTAATTTGCTAATGTTTGTCATATTTTGCAATGCTAAGTGTTAGCACTGGAGAAAAAGATGAAAAAAATCCAGACAAGCTCTTCCAAATAGATAAGGTCTGATTAGAAATAGAGATTTAGCTATTTATCTCACCCTGGCAAAAGCAGGCAAAGCCTTTAAAATCTTCACTTCAAAAAAGGAATGTTATGAAGTGCTCATGTTTCTGACACACAGCTGTCAGCTCCAGCTGCAGGCAGGCCTGGAGACCCTTTGGTTTGGTTACAATGCATTATATACTTTTCTTTGCTCAGCATCTTAATATAGTAGAAGCAATCTATTCCTTAACTATTGTCTATAGCCTATCATAACTGCCGTCATTACCATATTCATGTTACTATTCTCCAATCACTAAAAGTTGGTACATTACAGTTTAAGCTAGAAGTTGTTATCCAGTTTTCTTGGCAGTGGAAAATTCTGAGACCTTTTTTCTGCTTGCCACATTGGCAGGCTTGTTTGCCTGTGCTATCTTTCTGCTTGGTACAAACATCTTGTTTGAGGTGGGTTTATCCCTTGTTCTAAGTCATAAAACCCCTTCTAACTAACATATCCTTTGCCTCCTTGGTTATCCAGTAAGACTGGCTCAGCAATTCTTTTCTTCTATATCAAAACTTGCTTCCAACTCTATTCCTTCATCAGACTCCACATTTAAAAATCTTTCTGCTAAGCACACATATCTGTGAGACTTTCTCTTCAAACTTTCATCCTTTCCAACAGATTTCATGTTTAATCGTTTCTCTGGCTTGCATTTTGAGGACTAAGTTCCTTGTAAAAGAGGCATTAGTAGTCATGATAGAGCAAAATTATGATAAATATTATTTTTAGGTTCTTGCCTGCAAATCCTAATAAATGCATGGATAGATTACTATAAATATAAAATCTAAAGGAAACAATGCAGTCAGATCTATAACTACAATTGTTGGAGGGAGATGAGAAAAGAGAATTATAAAAACCTAGCTCTTTCAAATTCTCATACATTTGTAAGGGTGCTTTAAACTGGATTTATTTCTATTTTATTTCATCACATGTGACAGAACCTGCTAAAAAGATGACATGCTAAGACTAAGAAGTCAGCTTCTGGTTAGAATGCATTATGTGATCAGACTGAACTTCAGGGCAGGGATGGATAGCTAATCTGAACCCCCTGCTGTAAAAGAAAATCAGTCAACAAAGGCCATAGAGGCCAAATTTATCTGGTAATTAGTTGTGTACCCAGAACTACAGCAGACATTTAAGACCTTACAAAGGATTCTCTTCTCTTCGGCCTGTGAACTTCTTTTTTTTCAGACCTTTTATTTGTAGGAAACTTATTTTTCAGCTTTGAGACTGTATGAAAATTGTGGAAAATGGTTTAGCTTCATGAAGGGTTGCTATAACTTATTCATAGTACTCTCCTTAGATAATCATGAATTTCCATTCTAATCTGTGAGCATCTGGAAGCCAACAGGATCTCTTCCGTATAAGAACAAATTCCTATCTTCTTCTATAAAATGCAACAAAATGGGCAGTTATTTTATATCTCAGCCCCTGTTCTCAAAGCATCAATTCGTGCAGAGGTCCAGAGAAGCTGACTTTATTCATGGGGTGGATGATGGTGGCGTGGTCACCCTGCCAGGCCTCTGTGCTAAGTCCCTATTGAACTTAACTGAAGCATTGTCTGTGTGTGATCCAGAAGAGCTGCCTTAATGAGCCCCTGCTTTTTAATGAACAGCCTTGAAAACTTAAATTTCTTGCCTGAATAAAAACCCAAGTGGAATAGCATTTTTGTTATTGAGCCTTCAAACAAAGTTACTGAGTCAAACGGAGGCCAGGATGGAAAATTGCTAAAACTAAAGCCCACTCTTGCGACATTATAAACAGTGGTCCAAAGTGAGCCCTTAGAGCTCTCAATCCCCAGAAGATTATGGGCTAAAGTGTGTGTCTCGAGCACTGATAACTGATGGCTGTGGAATCAACCAAGGACAGTTGGTATTAAAATGCCTCAAGAAAGAACAAGATTTGGCTGGAAAAGGGAGTCCAAGTGGACAGAGAGGCCAAGCAGCACTTTTCTGGAGAAAACATCCTTCCTGGCGATATACAGCACCAGCACAAGAATTAGGCCAAGAAGTGGGCATGGACTGTAGGGGTGGATAAATACTACCAAGGACCCTCCTAGCCATTTTCAAAGTGGCCTGAAAAACAGACTGCACATGACAGCTGATTTGCATAAGACCCAAGAAACAAATCTTTCAACTGGAGAAATCTATCCCTAAAAAGAAACCCTGACCAAGCCCAGGCGGGGTGTCCATGACCCTGAAGCAGCTAGCACCTTTCTTTTTTCTTCTTTTCTTTTCTCTTTTCTTTTCTTTTCTTGCTCTTTCTCTCTTTTCACTTTTCTTTCTTTTTTTCCTTCTCTGTCTCTGTGTGTAGGTGTGGGTGTGTGTCTACCTCCCCTTCTTCCTTCCCCCACTTTGAATAAATTTCTTCCTTTCTCTCTTCCCTTTCACCCTAGTGGTTTATCTGAAATCTTCTGCCATGTACTTATATAATAGGTCAGGGACTAACACACATGTCACACCAATTTACATGTCAGGTGTATAATTTACTAATAAAATTTTTCTATTGTTTTGTGGGCCTTCTGAATTTTGTCATTCATTTCAAACATGAGCATTTGCAAGTCTTGAGTGCTACCATCCCCTTAAGGGTGGGACATCACACATGATCCCTCCAAACCAGCGGGTTTTAGTTTGGCATCTCACACAGATTTATAAAAGCAAGTCCAGCCATGCTGATGCATTGCCAAACTGTCAAAAATGTCCCTCACCTCTGAGTCCCACAGAAAATTGTCTGGGAAAATATTAAATTTCTTTAAAAAAATACCAAGCTGAGATGTCATGCGTCTGAACACTTCTGAAGCATTTTATTTGCCAAAGAATATTGGTGTGCAACTAGTAGGGTCCTTACTTAAGCAAAAATAAATTTTGAGTAGAATAAGCTTTTCTTAGTTTCAGACAGAGATAGTCAAAAGCATTGTATCCATGAAATTGTTTAGAGGGTCTTTTATGTGTTTGTTTCACTGTCTAATTACTTTCCCTGTCAACACTGCTCAACAAATTCCAGTCTGTATCTGACCCTTATTACCCAGAGAATGTTTTGTATACATTAAAGGCTTGCTCCTTGCTGCTATCCCTGAGAACAGGTATGTCCATCTCCTAGGGTTGTATTCTTTTAGTGATCACAATTGACCATAAGAATTTTTTACCTTGGACCCTCTGTTATTGCCTCATAGTACTTTGAAAAAAGTTACTATCATATTGTGTTTTTGCTTTTAGGTGTTTCAATTTTACAATCTAGCACTCTGCAATGTGTCAGAAAAACTGTCAATAGTTCTTGAAGTGAATCACACATTTTAGTTACTATTGTGAGTGACTTGAGAAAGAAAGAGTAAAAACCCAAACCCTCAGGGTTCTTACAGATTCATCAAATAAGGCAAAACCTGTCCCAGACTTGGTGAAAAGGCTGGGGGCAGTGGAAAGTGGATGCAGTGTGTGAAACAAACAAATTATATTCTAGTCTTATCAGCCAATGATATTGAGTTTCAGATTTTTTTTTTTAAATTTACTAAAATTTTTGAAAATAAAGTCTTTATTATATCTTTATGTACACATACCTATTTTAAAAGAAAGAAGTGTGGAATTTGGTGTAAGATAACTTGCAGCAAAAGAGAAATTTTGGCTCTCTTCTGTCATTTACTGAATTGTTCAAACATCTTCTTGTATATACCATGTAACACTTTGGCCTGAAGAACTTCACAGACACAGAAAACCTGGTGCTATCTTTTGAAAGAGATATGGTAACAGCCATGTTAAAAGAAAAAAAGGTTTATCAGTTAGGTCCAGCCTAGCTTTGGACAAATTCATTTGGATACTGGGATATTATAATATTGAAATATTTCAAACCACATTTTTTCTTAGAATCAAGAGCAGCTGTCGCTTTGCTTCATAGCTAGATGAGTCCACAGATACTGCAGTTCTCAGTGGATTATTTATAAATAAAAAATAAAAACTAAATCAAAGCTGTTGGAATTCGTTCAGCTTTTCACACCCCCTACCAAACTGAATGCACACAGAAGAGATATTCAGACAGAGATTATGTGTTTTCTTAGAGGAAAATGGCACAGTCACAGAGTAAAGGCATACAGGTGTATGCTCAAGGATAGGAGCGTGCTGGTTGTTCTACATGTGGCAGCTACTGCAGTGCTGAAAGGAACCTCTTCTCCCAGACAAATGCTTCCCAAGGCTGTTAGGCTCCATTCCCATGGTCCTGTGCAATCTAAGATGCAGATCACATTTTCTAATAAATAAGAGCTGGCATGGATGGGGGATAATTAAACACCCTTTTTTTAATTAACTGTGAAAACATATCTGATGTTTTTACATACCAGGTAACCTGCTACAGATGCAATTGGTAATAAAGGGAATCTTCAAACATATCTTAATAAAGAAGATAAATACATGAACCATATTTAGTCATAGATATTTTATTGAATATTTTTTGATGAAATTTTCTTATATATGAAAGAGCCTAAGGACTAAGTTGAAAGGAAACAAAAGGAAGCAAAGACATTAAAGACACAAAATAAATAAGAGAAATGTAACTAAAACAACATGGGATATTTTGGAACTTTGTTTCCAAAATGGAACAGGAGCTGTGTACATAGACATTACCACTATCTCCTTTTGAAGTTCCAGAAAATAGATATTCTAAATTCCTCTTTAAATTAATGAGAATGGACTTTACAATAACAAAACTGATTGAATTATAAATTTATCTCTTATCTCAATTGTAGACAAATGTCTAATATGGCAGATCAGCACCAAGTGTCAGGCCAAAAGGTAGTCTTTGAAACTTGGTTTGCATCTTAAGTTCAATAAGCAAGGGTGTGACATTCCTAGACTCATGTCTAAATCATTTTAAAATTCCTATTTCCCTTTTTCAGCCAAAGCATTATGATGAACACTCTATAAAACTAAAAAGAAATATTTCTGTTCAAATATTAAATTTAATAATACTTTCACTTACCTTTGTCAAATATAAGTCTATATTGTTCTAAAAATGAGGTAATAAACCCAAAGAATTATTTCATGAAAGTATTTCTTAGATTAAGGATAAGCATTGTTCAAGCTGTTCTGCTTATAAAGTGTGTGGAGACCTTATTTAACATTTCCTTTTAGTGAAAGTACAAGCTAATTAACATATCAATATCCTACTGCAGACTGGGATTTTCTGTGATATTTAACACAAATCTCATACTTGAACTTTTCTAATTATTTTAATTATCTTTACCTTTTGTCTCACATCATCTGACAAAGAGCAGAGGATGTTAAAAAGAGTCCAACACCTGGACTTCATAGTATGAATGTAAATCACAGAGAATATGCTGATTTACTATTATTACCAGTAGCAATAGCAATTGGGAGACTGAAACAAAATGGTGGATTTAGAACTGCAGAAGTACATAAAGATTTTTTTTGTAACTAGTGCTCAACAATAGTAGGGACAAGCAATGGACTGCAAGATGAAAGTTCTAGAGGATGCAAGGCATAATTTAGGAAGGTAAAAGGAGGTCTCATACTATCCTACCAAATCATGACCATTAAAATATTGGATCTGTTGGCCAATATCCCAAGGAATGGAAACATTCCAGAAAGCAGTCAACAAAGGAATAAATGAAATGAACAGCCTGTTGAAATGGGGATGGAAAGGCAATGAAGATTGTCCATTATGAAAATCAGGAAAACTATAAAAAAACAAGTATTCTTATAAGTTTTCTCTTTGCACAGCTGCTGAATCAGTGTGCTAATTAAGACAACTAATTGAGGTTATATGAAACTACTGTCATGAAGTCTAAGCTGACCTTTCTGCAGTGAGAGAATTTTTGGTCTTTCTTCAAGAGTCTCCTTATTTAGTTGGAGATGCCACTTCTCATTGCAGAGGTTTGAGCTAGATGATGTTCAAAGGTACCTTCAAACTCCAACTATTTCTTAATTTTAAGAAGGAACACAAAAAGAAAATAATATTAAAGAAGAACAAGAAAATGGTGACGTATTTTGAGAATGCAATTGTTGGTCATTCTGTCTTCTGACATAATCGCAGATAAAATAAAAGCAAGGAGGAATTAACTAAATTTTGGCCTGCTCATTTTAGTTTAAATCTTATAAATGTTTTTAACTATAACAGCAGTTGTTTAACAGTATTTTGCATTTAGTGTCACTTTTTTGGACCCTCACACACTGAGGCATGCCAGATGTAGCCATTACCCGCTCTATGTAAAGTGAAAAGGTTATGACAACCCTGTTATCATAATAAATGGTTACTTTTTGTTCTCTAGACTTGACAGCTCTACAAACAAACTTCATCCAAAGTTCAGAGAGACATTTGCCTACATTTAGAAAGCTTGCAGATGATCTACAATGACTTTTGAAATGTCAAAATTTTGTGGTCTTGGTTTTCTGTTTCCTTATTTGGTCATTTTCTGAATTATGGAAAATTAAATCTTATATTCTTGCAGGTAAATTGTTCAAATAAGAGGGATTTAAGTTTTGCTTGTTTGTACTTGCTTGGTTGGTCTCTTTTGTTTTTGTTTTGCTTTTGAATTTGTACATATGCTGTGAACCTTCACGTCATGATCAGTAGCAAGAGAGGAACCAAGATTTTATTCTTTATCAATACTGACTCCTAAAGCCTGGGGAAAAGTCAGTCATTTGATCCTATGAAAGACATCTACAAAGTATTTTACTTGCAATTACACTAGACTGAAGCATTTTTCTTTTTTTGGACTACAACTTTGTGACCATGTTGTTAGGTAAAAAATTAGCCTAGAGCATCACTTTTTAACTGATTTTACTTTGAAACAATCCTCAAACACTGAAAATTTCAGATATATTACACTCTGTCTCAGACAGTCATTGTTTTTAAATTACTATAAATCTGTAATCAGTTAGTAGCCTTTATCTTTCTATCTCTTTTAGAAAACACAAATACTACTGGTACATCTGTTCACGTAGGAAAAGGTTTGCAATAAATAGGCTTGTTAGAAAACACAAAATTAATTCTTTAATTTGCTTAAGATGACAACAGGAAAACCATAATTTCTTTCCTTGAATCATATATTTAGGATCTCTTTAACTCAAACTTTAGGACAAAAAGAGTTGTGTTTCTATTAAAAATTTCTACGGAGACAAAAGGGGCTGATCTTATTACCTGGTGCTAATGAATGTCTTCTAACTCCCAGGAGAGGATCTTATTAGTCAAGATATTTATATTAAAAATTTGTCAAGGTGATGTCATCTTTTATTGCCCATGTTGACTCTGTGTTGCAACCCAGACACAAGCATCTGTTCTGAAGAATGATAACTTTATATAATACCTCATAGCTGATGTCATTAGGACATACATTTTCAAAGGAGAAGGTGGAACTTTTACTTCAGATTTGGATTCTGACCAAAACTATTCTCATGCATACATAGTTAAACTAAAATTTAAAAATTATTTTGTCTAGTAATTCTAAAATCTGATCCAAAGTGCTCATTTTTCCTGTTAAAGATTTCCAAGCACATTATATGGAGGAGTCTAGCAGTAAGTAGAACAATATGTCAAAAAATTTAAATACTTTTAATAGTTTAGCATTTCCATTCTCTCTGCAAGAAAAATAAGTACAATGTAGATAGCAGAAATGAAAAGGGGGAAAAAACATCTCCTGAAATGGAATTATTTTTTCCACAAGACTTATTATTACATGAGGGGTGAAAAAGGAGGCTACCTCTTCCAAATCTCCTTGTAACACTATGCCTTAAACGGAGAGATGCCAAAAGTCCTGAGAGCTTTTTTCACTGAAGATGCTGTTGCTCAAGCTCTTCTTATTACATCGATAGTGTGACTGCAGGTGATTAAGGTATCTTGTATCCAGCAGGTTGCTCTGAGAGGTGGGTGTAGGAGAACACATACCAAGGTTAAACTACTCACTCTGTCACTGATGCTGCTGAGGTTACATGTTTTCATGCCTTGCCTGAACATCTTGGCAAGGTTATAATTGGATACAGGTATCTTTTCCAAAAGACAAAAATATACAAGCAACACTGTAACCACTGCATTTTAGATCAGTTCTTTCATGCTGAACAAACAATGTTTAAAAGCACCTGAAAGCTCACCGCTGCTTTTCCTCGCTGCGACAACACACAGCACAATGGACTCTAATTTATGCAGGGGTCTGAGTCATTGTACACCTAGCACAAACAGCATTTAATTCTGTAACAGATGAATCACACCTGAAGGAAGTATGAATAAACTACTGAGAGCAGTCTTCTCCTTGTGCCAGAAAAATCTTATCTTAAAAAAAAAAAAAAAAAAAAAAAAAAAAAAGAAGAAAGAAAAAAGAAAAAAGCTGCTCACTTTCACAAATTTGAATTTTGGGAAAGAGGTTTCTAAATGTTTCAGATGAACAAAATGTTGTCCAGAAGGAATAAAAGAAAAAACACACGTGCAGCTTGCATGCTTATACTAACTGATACTAAACAATGTCTAACAATTCTAATAAATATGAAGTTAGACAAGAATAGCAGGTGGCATGTGTGGATGAACAAGGAGCTCCTCATCAAACTAAAGCAGGTAAAGGAAGCCATACAGGGACAGGAAGCAAGCAGGGTGTGATAACATGGGAGGAATCCAGAAACATTGTTAGAACACCCAGAGATGAAATTAGGAAATATAAACACCAAATGGAATTGCATCTGGCCAGAGTAAACAAGAATTAGTATAAGCACATAGGTGACTAATCGTAGACAAGGGGAAATGTGACACCATTGCTCTACAGTATGGGGACCTGGAAAAGACTCTGGTATAAAAGGTTTTCTTTGCCTCAGCCTTTGCTTGCAAGACTTTCCTTCAAGAAACCAAGATCCCAGAGACAAAGGGAAAAGGCTGGAGCAAAGAAGATATACACTGGGTGAAGAGCACCAGATCAGGCAACACTTATGTGAAATGGGTATATACCTAGTCCACAGTCCCTGATGGGATGCACACAGTGAGAGGATCCCTGTCCACAGCAGGAGGGTAAGAATTACATGATCTTTAAGGTCCCTTAAGCCTTCTGTGGTTCTGTGGACTAATCTGTTTAAAAAAATACTATAACACTTAAACCCCACTGAATTCTGTGTGTATGTTTGAATATGTAAATACATGTTAAAAATATTTAGATGATTTGGAACAGACTGAGAGACAATCTTGTCTCATATATAATGTTTAAGAGTTGCATTGACAGTTTGCTCATATATTCAAGCAGATTATTATACCTAAGTGGGGGAAAAATAAAAATACCCACAATTTGTCTTATCATATGACTTTTCCTTTTTGTAAGAATTATGTATAATGGAAGAATAGAATGGAATTTGGACTCAGAGAAAATTTTTTATTAGCTACCTCTATTGATCTATAAGGCTTCACTAACAACATAACTGCATGAATTATTATTACCCTGTGAAAAAAATTATTGACTTTTAAAATGCCAAATTATCTTTTTATTAGTATCAATGATGTAAATTAAGAACATGGCTATTTCTAGATGCTTAAGAAAGAAATACATTTCAATGCAAATTACTTTCTACTAAAGAGCAAAATGTTACCCACAATTACAACCATTTTGTGTTTTATTTGTATTAGATGTAAAGTGCAAAATTACATCCTATATGTAAGAAGTGGAATCTTATGCATATATGATTTATTTCAAGATTGTAGGAGGATTAATTGAAATCACAGCAATTCTAATCAGGACACCAAATCTAATTAAAACATGATGAAATTAACTTTACCAAAAGCACAAAATGGGGCTCAGTCATAACAATTTTTCTAAACTCTTTCTCTTTTTTTGCTTTTGTACAATGGAAGTTTTTTATCTGTTGTGAAGGAGGAGGCAAAAGAAAGCATAGTTTTTCCATATTTTGGGCTTCCCAAAAACTCTTTTTTTTTCCTGAAGTAATTAATATTTATTTTTTGAAGCCATAATATTGTCTCTTTACTTTATGTAAATGTTCTAAATAATTAGAAATAATTTTGCCCAGCACTACAAGGAACATTTCAAAACTTCTGTCGAGATTTTGATTTACTGATTCAGTCATTTTGACTTTTCTTTAGGACTGTGGGATTAATTTCACAATTAATACCTTTACAGGTCAATTTTCTCTTGCCTCAGAATCTGAAATTTGGATATGTGTAATTTCACTTCAGAACAATGATTTATGTCCTTGCTGTGCATATTTTTTCCTTCCTGCTTTTCTGTATGTGTGCTTCCTTTTCTATCTTTGGTAAAATTTCAGTAAAATCATTTTATATTTGCTTGGTGTCACCCCCTGTTCACTGAAATAGCTTGCCTTAGTTCTGCCCCAAGATTCTTATTTCTTGTCACACACCAGAAGGTGAGCTGAGACATCTCCTTTTGGGCTTTAAGGGATTGTCACTGAGGGTCAGTCACTGCAGCGTTTGAACCAACAGTAAGAAGAGAAAAGGTGAGGATATGCGGGATCTGTCCGGATAGGAAGCAGTATCCCAAATATCTAAAATTGCAAGAACTCCCAAAATTATTTTGGGATTAAGCCCCATTCACTTTGGGACTTTAGGGCAGGTGAAAGGTGGTGAGTTGTTTTTGATCAGATATTTTAAAATAATTAGACCTCTGATGAGAGCTCTAGCTCTGCGTGAAAATGATAGATGTGTTAGTGTGACAGACTGACTGAATTCAAAGTTCTAAGGATAGAAGTAGAGATTATAGCACTGAAATTTCAGATGGATGGTTAGAAAAAAAGAATGGGTTGCTTAGAGGTAGAAGGTTCAGCAGTTTCTACTGTTGTCATCACATATGACTGCAGCTGTTTTTAAGAGTAGTACTTATGACCTCAATTTTTCTGGCACTAGTGGTGATAGCTTTATTAGCCTCTGTCTGGCTTTCCATTTTCTTGTTATATCTTTCAAAGCTGCTCCCATTTTTTTAAGTTCTTTAAATGATACCTGATCTCTGACGGCAGAAAAGTTGGATCTTTTGATTTTTATTTATTTATTTAATTAATCTTTATTTGATTCTTCTCCATTTCCTTTTTGGCCAATTAATGTTGCTTATTTTATCACATCTCTGCTTTATATTTCACCAGGACTCATTAATCTGCAGCACATGAAAAAGAACTCTGTTTTTTCAACAATCTGTTTTGATCCAAGTCCAGCTTTAAAGCATGAAAGGATTTATAAGAATTTATGCTCCTACCTATAGTTTTTGTCTTCCATAAAAACACAGGAGGGAGGGGTTCATTTGTGATTTGGAGGAGGAGGGATGTTCATTTTTTTTTTTTTCATAATACAGGTCTGATTTTAAAGACAGTAAACACAAAGCACAAACACCCATGACATTTTTTTTCCAGACTTTTTGACAATTTAAACAGTCTTTTTGATGCTATTTTATTACAAGAGTAGCTATCCTCTCACAGTCAGTTGTAGTCTCATAGCCCTCAAGTGCCATCTAAAGTCTATTTACAATTCTTGAGAATTTTCCCTGCTGGCATGTCTTATGCATTTCCTGACTCCCCTGCATCTTCTTTCCTCTTTGTTTTGCTTTTGACTGTTCATCTGTCAAGTCTCTCCTAGCACATGAATCTAGCATCCTCCTTTTTAAAATTCTGAAATCTAGTTCAAGTTCATTACTAGAATGTATAGTCCTGTGACAAGTGTTTATTTAATTTCAGCCTTATGTTTACCATGTTGAACACAAGGAGCTTTTATTTTCCTTTCCATTTTTTGTTCATTTGATCTCAAGTCATCCAGGCATTTTGAGTGTGACACTGATTGCACATTCAGTGCTTGTCAAAATTTTCAGTTGTCTCATATACTCAGCATAGTTACAGTTTGGTTCTCTATTTTTCTTTGAAGTTCATAAATTGAGTTCTTTCAAAATAAAGATATAATTGAACTTATATTTCCAAATTAATTTAAAAGAAAAAAGTTTTAAGCATGAAAAAAGCCACAAATATGATAGCATTTGATAGTATTTTGCAAGTCAAACCAATATTTCCAGCTACAGAATTTCTGTTCAAGAGGGAACAATGCTAGTATACTGGTCTATATTTTTTAATAGCAATCATATATATATATTTACAATTGAATCATTGCCCCTTTAAAATAAGTTATAAGAAATATTTAAAATTTTCTAAAAATTTTATTTAAAAGCTTCCAAGAAAATAACATATTATTTCTGTCTTTAGAATGGTTGCTTTTAAATCTTAGAAATAGATTCAGTGGAAGCCCTCATTCTCCAGAATCAGATTGGGAATTCATTTTCTGAATGAAAGTGCCCTTTTTTCATGAGCTGCCCATCATCTTGACATTGCCTTTGACTCCTCTGGTGTTCATGGTCTTAGTTTTGAATAGTTCCACTATCGTTATAGTCGGATGGATATTGAAACTTTCCTAAGTCTAAAAGGAAAACAAATACCTTCCTACGCTCACATGTGGCACAAAAAATACTCAGTAATCAAGTTTCTCTCCATTTGCTCATATTCTTATGGGTTTTCTTAAGATTTGCACTTTCTAAACTTTTTTGGGGGGAAAAAATCATTTTTTTATAATGAAAAATCAATAAAGAGTATAATGGAAATTAATTTGCTTTCACAAATACTTCTCTGCAAGGTTCATTATGTAGCACCAGATGCCCTTAATTTACCTTATAATTTCCTCCAGTCAGAATTTCAATGAGCACCACCAGACACATCATTATTTATCAGTTTCCCACACCTGTATAACCTTTAATTACAGTGGAATTTAAATTATACAAGTGGATCATCTATACATGTAACTGTAGTCAGTGTAACTGTAACCATAGCTGCACAAACAATACCAAAGGTATTTCTGGTACCTGTTGAATTTATCAAAATTTCCTTCAAAACTTCCTAAAACCTAGGACATGGTATATTCCACATTGCTATAAGGATGTGATTCCCTGGCGTTGCAGCTATAATATGTAAAACATGAAGCAATATGAAAGGTGGGTCAGGTTTTGGATTTATGACTTGAGTTGCTTGTATTGGAAATGTACTTATTTTCAAAGGTAATATGGCACTTAAAGCATTTGATATAGATTTAAAACAAAGAAAAGAAGGGAAACTCCTGGTCAGAGGCTGGATCTACATATTTGTACTATATCTACTGCATAAACACAGGCCTGTCAGGGTAACATAACAAAAAGGAATGCATTGAAATTCCCTTGTTATCCTAAAATAAGAGAAAAGCTTAATTTAAATCTTATTTGTGGTGAAAGTGAGACATAAAGAGCTTCAGCTTTGCTATAACTGCTAAAAGCTCTCAAGTAAACTATTACTGTCTGTTGGTGCAAAGAAGAATACTCAACCCCACTAATAATTTCAAAAAGAAAATAATTAAACTTACCCTTAATAATAGTTTAGTTAATAGTGCTCTGTCATAAACTGAAACAAAGCTTTTTTTCTTCAAACACCAGGCAAAATTAAATTTGTTAAGAAATATTTGGAAGCAACTTACTTCAGCTAAGTCATGAAAGTGCTCTTAACTACATGCTGCTTCTACCATCTTTGAAGTTTTGACTTCTGTGATAAATGAAAAGGGCAGCAGTCCTGTGGAAAATCTGATTTTGAGCTGGAATGCAGCATGTGTTTCACATGGGACCTGCTAGAAGATTGGGAATTGAACTTCAAGCAGTATCTTGGGAGTCTCACAAAGGACTGAAAAGAAAAAAACTTTTCCTGAACACATCTAAGTCGCTTATAGTTTGCCACAATATTGATTCTGAAATACATTACACTTTTATTTATCTACTTTAGGGTGTGAAATTCCACAGGGGTTTAAGATTTGTGCTGATTCAGATGGCTTTTCTCCAGATCAGAGGCTTTTTGGAAGTACAGTAATACAGAAATGAAAGCTTTTCTGGCTAGATTGACACCCACATGAGATACTGAAGTCAGTGAAAAAATGCTTACACATTGATTTCTCCAGTGAAAAGCTGCAGGTCTTATATTCTTATATTAAACTTTCTTTGCACTTCTGTTATATGAAAATTAAAGGCCTGTTTTTTCCTTTTTTTCCAGTTATTTTTTATATAAACGTGAGCACCCAAGTGATTAAATGTATAAAAAAATGTGTGTACATCTTATCTGCTTAGAGGTACAACTGACAAAGAAGTCAAAAAGATAATTTTGTCTTCATACTCAGACTACTACGACTGCAGTTTCCCCTTCAACAGGAATTAAATTTTCTAGAAAAGAAAGTACAGGTAAAAATTGTCAACTGCCTGGGGGAAAAAAAGGAGTCTCTTAATTAATATTTTTGAAGTATATTGAAGTACATTTTATTAGTGTGGGAAAGTTAACATGGTGCCAATAGCCGACTATTTGTTCTGCATTCTTTTTTATATCTATTCATCTTTTTAAAAGGAAAGGTGTTGTTTGGATATATATAACCTCTTCAGACACCTAAAAGACTCCTCTAGAATAATATTCACGTTTGTGATTATTTTGTGTAATAGAAAGAGTCAGTGCAGACCTTTTGGAATTGGTAGACTAGAAGTAATCAAGATTATTAACTTGAAAGACTGCAAAAGAACATGGAAGTAGCAAAACCTATTTGACAGTGAGAGATTAAAGTGAGCTTCTGCACTTCTCCATGTGCTGCTAATGACAGTGAGGTCTTGTCTCTAAGATTAAATTTGTGCATAGTTTCATCTCGTACTGACACCTAAAATATGCCACATAAGGGAAGATTTGTCATAATTGTAATTTCCTCTTGGGATGTCTGTTTCAAGTTTACTGATGAAGGTTTCATATTAAATTCTAGTTACTTCTTCGGATCAGATCCTGACAAAAGAAATATCCCGATATACCTTTTATTTAAACTTTATATATGGCATGACATTATTTTTTTCCTGCACTTCCTTATAATAAATGTCTTCATGTCCCTGAACTAATCTAATTTCTTGACAGAATGTTTAAAATAGACCATAAATTCCAAACCAAAGTTTTTATATCTCAGCAGGTGAAAAGAATAATCCTTGTACATCTGTACATTATGATTTGAACAATGTAGAAAATAAGTCATCAAAGTATATTTAGTGGAAAACTGGTAAGCAGCTTAAACTGCAAATGCCAGCTGAATATTAGCATTATTAGCAGGAAATTGACTATTTTTTCAATTATTGGAATTATTGAAACAGAGTGAAACAGTATTCCCATTGTGATGCAAATTAGTGGCATTTTCACTGTTTTAAATAGGGTGACAGACCATACTTTGAATTTCCAAGTGCTGGTACAGACTAACAACTCAAAGGGTCTAAATATCTTGAAGGTGAGATACTTCATTATGTGATTTTCTGTGAGACATGCTGTATTCCATGGTAAGGAATTATTTTCTATTGGTTTTATTGGTGAAAAAAGCAACTAGTAAAACTATAAAAATGTCTGCCTGCCTTTCTCTCCAAATGATTAGAAGAAAAGTAAAAAGAAAAAAAATATTTTCTTAAGGATCAAATTCAAATTGTGTCAAAACCAAATACAAGTTCAACAACTGTAATCTTCAAGAAAAATGAGTAACCTTCTCAAAGTTCCTGAGTTCCTCTTTTTTTCAAGAAATGCCAAAATATATTTCAGCTATTAAGCATGATAGTAAATTACTTTGAAAGAAAATTATGTTAATTTTGCTGAGAGCAGCATTCAGAAACTTAACAATAATCAAAAAGCATACATTAGGAAGAAGATTATAAAACTTAGCTTTTTTTTGTGCATGTAGAACATCAAAATCTTGGCTTTTCTTCTTTTCTGTATCTTAAGTTGGCAGTGTTCCAGAACACTTTCTATTTCTCCATTCTACATAATCTTAACATTTGTTTGCACAGTGTACTAAACTTGTACATCTCAAGGTTCAAACCAGGCATGGGCAATGTGTCAGATACTGGAGAGATCAACAGTTTCTATTAGCTCTAGAAAGTCTGTTATAGGAAAGTTATGTAAATTATGAATCTTGCTTTTAAAGACCACCAGTATGTACTTTCTTACATTGATTCTATACAGTTCTGAATGGAAAAAATTTTTACTTTCAACAATGGAATCATGACTGAGTTTGTTAAGGTGAGCTCCCTGCTTGTGCCCAGGAAATCCACTGACTTGCAGAAATTGTGTCTTAAATAGGTTCAGATCTGAAGCTGTAAGTGTTAAAAGCAAGGTTATTCCATTCATGCTCAAGGATGAGTTCCATGGGAGCTATTAGTAACAAAAAAGAAACAGGTTTAATCAGCAGTAAATCTCAAATGCTTCTGAATCAATTGGACAGCCTCCTCAGCTAGTTCAGTGTTCACAATAGCATTGATGGACATAGGATGGGAATGCATGATCAAGCAGTTTTAGCCCTGATAACACAGTTTCCTTATGTGGACAGCTCCTCATGCCTAGACAGAGTTAGGAACAGCTGTTAGCTCATAAGGAGCTACTAGATTGTGTTAACCCTGGTATAGATGAGATTTTCAAAGTAGTTATTCTCTGGAAATCCTTCTTTGTTCCCAGGAAAAGAAACTGTTTGCCACTCCCTTTACCCAGCCAGGATTAAAGCCGATTTTTAATTTTCTGTTAATAGCACTCAAAATAATGTGTCTACATTAAGAGCACATTTTATTTAATGCATAAATATAAAGTTTTCATATAAGACAGTTGAAGAGTGAGGAGGGAGAGAGATAAGTCAAGGAGGAGAAGGAGAAAGAGAGGGAGAGAGGTGAATTTTTCCCACTCAACATAGCACTGAAGGACAGATACAATTCTCCTCATTCTACTTACATCAGAAAGTGAAGTGCTCTTTCCATCTCTTTTCCTCATTATTTCAGAGATTTCTAGTCAATCATCTTTGCTGTAAATTTCTTTAAATTGCAATTGGATTGTCTTCCAGAATCTAGGAGGCCCATTTGTCAGTGAAATTTTGGGATTATTTTTGCTCTGATGAAGTTAATAGTTGCCAGGTTTACAAAGGAGTAACAAAATATGTGGGCTTTTTTTGTTATTTCTGAAACACCAGCTTATCAGCAATATTTCAAGAAACTCTATAACAAAATATATATTCCTGTATATCCATGTTCCTGAATTTGGTCTTTGTCAAATGTGTCTCTGGGTTCATGAATATGGTTATCTGCTTATGTGTGTTTTATTAACTTTATTGAGTAGTTGGACCTTAAATTTCTTGTTTACTACCATTGAACTTAGAGATCTTAAATGCAGACACATTTTGAAAGAATTGTCCTAAATCAGCTTCACTTTTGGACTCTGAGTGTACATTTACCTCTTAGTCACCTGCAAAATCATACACTTACAAAGTTGTTTGCTTAGTTTGCCAAAGTTTTGCAAAAACTTGGTTCATCCAACCAAGATGGGATATGGTAGGACTTTTAGAGGAAGCACAAGAGTGAAATACTAATCTTCCATCCTGAATGATAGTGATTTTCACATTCATATTCATGTCACAAATGTCCCTCTAGTCCATTTTTCCTCGTCCTTATTTACTTGTGTGATTCTTAATCATACTCTTCTATTCCACTCTTCAACATTTCATCCTCAGGTTTTTCTATTAAGAAGGTTATTTGTTTTGATCAGCAGCTCATTCTCTTTATACATTCCTGCCAGTTTCCTTCTTATTAATGCTCTAACCGTGAGTATTAATAGGAAGAGAACTGGCATAATTTATCCATTAATTATTGTCCCAGCCATTATTTTATCTCCTGTACACGAAGAAAGCTTCTAGTAGATTCTAACAAGAGCCACCCCTGTAGCCCCCCCATGCCACCAAAAAACAGGCCATGCAAACCCAATACACATATCTTTGTGAATAACAGGTTTTACAATAAATGTCCTTACCACAAAATAGCTGAAAACATTAAATATGAAAGAAAATTAGTAATTTAATTTCATGAAAAGTTTCAGGGATAACCACTTAAGTCCTGGAATACTTTGTGATCATATAGAAGTAGCAGTTTCTCTGCAACTCAGCCTGGCACAAATTGGTTTATCACCTTAAGTTTTCAGAAAAGAGTGAAGAAACGATGTGTTTTCTTTTTTTTTTTCCTCTTTTTTTTTTTGTTTTTAAGGAAAGATTTGATATGCAGACAGGAAAATAGTTTAGCACAATTCAATTACTGTGACTGAGGACTTAAAAAAATGGAAACATTTATTTTTTGAAGCAGAATGAAAACGATGAATGACATTGATCTAATTAAACTCTGTAGGTGGAAGAACTATGTTGTTATGAAAGTAATATTAGAAGATCCTTCTTTCATACAGAAAATTGGGAATAAATGTTGGTGTTTCTAAGCTATGATGGACAGGTTTGGTGTCAATGCAGAGAAAACAAAAATACACAGAATAGAAAGAAATGAAGATATGATACCTGTAGGATTATTATTGACAAGATATCTTGTCTGATTTCTTTCTCTAGACCTCCTGTGTGGTGTATTTCAAGACATTTCCTTGTGCTGATTTATATCTATCTTCTACTTTCCCTTTTCCAGTAAAATGATATAATTTTTTCTCTTTGAATCCAAACCATGATCAGATATTTTTGAGTGCTTGTCTCTGTCAACTGCCATATTAAAAGTTTTTAGGTCAATTTAAAAAAACTTGCTGTTAACTTGCATTACAGACAAAAAAGTATTGACTTAACCAGACACACATGATGTGCAAAGTAGAGAAAGAATTGCACTGTGGGGTGTTTTCTTTTGTGTGTGTTTTTCGTATTTTAATTTCTCGTTATTTATACAAGGTCAGCCAAAATCAATCAGAGAGAGTCAAATTGTCCTGTAATGTATTCTGCTGCAAATCTTTGAGGTCAAACAGGGTATTAATGAGCCTTCATTTCTTTCAGATGGCTGTACTGACAAGTTAATTTTGCAATGCATTTGGTGAAAAATGCCTTAGTATTGTGATTGATGGGAAAAGAGAAAAATAAAAGATAATTAAAAAAGGTTAAGAATTTCAACGGGGCTCAGGTCTGCATTTTTTGATGACAGCACTGTTTTTATACCTTTGTGTAATTGTGTATTTTATGTCTTTTTTTAATCTGTGATATACATAACAATTTGCTACACTATGTTGAAAGAACTAAGGTCCTAGAGTAACAGAATTATAGGGTCATAGAATCATTAACATATGAAAAGACTCAACGTCAGAGTACAACTGCTAACCTAACACTGCCAAGCCCCCCACTAAACCCCTCCCTATGTGCCACATCTACATTTCTTTTAAATATGTCCAAGCATGGAGACTCACCACTTTCCTGAGCAGCTCGTTCTAAAGAGCCTGATAACTCTTTCTGTAAAGTATTTCTTCCTAATATCCAACCTAAACCTCCCCTGGTGCAACTTTAGGCCATTTCCTCTTGACCTATTAAATGTTAGTTTGGGGAGGAGACAAACATCCACCTCACTGCAACCCTCTTCCAGGCAGTTATGATAGCAGGAAGGTCACTCCTGAGCCTCCTTTTCTCCAGGCTGAACAACCCCAGTTCCCTCTGCTGCTTAAGACTTGTGTGTCAGACCATTCTGTCAGCTTCTTTACTCTTCTCTGGACCTGCTCCAGCACCTTCATATGGTTTTTGAAGAGAAGGGCCCAAAATTGAACACAGTATTTGAGGTGCTACCTCACCAGGGTGAGTACAGGGGAACAGTCCCTATTCTGGTCCTGCTGGCCACATTATTTGTGACACAGGCCAGGATGCCATTGACCTTCTTGGCCACTGGGCAGAGGCTGGCTCATGTTCAGCCAGTTGTCCAATACTCCCAGGTCTTTTCCTGCTGGGCCACTCTCCATCTCCTCTGCCCCAGCCTGTGGCACTGCATGGGTTTGCTGTGACCTGAGTGCAGGACCTCGCTCAGCTTGGTCATGTTGAGTGTTTTACAGTTGGCCTCTGGCCATCAGTCCTGCCTCTTCACATTCTTCTGTAGAGCCCTCCTACCCTCCAGCACATCAGCACTCCTACACAACTTCCTTTGATCTTCAAATATACTGAGGCTGTGCTCAATTCCCTCAGCAGATCATTTTTAAAGGTATTAAAGAGGACTGGCCACAGTAAAGAGACCTTGAGAACTCATCCTCGATCAGTCAACTGAATTTAAGCCCATTCTCTGCCACTGTCTGTGTTTGGCCATTCAGCCAGCTGTTTGCCCAGCAAAAAATACACCTGTGTAAAGCACGAGCAGCCACTTTATCCACGATAATCTTGTGGGAAGCGGTGTCAAAGACTTAACTAAAGTTCAGGCAAACATCATCCACGGCCTTTCCACTATGCTCTACACAGGTTATGATGTATGTGAAGGAATACAAGACTGGCTTGGCAACAGAGACTTTAAAGCTGTGGGCCAGATGACACCAGAGATGAAAAAAAGCTCTGGAATTATTAAGAGCTCATGCATGGTAAGTTATTGGCAACAGTGTAAAGTCAGAAGGTGAGAAAAATTCATTTTTAGGGGCAAATAAAAGATAAGTATCTAATACATACTAAAAGCCATGTATACAGAAAAGTTGAAAATATCAGAGAGCTGCAAACTACTGGAGAAAAACCAGCATTTATGAAGAGAGGTTAACAATGGACCTAAGCGGGAAAAAGAACAAATTATAATCATTGGCATCATGGCCATCTAGAAAAGGAGAAAGAAGAAATTCTCACCATGACAATGCCTGCATTCTGGGGAAAACATCAGGAGTCCCACAACTTCTTATAGCCATGCTCCACAATCTTTTATCAGTACACAGGAGCAGTCCAACGGTGAATGCAGCAGAAAGAAAACATAAGAGATACTAGGACAGTAAACTTTTTACTGCAACAGTGTTTAAGAGAGGCATTTCATACCAATTAAGTAATTCAGTCTATGAGTGTTAGCATCATCATAACTGCTTAGAGTTTTGATTAAACTGTTGATATATTATGTAGAGTAAAAATAATTTGTAAAAATTTATTTTACAATAATACCTTGTGTTTTATTTTATGCAGAAAGAATTACATATTCAGTTTTTGATCTCAGAATTTATTTTTCTTTTTGACCTTCTGTAGTCTTTGCAGTTAGCATGACTTAACAGTAAAGACTGATTAATTATAGCATGTCTCAAATATAGCCAAAGGAAAGAGAGGGAACAAGTGGCTAAATTTTTTAAAAGCTAAATTTTAAAATCAATAGCTCTAGAACTTGATATTACAGATATTTATTGTCAGAATAAAAGACAGTACTATTCAGAAAATGATCAGGATATGATTTTCATTATAATGTCAATAACAACTCTATAGCTGCTCTTGTGAATATGAAAAGACTTAACATGAATGACGCTTTTCAAAAATCTCTAATGATTGAGAGAGATGCCAGCTCATAACTTAAATGTTTAACAGGTGATATATCAACATATAAATGAGCGTAGAATCATGAGAAATAAGTACACACTGTATATTCAGGTCTCCATACAAGCTCTTTCAGTTTACATAAAGTATGAAAAATAGTAAAAAAACATCTTTAGAAAGAATGAGAAATTATTCACCAGAGACAATAATGGTCTGTTTCTGAGCATCTGTATGACTACAGGAATTTTTGGGAATTTAATGTGTTAGGAACTATGGAAATTTCTGATGAGGAGAAAATCAGAAGGCTAGAAGTGAGAAAACCATGGACTGAGATGAAGACAGTTAAATAAGTATGTAAGAGGTGTCCACATGAGCAAAACAAAGCAAGGAATTAATTCACTGCTTCCTGTGGGGAAGACAGGTATTCAGCCATTTCCAGGAAAGCTCTCATCACACAGCACTGTTACTTGGGAAGACAAATGCCACCAGTCCAAAGGTCCCTCCTTTTTTGCCTTCTTCCCCCAGATATGTATACTGAGCATGATGCCAAATGCTATGGGATATCCCTGTGGCCAGTTGGGCCAGCTCTCCTGGCTGTGTCCCATCTCAACTTCTTGTGCATCCCCAGTCCCCTCACTGGTGGGCTGGGGTGAGAAGCAGAAAAGGCCTTGCTGATGTGCAAACATCACTCAGTAATAATTATAAATACAATCTTCAGCCCAAATCCAAACCATAGCCCATAGCCCCATAGTAGATATTCTGAAGAACATGAGACATCAACACATCTATTTTTTACTGTCTCAGATTAGCAGAAAATATTTCTTTTGAAACCCAGTTGCAAAAACATAGACATAAATACATCAAACTGCTACAAGTACTTAAAATTAAATTAGAATATGTAGAATAGAAGCTTTATATTTAAGCAATAGTTTACTTAATAATCTTAAAGAAGTATCTGGTTTTAAAATAGCTGGCCTACTTGCTGTCGTATGTGTAGTCTGATAACACCTGTGTGCCCCTGGTGTTGATAGCTCTATTAAGCATAAAACTAGCACACATCAAACATTTACTCCTGTTCTAATAAACTATTTAGGAATTTCTCAGAATAAGCCCTAGAGATATACTTCTCAAGAAATACAGTGAAGAACAATCCTCTATTTGCTTTAAGTTAATTTTTAAATTGTCAGTTTACTTTATTTTTACTACAGTAACTTTTTGTTCTTAGAGGACTTAGTGTCACATGTCTGTGCTTTAAAGACTGAAAAAGTTTGTTACATTCATAGGACAGGGGAAGGATCTTGCTCATAGTTCACAGCAATTTCAGCTAATATCCATGCCCAGATGCTGGGCTTCCTTACCCAGTACACAGGTCTTCTATTATCTGGAGAGTCCAGCTTGATGCTGCGCACTTATCTCAGAAGCACTTCTGTAATCACAGATTTGTACAGACTCTTGGTCTGCCTAATATCCATTCTCAGAGACTGAGCTCAGGTACAGGTCTTCTCTCACTCTTCAGTTAGTCCTTCTTGATGTTTGGGAGTGGATTAAAGATACTGACATATATGCAGGATTGAATACACCAAGGAAACACACATACTTCCAGATATACTCAGGTCTTGGCATTTAGACCTCTCATACTTGCACACACACCCTGGCCTCTTCAGTGCTGGTATACAAGCCTGTGAGTTCTGTGGTTCATAGTGTCTCCAGCTGCCTGTACTCACACCTTTTAACATATTCTGTATTTCATATATATCGACACCCCAGTATCTCCTTTTGTTAACACCGAGACTGTTTCACACTGGGGAAGTGCTGATTCCTTTGGGATGTCAATAAAAAAGGCATAGCATCTTGCAAAGCAAATAACTATTTATGAGATAAATATCTACAGATACTATTTACAGATAAATACTGATATTTATCAGTAGCCCAGAAAGGGTGACGGGCAGTTATAAAATCTTACATCACTTCTGATGCTGGGAACATAAATGATAAAACTTTGACTGTAGATTCTGATGCATGGAACCCCAAGATGATAACATCTTGAGCATACCTCTGGTCAGGGCACAGCATGCTGCACAGATTCTATCTGTGATGTGGTTTGTTCATTAAACTCACCAGTATTCTGATGGGTCCTTGCTCGCAAAACAGATCCATCCGTCACAGACATCCGACAAATCTGCAACGTGGGCGCTATTTTGAGCATTCCCTTGGACAATACACTTGGATGTTATAAAATATTAGCTCATGAACAAATTCTTTCAATATTTCGAGAGGAAAATACAATACTCTATGCATAAAGTTATGTTAAAGGCACAATGTATATACAGTGACTAATTATGACGTGATTATGCACACAATAGTTAATTACACTATTGATTGACTATGCCTTGATTAAGTAGTGGTCAGGTGCTATCCATCACCCAGATGATCCTGGATTAGCCATTGTGTGGCTCACTAACTCCTGCCTTCTGAGCTGAATCCTAGACAGATCAAGACACCAAACTTGAGGCCTCTCTTCCAGTTCCTACCATTCACACACTTTGCAGCTCTTGCATGTAGGGTGGAATGGCATTACAAAAAAAAAATTAAGAAATAGTATTAGTTCATAAGACAGGACAGACTGCTGCCCTTGGGTGCAGAGCTCTGTCAGACAGGTTGATTGACTGACTGCAGGCTTATAAAACATTTAGGGCAGTTGTCCCCGTTTTACTATACTTGTTCTTCACCTGAATATTCCACAATTTCCCTCAAATATCCAACAGTAAGTTTTATGCAGTTCCAGAAGTAACGGCAAATATACCAAAATGCTCATGTAACTCTTGTTTCCCCCTTTGTATGAGTGATGAATTTGGGTCAACCCTCTTCAAGACAGTGCCTGACCTTCTCCCTTCAGTTGCTGATAGGTTCTGATCTTCTCTAATGTCCCTGCTGCCACACAATATTAATGTTTTTGTGAGTCTGAGTCTGTGGGCCTGTGGGACCAATTAAGCAGTTTCCTTTTTATTAGCTTTTGCATTGTACTGAATGATCCTTAAAGCAGATAACTGAAAGAACCAGATATTTTGACATTTCTTAGGTCCTTACACTCTGGTCAACAGCAGGTGTGCAAGCAGCTGTTGACCTGCAGAACCCTGTTGCATCTCAAGATATTTCCCTTCAACAACAGGATTGAGAAGAAAAACACCTGCTCCCTCTACACTGTGCTGTCACCTCTGGAGACGTGCAAGCAACCTTGATACTCCTCAGGTTTTCCCATGGCAGTATCAGCACCTACACGGAACACAAGCAGAGCATGATGGTCTGAGGTGTGGATAAGGATTGGCAGACTAGATTGCCCTTATTCTGAGCCCTGGAAAACAGGAAACCTTTCTAGATCAGGTCAGACAGTGGGGCCTTACATCTGACATGGGGAAGAATTTCCTTTGGTTTTCATTCATGCCGCACTCATTAGGGTTTGTGTCAACAAAAATCACACTTAGCATGTTCAGTCTGTTAGGTTTATTTACAAGAGATTCAGATTTGATCTTTTCCTGTCAGGCAGAATGTGTTGGTATTTTCTAAAAAAAAAATATGCATTTTAATAAAAAATCGTCTGTCCTTGCAGTCAAAGTCCTTGCTCCTCATTCTATGGGATATTTATGGACAGATAGTTTCTTAATTGCACATTAAGAAACATAGCAGCATTTGTAAAACCCCCAAAGCAGACTGTACTCTTGCTCCTGCTGGTAGAAATATTGAGTTAGTATAGATCTGGAGCAATGTTACTGTCTCTGAAATGTTGAGCTTATTTTTATCAACAGGTTGAGCCTTTTTTTATCATCATGTTAAGCTTATTTTTAGCATCTGGACAAACTGTGTAGGAGAGTTGAAGTTCTACTGAGGACACACAACACTACATTTAAATACTTTAAATTGCTCTGTTTGAAGTGTTTTGAAATAGCAACTGATTAACTTCATGAATAAGGGACAATGTTAATGAGATAAAGCCAAAGTACTAAAATATTAAACAAGAATGGTAAAAGAAATGCCCTCGAGTATTTGTGATAAATAGTCACAAGAGGCAGATCCAGTCCTGCTCTCATTTATAAGAATGAAATAATATCTTCTTGGATTGGTTAATTGATGCAATATTTCATGTATAATCATTGCAAAAATATCATTCCTGTACCACAATAACTAATAATCTGCAGTATTCTCATCTCAATATATAGTAAATATATTTAAATTTCTTTCACTCATTTAATGCATTCCATTATTTTTTATGTCTCCTGATATTTTAATGATTCCATTGCTTATCATATCATTTGAAGAGTTTGGGATTTCTTTTGGAGAAAGAAAGCCCTAACCAATCTCTGGATGTAGCTGCAACCTCAGGCAAAATTAACACTGCAGAAATATGTGGACCTTTTTGGTCTTTTTAGTATGTTACACAACAAGATGTGATGCTCCTGAGGTAGTCTTGGGTAGATTTGTGCCTGTTATACACTTTTCTCCTAAATTTCTACTGTTTCTTTGCAATAGCTAGAAATTTTGGTTGTTTAAATCCATTATTTCAATCTTTTAAGATGCTGATATATTTTCTTCAGGTGATTTCTTTAGCCACCTTTTCTATCTTCTGGGAGTTTCCTTTACTTATGTATTTGTTTACTACATGGCATGTTGGAATTTTAGAAATGTTGAAAAGTTCCCGCTGAAGCCTGTGGATGATATTAGCTGGTCTCCAAACAGACTAATTTAATTTTTTGTATAGAAAAGGCTGCTTCAAGAGTCTTGCAGGCTCACTGCAGAAGCTGCTGCTTGACAACCAGTGGTACTTTCTGCCAGCAGCAGGTGGGTGGAAGGAAAGAGAAACCAGTCTTGTTTTCCATGTTTCCCAGCTGGGACATGAGGAATCACAGTAAAGTATATAGTGCTACACAAAATAGACTAAATTGTCTATATTCATCTTGGTGAATTCAGCCTGTTAAACGTCACTGTTAATTTCATGTTAGTTTCTTTTTCATAAAAGAAGAAACCATGTAATCTAGTCCAGTCCCTGATCCTCAGCACTATTTGAAATTTCATCTTTAAATCTCTTTAACATTTCTTTCAATGTTCCTTTCATTTCTTTTTCTGCCTTACACATTTAAATCAACCCTTCATAGGCAGGATTACCCTGCTAAAATTCAAATAAATACCAGAAATGCAGATTTCAGCAGCATTAATCACGAGTACTGAAAAATAGAACAAATTAAAGAAACATTTATATTAGGACATTAAAATTTGAAGAACGTGTACTAACAAGAATGAAGTCTGAAAAAGTCCTTCAGTCTCCAGTGATAGTTTTCTTTTCCACTAATATCTGTAACTACCTGAATGGCATCCAGAAACTAAAATTTTATGTCATGACTGAATAAAGCAAAATTAAAGCAAAATAGTGCACTCTCATTGCAAAATGCCCATCTTGAATACTCCAGCTCTCTTATCTCCCATTATTGGTGTTCAAAATTTTGTCTCTGATAACAAGGTGTGTTTTCACGTCATTTCCATAATGATTATGTATGGAAAACGAAATAATATCCTTTAGGTAAAGTTATTCATTTTACAGTTCCAATTAAATGATGTGCAATTTCAGTTCTCATGTTAGAACCATGAAAAACACTTATTAAAGAGTCCGTTTGCTAAAACTCTTAAAGGTTGGAAAGTTGCTGAAAAACTCGTAAAGGTGATTAAACAGACAAATACCAAAGCCTTTGCTAATGCTTAATCAATATGAAAGGTCTAGATGCTATGGATAAATTATTAATTCTGAGTCTTCCATTAAGTGTTAGTAAAAATTTTGGTTTTTGGCTAATAAAACATTAGACAATATTCCAGTAAAAGTCTGAGGAGAAGTAGAATTTTTGATACATATTATAATCTATTACAAATAAAAGTTATTACCAAGGTGATGATATTCTTCAAAAATATTTAAAAGGCAGAAATGGTGTCTAGGATATGATGAATCAAAGAAAAATTATTGGTTGTTGTACGTATTTAATTCTAAATATTCCATTAATTTTATATTGCAGATATCTATCATAGGAAAATACTATTATCTATTTAATTACATCAAGATCAGAGAAGTGGCAGTACATCAAGATCTAGAATTGAGGGAAAGTAGCAAGGGCAATTTTGATGAAAAGCCCAAATCATAAACACTGCCTGACAGAACCAAAGATGAATTCCTAATCACTAGCACAACAGAAAGAATATAACCAAATGAATACTGAAGGAACAATGTGCAGGCAAATATATCTGGTCTTGGTAATGAAAAAGAAAACACAGTGGCCCAAATTCAGCTTGCTTTCTTACATGGTTAATTCTACTGCAGTTCATGTGCCTTTCAGGTATTTTTTTTTCTCAATATCCCTATCAAATTACTAGGTTAGAATATTTCTTACAAATGCCTGAAAAAACTTAGGTCCCTAAGAAATTTATGTTTTCTGTAAGTAAAGAGAATAACATTAAGGCATCATTAAAGTATCTCATTAATAGCCTATGACTAAGGGTGTGACTATTAGCTCTTAATATCAGAAATATCTTTATTAAGATCCAATTTCTGTTCATCTGAAGTCAGTAAAAAGAGTTTTCCTTTTCTTCAATCATCAGACTTATATTACCTAAAATTCCAGATAAAGGATACAGTCTGATTACATTGTCCAAGAAGCAATCATAAATTGAAATAAAACAACATAAAGACAATTATAAATGCTTTATATTACTGGTGTTCTTGCTAGCATACTTCTGTACATGGCTATATTTTTCTTAGTATAGTCTGAATTATAATTTTTATATACACTTATGATGTGTACAACTGTTGTGAATTATTATAACATAAATAACTATGATGACAGCGACTATACAAAGTATGTGTAAAGGAGGGACATTTTTTTGGTACGAGGACTCTGACATTAATATCTCATTAAGGTCATGAGCTATATTAATGAATGACACATGCACACCAAAATCTGGGGAAAAAATTAGTTACTGGTTTTTGGGAGGTTATGGTTTCTCTTTTTTTTTATTTCCCTATGCAAAAACAGTATTGGCAAAGCAGGACAGGGTCAATCTGTGTTGCAAAGGTGAGAAATAATAACACAGGCAGTAGAAGCACAGGAATTTCCTAAATTAATGTTTCTGTAAAAGCAAAATAACTAATTGCCTGGAAAGCTCCAGTGTCGTTTTCATGCTTTCATCTAGCTGCAGATTGCGATATTTGGTGCTCTGTTGAGAGGTATTTGCTACTCAGTTTATGTGTTTTAAACCAAAATTCATTAAAAAAGGCAGCTTACAAAGCTTGGTATGTCTCCAAGTCCAAGTTGTCTCCTGCCACCTTCCCACAGTAGGATTTTCATTAGTTGAAATTTCCAGCCAAATGACAAGGAGTTTTGAAGACTTTCTGCAATGTTTATAAGAAATTATTGGCCCAGAAAAACACAGATTAGGATTCTAATATTTTAAGGTTTATACCTAAGTCTTTCCTCCTGTTAATCCCTTTCTTAATGAAATTCCTTACAAATAGATGCCAAATTTGGACATATTACAGGATGCAACTCACAATGTAACTCATGTATAAAATAAGTAATTTCATAAATCAAACAGTAGACAGTGAATCTTTGACCTATAAAAAAAGTATAAAATAAGCATATAGGTACTTTGACCATCAAAAGTGAAAGCATGAATCTCCTGATATACAGATGAAGACTTATCTGTGGCCAAAGAATAAAAACCCTTGGAGAGAAGACAGACACTGGCAGTTGCTGTAGTAATATTTGTGTGTTTTCCTCTGTCTTAGCAGGGTTGACATTTTGCATGACCAGCTCATAGGATTACATCAAAAGGAAAGAAAGGCAAGATGATCTGAACAGGTATTGATAAAGGATGTTGAACAGTGGTCATGAAGAGGATAAGGAGATAAATTCTTATGTTGGTGATGAAAAGAATGATCAACCTACAATACCCAAAGACTAAAATTTTAAGTGACATCCAAAAACCTTGCACTTCAGTGTTACTCCATTTTCAGAGAGCAGTTGGGAAACAGATAGACGAAAAAACCTTTTTGATATATTTCAACTTAAAGAGGAAAATTGGATCTCATTTACTTCATTAAATGAAGTGGCAGATGGCTAGTGTACCAAGATATTTCAAGATTTCTCCTGAGAAAGTCAATGAGATATGAATATAGCATAGCCAGTAGGACTCTACTTTTCAAATTGACTCAAAAACTCATCAGCTGCAGCCCAGTGATTTTTGCTAGTTCAGGGCCACAGATTTTGTATTGACAATACAGGGCATGAGATTGTTGTGAATTTAAGCCAATCTGGATTTGTTTAATCCATGTTAAAAACTATGTTACAAATAGGAAATTTCTGCCATAATTGTTTTTAGTTTTGTTTATAGGAAGAGTAGTTATTCTCTGTAGAATGAACTAGCTGTGACCCTGTAACAAAAAAGCAGAGAAAGGAGATGATAACACAAGTCTTAGATGGTCCCACATCGTATGTTCAGTTTCTGGTCACTGCAGCAGTGCAATTTTGTGAATCAGATAAAAACAGTTTTGTTGATAACAAACAGAACAGAAAAATACAATATTTAGGAAACAAAGAAAAGAGAGATGACTCAGACTGCATTCAGCAAGGACAAAAATGGACCCAAGTGGCCCAAATCTGATGAGGAAGAAAGCCACAATGTAAATATCATACTCTTCATGATTCAGGACTCATGACTTTGAGAACTTTACAGTTGTGTTTCTAAAAAAAACATTGTCTCCAGGACTTCTCCTAGCTTAGTAAAATATGCAGGAAGGAGGTAATTATAAGCAAATGAAAAGTAGTCTTGTACTTAAACTAGCTAAAGAGGACAAGGAAGTTAAAATCTTTAGGTTCTGTGTGTCTTTGACTGCCTTCCTGGAGAACTGAAAGAAATGGGTGAAATCCCTTCCTTGGAATTTCTAGCTGAATGCAAGTAATATTTTAAAATTATACTACAGTCAAACATAAAAGAAACCACATACATACATACATAAGAAAGCCCTTTTGCTTCAAGTATTTGAGAGGGTTTCAAAAAGCAGCAGCTATATTACAAAGCAATACTGCTGAATAATTAACAATATAGATGATATAGAAATTTCATTAAGTTGGACTGAAAAGTAAGATTTTTTTCTCATATCTAATATATATGTGCTTCATGGGTTTTAAATGTTTGAGACTTTGAAAAAATCCATAATATAATAAATTCTTAAAATATTCATCAATATATAATCTGTAAGAATTTAGCAAGGTTAAATAAATAGTCCTGAGTCTTCTCTTTTTTTGCAGGGGAATTTAACTTTGGTCAATCATCTGTATGTATTTAACTGACAGGAAGAGATTTCTCATTTCAAGTTTAAATCACATACTTTATGTATCGTGTTCACTTGTTTGTTGGTATACATTGCTATTTACTAACATTTTAGGTAAAGATTCTAATGGTAGAGCCTAATTAAGAAATCCTTATTCTGTTAAACTCCATGCAAAAATTGAATTTGCACATTTTTTTTTCAAAGCAGCAAAAAATACCAGAGTGTATATTATTAAAATATTCTGATATATCTTGTGTCACTGCTAGTAGAATCATGCTGCTGTCTTATTTAAAATGAGCCATCAATCACACATGGAGACAATAACAAGCACTTCGCTGACAGTTTTCTGACCCAGATAACCTCAAAATGAAATATAGAAAACAGAGAGGAAAAAAAAAATAGTAAGATCTGATAATTTTATGTATTAACATGACAAATAATTTACTGTCTAATTTCTAAAAAAACCATTAAACATTTTTTTTAATTTTTTGTATAACTAATGAAATGCTGGAGGCTTCAGTTTTGTCTGTTTGTTTTCCAGAAAAGGTTTATTTCACTTTACTCATTTTCTATGGGTTTAGACGTATTTTTTAAAATATAGTCAGATATAAGCTAATTAATGGAGATCAAGAGTTGCGCTTAAATTGGATGTTTAAAACTATATTTTGGGTGTTCCTATATTAGAATGACTAGAAAAGCTGTTTATGATTTATCAAAATCTTGGAACATTATTTTTAATTCCTTGAATTGAGGAAATTAATAGAATTTGTAATAGAATTTGTAATAGAATTTAACATATCCCACTTCAAATGTCAAAGTATCACATAGAGGACATAACACTTCTGTGTTCTACAGCCCAATGAATTCTTTTTCATATTCACATCCATAGAAGGCATACAGAGGTATGTCCACTATGTATGTGACAAACAAGAATCAAGGAAACAGACATAGCAGAGTCAGCTTGAGCTTGGTATAGAATTTCACTGTGAGGTTTAAATCTGGATGAATTTCTTTACTTACAAAAATTATTGACTTCCCATTTTATCTAATAATGTAGGAAATGACACTGTCATCTAAGAATTTTATAAAGTCTTTCAACATATGTATTAGAAAGTTTAAATAAAGCAAGAGGAATATGATTTATCAAACCTTAAATTCAATGAAAGATGTATGTCATTTTTTCACAGAGACCGCACTGAGATTGCAGATAATCTAGGTATTGCCTAAAATTATATAATTATATATATATAAAGATATATAATTATATAATTATATATCTTCATTCAGGTATCAGAAAAGAAGATCATTTCGAACACAGAGCAAAAGTAGAAAAGCTAACAGAAATGGTAGCATACTTATGGAATTGTGCTATGTTGGACTGTGTTTTAGAGAGAGAGTAGCATAACCTCCCTCTCACAGCAGTAAAATAAATGTATTACAAAGCTACTGACACTTTTAGAAGGAGATCACAATAAATCTATTTATTTAGTCACGGTGTTATAACCCTGGGGAATTACCAATGTGGTGAACTCCTAAAGGATCTGTCTTGGGACTACTCATAATAATATAAAATTTTTTTTAGCACCATTGATGGAAGAAGAATGATAATGTACTTAATTTGTAGCATAAAATTAAAAGGAATGAACAAGATTTGAGAGAATTGGAATATTATTCATGAAGGGATGGATAATCTTTAGGGAAGGAAAAAGAAGAATGAAATTCAGTGGAACAATGCCTAGTTATCTTATTGATGCTAATAAGAACAGGGGACTTTTTGGATTGAAGCAGAGGAGAAATAGGACCAGGATTTATAGACTGATAATAATGTGGTTGCAAATTACCAACATGATGAAACTATGAAAGTAAACAAATGTAATGTCTGGATATAGTAAACACAATTTAGTTATGAGGTACTATTCCTGTCAATGTACAAAGCATTAATTGCAACTCACCTATGTAGTATGGTCTGCTGTTTAACCAATATTTAAGAAACGTGTGATTGAGTCAGAAAAAAGGCAGAAAAAGCTTGTTAAAAAGTGCAGGGTAAAGAAAGGTTTTTTTAGAAAAAGAAAAATAAGTCTAGAAACTATTCCATATGCAAAGTTGAAAAGAAATTTAGGTTTCTTTCTATAATTAAACTAGGGATGCAAATAAGAAGAGCTGAAGTAAAATGTAGACAGCAAAATAATACAAACTGACAGTGGATAAACTCAAGGTTATTTCTAAGAGAATAAAAATAAGAAATGAAGAACAGAATTATGAAAAACAGTATCAAACATAACTAGTGTAGCAAGACAGGGAATTGGCCCTACCTCTTGCCAGAACTTACATCTGCTGCACAAGACCAGAAATTCCACAGGAGACTAGACAGGCATAGATGCACTCTGTCTCAAATTGGACACATTTGTGTGGTAAGTGGGGTTGGACTTCTAAAAACTGACAGCATTTTCCTTTCAACTAAACCCCTAAAATTATGACTGATAGCTGTCTCCTGACCCACACAAAATGAGTTGATTCATCATAGCCTAGTTCCTGGAGTAGAGTTGTTTACCAGATTTGGAAATAAAACCATGAACTTAATCACATTTTTCCCCCTTTACTGTCAACATGCACAAAGCATTAAAGGACTCAACATCATGCAGTTAGGAAAACTCTTTTATCCTAGCAGTAGTAGATAGCTGAAGTCTGAATTGGAAATGTATTTGCAATAATAATCTTCCCCTGTATTCTCGCTTTGCTATTTTGGTTCACATATTAAAATAAATAAATAACATAATCAGGCTTTAAGTCAGCTACTCAGGCACTTTCACTCAGGAACTGAAAATAAGTCATGACTTGTGAGAGACAGACAAGCACTGAAAATGTCACAGTAAATCCCAGTCGGCTCCTGTATCACCAAAGGAAATTCAAATACAATAACTCGCTTTTTATTTATTCATGGTCTATTTCACTGACAAAAAAGAAGGGACAAACAAGACCCCATCCATTAATCGTATTACGAAACTAAACTTACAGGGATTTACTGTAACAAATGGAAAAATACTGTTATATAAAGCATACTGTAAAAATTTCAACATCCTGCATATCATCCTTACATATAAATATGTAAGACCCCATAGGTAAATTGTTCATCTCTTTTAAGCAGAAAATTTAAATAACTTAGAAATAGCTAAACTGAGGAAATGTGTTCGGAAGCATTTTGAATTTCTGGTTACTTTAAATTCTTAAAAAGTCTTGATAACATAAACAACTATCACAATTGGGTCTTAGCTGAAATCACTGAACAGTAGTCACAAGAAGAGTTTTTCCTGTTAATTTTTCACATACTATATAATGCGATGTTATGTATTCTTGCAAAATGTGATATCATAATTAATGAAATTGGCAAAATTTGTTGATAAAAAGAACAGCTTTCACATTTCCTTGCTATTTTTGCAAGGAAAACAAAAGAACTTTTTCTTTAAAAGTTTCAGATCATTAAGCTGTCTATGCTTTTCAGTTACCTGAGAATTTATTGCACCACCTCTTTTTCATCCACTATTATAATCAATCATGCATGAAAAATCCAATGACCCATGCAATCAAAAATGTAGCATTGATTATTCAGCTTTTTCTGTTATAATGTTCAGCATGGATATTAGTAAAATCTATCTATCCACTTCATTTTTCAGAGGAGAGACTTTCAAAAAAAAAAGATTTATTTTTAAGGTTGTAGATGTTTTGCTTTCAATCATAAAAGTAATGTAAAAGTAAGACTAGCACCTTTCTCCCACTAAATTCTTACTGAAATATCTCACAGAGAAAAGAAAGATAGGCCTTTTCTCCGTGTAAAATAAACTTCAGTGAATGAAGTTTATCTTTATTTCAGATGTAGAAGTGCCCTCACTGTTGTGCTTAAATGTCAATGACCTACAAAAGCTTTTTTAAATATGGAGTGTATGGGGCTTTCTCTAAAGAGAAACAACTGAAATGCCATTGGCAGATATGTCAAAGAACATTTCCATCCATACTTTGATTGGGAAGTTTTCTACAGTAGGAATTGTATCACTGTCTCTGCAGTCCATAAAATTTTCACATTTGGTATTTTGACACTATGAAAATGTTTAAAATCAATTCTAAAGTATTATTATCTGTCTTTGACATGAAAAAAATCTGTGTTTCTATTTTTAATAAAATTCTTTCACATTCTTTGAAAATGAAAAATGTCTTAAAAAGAAATGAAACAAAACAAAATGGAAATCTGTTGAGAGTGATAGTGAATTTTCAGGCAAAAAAGAGGATTGAAAACACAATCACATCCTGCTCCATATTCAAAGATGGAACAAGTTCTTCAGAATACAGCTTCAGGAATCACCTTAATGAACTCTGTCCTGAAATACAATTGTTAAAACAATTGAGAAAGTATTTAAAAATTCTTTATATGTCAAGAAATTTGCTGCATGGTTTACAGGTTTGCGGTTTTTTAAACATTTTTTAAAGTAAATTTTTATCCTATAAATAAAGGTTATGTGTGTTTAATGTAGTGAATATTCACATGACAGGAAAAGAAAATAATTTTCTGCGGTATTTAAAATAGAGTTCCGCTAGAAGATTCTATGAAGTTTGAAATTTTAGAAAACTAACTTCCACATAGTCATTTAAAGTGAGGGACAATGCAAAAAAAAAAAAAAAAAAAAAAAAAAACACAACAAGAAGCAACCCACCAAAAAGCCCCCAAACCAAGAACAAAACACAACACAAAACCCCCAGACAACCTCCAAACCAACCCTGAAAATAAATTTGGGTTATTCCTACCATTCCTGGTGTAATCCATTCTTTCTCAGAAATTCCCCCCTGCTATAACCCCTGGTATATAATATGCCCTGACACGTCAAGGCTTTCATCCTAAGCCTTGATGAGCCACCAAGCACTGGCCAAGGGCTGTGCACAAGAAGGGCCCGTGCAAACTCCACTGCTCTGCACCACTGAGACCCTCCAGGCTTCATGGAGTGCTCCTTGGGCTGTCCCTACACTTCTTCTGGGAGTAGCTGCCTCACCAGCAGGGTGTATGACACTGGACAGCAGAGGGGATTGCTTGGTGGTCATGGTTCCAGCATTGTTTCAATGGCTTTCTCAGCTAATAAAGAATAAGTATTTTGAGACAAATTGAAAGAGGTCTAACTCTTTTCAGGTATGCTTTGAATACGCTTTATGGATTAGCCATATTTCAGAAATAAGAAAAAAAGTAGTTAGACATATCTAGAACTGAGTTTGGGTCATAATCCAGAACACCAACTGCTATGTATCAATTTTTCTGCAGATGTTCAGGTTCTTAGAAAACCCTCAGATTAAATAAGAAAGACATCAGTGGGCATTTTGCTTCTGAGGCAAGTAAAAAGTTAACTTACTGTTCTTTCTTGTTCAGTTTCTAAGAGAACACATTAGAGCTAAATCTCAAACATTTTGAAAAGAAAATAACTATTTTGAAACCTAACATGTTACATCAATTAGTTTCTTTGTGCACATTTTGGATCTGTCCTAAAGCAAAACCCAGAATCTTTTTTCAGATTCTGAAGTGTGCTAAAAATGATGATCCCCATGTTAGGTCTGTAATAAAACTATATCCAATGGAGTTTAAGGCTTTTAGCAACTTTGGATATACGGCCAAGAAAAGGACTGTCTGTAGTCAGAATTTTCTATTATCTCATCAAAAGCAGTTTTTCATATTTAAAGGGTATATTCCTCTGGTATTTAGGGCAATGCAGTCTTTTCTTCATATTTCAAAATGTTGAAACAACTTTTTTAAATTTCTACACCACTGACTGCTTGTAAGCCTAGATATCTGTAACCTAAACTGTTTCCTTTGATGTTTGGCATCTGAAAACCCTGAAAATTCATGTTCTGTTTGGAGCTTAGCTCATCTCTAAATCTTTGAGGAAAACCCATCTGGATCTACCACTGCCAAATTTACTAAGCCTCTCATTTCAGATCAAGCTCTGTAGCTTCCTTTAAATTTACAGAATTAGCCATCCATGTTAGAACTTTCTAAAAAGCTAAGTAAAAGCAGCATTCTCTTCAGATCCCCAAATGTTTCTAGCAGCAAAAGCATTGACAATAAGGTCAGTTTTACTAAGCAACTACAGGAAATGTCTTGCCCACAGAAATGATTTTTTGTAATGATTTTTATGTAATTTGATCAAAGGCGTATTACAAAAAATGAAATTTTACATAAAATTAATATCTTAAGTTTCTCTACAATCCTAAATGATGAAGGCCTCATGATATGACCTTTTTAGATCTTGACATGAAAATTTCCCCCTTCCCACCACTAACATACACACACAAACGCACACATGCATACACACGCATCCAATGAAAAAAGAAGCTTAATAAAGTTTCCAGTCATCTATTTAGCACCATGCTTAATATAATGCAAAAAATTAAAAACTAAAATGGAGCGCAGCAACTTATTAAACACACTGAAACAAATGGCTAAGATGAATTTAATACAACATTTTTCTTCTTAGTCAAAAAATGCTTTTTCTTTCATTCTTTCTTCATCAGCTTTCAGTGCCTTTTCAAATCACATCCTGGGGAAACTTTATTCTGCCAAAGCTGAACTGTGAGTATGCCATTTACCACATGATCTTTCTCTGCTCACACTGATATGTTGTTCCTGCAAATTGTGTAACTGTCCTTGGTTAATTACACAATAAGCTGTTTTGTGACAGAGATTGTGGTTAGTTAACTGCATTTGCTCAGTTTTAACTGCTCAAGGTGGATAAGGAAATCACAGATAGAAAAAGTTTCTCATTTTTTATAATTTTATTATAATTATTTTATAATCTGCACTGTAATATATATGAGAAGGAGTTAATAATCTCAAGGAACCCCATGGCTATTTATATCACATTAAGGTACAATCTCTTAAATGACAGCTTTACACCACAGCATACAAACTGACTCAGAAACAAACATGTCTTGACAGAGCCAGAAGTACTGCCTGTAACACTGTTGGCCGTTACCATGATATTTTCTGAAAAATCCTCTTTGCCCAGGATTTTCTCCTGGGAAACTGAGAAGCCTCAGAGAAGAATGAAAACAATAATTATGTGATTGCTGCTCGTGTGTTTGGTGCTTTGGAATGTGGCCTGGAGATCTTTCACCAACAGGTGCATGTTTGATTGGTTCCATCTGAATTGTTTTTTCTTAATGGCCAATCACAGCCAGCTGTGTCAGACTCTCTGAGTCAGGCAGGGGTTTTTATTATTCACTCTTGTTAAGCCTTCTAATGTATCCTTTCTCTTTCTTTAGCATGGCATACTTTTAGTATAGCATTCTTTGAATATAATATAATATCATAAAATAATAGGTCAGCCTTCTAAGAACATGGAGTCAGATTCTCATCTCTGACCTCGTCCTGGGGACCCTCACAAACACCACAGGTGGCGATTTTTTATTTGGCAATAATAAATACAGTGTATTCAGATCCTTGATTAGACATAGCATATTGTCCTTCATAAAAGCAATATCCTCAGGGTGGACAGTGAAGGTCTGGCAAGATCGTTCTACCTTGAGTAAACCTACAGTGTGCTCGTAGTTCATCTTTTGTCTACTCACACTTTTGTCCATCTTTCCAGAAGGACAGTGCCTGTAACAGATATTTTTTTCATTTCAGTGCAAGATATCTGCCAAGACAATGTGCATGTAGATGGTTAGTGTGCAAATTATTTGAAAACCTTCCCCCTTTCCTAAAGAAGCTCTCTCGTTTGAGACTTCATTGCCTCATTATTTCAGGTGCACCACTTCTGGACAATAGTTGATTTGCATAAGCCAAAATAAATTACCTGAATAGACAAAATGCAAAAAAAAAAAAAAAGATTTTACATATGCATACAGCTGTCAGTGAGGCAGAATGTATTCTAGGGGCACGTGGGAAACCCATTAAGAACAATTGTGATGTCAAAATACATTCAGCTCAAGACTGCGGTCATCTTAGGTTTGCAACTGGCAAACAGTGGTATCAATGCCAGTTGCATCATCAAGAACAAGAACACACAGACATTTACCTGACAAATGTGGTATCAGTACAAATTCATAAAAATACACTATAGTTTCCAAAAGCGCTTTTACATTTTTATGAACGATGTAGATCTTGAGACTCAAGTTATCGAGATAACGTGTACAAATATTTAATTTAGAGCTTGGGGAAAGATGTACATTTGGCCAGTCCTGACTAAAATTGTACAGAGGAGTAAAATGAAGCCAAGAATAAATTTATATTTATGTTTTAACTGAATTGTGAAATAGCTACCAGTATGCCACATTCCTAATCAAAGACTAATATGTTGCATATAGGTAATACCTGACAAAAGCAAAGACTTAAATCTGTTACTTTGTCTGAATGCAGCTAGCAATTAGCTTATAACTTGCCATGTAAAAAAAATCATAAGAATGAAAGCCAGTTAGCACAACAATCTATTCTGGTAAGAGAACCATTCCCACCTGCAAGAACAAGAAGTTTGTCCCATGAGAATCAGTGAAGAAAATATGTAATCTAACCAAAAATAAAGAGGTTTAATGGATATGCAAAATGCTATTTACTGACCAATGAACTCAGTGTCAGTGTATTGTTAGCCAATTAAATCTAACACGGTGCCCTTCTGACAATCCTATAAAAATATGAACTACGCAATAAAGATTGGGCTTTTCTGCATGAAGAAACTGAGTCCTGCCTTCTTATCATTGTGACACTAATACACTTCCCTGATTGCTCCTTAAACCTCATCTGAAATCTTACTTTATCAGCAGTTTAGTCTATTATGTTGAGAAGAAAAGACTCCACAGATATATCCCAACATAGACATTAAATGGGATTTTTTTGTCCCACCCCCAAGAAGATGCCAAAGACATTGGGTGGCAGGAGCTCTCTTGATTTGTCTTGTTCTGAGGTATTTTAACCCGGTTTTAACCACTCATCTTTGTTTTTTTGAAAATGTGTTGACATGGGGATTCAACAGGATACTGGATAAGAGAAGGTAATACAAGGAAAAAGGTAATTAAACTAAAGAGATTTTTTCCCTTTGTTCAGGCTTGTTTTTTAGGTTTTTTCTGGTTTTTTTTTTAAATGTTTAACTCTGTTATTGAAGAGTGTTTTCCTAAGTTCATTCAAACGGAGTGTTGTAACTGGAAACCACCTGTATTTTTCTTACTATTAGCTTTTTTCTTTTGATTAAACTCTCTAAACTTTAGGTAGACCAATAATATAGAGAATTATCTCCACAGCTAAGTTGTCACTCCTTTTATCTAGAAATAAATTGACACTTTGGATATTTCTTATGATAATTTGGTCAAAATAACACATACAAGTTTTCCCATTTTTGTTATGGACTCTAAATAGACACAATAACCTGGATTTTAATGGTAAAATGACTGTAATGCCATACATTATTCATGTGTAGGAAAGTACTCCAAAATTATATTAGAATAGAGCCCGTAGCATGTTGGAAATTCAGTATAACTGCAAAGCAAAATACTGAATCAACTGAGTCTATTTATAGACTCTTCTCAAAACTGAGCCAACTGCCACAACTGGTAGAGGCCAGTAGATTAATTGCTAGATTTATCTTCTTGCACAAAATCCTCCCCTGACTGAGGAAATAGGTTTATTAGTTCAGATTTACCACATGGAATTATTAATATTGACCTAAATTTCAAACATGCATTCATTTTAAATCAGGCTGATACTGTGCTCAATCCTAAAGCATCATTATAGTTATATTTTGGTTAGTTATCTCCCACTGGAAACAATACAGTCACATAGCTCAATGCAGAATCATTTTTGTATCCCATTTTGGTAATTCAGTATTGTTGTGGACAGGCCACATCCTGGTCTAAGCTGTTTTTTTTTTTTTTTCCTAATTAGATAATAGCTGTGAAACTGCAGTTTATCCATGACAAATTAACCACAGGTATCATTAGATCAGATATTAGTTTCATTTTCATCTGTAGATTACCTGCAGGTATATTAAAAATTACTTGAATCTATGCCAGATTCAAATAATAACTCTAAGGAAACAAGGTGATATGAAAATATTCAGAACCATGGGTTTAATTGTAAAGATATATTTTTAATAATAAAGCCTGTCCTCTAACCACTGAATTGGTCACTCAGGAAAACCTCTTTTAAGTGCTAACTTCAGTTTCAAGAATTAGTAGGAAAATTTAATTTCCCATTCCATTATGCAAGTAGAAATTTACAGCAGTCACTTTTTAAAGTGGAAAGGTGCAAGGTGGAAAGATTATTTTGAATCACATTTCATCTTCCATTGAAAGCTGCATAGTCTGCATAACCAAAGTCATGAAACTCACTTTTTTTGCTGACTGTGTCCTCAGTTATTCAGCAGACTCAGAGCTTAAGTTTTCCATAATTTCTAGGGAATACTACCCTAGGAAGGGTGGAAGGAAAGAAAAAAAAGTTATGCACATCTGCATCACCTTAAAATATAATTAGCAAGGAAAAAAAAGATGTGGGTTGGTTTTTTTGCAAATGAGAAAAAATGTGGAAGTAGTGCAAGTATTTTGCAATGGGAGGGCCAGAATGAGTTTGCAATTAACATCTAGAATAGTAAAAAATAATTAGTGAATTTTCACCTGGTTGAACTACCAGAATTTTAAAGATCCTCATTCTTTTTTATGAATCCACATTTCTTATAAAACTGCACATCTGGTTTTGAAGGCAAATTTAGTTTGTAGCAAATGCACTAAATGCACAAACCTTATTTCTCCTAGTATTCCCAATGTAGACCTCAGAAAACAAGTGAAACAAGGTGATTTACAGCCTGTATGATAGAAGATAACTTTTTGGTTTAATAACATGAATATGCAAGCCCCCAAAAAATTATTTCAAAATTACATGCCATCAACAGTTGAGAAAAACATTGTAATTTGATTCTGTTTTAATTAACAAGTATATTTGCTCAATTTATTTAATAATAATTTATTGCTATTGAATTCCTCATTGACATCTAGACTCTTCTATTAAGATCTAGCAGCAGATCAGAGTGTTGAACAAGATAAAAGCATGAAGGCAATTTGTCTTAAAAAGACTACTGCATATTTAAATTTTGTAAGGTGGGGATCCTGAACTTTAGAGAAAACCTAATTAAGTTGTGTCTCAAATGTCTTCTTCCATTAAAAAGGCAAAGAACTTCTTGCAAAATTATATCCCAAGACATGTTTACTTTTCTTGTTGTTGTCATTATTATTAACAATAAAGAAAAGCAGTGCCAATATATTTATGTTCACAGACTAGCTCTATTACAAACATTTGGAAGCTTATATTTTTTTGCTGTTTGACTCAGGAAAAACTGTCAAGAAAATTTTGCTCAATCTACTCCAAAATTTTATTTATTTTGTTTCAAAAATAAATAATAACTTGTGATATCATTCTACTATGGAAAATAAATATTTTTCAAAATACTATTTTAGAGCTTGCTAGTTTCTCTTCTCCATTAAACATAGCCCTATCTTGAAAATATTATTTTGCTTCTACCTTGTAGATTTCTATTTTAATTTATAAAAATCCACAAAGTTAACATTGTAGCATAACTACATGTGTGCTCTAATAACTGAACTGCTCTAGATGGCTTCATCAGCAACTGAGGGCAGGTAGCTCCTGACAAGACTACTGGAATGCTGAGAGTAAGGTTTTTGCAGAGTGGTCCTGCACAGGACGTGAAGACAAGTCAGTTGCTATGAAGTTATTTTTAACATCTGAATATGCAAGCAATGCTTCTGTGAGGAGAAAAAACAGATTAAGAAATCAGCCCTATGGGGAAAAAATACATAAAAACATGTTTTATATGTTTTCAAATGAAAACTTTATTTGAAGTCACACATTATGATATACATTGCACAAAGACTGGGTAGTGTATGAGAAGAACGTTAGCAAGCTATTGAATAATTTTTTGTTTTAAAAATAATTCTCCATAATACAAAACATCTTTAGAAGTACCAAAAACATTTTCTATGTAGGTTATTTCTGTTTTTCTTTTATTCTTGACAGGGAAAAATTATAGTTTGAAAGGCAGCAGGGAACTACTGTTGCATGCTTATAATTGCCCTGAGGTTTGATTCCCTTTTAACACATTCTGAAAAGTCAGTATGTTGATCTGTGCTTCAATAAAACAATCCCATCCAAGTGTATGTCTTGTCAAGGGAGCACAGCAGCTTCTTTTTCTTTTTTCAGTCTTCAGATCAACACAGAGTCTTCAAACTTTAGGTTTCTTCATTTATAAAGGCTGACAGATCAGAAACCTTAAGCAGACTAACACTTATTTGAAAAGTCCAACAAACAATATTCCAAAGAACGGCTAGAATGATAATTGACAAATGTCATTTCCCTCAGCAGTTTAAATGCACAAACAAGGAAATCTTGTTCACAAAAAACCAGTGATTTTTGTACACTGAAGACTATAGTCAGAATAGATGTTTTTTACCAATTTTAACAAAAACTGCTCATGACTATCTCATGCCATATTTCCAAAGAGCACTACTTTTGTAGAGGAATAGCCCACACCATTCCCGTGTGTGGCTGAAGGTGGCTGGGTGCTGCTTGTGTGCTAAGCAGCAGCACAAGGTCTTGCAAGAGAACAGCAGATGGCAAATGCAGTCATTCAAAGGGTTCATCCAGAATTCTCCCATGCTGCTATAGCTAACTTGATAAGAAGATAATGATGTGTCTTGATTTTGGCATCTGTTTTTGGCATCTTTTTCTGTTAGGTCACTCTAATCCAGGTCACAGCATGACTGGATGTGGGTAATGCCTCATGCATTAGAAGAAACATTTAGTACTTGTTTAGCAAAGCTTTAGAAAGTCGAAGGCACTTGTCACTAGCCTGGTGCAGTAGGTGGAAAGCTTTGCCTTCTACAGTGTACGTCCTACCAGGGTCCTGGCTAGGACTCCAGGTGCATGGGATTGAAATGCAGCTCCTGCCATGCTGCAGTCTGATCCCACCCAGCCATGGGGGACAGCCCAGACTGTCTGATCCTGATCCTCACCCACGTGCTGCCATCCTGGCCTGGTTTCAGCCCATCCCCTCAGCTGCCCAGTTGTCCCAGGTTTGTGTCTGACCCCAATTCCACTCTCACTGGACCTGATCTGTGTAAGAGCCAAAATGAGAGATGCAGGACTTCAGGCAGCTCTCCAAAATGCAGTTTATTCCAGCCAAGGCGTTACAGCAGTCCAGGGTTGTGGGTGGCAGAGCCTGTGCCTACAGCTGTCAGCTCCAGCTGCAGGCAGGCCTGGAGACCCTTTGGTTTTGGTTACAATGCATTAAATACTTTTCTTTGCTGAGCATCTTAATACAGTAGAACTAATTTATACCTTAACTTTTATCTACAGCCTATCACAACTACTATCATTACCAGATTCATGTTACTATTCTCCAATCACTAAAAGTCAGTACATTACAGTTTAAACTAGAAGTTGTTATCCAGTTTTCTTGCAGTGGAAAATTCTGAGACCTTTTTTCTACTTGCAACTTTGTTTGCTGACTTGTTTGCCTGTGCTATCTTTCTGCTTGGTTGCCTCAAACATCTTCTTGTTTGAGGTGGGTTTATCCTTTGCTCTAAGTCATAAAAATCCCTTCTAACTAACATACCCTTTGCCCTCTTGGTATCCAGTAAGACTGGCTCAGCAGTTCTTTTCTTCTATATCAAAACTTGCTTCCAACTCTATTCCTTCATCAGACTCCACATTTAAAAATCTTTCTGCCAAGCACACATATCTGTGAGACTTGTCAAACTTGCTTCCTTCCCAACAGATCTGGACCCCAGCATTGGCCTCAACCTACCTTGTCCCCAGGTAGGTGCCTTATGCCTTGGCTGGGGCTGCCTTAGGAAGCCTGCCCTGCTCCTTGCAATTGTTCTGATCCCATTAGTCCTGTTTCCAAAAAATCAGTTTATGTGTATCATGTGTCAGAAATTGAGAACATGATTCTCAGAATAAGGATGTAAAAATTCACCTGATCTACTTTTGAAAATCTAATTTATTATAATGCGTTGGTTTTGTGTGAATCACTATGTTGGGAAGGAATTTGTGAAATTATATAAATATAAAGACAAGAAAATTCTAGATAAAAATTTCTGAATATTCTGATTTTATTACTTATGCCTGAGAAAACCTAAAAATAAAATAAAAATTCAGTCCTTATTGTTGTCCTTTTTTTTTTTTTTGAGGACAGACAAGAGAAAAAATATAGCACTGTTTGAAGACAGATATTCAGAGTTAAACAAAGTAATAGAAACAGAGAGATGTTTATTAATGCCCAACAAAAGACAGCAGGGTCTCTATGAGCACCAGGCTAATGCGTGCTAGATTACAGCTGTGTAAGAAGCCAGTTTTCAGAAAGCAGAGATTCTACAATGCTTTTCTTTCAGTCTATTATTTTTTTTTATTGTGCTGCATGTTTCAAAAAAATAATAGCCTGGAGGAATATGTTTTACATTTTGCTGATTACCTAGAAAAAGTTGGGCTTCTTTTGCTGGGTTTTTCTTCACTGTTGTATATGCTGTCCTGAAATAAATATTTTTAAATTTAAAAATCCAGCTTAGTATTTCCAAGAGGCAGTGAGAAACATGTAACTGAAACTCAGAGCAAACTGATTATTTCGTCTACCCAGAGAAAGTGTTATGTTACAACTGTGTGTCATATCTGACTTTTATGAGAAACACGAGCTAGAAAAAAATAGCACATCATACAGTGCTGAAACATAGGACATACACTAATCTATGGAAGTATAGAAGTATCATACAAATGAACATATTTTTATACAATTCTTTATTTCATAGAAATGCTTTTCCAAAGTTTTTATTTTCCTCAAAAAATATTTGTTTATTTTCTGATTCTTTAACATGTAAACCACACTCCCCACAAACCAAGAAACCAACCCAAAGCAGAGCATGTAATTCTGAATAATGCAATGTGACAATAAAGTTACATGGCTAAAGCCTATGAATCCTATATTACATCTGAGCACCTCCTGGGATATAATGTGTCTTTGCTCGTCATATAATTTAAATAACATGTGACATCCTTGCACTTTGCCAAAGATGCCCATCCTCTCATTTCTCATGGAAGCACATGTACATCCTTGGAGGTGCCTTACAGGCCTGATTATTCCCTGTGTAGAAAGAAATCAAGACTTCTTTTGGATATGTTTGTGTGCCTCATTTAATTCTGTGATAAATATCTGTAGATTCTTACTCACAGTGAAAATAATGCACCAAACCTAAGAGAGAAAAGGACTCCACCTTGTACTTTGCAGCAGAAAAATGTTAACTGAAATTTTTGGGGTGCATGACTATGTGTCTTGTTTTGGTCACCAAATACAGGTTCTACCAAATGTTATATTCCTTTGAAAAGCAGTAAATGAGAATGAAAATTATTTGTCATAAATATGGCAAAATAACACTTGACAAAATAATTTTAATTACGATTTAAACAGAAATGTTAAAATTATTCATGATTCTTAGGTTAAATGTACTATACACAAAAGTGTGTCAGGGTAGATAATGCATGAATAGTAAAAAATTACAACAGGAGTGTTGGCAGGAACCCTTTTGATTTGAAAATGCAGCCTATAGGCTACAGGCAGCCTATAGGCTTGCTGTTGTTGTCATCATGACATACAATTGCCAGGCAGCATAGAAATTCATTACAAGTATCATCAGGAGAAAGGTTGTTTGCACATTTGAAGAAGGCTGTCTCAACCCTATTAAAGATGATTTCCTGAGCTTTTTGAAGATCCATAAACCAGTCTGTGCTCAAATCTGTTCTGTCTCCTGAAATTTTATTGTTCCAGCCATTTTATGGTTAAATAGCCTGATGCTGATTATTGATTATGACATAAAGGGCATTCCAAATTTGGGACTGAATTTTTAAGGCACTGTAAGATTGTTTGTGGTTTAATGGCTAATGATGACATTGCACTGTTTAAATGAAGAAACAGTACTTGCACTGAATTTATGTTAAATGTATCTATGAGATTATGTTTTTCATTCAATAACCTAGTACAGTGGGTGTTTGAACTATATTTTGAATACAGCTTTTGATACTTTGAATCTCCTTTGCACGCTAAAGCTTCATTTTCAATATTATGTATTGGTCATACACACATACAAAACCTGGAATTTTCTTGGAAGCTTACAAACCACTTGATCTTTTAATAACTTAATATTTTTCAGGACAGAGCTTAGCATTGCTTTTGCTTGAGGTCTCATGACCTTTTCAAATATATTTCTTTCTCTCTGCCTGCCTTTCTATTATTTCATGTGAACCAAATACAACCAGATATGAGCAAATACTTGAAACTAGTTATAAGCTATAATTCACTAGTTGGGTGAATATTTCCATTGAAAATGTGTACATGAGACTTCTTTCAGAGTTGTGCCTAGACTTTTAAAATCTACAGGGAGTTTTTAAAACATGTGAAAAATTAATCCAGGCAAAAAAATCCCTCAGGCTAAGTGAAGGAGCCATGCCACAATTAGCTTTTGTTTCTGTGCTCCTGCTATACTCACTGAGTCACACTGAAGTGACTGGATTATGAACTTTACTGTTTCAAAATTGTCTCTATTTTGTCAATTGGCTTTGTCTCTAGCAGCAAAAAATGTTGTCTTTGTGTTTTTTTGGTCATAAGGATGGTAGACACAGATTTTATTTGTGGACTCCATACATGCTGTCAATGCAGGGGGTTTGTTTTCATTTTGATTCTTTTCCTTTTTCTGTCTTGTTTCCTCTTCCCCTTACCTGAACCTCCCGCATAAACAAAAAAAGTAAGACTGTATTGCTAATTCTTCTCCTGCTTTTTAATGTCTGCTTTTCTGCTTACTGAGTAGTTTTGATTGTCTTACAAAGACTACAGCAGGAACCAAATGATAACCATTATAGAAATGCAGAAAAATCCTCAAAAAAGTCTAAAGAATGCATTTTAACATTGAATTATCAAGGAATATAAACTCAAAAGAATTTCTAGATTCGTTTGTAGTTAATCTGTAGTTCATAAAAACTGGTTAAGGCCAAAAGGTTATATATGTTAAGATAATTGGACTTTTTCCAATTATAAAAAAAACTTTCAGAAAATATTAGTCTGTTTCCTTTTTTTTATTATTATTAAGTTTCAAATTTAAATACCTTGGAAAAAACTTTTACTTGAACTTCAAATCCTTGCTTTCATTTGATGCTTATCAAAGTTATGAAATTACTAAGACATCCGCTGACTCCTGGGACCTCACATCATAAGATTTTAATGGCAGCTTGGCATATAAATCCTACTGCCAAACACTGTAAATTATAGTTATATCCTAGTCAGCCATGGTGAAGGACAGTTCTTGCCCATGGTTAATTCAGATTTCTTCTTCCAATATTTTCAAACTGAGACTCATTATGCGGTAATTGAGTGTTATAGTGTTTCAGGAAAAACACTTTGGTAAAGTATCTCAATTGGCCAATGAGTTCTATCAGTAAGACAAAAAATAAATAGAAGAAATGGAAAGGAAGGCAACTGGAGCCCAGTAGGTCACCTTTCCAATATGCCAGAGGAAGGAAAGTACTCAGGGAACAGTCTTTCCCTTATGATGATAAGGAATGTTCTGTTCTTGATGACATAGGGCATTTATCGGATCATTTTACAGAAAGGGAAAGTATGTGTCACTGAGAGAAAGACAAACTTCTGTCAAAGTAACCTAATTTTCAGTTTTACCCCATTGTCCAACACAGTACCATTGTACAGCTTCAGGCTAGTGTCTGTGCTACTGCTATGAAGTCACTTAGACCTCTTTTAGCCAAACAACAGTTTAACAATTTTATTTTATTTGGTATTGCCAACTCACCCTGTTGGCAATACTCATTTCCACTACTTACTCTCTTGGTATGTATGTTACTAAACCCAAGAGTCAAAGCATACTTGTGATAAGGTTTCAAAAGAATTTACCAGGCATGAAAGTGCCCCACTATGCCTACAATTTTGCATTCCTCCATTGTCCCCTCTCTGGGACTCTATCTTCTATTTCCTCTAAAGTCTTGAAGTTCTAGAAAAACTTCCTCTTCCTGAGAGACTTGAGTTCATTGGAATACTTACTAACAGATTGAAAAAACAGAAGTGGTGAGAGCAAGTGGAACTGTCAGCAAGTTCAAGGTCAGGAGGACATCCATTTTGAAACATAGTTTGCCTCATCTCTCTACTCTAAGCTGAGACTGAAATTTCAATATTCCATTTTATCTTATGGAAAACCAATGCCAGCAAAATTATGAGAGAAATTGCAAGAGTTTCTGTATATCCTTATACATACACACACAAAGGGACATATTGCTTTTTTTCCTATCCAATTTTTAACATTCTTGATGTTCTCCCTATTGGCTCTTTTCTTTTTCTGAGATGATCTGTGATTTTCAATTATAGGCTGCCTACTCCCTCCTTCCAGATCGTTACTCTGTGAAGAACAACAGTGGTGCAATATGGCCATCATTAACCATAAAATTCTCATTGTTATTTCTCTTCCTTAGTGTGTGTTTCTTCACCAGACTAAATAAACAATAATTTGCAGTATTCAGAGGGGTTTCTTTCTCCCATATCTTCCAGTGTTATCACAAATATTATTAAAATTTAAACATATTAGCTATAACTGCTTTTTTAAAACTTGAAGGAAAAAAAAACCTGGACTTAAAAAAAAAAAAATCCGTAAATTTAAGCATCATGTTCCTGCTTTTTATAACTGTCAAGCCTTCTTTCCCCTTTCAATACTTTTTTCTAGAGCCAGAACATACAGAAAGATGTGCAAGTCATAGAGTTTTCATGAGTTCCTGACATCTCAAATTTGGTTTTCTATTTAGTAAAATTAAGTACAATGCTTACTTATCTTATGCCAATTGTTTTCTCAAGAGTTCAGGGCTTTCTTATGAATATGACTTCTTGATTATTTTGTAGCTACACACATTATTCATATAAACTACTTGTGACCTCTCTTTCACAACTTTTATTCTAGCTCATTATAGCACTTACAGATAAATTTTTTCCCTATTTGTTTGTTTTTAAATTTTATTAAAATAAATTATTTTAAAAGTAGTTTCTCAGCAAAACAAAATAAGTATACATATAATAGTATAGTTATATAAAAGTATCATTTGAACAGAGAACATCTCAAATATGCTTAAGGATAATTGAATCCAAGTTCCCGCTCCTAGCAGGATAATGATAGTTTTCAGAATAAATAGTATATATTGATGTAGTATTGAAAATAAGATTGTTTCGTTTGGTTAGCAAGAAATGTGAATGGCATGAGGGTGATCTGGGTGTAGAAGTCTACTGTTAACACTTATGAAGACCTGAAGTATCTGATTTTTAAATGGTCATTGTGGTGGGCTTTATCTTGCCTGGACACCAGGTATCCACAAATGCTCTATCATTTCTTCTCAGCTGGACAGGGGAAGAAAAATACAATGAAAGGCTTATGGATCAAGACAGGACAGGGACATCTTCCTCACCAATTACCATCACAGACAAAACAGACTCAAGGAAACTGATTTAATCTACTGACAATCAAATCAAAGTAAGGCAACGAGAAACAAAATAAATCATATAAAAAATTCATCCCACCCCTCCCTTTTTTGGATCCACTTCACACTCAATTTTCTCTATCTCCTCCCTCATAGTGGCAGATTGGAACAGAAAATGTGGGTTGTGGTCTCATTTTGTTTCTGCTGGTCCACCCTTCTGAGGGGGAAGTCTCCTACCACTCTTTCCCTGTTCCATTTTGGGGTTTATCTATAAGAGAGAGTTGCCATCGACTTCTCCAGTGTGAATTCTTCATGTGTGCTGCAGTTCAATGCAGAGTGCAGATGTGCAGCTCTTCAGCAAGAGAGTGCTCCAATGTAGGGCTCTTCCACGAGTCCACAAGTCCTGCCAGCCTTCTGCTCCGGCACAGGCTTCCCGTGTTCTCACAGGTCAGTTTTGGTGGATCCACCTGTTCCAGTGGGGGCTTCTCCAGGAGTTACAGGTGGATCTCTGAACACCCATGAACTTTCATGGGCTGGAGGGGCACAGCTGCCTCACCAAGGTCGTCACCACAGGCTGCTTCTCTGGTACCTACGACATTTTCTGCTCCTTCATTCTCACTGACCTGGGAATCCGCAGAGTTGCTTCTGTCATATAATCTAATTCCTCTCTTCAGCTGTGTTTGCTATTGCACAGGTTCTTCTCTGCTTCCTAAATAAAATCATGTCAGAGGTTTAACCATCCTTTCTGATGGGCTCATCCTTGGCCTGCAGTGAGTTCATCTCTGAGTCAGCTGGCATTGGATCTGTCAGACATAAGGGAAGCTTCCAGCAGCTTCTCCCTGAAGCCTCTCCTTTATCTGTCACATTACCAAAAATTGACCATGAAAACTCATCACAGCCATATACACAGAATAGCTGATACTTTGCATCACACCGAAAGTCAGATTTCTCTCTGTTCTTGCTGAGCTGCTATGACTGCTTTGCATTGTTTTATTCTGTTTACCTGGAGAATGCAAGGCAGAAGGATAAGTGCCTCATGCAAAAAATCAGGCAAATTTAAAGTAGGTTGAAACAGAGCACAAGAGTCCAATGATTATTTCAGAGAGGTAAAACAAGGAACAATGACAGAAATACAAAGAAAGTAAAAAGCCATATCTGGAATATACTGCTTAACCATGTGTCAATATTGGGTACCCAATCACTCAGCCAATTTAAAATTGGACTGGTCAAAATGCTTGACAATATAAAGCCAATTCTTCACCAATTCTTCATTGGTGAGTGAAAGAGCAAATTACCTACCAGAATTGGATGTTTTCCTCATCACTGGTTTACACTGAAGAGTGATCTCTTATTGAAGCTGTCACCAGTGTCATTAACAGATTGAGTTTTTAACTAAACATGCTTGCTAGATAAAGAAAATTATTTTCATTCACAATAAAGAATTCAGATAACTCCACATATAAATAAATCAATCCTTGATTTTGTGTAATAATATTTTCTGGATGAGAAATTTTTTAATAAAAAAAGTATCAGAATTTGAACATAACAGTACATTTTTATGTATTTCACTGTCAAAATATGATTACATTACTCACATTAAGTGGAAATCAAATACATAGAAGAGTTACAAGGCATAATAAAATCTGTTCTATATTTTAGAGGAAGATAAATTATTCAACCTAAACTCCATATCTGTTTTCTTGGTTTTTTTCTGTGTGTATGGAAAGAAAGGTGGCATTTTTTTTCTTCTGGATTCAGAGAGATAAATACAGAATAAGATAATACAGTACACCTGATGAACTTTCTAGCTATAGGGAAGGGAAGAAAGGAAAACCAAAGTTGTCTAGTTGGGTTAATCCAGCAAGGAAATAAGAAAGTTTAACATATCTGAGAAGGAAGCTTTAAATATTCTTTTAGTTTCTTTCCATCTGAAGATATTCCAAGACTAATGCTTGATTGCAAGACATTAAAGCCTGGGAAAAGGCTTATTTTTATCAAAGGCACTTTTGGATAGATCGTCTAAGTTATGCTACAGCATTTTATTTTATTTTTTTAATTGAAATCCTTTGAATTCAGACTTGTCTTTGAATCCAGCTGAGAAAAGTCTTGTTACTATTTCTCTGTTAGTTGCCCAAAACACGTGAAAATAATGTTTAGAAAGAAATTTCAGAGGACCAGAAATCAAAGGACACTTTTCAAAATCCTTTGCTCCTATTTCTGCTGACTTTCCAGCTACCATTCTACACATAACTGGGAAAGAAATAATAAATTGCCGTGGATCTGGAGCAAAAGTTATAAGCTCAACATTTTTGGGAAGAGGCATCATTGTATACTTGATAGTTGAACTACATCTTTCTATATGAAGGTGAAGACTTTTAAAAGGTGCAAAAATAGGACAATATTCAGTGATGAAGAAGGGTAATATCTAACTACATGGCATTGAAAAGTGGACAGAGTTAGGCATTCAAAAATTTAGTGAAAAACCAGGGTCACTGAGGCAAGGTCTTTGTAATTCAATTTGCTGTGTAACTGAAATTTAGAGAAGACATAATATCACACTTAAACTACATTCACACAGTATGAAATATAAAATGCTCTCCAGTCCTTTATCACAATTTTCTACTTGTGTCACTGTAAAGTACTGGAGAGAGGGAGCAGGAGAGATGAAAAGCAGCATTGCAACAGGGATAAGAAAATGTTTAATAAGTATCTGAAAACCGTCTCTAGAGTATTTTGTGGTCTGATTAGTGCACTTCTTAATAAGAAACATAAGGAAATCACTGTATAATTTGTTGCAATTAAGACAGAAGCGACTTCATCCCAATCCTATGACATACTATTGAATAATTGAGTTACTCCATTTAGTAGACAAAAGCAAAACAAAATCCAATTATAATGAATTAGGGAATTATGACTTGATATAAGCTTCAGATTCTTAACACTGTGTTAATCATGAACAGTTAAATCAAAAATTACATTCCCACCTCCCAAACAAGCCAAAAACCCTAGTGTAATCTACATTTCATTTTATTGTTGAAATTACCAAAACAACTATACAACAGAGTTAATATAACAGCTCAGTAAGACCAGTATGATTCTTTTGACCTTAAAATGCCTGAGGTTACAACAACCCCACTGCACAGTGACCTAATCACTTCTAATCACTAGTGCATAATCTGTTCTCTCTGAATTTACCACTAAACTTCTAACCCCTTTCATATGCTGATTTATAAATGTAAATCAATCTGTAATTGTATCTTTAACGGGTCTACCAGATGATGTGATAATTCAATGGATTAAATTAGGTAAAATTTTTGGTTTTCCACTAAATACCTTCCTTGGGTATATATGTAAGCAACATTTTCTTAACAAAAAATAAGCTATGAAATAATGAGAACTTAAAGAATAGAGGACATGCAACATCTTTGGAGATGAAAAACTGTGATAATAACTATTTTTAGACAAAAAAAAAAAGAAAACACTCACATCTGTTTCATACATGTTAAGAAAATATCCATTTAAACTTCATTTCTTCCTTCCCCTTTTCTGAATACAATGTTCATATTTAAGGTCTAGGGAAGATGCAGTGCACATAACCCAAGTCCTTTTCATATCAAAGCCAAGAATGGGGAAGGATAATTCTAGGATGAAGACATACAGATAAGGCATTACCATTGTCTGCAAGTTTCCAAAGACAGTGATATTTATTAATTTTCTAAATCACTGTGTATTAATGTAGCCATTTTAAAATGTTTTAACAGCTTAAGGATAACTACTGATATAAAATGCAATTTCAATCAAAACATACAATTAACTAGCCCATGAACTGCCTGGCTGATAAGGCTGAGTTATCTAAATCACTCAAAGCCACAGCTACTTGTTCATGCACCTCAGCTGAGCTTAGCCTGACTGAGCTCTAAATTGACAAAACTGAACTAACTCTGATCCAAATGCCCAATAGCCTCCTGAGCATGGTGTTGTGTCTAGGTTAACATTCACTTGTGAGAATTCTATTTCAGGAGTCTATAAACTGTGATAAAAATAACTGACCTGACAACTGAGATATGCTCTTAAACACACGTTTGTCATGTCTCTAGTATTTTCTTGGTATCTCTCTGTTCATCTTCTTCTTGCTCTTTTCTCAAACCCCTATCCTGACAGAATGTCCAACACAAAAATGTTACTTTTTTATCCATGTGAAGTTTACAGTGCCATATTGATGATACTACCTTCTCTTAAACAAAGCATTCCTCAAAGCAGTTCCTTAATTGTTGAGGTTTCAGGACAGACTATTGTGTGTAACTGTCATTCAAGTGAAAAAAATGCTTGGAGTTTCATTCTTTTTGAATTGGGTCTTGAAAAATACCACATGTAAAACTTCAACTCTTATACACAGAAAAAGAGCTACCTAAACAAAATATTAACCAGAGCCCATTCAAAATGAGGGGGATATTTCTGTCGTATTTTTAAAACAAAATTAAAACTTGAACCATGTAACTCAGATTAGTCTTTATGAAAATATGCACAATGTCTTAAAAACTGTTGTCCTGATGACTGTTTCTCAGTAAGAAAATCTTCAAAGAACTTAAGACTTCCACAGGAAGTAAAAAAAATGCCAAAAACAACAAAAAACAAACAAAACAAAAAAAAAAAACAACAAACACCCCCCCCCCCAAAAAAAAAAATTAAAAAAACCCCAAACTGACAAAAAACCCCCAACCAACAACAAACCAGCCAACCAACCAAAAACAAAACCAAAAGCAGGGACCTGCTGGAAGATGCTAGTGGTTTTATAAATATCCATTTAATGGTCCACTATAAAAATATCTGGACATGTATTTCAGTGTCAAACTAGCAGAGATATTTTAGCCTCATGGTGCAATCCCAGCTCACTACTGGACAATGGGTGGAACTTTATTCCATGCCGAGTCAAAGGTGAACATGAGAGCTCAGTGAAGCAGTTAAAGATGAAAAGAAGAGATGACAAGGATGAAAGGGGAGAGAAATGAAATCATTTGGAGCAGAGGAATAAAATGGGATAGCGATTAAAACCAGAATGGAGACACACTGAGTCTTTGTAGTGAATAGTGAGGGAGGAGAGTTGTTATCAGAGGGCAGAATAGAGAGTACTGGATGGCAAAATATCTTCTACAGTATATTCAGGAGAAAAGCACTGTTAGAAGAGTTGAAGAGTAACACACTGGATTCCCACTGAGTGTGGACAGAGTCACCTAAAAGCCCAGATGAAGCATGGCTAAAAAACAGTAGGGATGGGGATAGCCATCCACCCTCAAAAGATTATATTCAAGGACAAAATGGCTTTACGTTTCAGAACAGTAGAGAGCTGTGTAAGACTGCAAAACTTGATATCTTGTAGCTAAAACAAGGGTTTACAAAGGAAGACTGTGATCTTTGGCTTTGTCAAATTTGAGATATAGGTGGCCTACTAAAATGTTTCAACAGACTGTGGTTTGATACTTAAGAGTTCAATGTAAGTTTTGTGTGCACACAAAGCAAATTCCTAATTAAATAATTTCTTCCAAAAGAAGAGATCACAGCTTTATCAGAACTTTTAATTTTTTCTTCTTTTTTGGTTCATCCTCTACCTCACAAGAACTGAATCTTACTTTGTAGTTGGAAATTCTCAATGAGGAAATTATATTAAATGAGGTTTGCAGTGATTGTACAATATGATATTGATGTGAATTACTTCTTTTTCATTGTCTCTCTTCTACATGGGTTCTAAATACTATGTAAAAAGTTACTCCTTAGCCATATATTTTTGTATTAAATTAAAAAAGGTCTCATTCTTGGCAACTGCGGTCACCCTACAAATGTTTATTCATGACCTTTACAGAAATAACTAATTTGCAACTATTTAAATATTATTGGTATGACAAAAATAAAGAAACATACACTAGTGGATATTTCTTAACTTGTTTTACCCACTTGTGGGTTAATTTCTTTCATACTAGAAGAAAAGTGGCAGTACACTCTTGATCTTCTGAATAGTGCCATGGCCTTTGTCTTTGCAGTAACATGGTCCGTGGACTCATAGCATTGTGAATCTCTTGATTCTCATTCCAGGAAGATGCTTCTTTTTATTTGAGTGGGGCATGCACTGTGGTTGAAGAGTCTAATTAACCACAGTTAGCCACAGAACCCTCTTCCTTGGTATTTCCTCTTGACTAGGAATGTTCAATTAAGCAATGCTCAATTTAATGTCCGGCGTTTTCGGGTCCATCCTCAGCATATGCTGTACAAAGGATATATTTCTAAATTAACAGACAGGGATGCATGTTTTAAACACCACTTCAAATTGCTTCCAGAAATGTTTTTGGCCTTTATCAACAAGTGCTCTTCCAGATGATGTCTGGGGACTTTGTACTCCAGGTCTCGTTCCTCTGAGGCAGGATGAGTGACAGATCCCTGGCTGAAGCAGGGTGAGAGTTTAGCTAAATGACTACAAGGCTCCTACCCTCAGTTCCGTGAATGATTCAAAGTTTGCTTTATTTCATAGCAAACACCATCCTATCTATCTAGAGATTTTGGATTTCAACATGGTACATTCCTGAGCACCATGTACTTTGCCTTTTTTTTAAGTACTGTACTTCAGTGACTTTCAAGATGTTGTGAATATTTTCCAGGCCAAATACATGCCCTTTGAAGAATTCTGGGCTAGACTCCAGGAACAGTAGAGAAAAAAAAAAAAAAACCAACAAAAACCAAAACCAAAGCTTCTTTCAATATCCTCTGAATTTATATAAACACTTGAAATTTTATAGTCATCAAATTCACCTGATAATACAGTCCTCTAAGACATGTCTATAATCAGTGATGGATAGTCCAAACAGAGAAAATTGAAATAAAGAGGTCAATGTTAAAATAAGCAAAATTTCAGGCAAAGAAACAGATGTTCCTTATGAGCCAATTCAGGAAAAACAGTTAATAATATGTGTGTATTTCAGTTTCATCAGAATCAATTTGACTTATGCATTTATTAAAATTAGATTTATAAAGATGCACCTATAGATTGCTTCAGACTGTGTGAGTTCAAGCATTATCATAACAGGTGACATTAAACAGATGCATCTTATCTATGAAATACCCAAAAAAACAACAAACACTGTGTATATTTATTAAAAGTGTTGCATATTTTGTTCCAGAAAAATAAACCAATAATATATATCCTTGGGAGACAAAATAAAGCAAAAAAGTAGCCTAGCTATTTAGTGTAGCTGATAACTAAAGTGGATTTTCAACACCAGTATATATTAGTATGCATATATATATTTAGTATTTCTGAAATGAGCTCACTAGCTAATTCTTCATATTAATGCCATTTTTTTAATGAAGTACAATGTAAATTTTTTTCCTCCTCTGTATTTTCTTGGTTGCACTCTTTTCAATGACTTGTTTTTCTCTTTCAACATTCATTACAAATGTTTCAAAAATATTTGCTAAATTCATAACTTGTACAGTTTTGAAAATATACCCTTGTTTGTTCACCCGAACAGCTTAGAAATCAAAAGATAAAAGACAAACACAAACAAAAAAGCAATTAACCGAAACTCCACACTCTAAAAATAATGAAAAATGATGTTATGTTTTGTTATCTTCAAATCTCAAGATTTTAACAGGCAGTTGATTAATTAATTTTAACCCTTCAGAATAACAATTTCAATGTTTGTCTTAAAATTACTGTTATTACTTTAAAATTTGTTTGACACATCAAAATTAATACAAGAAATTTAGAAAAGGTTTTTCTATGACTTGAGAGAAAAAAAAACACTAAATACAAATCGAAATTGTACATTTTCTGTATTTTAACTGCATAATCTAGTAGTTGGTTTCAATAATACTTGAAGAAGCAGGATTAGAAATAAAACCTCATTTCCCATTCCAGAATCTTGCTGACCCATAGGATTATAAGCCTTTCCTTAAGGCCAAGTAATGATACTGTTTCTGCTGTAATACGTTCAACGACTCGTGAATTATTCTGGTGACTCCAGGAGTTTGGTCCTAAAGTTTTATTAAAATCCTTAAACTTTCATTCATTTAATACAAAAAACCAAACACCTAAATTTGGAGTATTTGTGTGTGCCTTATGGCACGCCACGTTAATCTGTGTTGGTTTGCTTGTATTCATTTTAATAGTAGGTTTGCCTAGATGCTGCATTATTTTATCAATCAGAGGAGAGATTAACACCAAATGGGTTTTTTGCTACTTGTATCAAGATGGGGGAAAGGAAAAAACCAAACCAAACCAAAACAAATACCACTACCATCAAAAATAAAAAGTTGGTAAATGTTAATATATGTGTGGTTTTCCATTTCAGAAGTAGAAGAACATATCATGACACTGAAATTACACACAACTGGTGTAAGAATACAGCTATGACTACCTGAATATTGTGAAAGACATCTGGAAATGCACCACAGCTTCATTCATGCACTGCTATAATCTCCACTTCCAAATACTTCACTTACACATTAATCTTCTCCCATCAGGTTGAAACTGAAGATGAAAAATCATTGAGGACATCTGATCACTAGCAAATATAGAGCTTCATTTCTGAAACATTGTTATCCTTAAAAATTGCTGTTATTAAGATTTTATATATACAAAAATGGTAGAAATTGCTTTCAAAATTTAAAAATACTCTGCATTAAAATACAGAGAAATTGAACAATATTTTTGGAAAACTTTTGTGAAGTAGGATAAATAGTGCCCAAGAGTTAAACCCAAAGTTCCATACCATAATATGTCAAAAACTTGGGGCAAATAAAATCAGCCCCTGTTGCTAATATGAAACGTTTCTCTGATATGATCTGTTTAAAAGATTATTACAGAGTTTACTACTTTCTTTTGCCTTGGGGTAGGTGAAATATAGCTAGTAAAGGTAGGACACCATATTATTTCATTTCTATGTGATTTTCATAGAGAGAAACAAATACACCCTCTGCACTTATTTCATTATTCTCTTTTTAATTAAAAAATTTAATAATTTAGTAATTCATATCAGCCTAAATATATTATTTTTAAATTGGCATTTTACAGATGTATTTCCAAAGCTTTGTCAGTTTAATGGGACCCATTAACCAGCTTCAGAAACTGTGCATGATTCACCTAATTGTTCTCCAGGACACTCTATCTCTTAAAAAAAAGTCCTTTGAAGAGGTGAGTAGGAAGCTGCTTGAAGATAGAAAAGCTGAACTTAAACTTTCAAAGTATATAAAAACTAAGTTGGGGTTATCTAATAAGAAACCCATACAATTTTTCAAAAATGTCTCATTTTACCCTTCAGATGACAGATGGTGAGTTTCATATACAAAAGGAATAGCATCTGCTTTTATTTTTCTTCATCTGATGAACACCCTATAGGCACTTTCTCCTACTACCTGTGTAATGACAGCGTATTTTCATCTTCTGTATCTTCATTTACCTCACATATCCCACCTGAATTCACTAAACTTGAATATAGTTGCATGTCAGGTGAACAGAGTTACCTCAGAGGAAAATCTTTGAAAAGGGCAGCCCCTGTCATTCAATGTATTTAGGCTATTTCTACACTGCTAAATGAAACAGTACTAGAAAACACCTCACAGTACTGCTTAATTTACATGTACAGCTTTGTTCTAAATTTTATGAATCTTGGGTTTCCCCCAAGAAAATCACTCTTTCCCCTTAAGGTGGGACACCACATCATTCAGTACACTGTTGTATTTAAAACAGCTTAATGATATTTAATCACCAATACTTTTTTTCCAGTGTTTCATTCAATTTAATTTCAAATTGATGACTACATCTTTAGAACTCTGGAATAAATTAAGAAATTAGGCAGATTTTTTTCAAAAATTATTGTATCTACCTTTACCTCGTGATATCAGCACATTATTCGTTCTTTAAACAAAAAAAAAACCAAAAAAAAAACAAAAAACCAAAAAAACCAAAACAAAAAAAAAATAGGTTAAATATTTAAGAATGATAATCTAAATTACCATGCATAGTAGAGGCTGAGGATGAAACATTATGTGTCACTCCAGCGGTGTGTCTTTTAGCCATATAATTCAGGTATTTTTAATGAAAATGGTGTGGAAAAAGTTAGAAGTCATGTTTATTACTGCATCCTTTTGCTTTTTGCTTGGCCATCCATTGCAGCAGACTGCTGGAAGCCAGAGATTTCTTGCTGGACAGAAGAGAGTGTCTGGGTCATGGAAAAGATGACACTGACTTCATGCCAGTGGATACACATTAAAAGGAAAAGTGCTGAGTACAAATTTAACAGCTGGAAGGTGATATTGGAATAAGCAGAAAAATACCTGGCTGATGTTTCAGAATATTGCTTTTCTTTAATCATTATACAATGACTAAAGATAGCAGAGGTAGAATAATTTGGGCTGGTAGAGAAATCAGGAAGTCTTCAGTTCATCAAGGTCAGGAGCGAAATCAGTTTAGGTTGCTCAGGAGTTCATCCAGTTGGCTTAATCAGATCTGGAAAAACCTCCAGGGCTGGGGACTACACAGACTGTCTCAGCAGCCTCTTCCCACAGTGGGGAAAAAATTCAGTTTATGATCATTGCTCATCCACCCACCAAGCACTGTTTCTATCAAGTCCCATCTCCAACCAGCCTTCCACCCACTCAAAACTGGGTCTTCTGCGGGCAGTCAAGTCCACTAGATACTGCTCACAGGACAAGTGCTCCAGTCTCAGCCAGCCTGGTGGCCCCACAAAGAATTCTCTACACTTCTCTACACTGGGAGACAAAACTGGACACAGTATTCCAGATGTGGTCTAATAAGGGCTGAATAATGGAGGATAATCACTTTTCTCAGTCTATGGGTTGTGCTTCAATCTCTAATTCTGTGAAACCTGGCTATGTACTGATATCAGGCTTCTTGATTTCAGGATTTTAATAGGTAGTGTCAAAGAGACATGTAAAATGCAATCTTGAAAAAAAAAAGGGAAGCTTGAATTTTCACACTGAAAATATATAGAGTTCATCGCTATCATTTAATTTATTCCTATAACAATGCATGAGGTTTTCCATTACGCTACTGATTTGCATTAATACTTTAAAATGCTCTGTACCTTCAGCTATTTTCTTTTTTTCTGCTTTTCTGCTTTTTTTTTTCCCCCTTCTGGGAATTTCCTGTTCCTATTTTTTACACCCTATCTTTATTTTTTTTAAATATCTGGATGATATTAAAAATATCATCAGCATGATATTTTTAGCATATTATTATTTGCATATTATAGTATTTCACCCCTGAATACCCTGAATATTTGGAAAAAAAACCCTAGGATAAACATTGAAATGAATATTTAATGCATTTTTTATCAGCATGAATTTCTTTTTTTCTGTGGGAGTGCACAGAGATACAGAAATACATATTAATTAAAATAACAAGTAAGCAAAAAAAAAAAATCAGCTAGAGTGAAAATAAATAGAAATTTTGTTTAGATTATAGTGAATCCTTTCAGACTTTCAGATGCTAACCTCTGTTAGAAGAGTTTGTATCCAGGGCTGCCAAGGGGAGCTCTTCTGCAGCAGCTGTACAGGTGGAGCCTCTTCTAAATCTGACTTTCCCACCATCAGGGAGCAGATGGATCTCTGAGGAAAAGTTTGCTTCAAATATGTTACATTTTTTTTTAATCCTGACCCATCTTAATTGCTTGCCTAGAGGGTGCTTGTTTGAAATGTTGTCAGCTCTCAACATGCAACTGTCCTTTTTTCAGATATTTTGAATTTTCTGTTTGTTTTTGTGTCTTTTTTTTTTGTCTTCAAAGACGCCAGCTTCTGAAAATAAGTGTTTACAAAAGGAAGAAAGACTTTTTGCCTATTTTTACAATACTTTTTTATTTGCAGTGAATCATTTGAAGAAAGAGCCACTCTTTCCTGCAAGAAAAAAACATGTAAAAATATGTACGTAAAAGAAAAGAATCATGACTAATAGTCAGGTTTTAAGACAAATTTTAGTAAGTAGATTATGGAATTTCCACAGATCTTTTTTAAATGTTATTTGTATGGGAAATGTTTTTTTTAAACAAAGAAGGTAAAATTAATTTGCAAAATTATTAAACCTTTGAGTAAGATTGAAATATAAAAAATCCTGCAGGCATGAGAGAACACAGGAAAGAGGAGAAAAATATAGATGCTTTTTTTGTTGGTGTAACACTGCTCCATTTCCATCCAATAAAAGGATGCAAGTACCTGACACAGGCATTTTATATCATCCTTATATCCTTATTCAGCTGGACATAACTCTAAACATTAGAGTTATTAGGCTTTAAATGTCGTTATCCCCACAGTATCAGGTGCTCAAATATTGACAATAAAATTGAAATAGATTTCCCCAGCTAGTGAGCCAAAAGCAAGCTAACAGATAATGTGATACTAATACATAGTAAAAGCTGTGTTAAGAAACGTGGATGGTCCTCCCAAAATTCCTGTAAGTAACTTGGAATATGAATAGCAGAAATATAACTGAGTTACACGATCTCATTGCACAGGTGGATAATGCTAAAATGGATGCACATTTGTTTGTTAGTATCAAATTGTATTCCTATGAAGCCAGATGGAAAATATGAGGCAAAAAATGCTATCCTCTTAAGAGGAACGAGGAGAAAAATTAATCCAGCATAGGTAAAAGCCACTATAATTAGCAAATTTGAACAGAATATAGAAATGCAGACCAATGAAAAAAAGAGTGTAAGTGTAAAACTGTGTTAGAAAATATACAAAAAAAACCATTTCAAGTGGATCCTACAGTGAGGAAGATGAAACCAACAAATTGCATTATATTCCACTTAGTGGTGAAGGTGCCCAGGAGCTGACCACCCACTGTAACACCCCAACACCACTATGATCAAAATGAAACCACCAGTCTTAGAATCCAGAGAAGGGCAAGGGTGAATACAGTAAAAGAAAAGAAGTAGAAAGAGTCTATGTAATATTTTGAACCATGTTATTATTCTTTCTTTTTTCTGTAACAATTTGGTATGAACTTTGGGTTGAAATCTTAAGATTTCAACCCAAAGGATTATAACAACTATTTCTTGGCTTTAAGCTACTGGCTATACACAGATTGTCTGGGCATGTGTTTGAGGAATCCCTTATGGACAAATACCTCCGAGGCATCCACCACAAATTAAAACAGCCAAGCGTAACCAACTGAGAAAAGCATAATTTCTTTTTTTTTTTTTTTTAATGCTCAGGTACCTGAACTTCACTTTTTCTCATCTCCATCAGCCATCCAAAGTGCATATCCTGAGAAGTCTCTACTTCTCTCTGAGAAGAAAAAACTTGTCTCCTTCCATGTCAGGACATAAGGATTTAAGGAACCTCATTTTTTTAGGACTATAACTATGTAAGACTGAGGTGCAAATTTTTTTAGTATCTAGTGAAAGAGATGAGGCAAACATCCACAATTAGGTCAGGCTTCTCACTTTTTACTCTCGTGGGGTTACAGGAACTCCTACAGTTGCCTTTAGCTGAGTTTCCAGCATCACTGTCTGATAACTGTCCCTGTGTCTTATATTTTTGGTGGACTGACACTTCTGAAGGAGCTGTGTGACGCTGGAACAAGGAATGGTATTTATAGAACTTCGGGGAGCAGAACAGCTCTAAGAATGCTTAGAAACAGCAGAAAAACCCTGAGACATTCTTCTGAGGAAAACATTACATTTCTAAACTGCTAGTGAGTTCCATAAGATGAGAGCAGGTTCCAAGAAGACCTCAAAAGGTGTATTTCAGATAAAGGCATTCTAAATTTCTATCCCAACTGTGCAGCTATGCTGCTGCAATTCAAACATAAAAAAGGTAAAACTTTCTAGAACTAGAAGCAACTGAATTACTTGACATGAAAATTTAACATTTTTTCAGGTACAGATCCTGGATGAAAAATTTTAGTTTGAGTGTTTAGACACTGATGTAAAATCTTCAAAACAAGAAGTCAGGTATATGAAAAACATATCCAATTATTGAAAGTCGCAAAAAAATATTTTAGGAATAGAAAATTTTGTAAATTAAAAAACCATTTCAGGTGTATTTACAATATCTGCAGTCAGAAGTAGGGGGTTTGTGTTTCTCACTGAAATGACAAAAATCACCATAGAAAGCATGTGCAACAAAGTCAACTAAAAAGTGACCTTTTGAATTTCTAGTGCAATTTAAATTGTAACCCATCTTCCTATCTTACTATAAAGGCACAACTATTTTTAATGAACGTCTAGAAGCAGCTGAATCTTCTTAGATAGTTCAAGCTGTCTGTATTTAATGGATAAGATTCATTTTTATAAAGAATTCCAGATGAGATTTTGTTGCTCTAATTATTATCTCTATTCTTTACAAAGAATAGAGAAATTCACTTGGGCTGACTATTGCACTAATTTTTGGAAAATTTCATCACAAGTTTATTAGATACCCACCCCACTTGATTTAAAAAGGCACATATCTCCAATGACTGAATCAATCTTCAATTTAACATTGCAGAGTTTCTAAAATGGCTGGCACATTCTTTGCTTCATGCATCCCAGAAAATTGACACGAATTAACATTATATGGTTAATTTTAAAAACATGATACATCAGTAATACATGCTCCTGATAAATTCTGGTATGTTTGGATTTTTTCTCTTATCTACTACAGAATCATAGAATGATTTGCATCCCACATTCATAATATCTGTAAATCCATTTCTGCAAATTATTTTTGCTTTTTTTTTTTTTGCAATATATGGGATTACGCCATCATTTTTGATAAAAAAGTGTTAGGAATCTGGAACAACCTTATACTGAGGTTTTCAGAAATTCAGTTTATTTTAAAAAAATAAGGGATCCAAGACATCGGATTAATGTTTCCTATAAATTTGTACTACATTTTAAAATTATCTGTTTGCTTACTTTGTCTTATTCAAATACTGATTCATTTGAATTTCAGATTAGTGGACATACTAAAGCTAGTTATTCAGCTGGCAGATTGGCATATGAAAATCTACTTTGCATGTGAATAAATGTAATTACCAATTTTCATCCAAATCTAAATTTATTATCTCAATTCTAACCAGCTTTTATACATATGCATTACTTTTCAATTTTGATATCATTATAATTTAATTTCTTCTCTTTCCCATCCAAAAATAGTCTATAGTCATTCTAAGAGTTGGAGATAACGTAAGTATTTTGGAGTTGCAATACATATGCACCAGTACAGGCTGGGGGCTGACCCGCTGTGAAGCAGCTCCATGGAGAGGAGCCTGGGAGTCCTTGTGGAAAACAAATGGACCACGAGCCCAGCAGTGCATCCAGCTGTGTGGCCAGGAAGGCCAGTGGTGTTCTGGAGTGCATTAGGAAGAGCCCTGCCACCAGGTCAGCAGAGGTGAGCCTGCCCCTTTACTCAGCCCTGGTGAGGCACATCTGGAGTGCTGTGTCCAGTTCTGGAATCCTTGGTACAAAAGAAAGCTGGAGATCCTGGAGAGGGTCTAGAGGAGGGTGACAGAGATGGTTAAGGGACTGGAGCACTTCCCTTACAAGGACAGGCTGAGGGAGCTGCGCCTGTTCAGCCTAGAGGAGATGATTGAGAGAGGAACTCATCCATGTCTGTAAGTGTCTGAAGGGAAGGTGTCAAGAGAAGGGAGCCAGGCTCCTCCTGATGGTGCCAAGCAATAGGACAAGAGGCAATGGGCAGAAACTGATACACGGGAAATTCCACCTGAACAGAAGAAAGAACTTCTTTAATGCGCAGTGACCATGCACTGGAAAAGATTATCCAGAGGAACTGTGGGTTCTCCCTCACTGGAGATATTTAAGAACCATCTGGGTGCAATTCTGTGCCATGTGCTCTGGGATTACCCTGCTTGAGAAGGGAGGTTGGACCAGATGATCCACTGTGGATACTTCCCACCTTACCCATTCTGTAATCCGGTGATTCTGTGGTACGACCTCATAACACAGTCCCACAAAATAAAAACCGTGTATTATCAGTTGGAGACATAATGCTAGCTTAGAGCTCGCTATCTCTGGGACATTCAACAGCTCAAAGCAGATGGAGTGATGTTGAACATAATAGTGAGATTTTTTTTCCTTGTGAGGGAGATATATCCAGGTGGCTTCTGCTTTCAGGCCTTCAATTTTATACAATATGTTCAATTGCTACAATATGCCCATGATGCAAACCGATCAAGCTTTTAGAAAGTAAGACAAGTTTATTGTCAGCTGTGGGTCATAGTGGTAAAAGTATCAATACTTTGTCCTTCCCTTTCACAGGCCTAAGCCAAGAATAATTTGGCTGCACTGGTGAAAATGACCAATTGCAATTGTGATAAAAATGAATGATTATTTTTTAATAAAATATATACACACTTAATTTGTAATTTAGTGATTTTTTTCAAGATGTTAATATAAGTCCTCCCAGCAACTGACTATCTGGGTTGCTTTTATCTCTAAGTTTTAAAGAAAAGGTAGTTCTACAATAACTGTACTGAGAAACCAGAGAAGGAATAGCATATCCATTTAAATTTGATTTCAAGACCCTAAATAATACAACAAGTGTTAAATGGGACAATATGCATTCATTGTGGGCAGCAGGCTGACATATAGAATACATTACTATACCTTGGAGAGATGGTTTCTGTGTGCTAATGATATTTCAACGTCTTTGATGTAAGATAGACTAAGTTGCACTCCAGAACCTGTACCTCTCTTGAGACCCATTTTAAATTACAAACTGCTTTGCCATCAATATATGAAAAATGAAGACAAGATTCAAGCTTTTATGGCACATTATCTTTGGACTTCTACTCTGGTGCTATCCTTGTCACAAATACATGTATGTAACTTCCAAAAATATTTAATGTTCATTAGTTTCGAAGATCTCATATTTCTACTTGAAGCTATGACATAATTTAATATTTATGCCTCACAGTTATAAGGTCATAAGGTCACTTTGTAATTGTTAATAAATATTTTATTATTGATGCATTCTTAGGAAAGCAACAGTCAAGGCCTAATGCACTCAAGTCATTGCTATTTCTAAATCAGTTGAGTCCTGTACTAAGCTGATTCCTTACATCTGCCTGTATTAGCATCAGTGCTGTGAATGCTGATGTGGGGCACCTAGTCCAGCCTTTAGTCCAAACTCCAGGTTGCCCTGCTGCCCAAATGTAGCTCCTGTGTGCTCACATTGTATGATGGATACAGGACAGGTAAATGCTGTCTGTTTCTTGTCTCTTCAACAGAGTCCGTCCCTCTGGCTATGAAATTCCTGCTTCCAGCCAATTTAAACCCTTCTGTGGGTGGGCCTTCTCACCCTCCATTCCAGATTATTTTAGTGTCACAAATTACCACTGCTGAGAACTTACAATTTGAATTTTCCCATCAAACAGTGAGCAACCAGTCTAGTTTAAATAAATCATAAATCAGTCAATCTGTTGTCACAGAGTGTCATATTGCCAATTTTGTCTATGCCTAGAGACAAAACTGTCAATCCATTTAAAGAATAAACCTTGCCAAATTTAAAACATTAAAGTGCTGTTTCCAACATCTAAATTCCAAGATAGCTCTACTACATCACCACACAGTTTTATATGATGACAAGAGGTCAGCAAATTAGTAGCACCTATGCACTGCATATGCCATATGCCCTTTACATCTGTAAAGGGTTGAGGAGAGGTTTTCTGATTCCACAATTTAGGCATTGACCAGAAAAGGAGAAATAACAAACGGCCTAATGTTAGGAAACCATTGCAAAAGAAGGAAGAAATCCTGAGAGTTCTGGAATTCCAGCTCTGACACAGTTGTTGGTATGTTCCAATGCTTTTAAGACAACGTCCAGATTTCACTTCTGTAGTTAATTAATGACATTATGACATAAATGAAGCAAATTATGAGATTCTAGTATGTCAGCAAAATAGTTTGAATTTTTTCCTTAAAAGTAGTGCAAGCTACCCTGAGGTTAAATCCTGACCAAGAGGTATCTTTAGACTTGACCCTGTTTTTATATCCCCTTGGCTTTTTACACTTATTCTCTATTTTTCTGCCTATTCTCTATTCAGGCTGATGCACACTATGTCATTTCTAACTCTGCTATACTCCTCCCTGTGATCACTGAGATCCCCTGTGATACAGTTCCTGCCCTCTAGCCCTGCATCTCATTCCCTGACAGCTCACTGAAACTGCAGGTCTTCACAATTAAAAGGGATTTTTGGTAAAAGTAGTGGAGGAACTGCTACATTAAGCACAAGGCCATCATCCCACTGTCAGTACTTAATAATACAACACATAAGTGGTACACACATAGAATCCCAATAATATTTTAATATATATTTCTAGTAAAAGAAATCTGCTTCTGAAAAAATTAGCAATGTTCTGGTGTCAAGCATATCTTTCTGAATTTTCAAAAACTTTGTCTTCCATTCTTTTGAGAACAAGTTTAAAATACAAAACAACCAACCAAAAATATAAACAACACCAAAAATATACTACAGGAACATTCTGTCAGCTTATTTTATTTTTTAGAATTGAATTCTAATAGTCAGTGCAAAGTATAAAGTCCTGGACTTGAGTTTTTCCTCTTCTCCTATCTAGGTGTGCTTGAGTATCTCAATAACCTGTCAAGAATTCCAAATAGATTGGAAGTTACAATTTAAATGTGTTGAATTAATCAAAACTTTTTTTGGAAATGATGTAAACTATTCAATGAAATATATATGTAGTTCTGGTGACTGTGAAAAGGCTCCATGAGTTAGCTTTCCACCCCAGATCTCAGGGAAGCTTTTTATATATCAGAGGTAATTGCTGTATAACACATAGAACTTACTGCCAAGAGAGACCAGGTGTTGTAGCTGTTGGGGGAAAAACAGACCCAAAACAGTGTCTCTGATGAAGGCTTACTGGATCATAAGCTAATGATAGTAAATAAAGACCTAACTGATATTTTATACTCCTCCAAATGTCTGGAGTCTCAGATGTTCTGTACAAGTTTATCACTATTCACAGATTAGAAAATCCAAAAGATGATAGCACCATTCAGTTAATGTCTGAAGTGCTACAGAAGCACCCAGGAAAAAATTTTCTCTCTTTCTCACTTAAGGAGGAGCTGATTCTTGGAGGGTCTGCTGTGTGGCATGTCAAACAAGAGTTATATAAAATATGTCTTTAAAAAACCACAATTATGCTTGTATACAAATGTCAGCACATTTCTTCATGTAGCTATTTAACCCTGGTTTGTAGATTTGATGGCTGACAAATTAAGATATTTGTACAGTTCTCCTGATACATTTCATAATCTGATTTTAATAGGAAAGAACCCAGGATACTTACTCTTTTCCTCTTATCTTCATATTTTATTTTAGTATCTGGTGTGAAAGATGGAAGGTAGACTTGTAAACTGTAGGAGGTAGCGATGCTTTCCTAGCTGCCTTCTGCTTTAAACTTTCAATATAATTGGACTTGAAAAATTTGTTCTTTAGGTACTGATTTATTGAAACCTCTTCAATGTGTCTTAATTCCTCATTCCTCCAAGCTTCAGTATTGTTTTGAAAAATGGATATAGTTAAAAATGTATTAGTATTCACGGTATTGTATTTTTTATGAGAACTTGATCTTTAGATTGTTAAAGGTTATTGGAATTTCACTATTGCTACCAAAAGGCCTGCAGTATCTTGAAAGATTACATCCTAAATGTAAACTAATATGACAAACTCATTTGTAATAACTATCATTCTCATAAGGCTGCATTTTTTGTCATGTAGAAAAGTCAAGGGTAGACAGAAGAAGCATATGAACAGTTGGGCTTTCCTTTGGCTGAGTTTTAAGAAGTATCCAGCATCTTTTCCTGAATGCTAGAAAGTGCAAAGGATGCTTCTTGCTTACTTTTTATTTCTTTGGTGAAGGAAATCCAACCTAATAAGCCTTTTAGGTAAATGCACATAAGGGATTCACAAGGATGTATCTCTCTTCTGAAGGAACACTGTGTGTGGTCCTATGATTTTTGTAGAAGGACAGCCCATGGCCAGCATATCAACACAAAGAGTTCAGGCCAGGTAATAACAGGGCCTGTCAGAAAGCAAAATTCCATGAACAAACATAATCTCAGCAGTAGCTCAGTAGGTGCAGCACATAATCCCACACTCCAATTACTGAAGCAGAATTTAAAAAAAAAAGTGCAAATTCAGGCATCTGCAGGGCACAGGAAATGGGAGCTGAGCAGAACTGATGCACAGAAAGGAAGATTGTTCAGGTCCACAAAGGATTGCAACCCAGAGTGTATTAGAAATCAAAATTTAAATTTAAATTTAATGTTTTTTCCCTGTGGAATCTTGACAATTCAAGCTTCCCTAAAGCTTAAAGTTGCACACTTACGGTCTCAAAATACATGCAATTATTTACTATGTTGTCATATTTATATCTGTTCACATAGATAGCAGTTTAGATACTGGAAATGTTTTACTTCAGGCTCTGGATGATCAGTAATGAGGTCTTAGATAATTTTAAATGATGCACACATGTAGTATACATCAATAGCTTTCTACAGAAATGTAGAAACATGAAAAGCAAACAAAAAAACACCTTCATAAAAAGTCTGAGAACATGCAGAGCTCACTGTGAGCTTGGCTCCTGTCTCTGCCACTGCTGTGACTGGTGTTATTGCCTTGCATCGTATGACACCCCTCTGCCTTCCATGACATGGAGTTTTTGGACTGAGTTCATGATCATGCTATGTGATTATCACACCATTTCCACTGTGTGCAACCTGCAAATACTAAGGAAGGTAGAGCCAGACTAGTGAGTGCATGTCAGCAGCTTTGGATTCTCCTGGCACCTCCTGCCTGCCAGCCTCACCGCCACAGCGCTCCAACTCTGCCCACGTATTGAGAACATAACACAGCTGATGACTGAGCTTGCACCAGGCTGAGGAAGGGAAACAAAGCAAAGCCTGGGATGACAAAAATGCTCATCCCAAGCTTCAAAGGAAGCTAACAGACAGGAAAGCTTCATAGGCTTTGTTCTTAAAAGAATTTACTGAAGTAATGAAAGAAATGCCTATCTCGTTAGCAAGTGGTAATTCCACGATGAATGAGCTTTTTTCAGACCACCCACAGAAGAAGGACTACTGAGAAATGTGTGTTTAAGGGCAAGTGCAAGACTAGAAATGATCAAGCTGTTATAATTTTAATGACAGCAATAGTAAATTCCGGTTTTTATGTATAAAGTGATTCTTTTTTTTACATAAAAAAAATTTAGCAAAAGAAAACTGCTCTTTGATAAGGGATCCTGGCCAAAATGTGCCTGGAAAATTGAAAACTGTTTGGAAAGGCCAAGGATGATGATGGTCCTCTACTCCTAAGCTGTTATTACACAGCTTTTAGGTTTCTATCTGTCATATCTTTGAAAGAAGAGTCAACACCTTATCCCTGAATTCTCATTATCTTGAGATAGCATCTTCCCAAAGGGATATGAAATACCATTTTTACAAAAAATACAAACAATTCCTTTATTCTCAAAATTCCTTTAGTCCTTTGATTACAGAGCAGAACATATCTGCCAGAGGCATACGCCAAGATATCTGAGAACAGACATCTGACAGCCTAATAATCATCCTGGAAATCTGTGTTAGGCTTCAGCTCACAGAGAAATGTAGATTTTTAATATCTCCTCAAACAGCCAAACACGTGCTGTATAGTTGTAGATGGAAGGATCTTTTCTGAGGCTAATGCCTGGGGGACACTTAAGACTTTCTCTCCACAGAGGTGTCAGCTGAAATTTCTATCATCTTGTTACCTTAAATAATTTGGTTCACATCCACCAAACAGGTAAGTACCTATAGAGTTAGTGATAACCAACATAGAACTCAAAAGATGTCACAGGTGCCAAAATAGTAGATTTAGGCACCTAATGAAGAAGAAAGAGTAATTGTTTTGCATAATCTGGGATGAAGGGACAAATTTAATGCTGCTGTCTTTCAATGTCTGTCAAATATCAGCCATTTGACTACAGAACAGCACTGAATAACAAAAATCACTTTGCACTAAGTCATTTCCTTTACATTTGCAAGCCAGGGGTGACAGGATTAAGTAAATAAATTTTCTATGAGTTTTTATCATATAAATTATTACAATATTGTAATTTTTATTCATACTCTGGGGTTATTCTACTTGCTTGCCAGGACTATAAACATATCCCCATTTTATTTTTCCAGTATTGTAGCAAAGAGCTCCAGCTCAGACAGCTCCTCAGACAGACTGTATTGGCTTGATTGGGCCACTATTGATCCCAGTTAAACTTATTTTCCCCACAAATAATTTCTTGCTTAAGTAATTTTCCCTATTATTGCAAACAGTTGATAGGAGGAACTGGGATTCAAAGCATCATATCAAGGATTTTTTTGTTATAATTTAAATGTTTTCCTTGTGATTTATATGAGTGATAAACATGTACTTTAAATAAATGAAATTCAAATTATATCTGAACAATGTGACTCATTATCTTTTAAAATCCTTGATTTTCTACCAAATCAAATCACCCACGCTTGACTTAAAAAAAAAAAAATCATTCTAATAAATAATATTTGAGAAATAAGCTACAAAAGGCTTTCTGATTGCACTTTTACCTTCAAATTCTGTCCCACACATCACTGGGGGGAACAAGCAAGTGTCTGCATGATGCTGAGTTACCTGCTTAGCTCAAACCATGCCAGTTTTTGGTTTGGTTTGATTTTTAATTTTTCATAACTCAAAGATTTCACTGGTTTATATTGCAATGAACTTCTACTCAGAACAAATATAATTTGCAAGCCAATAAGTTTTAAAAAGAGATCCATAATTTTAATTCTGTTGTTTCTTGCAGAAAATCACGTTTTACTTAAAGACACGTGAACAGTTTCTTTAAAATCTGGGTGTAAATATGTCATGGAAAATGTCCTGGCACAGCTGTTGCAAAATGCTTCTGGATAATCTGAGCTGATTTTGTTCTGTAAGAACGTAGTCATGTAGATTTTTCTTTCTTCTGGCTCAGTTTGAAAATGTATCTGGATTGTTTCCTTACAGGAAAATAAAGAATCAAAGACCAAGAAATACCTGAAAACAGACCTCAAAGTGATCTTTCAGTTCTCCATCCCATAAACATAGTCAGTATTTCCAAATGTGCTTTAAACATTCTCGTGTCCTGGGGAACATGAAGTACAGATGATGAGGCAGACAAATCACAACCCAGTGTAGCCAATAGCACAGAAACTCACTGAAGATAATTTCTACCAGTGTCTCAAGTCACAAGACTGATAAAGATTTCCCTTTGTTGTTGCATTTCATTCTTGGCCAGAGAGGAGCCAGCAGTTCTGCTACTGCTTTCTGTCATCCCTGACACAGCATTTCCTCTTGCTTATGACAGAAAGGTGGCCACACACCTCCATCCACCCCACTGCTTCATTCAGATTTCACTTATTTGTACAGTGCCTAGGGCAGTAAAGCATCATTCTCAATCACATGTAAATAAATAAATAAAGTAATATTCGCTCATATTCATCACTGTGTCAAGTACTCCTAGCAACTGAATAGAATTTTAAAATCATTATTTCCTGTTTGTGTTATGGCAGCAGCAAAGAGTATCCCTCATACAATATGAAGTGTCGAGCATTCTGAAAATATCATACATTGCTGGAATTGATAAAGTTCCTGAAGGATTCAGAATAAGTGGAAGAAAAATGTGCAAAGATAAAGGATAATGAGGTTATGCAGAGAGAAAATATTGTTATTGGTGAAAAATTATGACTTACTAGGTATAGCAGCCATTATTGGAAAGAGTCTTCATGGGCATTTTAAATTCTTGTGCCCTGTATTTGCAGAAAGCAATTTGGAATGTTGTATTTTGATTATGGTAATCAAATTTCCCATTGAGTTCATTAGTTACAAAGTCAGCTCATCAGAAAACAGAAGAAACACACAGGCAGGCATTTCAGAGTCTGCATTACAACTACTTTGTGAAATAGTCACATATGGTTTTTCAGAAATAAGCACCCCTAATTTTTTAAATTTTCCTCTTCCTTCTAAAGGAAAACTGGAAAAAAGGGAGATATTTAATCAATATTTTTCTCATTTTCATTTGTATTCTCAAGACTTTAATAAATAAAGTTGAAAAGGTAAGGCTGAATTAGATTTGACATACCAGATATTCTGTCAGGTTCATTTTTATATTCATTTTTCCTTAAAAAACAACCCAATAATTTAATGCTTGTTTTAAACTTTTAATAACTCCTTATGGACCTGAAAGAGATGGTTGTGCCTGTTGCAGAAGAACCTCCACACAAATTGATAATTCACTACTCATTAAAAAAAATTTTTACCTGCATCTGTTTGACATACCCACCATCTCCCAATTTTTTAAACAAATTATTTTGTCTTTATTTTTCTCTATGTATTTTCATTTTATGCAAACAAGGAAATTTATCATTATTAATTTCAAATAATGGGATTTATATTTCATTTACAATAATGTAAATATTTAATTGACTTTTTTTTTTTTAAGTCTCTAGACAGAATTTTAAAAGCAGATTTTAGTGGCAAATTAGTGGATTACTGATGCAAACCCGTTGGAAAACTGCATTATTCTTCTGAAAATGCTTCATGAACAATTAGTTATTATTCTTAAATTATTTACAAGATAAACTGTTTATGGCTTCCATTATTCTGAGCAGTCTCATCTAGAAATTCCTGGTGTATTTTTTGGTAACACACTAGAGCAATCAATGTTCTAATGGAACTGATCCACACAGAGTTTTTTTGGTTTTTTTTTTAAGTAGAATCCTTTTCAGTTGGAGAGTTCTCAATGAACCCATATTTTATCAGGCCCTTAACACAGTTGACAAATTCCTTTCCAAGTTCTAACTTCACAAAGCAATGTTCTAAGTGGAGCTCTGCCCTCATCAAACTTGAAAAACACAAGTTCACTGAAATTGTTTTAACTTTATTCAATTATTCCAGGTGGTTAAACTGAGATTATCCTGTTTTATCCTTGAAATCTCCAGGTACCTGTGGAAACAGTTATGCTACATAGCCATTTAATTTATCAGAAAGTGCTGCAACACAAGCATTGCCAACATTTATAACTGTTGTAAAAAAATATAATTTATTATTTTCATATTACAGTATAAGTGGGAAGAAGTTTTCTAATATGCAGACAAAGAAAATTCTTGCTTATGAAAAGCTGATGCTTTGCAAGAATGGATTAACACAGTAGAACAATGAAAGAATTCATCTTTTTTCATATAGAAACTGGAATAATGGGTGAAATACATAGCCTTGGAAATGTTTTATCCCTGATGAATATACTTTCACTCTCTAAATCAGAATTATTGATTTTATCTTTTTTTTCCCCCATCTATTGTAAATTAGCCATATGAGTGACAAGACAAACAACAAAACTCATAACAAGTAAATGACAATATTATTTTTCTTGAAACATTCATTGGCTCCTCTATTTTGGTTTTCTTTAAATTTTAACATAAAATCCTATGTTTGCAAATGATTTTGAGATCCCCATAAGAAAGTACTCAATCAGGACACTATTTACAGCCCATTATTTAGAACCATACAAGTGCTATTCCATGGATGTTTTCTTGTCAACAGATTGAACTCTACCAAATAATTTTAGATGGTATTACAGCACCAGCTTTTAAGCAGAAATCCTCACTGGAGTCAACTTCTGATATAAAATGATTATACTATTTGGATTTTGTCAGTAAGCAGAAAGAAATTTTTCTAGGACTTTAAAGAACAGATCTGGATCCTGATGTAATTATAAAATGGAGACTAGAGTGGGTATAAAGGTTAACAGGGCTGCAGGAAACTTTCAAATGGCACAGTTCCAATTACTTCAACAAACTTGTGCTAATCTGTTATAGCTGACTGTTATTTGGATAGGACAAGTGGCAATGAGTGAAAGTTGTATTGCAGAGTTTCACAGAGATAAAAGAGGGATTTTTTTTTACAGTGAGAACAATTAATCAATGGAAGAATTTCCCCAGGGATGGGCTGAAGTCACCACGTGTTGAAGTCACCACTGTTCATGAGGCGGCTGAACAGGGTGTCAGACACTCTCATGTAGACTCCTTTCCCTTGACAAGTTGGACCAGTTGATCATTCAAGGACTCTTTTATGATTCTATGACCCAGTACAAAAGTAATTGTGTTTCATACCTACTGCATGTAATTCTGGAAGGTAAAAATTTTTATTACACTTACTATTAGCATGGTAAAACATATATCTACTTTGATGAATCTCTCAGATGGTAAATTTAATGACTTCCCATTTTGAAAAATGGGAAGAAAATATTGTATGGCAGTTACCTTAAGGAATTTAGATTTGGCCTTCTAGTTTGTGGGTTTGGTTCTATCCTGTAGTCATTTTTCAAGATCAGAAAATCCCTAAAATCACTGGAAGTTTGTCTAACTAATGGGCAGTCCCAGTGCAGTTCAGTCTGCCATGTCTCCTACTTTCTTCTCTGTTTCTGTATCTAACATAAATGGTCTTGCTCTGACGAGTGTCATTTGGTCAAGTTATTGGCAATGTCAATCAATTAAATAGTTTATTTCAATTCCAAACTCTCTGTTGCTAAACAGAATACTCTAGTTTTATCTGGACTCCACAGAAACTCTGTGTTAGGGAAATACAAATCTATGTTCATGTAAAATACAGCTAAAACATACAAAAATACACAGAGGTGGTGCAACCCGGCTAAGGATGCGAGGTATTGCAAATAAACAAGCCCATGGTCAATTTTGCACTATGTAGTGAATTTCATAAAACTTCTCAGCTGTATAAAAGCATTACTATTTTTTATAATTAATCCATTTTAAAATTAACTCTATGTTGTCTATTCACTTGTCACACTTAATCCAGGAGGAAAAATAGCTATTTCACTTTGACCATCGCGTTTGTTTTTTTTTTTTTTTGCTTGTATTTTATCATAGAATCTCTTTACAGTGAAGGAGCACAGAGTGACACCTTAAATTTGCCTGTGATGATATTAAAATATATAACTCTTCTGGAAATTTTCTTTATCATTATGACAAACTTTTGGCCTTTTTATGTTCATAATTCCTTGCCAAGCTGTGAAGACTCTGCTATAGCCCAAAGAATTTCAGATCTTTCATAATTTCAGAAGTAGAGTGCTACTTGGTCATTGATAATTCTGTTTTGAAAGCTTTTTAGTGGGAGAAAGGTTGAAAGATGAAGTCTGATTTTTCTTTCATACAGAGTAAGAGGAGAGTGAGGATTCTCTGTATTTTTATATGAATCCATATATCTGTATTTGCATTTGCCTAGGTCTAGATAGATATATACAGAGAGGGGAAAAAAAAAATAAGCCAAAAACCTGTGAAGTTTCTGCTTCTGAATTTTTCAACTAGGAAAAATGGCCCTGAATCTCAATGTCATTGACACCACTTTAACTTCATCTTTGTCCAGTCTTAAGAGTAAGAATATTAGTTATTACTCTCATTGAGTCTGAAAAAGTATTCATTTAAATGCAAAGAGTAAAGGAAGAGTCCAGTTTTTCCTAAGGATAAAACAGAAAATGGATTTGTCTATGCTATCATTTACCATTTATCATCTGATTAATTCAATCAAATACTTTTCCCACCATTACTTACATGAGGTACTCCTGCCACTAGTGAAATATGAAATGTAAAATCCACATACAGAATGGATTTCCAAAGACCCTTAATAAAGATGACTGTATGGTGATGGAATAGATGCTGTTTGCCCTATCACATTACAAACATAAGTCATTTTCACTTTCAGATGACAAACACTAGCCTGATGCCATCTGAGAAATATATTTTCTCCACAGCAGCATCTGGTTCATTGGCAGACTCTTCAGGCAGTTGCACTGATGTTGCCTGCACTCTTTGTACATCTCTCATATCATTATGTTTATAATTTGTTTGGGTTACTGTGCCCTTCTGTTAAAATCTTCATTTGTTCAATATATTAATTTACTAATTAGCTAATTGTTTTATACAGGATGACATCTTTATAATCACTCATGGTAAAAAAAATCAGTGATTACACATTTCTGCAAGGTGTTAAGTTTAATTCTTGTGTGAATGGAAGTCTCAATGAACTCTTTAAGAGGGGTGAATTTTAAGAGAAGTTTAAACATCACTTTTTCTGGTATGTGTACACTTTTTAAAATAATAATCTTAATAATTCCATTACTAACAGGCACCCATGCTTTTTCATCTTTAAAAGATAAATCAGATGTAAGTACATATAATAGGAAAACTGTCTCCTTAAATGGGTTATACCTGAAGGATAAGATTACAACTAAATATAGTTATCACTGTGGGTGTTTGTGATTACATCACCGAATGTCTGTAGTACTGACAGTGACCAAGAAATAAAACAAAAAACAAAACAAAACAAAAAGACTAGAAGGAATAAGTAAGACTAGCTTAAAGAAAACCTTTGGATTTAAATCAAGCAGCCACCATACTTTGTGCCCTGTCTCTAGAAGTAGCAAAAAAGTAGATGCCTGGAGTATAAGAACAATGTAAACACTCTGTGTATCTTCCCCAGGCACATCCTAAGTCACTCAATAAATTTGAAATTTAATGATATTTCTAAATTGTCAGCAATTCTAAACAAAATTTTACTTCAGAGATAAACTGAACTCTTTTGTACTTTAACATCAATGATTTGCAGATATGATCTTATTCAAAAGAATTATAGCAGCTACAGCAAAGACTCTGTAACACATTTTCTGATGTGATTCTATAATTAGGGTACACAAAAAGGGAAAAAAAAGGCAATAAAATAATAGCTTCTCAAATGTGTGGGCATTTGGGAAGTATGAGATGAAATGAAAATAACATGTAATCTAACTGTAGTAATCTGTTGATACAGTAATCCACTACAAAGATCCTCATAATCTAAGTCCAAAACCCACTGATACTATAAATATTTGCACACTTGAAATTTATTACTATCTGTATAAGAAATAGTTGAAGTTGAGTAAAAACATACTTTGGAATTCATGATTAATCAAAGAACTATCGAATCATGGACTATTCTTGAGCTGGAAGGCAACACAAGAATCACCAAAATCCATCTTCTGGCGCTGCACAGCACCATCCCCAAGATTTACACCATATTCCCAAGAGCATTGTCCAAACCCTTTTTGAGCTCTGCCAGTCTGATGCTGTGACCACTTCCCTGGGCATCCTGTTCCAGTTCCCAACCATCCTCTGGGGAAGAGCCTTTTTCTAAAATCCAACCTAAACTTCCCCTGACACAGCTTCAGGCCATTCCCTTGTGTCCTCCCAGAGGTCACCAGTCAGGAGGGGTCAGTGCCTGCCCCTCCACTTCCCCTTCAAAGGAAACTGCAGACCCCAATGAGGTCTTCCCTCTGTCTCCTCTTCTTCCAGATTAAAAAAACCAAGTGATTCTTTGAAAATGTGAAAAAACTCAGTCCTTCTTTGTGCAGCTTTCCCTCAAGGCCCTTCACCATCTTCACAGGCCCCCACCTTGGGGTGCTCTCTGATAGCTTTATATCCATCTTACACTGTGGTACCCAAAACTGCCCTCAGGACTCAAGGTGAGGCTGCACCAATGCAGAGTGGAGGGGGAAACATGAAATATGGAAATATTTCAGTTTAAGAAATAATGAAAAGCAGCCCAAACTGGAAGCTACCTATCTTCCTTAGGTTTTATGGGCCTTTTTTTGGTTTTTTTTCAGTTAAAACAGTTTAATGTGTTTGATGTAACACTGTTGCCTAATCTACTCTTGAAGAGAAACAGGTTGTTTTTTATTTTTTATTTAATAAATAATAAAATAACATTTTAAAATACTTTCCATTATTACTTTGCACCCGGTCTGTATATTTATTTTGAAATATGCAATTCTGCTTTGCGAGACACATCTCTTTTGCCTATAAATACACATATTTTGTAGGCAGACATTAAGGATTTATGACATGATATGGTGTAATAAGTAGTATTATATAACAGTATAATAAATGAATTTTCAACAGTAGATATTGGTGCATATGTGCACAAAGAAATGACTCATTAAACATCTCTGAAATATGTTGATTATATTACTCTGAATTTAAGTAATTAGACAAGATAAATAAGTGATTTTAGCAAAGTTTGTTCACAGTAAAATAATTTCGTTTTTTCTCCTTTACTGTTGTCACTGTGCAATTGTTTTTTTCCCACAAGCCTGTCTTACCCACCAGCTGTTCCATTGTCACTTCTACTCTTTCTCACAATTTTAATTATTAATGTTTCTTCAAAATTTATTCCAACCCCCAACTAAACCTGAAGTATAGGTTTTAAGCTGTAAATTATTCTGTCTAGATTTTATAAGCAGTAAACATTATTCACTGATAATTCCCTTAAATATGTTTTTTCTACTATTTCTGAGCATACTTATCTTCCTTTTCATAAATTTAGAATGCCATACATGAACTTGTAATTCCTAGGGATGCAAAATTGCCATAAAAATAAATAATGTTATGAACAAATCACATTTTTAACTTAAAAATGTTTATATAAGAACAATTTAATGTAATTTACTATCACTTTTCCTCATTGTTTTTACAACTTATCTGTCAATGATTACCTATTAGAGATATATATCAAACTCTTCCTTTATTTGCTCTCTGTTCCCTGTCCTATGGCTAATATGGAGAACATTGCACTTAGGCTGATATCTGAATGGTAGTAGCACTTCTGCATTGATGCATTTTAGAAGCAATTACAGGAATGTTTGTTCAGTTAGCAGATTGTTCAGAAAATGGGACAAGAGACACACAGATAGTCTGCAGCTGAATTTTAGGAAGAAAACAGCAATTTTATAAAAGGAGACTAATAATACCTAATGTTAAAAGAAAATGAATTGGAAAATTTCCATTTAAAGGGAAACTTTTCAGTCCTCGCTTTACTTGTTTTTGGCTGAACTACTTTATACCAGCTACAAGGAATCAAACACAAAATTCTTCACTTTTTCAGACTTTATTTTTATGATGTATTCTTTAATCCAACTACTACAATTGCTACTATCTGTCCTCACACTAGAACAGTTTGGGTTGGAAGGGGCATTAAAGACCATTTAGTTCCAAGTCCTGCACCATGGGCAGGGGTACCTCTCCTAGAAGGGTTTACTCAGGGCACCATCCAACCTGGACTTAACCAACTCCTGTGATGGAGCAGCCACAAACTCTCTGGGCAGCTTGTGTCAGTGTCAACAACAACAAGAGCAGCAGCATTAACAACAATAAATAAATTGTTGTTCAAAATTGTTTAAATAAAACAACATCTGAAACCGAATTAATTAGGAAGATAGTTGGTCTCTCAAGTCTAGTGTTCTTTCAGCTGGGAAAAATGCAAACCTTTAATGATCTACATACTGTTGAACCCTGTCTTACAAAGTGATGTCCTGTAATTTGTTTGTGCTAATGTTATGGAAGGAAAATAGAAATAGAATTTAAACTCTCCTTAATAACAATTGCAGGAGGTCATTTGTTGGACTCCATAATCTCAAGGATCTTTTCCAATCTGTAATTCTGTGATTTTAAATTAAGAAATTATAATAACAGAGAGATTAAGCAAAAACCCGAAGGGAAAGTGTATTGAAAGGATAAAATAGAATTATCTGGTGCTTTTTTGCACAACCCTTTAAAGTGTACACTTTTACTATAAATGGTTGGGGAGCTGTTGATAATAGAGTAAATAGACAATTTAATATACCAGGTTTTCTTTTCCCTTGTAGAAAAGTTATACAGAGGAAAAAAAAAATTAAGAACATGATGATAACATGTTTACAGCTTTGTTGCCTTGCTCTTGAAGTTATAAACATCTTACACACAAGAATATTCTATGTTTCTATATCTTTTATTCAAGAATTTATATTATTTTGCACATTTATCCATTTTGGAAAGAACACTGAAATCATAAGCTTTTCTTATAAGCATTTTTTGAAGAAAGTGTTAAAAAACCTGTTACTTTCTTTCTTCTTGAGACCTCACATTAATAAAGCATCAAATGTACCTCAGCACTGAATTCAGTTTATTACTGCCAGCTATGGACATTTCATTAACTAGATCAATATTCTTTTTCTAAGGAAAGAAATAATGGAAATACACAGTATTGCATGCCATTCATTCCACTCTACTATTACTAAAAAAATGCTGGTGGGACACAGTTATCCTAAGGTGTATGGCACTATAATTGTAGCCGAAGAATTAACCGACTGCGGTTACTGAAAAATTTCCATATACACCCACAGAATTATTATAAAGCTGTGAATGAGGTTGGCTTTCACCAAAGTTTGAATATATTTCTAGCTAACACTTAAAATATGTCTTTCTTAAAAAAAAAAAAAAAAAAAAAAAGAGAGAGAGAAAATATGGTTCTTACAATCACAAAAAAATACTGAACAAGACTGTGGTAGAAATGTAAAGATTACCCACTGATTTTTAATTTGCATTTACAAAATGGAGGGTTACATATACTTTATTATTATATGAGTGAAAGTATTTAATTACTATGGTTTAATGAATTATCATGCATCAGCTAAGCCCTAATAGCTGCTTGCCTCAATTACACAGCTTTGGTTCTGAAGTAATTTTCTTTATCAAAAAGCACCATCATGTTGAGTCAGTGAGCATCAGTACCAGAATGTGCAAAGAAACCACGTTTTGCCATGTGGCCAAACAGTTAAGTTTAAATGGCACAAGAAATAATTCTTGAGTATTAGTACATAAGACAGATCTAAGAACTTCTATGCAACTAAATATTTAGTAAATCTATAGAAAAAGATTCATAGTTTAGTATATTTACAAAGTAACAGGACAGAAATTTACTGAGAGAAAATTTTGAGTGCATCCAGTCATGTACTTCCCATGTGAGTGAACATGCTTTTAAAATTACCAGAACTGGTAAAGTGAAAAGTGATCACTGAAGTGATCAATAAATCAAGATATGTATTATATATTTTTACCAAGAGAAATAACAACTGACAAATTTTACAGTGGAGTAACTTCGTATAATCATCACGAAATAGGTCCATTACTTTCAGGATTCCTTTAATGCAAATCCTTTAAAAAGGGGTATTGTTTACAGTCCTTCTGTACCCCTCTTCCCTCTGAAAGAAAAGCTGCAATTATATGAAGTGTACCCACTATCCTCTCTTTCATGCATAGAGAAAATCTTTTGCTGAGCAATGATTTATTAAGTGTAGGCTTTCCAAAACCACAATGACATTTTACTTCAAGTATGATTTATGAGCACCAACACTTTTGGAAAGCTTCTTAAGTTTCATTAGTTTGTACATTTTTACAACATCTGCGTAATGCCCCCAGTTTTTAAAATTAGTATGCCAGTAGGGTATTACAGAAAACTTAGAGTAAACCTCTTTCACTTCAAAATTATTAAATTTTTTTTTGAGTTTTTTAAGGGTTTGATACTTTGCTGAAAACCCAAAGTGTCGAAGGACGCATTTTCTGGACTGTATTGGAAAGAATAGATTAAAACTGGGGATAGATGAGACTGAGGTACTGAATGTGTTCTTTGACTCAGCAAAGGGGGGCAAAGGAAAAACTTCCTCCTACAAGATGTCCTTGGCCCTGGTGTTAAAAGGCAGGATTCAAAGAAGAGTTCTGTTAGCAGTGAACAAGATTTGAGTCAAGGATCACTTCAGAGAACTTGAGCCATGTAAGTCTATGAGATGGACACCTTATATCCAAGGGTGATGAGAGCTGGCCTGTGCCATTGCAAGGCAACTAGCATGTTGAAAAGTTATTTTTATCAGGGGATTCTCCAATTAGTGGGAGAATGCAAATGTTTCACCCATCTACTAAAAACCTTGGAGACAATTTAGAGAACTACAGGCTGGTCAGCCTCACCATAGTCCCTGGGAAAAATCAAGGAATGGATCCTTTTGAAATTTCTGGACACCCTCACCATAGTCCCTGGGAAAAATCAAGGAATGGATCCTTTTGAAATTTCTGGACACTTGGAAAAGAAAAATCTGGTTAGGAATAGCCATCATGTACTTACCAAGAACAAATCACTCCTGACCAATCCAATTTCTTATGATGTGCCTGGATTTCTAGATAAGAGAGGGGGACTAGATGCAATTATTTTAATCTTTAGGATGCCTGTTGTCACTCTGTCCTAACAGTACTCTTTGTGTCCAGGTAAGGATGTTGTTTGGATGCACGGACAATCAGTAAGGAAAAGGGGTAAAAAAAGTATTTGAACTATTGGACTCAGGGTAATGAGTGATACTCTACCTAGATGCTGGTGACAAGGGCATGTCAAGAGATATGTCCTGGGACTGATCCCATTGAATGTCTTTATAAAAGACTGAGAGGAGTGTCAGTGTGTCCTTATCAAGTCTGCAGATGGCACCAAACTGGGAGGTGGACTCATGGCTGCACTCGAGGACAGGAAAACCATCAAGGAGATCTAGGCAGGCTGGATGCGGGGACAGAAGCCATGGGTTGTCCACAGTAGGACATCCTGTGCCTGGCAAGAAAGAATCCCTGACAGCATTACAGGGTAGGCTCTGATGTCATGGAAAGCAGATCTACTCAAAAGGCCCTGGGCATCCTGCCAGACAGCAAGCTGATCATCACCCAGCAGTGTGCACTGGCAGCAAGGAGAGCCAAAAGCCTCCTGTGCTGTGTTAACAGAAGTGCAGCCAGTACATCAAGGGAAATTATTGTTTTTCTTTAGTCAGCTCTCATTAGACTGCATCTAGAATCCCATGTCTAATTTTTCATTTCAAACAGAAAGAAATTAATAATCTAGGGAGTCTATAGTGGAAAGCCACTATGCTGGCCAAGGCATTTTCCTTGTGAGGACAGGCTGATTCAGTGTGGAGAAGGGAAGACTATGGGGAAACCTCATAGAAGCCATTAAACATCTATAGTGAGGTCATCAAGATAAGAAAGCATCTCTGAAGGGGTTCCTAATGGGACAGAGACAATAGGCATAAGTTAAAAGAGCAAAGGTTCAGACTATACAAAAACGTCTAAGTAATGATCACAGGCCAGTAATGAGCACAGTCATGAATTAGTACAGCTTGTCTAGAGAGTCTGTGTGGTCTCCAGCCCAGAGCATCCTTGTTTGACTTCATGGTTGACCCTGCTTTGAGCTAGATGTGGAATTAACATCCTCCCATGGTCTATGTCACTCCAAATTATTGCATGATCCTCTATATTTCCATAGATATAGAAATATATTTATTTCTATGGTAGCCTTATGTACTACATAAAAGTACTCTCTAAGGAGTTAAGTATAAAACCTTAATTGACCTGGAACAGCCTCACACAGAACTCCCTTGTGTAAACCCAGATCAGGGACTTCAATCCCAGCCCAAGTTATTTTGTAGTTAAATATATAGTTTCCTTGTGTATTGCCTTTTAACTTGATCTCCATGGGCTACAGAACAGCAGTAATAAAGTATAATTCAAAATACTTTACCAGTGATTTCAACCTTCTTCACTGGATACGACAAACTCTCATTTCAGAGAAGCTTCATAAGTAGTGCAGAACAGAGATAAGGTTTAGCTAATTCAAATAGCCTATGTTATATGAATACCTTTGCTTCTTTTCTCACAATTACCTCTGTTACCTTGCAATCAGATATACAAGGGAAAAGGCAGAATTAATGAAATTGCTCTTTTGCACATTTAAAAATCTTTCATCAAATATGCATTATAATTTTCTAATGACCAAGTAAAAAATCCAGTGTTTAAGCTCTACTATCTTTCTTTATTTATCCTGCCCAGCTGCTAATGCTTTGATTGAAAGACTTCTGAGGAATTTGAAGCATATTTTGCTTTGAATATAGAATGGCTTATATTTCAATCAGAAGACAACCAAAGGACAATAACTGAAATAAATAACTCAAAATTCTATAGCAGTAAGGAAACCAGTATACAGCACTCATATGGGGGTCAAAATAGTGGATAAATGTAAGAAAAAAACACAGTAAGCATAGGCTTGCTTGTGCTGTGCCTGTGACAGCATGGTTCTGCTCTACACCTGCTACACTTGGACGTGTCAAAGACAGTAATTTGAGATTGGCTTTGAACACACCATATTAAATAATTAAGCTCTCAGTCAAATATATTTGAAGTTTTTAAATAGGGTTCAATTGTATAAATACAGATAGTAAATTTAGAATTTATTCACCCATTTATATCGATTTTTTTAAAACAATGAAGGGTTTTTTTAGCTCTCCATGGGGTTTTGAATGACACTGAAGAGGACCAAATATTACCATTAAAATGGGTCTTTCATTTCCTAGTGTAAGAAAGCAGTCTCTGGATGCTCTGATATTTAGCCTGGTACATATGCGAAGGGAAACAAAGGATAACATTTGAGTTTATTTTCTTAATCTCTCTTCACTGAAATTTGCTCTCTTCAAGGAAAAAATGCCTAAAGCAAAGGAGAAAAACCCCAGCAACTTTTATGCTTATAATCCAGGATCCATAATGTTAAATAATTTGAAGTTTTTTTAAATCTGACCAACAATGTCCTCAGCATCCAGAGATTGTCTCTGCATATGGAAAAGAAAAATCATCAAGTTTCTCCAGAACTTTGGAGAAATGTTTCTTTCTATTGACAAGTGATGTTACCACCCAGAAATGCCTCAAATTGGAGCATCCTCAAAGTCTAAGAAAAGATGTAGGGATAGGCTGTTGACCTTTTTGTAGGCAAAATAAAGAGGACTTTGACTAGAGAAAAAAAATTTTTAGAAAATTCATATAAAGCCACACAGGACTCTCCTTTGGTACTTCTATTACAACTATGACAGTAGACCAACACCCAGAAAAATGTTACTCTCTGTTAATGGCACATCAGTTGACAGGAAGAAATAATAAAGTTACATAGAAAATACTTTGCAATCATATTATGTGCATTTAAATCTAGCTGTTTGAAGGTTTTGGTATGGTAGTTGTCATCTGATACAAAGACCACCAAATGCAATGTAAGTGAAGTACAAACCATTGAGTTCTAGCTGAAAAAAGCTAGGTACACTTCCAATGTACTTAAAGCCAGAAAGGCATTCTTTTTTAGCTGGCTTTGTAGCGTTTCTGCTCAGGGAGGATTGGCATCCTGTTCAAGTATGAGCAACACCTTCACTCTTTGATCACAAATGCAGGGATTTTTTCAGTCAGGTCAACACGTGACATTTTAGTAATCTGAATCCTGTTGTACCAGTTTCCAAGTTAGCATCATAGATGCTATTTGTTAAAATCAGTGATTAGATTTGGGTTTTCCCCCTTTCTTTTATCTTCTTTGCATGCAAACCTTCTTTACATGTACATAAAACAGTATCTTAAAGAAAAAAAGATAATCCTGACCCTTTTATACACTTTTTACTGATTTTGTCTGCTTATATACTTTTTTCTCAATAAAATTATATGTAAAATTGCTATAAAAACATCTTATATGTTCTATTTTCATTTTTGCATTCTGTTCTGTATAAATTTCCAAAACTCTACTACTTACTACCCCTTACTCTATGTGACTAACTAGGCAAGGCTTGAGAGTAAACTACTCAGCAGAGAAAGAAGATACATTCTTGTCTAAGAGATGTTGCAATGATAACCTCTTTCTACTCTTTTAAAGTGTTGAAACTTTAAAGGATATTTTTAGACAAGATGACTTATTTTGTTTGAAGTTGATTAAATTCTTGTATGTTCTTTTCATATGGCAGAATCAAGGGCTGGGGAGCTTCCAGAACAGAGCAGTAGCCAAGCAGCTAAAGAAGTTTTATTTTTGATCTCTCCAAGTGGAACCATAAGAGCCAAGGACTAAAATATGTCACATAGGAAATAAATTGTTGATAACTTGAGGGAGAAGCGCCATGTAATATTTGGGCTGCTCAGAAACTTTCCAAGATGGACAGGACCTTAGTCAGTGTCATAAAAAAGACCATTTACCTCAATTCCTAGAGTAGGAATATTATTACCAAAAAATAGATTTATTGCTATAAATGCTTTCAAATTGTCAGTAAGAAGTTAATTTAATTGTTTAAATTAATTCAATATAGTTTAATTGAATTATTTTGAAATATGTAATTATATTGTGATTTGGTAACCATGAAATACCACCTAGTAAAAATATGAAAAGGCACAGAATTATTTTAAATGGAAAGTTAAAACCATTATTGGTTTAATACCAATAGGAGATGTTCTGACAGAGCTGTGTATTTGAAATGGGGGCCAGCTTCTAGCTGATAATTCCCCCTTGTTCTGATGTCAAATACAAATATATACAGTGACAGGTCAGTCCACCTTTGCTGGCACCAGGCTGTTCATTTTTATGTTTGCACATTCAGCTGTACAGATAAAAAGAGCAAGATTTCGGAAACCAGAGTGATATAATCAAAGTACTATCATTTTGTTCCTCTCAATTTCATTATAAAATCAGTAAAATCCTCAAAACAAACATAAGGGGGAAAAAAAAGCAACAAACACTATAGTAATGAAAACAGAAAGTTATTTTGACTTCAGTTACTAAAGTAGGGAGGTATTTCCATTATGTTTCTTTTGCTGCCTTGGCTTCATGCCATAGTCTCCTCAGGTATTTAATGTTCTCCATTTCTTTCTTACCAGTCTGAAGGTCATTCTGCTGATCAAGCCTCTCAGGTATCCTGCCTCTTTGCTTATACAGCCTCACCCCACAGCCACCTGTACGGCAGAAGGATCCACCATAGAACTACGCACTTAATGAAAGTTTAAAGTATTTAGATAGTCCAAATATAGTTGTACTGTATAACCAGTATAAACAGACCAGGGAATGAAAGCCAAAATGCAGCATTTTGAGCTCACACTGTTCAAAGCAGTGCAGCCTCACAGCCACCACTGAAGTGTGTGGGTTCATTGAAAGGATATTTTGTCTTTCCTAAAGATTTTCATTCTTTCCTTACACCAAAAAAGATTTGGCATGTCACTTAATAAATATGAACTGTAGTTATCATCCACAGGATTTTATATCCAATCTATGCATCCATTGCACACTTGATTGCAAAAATAGTGCAAATCTAAATTTTTACAAATTAGTTAAGGGATTGCAATACCTTTTCTAGACGGGAAATCAGCATGGTTAAAATAGTTACTTACATTCTGAAGACACGCCAATAAAATAATAGAATAAAACTTATTTCCTCAAATTGATTAGACAGAAAAAAGCTAAACAATAGTAAGTATTTTACAGAAAAACTTCAGATGATAAGGAAACGCATGGCAGTGGCCAGCTTTGAAGATTACATATGCTTGATGACCATTACCCATCACAGCTAAGAGAATGTTTTGAGAAATTCTATACCAAACACAAAATAAGAAATTCATTAGTCTTATTTGATGTTTTCTTCATTGGGAAATAGACAGGTTGGAAGGAACAAGAGTGTTTGTGTTCCTCATTCTACAAGGGAGAATATAATCCTCTGTTTTGTCAGAATGCAGCTTATTACTATTTACAGACTGCCTAAGTATTTAAAATGATCTCAAGAAAATGTTAAATGTACAGCCAATTCTATCAAGTTTTTAAACAAAAATAAACTGGTGTCTCAAGCCAATCTACAGAGATAGATCTATGGGTCTTAGAAAACATAGCTTGTTCCTCATTAAGGGAAAGATGATGATTTAACATCAGACTAGGGCAGGATCCAACCATTTTTTTGCCAAGAGGTGCGCAGTGGAGCTACAGTACCTCTTTTTCCTAGAATTAATGAATGGTTGAGTTTGGAAGACACTTCAAGAGGGAATCCTGTTCAGTCTCTCTGCTCAAGCAGACACATCTAGAGCAGGTCACCCATCAAAATGGCTTTGGAATATCTTCAAGGAGATACTACAGTCTGACTGAGCAATCTGTTCAGTCACTCTCAAAATCTTTCAATTTTCATGATCAGAGGGACCCTTTTTTGTTTTAATTGGTGCCTCTTGCCTCTCACTGGACAGCAAAGGAAGAGCCGTGCTCTGTGGTCTTCACAGAATCAGTGAGAGAGTTTACATGCATTGATAAGATCTCCAGAGACTTCTCTTCTCCAGGCTGAACAGTCCCAGTTCTCTCAGCATTTCAACATATGAGACATCCTCTAGTCCCTCCATCATCTTAGGATGATGAAGTTCTTAGGATTTTTGCTTCCTTCTGTTTTTAACCCATGAGAAGAATATATACACAAAGATATCCAAATGACGAGAAATCTGAGTTTGCCTCTGACTCTCAGAAAAATCTATGAAACCTCACCTTGTTATACTAGATACAGCTTAAATATTTAAAGGGCAATTAATAATGCTGATAAAGATTTGACTGTAAATACAAGGAAGAAGGCATATGATTATGATTAGTATGTACAAGTGAGACAGCAGACTGGAAGGTTGGTAGGCCTTTCTGTCTCTGTGTTTGTAAATTATATACAGCATTTCGATGATAAAAACTGTGTAGGCTGTAATTTTGTTTACTAGAAAAGTTTCCACAGGTGTGAAGTTTTACTTGTGAGCGTCTAAGAGTGTGCTATCTTATTGAAATTCACACCCATAACGCGTAAAGAAACAAGCTCCAAAATACCATTCAAAATTGATTTACTTTTAAATAAATGGATCATTAAGCTATTATCCCTCTTATTAGAGAAGTCGTGGCAGTTTGTCACGGCAAAAGTTTCAGTTCACTGGACAAAGAGAAATATAACACTCATTCTTAAAAAGGGAAAAAGAAAGATACAGAGAACTACAGGCCAGTCAGCCTTGCTTCTGTGCCCAGCAAGATCATGAAGCAGATCCTCCTGGATCGTCCATGCACTGTGGCATGTCTTCCTCCCCACAGGGGGAATTCCTGGGCAGGGGCAGGCAGAGCAAACTCCTCGGAGACTGAAAGAGCTGCCTTCCCAGTCCACCTAGTGCTCAGTCCCAGACAGATAATCTCTCGGCCAACCAGATGATGAAGGAGGGCTCCAGACACAGCCGAGGGTCCAACTGGGTTTATTGAGGGCAAGGCAGAGGGTCCAGGAAGGGTAGAGGCGACAAAAGAGGCAGGAACACATACACAGTCGAAGTGAGGCTGCTGGTAGAGCCCAGAACAGGGCGGGGGCCAGGGTTTATAACTGAGGGAAGGTGGGCGGGGCCAGGGTACAGGGAACCAATGGGAAGGGGGATCAGAGGAGGAGTAAAGGTGGGGTGACCAGGGGTACGCCAATGGGAGCGGGGGGAGACGGTGGTGTCCAATGGGGAAGGGAGGGACATAGAACTTGCTGGAAGTGGGGAGGGAGCCACAGTTGACTGGCATTTAGACAGGAGCGTCCTCCCAGGGCATCTCCACCCCATCCTCCCTAGAGTCCCCTCCCACAATGCACTTTTTTCAGGCACGGTAGAAAATTAGGAGGTGATTGGTGATCGCCATCGTGGCTTCAATAAGAGAAAATCATGCCTGACAAATTTGGCAATCTCCTATGATGGGTAGATCCTTACAGTGATGGTAGATAAGGGAAGAGCAACAGATGTTGTCTACCTACCCAGTCTTGTGAAGAGCATTTCACACTTTTCCATATGACATCCTTGTCACTAAGCTGGAGACACATGGTTTAGACAAACGGATCACATGGTGGTAAAAGGATTTGTCCGGATGGTGTCACTCAGTGTCTCAATGTCCAATTGGAGACCAGTGATGAGTGGTATTCCTTAGGACCTGATGCTGCTTAAAATCTTTTTTGGTGAGATGGACAGTGGAACTAACTGCACACCCCCCCCCAGCAAAAACAGTGTGGCCAGCAGGTCAGCAGAGGTGACTCTTCTCTTCTGCTCTGCTCTTGTGAGACTTTCCCTGTAATTCTGTGTCCAGCTCTGGAACCCCCTAACATATGAAGGAATTGGACATGTTGGAGTGAGTTCTGAGGAGGAACATGAAGATGATGAGAGCTGGAATATCTCTCCCATAAAAATATGCTGGAAGATTTAGGATTGTTTAATCTGAAGTAAAGGAATATTTATAACAGCTTTCCAGTACATAAAAGGGGTCCACAAGAGAGCTGGAGAGGGTCTTTTACAAGGACGATGATAGGACGTAGGTAGCGGCAATGATAGGAAGGGGTAGTAGCTTTAAATGGAGAGTAAATTTAGGTTAAATGTTAGGAAAAAATCTTTGCTGTGAGGTTGGGGAACTGGAACATGTTGCCCAGAGAAGCTGTGGATGCTCCTCCCCGAATGTGTCAAGGCCAGTTTGGATGGGCCTCTGAGCAATCTGGTCTAGTGGAAGGCCAAGGGCACAGGGGGTGGAATGAATGTCCCTTCCAACCCCCAACATTCTATGATGATAACTATGATTATCTATCCTCCTTTTCGTTTTAGCATTTGGTTTAATAAATGGTGTTTAAATGAAAACAGAATCTGAATGCCTTTCTTACTGAGGTCATGATGAACACTGACACTGGTACATTGCAATAGTTTTAAGCCTGATCTCTGGATTTGGTCAGCTGCATTCTTGATTGGTCTGCAGCAATGCACATCCATTGTAATGTGATACAACAGAACAACAATGTAAGATACAACAGAACAGAAAAAGTTAATGCATAAGATACAATTTGATGGTTCCACATTAAATGTGTATTTCTGGCTGTTTTCATATTTTTCCTATTACATGTCAAAAGAAAGTACTTCATACTAAATTCTTCATATTTTTTCATCATTGTTCTGCAGTAAAATGACAACTTGACCAACTATATGATGGTTATTTATAGATGTGAATAGCTATTAAGGACTCATTTATAATTTGTGAATAATAACAGCCCTGTGAGAATTAGCCTACAGTATTGCCTATGAATATGTATGCATTATTGTAATATTCATCCTTCACTAGGCTTGAGAGGGGGAATTGTACAAATACAGCGCACAGCTTTGCTAAATTATGCTAAATTCATAAAAGGTTGTTTTTGCAATGTCTATGTAAATAGACTGCTCTCTGTGGAGAAAATGTGTGAAACAAGGATGTACGAGCAAATGCACCTGTACGTAACTAGTACCCTGGGGTCAAAGGCTTTTAAAAGTGATTACTTTCAGAGTTTCAGGGCAGCAGTCTGCTCTTGGCTATGTTAATGGAAATATTCCCACAGACTGGAAATTTGAGTGGTGGGATCTGCTCAAAATTGAGCAGATGGGATTTTACATTGGCAAGTCTGCATTTCAATAAATTTGACAGATCCTATTTGGATTTTCATTTCTTGTCGCCTTTTTTTTGAAGAATAGGGTGGATGATGCATTACCAAGTTCAAATTTATGTATTATTAGGAGGCCCTGAATGTGTTTGTGTGTGTGTGAATAAGGGGAGTGTAACTCTACAAGAGAAAAGGTGTCCCTGAAGGGCAGTTAATTTTTGTATTAGCTGTCTCTAGATTATATGATTGCTAGAAACTCTTGTCTTAAATTTAAATTATTGAAAGTGGTTAATGTAAATTAAACTATTTTATTTAGGAACTAAATGTTGCTTATATTCTTCCCAGTCATTCAACATTAAAGTTTTGAGGATCCTGATATTTATCAGAAATACTATTACTTTCAATTTCTACATGCTGAATCTCTTGGAATTACAGGTTTTCTGATTTTGACTCTGACATTGTAGCTTGAATTTGCTCTCCTCATTTTCCAAAATAAAATTGCATTTCTATGTTATTTGCGTTGAAACAATGCATTGGGAGTCTGTTTGCTCTTTTTAAATCCTGTTGGTTCTTGGAAATCTCAATTCTTCCATAGGGCAGCTGTATCGAACTTTTCTCTTTACAAAAACCAATTCCTGGTCTATATGACATCAGTCAATCCTTCCTGGACTTCCTCCACTTCGCTGTATTCTGAAAATATCGGGCTTTAAAGGAATGCATTAAGCTGTGTCATTGCTGTGGGATAATCTGTTTAAGACTATTTTATAGAACTGGCCATATCCTAGTACCATATAAGAATATTATGATAGACAAAACTGAAATTATGAACAAGATACCAAATTCTAGTATATCTAAATCTAGCCAAATGTCATAGTGTTGCTTAAATGGAACTATCTGCTAACTACTTCTATTCTGTATTAGGATGGAAGCAGGGCTATGTCTACATGCCTTGGAGAGACTTCTCTAGTTTCAGTAAGTAAAGAGTATGTTTCATGAATGCAGGATCCATATTTAAAATCTGAAGGGTTTGAAGAGTTATATTCAGTATTTTAAGAACTTTCTGGCAATATCTCAGGGTCTCTAGCTTGTTGGAGTGACCCCAAGACATGGGAAATCATTTTTAAGAATGTATGAAAGTACCAGATGACTGAAAAATTAAGATTAGATTCAAAAAGAGTTGAGGGAACGAACCTGATAACTGTATGGTGAGTATACCATCAGTGATCACAGACTAGCAAATGAGAAAGCCATAAATTTGTCAAAAGAAGTCACGTAAATATATAAAAGCCAGATATATCAGGTACCTAAAACATTACCCATAAACTCTGATGAACACCTTTTTATTATAAAGGACATGAGAGTTAGAGTTTGGCAGGAACTAGAAAAGAGGAGGAAGAATATTAATCAAAGTGATTGCTTTAACTGCACCACTGTGATATGTTGTTACTGGTGGGTCCAGAGTAGAATTTATGTTAGAATTATTTGTGCAAAAATTCTCAGTAAAATCTGAAACGATAATCAAGAGCTTTGAAGAATTTAATAAAACTTCTGATATGGTGTTAGGAATAGATATGGGGGTGTAGATAAGTCCTTGCCTTTTGCCCAGGCCTCTGGCAGGAGGCAGTAGCTTTTTTGAGGTGGCCAGCCCCCCAAAACCCTCGTTCACAAGTTCTTTAATAATGGCTGATTCAGTCTGTTATAGAATGAATTATTTATTTAATAGACATAAAACTGACAGGTCTAAGACTTAAACTAATACTACACAGAAATAAAGACAAAAATAATGCTACTAGTAGGTATGTGCAGCATGAGGTTAAAGGCACCTATTAATTTTACAGCTAGAGAAGAAATAATATAACTTAGGATTCAATGTATCTTACCCTCCAATGGTTGGTGGGGCACACATCAAGATCCTTTCCCTCTGTCCCCAGGAAAGTAACCATGGAATATGCACCCAGACTCTAGGGAGAAGTCTTGAATGTCTCAGGGTGTAAGAGGTTTCTGCTTCTGAGATAACTCTCGTGTCTTTTATAGTTTGTAAAACAGTGTATCTCAGTCAAGAATAATTATTTTATTTCGTCCCACATCTGCTCTCCAGACTAAGATGTTGATTCTTAGCTGAGACTTGAGCTCTTTTGGCACCAGAGACGACCCCTTGCTGGGCCTTTCAGCCTGGATTATCTCTTACACACCAGTTATCTGTGGTAGAGAGGAGGGGTGCAAGGGGGGGTAGATGTCCTGCCACATCTGGACAGTGATAGATAAAATTCCCAGCTAAAAATGGCAAGGCCAGTCAGAATTTTTTGTAGGAAAAAACCTTGCAAAATACAAAGCAGTGTCTGGAAAAAATCTGTTTATTTAAAGCTCATAATTTTTTTTTTTTTTTAATGTACAGATTATTGAGAAATTATTCCAGTAAAAAATTCCATTGCCGAGCAATGGAATGGAGATAAAATTAAGACCACATTGACAGAATGTCACTGTTTTTCCTCTACCTTAATCTGAAGATAAATGGTGCTGTATACTGTCAAATATAAGAGGCCTAACCTGACAAGCCATTGGTTTGAATCAAAGTAAGGCTCCATTCTCATATTCATATAATAATCTTTTCCCTACCTTTTACCAATGTTTTGGCTACGTATTATCATTTATTATCTCCTGCTTCTTTCTTCCCTGTCAGTCCAGTAAATTGGGAAAGGGAAAATAATTAATAAATACACAATTAAAAAAAATTATTTTTACTAGTAACCATGCCATTCCAAATTATCACACTTGACATATTAATTCAAGGGAATAAAACCAAATTCAAGGCCCTTTTCTGTACCAGTTTTACAGGAGAGTTATGGAATGCATCTGTGAGACCATATGGATTTTCTTCCTTCATTAGTAACATGCCATGAACTCAAAAACCTGTAAATATGTCTGAAAAAAGTTTAGATAATATACACAGATAAAATAGCAGGTGTCACCCAAGACACAGCTAATAGCTGTAAAACTACAAGTGTATGAAAATGGCACTCAGTACAAATAAATATTAATTATATTGAAAACAAAACCGTAAAATATCAGAGCAAAAAGCACAGGAAAATACTTTGTTAATTTAAGTCCACTTCATAGCTCAGGTTTCTTCCTAGGCAGAAACAGATTGCAGTAATACAGTGAACAAAAGTACTATTACTAAACTTGTCATCACCATTTATCATTTTCAATCATCTGCAAACCACTTAGCCATCTGCCTCTTTAGGTCCATGAATTTAAAAAATGGAAACATAATAATACAAACATTTAAAAAGTTAAATATCTTGAGTAAAAAATATGCATTACATATAGAGTGTCTGGTTTAATTTTTTTTTTTAATCTTTAAATATTATTTCTAGAAGACATAGAGTACAAGTACTGGAAAAATTCTGTTACACCTAGCCCTACTACAACAGTGCCTTGGGCTCAGCCTGAACATAGGGTTAGGGTCTGGGTTCAGGTAAAAACAGAGCTACTTTGGCAAAACAGAGCTGGCATGGCACTACAAATGGGAGCAGCAGGCTTCCAAAGAGCCCTGGCCGTGTGAGGTTCTTCCCTGGAACCATGTCTGGGGCTTTGGCTAAAGCAACAGGGACAGATCAGGGTTCAAGTTAGGGTTTAGAGAAAGAACAAGCATTTTGCAGCACAGCAGCACTTTTGCTTTAGAGTGCCTGTGCTGTTAGTCTCATATGCTTTTCCTCATTGTCATGCACCCACGCACTTATATTTTGTTGTTTAATGTGATGCATGGGAAGTACATAACTGTTGCCTTTGAGTCACCTTGTCCCTGTTTCCTTTACACGTCTTGTTTGTGTTTTTTGGCTTATTTTAAAGAAACTAAAATACAATTCTCAACTAAGAAAATAATAGTAGTTTCAATAGTTGACAAATGTTATCTAATAATATTGCAAAAAGAATCTTAAGAGCTGACCAGTGTTAATTCTGATTAACATACTTCAATGGATGCTAACAAAATCATAGTCACAAAACATTTATGCTGCTCTATATGGAAAGTCTATTCAACCTGAGGTGAAGCACAACATCTACAAAAGATCATATTCTTCATAATCTTTTTCATTGTCACTTGCTGCACTGGTGAGAGGTTGTAGTGGGGAATGGTCATGTGGGACCATGTTCCTCCTATACCAAGAAGGGCACCTAGGAAGAGTTACCCCTTTTCAGTTTCCTCTGTCACCCTGTCTCTCTCCCCTTCTCTCTGTTAATTTTGTGGGCCTTGGGGTTTTTTTTGGAGTGGGAACTGATGTATACTGTAGCTACTCTCTCCATTACCAGACTTCTGCACATGAGACTCCTGCAGTCACCTTTGTGTAGCAGAAGATAAATGTTCTTCAACTGCATTTTCCTCTGGGCAGTAGTTATGTGTTTTCTAAAGGTTAGCAGAAAAGTTAGTGTTAAGTTTGACAAAAAGAATAGAGTGATTGGAAGTGGAGGTAAAAATTGTGGTCTTAAAGGAAAGCTTTGAAAGCTTGCTTAAACATTTTAGTATTATTTCTCATTTATATAGACTTTTATTCATTTTTTTCCCTACTTTCAGCAAACTAAAAGACCTAATGTTTTTTTTCAAGTTTCATGTAATTTTTCATGCTCTTTAGGTGACTGCATTTTAAACCCAATGTCTGTTGTCTGGAAAATAAATAGTCTTACATTCACTGCAGTGTCTCCTAAAATCTTCATCTTTCTGAACTACAATGGCCTAATCAAATATCTGTTAAAAGTAACTTGAAATACTGTGTTGGTTTTATGAGTGCACATATAATTTTCTATGCAAACTATTAATACAGAATCACAGAATCGTAGAATGGGATCTTTAAGATTATCCTTCCTATGGGAAGGGACACCTGTAACTATCCATGGGTGCTCGCAGCTCCATCCAGCCTGATCTTTAACGCTTCCAGGGATGGGGCATCCCCAGCTTCTCTGGAAAACCAGTTCCAGTGCTCAAATACTCTCAAGAGTAAAGAATTTTTTCCCTAATATCTATGGTAAACTTACTCTCTTTTAGTTTGAAGCCATTCCCTTTTGTCCTACATGTCCTTGTAAATAATCTCCAACTTTGTTGCAGGCTCCCTTAAGGTACTGGAAGGCTCCAATTAGATCAGCCCTGAAGCATTCTCTTTTCCAAAGACTGAACATATCCAATTCTCTCAGACTTGTTGCTCCAGCCTTCTAATCATCCTGGTGTTCCCCTCTGGACTCGTTCCAACAGGTCCATGTCTTTCTTGTACTGAAGACCCCAAAGCTTGACATGGCACTTGAGGTGGAGACTACACCAGAATGGACTAGAGGGGCAGATTCACCTTCCTTCACCTCCTGCCCACTCTGCTTTTGATGCAGCCCAGGACATGTTTGGCTTTCCTGGCTGCAAGTGCACATTGCTATCTCGTGTCCAGGCCTTCATGCAGCAGCACTCCCAAGTCATTCCCAACAGGGCTGTTGGTGATCTGTTCATCCCTCAGTCTGCACTGATACTCAGGATTTCCCCAGCTCACACAGAGCACCTTGTACTTGGTTTTCTTAAACTTCATGAGATTCATGGACCCACTTCTTGATCTTGCCCATGTCCCTCTGGGTGGATTCCATCCTCCAGGTGCATTAACGGCACCACTCAGCTTGGTGTCTTCTGCACATTTGCTGAGGGTTCACTTGATTTCTTTGTCCATGTAAGTAATGAATATATTAACTAACACTGGTCCCACTACAGACCCCTGGGGGACACCTCGTCACTCATGTCCATTGGGACTCCCACGACTACCCTCTGGGTGCAACTATCCAGTCAATTTCTTATCCATCTAACAGTCCCCTCATGCAATCATCTGCAGTGCTTCCCTTGTCCACCGATGCAGTTATTCCATCATAGCAAGCCAATAGGTTGGTCAGTCAGGACTTGCCCTTGGTGAACCCCTGCTGGCTGTCTCAAATCGCCTCCCTGTCTTCCATGTGCCTTAGCATAGCTTCTAGCTAAACAACTGGAAATTGTTATTAAAATGCCACCTCCCAGGATTTTTTTTCCCATATTTACAGAAACACTGAGTTTCAATAGTGATAAGTTCTATTTTCTCATTTCTTTCTCTATGATAAGGTTGAAATTATAGTAAGCTTTCTTGCAGACCTTTATAAATGCTAACATGATATATTTCTGAAGTTTCTCAATAATGTATTCACACCTAAAAAGGTTTTATTGCATTTATATTCAGACCTTTGAAAAACGGACAATGCTGGAGAATATCAGCATAGAGTATGAACCTAAGTGTAAGGCTCTTATTGCTTATCTTCATGGACAACATGTTTTACCTTTTCCTTCTGGAATTAGAATCTTACAGGAGTTCTCTAAAATGAACCAAAGCTGTAAATCAAAGGTTGTGATAATGGAGACTTGTAACATCCTGCTCTTTTCTGTGTATATCAACAATGACTCAAGCTGTTGAATTTAGGGACAAGGTCACCTCTTCCACACAGCAGTATAAATCCCCACTGAAAAAAACCTAACCGAAGTCAAGACAATTACACCTTTTTAAATCAAAAGGCATTTATAATCAAAATCAAGTTCTCCTGCATACAAAATAAAGATTAACAAATGTAAAGACTGTTAGGCAGCATGCAGAATAGTGCCATGATGAGAAATTTATCAGACCTTTATCAGGAATTTATCAGGGCTTTTGAGCTTTGAATAACAAAATCTAGTACAGGGTGAAAAATCTTGATTCTACAAATACTCTATGGAAATGTTTCATCAAAGGTAATTTGGGTTATGGAAATGGATATGAGAAGTCTGAATAAAGAATCCTCAGTATTTTGAGTGCCAGTTTTGGATTTAGCTCCATTGCACTAGAATATATGACAGGTCTTGTGGTACAGCATAATATAATCTATACAGTCTTTACATTAATCCTCTTCATTAATCGTACAGCATAATATAATCTATACAGTCTTTACATTAATCCTTTTCATTAATCATCTTCAAAACTTGATGAGAATCTTCCTTTTCAGAAAGTCCTATATAATTTTATTTATCTAACAGTATCCAGGATAACTGTATTCTTGGAAATAGTTTCCAGGAACTGTAAACTTAGAAAAATTAGGCTTGTAAACTTAGAAAAATTTCACTTGTGGTGTAATAATTGTACACAATTTTCCTAAAAATTTTTGAAATTTACATCCATTTGGGATTTTTAAATCAATATTTTTTGTCTTTTTTTTTCATTTCACTTATTTGTATCAACATTTTATAATAAATTTAATTAGCTATTTTGTTAAATGCTGAATTGTTTTAGAAGTAGTTTGCTTTATTTAGTTGTTAATAAATTTTTTGTCTCACACATCTGTGGTTTTAGTGACATATGTAGTAATTAGTAGAGCTATTACTAGTTGATTTATTCATTATATGTGAGTAGAGAAGAGTAAGATTCCAAGACCATTGTACATTAGTATGCAAAACAAGACAAGGCTAATTACTGGTCATGTTGCTGCAAAGTAAATGATTTTCGTTTTAATTTATTTATTAAAATACTCAGGGTATCCTTTCCCATAAAATATTTAGTACAAAGTGTACTTAAAGAAATATATTTATCTGCTTTCAAAAAATTCAGAATCATTTTGTTATGGCAGAGGAATTTGTTTAGGTTAGTTTAGTGACATGAAAATTTGAAACAAGTTTCTGATGTACTGGTTTGATGCCCTCAGTCATACAGATTCATTCACTTATTGAACAAGCTGTACTGAGATTATTAATAAAGAACAATGCTATTTAATAGATTTTTATGCCTTAGTCATACATGCAGCTTTTGTGAGCTTTGTAGCTTTTACATTCATGAAGTCAGTTGTTCAAATAAGACTTGAGTAGTTGGAGTAAATTAAAAAATTACTTTTTCTTGTTCAGTCTTAAGTCACTAGAAATCTGCATATTACTGTTTCATCTCATTCCAGCTCACCACTGTGTACAATAAGGTTTTCGACTCTCCAGAGATAACCTTTTTTTAAATAAAAAGTAAATCATAAATTTTTATAACTGTACTAGCAACCTGTCACATTTATTACCAAAGCAATTTTTGTGACACGTGGAGCCTTTGTTGGATATTTAACATATTTAATTAGCAAATTAAATATTGTACAGTGCTTGATGAAAATTGATTTTTTTGATTATTAACTCTCTACTTCTGCAGATTAGTTAGTAAAGCACAGAATCCTATGGATAAATCTCAAAAATTGCAGAGGGAACCTTAATTCTCCATATTATTAGGAGATTCTTTATGATGAAAGACAAATGCATTCCTAAGAAATTGTCATCTATATTGTATAACACAGATTTGTTACTTCAGATTATGCACAACCAGGGTCTCTCTCTTTCTGAATTCACCGGTAAAGAGTAAAATTAACAGAAATTAACTCACTGAACCTTTTTTTTAGTACGATCAGTAGTTTCATAGCTTGCTTATGAAGGCTAGAAAAACCCCCAGAAATTATAAGAAGACTAAATAACACTAAAATTATAATAGGAATTTTAAAGATTATGTTTTTAAGATATGTTATTTTAAAAATCTTACAATGTCTCTATGGACATTAGATAATTCAGCATTGTGATGTTTTGATAGCTATTCCATATGAAATTGGGTGCTTTGCTTTACACACTTACCCAAAGCTTACATTTACTTAAAGCTGACTGGTGACTTCCCCGCCTGTTAAGGACATGCAGAGATAATAAAAATTACATCAACAACAACAACAACAGCAACAACAACAACAACAATAATAATAATAGTAATAATGATAACAACAACAACAGCAACAATAATAGCAATAATAACAATGTTAATGAGATAATGTTGCAGGAATTTATCATTAAAACTGAGCATTCTAAAACTCTCCAGACAAAATTATCCCAAACATTCCACAAACTGTTTCTTTTACTTAGCACTCTAACCATTCCTGACTACAGTCAGTCAGTTTGGTGCGAAAAACAGGAGCAAAAAAAGGAAAGTTGCTGTTCTTTATTATTTTCCTCATCCACTGCTCAAGTTTTGGGGGAATGGAAGAAGGAGGAAGAGAAATTTCCAAAGATTTATTTCTGACCGGCAAATTTTTTAATGTGACATCATAGGCATTCTAATACATACGAAACAGGAAAACAAAAATCACATTTCCTTGAAGAAACAAGTATTTGGGTCCTTTGCTAAGGAAAGAATGCTTAGAACCATGCTTCTTTCTAATCAACATAAATGATAATTAATGAAGAAATATTGCCTAGATATCTCAATGCAAATCTCTACTGTGTTTAAAGGACTCCTGCTTAATATGTTCCTGGGTTTCACAAATGTTCAAAAATTTTGCAGTAAACCTTCTAATCACTTTATTTCCTTTCAATGTTCTCAGTCAAAAGGATGAAGTTGATCTGAAATGATACATTCCATTTTCACAGTCACAGAAAGAAAAGATTTTCCTGATATATTGTTATGAAACTCTGTAGATACCTCTCTGCAAGGGATTTCATCATCAAAGCCACCAGCTGCTTGTGAGTAACTCATTTTTCTCTGATTATCTTTTTCTCTATTTTTTCTGCAGATCAATGCTAAACTGTTTGTTTTAAACGTCCATATTTATTGAAATAAAATATATTTCTTGATATATTCAGTACAAATGGATTCTCTGTGTGCAATTTGATTAACTATTTTGTATAACAGCTGTTTTGCTATGAGGACATGAATTAAATTGTAAGGTTACATTATTAATAGTTTTAAAAAATTCATATCTTTAGCCCTGTCAAGACATATTTTTCCTAGGGTACTTTTTACTATAATAAGTAAATTAATCTTGCTCTTGGACAGAATTTAGTGGGCACGTTTTGTTATCCCATAATGCCACACTTTTTGTCTGAAGTACCTTCCCCCTCTGCTGTCTCCATTGGGCTGTTTTTCCAGATGTGATCCAGAAATGAATGCAGAATGTGCCAAATCAATGCGGAAGTACAGTTCTGTTCAGTTCTGTTAACTAGGGTGGGACATTTGTTCATGCAACTAGAGATTTTTTTTCTTCTTGATTTTCCACAGCAGACATTTCTTTTGTTTATTTTCTTTCTTAGCACACAGACAAAAAAAAAAAAAAAAAGCATCTGTTTATGGTCTCTGTACTTTTTAATTTTTCCTCTAATCTTATAAAACACTATGGGTGGTGAGCATCATTCTTCAGTTGGCACTATGGAAGAAGTCAAGAGGAATGAGATACTGTCATGAAAGTTCAGAGCTTGCAGGGTCACACCTACGTTGAGCAAAACAAAAGATCTGTCTTCTCAGAAAAGGTTACTCTGTGAAAGAAGATTAAAAAAACTAAAACAAAACTCACAAAAACTCCACAGCCTGCTGTCTCATAAGCTAAAGCTGTGATGCTAAAGATGTAGATGAATATTTTGATCTTTTCTGAGAAAAAAAAAATAGTATACTTTCACTACAGTTTTGCTTTTCTGGAAGCAGAGTTTGTTGCTTTTAAAATGTTGCGATCCTCCTGGTGTTAAATAAAAATCTTAAAGTAGGATATTGGACAAAAGTCAATGTATTCTTGACCCGTGCATCCTTTGGTCAGTTCACTACTTAGAGACCATTAGCAAAGAGCAGTGCAGACCCTTCCATAATTCTGTGCACCACATCAGCCTTTGCTGTACATTTATGGAGTCTTTCCAGGAAAGGCTTTGTCATCGTGCCATCTGCTGAGTGGGCCACGGGGTTTAACTGCCAGAGCTGATAGATGAATTCCATACACATTGCAAGTCAGGCACGCGTGGGATTTCCCTCCCCACTGAGGAATGCCAGCGACTGACTCACGGTTTCTATCTGATGACTCTTCAGCTGTTCTTCAGTGATGAGATCTGCCAAGAGGGGCATTTGGCTTGGGGGAAATCAAGCACTGAAACTGCCCTGCAAACCAGCCTGTGTGTTTTCTAAAGTGGTGTATATGTAGGCTGCTAGTTTAAGAGTAACTGGTGTAATGTCTTTTTTTTTTTTTCAGGGAGACAAGGAGCTCAGCTGCAAGATAATCCAAATAGAAAACAGGAAAAAGGAACATCTTCCGTCAATCATATGTGGGGGATTTTGACTCTTAGGCCTATAAATGCTTCATGAGATAGTTTAACTGTGTTTGTTTCTAATTTGATGTGATGGAATTACTTCTGGTAAAAATCTTACTGTTTAAATATATTTCATCAATATTCTTCACTAATTTATATGGTGTAAAATATGGTAAAGTTATTGTGGTTGGTTTATCTTCCTGATGACAACAGCAAGGAACTTTATTTTCCACCTGCACTCACATCAAATTTACAATTCTGTGTGTCCCTAAATGTAATCCCCCAATTAAATAAGATGTTATTATAAGACAGACATTTTTTTACTGTGTCAGAGTATTATAGAGACAGAGACTTATAAAATAGTTATGATTAGAAGGAACTTTGAAGATCATCTAGTCCCATATTCTCTGTCCAGCTTATATACTTGATTTTACATAATGTTAACCAGTTTGCACATGCTACCAACTCAAGAGCAAAATAAGAATATGGGTGATGGAAATAGATAGAGGTACACTATAGTCACAACAGTAAACTGATGGGAAAAAAAGTCAGTCTGCCATGGTTTGGTTTCGTCTCCTTTTTTTTGTTTGCCTTTTTTTTTCCTTTTGTTTTTTTTTTGTTTGAATGTTTTGTTTTGATTTGTTTTTTTTCCCTTCAGCTTTTTTCTCTTACTTACTTCTAAAGATTCCCGTAACACTTAATGTTGCATGCCTCAAATAAACAAGCAAGTATGCTGCCTAGATGGTATAACACTGGAGGCCATTATTTTGCCTGGCTGAAAAAACAAAAAATTAATATTTTTATCATTTCCAAGTATATTTAATAGCGAAAGTTTGGAATAACAAGGTGGGAATGTACAAGGAATCAAATGTTTAAGCTTTATGATTTAGTTTTTCTCATTATTCAACACAATAATTCTTAATACACTAAATTCATTTTCTGTGTCAAGTCGGTTTTCTTTGTTACTTTTTCCTGGTATTTGGGCGATGATCTCTCCCTGTCCTTATCTCAACCCACAAGCTTTTTGTTATATTTTCTCTCCCCTGAACAGGCGAGGGGTGGAGCAGCACAGTGGCTTTGGTGGGAGCCTGACATCATACAAGGTCAACCCAGCACACGTGATTTTGTAGTATATGCCACATGATGGTGTGCCCCAGCCTCAGCAGCAACAAAGATAGCACACCGTGGTGATGACTTCTCCAGTGCTTTTTAAAATAACCCTAGCTTTTTCTATCTTTTCTCTACTTTCTCTTTCCCTCTTTTACTATTAAATAAAAATATATCCACTTTTGGCATCAGTATTTAATCTCATTTGTTTTTTATCTTGAATTTTAGGAATATTTTGTACCTTCAGAGTTTTCCGTTTTATTCACAGAGATTTCATTTTCTTTGCTCTTCTGTGTTTTAACTAGTTTGTGACAGATGGCTGCCACATTTGTTAACCTTCAGTCAACTGGGACCTCCCCAGTTAGACAGGACTGCTGGCAAATTACTGAAAAGTGCCTCACAGAGCACTTCAGGTCAGTACCAGCTCTCTGGGTACTCTCTCAATACCAGTACCTCTGGGTGAATTTCATTCAGCCCCACAGCCTGTGTGTGTCTAAGTGGTGTAGCAGATCAGTGACCATTTCTCCTTGGATTATGGAGGCTTCATTCTGATTTTCATCCCTATCTTCAAGATCAGGAAGCCAGGTACTCCAAGAATAGCTAGTCTTACTGTAAGAGACTGAGTCAAAGATGACATCAAATATCTCAGCATTTTCCTCAGGTTTTGTGACTGGGTTTCCCTGTACATCTAATAAAACATAGAGATTCTCCTTAGCTCTCTTTTTGTTGTTAATTTATTTACAGAAATATTTTTTTTTTAATTTTTGCAGCAGTAGTGAGATTAAATCTAAGTCTTTGGCCTTTCTAATTTTCTCCCTCCATAGTCTTATGACATCTTTCCATTCCTGCTCAGTTGCCTTTCCTGGGTTCTTCCCAGGAAATGGTCAAATGCCTTTAGCCCTTAATTTACTCCCTTTTCTTTACCACATTGCTCCACTTTTTCAAGGTGGAAAGAGAGGGGCACATTTACAGATGGAGAAGTAACTTTAAAAGTCATGACAAGGGAGACAGCTATTAACTTGTCATATTAATAATGAAGTGTGAATTAGAAAGAATGAACAGAGCTCATCTAATCCAGTATAAACTATTTGTTTCCTCATTTCTAGTAAATAAACTGTGTGACTGCACTCAGCAACATTTTCCCTGACTTCTTCTCTATCTGAATGCCCTACCATTCCCCTGTGACTTCTACTGAAACTTAAAAACAAATAGTTGGAAAGATCATTTGGAAGTCACCTAGGCTAACACATATTAGCTAGGGCCAGTTAAATCAAGCTGCCTATGGGTGTTCCCATTTGATTTCTGAATGATCTCCAGAAATGGAAGGAGATTCTACAACATCTGTGGGCAGCCTTAAGTGTATTTGATTACCCCTGTAGTAAAAATATTGCCCAAATAAATGGATTTCCTTTTTAAAATAAAAATTGATTATATTTGTAGTGGATGAGAGAAGAGTATTGATGTCATTCATCTTAAGTTTGGAAAGTTTTTAGAGTGACCCAAAATACTCCTGTATCTGAGTTAAGATTATAGTTCAAATGGGTGGATAACTATCTGAATTTAAACAATTGTTTAAGAGGTCAGGATCAAAGGAGAGGGTTTGCCCTAACCATGGGGTCTGGTGCTGTTCCTTGTAGGTCCATTCAGGAATCTGTCCTGTTTAATATCCATATCAGTGATCCAGAGGAGCTGACAGACTGAATTCTCAGCAAATATGCAAATGACAATGTGTGAGTGAAAGAACAGCCAATACTGCTGAGGGCAGTGCTGCCATCCAAAAGGACCTGATACGCAATTACAGGAGCTTTATGAAATTCAACAAGAACAAAGAGGATACCTTGCACCTGGAAAAGGCATTCTTCTGGCTACAGTACAAGCTGGAGCTAGCAGTAGGGGAAGAAAGTTCTCCTGAAAAACCTCTGGGAGTAAGCAAGCAGCAAGCTGATTATGAGCCATCAGTGTGCCCCATAGCAGAAGGCCAAAGGAATCCTGGCCTGAGTTAATAGCAGTCCAGGCAGTGGAATGAGGGATTTCCTTTTTACTCAACATCTATCAGACATCACCTAGAATGCTGCAGCCAGTTTAGAGACTTCCAAAGCAAGAAAGATGTTGATAAATTGGCTTGGCCCCCAAGGAATTTGGGGGCTGCAAAATTTGTTTTGTGAGACTTCAGACACCTGAATTCATTTAGCCTAGAAAAAAAACTTTGCAGGGAGGACCTAATGCTAGTCATCCAAAAACAGGCAGAAAAGGCCTCAAAAAGACAGAGTCAAAATTTTTGCAGCAGTACATGTCAGAAAGACAAGAAATAATAGCCAAAATTCATGAGTGAATCCACCTTTACCAACAAATAAACTTTCCCCCAGTGACGTCAGTTAGGACGTAAAAAGGGTTGAAAGAAAAGTTGTGCAGTCTCCAATTATTGAGGTTTTTAAGACCTGGTTTATAAGACTGGATGGTTACCTGAGAAACTTTAAGTAAAGCTTCTGAGGTTCCTTTTTTTTGTATGATAATATGATCCTGTGATTCTATGATGGTGAATGGACTATTTCAATAGTTTCAAATTTTTTACCTACCCAATTCCTGGCTATTATAACTGCAGTTTTCCATTATTGCACATTAGTTAAGTCCTAACTTAAAGTTTTAAAAATCAACTAAAAGAAATTCTGAGCTTTATATGTATATTTTAGTTCTGAGAACTTTCAATTTTGTTTTCTATAGCTAACATGAGTTACATAAGCTCATCATCTCAAGAGGGACCATTTTCACAAAACGATTTTCTTCCTCCCCAGAATTTGTTGCTCTGTCCAAACACAAATATTTTTCAAAAGAAGTTTTTGACATATGAAGCTACTAATTATTTCTGGTATACAGATTTCTGTAGATGTCTATTAATGTTATGGCAGTTGTTACAGTACATTTTTCTATTACTTTAACATGAAACATTTGTTACTTTAGACATTGGATACTCTTATTACTGTTATGGATCAATATAATGCAAATATACTATAATTTGAAGCAATAAAATTTTTATGAGTATCCTCCACTTGTAAAAATAACTTAGACACATAACTAAAAAGATATGAGTATGTATAAAAATGTACATTTTGTGTATATATTAGGCTATATGCTGTATATATAATACCGATATATTGCATATGTTTCCTATGCTGTGTAGAGCAGTATACTAGTTATAAATGATATATTTATATAGTGCATATTCTATATTGTATATATTTTGTCTTTCCAGTAAAAAGAATAAAGAAAATCTCACCACAGCTGGCTTGATTTCAAATTAAATGTGTGCATAGATATATCTGGTTTATTATTTATTGTAGTATCTATATATTGTGTACACATAAATACACATCCAGCATATATAAATATATACTCATCAGTGTCTTCTGGATCCTTATATGAGACATTCACCTTAACTGGCTCCTCAACTACCAGCTCTTTATTTTCTTTAATTGCTTTTGTCACTTTACATGATTTCTGGAGCCCATGGCTGTGGTGAGGACAGTTGCCTTTTACTTGTGCTATTTAATCTCTTTCTCAGAGAGAAATTGACAATTTATCAGCTTGTTCACATGTGGTATCAATTTCTTTATTGAAGAAAGCTCTGTAAAGCTCTGTACACCAGGCCAATTTTACTAATTTGGCTTTTTACTAATGATAAAATCCACCATCATTTTATGTTAAATTACAGGCACAACTAATGGGGTGCAACTAGCCTTTTTTAGATACAGCTAGAGATAATCTGTATCACATTGGCATGGCTTCAGCATACAGAGAAGATACATAATTCTATACTTAGAAATGTGAACATGCAACTAAAGCATAAAATTCTGGCCACCAGTTAAAGTGGTTTTTACCTTAAAATGCATGTTTAGCTCCTTTGTTGGAAGTTACCTTCTCTTCAGCCTGTTTTGCCGCTAGGGCATTTTCTACAAGTGTGTTCTCAATATACTTTAGACAAAATGTTTTTGGACCTATTCAGCTTAAGCTGGCTGTTTTAGCATGAATTGGAATGCAGCAAAGTATGGAACACTGAAAAATATTCACTGGAAAATTACTGTGATATGTGTCTTAAACAACAGTTTTTCACAAAAGGATGGGACCTACATTTCAGAACTATTACTACACTTACTCCTAATTCAGCAAATCAGGATATTATGTTTTCTTTGTTTCAGAAACAAGAAGATAATTAATGCAAACACAGCTAGTTCACTGGAATATTTTTTTTTATAATTGAAAGCTAATTGAATATAGGTTCTGCACAATATATGACATTAAAATTATTCAAGATTATTTTTCTGAGCTATTAGTTATTTCTCTTATTTACCACATGAGGAAATTAAAGGTAAATAATTTTTCATTGTCCTAACATTGTCCTTTTTTGATTTTCCTAACTGTCACTTAAGACATCAGTACATAGATGATGAAGAAAATGATCAGGCAATGGGAGACAGTCTGAAACTAAGAGCAGAAATGACAGGCCTTCATTTGTTTAACATCTGGGATCACAAAAAGATTGCAGAAAATAGATATACAGAACAGGAATCTTAAATCCTAATTTCACTCCTAAACCTTGTATCGTGCTTGCCTCAATCTCCTCTGTAAAGAATAGATTCTTTCATAGAGCAAGATAGAAAAAGAGGTGAATATGTTTATTTGCTATACAGTTTTCTGGTAAACAGTAATACAGTTTACCAGAAAACCAACCTAGTGCATCCTTCTTCATCATATTTAACTGAACTTTTGGCAACCAAATCAAAATTAAATCAGAGAAACACATAGAAATTAAAGGAAAGTTAGGGATTTTGAGAGATGCTATGTTGATTTTCTGATGTACCATGAAAGGCTAGTAAGATTACAAGCAACAAGTGTAACGAGCTCTGGAACTTGGTGGCTGAATTTAACATTGCTTAAGTAATCATCCAGTCTCTTCATGTACCTATAGCAATCTCCACTGAAAATCTGAAATTATAAAATATTTTCATAAATTAATCTAACAAAGACTGCGGAGCTTTAATATAACAAATGATATAAGACATATTTTTCTCCATCTTTGATCATCCTATAAATAAAGATGCTGCAACACATATGGACTTAATGACTTGGCTACAGGCTCACTTTATTTTCCATTAGCTCTCCATGGGAAGCTATAAGATTTGCAGCCATTAAACCATTTCCTTGGAAAGAACAACAGCTTGTTCTACTTTTGTCAAAGAATTCCTTCACATTAAGATGTCTTCATATCAGTGGCAGTTCTGTTTTACAAATCAAAGTAAAATATGAGAATTTAAGCTCAAGTTTATGATGCTTCTGAGAAATGCTACTAGAACTGTTGTTTTGGTGAGTGTAGTTGAAATTGTGTGGTTTCTGGATTCCTGTAACATACCAGATCATGATGAGATTTAATGGCACATACTGGATAAGATGGGTCTTGATATGCAGGTAACATAGAAATAAAAGGGCTCAATGTTATAGAATCTTAAAGAAAATTTTAAACCTCAGTCCATAATATTGCACAAGCTGGCTTAATCTTAAAAAGACTCACAGGGCTGCATGACAATTTCTATTCATGCACATTTTCTCTGTGTACTCACTTTGCTTGAATAAGGCAACCAAAGTGGTATCATCTATTCTGCTACCTTCCCAAGAAAAACAAAAGACAGTGAGTAAACTGTGCTAGCAACCTCCAATGAAGTATCCAAAATTTGGAATTCCATCTGTCAGAGTGAAAATTGACCACTCTGCTACTAAAAAATCAAACACTTCACACATAATTTATAAATCAAACATGTCAGGAACTACAGGAACAAAAACCCACCCCAAAAAACAATCTCCCCCCCCCCACCAAAAAAAAAAAAAAAAAAAAGGAAAAATCCACAATCAAACAAACAGATCCAAAACAAAAGAAAACAAACCAGTCAAACCCTAGATTCATTCTGTTATGCATAGGGCATTTTCTATAACAATGAAGTCAGTATAACTCTTGAAAAGTGCAAACTGGGTATAGTAGCTAAGCTAATTAACATAATTGTGGAACTAATTTGATATAAGTTTATTTACTTTTATATGTTGAAACATGTAATGCATAAACAATAATTGAAGAGCTTAGCTTCATATTCTTGTTTGGCTACTATGAAATAGGATTTTTTTTGTTTTGTAGAATGAACCAATTTGCTCCATAACACCACCTCCTCCCCCTCAAAAACACAATTCTCATGCTTTTCACATTGAATCCGTGATTCTTTAACGTCTTTAACAACACAATTTTCAGCAATTTCAACATGGACCTAAACTAGCATTTTTAATTTAAATAGAGCACCAAATTCACAAATGAATTTTAGGCTATTCCCTCATGCCCCTGTTCTACAACTAGCATGTCAGATCAGGATTTGCCATCCACTTTCCATGCTTGTAAGTGAAAGGGGTCATTAAAAGACAGTTGCAATGTTATATTACTATAATTTACTTTCCTCCTTCCAGTTCAAAGTCACTAAAAGAATCACTGGGGGTTTTTAATGCCAGAAAATATTGTATGCACTGGTACTGTCCTACACATTTCTGAGAAAAGGTAGCAAAATAATATATAAAGACTGTCTACAATCTTGAGAAATGCTAAAGTTTTCTACATTACTTTTTTCTTTAATTTTTTTTTCCAGCGGGTTGACAATGATAGGTCCATTTTTCTGTAAAACTGCTTCTTCAAATAAAACCAAAAATTAATTTTAGAAAAAAAAGAGCTTTAAACATTGTGCTCATCAATTATTTTTGAAAGTAATCTGAATCTTACAACTTTACCTAAAATTTGCAGAAATATTCAGAAAAATTAAGACCCACAAGAATACCAAATTTGAATTCTTAATTTGATTATTTTCTCATCTTCCCAACTTCAATAAGTTTAAAGCTCATCTTCCAAAGAAGAGACGTGGTTAAAAAAAGCAATTGTCCGGTTTTATTTTGTTTACATTGCACTGAAAATTTACATCATACTTTTACAAATCCTTTTTCATAAAAATATACTTCTTTACAAAAGTGTATGCATTAATATAAGAGGAGTAGCCAGTTGCAGAAGAAACATTTTAAACGATCTCAAATGTATTAACCTTAACATTAATGAATGAATAATAGTTATTGCAGTCATTTGAATAAACAAGAATAAATAACAACCAATGGTATAAAATATAAAACAGCATCCTTTTAGTAGAATACAGTTTGACAGAGTTGTATGAATATTCAAAACAAAGTGTTGTAAAATGATTTATAAGAAATTCATCAAACATTATAGAAATCCAAGCAGCAATCCTGGGTACAATGATTTTTGGTAGGCACTCTCTATTACGGTAATAAAAAGGTTATTTTCACAGAATTATTAATGTCTGAAAGGGACAATAACAGATAATTCACACTGGCTAACACACAGCATTTGAGAGTCATGCTATGAATGGAAGACAATGACCTACACCAAATAAATTACTGAGTTCCTGTTGAATAATTCTGATATGGAATAACTGTAAAACTAAAAACTTCATTTCCTTAAAAGTGATTCTGGAATGTCTAAAACTCGTATTTGAGGGCTGTGGAATCTGAATTGTCCCTAAAATGAATGGATTGTCCCTAATAAAATCATGGCTTTATATATATATATATATATATTGATTTTTTTTTCATTGCACTATGGTAATATATTCAATTTTAAATGAGCTGTAAGGATTTGCTTCCATAGAGTATGGAATATATAGATAAACTAGATGTGAAAACACAGTATTTCCAAATTATAACTTCCTGTTGCCTTGTAGATAGGATCCAAAGTTCATTGAAGTCTCTTAGAATCCATCCATTTCAAAGGGATCACATCATGCTTTGTGCATACATTTTGTCAAAATGCTGAAGGAACAAACAGGTGGGATATGGCCTAGTTTTAAATAGTATGGAGTGAAAAATGGACTCCTATTTTTCATATAGGGATTTCATTGTTGATATCACTGTAAACTGCACTTTTTAATAGGAAATATTAAACTATGTTTAAACTTTTGAAAGAAATGTAAGATGGTCACTCCTGAACATTCTTCAACGTTAAAGGAACATAGTCACATACAAAACTCAATCCATAGAAGATTCTTCATTGTAAAATTTGTCTAGATATATGACTGACAAAAGAAATATAAAAACATTACAATTTGTAGATAATGTTAATAGAAACAGATAAAATAAGCTTGACTTGGAACATGAAAATGAAGCAAGATGTAAAGCAGGGTATAAAATTCATTTTATACGGACATGAAATTTTAATTTTTTTTCTGTGATACGAAAAGAGTAAGTTATACTTGCTGATTTCTAAATACTACGTCCTGGACTCAGAAATTCAACTGTTCTGAAAAAAATAAAATTCCTCAGAAATTCAACCATTCTGAGAAAAATAAAATATTTAAAGGGCTGAAAAAGGAAAATAGATACAAACTCATGAGAAAGATGTAGCATATGACTGTTAAAGAGAAATCAGTGACCTATTGTCTCCTGTAAGTATAGCTCTTATTTTCTACCTATATCTTTTTTTTTTTAAACCCAGTCCCTCTATTATAGTTTTCATAAAGCACAGAATACTGATAGTGGATGCTCCTCCAATATATGCAAATATGTTTTATGTTTTAGAATAACCTCCTTTTTTAAAAAAGCAAATAAACTGTGAGTAGCACTCATGGAGTGCAGCAAAATTTTTTAAAACTCTCCGTGGCATACACAAAGAAGAATTCTGATCCAGTTTATGAAAAACAAAATCAAAATAAAATAACTACAACCCAGACTTGCCTATCATCCTCAGGAAAAGGTGACCCACTAGATCCTGAAAAGTGTGCTTTAATTTTTTTTTTTCATTTCCTTTTTTTTTTTTTTTTAAGCAGTGAACTGTGTGCACTGTGTTGTGTGTCAATTCCCAGACTTTGAAGACAAATCATTACCACATTATACCATTGTGCAAACAGTGTTCAAGTTGGGGTCAAATCGTACTGCTTTCCCTTCCACTGACTTTGCATTTGTGTCATACATGGGGTTTTCAAAAGCAGCTTGTCCATTATTATTTTCATGTACAGAGCATCCTGTGTACTGTGTTTTAGGTGCAGTCCTGTAAAAGAAAGATAGAACATTTGAAACTGTAGTTTTCCTTAGTATGGTTTATGAATCAGAACAGAGTTTAGCTCCCAATTACAATTACAGGAGCTAAACATGACGTCTTGATTTTTTATAAGATTTATGTTAAGAATTAGCACTGTTATTATTGAAGTTTAAGAACTTTATGATTCCTTGGAAATGGCGTTCACTTAGAAACTTAGTTAACAACCTCAGATGAGGCTATCCATTGTTATTGTATCCATGATCCGAGTTGTTATCCATTCCACTTGGATAATCAGATTATAGACAGTATGACAAAATCTTGTAAAGACACAATAATTCCCCAGTCAGATGAGCTTTCCTTTTTCCCTTTGGAGACTCAGCAGAATAAGTTTATAGCTGAAATGCCCTCTTTTTCACTAAAAATACCTCAAAATACCAGAGTTTAAACCCTTGAAAATGTTTGATCTATATTGCTATACAAAATGCATACTATATTGTAAGTCATCAATATAAAAAGCCAAGACAAGTGCTTACAGCATACAGCTAATAGCAAATACATTAAAAATTACATGGGCAATTTTTCATACGCTGGAGCAGTTGAAAACAAGTAGTACTAATTAAAAATGGTTTAAACTAATGTTATCTTGTAACATATATTATTAGTAGTTTTGTCAGACTATCAGATGTAAATCACCATTTTAACAGTTATTATGCAATGAATTGTCCAGGCATTAAACGAATTAAGGTTTCTATAGCCATCAAATGCTTTAAAGCTACAGGAGAAGCTTACTGCATCCGAATAATTGGTACTGGTCTAGGTAACGTGAAAAAAACTGATGAATTTAGACTGATGAAACTGAAAAGGCTGGTGGCTATTAAACATAATTGCATATGAACTAATGATTTCAGTTGCAGAAAGTTTCACAATGAAATCTCTTAATGACATAATGTTTGCATATATAGTTGTATGCAAATAAACTGGTCAGGCATTAAGATAAATTACTCAGGATATGACTCGATTCTGTCACGTGAAGAAAAGAATAAAGGCAATTTAATCTTTTCTTCATGTGACAGAATCTTAGTCAAAAATTCTACCAATCATATTATTCAGAATATGCCAATAATTTACAGCATCTATTTTATCAGGAAGAAATAAATTTATAAGATTTTAAATAGGTAGGAATGAAAGTACAGCATTGTATAATAAACTCATCTCTTAGTTATAATACCAGATATTAAAAGACATAGGAAGAACTGTGTACATGCATATTTTGCAAAGCCTTTGTTGTTTTACAGAAAACTTTATTTACACTAGCAAAAACAGAAGACAAAAAAAATCGCCAACACTTAGAGGAATAGAGGAATTCTGTATATATAATTTGTACTGACCTTTGTTTATAAAGATAAAAGCCAAAACCAGCAAATATAAGGGCAAAGAAAGGCACAAGGATAGCAATGGCCACTGAACTACTATTTGTACCATGTGGTTGATTAGAAGAATTTGAACCCTCAGACATGTTAAGACCTAAAAAAAAAAAAATAAGGAAACACAAGTAATATCGCATACATGTCTGTTATCAGCAGCACATACTACTCCATAATCTTTGGATTTCAATAACACCTTGTTACTAGGTCACCATCACGTGTTCTGCTGCATAGATACAGCTGTGCACTGAGGCCACCTGGAATTTGAGTATACACCATATTCTGACCAATATGTGGGTGCCACATGTTGCCAGAACAGTACACCTACTCTGGCTCAGTAAATATTTTACAGCATAATTCTGCATGGGATTCAACACTTTTGTATGTAAGGAAAACACATTACTTTACTGTGATACGAAAAGTCAAATTTATTACTGGTTTTTTTTGTATATTTCAGTAATTAATAAATACTGCATATATAAAACCCAAACATACTATCAAGGAAAAGGTCAATCATCTGATGAGACAAATTGAAAACTCATTGCTTTCTTTAGGTGATGCTTTTGATACACAGAGTGAAAAAGATAGGAACAATTTTGAATAGTTAAAGCCAGATGTTGATAAAAAAATAGAAATATGACCTCCTGCATGGCTGAAGAATACATTATCTACATAGACAAGTTATACCTATTTTAAATGTGAAGAAAGCCTATAACAATGACCCATACATAAAAAAAAATCTTTACAGGAAAAGTGTTTAGGCACTGGAATGGGCTGGCCAAGGTGGAGTCACCTTGGGCTGCTCCAAAGTGGTGGAGTCACTGACCCTGGAGGCGTTTAAAGACAGATGGGTTGTGGCACTCAGTGTCATGGCTTAGTCAACAACGTGATGTTAGGTCATAGGTTGGACTTGATGGTCTCCAAGGTCTTTTCCAAACTAGTTGATTCTGTAATCTGCTAATGCATCTTCAAAGTTAATTTTCAAGATTTTAACGGGATCATTTATGAATTGCTTAGGTCATGATGTTTTCTGAATTTCTTGACCGTATAAATCAATAAACAGAAATTAAAAAAAAACAAACAAAACACAAAAAAGGCCCCAAACATCCATGGTTGAGACCTCAAACAACCATGTGAGAAAAATTATGTGAGAACAACAGTCAAAAAATTTTATTTCAGAGAAGCTAATTTTGAGTTTGTGTGCATGAAATAATGAAGTGGTAAGCATGCTAAAAAAAATCTGTTCAAAGATTGTGAATCTCTTTATAGTGATATTATTGATAATATTAGCTAATTAAATCTTGTATAGAATTTGACTCTTCATCATTCCATTTCCTCAAAGTTATACACCAATAAAAATTACCTTCAATATATTGCAGAAAAGAATCTCAAACATAAATTCCAAAAATCAAACAAAGAAATATTATTTTTGTAATAATCAAAACAATTTTCCAAGGAAGTCTTGCCTTTATTTTTTCTTAGATGACTTTAAAATATTTAAAGAAGATAATAAAAGGAAATTACTTATTATATTCATCTAAAGAAAACATTTCTTGATAAAGACATTTCTAAAAATTCTCGCACAGTAATTTGCATATGAAATCACAGTGAAAAACAAGATCAGTATGTTTTACTGTGACTTAGAACTGTGAAAGAAAAATATGACTCTAGATTCCTTCTTTCCAGCACGTTCAAGAATTAAAGAATTTCCTGATTTTACTGAAAAAAAATAAGAAGCAACAATACTTTGTAGCTGAAAGAACATAATTTTTCATCCACATATAGGAATTTTACACGAAGGTAAGAACTTTATCTAAACAGCCATTATATTAGTAAAAAGGAAGTCCTTTTCTAAGGCATTCTCAACATTATTTTATTATTTAAAATTCAGTATAAACTAAATTGAAATTCTCATGGAAGGAGAAATATCACAGTTCTTAAGACAACATTAGAAAAGAAAATTAAATTATCTTCTTAAATAGCACTAACAGAATGTTGTCACCTGAGCTCTGTTACTAAAGCTCTCTTAGTATAGAAACAAGAAGTTAATTTTTATGAAGTAAACACTTATTAATATAAGTATTTACCTGCAAATATTTAGCAGCTTACCTCTTCTAACAAATGTTTAGGTGAAATGGTGTTTCAGCAGCATAAGCAAGAAACCTGTTTATCAAAGCATTCTACAATATGAGTTTTCTAGATAGCTGTTAAGATATGAAACTAAATGCATTTTACACATAATTAGTTATAATAATTGCTCAAAGTATTACAAATTAATGTGAATACTTAGCAGTAGATTGCAAGTCATCTTACGACTTATTTGTAAGCTGTACTTAAATGACAGTTTAAAGATATTAATATCTCAATATTGTAAGAAACGTCAATTCTGTAACATCCTGCAGATACCCTCATACACTGGATATAAGAAAACTGAATATGGAACAATGAACTAGCAAAGAATTAGAATTTTTTTGATACCTATTCTTTGAAGCCCAAATTGTCCATAATCTTTACCCTGGATGAATCCTTGAAAAACATATGTTGCTCCATCAGGTTCAGCAGAAACCTGTAAACAACAAATACTTTGAATTAAATGGGGAAAACTTTGTTGTAAGTTGCATGCATCTGTTTGATAGGGAGCTATTCTATTCTATATACTAATATGCTTGACTGGTAGCTATTATTCCCTATTAAAAACACCCTCTTTTTATAGGAAATTTATAGATAAAGTTCAAAAGAAAAGACAGGACTGTTATAGGCACAACTTAGACATGGTGGTTTATGGTCACATATGACACCTTATACTACCTTTAACTGTATTTTTTTTTTAAGCCACTGAGACCTAAAGTTTTTGGTAGTTCAAATGTCAGTATTATCCTTCATAGTTTTCTGTTCTGTTTGGGAAGTTACTTGAAGAAGTTATATTGCATATAATCCTAAGGATTAAAGTATTGAGGTTTTAATAGCTAGTGTAAACTAAATAAAAACCCTCAACTTAATTGAATGTTATTTTGATTTTTCTCAGTGCTAGTCCCAAAGATCACTTAATTATATAGCCATGGCCCAGAAGAATATTGAATAAAGCTTTGGTACAAGGGGAAAATATGCTAGTATAAACTAAAAGGCCTGTGGGAGGGAGGGGATGGTTGTGATCCCATGATTATCTCTCTTATTACAGTAAGTACAGTCTAAAGTAGTGTACTGCATACAACTTGACGGATACTTGCTTCTAAGAATAGTTATTGGGTTTAAATTCAGTGTTTTCTGCGTAACAAGCTTTTCCCTTAAGCTTCCCTTTCTCATGACACAGTCTGTCTTCAGCAGTGACCTGAAGCTATGTTTTCACTGAGGACTGGGTGCTTTTTCTTAGGTGAATTTTTACTTTGGGCTAGAGCAGCCTCTTTGTGCTATTCCAAGACTCAAAGGAAAAAAAAGGTCAAGTAGGAACAGTATGTAAATAGCATATGGAATGTAGGAGCATACTGTCTAGTTTTGTATATTTAGAAGTCTGAAAGTAAATTCTTTGCTTTTGCTACCTCAGGAGCATGTCTGTGAAGCCTTAAGCTTGTACAAACCAAGACAGTTAAGCCTTTTTGCTAGTTCATTTCTTGCTTAATGAGTTTAGCTTAAGGTTTTCATTCTGCACCTTTGAAAAAAAAATTGTTCAACCAGTGTCACTTGTTATAAAAATATAAATTTGTATCTACAATTCAATGTACACGTGGCATGTGCAAACATAGTGGTGTCCCTGTACTGCTGAACCAATAGCTGAAACATAAGAAAACAGAAAAATATCTTTAAAAATCAGATGGTGTAGTAAGGATATATGATTGTTTATCCTCATCCAAATAATTTTAGGTTCTTTGTTTTCTAAAAATTCTACTTTTGTCTCTGTTTATTCTTGGAAGGCATTTTCTTTTAGGTTTAATCACATCCCAGAAACCTGGGCTATTTAACCCTCTCCTTTACCTTTCCTCTTCTCAGTTCTCTTCCTCCCTGTTATAAAGAATAAACTCAGATCCAGAACCCCAAGGGGTCTAATGCTAAATTGGAGTAATCTATTTTGTTTTCTGTATACATGTGATAGTTCATCTTTTTCAAGGTATTTTTTGAAAATCACCAAAAAGTAAAACATGTATCCTAATATAATGTTCATAATTTTTTTAAATAATAGAATATAATATTATCATAAAATGGGTTTATGTTTAATTATTAAAATTTCTAAATATATTGGAATAAGGAGACCTATGAGAAAAGCTTCTGTACTAACACGCATTATAATTTTGCCTACACTCTATGACTCTTCCCATATTTTCCCCTGGACTGGTCTCCTGCATTTTACAAGAAAATTTTCATGTAATTTAATGAATCAGCCTTGCTAAAAAGATTCCATTTGATATGTCTGAGGATTTTTTGGATGCAAATATCAGCATGATTTCAATCATTTAAAAAAAATCCCTCTATTTTGTAGCAGAAATATACTTACAAAACCATCCATAGCCCATTTTTCCTCTTTCAACTTGCTTGCAGATGTATGGGAGGGTGCTTTAATGAGATATATGTGGAGCATTAGCCGAGCTTCCTGGCTTTTATACACTCCTGTAGAATATAGTTTTAAAAATTCATATTTGTGTTGACTAGAAAAATAATGTTATGAGAATAAACACATCATCTCTTGTCCTTAAGAGGAAAAGCAGGAAGAATAGGTACCAATTTTCAACATTGTTTGTTTAAAAAAATGCAGTCTTTTTTGAAATTATTTCAATAATCATAAGATTTCAATAGAGACAGATTTTAGCTTAGCCTGTAGAGAGGAGAGAAGGGAAACTCCATACACACAGCTGTTACTTCAAGCCTTAGGCAGAACATTGACAGCAATCTGATTTGAAATTGAAAATATTGTTCTGAATAAAAAAAGAGTGTATTTAAACCTCACATCCCTACTTTCAATATATATAATTTAGTCATTACATAGAAAACAGGATAATAGGAACATACACACACAAATTAGATTCCAAAAGCTGCTGCTAAATTTTAAAAAAATTAATTTGAAAATATTTTTTTTACAATTGGATTGTTCTTCATGAGTTAGTACTGTCAGTTACAAACCAGTTTCTTCCATATAATGAGAAGACTTGTATGCCCGCTTATTTACTTTGTAGACATAACTATTGAATCATTCTTGTTCCTGCAGAATAATTATTTAAAACCCAAATATCATTACTTGTTTATTTTGAAATTAAAATAAAATACCACAATATGTTTAGTGATTTCGTCTTCCATTGCTAATTCATGTCTCTTGTGTTGAAAAAACAAAAGTCTTCTCCACATTAAGATTGGTGACTGCCCTATAGGAGGCATCATTACATTCAAATAATCTCTGAGCTAATGAGAAGACTTACTTTCATGTAAACACTGCACTGAGCTCAGATGAATGAGCCTTGGCAAGATGTGTTTATTCTATGTACAATTACAGCAAGCACAGGTGTCAAAATAAAAAGAAGTAAAGAGAGATGCATCAAATGATGGAATGCAAAATAGTAAATTATGCAGGAAGAGGGAACTACTTTTCATTTGAGAAAAATACAGGCTGAATATAGGTGAATTCAGCTTCCTAGCATCTAAATATATTTTTTGATCCATCCCTCCTTCCCTGGCCCTAAGATACCCTTTCAGTATACAATATCTCAGTGTTCTATTTTCAGAGCAGGGAAATGAAAAAATATTAATTACCTGATGAAATGTGTAATGCCTGTATATACAGTGGAAAAGGGCATTTGGAATGACATTTGTGTCTTGTTTAAGGAACCTTTTATTTGGAGGACAAGTATTTTGAGTGAGAAAACACAGTGGTTTACTTTCCTAATTCTAAAAATACAAAATATTATATCTGTTTTTCTTAATATCATCATAGAAACTACATGGATGAAATTATTATAACAGAAAAAATTCACACACACCCAAGACAAACATGGTTATCAGTCAGAAAACATTGAGTCCACTCTCAAGCATGATTCTTCAAAGGATACCTACAAAATAATTTAAAAGACAAACCTAGTAATAAAAATTTTCCATTCTACTCAACTCAGATTCTGTGGCCCATTAGATCCTTCCTGTAGACCACTCCAGGAGATCAGGCCCAGCCAAACAGGCTTATGAAAGGCAGACCTTGCTTGGCTGCTCTGGGCTCCTTCTCTGATAAGGTGACGCAGTGGATGAAAGGCAGGCTGTGGATACAGTCTCACTGAACTTTAGTAAAGCCTTTGACACCATTTCCAACAGAATCCTCCTGGAGAAACTAACTGTCCATGGGTTGGACAGGTGGACTCTTCACTGAGTAACAATCTGAGAGGCTGGATGAGCACAGAGCTTTGTGCTGATTAGGGTTGCATTCAGTCACAATTGCTGTTCCCCAGAGCTCAGTGCTGTGTCCAGTCCTGCCTAACATCATTATCAACAATCTGGATAAGGTACCCTCAGTCAGTTTGCAGATGACACCACGTTGGGCAGGAATGTTGATGTGCTGGAGGGTAGGAAGGTTCTGCAGGAGGATCTGGACAGTTTGGATCAATGAGCCTGGACCTGCGTCACAACAACCCCAAGGAACTCTCCAGGCTTGGGAGGCCCTGGGGATGCTAGTCGTGGCTGAACATGATCCTTCAGTGTGCTCAGGTGGCCAAGAAGGCCAGTGGCATCCTGGCTTGTATAATAAATAGGGTGGTCAGCAGCACCAGGGCAGTGATCATCGCCCTATATTTGACACTGGTGAGGCCAAACCTTAAATCCTGCATTCAGTTTTGGGCCCTTCATTACAAGAGAGACATGGAAGTGCTGGAGCATGTCCAGAGAAGGGCAATGGAGCTGGAGAAGGGTCTGGAGCACAGGTCTTATGAGGAGAGTCTGAGGAAATTTGGGTTATTTAGTCTGGAAAAAAAGGAGATTGAAGGGAGACTACATCCTCTCTTCAACTACCTGAGAAGAAGTTGAAGCAAGGTGCGTTCTGGTGCTTTTAGCAAGCAGCAAGTGGTTGGATGAAAGGAAATGGCTTCAAGTTGTGCCAGCAGAAGTTTAGATTGGATCTTATGAAAGAATTCATCACTGAAAGGGTTGTCTGCAGTGGAACAGGCTGTCCAGGGAAGTGATGGAGTCACCGTCCCTGGAGGTATTTAAAAGATGTGCGCATGTGGCACTTCCAGAGACATGGTTCTGTGGTGGATTTGGCTGTATTAGGTTTGCTTGGTTATCTTGGAAGTCTTTTGAGACCAAAACAATTTTAGGATTCTAACTATTTTTTTTCTTTCTTAGAAAATCTAAGTGCCAACTCTAGTTTCTTTCCATGTTCACTAGGTATCTGCGACTTTCTAGGTCAACATATATCGATCTCATCATATTTATTGTTAGTCATTAGGGTACCATGGGGAAATTTTCTAATTACGATATAAGAAAATCTCACAAACAGTACTTGAAGTTTATTTAAAATGTTTAAAAGAGAAACATGATAAATAACGTGATTCTTTCACTCCTTATTGACTATTAACTCCAGATATAGTAAAACCTCAAAAAGTAAAAAAAAAACCAAAAAACAAACAAACAAGGGGAAGGAGAGAAATGGACAAATCCCTGCCTTTGGAAAGGAACTGAAATGCAATGAAAATTTCTTTGATAAGATAATAAAATTTAAGTTATGCAGAAAGATACAGGAAACCAATGTATGTAAGACAGAAAAATAAGAATAAAAAAAGGAAATTAGTTTTCCTTAGATCATACCTGATAGCAGCAATTCCATATTGCTGTTTGTAAGTGTTGCATTTACTCTTCCTGAAGTTGCATTGAAACTGGTAACTGTCAAAGTCATGGGTTGCTTCTTGCTTTTGTAATTGTAAGATCCTTTCCATATATAATTTTGGGCAAATACATCATCAGGAACTATACAGACGAAAGCATGTTTCAATGCATTTTGTGATATTTAGTACTTAAAAAGTCAAATAACCAACAAAATATATGATAAATATTAGTATTTTCTTTCCTTTACTCTTTACTCTTTCCTAAAATATGGACCTGTCCCAGAGTTAACCAGTTTCACAAATTCTAAAAGCTGTAGCCAGAAGAGCATATTCCACTCACTGTATTATCTTTTCTACGCCAGCACAGACAGCTAGGGACATATGGCTAGCATGAAATATTGCAGAAATTATTTAGATATCAAAAATTTTCATAAGCAATTTCTTTAAATGACATGAAATATTATAATAAATTTTTTTTATTATTGTCAATTTTTCTAATAAAAATATATATAAGGTTTTTTTTTGTCTTCAAATGCTTAAAAACATTATGAGCTTCACCTGGAGAAAAAAATTAATTCTCTAATTTAAATTTAAAACAGATATAGTCTGCTGGGGAAAAAATAGTCTAGATTTATATCCTCACATTTAATACTTATCATTAGTGAACTGAAAAATTATTAATTTAAGTAATGCTATTTCAGCAAGAAAATAACCCCACCAAAACAACAAAAAGCTACCTGTGACGTAAAATCTGACATGCAAATTTTTAAAATCTTAACATGAGATACCTTTCAAACAATTAAATTAAAAGTGATTTAGAATGGGCTTACTACACTTGCCAAAGTAATGTAAAAGAGTTATCCCTTTAAGAATCACTCTTTAAAATCAGTACTTTCACATTATTTGAAGTACTTCACACCGAACTTAAAGCTCTGTGTTCATGTGCGCATTGGCTTCTCATGTCAGATAAGTAGAAAAGAATATTTGCCCTTTTCTCTCTCAGGCTACCCCTAAATCCAGGACTGGGGCATACTGGAATACCCACAGTTTCCCTTCATCATTCATTTTATGCAATACAGGTATTCTCCATGAAGGATAAAGGAGCTTTCCTAGTTTTTTTGTCTCTGTACGTGTATGTATATTTGTATATGTTTCTTGAAAAAAACATGTAGACAGTGGACCTGTAAACAAAGAAATTGCATGGTGGAAATGCTCTGATGTTGTTGATTTGCCTGAAATATACCTTCCTACTTTTAGAAAAACTGATCTTTATGTGCTATATTGACAGTTAACTGAGATTGCACAAAATGAATGAAAATTTTCTGAATTAAAAACTTGATGCTACCATTCAGCAGAACATCATTAAAAAACAGTGTTGTGAATTAGTACGCAAAATGTAAAAAAAAAAAACAACAACCAAATCCCAATATGCTAAAGTACTACTTTTGAATCTTGTTCATTATCAGTAGAAATTAAATTGGTTTATTATAGCCAAAGGTTAATTTTAGTTAAGAAGACTGCTCTTTTTAAAAAATCTCTTCAGTGGACAGAGAGGTTCTCATGTCAGGATATCCAAATATGGTCTTCAGCAAATCTGTTAAAACTGGAGACTTGAGCCAGAATTGGAGAGATTATCTTGTCTCAGCTAAAATTAGCTTTTTTTCTAAAGGCTAAGTTCAAGGCTAATACGAGGTATTTAGGTAAAGCAATTTATATTAGGGATATGTAAAAAAATGTAGGACTGAAGAAAAAGGCAAAACATCTTAAAATTATTTCAAGGTGAGTAATACAGCTTCTAAATAGGTAAATTGCATAGAATCTCACACAGAACACAGGGATTTTAGTGAAACAAAAAAAACCTCTTCTGTTATTACATAACAGAAATTTTATACAGATATAAATTACACCATATGATAGATGAACTTCAAAATTAGGGAATAATTCAATTATCTTTTCCCCCTTGTTATTCCAGTACCTCATCTAAAATCCTTTACACATTCTAAACCACTCAGCGCAATCTCACTAAACTCATCCTCATTGTTTTTTCTACAGAAATGGTTTATAACTATAGAAACCTTGGAGTACTTACCACTTAGTTTGGGACTTGGTGTTCCCAACGCTGGTCTGGGATCCTTCACTAGTATTTTAGAACCAGCTGTTAGAAAGAATAAAAGATATAAAGAGAAATCAGTAGTAAGATGTTACTCAGAAACAATTAAAAAAAAATCCATCTTGGACTTTATTTGTTTAAAAGCATATAGGATGATGTTTAAAACTTAGTTATGAGTGAGATTTCAGTTGGTATCAAACCTTAGTATCACAGGAGCACTGGCACACAAATTTCTTCTGTTCCTCCATATCCTCCTAAATCAGGCACCTGTATGCTATTAAGTCATTTTCAGCTGTCAAACAATGCAGGGTTTCACTTCAGAAACCATGTTTCAGAATTTACAGTCCTGGATCATGTACCTAATATGTGAGATGTCTTCTAATATAGCATCTAATCTTGGCTATGTCACTTGGATTAGGAACAGTGAACAGTGCATTGACTGCAATGTAAGACCAAAAAGGGAAGACACACATAACAAAGGGAGCTTGAAATCATTTCTCTCCAAGTCTTAACTATCTTCAGCTGTACTGAGTGAGATATCTTGTGTTCAAGACTGAAACCCCATAGGTACTGCTTTAATCTTTTAATATTGAAGGAGAAGGTCCCAGATTCTTCAAAGGATAACAACAGAAAGAAAGAAACAAAAGAGGCTGTCCAGAGTATCTCCAACAGCTCAGGTGATATGAGAACTGGAAGTTGGAGAATATAATTTCTTCTCTGCTTAGAGAAGAAACTCTCCCACCTCTGAAGATGATGAACTAAATGCACTAGGACTTTATTATTTCCTGGAGATTAAGCTATTTTTTTAACTAATTTGGGTTCTTTGGAAGATAAAGAAGACAAATAATTCTGTCTCTAATGTAAAATATTCTCATGTAGCAGTGAACTAAAATCCTTGCTCCAACTGTGATTTCAATGTTTTGTCCTTGGGTCTTGGCCTTGAACCCAGCCCTTTTCTCTCCAATCCATGTTCTAAAAAAATACACAAGAAAAGAAACTACCTTGCCCCTAAGCTGAGTATTTTTCTGCATAAAAAGGAAATTTTTGCAAGAAGGACTGAGAATATTTTTATTGAGAATAAAGTTTAGCTTTTTTAAAACGTGTTTTCTTGTCATGTGTACTAAAACTGTGAAGAAGCAAGGGCAGGGTTGAAAGGCAACCTAAGGTTCTCATGGACTGTTACTACTGATTGATTAACTTTTATTTCCTCACTGTTTTGAAAGAAACTTATTGAGCTTCACGGTACATTGATGACCTGGAGGGCATGGTTCAATAGCGTTTGCTTTCTGACTACATTAAATTCACATTAGAAATATCTGGATCACACTTTCCACCTGGGGTTTAGCATAAAAAGATGATGAGTCAATTTGCCTTGTCAAGTTGAAAATTTTCTAGTCAAGTCCACACTGAAATTTGAAACACAAAATAAACCCACAAAATAAATAAATGTTAGATACAAATTCAAAACTGAAACTAGTTAACTATGAAGTTTAAGTTTTTAAGTCCAGATCCTTGCAATCTCAAGATTTCAATATCAAATTCTAGTTTAATTCCCCTACATGTCCCTTCAGAGCTCTCAGCTCCAAACATTTTATTCCTTTTCATCTATTTCCAAGTTATTTTTGTGAAGTTCAAAATAAGAGGTGAACAACTTCTTCCAGCAGCACCAATAGAAAATTCTTGAATCAAAATACAATCTATGAATCACATTTGGCCTGCCACAATACTTTCCAACTACTGAACAGCTTCCTGGCTGCTAGCTTTCTAGCACTTTCCCAAAGCTCTGCTTTATTTCCCCCAGCACTTGCCTGGCATGCAATTTCAGGACACCTGTTTTTTAGTAATACAAACTATTCATTTCCTATTTCCCTTCCAAGTAGCAGTGTTTGGCTACAAAGCCTTTGAATGCCTCTGCAAGAGCCCTGGGGATAACCACATCTGAAACATTAAGTAACAGTAATCTGAAAAGGCCTTTAATTATTCAGGAAATAAAATTCCAAACAGTTCCTACACTTGAGTATATTCCTTATCTCACATGAAAACCACTTTGCTCACCATGACTTGGCTATGGTATTTTTCATGTCCTACCATGAAAAAGTGGGTAATAAAAATTAGAAACAAAGGTGGGAGCAGCAAGAACAAACTAGATACATTTTATTTTCTAGTAGCATACAGTTCCTTACATAAAAATATAAAATAATAAGTATGTCTTTGGATTCATTTCACAGTGATTTGGACATCTTGGACTCTAGGCATCTTTCTCAAAAATTACTACAAAATCCTTCAATCATTTAGGCTGGAAAAGACCTCTACGATCTTAGAGTCCAATAGCTAACCTAACACTACCAATTCCTCCACTATATTGTGGTTCTGAATGCCACATCTACACATCTACCTCCACCACTTTCCCAGGCAGCCTGTTCCAGTTCTTGACAATTTTTTCCTAAAAATTTCTCATAATGTCCAACCTAAGCCTCGCCTGGCACAGCTTTAGGCCATTTGCTCTCATCATTTGTTCATTTGCAGAGTAGACCAACATTCACCTTGCTACAACCTGTTTTCAGGAATTATAGAGAGCAATGGGGTCTCCCCTCAGCATCCTTTTCTCCAGGATAAAAACCCTCAGCTTCCCCAGTCTCTTCTCATAAGCCTTCTGCTGCAAACCTTTCAGCAGCTTCATTCCTCTTCTTTGGGAATAGTCCAGTACCTTAATATCATTCTCAGAGTGAAGGGAACAAAACTGCACACACTATTCAAGGTGTGGTCTCACCAGTGCCAGGTACTGAGCAGGTCAGTTTGTTATGGAAGATTTGGTTCATCCAGCAGGACCTGCCTGTCATAAAAACATGCTGACTGGGCCCAATCAAATTGCTGGCATGCATGTGCCAACTGCAAGTAAAGAGAAGCGCTGAAATATGACAGATGGCAGATGCAGTGGGAAACAGAAGAGCTTACCTTCACAAACTGGAACCTTCCCAGTCCATGTGCCATCAGACCTACAGGCTCTGTGCTCTGATCCTCCTGCCAAGAAGAAGCCTGGCTGACAAGTGTAAATCAATGTATAACCAAGTGATGGAAGATCCATTCCTGCAACATTAGCATGACTTGGTGTTTCTGGTTGTTTACAGCTGTGAGCTACAAAGAAAAATATCCTTCTGTCAAAATGGTGAAAATATTTCTGAAAAGATAATGTATGCCCATTCTGGCAGTTTACTAGCAAAGTAAAAAATCAAAAGAAATTACATATTAATATATTTTAATTTGCATTATAAGTTACTATATAGTCTATAAAATATCACCACAAGTCAGTAAATATACCCTTAAACATGGACCTTTCAAATCCAAGGGACCAAGAACAGACTGAAATGTACTTGCATGAACAAAATTAATTGTCTGCATATGAGAAGAGAAGCAGCACACCCCATACCAGACTTAAAAGCAATCATAACTTGTGACTTACACCACTTATGATATCTATGTAGCATTGCATAACAGTAAGTAAATGGCCAGTTGGATAACACTATGAAAGGTCAAGGAGAAATTTAAGGTGAGTTGCAATATCAGAAAAAATTAAGTTACCATTTCTAATGTCATATGAAGAGTCTGATATATTTAACAATCACCAGAATGTGGGATTTATGTGTTATCTCAAAGACAGCATGCCTCCCAGAGCGGAGTTCACCCTTCACACTGAGCTACTGATTTGCTGTTTGCTTAAGATTAACACTAGCACCATCTGAAATAACAGCAATGCTGTTTCCTTCTGTGGATACCTTCTCCATTCACTGAAGTGATTCTCTAGGGTCTTACAAGGTAAGACTTTCCAGAAAAAATACAGCTGACTAGCTGAACTACAAAGACTGACCATGATCCTACGTCTTGAATAAATTATCATTATTTACTAAAGTGTAAAAGATCTATGAAATGAAGTGCTTCTATCTATACTCAAAGCAGATTCTCTCTATTTCAGATTCAAAAATTTCCAATTACAAACACTTTTTTCCCCATCTTAAGATACTGTGACTCCTTGGCTGGGAAACAGTTAAAACTCTTTACTAGAACTTATTTTAATTGCATGTTTTCCTGTGTATTTTAGAATATGGTCTTCTGATATGTCCTGTTCTCATCACCTCCTCTCTGAGTTGGAAGGGTGGCACCCTCTTAGATAGAAATTGACTTTGGATGAAGATCTGCCTATTTTCCTATTTTATCTCTCTCTCTCTTTTTTTTTTTTTTTTTTTTTTTTAGTTCTATTGTTATTACACAAAAAGTCACTCAGAATCATATTTCTAGCTGCTGTAAGCTAGTAAGGCAGATTTCTGTCAACTTTCAGTTAATACATTCATATAGATTAACTTTATGACAATGTTACTGCAGCTAAATAATCTAGATAAAAAAATTGAGGAAAGAAGCAAATGTATAATTTCTTACGTATACATTCTGGCTGGATGCCGCTCCATGTAAGATCAGGAAGGCAAGTTCGTGTTGTTGAACCATGGAGCAGGTGTCCTTTTTTACACTGAAATTGAACAACATTTCCCACCTGTTGAAAAGTAGAAAACACAGTAATATTGTTATGAGCAACTATCAAGCTGGGATATTTTTTTCCAAAATTTGATCACTCCTTCACATAATACAGACTTGATAAGTTGTGATTCCCTTTCTCTGGAAAGTAAATTAATTTCACAGAACACTTTGATATGAAATAAAAAGCTGCTTCATTCTCAGTAGAATTACTCTCCCCCCAAAATTAGATCCGCCATGGAAGAAAATCGAATCCTCATCTTCTGTGGTCTCTCAAGTGTGTTGCTTTGGGCCCGGAACAGTTGATGAACTGTAAGTTTGGAAACAAAGCTTATGGTGCATTCCCCACTCTGTGCCAAAAGAGAGCCAGTTGGGCAAAATTGCCACAAACAAGGGAAGTAACAGAACTGAAACAGGTATTAGATTCTGCTGGACTTTTGCTGAACTAGATCCCCCTTTGGGGAATGCTGGACATATTCACAGGTTATAATGAGAAATATTTGATTAGAATAGAAGGGGCTGGTCAACAACACTGTCTCATGCTTCAAAATGTTCCTATGATATTTTAATTTGGTTTTTTGATGAGAGGAGGTAAAGAATAATAGCTCTTCATACCATTTTGATAATAGAAACTGGAACACAAGTACATTAAAATTTACAATAGCAATTCATCTGAGATTAGCTTTTAATTATTATCCTTATTATGAGTATGTGTTGTATAAAAAGGAAAATAGAATTCTTACAGTTTCTGCACAAACATAAAATGGAATAACTTGTTCAGCATGTCCAGTCATGGTGAAATTGATGAAAATGCAAATAATTCTTAGTTTCCATCAAAAGCGAGGAAATTAGATTAGAAGTACATCATTCAGAGAGTATTGTATTACATAGCGTGAGTGCTTAACTCAAATATTAAGGTGCATGGATCATATCTGCTGTTCTGCAGTGACCTGCATTAATATATTTATCGACTCATGCTTAAACAAGAAGTTGGAAACGTTAAACTATCTGTGACAGCACATTTATAGCTCTGGTTTGGGTATGATTTTTTAATTATTTTGCTTAAATGCGGAACACTTTATTCAGACTGATGCTCAAAGGTAAAATGTGGATTATTTCTTGATAGTTTAGTACTGGGAAACAGCACTTCACTGCTACAAGTATTCATTTGAAACTTTATACTACTATTTCATTTCAGCTCAAGTTTCTCATTGAATGAAATTTAATAATAACCCATGAACTACAGTTAGTAGCTCATCAACACAGGATGTTATTTAAAATTCATCTCCCTTTATTTTGCTATTTTCTGTGTTCACTGGACTATGTAATTACTTGTAAAAGATTTTGAAGGAAATACACTAAATCACTTGCATGATTAAGCACAAAGTAGTAAAGTACTACAAGTTTTCGAAATTGCACCAAGTAGTTATAAAGGCTTTTTTTTTTTCATTAAATGGTAAAGATCTTAGTTAAACCAATCACCATCAATATATTACTTTAAAAAAGTACTAGCCTTAAGAAAGATGTGTTCATATCAGTGGACAAGGGAAACACTACAGATATAATTTTTCTGGACTTCTGTAAAGCCTTTCTCAAGAATCCCCCAAAACATCCTTCTCTCTAAACTGGACAAAGATTGTTTAGATCAGTGGACTGTTAGATGGATAAGAAAGTGATGGGACAGTGACATCCAGAAGGTAATGGTCAAAGTCTCAGAATCCCAGGACATCAATGACGCATGGTGTCACTCAGGGCTCAGTATTGGAACCAGTGTTATTTAATATCATCCTTAACAAGACAGGTGAAAGGATTGAGAACCCTCAGCAAATTCACAAATGACACCAAGCTGAGGGGTGTGTGTGACAAATCTGAAGGATGAGATCCATCCAGAGGGACCTGGGCAAGCTTGAGAAGTAGCCCATAAGACCATCCTGAGGTTTAGTAAGGTCAAGTTCAAGGTGTTGCACTGCACCCTATAGTAGGGGTGCACTGGGATATGAACCTATAAGATTGAGAGCAGCCCTGCTGAGAAGGATTTGGAGGTGCTGGTGGATGAGAGGCTGGACATGAGACAGCAATGTGCACTTGCAGCCCAAAAAGCCAGTTCAATCCAGGGAGGCACCAAAAGCAGCATACGGCAGCAGGTTGAGGGAAGTGATTCTGTCCTTCTGCTCTGTTCTGGTAAGACCTCACCCAGAGTCCTGTGTCCTACTTTGACTGTCTCAGCACAAGAAAACCATGGACTTGTTGGAGGAGATCCACAGGAGGGCCACCAAAATGCTCTGAGGGATTCTCCTATGAGGAAAGGCTGAGAGAACTGTGTTTGTTAAGCCTGGGAAAAAGAAGGCTGACCTGATTGTGGCCTTCCAGTAACTGAAGGGAGCCCACAAGAAACCTGGAGAGGGACTGTTTACAGACACATGTAGTGATAGGACAAGAGGGAACAGATTCAGAAGAGAGTAGGTTTAGACTGGATACTGGGAGGAAGTTTTTTGTTGTGAGGATGGTGGGAGACTAGGACAAGTTGCCCAGAGAAGCTGTTGATGCCTCATATCTGTCTGTGTTCAAGGCCAGGCTGGATGGGGCTCTGAGCAACCTGGTCTGCTGGAAGGTGTCCCTATCCATGGCAGGGGGGTTGAAACTAGATTATATTGAAGGTCCCTTTCAACTCAAACCATGCCATGATTTTATGGTTTCACAAGAAACACAACCTTTATATATGTAAGCACCAAAGCAGCACCAAAAGTGCAGCAGCTGCCCAGAGGATGAAGATGTTTAAGTGCTGCCATGCTGTTAAAGATTACAAATAAATGACAATAATATTAAAATTAATAGGTAATAAAAATATACCACTTAATTATATAGGATATGTAAAGTAATTATTAAACAAATACAGGTAATTTTAAAAAGTTTTGCGGTCTGCTTTGCAATATTCTTGCATCAGAGGCACCAGATGGCGCTACAATACAGTATTTCTATGCTGAAAAAATTCCCAGTCCTGAGACGTTCAGGTTTGTTCTAAGTTTTATTCTGTAGCTCAAGTAGAAGCATTAGTACTCTGGGCAACCGTGTTTGCATCCAGTAAAAAAAAAAAAAATAAAGTGCTTGATATCTGTTCTATAGCTGCCTTTTCTAGAGTGTCAGTTATGGCTTGGATATTCACAAAATTAACACATTAACTTTTTCCTTTTTTATTTCCTTTTTTTTTTTTTTTTTGCTAAATCCCAAAGAATGTATATTTTTTATTCTTTAACAGGAGAATCTGAGAAGAAAATGAATAAATATCAACCTCCATCCATTTACAAAATACTCTAGATTTTTTTTTCACCAAATAAGATGAAAATAATGTATAACAATTATAAAAATTATAAGTTATTATCCTTCTAATTTCTTATATTTTTTGTAAGATTGGAAGATACTTCTAACTCTCATGAGTTACTCTACAGTCAAGTTTTTTCTTAGATTTCAGTTTACCAAAGAACATGAAGACACTCTAATAAATTTCTTTATCCCTAGTAATTTGTGCTGAAGAATTGAGAAGCTAAGGAAATGCCAGTTATTTATCTTCAGTAACGTTTAGCATCATTAAGTCTTCACTACATCTCATGCCTCATTGACTCTTCACTATATCTGTAGTTTGGTAACCCACTAATACATTATTGCCCTTATAACAGGATTTTGAATTTGCAAGACTGCTGGGCAGAAGCTTGACAGGCTTCCTTTGTCTGAAAGAGTTTTGAGTTGCCTGGAGCTTTGTTTGTTTCAGTTTTGTTTTGTTTCTACACTTGCTTTAGCTGTAAAATTTAAATTTCCTGTGATCAGGTAGCTATGACCAGGTCTTATGCCTTTCTCTTTGCATGGTACAACCACAGATTATATCCATAGCAGAAAAAAAATAAAAGAATCTAGTATGTGCAGAATGAGCTATTTCCCACTAATGTGATGTGGTACAGAGAAATATAGGCCTGCTGCTGGAACAACAGCAAAGCCCTTGAGAAATTCAGACAGCAGGATACTCTGAGGAAGACTACAGTGTGACTATGATAAAAGCTGCAACACAGTCTTAGCACTGGAGATCCTGCTGCTGTGAACAACTCACCTTTAAAAACATACAGGCCTGGCAGGATCAGATTTCAGAGGTAGAAAAGAACAACTATATAGGTGAAATGTACCTTAGAGTATAGATTGAAATGTATGTATATAATGATGAGCTGTAGTGTGAGTGGTGTAAAAGTGTTAGAAACATTACAAATAACCTGAGGTGAAACATCAATGACAGAGACTTAAAAAAAAAAAAAAAAAAAAAAGAAAGAAAAAGAAAAATCATATTCAGGCCAGTGAAGCACTCCAGATTGTGACACTAACACACTGACCCCAGAGACCTCAGGACAAGGAGATGCAGGAAAATACATGGTGTCTGATATGGCTTTAATGACATTTTCATTGGTGCAGTGGTGCTGCCAACTGTGCTAATGGAGAGAGCTATATTGTGGTAGTAGAGCACTTGGAACTTCATCTTACAGTTTAATCAACACTGAAGTTTTTATAAGCATTGCATTCACAGAAGGAGATCATTTGTAAGACTGCTCAACATCTGCAGATTAAGTTTCATATAGAATTTCATAAAATAGAACCCAAGAGCTAGCAGAGGGCTCTCACTACTGCATTGTGTCCATTTTCCTTTTTAAATTAAGACTTCTCTTTGGCTCAGTTTAGGCCTCAATATAAGGGAAGATAGCTGAGTTTCTAAAAAACATGTTGGAAAAGTATGAGAAGAAATAAATCTTATATATATGACTGACTGATCTAAGCAGTTCTAAACTGTTTCTTCAGTTGAGTAGTACCTTGTGTTACAATAGCTTATGGTGAAAGTGCTATAAGCACTTTTCTGTTTCTAGCAATATAGCTGAAGTAGTATTTCAAACTCCACAGTTTCTTTCCAAGGAGTGATTTATTTTCCAGATTACAGATGAAGTCAGTATTCACTAAGTTCTAAAGTTATTTTGTCTACTTTATAACACACTGCTAAGGTAGATCTGTCAAATAAAAATGGCTCAGATGAAAGGTAAACATTCTAGATGTATGTATTCATAACAATTAAAGCAGATGATGCTACTCATTTCCATGCCATGCCAGATATCCAAGTAGAACTAAACTGGTATTTTGATGTTATTTGAACACAAGAAACTGCTTCTCCCTGAAGAATTCAATACTGAGCAATAAAGTCCCTGAAAAATTCTGTTGCCTCATTTTCTACAAAGCTCTTTTTTAATAGTTGAAACATCATTCCAATGTGACGTGGTGATACTGGTGCTTTTGTTAGTGTAGGTTCCAGGAGGTGAGGTTAAGACACCCCTCTTAGTCAAGCCTAGAATTATCTTGTGTTTGCCTGAACTTTCAGTCCAATCAATGAGACAGGAAAACAGGTAATCAAGAGTAGGGGAAAAACAGGAACAAAGCAATGGTGCTGTGGAAGCCCATAACTTGACATCAGTGTTGTGAAAAGCAAGTGTCAGTGAGTGATTTTTGTCAGATAAAAGAAGAAGTAATGTCATTTGATGAAAAGTACTGAAACAGGATTCCACATATGAAAACTTGAATTCTAAGTGTAAGGCTACAGCTTGGTATTTTTTATGAGACAGAGAAATAAATTTAAACCTTGACAATTAAGTCAATTGAGTTACCCTACGAGTATTAGTTTAAATATAAAGCATTTAAGAGAGTTAAAACAAAACAAACAAAACCCAAATAAAACAAAACAAAAAAAACCCCACATCTGTATTTTGGAACAATTTATAATTATTCTTTACCTTCCTGCTATGGATAGAAGCAAAAATTATCCCATTCACATAGGAAGCTAATTATAGCATAATATACATTAATTAACAATATTTTTGTGGTTTTAATGGAGTCATAACATTATGCAATATATGATAATGCAAAATTTCTTTCTGGGATCTACAGACAATAACTTGTCTAAAACCAATCATTTTCAAAATTGTTTCCACCCAATCAAGAGCTTATCTCAGATTCATCTGTATGACTGATACTTCTTCCCAGTTATGTATTAACTAGGCAATCATACCTAGAGAAACCAGAAGTTGCACATTTAGTTACAACATAAAATCAAATTCACGGTGTGAACATAAGAATAAGTTCCTAGCTGGGTAAGGAGACTATAGCACATACACCTGGGCACTAACCTTATAACTGTTTACAATTTTTAATTTTTTTTTTTTTTAGAATTGAAGGGTTGTAAACTCTGCCAGCATTTATACTTATTTAACAAATTATTTGTTAATTGACATTTTGCTTGATATTTTTACAGTTCCATGCTAGCTGTGAGTGATATTTTACTCACAACTACAGCACAAATGAGACACTGACTTACCTTCTTCAATGAAAGCTCATTAATATGTGAAACTGTGATAATAAAATAATAGAAAATGCTTAATAAATTATTTCTTTGACACATAGTTGAATAAAGAGTTGTCCTCTAGGATAATATTGTATTATAACCAAACGAGGTTAGCCTAAGGTCTATCCCTACGTATCCTATCTTGGCACAAAGCAGCACTTTCAGTTCCTAGAGAAAACTTAAACAATTTTATTATCACTTGCATATGATCGTGATCTAGCACAATCTGAAAACCCAAATATTGCTAAAAACCAAGCCAGAGTAGTACTGCACAAAGGCCACCAAAAGGAGAAATTTTTGGCCATGAAAATTTCAAAAGCTACAATTTGCTTTTAAAAACTAATTTAATTTTGTAAATTTGTTCAAATTTCACCCAGCCCTTTCTTGCATTTCCTCCAAACTGCAGTTTTTTATTCTCCTCCTACTAGACAGAGACCTCATCCAGCTGTGGAGCTGCTAGGTACTCTCCTGTTCATCCCTCTTCATGTGCCTGGAGCTTTCAGCCCTGACATCAAACGCAGATGTCACAGGATAGATTAGGCTCTGTCTTTGTTCACAAGATTCCTAGGAAATTATAAGGTACATTTTTGCATCTCTAAGCCATTCACTCATGAAAACATCTCACTGACATAAGTGTTTTGTGTGAATCAGAAAATCAGCAGTTCAAAATCATTTTCAGTTTCTCAATTCTTTTTCCAACAGAAACATATGTAAGCACCATTTGCCAAAACACAGCTTTGTATAAAATGTGGTGAACAGTCTCCAGGAAGGCATCAAGCACAACAGTGAAAACAGGTCAAGGAAGGTGCTCCTTCTCCTCTGCTAGCCCCAGTGAGTCAGAAGTGAGTGCTGGGTCCAGGGCTGGGATCACCAGTGCAAGAGAGACAAGGACAATACTATATTGGGTCCAGTGATGGGCCACAAAATTGATTAAGGGACTATAGCATCTGAAATACAAGGAGTAGCTGAAAGACCTGGGGTTATCCAGCCTGCAAAAAAAGAACCCCTGGGGGCAGGACAAACAACAGAAGCAGATTTTCTTCAGTGATGCCCAGAGACACTACAAGAAGAAATAGGTATAAATAGAAACATATGAAATTCTCTTTCAAACTAAGAAAAATTTTCACTGTACGGGTGATCAGTTTGGCACAGGATGCCCAGAGGCACTGCTGAGTCTCCATCCCTGCAAATATTCAAAACCACCTGGAGACAGCCCTCATAAACCTGTTCTAGCTGTTTTGAGAAGGGAGAGTGGACTAGAAGTTCTCCTAACAGGTCTGGGTCTCTGTAATTCATTTGTGGTTCCAAACAGATTTACTCTCAGGAAAAAAGGCCTGTTTTTTAGAGTACGTCCATACTAGCAGTTTGACACACAGTATACACACTTTTGAGGAGAAAAAAGCCTATTTAATAAATTGTAGGAAGCACTTATATATTGCTGGGAGATACTGAAAGTCTTCAAGGTGAAATCAAGTGAAACTTGATCACAAGTTTGTCATGTAGTGCATTGCTGATAGGGACACGGGGTTAGTGTAATCCAACAGCTAGAAATAAGGAAACAGAGCAACACAGCAGCAAACAACTCTTACAGAAGCAGTCTCTGAACCTCTAGTCAGATGTTTGTAGACTTTGAGGTAGTATAAAATATTTAAATATCTATGCAAGTTAATTTAAAAAAAGTGTACTCTACCTGATAGCCAAATGTGTTATTTTGTGACCCATGCCTTGGGACTCCTGGATTTTCACATGCTGTGCGAGTAGGTTCTAAAAAAATTTGCAATATATTAAAGACAAAACAAATTACAGTATTTTAACTAAATACATGATTCTATGTCAAAATTAAGCTTGGTCAGAAACATGCAATCATAAAGCCAATCAAAAAGACAAAAATAAAGTGATTTGATTCTTAGAGAGTATAGAATAACACCAAGATAATTCGAAAAATTGGAAAAATTCTGGATTGACTTAGCAAGAAGAGAAATAATAAACATTAAAAGAAATTTAAATTTATGGGCATAATCATACCTATGCATCGAGGAGAAGAACCACTCCATGTTCCATCTGCTTGGCAAATCCTGGTGTTAGAGCCAACCAAAATAAAAGGAGGATTGCAGCTGAAAGAGACTTCTGACTGATAGATGAAGCTTTTACCTTCTCTTTTCCCTTGAGCAGGTACTCCAGGGTCACCACAAAACTTTGCTGTGAAATAAGACATGATAGAAATGGAATGTGGCATTTATTAAAAAAAAAAAAAACCAAAATCACTTAGCTGAACTAAGTGAACAAATTACTCCAAATTTTGTGTTTATTTTATTAAACACAGGTCAAATATGGAAACATTTAATAGGAATTCAGGGAGACTAGACATATAATATTTAGTCTGCTAGATTGTACTTGTTTTGATAGTTGTTTAAAATGACTATATAATGTGCTTGATCAGTACCTCACACTTAACATATCAATTTGACAACTTATTTTATTAAAGTCCAAATAGTCTCAATTCCTCCATGCCCCAAAACACATCAGTCTGAAAATCTTTACAGAGCAATCAAAGAGTGTATCAAACTTGCATGTCAATCTTCCCTCCTCTCCTGCTGTCTTGACACCTACCCAGTGCTCAACATTTTTGTGTGATTAAAAGATTCAGCAGATAGATTTTAGGAGTCATAAAGTCCTGTTGCCTCATCATTCACTGAAAGGCAAAATGTAGTATTTATGGAAGTACAATACTTGAAAGTTAGAACAGTTAACAATAATGAAATACCAAAACCACCCCATAATAAAGAAACTTCTGTAGCAATCTAAAAGTCAGATACTAATAAACTGTTTTAGGATAAATTTCACTCATAAAAATATGTTCTTAAATGGATATTTTTACCTTATTCCTATCACCTAAGGATTCCTTATGTCTATAGTGTGTCATAATTGAGTAAATGCACTGTTAGCAAATTTACTGGCCTTCTTCTGCAGCATGAAGTACTGAAAAATGTCAGAAGCTGGAGTTTGAATACCTGACCCAGGAAATTAAATCAGCTATGGCAAACCCTCTGTCATCAGACTATATTATTCCATGACACTCCATGAATTCCAGTATTGTGTAGTCTAATTTCATATCAGACAGAAAATAGTGTAATAAAAATAATAGTAATATTATAGCCCCCTAACCTGTACATGTTCAATAATGTTGCTAAGTAGATATGCTGTACAGACAGTAGAATTTTGCACTCCATCTTTCTCATTTACAAACATAATTAAAATTACATCTCTCAAACAACAATCTTCAAAGCACATTTGTAATGTATCTATCTTTGTCACTCATGTTTTAAGCTTTCCAAAGGACCTGCTCACATGAAATGTTCCTGCTCCTTGCTTCTTTTCTCAGACACTGACTCTATGGGAAATCCATGCCCACCCACACTGGTGAAGAAAAAGTGCTAAATCTGTAACATACCAGAAATACATGCAATTTCATCATTTTAGGTGACAGGGGACTGTGTGCAGAATTATGGGCCAAATTCTGAAAAGATCTATGGATTGGGGGTAGTGCCACATAGTGGGCACACAGTGTACTTCATTGGTGAATGACAGATCATGGTTGTTATGCTTTCACTAGAAAATTCTGTGTCCTAATTTGAGAATACACGAAACACAAATTTTTTACACAGGGACTTGAAATTGTCTCCTAACAATTCTTTGCACCAACGAAGTAACAGCAACTCTGATGGGAAAAACAATTCTCACATTCAGAAATGAGGGTTTGGTAAATTTATTATTTTCTTCTAAACTAAGGAAACCCTACCACTTAGTCAAGCTGACCTAGTCATTGAATATCTACTGAATTTCTTCCTCTTATATCAGTAAGGATGGAAACCATGCATCACATGATGTAAAACACAGCAGTTTCCCTCTGATACTAGAACAGGTGACTACAGAATAGACTAAAGTTGCAGTGAACTGGAAGTTTTATGAGTGTTTCCACTCTTGATGGAAATATTTTCCTAATGACTCTGAGAGCACTGAGACTGTGAGCCTCGTTTCATTCTTAGAAGAAATTTAACTGACTAACAGCACACTTCTTGTCAACGTCTGACGGCAGCAGTGAGCACACCTGTCCACAATGTGCCCAGGGAGAGGAGATGCTCAGCCTGATGACTGAGCTTCTTGAGAAGGCATTCGGGCTGAGGAGCATCAGACAAGGAGACCGACTTGTGGTATCATATTCTACCATCCCTGAGATGAATGCACCAGCCAACAATGACACAAGAAACAAAGGATCCCCTACCCTCTCATCACCAGGAAGAAGGAGGGGATCTAAAAGAGGAGGGGAAATGGAAGTAGGTTACCACTTGCGGGGACAGGAAAATCCTTCCCAGCCTGCCTCATCTTCCCAGGTACCCTAATACAATGGGTATGAGGCCCAGGAACCAAATGGACTGACAACCTAAGATGCAAATTAAGGGCCTTCTGGAATTGGAGGCCAAAATAACCTACCCCCTGCATCATGACCACATCAAATAAAAAGAATGGTGGTTTGCATAGGTGAACCCCTCTGAAGGAATCAGAGGACCCAATATGCCAACCAGAGCTTACTCACACAGATGGGACAACCCTGATGTACATCCAGAATAGGAAAACACTGTTGGAGAGCAGCACTGCAGAAAGAGACCTGGAGGTCCTGCTTAGTGACTAGTTGAATATGAGCCAGCAGTGCCCCGGCAGCCAGGAGAGCCAGCCCTGTCCCAGAGGCATCCAGCACAGCATCACCAGCTGGGCAAGGGAGGGGAGTGCCCCACTCTGCTCTGCACTGCGGCAGACTTCTCTTAAATGTTGTGTGAACTGTTGGGTGACACCATGTAAGGATGTAAAACTATTAGAGAGTGTGCAAAAGAGGGCAGCAAAGGCAGTGAAGGGCCTTGAGAGGAAGCCGCATGAGGAGTATCTGAGGTCACTTGATTTGCTCAGCATAGAGGAGAAGAGACTGTGGTAAGACCTCATTGAGATCTTCAGCTTCTTCACAAGCAAAATGACAGGCACTGATCTCTTCTGTGTAGTAACCAGTGACAAGACCCAAGGGATGATATGAAGGTCAGGGAGGTTTAGGTTGTAAATCAAGAAAAAGATTTTCCCCCAGAGTGTGTCTGGACACTGGAACAGCCTCAGGGAAGTGGTCAGAGCACCAAGCCCGACAGGTTTTGAGAAATCTTTGAACAGTGCTCTCAGGTACATGGGTACAACTCTTTGGGTTGTTCTGTGCTGGGCCAGCAGCTGGACTTCAATGATCTTCATGGGTCTCTTCCAATTCATTATATTGTGTGATAATTCTATGATTTGAAGTTATATCTGCAGTTTGGAATTTTTTGCTATAGGTTTACATTTTTGCCACCTATTGCCAAACTTATAAAACCAGCAATACTGAAATTACTGCATGAGTAATTAAGCAAACAAATTTACTGTGTCATAGATGATAAATACTCAACCAAGGACACAGTCATATTCCATTCTGAATAATTATTCTATGGCATAACTGTACCTTGCACATCTTCAGCTACAGGCTCTATGGAAACAAGTTAGGAAATAAATTTCTGATGTCAGGACGTGCTTATTGAGAATGACTTTCACCAGCTCCCCTTCATTTCTGCCAGATGGCAACTAGCTTAAGCTCTTCAACAAGCACTGGCTGCCAATTGTTTTCTCTTGCAGGCCAATGGATAACCATTGCACATCAACAACATCCAGTTAATGTAATCTGCATTAAATAGCCTTTAATTCCCAAGCTGCATTCTGTACTAAATATACCTTTTAAAAAGTTTAAAGGTAGAGCCCACTTTTCAGAGTATTGAGTATTCCAACTTTAAAAATCATAAATAGCTTGTGGTATCCAAAAATGAATGAAGGACGCCATTTTTCAATCAAGAACAAATCATGAAAATAATTTTTCGTAGTCTCTGATATTCACAGTATGGTGGACTCAAGAAGAGCTCTACATAGAGAAATTAAGCAACAAATAGGGGTCTTACTCTTTTTCTTTCAGAAAAATGCCTTTCATCATGCTCCACCTCTGGAACACAGAGTTTCATCAGCAGTCAGAAATTTATGATATGAGAATATACTTGAAAAAAAAGTAAAAGAAAAGATGGTCTATATATGCTTTCATGGTACTGGGATACAGCCAAAATAGAGAAAATCTTTGACAGGGAGAGATGAAAAATGAAAAAAAAATAGTAAAAGAGAAGTGCATTTTGCAACATTTAGCAAGGTACCTGGCAAACACAGCTACTTGGAAAGTTCAAATTAAATTTCAGAGACTGTAAAGCCATGAATAAGATATGATCTTCTTTCAGTTAGACTCCTAGACTCCTTTTTGAAGACCATTACAGAGTGGTATAATTATTCTTCAAATAACTACAAAACCTCCTTCTTCAGTGCAATCAATGAATATCTCTCAGAAAAATCACAATCACTTTTAATGAATGGGACTGGATACTGTAATGAAATTTTTAGCAATACAAGAATCCACCAATGTTATTTATAACTTTCAGATTAATAAAATTTATTGCATAAAATATACTGGTTAATTTACTGCAGGGTGAAAAATAGATAATTGTCACAGAATCACCCAAGGTCTAGTCAACATTACAGCCAGAAAAATTTCTCTGTGACATCACAGGAAGTTTAGGATGAATATGAGGAAATAAAAGGGATTATAATGAAAGTTAGCTTATCACATATGTAGTTGGATCTGAAAACAAGACAGAACCTTTTAATTTTGAATTGCCTTGGATTATGTTGTACACAATGTCTGTAATATTGACTTATTTTGCATCTGTGTCTTAAGACTCATATATGCTCACATAGGATTTACAGATATTCCCATGACCTTCTCAATCTACGAGTAAGATTAAAATTTTGGAAAATTTTAGAAATTTTTAGAAGGATTGTAATTATCCCAGGTTTGAAATTAATTGAGCCACTGGGGGAGGGAGGGAGGGAAAAAAAGTGAAAACTTCAAAGAGGAAAAAACCATAATACAGCAATATACAGACTATGGTGTGAATACATACGTAAGCACTGAGGAACTTCACCACTCCATGTTCCATTCCCAACACAAGTCAAAACAGCAGGAAAAGAGAGTTCATATCCTGGAGAGCAGACATAGCTAATGCTAAATCCCCAGTCCAAGTTTGTTCCTTCCAACCTTCCATTAGAGATCTGCGGAGGAGTTGGGCAGGTAACAGCTGCAATAATATTCAAAATAATTAGGGCCAGCTGCTGTAAATATCCCTGGTGTACACAATTACTAGAAGAACCATATGGGCTAATTTCACCTTTTTTTAGAGGACAATACAGTCAGGGCATGCTATCTTTCTCACTGTATTCTTGCCACATTTCCTGAAGTTAGTATGTCTGATTTCCTTCATTTAGGAGGCAGCAGATGATTGATGAAGTGTCTTAAATAAACCAGGATGCTGCATCAAACCAAATAGGAAGACTACCTAAAAATCAGTATGGAAACTATGACGTGTATGACATTTAAGATTTGTCTGGTAATCTACTACAATTTTTTTTTCTTTGTTAAGACAACATAGAGTACAACCATATTTTATTAGTGAGGCAAAAATGAAATATTTTTTCCTGTTGACCAGTTTAGGCATTTGCTAGATTTAACATCTAGGGATGAAATTCCAGGATAACTGTTCCAAAATATTACTTAAAACCTGTTTCTAAGTTGCACAGTTTGGTTACTATTTGCTTTGTGAGTAGCTAATCACCAAAAAAAGCATCTAGTTGCTGGTAATAGGGAGAAAATGTAAGGATTTGCAATTCCTTGAAACTGTTAGTATTGCGACCTCTAAGAAGGCCAAGAAGTATTTCAGTATATTTTGTAATTGCCAGGCCTCCTAAGAAAAAATAGAAACAACTTCTATTTGGTTGTAGGGCAGAGGATTGAAAAACAGTACAGGAAGGCAGTAGAAATAAAGAGATAACATATGTTGCAAAGAAGATAAAGGTGTTTTTCACTGGATAGTGATATAGTAACAGACAATTGCTAATTGAAAGCTTAAGGGAAAAAGTATTAAGGAAATTAAATGAAAGAAAACCTGAATCAGAAAGGGAAAGGATGAAATTTAGACCAAGTTGATAGAATGAAGGAGGTAGAAAAAAGGGCAAACTGTGCTGGCAAAAGAGAAAGAAAGCAAAAAAAATCTAATACAATTTAATCTGGTAAAGCCAGTTGGGATAGATGAGATGTGGTGATTAAAAATTGAGCAGAGAACACACAGGTCACAATAATGGAGGAAGTTAAATGCTGCACCCATAATCTTTAAACTAATGTTTAGAACAGCTGTCATCTTAGAGGCTTAAAAGAATCCAGAGGTACTAGGTGATGAGTAATATGTATTTGAATGCAACCTGCAGAGGGTTCACTAGGTACCCTTTCTACATGCTTATTATTCTCTTCATTGAGAGAATCTCAGTTATGTAGACCAAAAAAATACTTTACATCAGCATTCATGGCTGTTTGAGAATACTAGTATCAAGTAACCCTTTGCCAGCCAGTAAATCAAATCTAGATTTTGGGACCCTAGTTTTGTTCCAGAAAAGGACATGATAGCTTTTGCCACACTTCTGTGATGTTTTAAAAAAGGAATTAAAAATAAGTGCTCTAACAGCAGAATTCTGTCTTCATCTCCAAGAGCTTCACAAATTTTTTTAAAGGGTCTGTATATTTTAAATTCTGAGCTGACTAATAAGGGAGGAAATATTGGTTAATACTTCAGAAAGAGAAGTAGAAGAAAATAGATGCAACATCAGAATTTTAGGGTGAGAAAAGGAAAACAAAACAATACCTAGCAACAAGCCAGAATGTTTCTCTATTTTCATCAGACTTAGACATAAATATGTACCATGACATTCTCAGTTTAAGAACTACAAGTGTATTACAAATGCAAGCCAGCAAAAAAGACAATGTTAGAATATTTGAATATTTAGTTGCAGATGAACATGCATCCTTTTCCAATTTGGCATAGCAGAGCAGTATTTATATCTTCTCTTTCAATGGCACAGTGACAATTATTCATGTGTTTTCTGCCCAGTTCATTTTCCAATTATTTTAACTAAATAGTACCAAAGGACCCTGGCACTTCATTCTGACAGTAAAAACTATTTTTTATACATTTAACACTACTGCATATTCTATATTATTTTAATTACAATATTAACTTGCCTAGTGTACTTACTCAAACTAATGTAAAATAAAATGAAATTCTGCGAGCACTAGAGATTCTTCATAGGACTATTAATCAGCATTTATACAAGCCTTAAATATGTATGATCCAAAATCAGAAAGAATCAAAAACTCAAACTTAAAATTGACAGTAAAATTCTTCCTTTGTATGATTCTGCTTGAGTCAAATCAGAGTTAGATCTTCTGGTCCCAGTTAGGTATCCTGTAGACCATAATAATTTGAGTCTGAGACACTTTATAAAAAATACTTGCTCTGTCTTATGATCTTCTAGCTGTTGACTTACAGTCACTCCTGGAGACAGACAGACTCTTGGTCAATATGACCACTATGTTCAATCTTCAGTTCTTAAAACAATTTTTTTAGTTGAAACTGAGGCTATCTATGAGCACAATGCAAATAGCAAAAAAAAAAGTAAAATGTCAAAAGGGTTTCAATGTTTGACATCTTTAAGAATGTGTCAGGAAAATAACTTCAAAATTGATATTGTCAAAGGTGAATTAGAATTAAACTGGACTTGGTAAGATACTGGGAAAACTGTGTTCAGCAACAAAAGTAATTGCAAATGTGGTCGAGCTTTGAAATTAATTTCATCTAGTTTGACATGAATTCATGGGAGGAAAATGAGAACTGCTTAGCAGGTATGTTACTTTGCTTCCTTAAAATGAAACAGAAGGAAGATGGAAAAGAAAAAGTACAAAGGTAGGCAACTAAGTTTTGAAAGAATAGAGATCAGACGTACTTAGTGGGAACCAAGAAAGAATATACCAAATGGTAATGCTACTTTTCTACAGATGTAGTATCAGGGAGAGAGAAAAATCACTCTTGAGAGAACTTGTTTTAGTGTTGAGCAAGGGAGTTTCCCAGAGAAAATATTTTTGATGATACAGATAAGTTTATCTTCTAGTTTCAGATTTTTTGTTCAGATATTTTGCTGTTAAAATTTTAACAGGGTTAAATTTTAACATTAAAAACCCCAAGCCCAACTATAACAAAAAAACTCAACAACAACAACAACAACAACAAACCCCAAAAACATAAAAATCAGGTATGCAATTTGAAGAAGATGAAGGAATATCTTGAGATGAATCCTTTCAACTTCCACAGTAGAGAAAATACCATGAAGCAGAAAAATCTTTATTGGGAAATTTGTAAGAGCAATTTAGTCTTTTTGTAGTGAGGTGATGCTTAAAGGTACCTGTCTAATAAAGGAGGAATCAGGTTTAAAATCTTAGTATTATAGACAGAGCAATTCAGATTAATTTGCCTTTGACAAAGTTCAGTCTGTATATATTTAGATCTTTCCCAGAGGTGTCTTTTACATGTTTGAGAGTTCTGTTTGCAAAAGCAGAGACATATATATGGTCACTTAGGACATCCTAACTGCAATTAACAAGTCTAACCATTCAGCAAAGTACTAAAGTATACTGCAGAACTACAAAAAAATGTTCAGTACATTGTGCTTGTAGAAATATAAAAGGGATAAGAAGTAAAATATGAAGTCATCGTTTCTGCAGCCAAATAAATCAATTCAATGTATTCATACTAAAAGTAAGTTTTGATTTCTGTGGAACTACACAATAAATTAACCATTTACAATGTACAGCGTAGGTAAATGTCATAGAAGAAATAGCTGACAAGCAAAATAAATGTTGTACCTTTGCATGTTGGGATTGCTCCACTCCACGTGCCATTGCTAGTACAAGTGCGAATTACGGAACTATTTGCTTCCATTGTATAACCAGGTTGGCACATATAAGTAACATTTTGTCCAACAACATAATCATCACCATATCTCATGCCATTGGCTGGGACTCCTGGATCTCCACAACTGATAACTGCAAGTAAATAGTTGAGGAACATATTTTAAAATTTAAGTGAGATTTATCTATATGTGAGGGGAAAAAAAAACCATGACAAAACTAGGCATTGATTGGGGAAAAAAGGGAGAAAATAGTAACATAAATCTTATCTCCACCACGAGAAGATGAAGATATGCCATCCTAATTAGCTGTCAAACATATGTGGAGCTATGTAACAGTTATATTTGGAGAACATGAATACTTTCGTGCAACAGTAGTAGTAAAGGATTGTACAATTTGTATTGACAAAAAGTTCAAGTTTGCAAATAAAAAAAAAAAAAAAAAAGGCAAAAAAATAATATATATGCCATTACCACCCTTGGATATGCTAAAATTTTCCTATCAATTCAGTTTAATTATTAAAAAAGTAGATGCTCATCACTTAATTTACTTTTCTATGGTATTCTGAAAGGAAACAAAATCTGGAAAATTTTAAATATATGCCTGCAAAAGCCTCCCACTTTATAAATGCTCACATATTTGCCATGCACATAAACAGGTGAGAATATTCAGGTGACCCCCAAACATGGGCTATGGCTTACATAAAAACTAGGTCTATAGTACTTTAATGTGTGGGAGTGGTTGTAAAACCTCTTATGACTTCTACTGTCAGGAGATAATTTCATTTCCTAATGAAATAAAATACTCATAAGGAGTAATAAAAAGTTTTATATCATTGTAATCTGAGAATAGTGCTAAAACAGGTAAGTTTCCCTCAGATCTGGTCAAATGGATCTATCAATTTCTGAAACAGCTTTTAGAGAAAGTGGCAATGCTAAAAAAGTGACAAGGGAAAAAATCTATTTCACACAAAATAGCATTCACACACAGCATTCCATGTGTTTTATGGTTTATTTTATAGAAAATTTGAAAATCGCCCTACAGCACTGCTATTTCTTCTGGGAAAATGTGAAAAGCGGTTTCCTGAGCAGAGTACACGTCCTGGCCACTTGTAACTCACTGCCAAGGCATGGCTGATGTGAATGTCACCCTTTCTGGATCTGGATCTCCAAAATCACAAAAATCCATGACTACATATTTGTGGTGTAAGTCCCTTGACCCAATAACTCAGGACCTAAGAATCCAAGATATATATATATATAGAGCTTACCTTCTCAACAGTTTACCTTGGTCTCAATGAGGAGGTACTAATTACACAGCATATATCAAATCTTAAAATGTACCATGCAATCACTGTATGTATTTAGAAGAGACTATTAAACATACCACAGCGTTATCTGAATTACTGCAAAGGAACCTAATGTACTGATAAAGAAAACAAGTAGCTAATGTACTGATAAAGAAAACTGGAGATCAGCCTATTTTAGCTTACTTAGTAACATAGTAATTTCAAATGTTTTAAAAACTAAACATATATTTTTCTTGGTCACTTTTCAAATAAGATAGAACTAGGAAAGACAGAACTGTTTCTCTTATTTATGCATGTACTTTCAAATACTCTGAAACTTACTTTATTTGAAATATTCCATTTAATATCCTTAATGTGTAAACTTTACTAAAATAATCCTTAAAATTTGCAAAGATATACTATTGTTTTGACTGAATTAAATATAAAGCTAATGCCTTTATCCTTTTTTCCTCTAATCTTTGTTTCATTTCAGTTGGACCACTTTCACTCAAGTCACTATTGAGGCAAAATCATCTTAAATTGTGAGTGATGCTGACCAGAAGAGCATTTCCTGTTGGGAGCCAGTGAATCCCAATAGGGTGGAGCTGGGGAGCCCCAGACCTGTGGTGCACAGCCAGGGTGGCCTTCAGAGGCCACCTGGCCTTCTGTGTGCTGTGCCACACAGATCTCCTGCCGGGGCACTGCCTCAGCCAGCTCCCAGCAGCAGACCTGCTGCAGGCACTCAGCGATTGCACCTTGCTGACTGCACAGCCTTGCTTTTTATTGAGCAATGAAACAAGAAGCTCTCATGAGAATGATGTTTCTGTTTGGCTGCAGAAATGGTAGGGTTGTTTCTTTCTAAGAAAATCTTACTGTAGCTTGCTATGGTCTAGGGCTGATGTTGCACACGGGTCAGTCTTGTTTGATGGTATGCTCCCAGTCTGTAAAGGAGCATAAAATTATCTATGCTATTCTCTTCTTACAGTGTCAGCTCTAAACCCCCTAAATTTTGATAACACCTTGACTAAACAAAAGTGTTATATCCTGAATCTCCCTCTCTTTGTTTTACTATGATACTTCCTCTGTCAACAAATTTCAAGTTAAAATCCAATGTTTCTACCTGAGTAATGTGTCTTGAAAAGACTGTTTTGTCAGGTATTTCAGTAAAATGCTATTCTAAAATACAAGAAAAAAATGCAGATGCAGTTGACATCACAAACCACCTTTATCTTTGGTGCAATTAATCTGATTCTCATTCCAATTTTTAAAATAATAAATAAACAAAAATACTGGGCTCTCAGGTTTTATGACTGCAAAAATTCATCAAAGATGGATTTAAAACCACAAGTTTTATGATCTAGCTTTTGGCTTCTAATTGGGTTGCTCTAAGTGTGTTCAAAATTTAAAAACCAGTTTGCTATACCTCTGATGAGGATATGTTTCTTGAAAATGATAGGCAGTCTCCTGCATCATATAAATGTAAAATTTTCATAATTGCTACTAAAAGATGAACTAGGACATGCAATAAAGAAAGAACAGATGGCCTTGAAAATAAAGTGTTGCAAAATGCTCATTATGAATGTTAGGGATGCGGTAATAGCTTCTGTTGGTTGGGTAGCCAAAGGAGTTTTAAGGTTAATGAAGAGGCCAAACAGAAGATGATATGTCAAAATAGGACAGCAGTTTTGACCTTGGAGTCACTATGAAAAGAATCCTCAAGTGTTTTACATGGTTTTTATTTTCTACTCTCTGGAAGAACAGAATATTATAGTGGTAATTTTTCAAGGCGAAGTAATGCAACTAAAATAAAAAATGTCTGGATATGTCATATCACAAAACATAAACAAGATTGAACATACATACTAGTAAAGAATTAAAGTAGGTAGATCATGTAACCATACAACTCCCTTAAACTGAAACAGGAGTCTACACATTTTACTACACTCTGCCTTTAAAAGACCATATTCTTCACATTTGCATAGCATTATATTTTTAAAAACTAATTAGCATACAAAATTATGTAAGAAGTAGTGCAAGAAAAAGCTTAAAATTTATTGACATGAGACTTCTATATTTTAATTTATTTTTTATTTTCGGAGGAGAGGAAAAACAAAGATTAGTCATTAGAAATGTGTCTTACTTGTGCAGTTTGGCAAGGATCCAGACCATGTTCCATTGGCAGTGCATTGTCTTACAGATGATCCAGAAAGAATGTATCCTTCCATGCATGAATAAATTACTGAATTAGAGAATGTAGTCCCATCAATACGAAGTACTTTTCCGTTAGCAGTTGTTCCTGGATTACCACACTGCACAGCTATAAAGGAAAATGTGGAATATTTTCAAAATGTAGTAAAGGTGATTTCTGAAATGGGGAAAATTGGAGCAGGAACAGTCCTACTTCCAGCAGTATTACTTGGTAGAAATCCGTCCATTCTCTTGTCCTTAAAAATATAAAGTTTCCCCACCTACTGAAAAGGTGTATTGTACCATAAAAAAACGTGTGCATGAATTACTATTTTTTACTCTTTGGTTTGTAGAAAAACAAAACTTAGAAATTTTGCTTTATAATCTGCATTAGTGAGAAGATCGTTTAGCTGCAAAAAAAAAAAAACCCTTCCAACTATAAAAAAACCAAAATGGATCAACAATTATATTTGTAGATTTAATTTGAATCATGTGTTTCTAGCATCAACAAAATATTGTCCTAATTCAAAGCATTGAATGGAGTCAACGTCAGAGGCGGGTGGAATCCTGATGTATCCCAGTTCTTTAATGTTCAACTTGGGAATTTGAATGGGTCTTTCTTATATGATTACATATATATATATCTAATCTATATGACCTAAACTAGAACAATATACCTGTGCATGCACTACAAACACCTACATTTATCTGTGAACTATATTTATCATTTCAAGAAAGAAATATCATCAAAACTATCTTAAAATATATAAGAGCTGATTTATTTCTATACTAGATAAAGTCAAAGGAAAGTAGAAGATGGTACAGTTGGGCAAAGCATATCCCTTTTGATTCCAGTATAAATATCTATATATACACACACACACACATATATACTATATTTCTAATGTAGTGTAAATTTGACAATCATTCAGCAGAAAGGATATTACAAAACCAGTTTATGAAGCAAGTTTTTAAAATTAAATTACTCCTTCATACAGATAACACAGTCAACAACAATAAAGTAAAAAATAAGAGTACGGGTTCTCAAATTATTTTCTTCTTTTCAACACACTTTGTTTTGCAAAAGAATCTGTTGGGAATTATTTCCTATTCCAAAGCAAGGTAATTTAGGCAATAAAGGATTCTTCAGAAATATCCTCTTATAGCTTTCTTTTATGATAATTTGTCTACCTTGAAATTTCCAGAATTTTATTTTACAAATTAACTTGTTTCAGCATTTTGTTTTCTCTTGAAAAAAAATAATGTCAACAGTATTATTAAATGAAATTTTAGGTCAACCATTTATACATAGATGAATAAATCTAAAGAAATCCTGACTTTTTCCTAAAACTGGGGTTTTTGTCTGAAATTCAAGTGTTATATGGTTGTTATTAAATGACAGGTTATGCTGAGATTTTAAGTGAAAAAATATTCATCAAAAAAATTGACTTCTGAAGGTTTATCTATTTTTTTTTCCTCAAAACCTGTAAACATGCAGTTTCATGCATGCCAGGAACTGGTTTCAAATTTGTCACCTGATGCCAAGCCACTGCTATTGTGCAAAAACTTATTTAAAAAAATTTTTTGGTCCAAAATGACTGCACCCTGTTTACCGCAGAATGCAAAATTGGTTTTCTGATCAACACTATTAAAAACACAATTTAAAATTTGAGGGGATCTTTCATTTACCTTTGCACTCAGGTTGTCTTCCTGTCCAGCTTCCATTTGCCAGACATGTTCTTTCTTCTGAGCCATGCAGGATATATCCAATATCACAGCTGAAATGTATCGTGCTTTTAATTTTAAAATTGTTTTCTTCCCTAGACCCATGGCCTGGGATACCTGGATCACCACAAGAACCAGCTGTATCACCTAGATTTTAGAGTACAAAGATTAGAATAATTATGAAGTATTATTATGATTCTGCATTTATAAACATGTCTCTATGTTTTTATAAATAAATTTATAAACATGTAAATTTTTTTTAAATCCCCATATATATCAGTGGGTGTGAGTCTCTATAATTGCAAAATTACTTGATCCTGCACTAATTTTTTATACTTATTTTGTAGAAATGCAGAAGGAGAATTATAATTTTCTCAAATTCTCCTAATACCATGCTAAAATTTTGATAACAGAATTATCAAATAAAATAGGGGGGGAAAAGGCAAGCAAAAAACCTTGGTAATTTTTCATTTTAAAATAAGGAATTCTGAGGAAAACCAAGGTCCTGATTGCAAAGACAATTTTCTTGTGTATAACTAGTGTTCATAAAATATTTCTTAGTTTCATGATGTCACCAGAGTTGAAACAGACACAAAGTATTTTCCTGAATTCTAGAAATGTTGAAATGTCAATTCAAAACTGCTTAAATCTCCGTCAGATTGTTTCAGAAAATTCTAAGATACAGGGTTAAAGGTAAATATGTTTCCATTTATATACAAATAAATTAATAATTTTGAATGCTACCTGTTATATGTAAATGTTAGAATAGTCAACACAATAATAGTGATAACAAGAAAAAGTAATAATAATATCTAAGTTTATATGTCTAAGTCTATAACTATGTAAGAACTTTTAGGAAGATCTAGGTAACACGTGATATGAGCATTAGCTCATTTGTTTGAATCTTTTAATAATTACTTAGGATCATCTTCTTTATTTTTTAAGACAACTTTAAGATAGTTTTCTGTGTAAAAAGAGATGAAGGTATAATATATTCCTGAGTTTCATTACTGAAGAGTTGAATTCTAGAATTCTTGGAGCTCCACTGTTGTGGTTTCTTCCCCGTAGCCCATCTGTTTTTCTAGCAACTCGCAAATAAAATGAATGTTTTCTAGACAAAAAATATGTCAAACATACCAATATTTTTGCGAGAAAATCTGCATTACTTTGTAGTTAGTTCCACTATTTAAAATAAAGATTAAATATTTCAAGAATCAGGTAGAAAGAATTATTCTTTTTATGTATATAATCTGTAATCTGTAATCTGCAGATTTTCTGGGCTTTGTCTAAACTTAAATAGAAGTAATACAAGCATTTTTTACAAAGAAATAGTAAACAGATTTGCAAACTCTAAATATGAAAAAGACCAACCTCACTGGAGAGGTGTTCTCTGGGAAGTTACCACCCTGGAGTCTTACATGCAGAGAAAAACAAGTGTTCTGCTGCCTTGCTTGGCACTGTATTTATCTAAAAAATGCTGTGGGGAGTGAAGGGTTGGACACAACTCCCTACTGACAAAAGTTGTTTAGAATTGAATAGTGAAGGCAGAAGAGTAGAACTAGCTTCCTTTGCTTTGAAAACTTTGGTGCAAGAGTAAATACTTGGTTTAGTCCATTATGTCTAAGAAGTACATGGTACTATGTATTAAAATTATTTCATAAATAACAAATGCACTCAAGTAAGTAAAAGGGTTGGCTGTCTACTTCAAAATCACAGCCTGAGAAGTTAGGCTGTTCTCTGTTTACCCATTTTATTATGTGACACAGATCAGTAAAGCAGATTGCCAGTCCTGTTTAAAAAGAAATTGCAAATAGTTCCAAATTATAGCAAAAAATTTTCATATGCTTTCAAAATAATTTATGTCCAAGGTACTTAGGTAAGTACCTTGGACATAAATTACCTTGGACTTAACCACCCTCTAGTTTGAAAAAAAGTCTGCTTCATATTTTTGAAATCATTAAAAAAAAAATTACTAGATCAAGGCTGTTTTTTGTTGTTTTGGGAATCTGTATATTACATTTTATAGTAGTATTTAGTTAGACTTTGACAAAATTGGAACAAGGCCTAGTCATCATTCTACACTTGTAAAGTCTCCATAATAACAGCTCAGTTTTTGGCAAGTTATTTAACATTATGCCTAAAAGAATTTTATGATGAAAAAATGAAAATAGGTTATTTGCTATGCCAAATAGAAATCACATATTCTTCTTCTAAGTGAAATCATGTGTTCTTTTCTAATGCCTAATTATTACTATGGACTATTAGGCTTTTTATTTTAGGAAGGGTAACCACCAGCTCTTTTGATTGAAGGTTACAGAAATAATTTTTCTAAATGACTAATCACATCAGATGTGATAGAATCAAAGAGTCGCAGAATAAACTGAGTTGGAAGTGACCCACAAGGATCATCGAGTCCAGCTCCCAGCCCTGCACAGACCATCCCCAAGACTCACACCATGTGCCCAAGAGCATTGTCCAAACCTTTCTTGAGCTCTGTCAGGCTGGTGCTGTGACCACCTCCCTGGGGAGCCTGTTCCAGTGCCCAGCCACCCTCTGGGTGAAGAACCTTTTTCTAATATCCAACCTAAACCTCCCCTGACACAGATTCAGGCCATTCCCTCGGATCCTGCCACTCACAGAGACAAATCGGTGTCTGCCCCTCCTCTTCCCCTCATGAGGAAGTTGCAGACTGTGATGAAGTCTAAGAGAGCATATTTTTATTACTTCATGCAGACTCAACTAAATTGTTTTTACTGTTAGTTTTGAGCCATCCTTCACTCACATGTGTAGCAAATTCTCAGTTGATATTTAATCTTGATGAAATGGAGGATATTTAGACTATTTACAACCATTGCTGCACTTATGAGGAATTCTACATTGCAAAAAACTTCTGACTCCATCTGATATGCAGATGATGATTGAAAACTATTTCTGAATGCCAGTATATATCAATGGGGCATGAAAACTCGTTCTAGCTCAATGTCATGTGACAAGAAACTGTCATAAGGATGATGTTACAAAATTTAGTTACCTTATGTTCACTGAATTAGGGCTTTCTTTTTAAATTCTTTTTCATATACTAGAAGGACAAGTATGCTGTATCTTTTCTCAGATACATATTCTATATTACATATTATCAATAATATCAAAAATCATGCAAATTTTAATGTTTTAATATAAATTAACATGAAGAAACCAATTTAAAGGCTAATAACGAAAGCTGATGATTTAGCATATTTTAGATGCAAAATATATTAATTCTGTGTCAGAAACTGAAAATTATGTCATTATGAGAAAGCATTTCAGATATAAGCTTTGAAAACAAAATCTCAAATTTTTACTAAGAATTATAGTTGGGTACAGTAACGTTAAAGAAAAAAGGGGTTTTATTCTGTACAATTTGATTAATTATGATTAACATTTAAATGTTCCTATGTCAAGGAAATTTTTCTTCATGTATTAAGAAAAAATAATTATATCTGATTAGAGTTTCCTATGTGTAGGTAGAAAAACAATAATTTAAAAAAAATTATGCAGATCCCTCATAATATCCCAAGATATTTCAGCACTAATTTAATAGGAGAAGTACTATAGAATAGTCCTATTTCCAGTAGGGCTGCTTTGATATTTTCATGTGTATTTTTAGGTAGTATTCATTGATAGGTTTGTCTATTTCTTAAATTATTTTTGCAATTCACAAGTTGGATTTTTAAATTTTTTTTTCTTATTACCACTATAAAAAATTATAAGTAGCCTTAGAGGATTTTTTCCCCCTAACAAATATGGATTTATGCTAGCTGGAAAACCACTTTTTATTAAAATAGTTCAAATTTGCAAATACATAAATATATCATTACTTATTAAATACGATTATTTTACATTAAAGTTTGATTTCTAGTGCGTACCTTTAAAATTACAGATTATAAGAACTTGATCTTTGCTTCATTATGGCAAATTTCCTTCTGCTTTATTAACAGAAATTTTAAAGATTAAATTAGGTGTACATTTTTCTGGGTTTTGTCACATTCTAGGTTCTTGTAAGTTTGCCGGAGAAAGTTCAGATACTGAAAAATTCTTTCAACACTTTAGAATTTAATGCAATATTTTAACCAAGCAGCCCTATTTTAATATTTCATATTAATCATCAACTATGTCTGTGCCTTGGGATGTAAAATTTTGTATCCTGAAATTGCAGCTGATAATCAGCTTATGACAGATTACACTGAAGAAATACGGGAAGGAGAGAAAAAAAAAAAAAGGTTTTGAGTATGTGAGACCTCCACCTGGACTATGATATCCATTTCTGAGGTTTATAATGCAACAGAAAAAAAGAAATGTTAGAGCAGGTCCAGAGGAATTTTATAAATATGATCAGAAGGCTGGGAGGACACGTCTGCTGGGCAACAAATCTGAGAGATTTTGGGCTGTTCAACCTGAAGAAAGGAAGGCTTCCGGAAGACCCCATGGTGGCCTTTCAATACATAAAATATAAAAGAAAGATATACAGTGGCTTTTTATCAAGGTCTGTAGTGACAGGAGAAGAGGGGACAATTTTAAACTGAAAGAGGCTAAATTTAGATTGGGCTTAAAACAGACATTTCTTACAATGTGTGCAGTGAGTCACTGGAACAGGCTACCCAGAGAACTTGTGGATGCAGCACCCCTGGGAGCATTCAAGGTCAGGACTTCGAGTAACCTGATCTAGTTGAACACATCTCTTCTCATTGCAGTGAGGGAGGACTAGATGATCCTTGGAGGTCCCTTCCACCACAAATCATTCTATGATGCTAGTGGAAGATGTCCTTACCTCTAACCAGAGGTTGGACTAGATTTGTAAAGGTCCTTCTGACTTCCACTATTCTATGATGCTATTATTTACTAATACTCTAAATAACCTTGGATTTTGAATATGAAACTAGCAGAGCATGGTCAGTCTTGCACATCAGTTATTTTTCACTTCTAGTTTTAACATAGATCTAACCTAAGAAAAACATGTAACTTATTTTCTTATAATTTTCTGCCATTAAACGTGTCTAAGTTCTCTGAATTACATCGGTTTAAGTAAGATTCAAAACTCCCCTGATTTTTTTAATTAAATTATGAAACTTATGCAGGACAAGAAAGAACTTACACCAGTATTTACTGAGAATTAAAATTGATAACATGGTTAACCTTCATTAGAGTATTTGCTTACATAGTTTGCAATAAAAAATGGATTTAATCAAATCCCAAATTAGTGTGTGACTTGGATTTCTGGTTTTCACTAGATCATTGCTTTTAAAGTGAATCAAAATGAAGTTGTGAAATACAATATTCCTAATAAGTTTTTCAGAAAACATCTTGACTTCAGTGAGGACTAAAGTATTACAAGGATTAGATGATGTTCCCTCAAAAACTGAGCATCCTGTCTTGAGATTATGTGGAACCCACCTGACCTTATTTTACAGATGGATGTATTACACAATCAAGTTATATCTGAGGTGTCATCAAGCCAGTAGACATTTTGCAAGTTAAAAGAAAAATTTTAGAAAATTAACCCATCATCTTGACGAGAAAATGTTGCAAGATTTTGCTGAAGAAATTAACATGCTTGCCAGAAATCACATAAAAAAATTTCAAAGCAAACTGTTTTTGTTAACGCTCAACTGAATGTGAAATTTCTTGTTCATATTAGGTGCCACCAAGAAAGTCTACTTTTTCTACTGTTTTCTTGCTAATACTTTATGCTTACTTTGGTTTTACTTCTATTTACTTCTACTGAGTTGGTACTTCAGCTTTATACATGATTTTTCAGATTTTTAAATGGCCTTCTGAAAAAATCCAAACATATTTAAAACAACTTCAGGATAGAGTCTTTAACTCACAAATATTACCTGAGCAGTGAGGAAGAGATCCACTCCAGTGCCCGTTTAGCTGACATGTGCGAGATGCCTGCCCCAACAGTGACCGTCTCCCCGTGCAGGTGTAATGAACAGTAGAACCAAAGGTGTATTTATCTCCAGACAGGACCGCGTTTGGAGGAACTCCAGGATGTCCACAGTCAATCACTACAATGCATAATTATTGCAGATAAAAGAAGGTTATTATCACTGATCACACAATTTTTAGTTTTCATAACTGCGCGCATAAACTTTGTGAAGGGGTTAACATTTTTAGGGTTTGGGGGAAGATCATGGGATTAGAATGCAAAATATTCTTCAGACCAAAAGCTGTGAAAGAAATGTTTGGAGGTGTCAAAAAAAGATATTTAAGATACATATATTGATGTTCAAAACCACTCTTTCACATAGTTGATCTTTATGCCATGATCACATACACACACCTTGTATGCACAAAAATTCATACACCAAAAAATTTCATAAACCAATCCACTAAGTACACAAAATGAATCTAGGCCTGATGTTTGATTTCTTATCTCACATCTGTCCATGGTATGTAGATTATCTTTGCCAGAGATATTTGTATTTATGTGCCATGAAACTTACAAATTAGAGCTGCAAATATCAGTGTAGTAGAACCAGCTGCTAAATCATACAACTGTAGTTTTTATCAAAATTTCATTGCATTAAATGCTATTTTCAGCAGGACTTTTTTATTAAAGAAAAATCCAGATCAGAAACCTGATCAGGGTTGAGGATGTGTTCAATTCCATGACATTTCAGATACTTGCAGCAGTACAATGATGTACAATACAGTGTACATGATTGTACAATACAGTGTAAGACCAAAATCATATATGGCAATTTTTCTCTCTTAAATTATTGTTATGATCTTAGAGCTTTCATTTATGTATATACTGATTTGAATTTAATGACATGTTCTTCCAAAGGTCCAACCTTCACGGTGCAAAACCTTCCTGACAGGATCACTAAGGATTTAGGAATGTGCTAAGCTTATGACCAACTTTGATTCCTACCTAGTGTCGCTGACCCCTGTGACTATTCTACTTTAGGGACTTTGAGTAAAACAGCCAGAATAGTCAACTTCACATAACAAGCACTTGTTGTCAGCATGTTATTTTTTTTTAATCAATTGGTTCTAACTAAAATCTACTATCAGTTATGGATAATTGCTGAGAATGAAAACTTAGAACATCATCAAGAAAAAGGAATGTTGTTCATGCAGGCTTCAACAAAATGAGATCTTTATCTTGTGAAGAACATTCACCGTTTTTCAGAATATTTTGTTATCTGTAGTATTCTTGATTGATTCTTTTGCCCTATTCAGATGTCATACAGGACACAGTTAACTTAATACTGGTACCCTACAGTTTCCACCTTTGGGCTTTCCTGTACACACTTTTCTGTTTACATTTATATCTAGATGTCTTGCATCCCTAATGGTTGACTTTAAAAATTATAGCACCCTTAATATTACCCTTAATATGATTATGCATTCTACAAAATTTAATTTGATATTAATGTTTTCAGTCTGGGATTTCATATGAGAAGTTGATTGAATTTCTTTTTTTTTCTAATACTTATTTCTTCCTTTTTATGTTACCACCGTCATTAAAAACAAAACAAAACAAAACAAAACAAAACAACCCTCTATATCTAGTCTAAACAAACTCTTTTTAGTTTAAACCATTACTCCTTCTGTTACCAATACACACCATTGTAAGGAGTTTCATTCCAGCAATAATTTGCAAAACACTCCAGAAGCTCTTAAAAAAAGGCTCTTAAAAACTAGGTATGCTTATGATTACAAAATGTCATGGATACCACATAGGTAAAATTCACTGACCCTCTTAAAAATGACAAATAAAGCAGAAGATACCCTTTCAAAAGTACATATATCACTTTTACTCCCAAAGCTCTTTTAAAAAAAGAATAAAGGCTGCATTATTAAATTACTTGTGACAATTCAGATAAAAATGACTAAGAGATTAAAATACAAATGTAGAAGGAAGAAATCTTTGCAACTTTACCTTTAAATTATTTTCTGTTTGGAGATACTTTACTATCAAGGAATATTTCTCCTTTTGAAATGGTAATATTGCCTTTAAATTAAACTTGTGACCAACAGGCACTTTGCTTTAACTATCACTTGCAATCAAGCTACTTATCCCATCAAAGAAAGGGACAAGTTCCATGACTGAATTTTTTATCACTAATAAGAAAAAAGGTGGGGTTTTTTTCTTCTTTTTTGAAAGGTGATAGTAGAACTGGTGAAGCCTCCTGAGAACAAATAGCTACAGTATTGCAAATACCACCCCATGATTCCTGAATAAGGAACCTTTCACCTTCAATCTCTAGAAAAGAAGCCTTCCTCAGTGAAAAATGTTGATCCTAAACAAAACCGTTTTCACAGACTAATAGAGAACCAGGTAAATCAACTGTCCCAGCCAATTAAAAGTCTAAGAAACATCTCTGGCTATGTCTGCATCACAGTTAGAAAGTTGTTCATGACAAACCAGAATAAAAATCTACTTGTGTTGATCCACTTGACTTAGTTAATAGGTTGTGTATGAATATAATGTTCAGGTACATCTATTAGTGTGGTAAAGTGAGGAGACTATCCAAAGGGCATCTTAGGTGTTCTGAATGCTATTACTGGTGAACGGACAGGTTTTGACCTTGCATCTCTGCTATCAGAGATTATTATGCTGGAGCAGTCAGAGATGTTTGTTTGGCTATTGCATTTCATAAGTGTTCTATGGTATTTGCTACAGACAAGAATAATTCAACTGCTATTTCAGCAGCTACTGAGATCCTCCATCAGTACCACACACACACATGTATATAGCTATGATTATTGTAATTGCTGTCATGAGACTGACGAAAATGTTGTATAAAATAATACCTTGTCTAGTCCACATTCTTTGTAGAAGCAAACTCATTATCTACTTACTAATGCATTCAGGTAGAGGTTTGTCCCAGTGGCCATTTGGTTGACAAATTAAAACTGAAGAGCCAAACAAAAAATATCCAGGATTGCAGTCATAAAATACCACTGTGCCATATGTGAAATTTCCATGTTCGATTTTACTTTCTCTTATAGAATTTGCAGGAATTCCAGGATCAGAACAATTGACCACTAAAAAGAAAAAGAGCACAGACTTGAGAACCATACTAATACAGTCTACTAAAATGGTCTCCTATTCTTTGTATAAGAAATATCCAATGTGTTTCTGGTTTTATATACCCTAACTTTTTATAAAATGGTAGTGAATTAGGAAGAAGAACTGAAACAATGAGACACTAAAGCCAGAAGATGTTAAATCCAGAGCAAATAAAAGGAAATGCTTCTTTATAGTCTGATAATACTGTAAAATTATTTGCTACTAAAAGTTACTGAACATACCAATAAAATAAATTTATATTCCTGCCTTGGCACACACTATTGTCCACAAATAGAAACATATTTTGGGGCTAGATGTGATTTTGGTCTAACATACACAGAAAAGCAAACATACTTATGTTCCTATACCAACATTTTGATAATGGATCACCTTTAAGACAGATGTTTTGAGCTAAAGGGCACAAGGTCAGTTAGGCAAGACTGTGGTGAATCTGACAGTATAAGAACATATCCCAACAAGTGGGTAGGAGCTTTTAAAAATAGAGGTTAACTTTAATGGTTAAGCATACTGATGAATTTTTTGAATCCTTGGCACTTAAAAAGTTATATTTTTGAAAATTTCTGAATATGGATTTTCCCCCCTTTTTTGTGTTTTAGAGTTACCTGTGAGTTCAGTATAATACTTATTTTGGGGGTAATGAAGATTATTTTAACAGTCTTCATATGGTTTCCTCTGGTCAAGGAAACACATCATCACTTATTCAAAGTGAATAATTTTTTTTTCTAGAAAACCAAAGTTCCCATAAAAATTATTATCCCTACATCCTTATAATCAATTGCATGTTTATATTCATGCACTTGCACACACCCGTGTGCAAATCCATATATATGCCGGTGGATTTTCCTGTGCAATTCCTATCCATTCCGTGTCATCTTTTTACTTGGCACCACCAAGAGGAGCCTGGCTCAATCCTCTTGACACTCTCCCTGCAGTTACTGACAGTGATGAAGTCCCCTCTCAGTCACCTCTTCTCAAGACTGAGCAGGCCCAGCTCCCTTAGCCTGTCCTTGTAAGAGACACGCTCCCGTCCCTAATAATCTTTGTAGCGCTCTGCTGGATAGACTCCAGGTTCTCCAGATGTTCCTCACTAGGGCTCAGGAGAGGGGCAGGATCACCTCCCTCGACTGCTGGCAGTGCTCCTCCTAACGCACCCCAGGACAAGACTGGCCTTCATGGCCACAAGGGCACTGCTGGGCTTGTGGACAGTTTGTTATCCACCAGGACCCCAGGTCCTTCTCTGCAGAGCTGTTTTCCACCCCCCGCCTGTATTGGTGCCTGGGGTTACAGGAGTTACTCTTCCTTCCCCAGGTGCAGGACCTGCATTCATATTTGTTAAATTTCAGAGATAAATATGCATGGATGTTTGTATATGAGATTGTTAAAATATGGTGAAAAGCTCTGTAATCTGCAAAGGAAAAACGGTATTGCCAGATACAATTTAAGAACCTTTTTCCTACCTAAATAACTTAATGTAGTCATTTTATGGCTCATGTCCTCTCTAGCCACTATTCTAAATATTGTAGTCTGCTTGTGTGCTTCTTCTAGCAGGTCTCAAATATTGATACTACAAGTCTAGAAAACATACCTTTCACAAGGACAAAAATAGCTTTCTGCTTGTCATTGACTTCTTAAACAGTAAAGGACAGAACAATTTGTTAGCTACATTGATGATCAATATTAAATATTTTTCTTTTCCAGGAGGAAAGCCTGATATATTTCTGTCTTTCTTTTTTTTTTTCTGTTTTTCCCCCTGCAAGGATCATTAAAGTCCAGCTCCTGACTCTGCACAGGACAGCCCTAAGAGTCACACCATGTGCCTGAGAATGTTGTCCATGTTCATGTTACTAAGCATATATTTAAAGTAATGAAAAGAATTTTTTCATTCTTCAGGAGTAATGACCACTTGAAGCAAAATACAAGGAACTTTGACCATTTCAATAGTTTTCCACAATTATTATAGTTGGCTAAGAAGCTAGACGTTCAACAAAGTTGTAAATATATAAGTATTAAATATATATTATAAGTATAACAGCAAGTGCACTGAATTTATATGAAAAATTTATGGGACAAAACCAAAGTCTCCACAACAGTGTGCAGCCTTTTCTATAATATTGCACTTTTGGTAGTTTACAAATATGTAAGGTAACAGTTTACTATGATTTAACTTCAAAGCAAATAAAACAAAATCATATTAGAATGGATTTCACTGCACATTGCTGACATGATTAATGATGCCCAACACAAGATTAGTACTTATTGTTTTTAAACTCTCTCCTAAAACCAATATACAATTTCAGGACTGTGTAAAGTTTCAAAGAGTAACCTGATCAGCTTATTTACCAATTCCTACACGCCAGTAAGTTGTCAGCACTTTGGCAAATTACTCTGCAATATGAGAATACCAAGGTGATTGATAGCAACTCAATTAAAAATGAGATTAAGTAGGTAGCCTAAACACACAGTACATGTTTTGTATTGCAAATTTAGAAAATTATGTCTTCTCTTTAATAAAGAGTTCCTTGGAAATTTAAGTTCTGCAAACTATTTGGCAGTATCTCTTAGGGGAAAGTGATCAAATGAAAGTGGAGAACACCTACTGAAAAGAAAATACAATCAATAAAACTTCTATAAAAATACATTATTTAGTTCATACACAGATAAAAATCCCTAGAAGCTGCAGAGAAGATGCTGAAAAACAATCATTAGAATTTCTGCATATGTACACGCAAGTTACAGAAAAAGTACATTTTTCTAAATAAAATCAATTATTTAAAAAGCACATAGAAATTTTAAAAAGACAAGGATGACAAAACCTTCCTAAAACTGTTTATGAAAAATTAAATAGGACTAATATCACACTATTATTTTTCTAAGTGAAAGATTTTTACATATAATATCTAGAAGCATTGAGAATGAGCACAAATGGACAACGTTAATAAATTAGAATAGCAATTTTCCAAGTCAAGATGCTCTGTGAAGCACCAATGAAAATTTAAAAGGAAGAAAAGCGGCTTTTCTTATATGTCTGCTAGAACTATATTGGCTAAAAATGCAGAGAAAATTATTTTGGACTTTAAGCTCAAAATTATCTCTCCATAATTTTGATTCAGTAACTTGTAGAAACAATTTTTAAAAAAGCAATACATTCTGCAGACACACAAGAAAGTTTCTCTGCAACTGCTATCCTGGCAACCATAAAAAAATCATAGCATCACAAAAAGCCTTTAATAATAAGATTATTATGTTAGTTAATCAGTCTCTCTGTTGGTGAGAAAGGAATCACTTTGCCTTGTGTTCCTTTACCCTCTGTTTATTTTTCAGCCTTAATTTTACAACATTTAGTTAGAAACCTGTAAATGCTGCTTTCTTACCTTTGCATATTGGAGGTGAGTGGCTCCACTGCCTATTAGCTTGGCACTGAGCTTTGGTTGGTCCTTGCATAACATACCCAGTATTACATGAAAATGTCACAACATCATTGAAGTTGAAACCATTTCCACTTGTTCTTCCATAAATAGGACTACCAGGGTGACCACAGCTGACAGCTAGCATAGAACCAGTCAAAAAAAACCCCAAGAACAGAACAAGATGTTATCACTTTTCATTATTTATTATACAATAATATATAATTATATAATAGTGTATTCAAGTTTTGACATGATAAGATATTGGGTATTTTCCATGATGCATTTATGTTCAAGAACTTAATTAATTTTTTAAATAAACTGAACAGAATTTGAAATGCAGTAATGAAAGCAAATAAAGAAAACTCTTCTGAAGAAGCAAGAGAAAAGCAAGCACGAGATTTTCATTATGCATAGTGTGCAATTGAAAGGAAATATTTCACTACCTTAGTTCCTTGGGTATTATTTCTTACAAATTTGTCTTATTATCAACTCAATATTTTATATTTATGGCCTAAATACTTTGTGAAGCTATAAATTTATGACTATTTTTTGAAAAAAACCCCAGAACTATTGGCACAATGAATTTTTTCTAATGTGTATAAAAAAATCTATCTAAAGAAGATAAAGTTTATTTTCTGTGCCTACAAAAACCAGATGAAAGAAAAGTAAGGAAAATTGGACACAAATTAATATTCACAAAATGATCCAAAAACACTAAGCAAACATTTTCTTCTATTTTGTAACAAACTGTTGGTAAAAATAAAGGGTAACCAGTAATTAAAAATAAATATTAAAACATCACAGAATAAATAAATTAACATTGTGTGCTATGACTTGACATTAGGAGAATTTCTGGTTCAAAGATAGAGATATAGGATATTTGGAGGCAGATTAATACAGTTTCAATACACTGATATTATTGAACCTGTGAAATACTGGTAATTTACTTTAAAGTAAGAGAAATAGCAAATTTTCCTAAATTAAATGCATCATTTTATGTTATTACTTAAAGGTCTTTCATGTGATGGCTTGGCACACTTATCATGCAAAAGAAACCTCATTAACAAAGCACAATATTCACTCAAAAGAACACCATAAATGCAAATAAAAGTAACACCATCTCTGTGAGGAAGAAGAAGAAAACAAATTGGTAAAGAAAACATTTTAATCTGCAGTGTTGACAGTTTACTTCAACAGTATTTATTTATCTAACTGAAACAGTGAAAGTAAATATACATTAAATATTTCCAAAAGCCACTGCAGGTCATAAAGCCATTTTCAAATTTGAGTAGTGGCATTCATAAGTCCTATCACTTTCTGAAGAATTTTCATATCCAAAACAACAGGTATTCAGTCACCAAAAGACGCAGTGGACATTTTAGGTGCCAACACTTAACTTCACCTGATAGATGAATCACAGATTTTATGTGGCCCCATATTTTTAGGACCATTCAATGCCCATCCTGTTTGACACAGATATTCCTGTAGCATCAATCAGTACGTGCTGCCATGCTTACTTACGCACACAGGATGGAAGTTGGCCAGACCAGTTGTGATCCTGTTGACATATTCTTACAGAAGAGCCAATCAACCGAAAACCAGGACTGCACTGGTAAACAACTGTGTCTCTATATCCATAATTTTCTCCTATTACTTGTCCATTGACTATAAGATCTGGGATACCACAGTGACCAGCTAGATTTATTTATAGTAAAAAAAAAAAAAAGAAAGAAAATCAGTAAATATGCCATAGAAATTTTAAATCAACCTCCTTAACTAAAACAAAGAAATGCTGAATATCTTTTAAGGTTTTTTATTGACCTAATTCAGAGCTTATTTTTATTAGCTTGGTGAAACCTGCAGTCATGCATGTGTATAGGTATAACTATACACATATAAAACTTACAAAAACATGATGTAGCAAAGAAATTAAATATCATATATATAATCAAATTTCCTTTAAAAATATGAATAATTCCTTTTTATTGTAACACGTAAAAAATGTAATATTTACCTTAGTTTTATTTTGGTTATGATTAAATGAATAAAGTAACATTAAAACATCATACATTTAACTAAATAGAAAAAGTCCACATAAATAAATATAATACAAATATTATAGATATCAATTCATGTGGACATTATAAATATAGTTTTTGTACAATGAAAAAAAAAAAACTTGAACAATTTATTGCTGGATTTTGACTCTGTAATGTTTTCCATTTTTTCTCTCCTTCCTAGTGGAATCCCAAAGAGATTAACATCCTTTAGTTGAAGGCAGTCAGCACAACAGCAGCCAAATCTTATGGCAACCAAAGGGCAACAAAAAATCTGTCTATGCCTAGACCTAATCTTTTACTCTGTATTATCAAAATATGAGAAATATTGCATTTTCACTATGAAAGTCATAAAGAGACATTTAGTCTGCAGAGAGGCTGGGAAAAACAAAGAAACAAACTGTGAAGTTGCTATTTTTCATAATGAATTCTGGAAAACGGGTACTGTGATTCAGAAAAAAATGTGGTAATGGGAAAGTCTTCTAAAAATGGTTGACTTCATGAAGACGGTGACTTTTGATAGAGAATTCATTGCCAAAAGAAGAGTAAGACAAGGGGGAAAAAAAAAAGGAGCAGTGTTTCAGCTAGTACTAGGAAAAAAAAATACAAGCCACCCAAACTCCTCTGCTCTGCTTTTGTCTTCTAATTTTCCTCAAATAGCTCCCACAAACAAATCTCCAAATCATGGAATTGCTAATAAGAAAAGACATATAGAACCAATATGCTTTGGACTGGTTTTTTCCTTTGAAATTTTAAATGCTTCTAATACCCTGATGTATTTTTCTGCATTCATTTGAGGCTAGAAATTTCAAAAACAATAAAAAATAAAGAAAATCTTACATTTTCTTACAACTTGAGTTTTTTTACTGCGTTTCATTGTATGAAACAGGATAAAATGATCAGAATTTAGCAATTTCCCAATTTGGTATTAGTAGTATATGAACCTCCACATATATTAGATTGATGACTGCAATTTGACTTCTGTGTACTTATCAGGAGTCCAAATCTGGTACTGTTCAAAGCTATATTGTCCCTTCTTTGTTCCCACCCTGTTTCCCTCAGTTTTATGTAAAAAACAGGTATACATTAAATTTATGTTTTCTAGGATAAGATGCCATAACATGTTGAAAAAATTTTTGCCTGAGTATTTCTTGATTTTCCAAGAATCTATCATAATCTATTCAGCATGTAGTAGACTTTTTTGAACATGCTCCAAAGGAACTGATTTCCCTATCCTCTCATATTTCTGACTATAAACAGGACTAACCAGATGAGGACTAAAAACTGAGCTGTAAAAGATTAGTTTCTATCAAAATGCAATCAGACAGTCTGCAGTGATTCAGATCATGCTCAAGGAAATATTTTTGTAGTTGCATTTAATTAAAATATATATGGCTTGGTTCCTAACTAAGAATTTATTGTTGCTTTATGGCAGAGTGGAAGCAGAATACTTCACCAGAAAGGTCAATCTCTGTTTCCTGTGCAGAGACAATAAAACTGAAGTAATTCAACATGTGAGATAACTGAGATCACAGTGCAGTTTCTGCAACTGTCCATGGACTTTACAAAACCATACAACTTCAAGAGGTGAAAATTCACTACAAATCATCTATATGTCTTGCAGTAATGTCCCAGTCTCACTCCAGAAAATTTAAATTAATTTAAAAATCCCATCCTCTTAGTCTACGCCCTTTCATTGTCATAAGCCTCTCAGACCCTAGTTTTGACTTCTTTTGACTTTTGAGTTTCTTTTTTTTTCTTTATTTTCTTTTCTTTTGACTTTCTTCAACGTCTACCATATACAAGGATAGGGGTAGTGTGTGCTACTTACCTGAAATTCAGCAAAGTATTCAACATCATTTCCCACAGCCTTTTTCTGCACAAAAGGGCAAAATACAGATTGGGTGGGTGGTCTTCAAGATGGGTAGGGAATAGGTTAACAGACTGCACTAAAAGGGTGGTGATCAATGCTTTGCACTCAGGCTGGAAATCTATCACAACAGGGTTCCCTAAGGATCAGTAATGGGTCCCATGACATTGAATATCTTCATAAATTATCTGGATGATGAGATTGAAAGCAGCCTCACCAAATTTGGTGACAACACCACACTGGTGGTGAGACAGACGTGTAAGAAGGAAGAGACATCTTACAGAGAGACCTGGGCAGGCTGAAAGAGCAAACAAGAAAGAGCTGTTGTCTGAGGTTAACAAAAACACCTGCAAGATTCTGCCCCAGGCATGACAGAACCAAAGAGCCCAGAACAGGCCACGATCTGTGTGGCTGGGGAGCAGTGTCACTGAAAGGCTCCTGAGGGTCTTGGTGGACAAGAAGCTGACTGTGAGTCAGGTGTGTGTGGCTGCCACAGTGAAAGCAAAATGGATCCTCGGCTGCATCTGCAGAAACATTATTAGCAGTGGTAGAGATGTGATCATCCCAATTTACCCAGTGCTTGCCAGGCTGCACCTGAAAGATGCAGAAAGATTCAAACAGACTGCAAAGGCAGGTCATGAAAATAATCAAAGGCTGAAAAACCTCTCCTATGAGGAAAGGCTGAAGGCATTAGCTCCTGAAGAAGAGAAGGCTCAGGCAGAGGGGGCTCATCACAGCGTTCCAGTACATAGAGTGGCTACAAAATAATGGAGGCTCTCTCTTCACATGCAGTCATATGGAGAGGAGGAAGGGCAATGGGGTCAAGCTGCACTGGGAAAGGTTTCTGCATGACATAAGAAAGAATTCTTTTGACATTAAGAACAATCATTCTCTGGAACAATCTGTTCAGAGTTGTGATGGGAGTCTACGTCACCGGATGTTTTCAAAATGGGTATAAACAGGTTGCTAGGTAATCCCATCCCAGCTCCCTTTGCCATGAAATGTTGGATTAGATAATTTTTCAAATTCCCTTCCAACTTGGGCTTCCAACTGTTACTTCAAATCCCAATGTCTTGATTATTTCCTCACACTCTGTATAAGAGTTATATCTTTGGAATGCTAACTGTATTGCATGACCAATTGTGAACTTCCCACTACTAGTAATGAAGCATGCTTTTAAAACAGTAGAGACTACTTCTACCCCTAGGTAAGATTTCTTAACTGAGAAATAAAACTGAATTAAGAATATTATATTGTTGTATTATGAAACTGTAGTTCTGTCATAACAGAATTCTAAATCAATCAGTGAAAGTGTTAAGTAAATAAATATCATTTAAAACTAGGATATACCAGACTTGTGACACATTTTTTATCTCAAATGCAAAAAAGAGATTAAAACAAAACATAGGGATTTGCAGGATTTTTTGCCAGTTTTTACTCTGCTTTCCAGAGGAAGTTTAGTGTGCATGAGGGATATACAAAAAAAAAAAACATTAAAACCAAACCAAACAAAAAAAAAGAGGGAAAAAAACCCCAAAACAAAACCAATCCAACATCCCAAAATTATGGGTTCAGCATTATTTGTTTTATTTTCAAAAAAAACAAAACACCTGACAACTGCCATGTTGGTGCGTGTGGTAAGCAGTTCACTATGTTTGCTATGAAAAGTCTAAATAATGGTGTACGTACTTCCTGTCAAGAGAATATTGGAGTACTTTATTGGACTTTCCACTGATTCATGCAGATAAGTAAATTCCATAAGATCCAAAAAAGTTAGAGAATCATTAATATTTTTCAGAACTTTTACTCTTTGCTTTATTTTCCCACTCTATTTTACATAGCCATAGAGATGTTCTCTGCCAGAGGAAATTAAGATCTCAACTTATGGCAGCTGCTATCATTACTTCTCCAATAGCAAGAGGAAAAAAAAATGCACAGAGGAAGAAAAAACAAAACATCTCCCAAACCATCAAAAACCTCAATCACTATCAACACCTGTATTTGGAAGAGCAATTATTACTCAACTTCCCTTCAATTACATTCTGGGTTTTTTGCATTTCGTCTAAAAGTAAGGTGTTTATTTATTTTTCTTATGAATTTTAGTATAATTTCTATCTTTAACATTTTTCTATTAAGCTATCTAAAAAAAATAATTCCAAGATGTTCATTACAGATTAAAGATATGCTCATATTTATTGATATATATTCTGGTATTTTTTTATTATCACTTCTGATGGTAATTGTTTCTTAGGGTTTTATTTAAATGCTTAATTTAAGGGCTTTGTGACAAATAAGCATATTCTAATATCCTGGTAGTAAATAGCTGACCTCCCACTAAGTTAGGATTCTAGACTACGTGAGGCTAAACTATTCTAGACTGTTTTCATGACATCTTTGTCCATTGTCAATATCTCTATTTTTCTGCTGTACTCTAAGACCAGGTGTAGTTCCATTTTCTCTCAGACATAGCTGTAAAAGATTTTTGTAGCATTTCTATGGATACAGATGAGACCTGTGGGTCTTAATGTAACCTGCAATACTGAATCAAAAGATACCACTTTTGCAAAGACAATTGAAAATTACCAAAATGTATTCAAAGAGACTAAATGTGAAGGTTTTACTGAGTAGCAGATTTGAGAGAAGAAATAAGAAATATAATATTCTCAATTTCCATTCCAGCAAAACTTAAGAATAATTGCATGAAATATTATTAAAAAGCAAAATTAGTCAAAGATTGGGAGTGAAGGATATTAATAACCTGTGACCACCAAATAAATTACCTAATTTGACATGAAATCCTGTTCTAGCAATGAAGAATGAGCATAATAACTTAGTGTCAGAACCTTTGAAGCCATAGCTGTAAATGAGATTTCTTTTCTGCAGGTTGTTCTATGAGAAAAGGAATAAATGAATACAGAATCTTTACATTAAATGGCAAAAAACATGCCTGTACTTCAGTTGTCAGTAGTGTAGAAAATGAGCACAGTAGTGAAACAAATCTACATGCCAATGTATTATTGAAAACAGACATTTATGTTATTTATTATTCAACAAAGTTAATTAACCTGTCATTATGACCTCAGCTAAAAAGGGAAGAATTATTCCCTGTCTTTTTTTTTTTCTTCTTCACAGGGCTTCAATTTTATAAAAAGATATAAGAAGGCACAACCCTGGACAAAACAGGGCTTGGGGCATTTCTCTTGATATTTTCAGAAGAGTCTCATTTTGACAGCTGTTCGAGCTGTACTAAAACTGTTCAGGATGAATGGTAAAGTTAGTTTAAATCTTTTTTTAATCCATTGCCCACAGAGGGAAGTTCTCTGCTGAATTCCTTGAAACAGCTGAATAATTCTTTAAAGATGAAACATCATATACCTAATTTGAAAGTCTAGTTATTATTATACAGTGGTACTAAAGAACAAAGAGAAGCATATGGCTAACTCCAGATATATTCAGTAACACTGGAGATACAGAATCCCCCTGAACTGAAATACCAAGGGTTTAAAAAAGAGATTTAAAACCAGTGAAGATGGAGAAGGTAGTGGCTTATATATTTTTGTAGAAGTTTCAAGTATGACAATAGTGGCAGAGAGGTTACACTTCAGAGGTTACATAGACATTGAAACCTTTCAGTGGCTGAAAGCTGATTGAGAAAATATATAAAATACTACTGATAAATTAAAGCACTACTGATAAATTAAGGAACATTCTTTGCTGTTAGCTTACATGCTTGCTTTGCCCCAGATGGTATGTCTGCTATTTTTTGACTCCATGGACAGCATTGTTCTTAGACTTGGTGGATAACTGGTTTTTCCTTTATGAGTAACAGGCTGCCAACATTGACTCATTAACATTTTAAAGCAGTATTTTTGTATGAAACAAGAGCTGAATAAAACTGGGATAAATATTCCCCAGCTAACACATCAAAGGTTGTGTTCACATTAGAATTTTGGTTCAGATCTTCCTTCTCTTAAACGTGCTGAGTGATTTTACCATGAACAAATTAGCTCCCTTCCAGAGGAAGCACACTGAGAAGGTGTGCACAAAACTAGGTGCACAAAATGTGGTTCACATAGGTTCAATGTAGGTTCAACTAGGTGCTCAAAATGTGTTTCATCTCCTTTTGGCTAAAAAGTAGTCAAAATTAACAACAGATCTTTTTGACAACTGAAAACCATATAAGAAATGATGGCATTTAGCCCAGAGGACTAGAGCAGATACAGTCCAAGGAAAAGTCTCTGAACCATATGTAATGCAAATGTAGATAATTCTAAATCAATTATTTCATTATCTGCTTAGTCTGATGGATTATTTTTTAATTCAGACAAAGACACAGTATGTGAAGTGTAGCCTTTCTCTTAGGAGACGAGATTAATGGTATTCTTAATATTATTGTTTGGGAAGTGCAAATGCTGACATACTAACTTAAAAGCTATTTTCTTCTATCTATCTGCCTTTACTGAAAGCTCCTCTAATATCAGCCATGTTTGGGAACCACACTACCTTATGCCTTATTAATCAAATAAACTTAATTCTTCATTTTTGTGTTAATTCATAGGGACACTGTAAAGGTGCTCCCCAAATGAACGGAATTAACATCATTTAGTCATGTCACAATAAACAGTAAAAATATGAAGTCTTACAGACCTTTAAAAGTTAAATAATTTTTCATAATTTATCTTTATTTGAGATTTAATAATAATATGAAGAACTGAACAAAACTATTGTTCCAGAAGTTGCTGAGTCTATCCCATATGAAATAACAGCAGTGACTTTTGGTAAATAAGGGAGAGAATATCAACAGATCTGATTTATCAGGATGTTTAGATGTCATGAAGTATAGAGAAAGAAGAAGGAACTAAGAAATACGTCATGTACAGCTGAGATGAAGGGGATAGAGCCATGAGTCCAAGAAATGTGAAAAACTGGAGTTAGCTCACCAATCAACGAAAAAAGAGAAATGTGCATAAGACATCCTTCCTCTGAGTTTAAGTATTAGTTGAAAATCTTATTTTTTGCTGCCTTTTCATGTAGTTTTCATTGATGAGATGTCTAAACAACATTTAAAATTACTATCAGTCATGCAACTAGAACAAGTGAGAGTGAGTTAGATAACCCCCAAACAGAAATATGGAATTTTGTACATTACATGAACCATGAGTAAGGTCCTAGAAAGCAATCAGAATTCTTTGCAAGAACCTAAAAAACTAACTGCTCCATTAGAAGAGCAGTAAGAACTGTATCTAACAGAAAGACTTTTCAAAGCATGCTATACTTTTCTTTGTTAGTTTTACTTTGTTAAGTATTTTTGACTAAGCTGTCTAAAATGTTAACCAAAATAAGACATAAAACATTTTAAAAGGCAAAAAATACTTAAAAAACAAAAAAAGGCAAAAGCAGTCCTCATCATTATCTGCAAAAGTAATGCTCTGAAAAAAAGGGGGGAAAATATTGTGCTAGAGAAATCTTAGGAAATGTTTTTCACCATTTATATACTAGTTAATTCCAAAGTTTATCTGAAAGTACTATAGAGTTATTAAATTAGACTCAATTTACTTCTACTCTAGGAAACACCCAGTTTACTAAATATCTGATTACAGACATTAAAATAAATATACTAAAAAAAAAAAATTAAAGTATGAAAATATATGTTTTTATGATCAATGTTATTCCTGACATTAAATTAAAGCAAACAAAACTCATGCAATAAATAAAAGAAATAAAGCAAAACATAAAATTTTAAATATGCCATCAGTAAATACTGTAAATATACAAAGTTTTCATATAAACAGACAAAAGGATAATCGATTTCTTCTTGAATATTTAAGTATTTTTCAAGAGGAAAATGTATAACAAAATCACAGATTTGTCAATCTATTTTTATAAGTAGGATATTCATTAAAATCTATCCCATGTTTCTGAATGTTTCTTAGGATTTATTACATAAACATTTTCAGTGTTACCAGTACAGAAATAGATCAAGCATAATAAATAGTGAGAGACTGTTTGTAACCTAGGAGACACAACTGTCATAATTTTAATCTTTGCTTTTTTTTTATTCTAAAAGACTAATGTGATTTTTTTTTATAATAAAATGTCCTGAAACATTTAATTTTTTAAACTCTGACAACAGAATTACTTCAGAAGCTCTATTCTGTTTTGTTTCATTTGATTTTTTCAATTTGAACACTGTTTCTTCTCATCAGCTATGGAGAATAAGGACCAAGAAGTCAATTTCCTACTATTATAATGTGATTACTCATGAAGCACTACTTTGTCATTTAGGTATTATTTAAAGGGAAAAAAAAAGTGGGATTGAGAAAGGAAGGCAGTTGTGTTAAGTGTTCTGATTTTTGCCACAGATTCATTATCCATAAATTATCCATTCTGACTTCTTTTAGTAAAAGAAGTCAGAATGAGAAAAGAAAGACAAAAAAGAGCTGTGAAACCTATCATCATATTCTTGCACTATTATGGCTGTCATCAAAACCATGGACTACTGTTCACAATGTCATGCAATAAATAACATAACCTTGATTTTAGTCAATAGTTTTGGAGATTTAAAGCTTACCTCCGTTCTAATTCTCATCTATATCTGAATAGTTTCACCACAAACTACTTTAAAGTTCTACTGCTGATACTTAGATTCTTGTTTGTTCTACCTTTCATAAATTTTTTAAATTACCTGGAATTGAAATCAGGCTATCTAATACAACAATTAAATGCAATTATTTCAGTAGCACTTTTGAAAAAAATAAGTGTGTTTTTGAACAAAATACTTGAAAAGAGTATTATTTTATCCTGTACAATTTCATGTATGTCATCTGAGTGTATTCCTATGGGCATCTTCAAAACTTAAAACAGAAATACATTGGTAATGACTTCAATCCAAGAACTACATTTTTAGAAAGTAAAAGTGGAAAGGCTCAGTTGAAAAAAATGTTTACAACTGAGAGCTTGAAAACATCAGAAGTAGATTGTGAACATCAGTCATAAGTTGCACGGAAATTAATTTCTTAAAATAGCCACCGTTAAAATACCCACTTTGTAGGTCTTCCTGCTGTATTTGATCTCCTTTCTCCCACATTCTAATACTTCTTTAATTTCCTCCCTTCCTATACTTTCTGACACTGACCTTCTTTAAAATATTTCTTATTTCTAATTTGTTATTAGCGGGTCTCATCCCTCTTAAGTCTCAAATTTCTTATGGAAGAAACAAGAAATGAACTGAGTTATTTTGAGTCTGCAGGGCACTCATTCCTGCACAGTGATGTAACACAGTAGGCAGCATTGTTGCAAGAGAAATTATAGCAGCCATGACTCTCTCCCTTTTATAAACTTGCTCTGTCACTAGCTTTTTTTTTTTTTTTAAGCAAAGTATACATTTTTTGCATGCTGTATATGATGTATATTCAAATTTTGCTGGGTAATTCTTGTTTTCATGCTGCCTTCAACAATTTGCCATAATAAACCTTTAAAGATATGCATTATAAGATTTATTGTAGTTCTATTAGTCTGATACAATAGGTTTGGTTTAGATTACTGGTTTTGTCTTCTAGTTGTTTTCTTAACTTTTTATTGTTACTGGCCATTATAATGTAGGAACTGAATAACAATGAATCTCTTCTGAGAAGCAGGGGTCCTCTTTTAAGTTGCAAGTAAAGATTATGCAATCTATTATTAAATTATTACTATTATTAAATTATATAAAAATTTTATTCTTACAGGAAAATGTAGGAGAAATTTAAATTCATTCTGAGCTGATCTTTTCTTGGCATGAGGTTATTTGGCAAAATTATTAAATGCAAGTAGTCTTCCAAGGTGCTATTCACAAAGAGCATCCAATTTATCTTTCATATTATTATCTTTCTGAAGAAAATTTTTTACATTTCTCCAGACTTCAACAGCTGTAACTTCTGCAGAAAAAATTGCTGACCATTTAGAGGATGAAGAATATCAAGGGTTTCCACTGTTAAAGTGAGACATAAACAAAGCCTCTATCCCTCTCTGCTGCATGTCAGGGAACATTCCAGCTGCAGACTTGTAGCCTGAGAAGCAACACTTCTGCTCATTCATGAGTCATTCACTTATGTGAACACTAGAAAATAATGCTGCTTAACAGAGGAAAAATTATTTGGGGATAAAAGTAGTTTAAAAAGGTGAATGGCAATCTGTACACAGATATATTGCAATAAACCCCCTATATTTAATGTATATATTAGTTCAGTTTTCTGACAGTATCAGTTTATGGATATTCTGTTATATATTCATGCCTCTAAAAATGAGATACAATATGGTTTGTATATTTCATTCTAATTCAGAATGCTAACATACTTTTGATTTCAACTGAAATGAAAATTTTGGTTAAATATAGAGTTAAAACCTATGTCTCTACATAATATAATAATCCAGCTCAAGGTACACATGATAATGAATCAGAAAGAAGCCCTGAAATTGTTTCATGTGTTCATTTTATTCATAAGTAATTCAGGCAACAATGTCTGAGTATATTAAATAAGAGAAGATGCCTAACCTTGTACAAGGGTCTCAAATTCTGTAAAAAAGCATCTGGATAGTGGCTTTCTCTCAGAAATAAGGCTGCATTGGTCCTTTCAAAGTTTCCACAATTTTTTTTTCTTCCTTCTGTATCTTTTCAAGAATACAGTTTAATTCTATGACACAACCACTTAGTTCAGATCTACTATGCAGATATTTTAGTGAGGATGTATATTAGAGCTGATACATATGGAATCAATCTGTCTTGCTGCTTATGTATAGTTCTACTTTAAAGACATATACCAAAGTACACTAACACAGATTTTGCAAGTTGTGAAGATAATAAAAGATAAGCATAGTTCTAATTTGATGAGAAAAACAATGCAGCCCAACCACACACATGCACAGCTCTCTGTGTCTGCTAAAAGAAAAGGACAAGCAGATCACTTTGCTGACTTTTGTCTCCTAGAGAGAAAGAAAATGGACAAGTCATGACAGTAGTATCCATACCTAAACATCTGGTCTCCATTCCTCTCCAGAGTCCAGATGACAGACATTCCCTCACTGCAGATCCAACTAGCATGTATCCTGAGTCACAAGTAAATATAGCTGTAGATCCATATGTGATTTGAGTTCCAATCTTATTCCCATTTGGAGGTGTAGGAAGTTCTCCGCAGGAAATAACTTCATGGCAAAACAAAATCAAAAGATTACAGTGAGAATCACAAACACCCATACAATAATTCCTATTAACTAAGAATACTTATCAACCAGTCAATCAGGTAAATTTCCCACCTTGAAGTATTTTGGAGAAATCTGTAGAAATCATAGATTAAAAGCATGCAAACAAAAACTATTCCTTCCCCAGAAGTTTTACTTAAGAGAGGGGGAAGAACATTTGAAATAATTTCTCTAAAGTTAAAAAAGGCACTCAGAACATTTTTGAATGCTGTTTAATTACCTTGGCTTTATCAAATACATTCTGCATACTGGAACATCACAATTGCTGTCAGATTTAGTTATGCTTCTTTGGGAAGGGGACAATTTGGTCGTGTAGATCATAATGAAATTCTTATCCTAGCATTCACATATTACATTTTTATGAAGAGTGAATGATATTGATGGAATTTCTTGCTATTTATTTACAATTGAAGGCATCTTTTCAATCAAAAGAATGTTTTTCAATTTTCTTTGAATAATTAACAAAAATAATTTATTAGTAGTGAATAAGAGGCTGAAATTAGCTAGCACACCTTATGTGTAGAAAAAAATAAGTCATAATGTTTCAAATTAGGCTTCTCAAAACAAAGCTAAAAGTAGTTTGTCTTATAAAGCAAAAAGAGATACAAATACAAATTTAGTATGCATAATTTATATACACAGCGATATATAGACATATACAGAAGTATTTTTAACAATAGAAGAGATGAAATATTGCAATTAACTTTTAAAATTTCTCTAAATTATTTATTAGATTTCCATTTATAAAACCTCAAAATTAAGGTTAATTTCCAGTATAAATAATATGCCATTAAAATGCATTTTTAAACCTCTTTTTTTTTCATAAATATTGTCAATCAATTATAAATGTATTTTAAGCCACAGTTATCTGGCTTATCTACAGACTTTTATAGATATTTTTGTATTTATACATAAACATGCAGATACACACATTTTTGATCCAGGAACCAAAAGAACAGTTGTATCCCACTCTGTCAGAGTCACACCGTGTTCCATAAAGGGAAAGAGTTTTGCCATTTCAAAGTGTAACCAACAGTTTTGAAAACAGTGTAACCCCACAGTTTTGAAAAAGAGATGTCTAAATGTAAATTTATAAAGAAATATGCTTTTCACAGCATTAGGGGAGGGAAACACAATTATAGCAAGATCTTTAGTTGATTTAAATATCTGATTTTTTTTTTTTTTTAATTAACCATTACAGGTTACCAGCATACCAGCTAACACAACATGGTAACTACCTGAAAGGAGAGATTACTTTATTTATCAAGTGTGCAGACAGGATAAAAAGGTTTTGCATTTTTCAAGACTTGACAGCATTCCTGAATAAACAAATAGGAATATAAACATATAGAAAAATATTTTCTTTGTACCTTTATAAATTTAGGGACCTTTAAACTCCAGTGTACCTACAGATATGTCCTTGTCACTTAATCTAATGTATTATATTTTTAAAATAACAACCTTTAGGATACCCAGGAATTCCAGCCAAGAAGCACTTTTTCTAATTTATGGTTTTGAATACTAAATTAGTTCATTTCTAGTTCACCCAAAAGATATTTTTTCCTGAAATTTGTACAGCAGTTGCAGATGAAAGATGTACTCACTTTGGCAGTAAGGCCGCTCATTTCTCCAACTCCAGGTGCCATTAGCAAGACACTCGATGGATGCTGGTCCCAAACCATAATACCCAGGGTCACAGCTGAAAACTACTTTTGTTTTATACTCATAGTGTGAACCATTCACTATTCTCCATCTTCCATGTTCCAGGGTAAAAGAATTGATGCTAGGACATGTAACAACTTCCAAAATAACAAAAAGACATAGTTATTGGTGGCTTAGCACAGGCAAATCGGGAAAATCTGTACCCAAAAATTTTGGGAAAATCTGTACCCAGAAACTTTTATTATTAATAAAAAATGTATTTTAAACACAGTGACATAATCTTTGAAAACTAAAGCTCTACTTGAAATTGGCTGTCGTTAGAGGGCATGAGTTGTCTCATTAAATTAATAATTACCCAGAAAGAGAAGGGATTGTGCATGAAGAGTGTTGCAGTTGGTGTAAATAGGAGCTATACAATGGTTGAATTCACTATAGGTGGACCTTCTGTGACAATTTACATCAGGCACCAGAATCTTTACTAAAATTTTAAGTACGTTTAAATGGAGAAATTTATTTTCTACCCAGGTAAACTCTATGAGATATGAAACATTTCTTTGAGAGGCTGTAAATTGATGACAGAAAAAATAATATCCACATACAGATTGTTTCTTCAACAGCTATATATTTTTGTCTCATTTCCTAATTCTATTTGTTTTTCCTCCAGAAATGGAACAATAACATTCTACAACACTAATAGAATAAAAAATAGTATAAGCAGTAAAACAATTTTTCCCACTTTGTTTTTCTCTATTTTCAGTGGTTCTTTAGAAAGAGAAAAAATTCATGACAGAATGAAATTTTCAAGAACAAGAAGAAAAAAAAAGCAGAAAGGGGAAATCCTTGAAAAATACTCCAGTCTTAATTTTCTTTCATTTTCAAAATTCATTTGGTGAGATAATCCAAATCCTAATATGCATGCGACACTGACATTCCTGTATCACTCTTGCAACCACCTGGGTTTTTATATCCCATTTGTAACTGCTGATATCCACTTCATTTTGGGGGTTAAATGCATTTTCCCTGCAGTGATGTTCCCCCAAGTTTAGATGGTGTAGGACTATAATGATGGGATGAATATAAATAATAAGCAACAGTCGCAAACAATTATCACAGGTTTTTGCAATTCTGGATAGTAAAAAGGGTTTGCTAACAGTGCATTAATTATGCAACTATCACTGAAGAGATAACTTTTGTAGAAAACCTCTGCAATCATTAACTTTAACTGTAAATTAATTATGAGTTTCTTGTATTCTATAAGCTCTAGCATGTTTATTCTGCTTATGCTGTGAAGTTTCAGCATGTCTTAGTTACATATACTTCATATATGTATTTTATAATAGTTGAACACCAGCAAATAATTCATAGATTAAAACAACCTGAAGATGAAAGTTTAAATCATGTGAAAATTTGTGCCATGGATAAATAAAGAAAATGTACAGACAGGTTTTTACTCACCAGAGACTTCTTAGGTGTTACTCACCTACACAGCGGGGTGTTTTATTGTGATTGCTCCAGGTACCATCGGGCTGGCAGACTGCAGTAGTGAGCTCTTTGGCTGACAGCCTGTATCCATCATTGCAAAAATAAGTAACACGGGTGCCAACCAAGTAATCTGTAGTTAATATCCCACCATTTAGTGGAGCTTTAGGAATTCCACAAGATATTGCTGAGTAGAGAGAAAGACAAAGGTTTTTATGTCTTCAATATAAGTTTCCACTGACTTCAGAGAGCTTGCGCATTGCAAAATTGCTAGTCTTAAATTCATAAAAAATAATTCTTACCTCATCAATGTGAGTTTTAAGCATGGAAAAAATTTTTCTTTAAAGTTTAGGGAATTGTATCCAATGAAGGTTTTGCATTTTGATGAAGTAAAAAATAAGAATAATGGTTCTTAACTCTACAGCTAAGAATTCAAAATGCAGATGATAATAAAAAAAAGGATATAGAAAATATCTGGAAAAAAATATGACCAGCATGGTTGAATTAGTAAGGCACCAGTCTGAGAAACACACTTTCTGTGTTTCTGTGCCATATGATTTATGTTCAGATTTCTTCCATCAGTTGTACTTTGTGACCTCTGGCAAATCACTAAAATTACCTTTCAACATTCTATTTTTTCTACCTGGAAAGCAGAAAGAAAATACCCTTTTGAAAATATTGAATCATAGAATCATAAAATGGCCTGGGGTGAAAGGGGCCTTAAAGATCTAGTTCTGATCCCTCTTCAATGGGCAGGAACATCATTTACTATATCAGATTGCTTAAAGTCCAGTCCAGCTTGGACTTGAACACTTGCAGACATGGGGCATCTATAGCGCCTCTGGGCAACCAGTAAGGAATTCTCTCCTGATGTGTAATTTGAATTGATACCCTTTTATTTTAAAGCCATTCTCCCTATCCTATCACTGCATACCCTCAAAAAAAGCCCCTCTCCAGGTGTCCTATAGGCTTCTTTTAGCCCTTGTCTTTGTAATCTGTGACTTGTGAAGCAAGACTGAAGGACTTGTCAGTGAAGACTATCAAAACCACTGCTGAGTACCTGAGTACTGCTGAGCTGTCTCCATGTCCCAGGTAACCAGGTCTTCTGTATCCTTCTGGACAGGGCTCACAATTTACCTAGTCTTCATTTCATCATCAATATATCTTTAGAAGCTCTTTTTGTTGCCCTTGATAACCATGGACAGATTTATTTTATCAAGGCTCTAGCTTTCCTAACCTGCTCCATAGTTGCTTGGACAACTTGTCTGTATTCCTCCCAGGATGCCTGTCCTCATTTCCACCTTCTCTAGGCTTTGCTTTTGTATTTTGTTTTGTCTAGGAGCTCCTTGCTCATCCAGTCAGATGTCCTGAAGTTTCTACCTGACTTTCTCTTTGACAACATTTCTGAGGATGCAACATTTCTGAGCTTGGAAGAAGTGATCCTTTGACTATTAACCAGTTATCTTTGTCTATAAAACCTTAAATCTAAGGCTTTATTCCATGGTACTCTACCAAGCAAATCCCTGAAGTGGTCAAATTCTGCTCTTCTAAAGTCAAGGCTAGCTGGCATTCACCGTGCTCTCTGCTCTAAGGATTTTGTACCTTAGAATTTCACAGTCATTGCACCCTTCAGCTTTTTGCCGAGAAAAAGATCCAGCATAGAACCTCTCCTTGCTGGCTCCTCTATCTCTTAGAGAAGGAAGTTGAAAACTGCAAATAAAAGTATAAGCTACTATTTTATTTCTTTTCTTTAACAAAAATTACATACCAAGAGAAGATCTGGTTCTAAATAATTCTCTGTCTGTTTTGGGACTAAAAATAAAAACTAACCCCTTTCCACATTCTGAAACCATACATCTAATGTAGGTCAGATAAAAAAAAAAAAAGTGAAAAAAAAGGGCTTAGACATTTAAGTCTGAAGTACCTTACTTTGAAGTCAAATCTTGAGCCCTAAGAAAGTACCTATCATGCCCACACAGGAAGGTTAATCCTCTCAGACTATGTATAAATACTTGAGAAAAAAAAGAGTGCAATCTATTTTTGCCCCTACTGGGAGCTGAACTGACATAAAACTGATTTGCTTCATAAGCAATATAACAACTGTGTGGCACAGTACCAAAGCTAATAATCACAGCTAAGACACAGGTAAAGCACCAATCCTATAACAACTTGCAGAACAGAGGTGTAAGAATCAATGTTAAAATATTCTTGCATTGCCATAAAAAAACCCTTGCATATTACATGGAAATTTAAGAAAAAGAAAAATCAAAACCCACAGAACAGACACACTGCTGAAAAGATCACAGAAAAATATTTCTAAATTGCTGTTACCCTGTTTTGGCAACCATAAAAATTTATACTTAATGACTGTCACAGTATCTATTGGCAAGGAGAGACAAACACATTTAGAAAAAAATAAGAAAACTGTGATTAGGAAAGAGAAGACCTCAAGAAACTATAATTGAATTCAAAGCTCTAGAGGATATGAGGACATGACCCCAGAGAGATAAAAAGTGACAAGTTAATTAAACAAGAATGTTCCCCTTCCATCTTTTACTAAACATCTGATAAAACTACTATTCACTTGCCATCACCAAAGAAAGAAACAACTTCTATGACACTAAAATGAAAACATGTGACTATGCTTATTACTTAAATTCCTCAATAGCTTGGATTGTGGATTAGGCAAATCTATCCATTCCAGGATGATAGCTATATGCTTGTATGACCAATTAACACTCTTTACTGCATAGCAGGTCTAGATTAACCTCTTCCTTCAGAAGCATGCTAATGATAATAAGAGCCTTGAAACAATCACAAGAGTTGCCCAAACAATGTCCATTGTGTTACATCAGGGCCAGCATTCGGCAGTGCATAAAATTAATATCCACTTGCGAAATAATTGTAACATGTAAATTGCATTGATTATAATCCTAAGCACCAACAAATTCTGCAATATTGCTTATTCCCAAAATGGACATAATTCATATCCTGCCTCTTTTACCAGTCAGTAAAATATATATCAAACACATTCTAGCTGCAACCTGAGATGTTCTACATATACCATTGAGATTAACTACTCCTTCAGTATTTAAAAATCTCTATTAGTTACTTGATAAATTTTGAGTCATATTATCCATGTTAACAGTCAATCTTGTGGCACAAGAAAAATATATCTGTCCCTTAACCCTAAATTTTAAAGAAACATGATGCAAACCAGCAAGGCATGATAACAAACTTTTATATAAATAACAGATCTCCCAAAGGTCACCCAGTGACATTTTTGTTTATAACAGTTTTGAGCTGAATTTCACATTTATGGAAATTTGCATGGAAAAGTTGCCCAGAGAAGTTGTGGATGCCCCACCCTGTGAAGTGTTCAAGGCCATGTCAGACTGGCTTTAAATATGGTCAAGTGAGCAGAGTTCCTGCCCATCCCAGAGGGATTGGAGCTACAATTCAAAGGTCCCTTTCAAGTAAACCCTCGTATGATTCAATGAAAATTACCTTTTAGTCAGGGGAAAATGTAAAAAAGTCAGGAAAAGTTATTGCCACATCAGATACTTTGACAGGAAAAAAATAATAAATAGGAAATATCCAAAATTCCCTGAAAATAGATCTATCACAAAAATTTTTGGTCACTATATATCAGCTTGGGCAACACTGTTAATCAAACTGAAACATTAAAATCTATTCCTTTTTCACAAATTTTGGAACGTAGTTCCACTTCCAAAGATATATATTAAAAATAAACACAGTCCTTGGAAAACCTTAGTCTTAGTATTAGTTCTCAATGAACGCCAGCATTTTGAAGACTTATGTGAATTTTCAGAAATTATTATTGGACCAATATGGAGTTCTTAAATATTCTTCACTGAACATTAAAGCAGTGTTTTTTATATGTCAGTCTTATTAGCTCTTCTTGAAACACTGATTCTTAAAAGCGCATTTTTTTCCACGAAGTTGAAAAATTTCGGCACAGAAGTAAGACCGTGAAACATTTCCCTTCTATTCATTTTAAGTCAGAAAAAGAAAAAGAAAGTTTCTTAGAGTGTGTCTTTTTTTAACAAAAGAATTTACCTTGACAAGCTGGGACTGGAACGTCCCAGGAGTAATACCCATATGGAGACTTCCTGCAGACGGCCGTGCTTTTCCCAATGAGCCGAAAGCCGCGGTCGCAGGCCCAGCGGACCATGCTGTTGAGCTGTCCGCCTGTCTGACTGACAATGAAACCGTGCGGGGGCGACTCTGGGGTGCTGCAGTAGAGAGCTTTGAACATAAATATTAAAGGAATAAAATATGTGTTCAGAATTCAGGTAGCAAATTCTTGAGAAATTCTTCTTGAACTCAGTGGACAGCTGATTGGGCGCTGAGAAAGCATGGCTAAAAGTTGCATTTTATATACGATAATGCATGCATTGACCAATTTCACAAAATATAAGGGTAATAAAAAGAGAGCTTTATAAGCTATTTACAAGATTCAGGTTTTAGTAGACTACAAAAAAATAGAGTGATAGTTCACTTTTATAATTGGCTATAGCTTTGACGTTTGGGGCTTTTTTACCATCTTCTTTTTAAATCAAATAAGCTACTGAATTTTAGTTTATGATGAAATTTATTGCAATTCTATACATTTCAGTAGTATTCAAATTTTTGAAAGAGGGAAACAGCTACTGCATCATGAACATAACTCTTTTTAAATTGTCCATTTTCTGGTCCTAAATAAGTTTTTTCATTTAAGCTCTGTGATACACTGAACTGAAGTAAAACATTAAAAATAGATTTTAATTATATTTATGATTATCACAATAAATCTGTGGCAAAAATATGAAATCAGCTTTTAGTTGTTTTATTTAGAACACATTAAGCCTTACAGAAGTCTTATCTAGAGACTATGAAAAAAAATCATAACTGAATATGAGAGGAAAAAAATATCTCTAAGAGTTACAGTTTTTATAATCTGAAATTATGTATGTACTTAACAACTCTGACATTAAATACTGGTTACTTACTATGTTTCCTTATCTCCCTTGCTTATTGAGTACCAAGTAATTTAGATTTGGCTATCTTGTCATGGGAGTGGACCAGAAGGCTCTTATAACCTGGTAACCACTTTAAGATTAATTTTATGTGTGTAAAAGTTTAACTTGGTCTCTGATTAATTTGATTAATAGCTGCTAGCCATAAAGACTGTTTTCCCTCTTTATAGGAAAGAAAATTGTGCTGGAAGTTTGTTTCCAAGTTCTTCCTTTATGCTTTGAAGAAATGTTGGTAACTTGATATTTATTTTCTCAGGCAAATAGAGAACTGCTGCTTCACTCACTCTTTAAACTTTTCCATGCCTCATGACTCACTTCAGGTCAATGTTTTTCTCACGTGAAAGCTTCCTCTGACCAGAATGGAGTCATATGGCTATTTGTTTACAACAAATATTTATTAAATATACGAAAGCAAAGAGCAGAATCAGAACCACTGCTATATCTTTCAGACCACATACTATGAAAGTATTTTCTTCCTTACACTAAATGTCTCCTGACTTACACTTTTTGAAAGAACCAAAGATACAGAGACATACCAGTATTTTCTACGAGAAACAGACCACTAGAAAATATTTCCTGTCTGCCTCTCAACAGCTTTCTCACTGCCTGAAAGGAAAGACTTTGAAGAATTTTCTCTTCTTTCTCTCTTAACAGATCCAAAACAGACTACAGGAATAGAAAATCGATAGCATATATTATTTTATGCCTAGTAAACAGTGAATTTTACCTAATGAACAACAAACATTTTAAGTCTGAGGAAACTGTCCTCTCCTAGAGAGAAAGATGGAACTGATGCATTTACAGTGTATATGATCGTAATTATTTTTCTCCCATTGTGAAGTAGCCAAAAAATGAGGAAAACCAAAAAAAAAACCTCAGCAGAAAGAATTTTATACTTATTCTTTATTTCTTTTTCCACCTTGTGAAATAAAACAGCTTTTATGGCAATAACTTCTCTAATATCTACAGATACTATCTTCAGTACTCTTCTTTGTGTGTATTTCATATGTTTGGTCATCATAAAAAAAATTCAAATATAGATTTTGTGCAATTGCTGTAAATTGCAAATCTACTTTAGTTTGACTAATTAAAATATTTTCCAGTAAAATAAATATTATATAATAATTCTGTAAAAGCAATTTTACTAAAATCTAACTTTATCAGGTACCATTTCCATACACTATTCAAAATAATGTTAATTTGACTTAATAACACATAAAATACTGGCTTTTTTACATGCTAATTTATCTCCTTTAATGTTGATTGCTGCTTCTGTTGAGCCTTAAATAAAAGAGTTCAACCCTTCAGGGTCTTATATTTTTCCACTTTATAGCTGTTCACTCCTGCCTTGTTTCAATGCTTTCCCCTGTCCCACCAAAATTCTTAATGATGAATTGCATAAAGATCTTGTTAGAAAAACACCCCAGTATGAAGAGGCACACAAGTGAAAATAAATGGGGGGGAGAAGGGGGAAGCTGTTTCTTTTATCTTTAGTACAATCTTATGCCATTTTGAAGCCCTGTCTTTTATTAATTCTCTACAGAGAACATGTGTGGGGGTTTTTTTCTCACAAGATGAGTGTCATTAGATTAATATCTATAGAACAGATTGGATTTCCTTTCAGTTTGGTTAATTAAGGATACCAAACATAGCTTATATTACCCTTTCCACATAAACAAATGTTCCACATTGAAATTTTATGCACATTGTAAAAAGTTACATTTGCATACCTATATATCTTATCCTGAAACCTTTTTTATTGGTTCCATGATCTGCTGACCACCGGAGAAATACTTCATGGCCATTGCTGGTTATATTTAGAGAAGATGAATAGTCCCCACTGAGAGATATGAGCAATGGGCTATGACTATTTGGTCCTTGGTACAAAAGAAAGAAAAGGAAGGGAAAAAGGAGATACAAAGTTTAAAAGCACATACAATAAAACACACATGAACAATTAACATACATGCAAAACATCCTTCAAACAAATGGCAAATTAATTTGAATTAAAAAATTGAAATACTTTATAACTGGAAGCTATATATTTGCTCAAAATAAAAATTATTTCTAAGTATAACATGCAGTACAATTTTAAAATAAAATAATCCAACAGTTCTTTTTATCATAACAAATCAAAGCAATTTCTTAAGATTTTTTTATACTGAAAAATTATGATATACATAAACAATAGTAATTAGAAGCAATATAAAAAAATAATGATATAGACAAGGTATCATCCAAAGTTATATATCCTATAGTTACCATCAAAAACCTCAAGTATATCAAATTCCTTTTCTGTCTGGAAGAATTCAAAGAACATGCTGATATTATAACCCTTTTCCACAGTAATGGTCCATGCACACATCTGGAGGTTTGGGTAGCTGTCAGGATATCCAGGGCTCAGTATTACGCCTGTTGAATCCAGACGCATTTCATTGGCTGGACAGAGAACTGTGAAACAGAAAAATTGGCAAAAAAATCTAAAGCCCGTTATTTCTATTTCATGTGATTGATGAGATTTTCCTGAGTTTTAAAGAACTGCATTACTCATTCTATTTCCTTAAATTGAGCAACATGGTGATTTAAAATATGATGAAGTAATTGAATTTTGAATTTATCTGGATTCATTAGGTCTACAAGAATAACCATCTCATTAAACAGAAATAGTTGACATTACCATGTTATTGAAAATTTTTTCAAAAAATATGTTTACCTCATGATATATGAACAAACGCCTTCACTATATTCAGAATCTAACACTGCTAAACAGGAGCTTTGAAATCTTTTTATAATGACAACTAACTCCTACGTGAAAATGAGTTAGTCCTGAGTTACAAAAGAAAAATAATAGGATCTTAGTTTTCTCAAGAGCCCTGGAAATAACATTGTCTCATTAATTACAAAAATAAGGTTTTATATTGAAAAAGTTATTGGATTATGAAGAGAGATAAAGAACACAGGAAAGCAGAGAAAGGGAGAGAAGAAGAGCATTTATCTTCGTAATAAAACTTTGACAGAATCATACAATATTTGGGTTGGAAGTAACCTTTGAAGATCATCTAGTCCAACCCTCTTCAAATGCATCCAAAGTGAACTTGAACTGTATCTGCCCATATATTTTTAAAATATTTTTATCTAAGTTGTAAATTAGCATCTAGTTGCTAAACTTCAAAAGTTGTTTCTCATGTCCTGGGTTTGTTTCAATTACTCACAAAGAGATTGAGTACAGAACCTCCACCCCACTTAACAAAACTCATTTGGCTGGAATCTGGCTGTCAAACTACAGTGCTGTGCCACTTGTGACACCTATCTCGAGAAAATGAACAAAGTCATCCTCTTGGCTTTATATGTACATATAGACATATATTAATATAAAAATGTGTGGCAGGAAGAGCATAACAGTAATATGGCTACACTCATTTCTTTGCAGCTGGTTTTGCCTTACAAACTGTCCTTAATTTCAGGATTTTCAGCTAAACATCCCTCAGGAATTTTATAGAGAATTTAAAGTCTTGTCTCTGTTAGGCAGAATCCCTTGGGAATCGGGTAGGTAAGTTTCATGTGAATCAGAGAAAATGTTATCTGAGATATAGTTAAGAGACACCATTCAAGAATTTTCTCAGCGTCCCCTTATTATGATGCAAAATACAGTTTGAATCTTCTTACGCTGAAATTTTCATTTTATCCTGAAAGTAGAAGCTAATTTAAAAGAAAATTAAGGGCAAAGTTACCTGCTTTGCTTGGATAAAACTCTTTTTTAACTAAATAAGTTGATAGAAATTAGCTAAACTTGTGGAATTTAGTGACTACTTTCACACCTAAGGGAAATCTGCAAGAATTTTAAGAAATGGTCATCCAACTGACACAAACAAGAGAAAAAGGAGAAAAAAAATTGACATAGTTTTAAATAGTACTAAATGTGATGTAAACTAACCTGTATTAATTAAAATTACCAAATAAATATTAAATACAGTTTGCATCAATATTGTGGGAATCCACAAAATCAGAGGGTTTTGGGAAAGCTGCAAAAGCAGGCCTCAGAGACAACAGAAATGTGATTAGAACTAAGCAGTAGCCATGAGATAGCTCAACAGAAAAATTATTTAAAAAGTAGAAAAGCAAGGACAAATAGAACAATGGTCTGTGTATTAACACTTGTCTAGAATAACTCCCTAAGCTGTAGAAAAGCTTATCTAGCAAGATAGTAGGAAGTTTGAAGCTTACTAATGGAGCTCTGTGCATTGTGTTTTAAGGCTCACAAGCAGGTATTGTATTGGAATCAGTGAGCATTGTTTTAACCAAAGGTACGTGTGCGTATAGTGGTTTGATAGAACCACTATCAATGTGCTTCTGCTTTGTGTGATTGGTCAAAAAGCTTATAAAGTAAGTTTAACATTAAGTTTTACGTCTGCTGCCTGGGATGTGAGCTGATGGCATCTCCCCATTGTCATAACCATGTAATGAGACTGATGCTGAAAAATAAAACAGCTCAAGGCACGTTCCACAGCAGTCCCGTCCCATTTGTGATTTGTATATTACCCCCCGGCTGGCGATAAATAATTTTTTTAGTAATTCCTCATTTTTCTATTTTCTTTACTGCAATATATTAGATTCAAGACTAATGTTAATCTTAAATTTTGCTCAGCAGCATTCTTTAGATTTACTTCTGGATCAGTTTTGAATGTAGATATTGATTTATTCCAAGTCAAAAATTCTAAGAAAAATTCAATCGAATGCCACTATACTGGCTAAAGTATATAAGATATGCACAAGGTTAAAGCATCAGGAATGAACAGTATTAAGTTAAAAAAAAAAAATGCTCTACCCAGTTAAAAGAATTAATAAACTAATACTAACATGAACCCACAGAAAACTGAAATTTTCCTTGAAAGTGACTCTTATGTAGTGTGTTATACTCTGCACAGTGAAGTGTGGTAGCTTATCCATAGACCAATGCAACACAGTACAATCATGAAAGACAGAAATTTTTGGCATGTGTTTTTGCTGCCTTTAGATTCCACAAAGCTCTCTATTCATCTTTCATTACTGAAATGTAGCTTATCTACTGTGATCTTCAAACTTAGACATCAGTTAATTAAGATAAAAGAAAATATGCTTCTTTCTTTCCTAGGTTGCCAGTAGGACTGGTCATTTTAACACAATTTGAAAAATTCTTTTGAAATTTTCTTTTTAATTTTCTGAATCTTACTCTGAAGACCATGTTAATTTCATTCTGCTTTAAACAGAAATTATAAGAGTATCGATTTAAAATTTAGCATTGGAACAAACATTTAGCATTCATATCTGACAGATAAAAGATTAGCTACAGTAAATGGAGTCATCATTCCTGAGTTTTTGTCATGAGTCTTGCATTGAATACAAATATCCTTCAGCAACATCTACTGAGAGAATATTCCAGGATCAGCACATATGTCTCTATTTGCCCAATCTAATATTACATCATTTTAGCATTTAAAGCAATGCCTGGAGGTTACTATGGTTTTTCACCTATTAAATTCTATAAATCTGCCAAGTTAGGATTTAAATTTAAATTGGGGTGTTGGAAGCTATTTCTAGACACATTTTTATCTAACTGTCTAGATTTTCAGAAATTATCAGTGTAAAAGTTCTTATGAAGCTCACATTTCAATTTCACTTTGCATTTTTAAGAACTACACTCAGTGCTGTGAATGATTTTGACTTCTGCATAGTTTTGTTCATAAAATCAGGGGAAAACAGCTTATTCAGTTAAAAGAATAGACCCTTCCAGCTTTCCAGGAATGGAGGAAAAGAGTATATTTATACAAGATTTTTTTTTTAATTCTCAGCTGAAAGCTTAAGTGAATATTATAATAATAATAAAGTCCTAAAAAATAATATAGTGATTAATTTCTTAACATCTATATTGTGCACCATTTTATAACTTTAGAAAATGCTTAGAAACAGTAAAATATCAAAGTTTTACTCATAAATTTATTAGATTTATTCACAATTATTTACTATTGCCCAATAAATATTTCATAATGAGTGTTTTATGGATATGTTAATGAATTAAAACTACTGTAGAAGGACTCACCAAAACATCGGATTGGTAGAAAAAAACAGATGGCAGTATTTTTCATATAATACAAATGTAAATCAAACACACTTATTGTGACTGATTTGGGAAAGTATTTTAATCCTGATGTAGATGTTAGAATAGTACGCTCAGGAACAGATGGATCACAGAAGTATATCACAGAAGCTAGCAGAATTCAGAATGGCTTTTGCTTACATAACTTATACTTTTATGAGGCTGTGATGTTTTGGTTTGGTATTTTTTTCTTGAAAAACCTTTATCATATATGTTTATAACTCTAGGTCCTTATCTTTCCAGATATAAATGGAAGAATTAGCAACAAAACATAAACTCATGCCCATCGCTGTAACTGCAAGGAGATTCCATTTTTTTAATGAAGCACATGCAAGGCCAATCTTCATTTGTTCCCTAATCAGTTTGGGATGAAAGAAAGATCTCACTTTTTTTTTTAATTCTAGAAAATCTGTATTCTACTATAACACACCAAATTTCACCTTAATAAAGACTGGTATAAAGTGTGATGTTAGGGGCTGGCAGGACTGTATCATTTTGACTTTAGCAATGAGATGGCATTGTATCTGTGTTCGCAGTTCTCAATAAGAGAAAAAGTGAAGAAACACACATTTCTCATGTGCACACACACACACACACACACACATGCAGAAAACCTGTTTTTTTAGAATACACTGAATAAAAAATGCAAGTACTTAAAACAGCACTGAAAAAATATTTTGTGAGCTTGTTCACCCAAATCCATGCTATGTTAATTTAGCGTTTTTGAAAATTCCCATATAAATTTTCATACTATTATGTATAGAGAAAATGAGTCTCATTATTTACCAGACTCCTCAAAAAAAAAAGAATCAGAAAACCATTATCAGCCCTTTCAACTTGTGAAGTTAATGAAAAGATTACTAATTATTTCTCATTAATATCTGACATACATGAAACAAACCAAAGAGTTCTATATTGGGATAAATCATGAAAAGTCTGAAATCGTTTCAGTATGCTGCCTTATATAAAGAGATGTAGAAGTTATTTAAGGAATCCCCACTGAACTGGCCTGTCATCAGGAAAGTAAAAAGGAAAAAAAAACCTTGACAAGTAGGCGGTGCTCCATCCATCTGAAGCCTTTCCCCCAGTCGGCACGTCAGAATCTCATTACCAACCAGCGTAAAGCCTGGTTGACACTGGTACCTTATTATATCTCCTGTTCAGAAAAACAACACAAGGCGAAACACACAAACAAAATAAGCATTAAACAGCAATTAACTAGGACTTTTAGCTTTGAAAACATTATTGATTAATGAAGTTTCTTACCATCATATTATACAATGGGCTAAATGACCTCTGGCATAAACAACTTTGATTAGTCTAAGAAATGTGGTAAATGAGGTTTGTGTTGCACACTGTGCTGCATCTATCACTCCTTTCCACCACATTATTTATTAGATAGTTTGCTAAGTTGTCTGGGTTTGACTGATGCTATGTGAATCAAATGTCCACAGAGCTTTAAGCAATATAATTTATAGGATAAACATTATGGAACTAAATAAAGGTCTAAGATCAAGTCAGTAATTCATACAATCCTGAGGGAAAAAATTAAATAGCAAATGTACTTGTTGATGCTATCTAGACCTTGCACTCTGAGAATAGAAATTTTCATTTTTTAATTAAGAGACCAAAAATTCATATAGTTTAATGTACCAATAAAAGTAAAAACCTGCATATCCCAGCAGTTCTCCTTGGCCCATACTACAGAGAGAAAAGGAAAATAAGTAATTTCTCTTTTTGACCTATATAACTAATTATATATTGGTGCATATGCTAAGAAAAAATATTTTCTTTGCCATAATGTGAGCAAAACTAGCTCACCAGACATCTGAAATCATATAATAAATCATATTTCTTTGAAATATAAGTGTCTAAGTAATATTGACATGTCTCAGAAAGTTAGAATATCATCCCCTTCTCTGATCCTCATAACTTTTACAAGTTTGATTTTAGTTTTTAGGTCACAGAACCTTAATTCTGGCACAGAATATACCATTGTCTACATGTTTCTTATGGATTTTGTTTGTCTCAGTGTAATACAATGTAATACAATGTTTTATATTCAATATTATGAAAAATGTATTTTAAAATTAATTACAAAGAGTTATTGTATTACTTATATGTTATCTCTAAAACATGGATGGGATTCAGAGTGCATAAGGAAGAGGAATGATTTCTTAAAAAATGTATTTTAAAATAAGAATCTGAAATATTACAAGTATGATTTCCATTCTGAAAGGCACCCTGTGCACAGCACATTTATTTCATAAACAAATTTTGTGCTTTTATTTTATTTTAATATTACCTATTTCAAATTCATCATCCTCAGCTAGAATTTCAGCATTTGGTACGTTTGCTGGAGGCTGGCAGACACGGAGCTGATAGGCTATAAACAGGAACAAAGCACAGTTGACATTCTCAAACATAATTATCATAACAATGCAATAACAGATTTAATATTCACATTAGCAGGATAAACATAAAAACTCAATTTATATTGAAACTTTCAAAAGAATCAAAATAAAGGAAATGAAAACATTGGAAGTTGTGTCTGCATTCTCAATTAGTTATTTAGTTTTAGTGGCAAAATCCTCTTCATAAATAACATAAGAAATTTAGAAGTGGTTGCCAATTTTCTCACTTGAGCAATTCCAGTCAAAAAGCAAATATTTTTGTACTTTTCAATCATTGTTTTGCTTGGTTTTTTTGGTTTTTTTCATGATAAAATTTTACTTTTGAAGTCTTCCACTTTTGAAACCTTGCAACCAATACAAGTTTTGGAAACCCAAAGATTTTACACAGAGGCAGCATAACTAATAGACAGGAACATTTTGAATGTGAAATTTCCTAATAAATAAATAGTTGTGGAGTACACATAACCTGCAGATAGAGTCAGAGAATAATCCTACTTTCAAAATTCTCATTTGAAGTTTTACATGGAATAATGTTCTGAGATTTAGCGCATGATGCAACAGCCAGGCAAGATAACCTGTTCAAACAAATAAAAAATAAGTAGGAAGTGTATGCAGAAGTGGTACAGACTGATTTTTCTTCCCCCAGAGATCCAATGAAAATGGGCTTATGTTTGGAGACAGAAAAACTACAATCTGAGCTTAATACAATTAGGACAGAAATCTGGAAAAAGACATCATTTTGATGTATTTTTAGCTAGAGTCTTTCCTGTGTTAAAGCATACATTCAGGATGAAGTATGCTTGGGTTTCATTAATATAACTTTTTCATACAGCACATAGAATTTCTCTTCAGCACAAAATACCATTTATTTATAGCAAATGACAGCTCAGCTTCAGTAATACACATTCTTGGTTGCTTTGTGTATTTAAATCCTTTACTACTCTAATTGGTCAAACTTTTGAAAATCACAAAATTTATACCATAAGTAAGACCTTTTGTTACTACTGAGTCAGCCTTATTTGATATCTTCCTCTTACACCTTTTCTTCATTCAGGTAATGAAGATCTACTTAAATCAGTGAGTCAGAAAAACCAGTAAAACACACCAACTAAACATGAAACAGCTGTGCTGTTTGCATCAAGAAAAATAATAATAAAAATCATGAACACAATTAAAAATTGATTCAATAAAGTCCTACAAATTATCTCAAACGTCTCTCATTTCAGGGTAAGAGGAGTATCATTAATTTTAATCCCTAAATTATTTATTTTAAATAAATTTGACTCCTTGCATTTATTTGACTCCTTGACTGCCTTTCATTTATTGCTATAATTTTTGTTCAGCTGGTATAAAGCATCATAGACTCCAAGATACAGAAAGATTTCTTTGTCTTGACAACATTAATATAAAGATAGTTTTAAGTTTTTTTGTAAGTAATATTTGTGCTGCTCGGTTTGCATCTTTATTGCACATCAGAGCCCACACCCATGGTATGGAAATTTTCACAACAAAAGAAACAAGTCAAAGAAGATCTTTAGAGACACTTTAATACTAGCAAATTACTGGACCAGAAGAAATAGCCTGAAGTTACTCCACATGAGATTGGATATTAGTAAAAATGTGTTAACCAAAAGGGCTGCCAAGAATTGGAGCAGGCTGCCCAGAGAAGAGGTGGAGTCGCCTCCCTGGAGGTATTTACAAGGCATATAATGTGCTATTTATCAACATGGCTTAGTGGCAAAATTGGCAGCGTTGGATTTATAGTTGGACTTAATGTTCTAAAAGGTCTTTTCTGAATAATTCTCTGATTCCATGAGCATTTTAGCATATGTTTGGTCACATATTGATACATTAGTAGATATCAATACATATGGACTCATTAATGAATGCAAAATGGAATTTTGTCCTTTGCAATTTGATACATGCAATATAGATGCCAAGATTTGGAATGGAAATTCTGATCCCTCTCTGCCTAACCCTGCTGGAGTCTCTATTCCATAATCAATTGCCAGTGGTTTTTTTCATTGTAGGCTTTATGTATTTTTCTGTTTTGTTTTACTTAGCTTAAAGTTCCTTTAAGCCCATGAATTCTATCTGTATTCACCACTGTTTTTAATAAGTCAAAAAGAAAATCTTCTAGTCACAAAATTTGACCTTGATCCAGAAAACAGGATGTAGTGTGTTCAAATTTCCTAGGATGTTCAATCTAATGGGTATGCACAAAGCACCAAAACCCACCCTTCTCAATCTGTTCCCTTGTAATCATAGCAATGTACAAGGCACTTGGCCACAGAGGGTCTGGATGACTACAAAAAGAGGCAGAATTCAGTGAATTAATTCATACACAGTTTCATTCAGTCAGTATTTAATTTGTTAATTAACTTTACACTATGCAGTTCACTATCATTGAACTATATAGTGTAGCAAACAACATAGGTATCGTTCACTATCATTGGTATCTCTACAAAAACAACACTTACTTCAAAATATCCAAATTTCAAAAAGAAATTTAATGTCCTCCAAAAACATTTAGGTTTCAAAGGAATTTTAGAAGCATTATAAAAAGTAAAAGAATGTGCACCTTGAATTTTAGGGTCTTGATGCCACCTTCTTTGTTCATGTCTCATCACAGTGCAATCTTTTTATTTTTGTCTAACTAATATTAAATTTAATATCTGGTCGAGAAAATAAATTATTTTCATAATTCATGTTAGTCTTTCATATGTTTGCATTAACCTAGTAGTGGTCAATCATATTCATAATAGCAACTCTTAGAAAAAGATATTGTTTTTTTTTTTATGTCTTGTCTTCCTCCAGTGACCAGTAAAAACAGTGAAAAAGTTTAATTTGTCACACTTACCATGATAACTAAGTACAAAGAAGCCACTGGTAGTAAAGTCACTGTGAAACTTTATCAGAATCTGATTGGAAGTGCTATAGACTGATTCTAGTGCAGTGTTGCCACTAAATTGTCCAATTTGAGGGGAAGTTTGGTCTGGTCCATCCCTAAGAAAAACAAACAGAATAATTTTTTTTTCTTTCTTTGGTCCAAAAAATTTAATATGATTTCTCCAAATTTTAAGTGAATGCAGTAAATTTTCCCTAGATTACACTAAAAGGCATGAGACAACTAAAATAAGATAAACCAGACAACAAGGGCTGAAGACCTTCTCTTATCCTGTATGTGGACTGAACACTAATTTAACCACCTTTTGAAAGTCAAATTCTTATTTTCTAATAAAAATTTCAGCCAACTCTAAATTACTGAATTTGTGATTGTACTTCATCTACTTGCCATAACCTCTGAGCACATTTTTGTATCTATACTTTCAAATGTGGCTATCAGAAAATAAATAAAACTAATAACTGTTCATGCCCTCCAGTCTTTTGAATCTGATCATTTCTAGGAAAATTAGGAGATAATTTGTGTTGTTATAATTATTAATAGAATAAATTAAAAATACATGAATGAACATTGGCTTTGGCAAAAATAAACCCAAAATGCTTACAGACTACTGAATACAAGATTCCCCTTGAAAACTGCATGGTGACATTAATAAATGCATATTTTATAGTTAATTTTAGAAATGCTCTGTTGTCAGCTTACTTTAACCTAGCTTTTCCCCCCCTAATTAATAGTTTTGCTATTATTTATGGTTTATAATAGATATGGATAGATAAGAATTGATTTAAAGTTTATTTTTACGAGTGATTCAGAGTTTTCTCCATCAATGTGTTGCTCTGTTATGAGTTTTATATAAATATGTCTTTTTGACTCAGGTAGTGTCATGGTTTACCACTACAGGTAGGAATTAATATATTTTTTGGTAGCTTTAACCACAACTGAGTATAATATACAGCTGATTAATTTCTTTAATCCTTCTTCATATGAATGTACGGATATTACTTTGTACTATTTATTATGATTTTGAGAATACATGTACTGCTCAAAAGATCATTGCTACCTTATGGAGAAATGAAACATTCATTTCAATAGAAAAATTAAAGTTAGTAATAAACAACAGTGGAATTGTACAGAGCACAGCATCATGATACAAGAGTATTAAATGTTCATCCTTGTTTCCTTCCAGATTGGAATTGACAAAGAGTAAGCAGTGGATGTTTATATTTAAAGTTATTTTTCAATAGTTATTAGCATTATATATTTAAAAAAAAACCAAAATAAAAATATGGATATATTTTATTTTGAAAATTTTGTAGTAATATGTTTGTCCAAATTATGGCACATTGACACTTTCCCTGTTTTAGCAGGGAAGTTGTATGCTTTGAAGTATTTGAATTGTAAATAAAATGGGGTTTTTTTTTGCATTGGAAACTGCTATAAAATTTTTGATATGCATTATAAATCAAAAATATCTCAGAAATTGTATAGGCTACATAATTAAATAGCCATTACGTATATAATACAATTTTTACATGTGTACAAATGAGGACTAAAGCCATTAAATGTCTTCAAATACATGGTGTAGGCATTAATGTGATAGGCTGCTGCTGAGGGTCATCATGCAGAGCCATGACAGACATGGATTCAAGTACACAGAGAATAGAATTTGATTACAGTCATTGTAAGCTCAATTGACTTTGTCAAAGCCAAATACAAAAAGAGCCTCTCGTTTTATGTACCCTTAAGAATAAAAGAAGCCAACTTGGAAGAAATGAATTGAGTGTTGCCCTACTTTAGTTTCTAGTAGTCCTTTTCTAAAATGTTAATACATACATCTGAAACTCCTTATCACTCCCTTCTTAAGTATAGTTTCTCTTGATTGTTGATGAACTATTATAGCATACCTCTATATGCTTTACTTTGTTGGCAAACTGAGAAACACTATTATTGTTTTTGATTTCTTGTCCAGTGTTATCTAGAGAGAATGGTCCATTGGAAAATATGGATTGACAACTCAGTCATTTCTCTTAGAGAGAATACCAGTTTCAAGGGGAAAATCACAAATATATTCTTTTAAATTAATATTTGGTTATACAGTGTCACATAAAGATTAAATAAATGCCAAAAGTGTTTCCTTACCAGACAGTTATGAAATCATATATTGGCTCTGTTTGTAGAACTGTGAAATTGATGTAGATTCCATTCCCAGGTGGTACTCTTACAAGCCAGAAGCAGTCTTGAAAGTTTGGATACTCATCAGGGTATCCTGGAGAGTATATGGTGCCATTCATTGCAGTTATGTTTCCTCCACACAGAGCTATAAAAAAGACATGTTTTAAAAATAGCCAGTATATGCTTTTTTCATTCTACTTGAACTATATTAATGCTCTAGTTTTGAACACATTTGATACACTTAACTTCCTTGCTTATGACCATTCCTGTGCAAAGAAAACAGATTTTATTCAGCTTTGTGCAGAGTCAGAAGTCTCTTTTGACAGTATTTGACAAATAAACAAATAAAGAAAATAATAATTCTGATGCAACAAATACTATCAGAAGTAGGATTAAAGAAATATATATACATGTAGGGGGAAATTCCCTGCACAACTGAAAATTACTTTGTTAGGGCTTTGTGTAAATTCCAGCTACAATTAGCAACAAATCACACTAATTGTTTTCATGTACAGTCAGAAGAAGATAGCCAACTAACACATGAAAGAAGGCACATGCAAGGTTGAGAGGTGGGTGAAGATTAGAGGGGAACTTCAAAATTAAAACATTTTTTCCAACAGGATAAATAGTAATTTTGCATTTATAGACATAAATTCTGGTAAATAAAGTAAGAGTCCTCTCTGTAATTCATGCCAGAGTGCTAATTTTAGACATCATACAGCGCAAGAATGATCATACAGATTCTGGACTTTCATAACTCTTTACTTCTGGAAAACTATTAGTCCAAACTAGATTATTTTCTGCGTACAGATCTGTGTTGAATATGACACCACCTGGTTTTTGCAGAAGAGAAATGTATACAAGCCTAGCTCTGGAAAAGTAAGCAAAGCTTAAAATTGTATAATTTGCTTTATTTTGCATATATTTATTTTGTCCCCTCTACCCTACAAGGTGCATGTTATGGCAATACAGATTTTCTAATATATGTTTTAAAATCTTCAACCAGAGCAGTTTTGACATATAAGTTTGACATATAAGAATTATGCGTCATTTGTATTTAGCAAAAACAAATATTATGGTTTATGTTTATAAACTTTGGTGCTGAACTGTAGGGTAAGAAGTGATGCACAGTGACACTTCCACCATTTCAGACTCAACAGCTTGGGCACTGCTTTTCTTCAGCTTTAACCTTAAAGGCTCAAGGGGGTTTGAGCAGTAGAGACAGAAATGGTTTTGCAGCCAGCTCTTAGGGGAGTGAAAACATGGTCTGATGACTGTCAGGGAACAAGACTTCTTGGAAAAGGAGAGGGAACAGAATCCAAATAGGTTAAAGCAAGGGAGATGAGTTAAGAAGGGACAGAGAGTGTTAGATGATGCTGAGCACAGGTTAAAGGAATATTAGGTTCACAGGGATGCAAGGAGAGAATAAAACTGCTTAAACAGAAGCAAGTTTAGTCATATTTAATTCAGATTTTCTGCTTCAAGGAATCTGAGGAATTAAAAAAGCCTTGGTATTTCTTGTCTTACAATAAAGACATTAAAGTAAATACAAATTTAAGACATGCTGTGTATTTCTGGTACTAGGTATACACAAAAAAGCCAACTTCATTTTAATGCTTTTGAACACAAAGTCTTTCTCTTAAATCAAACCAAGTGAAACTAGAAGATAACTCATTATCCTTTTTTTGCAACAATAAAACAAAACAAAACAAAACAAAACAAAACAAAAAAGAAAAAAAACAAAGAAAACCAACTCAAAAATATCTGTAGCATATGAAAAATTCACAAACCATTACTAAAAATACCACAGAAAGTATCGGCACAAACCCCCATGTAATTTAAGAAATTTTTCTGGGAGCTGAGTAGAGTTGACAGTCTGTAATCACACAGAAAACATGGATCTTAGATCTCTATTATCAAGTTGGTGGATATTTTAATCTTAATTTTTCATATCAAATAAATTAGAAACAAAGAACATTCAGCTACTGTTCAGGAACTTCATCAAAATTGATACTCAGGGAAACAACATGCTTTGAACATCTTACAATTTACTAATTAAATTATTGGTTCCAGTAAGGTATTTCAAGGAAACAGAATCCTGCATTCAATAGGTTGTTTTGATTGTGAAGCACAGAAAATACAGCAAGAACTAAGCTAAGTGTTTAGCAGTGAAGACATGAACTATGAAGGCATTACTATCCCACAAGATACAGAAAATGGGTGGTGAAACTTAATTATAATGAGTTAACTTCTTCCCCTTTCAAAAAAAAATTACAGTATGTCATCTGTCTTTTATATTATAAGGCCTCCCCTTCTGAATTCAGTACCAGTTAGGTCCTAATTTACCTACCACATCCCCCCCAAAATTCCTAAGGCTCACTTGAGTCGAGCAGGAATTTTGAATAATGAAGCTTCTCATTTGCATACCTAAATTTGGGTATATGGTGCAAAATATAATGAAGAAATTGAGGAAATGGGGGAGCGTTTTATTTTCTATTTGGGTGGTTGCATTTGGCTTTGGAGTTTTTCGGGGGTGGGGTGCTGTTGTGTTGTTGTTGGGGGTTTTTATTTGGGCATTTCCCTCCTGCATGATAGGGAGGATCCCATTCTCAATGCTGTTTCACCATTCAATACAGAGGGAAGCTAGGCCTTGAAGTGGAGGACTGACCTTCTTTGGTCTGATGCTTAGGAACAGGTTCCCTTCAGCATAGCTAGGGAAGAGAGAAACACTTCTACAGAACCACCACAGTCATTCTGTCTCCTTAAAATTACAGCTACGTGCAAGTCACAGTTCCTGGAACCTTCTTTTTTGTTTCAAGCACAAGTGAAAAAAAAACAAATGTAAAAGATTAAAAAAAATGTAATTTAAACAAAAAATCCATTCAGAAAAAAATGTATGTTAAAATGATTTCATAGAGCACTGGCTGGAGGACAATTTCACTCCAGACCACCTTTAATATTTCTTACTAACTGATAAGAAAAAACATAAGTGGCCAGAACTGTAAACTCAATTTTTGAAGCCTTTTTTCTTAATTTAGTGCAGAGCTTTTCCATTGCCTCACCTAGATTAAAAGTAGCATGGGTCTCCACATTCCAGACTTTAAGCTTAACCTTCCAAAATCAAATGTAGTATTTCAGATAAGTTTTCAGAGATTTCATATTACAAAACATTTCAGCTTCTCTGCTAAAATTTTAATGTGAAAAACTGAATACTTAATTTGCAAAGACTACACTGTAAATATACAGGCCTCTGTAAATCAAAAGCTGAAATTACTTTAGTTAACAGCCTTAGGAAGACTTTCAAATGATGAAGGGTTTATAGGTCCCCTGGAACATACCTTCACATCTGGGAAGGGGATGATTCCAATTGCGGCTGATGCCGTGAAGACAAGTTAGAGCTGAATTTCCAATCAACGTGTAGCCAGGAAAACACTCAAATGAAATAGTTTGTCCCACAGTAAAGTCATTTCCAATAACAAAACCATTACGAAATGGTCGAGGATCAGGACAGCTTTGTAGCTGATATGCTGAAATAAATAATAATAATGGTGGAAAATCAGTAAAATAAAAATTCTGATTATCTCAAAAATAAGAGCATTTAATTAGAATAAAAATAAAAGCCACAGACAGCCTATATGATGTTCCATGATGCTGATGATCAAATCATTGATTTTACACCTGGAGAAGTACAGTGAAACCAGCTACACTTCAGTGCTGTTAAATAACATTTATTTTTGCTGTTTGAAGATACTATTCTGAGATAGATGAAGTTCTTTTCTGATCCAATAGGAGTTGTTAGGTTTTACATTCTTCTGTTTAAGGAAAAAGAGAAATAAATATGTCAATACTTTTGTTTGTTTTTCCCAGGAGAATTAAAAGGCTCTATAAAGAACTGGAATATCGAAGACTTTATAGTGATCAAGTACAATTTGAAAAAAAGCTTTTCTCACAAATCTTGGTGATTTTTTCCAAGAGGATTTGAAGCATTGTCTTATTACCAATGTGAGAACAAATAAGCTGTGTAAAGTTGAAGTATAGGAATATCATGCCATATATCTTTGAAAGAATCAGTTCTGTCTTATGTGGTTAAAACACAGAAAAGAACTTAGCAGTGTTTTGACAAATGACAGCATCTTCAAAATTATTACTGTTACTATTAATAGAATATGGTCTTAGGTTTTTACTGTCCTTAGAACTTTAGGCCACAAATTGACTTTTTCTTTAAAAGCTAATTCTTTTTACAGGCTCACTTCCACAATGTTACACAGAGTTCAAATCAATTTGGACTTGTTACTATTAAAAGAGTAATAGGAGACTACTCTAAAATAAAATCTCTTTAAATCACTCTTAGGTGTTATTCATATAATGAAAACAGGTCTACTTTAAAATACACGTTTGACCTTTTCTCATGAACAGTGGTGATCTAATCCCTTTTAAATGAAAATGCAATTCTGTAAATAGAACTATGATCTCGTGATCTTCACCAGCTCAGCATGACCTACTTGGGTACAAAAGAACAAGAACCTTCGGGGAAATGGTGAACTAGGAAATAAAATGGATTTGGAGATTTTTGGGTTGGCATTAATTTGCACAAACCTACATCCATCTAGTAATACAAAACAGAATTTAGATGTATACCTTCCAGAACCCATTACACAAAATTAAAATTCCAGTGTGCTTCCAAACATTGAATAAAGATGTTTCTTTTGTAAAGGCATGCAATTTAAATTAATATGCCAATCAGCTTCAGATATTAGCAATTATGTATTTGCTGACATTTGACCTGATTTTAATGAAAAAATATGCAATTAATTTTTTTTTTATCTTAACTTTCTTCATTCTTCTGTTTTATCTCAACGTTTAAAGCTTGGCACTGAAACACATAAAATCTTTCATATTTATTTTTAGGAATCCCCAAAACCCCATTAAAATCTGTAACAGCCACCGTGCTCTTTCTCATTAGAATGTCCAAATCTCACCTTGATATACAATATGAAATCCTTGTTTGTTCTGTGAGTAATCACTGTGAAAGTATAAGCTGGTTTCATGAGTTGTGCTGAACAAAGAGGCTGGTAGCTGAGGGCCACTTAGTCTCCCAATAACAGTGCTAGTTTCTGTAGATCCACTCCTAACTTCTAAGTAATCGTGTATGGTCTCCGTTGAGAAATTCAAAAACTGCAAATGCACACCTGAAAAACATTGTCAGTAAATAAACACCACCAGTACCAAAACCAGGAGGGAAAATAAAGTGTGTTCATTTTATACTGATCATTGCAGAAAATAACCAGGTGGAAATCTATGTACTACCTGGGAAGCATCTGTGTATTTCGCAGTTCTGATGTGTGTGGGGCTGCACATCTGCCAGCAATCTTTAAATTGGACTAGATGGTGAGCAGAAAGGCCTCAGGTCCAGCTCAGGGTATCAGGCAGGCAGAGCCTCTGCTGCTACCCCAAGGACTTGTGAAAGCAGAGTGCATGGGGAACACATGTGAGTGCTCCACACACACTGCGGTATATGGTGGTTTTGGTGACAGAAATTTCTGATTATTTGGTTCAGTAAGGAATAGGAAGGCAGCTTATTCTCTATTAGCAAATTACCTCTCCTAATCTGGTGATGTATTACAAAAATTGTGCAGCATGAGAAGAAAATTCAATGCACTGAATAATTATAGGGTTCTTAAACATTCTCCTGTTTATAACATTTTTCTATATAAGTTACAACCAAGAAAAAAAATGCAGTTTGTCTGGATCTATTGCAACTATGGCATGATAATGCAGTAGTTTCACTAGAAAGATGATTGAGTCCTACTGGTGTTTCTGGCTAAGACAACACAATTTCATATAAAACTGAAAGTAAAAGATATAATGTCAGATAAATTATTGAAAGTCATTAATAGTTTTGTAACTCCTGATCTGTAATACCTAAATAGCGTTTATCACTGTCTTTTAGAACTTCACCCCAGATACCATGTGAAGTTTATAAAAGATTTTCTGAAGCATGAAACATTTTATATGCAAGTTATGTGCATAATTCAATTACTGTTGCCCTGATAATTTCTGTCTTGCTTTATCTGAAGACAGTCTATAAGTGATAAGAAACATTTTAAGTGTCATTCTTTGACTTTGTCAGCCTTCCCAATATTTCCTACAAAGAGAATCAAGCTATATTCAATCTTTGCTCTTTGTCTATCAAGATACTTTGGCCTTTCATTTGATCCTGTGAACCATACAGTTGTCCAAAGTTTAAGCTCTCATTAACAACTGCCAGCTCCTGTGACCTTGCTGTCAGTTTTTTCCTCTTTCATGAACTTTCTTTCATACTAAAGTATAAATACATTTTCGCAAATCATCCTGCTCTCTGTATTGCACTTTCTCTTCAAGTTTCTGAACCATATCAATCTTCAAAATTATTCATCCCTTGCTCTGCCAGTAGCACCTGCCTCTCTTTGTCTGAAACTTCAGCTTGCTAGACTGATTTTTTTTTCCATGCTTTTTTGCAGTTAGTTTCATCCTGCTTGAAAGAGTGGTGAATATATTTATATATGCAAATAAACACAGTGTCCTTGGTAAAAACATTACACCTTTAGCTAATATACAGTGGAGAAGCTTATGATCTGTAACTTATTATTGGGAGAAAGTCTTTCTAAAAAAAGATTTAAACAAGTGAAAGTCTATAGAACGTTCCCATGATGGTGTTTTTGAGTTTTTCTATTTACTACACAGAAGAATTGGATGTTCCTCCATTAGATCAGAGTCCCAGCATCACTAAAACCAGTTTTAGCCATCACTTCTTCAAAAGTAATATTTTTCTTTTTTTACGGTGAAATTTTACTTTAATATTCAATTTGGTTTCAAACATATCTCACTTAACAAGCATGTTTCAATCTGTGCAGCTTTAGTCTTCTTCTAGAAAATGAATAATTTCATTTTCCTATACATGAACTGGAAAACAGTTCATAAATCCAGTGAATAAAATTCAGTTGATACAAAGCAGTTCAGAACTGCTTCAGAACAAAGCAGTTCAAAACAGTTCAATATTGATTTTGGTGGTTAAACTTGCTTATCCAATAAACTGTCTCCAAAACTTCAGCAGCTGAATCTCCTGCCTAATGGAAGTCAAACTAAATAGTATGTTAACAATGTAGAGTGCAAATAGCAGTCTGAAGAGTTAAGTTAGAATTATTGGACACATAAGTCTGGCAGAATGCAAGCAAAGAAAACAGAGTAAGGAGTCAGTATGGGAAGAGAGACAGGATAGCAGTAAAGTGAGGGAAGAGGCAGATGGCAATGTATTTGGGATAAAAAGTCAGCAGGTTCTGGATGCAGTTGAATATACCATTTTTAAATTAAATTTGAAATTTAAGCAATATTTCAGATTTTTATTATCTCTTCTTTATTAGCAAATGTCTTTGGAATCATCTGTCAAAATATTGTGTTCCCTTATAGCTCTGAATATTCTTTTCTCCTGTGGATTTGATCCAGAAATAATTTGCCTACTACAGCTATAATTTCTTTTTGGATAACTTAACAAGCAGAAATCTATTTGTGATTCTAGACAGCACTATGACTCATAATGAAGCACTACAAATTGTCCCATCAGGCTATCTAAAAATTCAGGTAGTGGCAGAGTTAGAGTGTCAATGTTATTTCAATAAAATGCTTAGAAAAAAAAATCAATTATTGACTGTAATCTTGTGTGTTTGAACAACATGCAAACAAACAAATTGGGTTTTATATAGAAATCCCCATTTTAATATAATGCATTTCCCCCAGATAGATTTTGTTAAGTCAATATAAACAACCCATGCAGAACTATTGGCTTTCATATAAATCATAAGTGAACTAGGCTCATGGGATTTCTAATTTAAAAAAAACATATAATTGATTTTAAAAAGAGGAGGGAAAGAATCTGAAGCTATGCAGAAGAGAATATTATTTGGGATGTCACACTCACTCTGGAAGACCCAGAAATTCTGTATCATCAAGTAAAGAATAGGGAAGAAGATGGCAAGTATAAAATAGAAAAATCCAAGGCCTGTCTAAGAAAACCAGCACACCATTCAATTGGCATATAAAGAAAAAATTTCAAGTGCACATGCTCCTCAAAAGTGTCACATGTGTTAAAAACTAGAAGGGACAACTCTACAGGCTTCAAATAAAGATTTCACAATAAAATATGCATAGGATCCACCCAAACTTGCTCAAGGTGTTAGCCAATGTAATTAAAATGCTTATAGTACCTACACAAAACCATAGTACAATAAGAGAAGGTCTAGTGACTTGAATAAATCTGAATACATATTCACCTTTAAGACAACAAAAAGGACCTGGGAAATGGCAACTACAGTTTGCTGCAGTCCTTGGAAAAATTATGGAACTTGTTTTTTTGGAGGCAATTTCCAAATATATAAGACACAAAAAGACACTTAGGAGTATTCATCATGGATTTTCTAACAGAAAATAACAGTTAATCAACCATTATAAATTGAAAAGGGAGAAAAGTGTATATAATATACTTTCACCCTGCTATGACTTTTGACTCAGTCTATAACATTCTCATCTGAAAGCTGAACATACATGAGCTTGATGAATGGAAAGGAAGTCAGTAACAAAAATTAACATAACTTTGAGGCTCCAAGGGTGATAATCAGCCATTCAATGGTTGGCAGCCAGTAACAAGCACAATATTCTGTGGGTTGCTATGGAAGCTTACACTGGTTTATGTCATTAGAAGAGACTTGGAAAATGAGAATGCATCCTCAACAAATGTGTGGAGGATACTAAACTAGGGGTTGTGGGTGACATATTAAATGGCACAATTTTTGTTTGAAGAACACTAAAAAACTTAAGGACTGAGTAAACAAATGCTTCTGAAAGGTTTGCACAAGGAGAGGCACAAAATTCTGCATCTGGAGTACAGCATCCTTATCTGTTCCAGCCTGGGGATTGATTAGGTGAGTAGCAGCCCCAGTGAGAGAGTTCCACCAGTCGTGGGCTTGATCCAGTGTTTCTGACAATTCTACTTTGAGTGGGAAGTTTGACAGCTTTAAGTGGGAGGCTTCTACATTTCTATGCTGCTATGAGTTTTACCTAAGATATGCAAAGAAACCTAATGATAAAATAATTAATAAAATGTAGCTTTAACTTCTAAATTGATTTGGTGTGAAATATTCATGCTAGCTGGCTTTTTTGTTGGGTTTATGATTTCACAAAAAGATAAATCAATCCTGTAAAGTTAGAAAATTGTGCTGAATTCTAATTAAACAATTTTGTCTTTATCAGAAAATGTTGGCATATATTAAATGAAAAACCAAGAACACTGTAGCTTTTCTATATTAAATATTTCTTTTAAGATTTTGTTAACTTTTTCAAATTAATTATAATTGTTTTTTTGCTGGCATAAAGATTAACAATATTTTAAAATCTATGTTCAGTGTATTTCACCCATTAAAAAGCAATTTTAAATCCATAAAACAACACATACCAAACCCAATAGGCAGTTTTATTGTCCATGTGCAATCCAAACTGCTAGGATAGTTGCCAGGAAACCCCGGACTGAGAATCACTCCACTGAAGTCTGACATGCCACCACCACATTGTGCTAAAAAAAAAAAAATACTTTTCAGAAAAGTGAAATGAGCAAAAAATTAATCCATAACATTGAAGATGCTTAGAGCATTAATAATATAATAATATATAATACTATACAATATAATTATACCTAGGGTTATATTTAGACAAATTCACAAACTTTAGTAGTCTTTACTACTAAATGTCTGTTAGAAATTAATTTACAGGAAGGTACCTTGCAACCCTGAATCAGCTCTGAATTGAGTAGATTTTAACTTGGGGGATACCTGCACCCAAAATAGAACAGAATACAGAATTGAAGAATCATTTAGGTTGGAAAAGATCTCCAATATTATCAAGTCCAACTTCTGACTGATAATCACTTTGCCCATTAGACTATGGCACTAAATTGCACATCCAGCCATTTCCTGAACAGGGAATGGTGACTCCACCATACCCCTGGACAGCCCATTCAGTAAAGAAATTATCCGAAATTCCTGAGCACCTTTTCCATAAAGAAATTCTTCCTGATGTCCAACCTGAACATTCCCAGGTGCATCTTGAGGCTCTGTGCCCTCATCCTGTCAGTGGCTGCCTGGGAGATCAACCCCACCTGGCCCCAGCCTCCTTTCAGAGAGCTGTAGAGAGTGACAAGGTCTCCCTGAACCTCCTTTTCTCCAGGCTAAACACTCTCAGCTCCCTCTGCCACTCCATAAGACTTGTGCTTCCACCAACATTTCCCTAATGCTTACTCTTCAATTTGTCTGCCAGAACTGTCCTTGTCACAGGCAAGCAGCACACACCAGCTCATAGCAGTGCTGAGACAGTTGTGCTTGTTTGTAAAGCAGCATCTGAATGATATAAGACAGTGTATTAAAAAAAGACTTTGTACTATAAGCTATTCAAGAGGCCTTTTAAAAAGTGTGTTTGTACCTTTTTGTTCTAAAAATGAGATAAAATAAACCAACTTAGAAAAGTAAATATACACATACTTCCAGAAATTAAACTAAATGCATGTCTTAATTTTATGTTGCTTTCAGGCATTACAACAGTAAATAAAATTACTTAGACATCCATATTACATGTGAAGGTGGTAATTATGATAAACAGAATTTTGTTTAGAAGTTTTGTCCAAGTAAAATTTGCTACAGCATTTGAAACACAAATGAAAATCATTACTTGCAAAAAAAAAAGAAAAAATATGTGGAAAAAAATCACTAAAATTTTAGCACAGCATCTTTATCTTCAGAATTTACTTAGAGCAGTGCAATTGTAATATCAGACTTCCTACCCATATGCTAATGCATAATGACAAAAACTGAAGACTAACTCCTGAAAAAATTCTTACAAATATCTAAACCTTGTTGAATATTTATAAATTCTAAACTGAGGGAGCTCAGTACCTCACAGGAGGTTTTTAACACCCCACAGGATTAAGAACAGGATTATGTGAGGCAGCTCAAGAGGATATATATTAACTGTCTTGAAGAAAAGCAAAAAAAAAAATCTTTAATGAGATCTACAGCATCCTGCTTTCCATACATCCAAGATTACAAATCCAGATAACTTTTATTGTTGGAGAACCCAAACAAAAAGGCATTTATATGCAGTGAAAAGATTACAGCTAGCAGGAGTTTTACATTCCTCACATTTATTCATTGTATAAAAAGAGTATATTTAAACGCACTTCACATGTTTCATTTTGGTTTCTGACAGGTTTTCAGTGCTTTTCCCAATAATATTATGGACACATGTATAGCTTAACTTGAAAAATAATGTATCTTCTGAAATTTGGTAGACATGCTTATGTTGAACTCATTGGAGAGGAAAATGTAATGTTATTCCTATCTTCTACAATTGCCGTTACTCTTCTGGGGAAATGAGTCCTAAATAAATTAGCTGTGTTACAAAGGTCTCTGGAGGTGTCATTCCTGATAATAAATTGATGATATATCTGACTAGAACACATAGAATCATATTATGGAATACTTTGGGTTGAAAGGGACCATATGTATTCCTTTTACTGCTTGGACATTTCAGGAAAGATTTGCCAACATTAATGTGCAGCTGCCTTTGAAAATTTCTAATTTAATTTGACCAATTTCACATTTAATTAAGTTCATCCAGTTCTCCCAATTCTTTCCACTACATGTGTCTATTATTTTTGAGTTTTCTGATTTCCTTATTCTGGTATATTTAAGAAAAATGATGTAACTGAACATACCTAAACATATTGGAATGGGATAATTCCATCTTCTTACTGGTCCCGGCATACAGGTGATATGTGAATGTCCCTAAAATGACACAATATTTGATAATTCATATTAAAAACATATGGCACACAGCACATTAATATTTCAACAAAAAGAATGTATAATTTAAAATATCATCAAAACACGCAAAACCAAAAAGGTATAATATCTAAATTGTACACTGTTAATTTCAGCATGCCTTCAATACAGCAGAGGAGACTGTGACTGCTAGCTCACTACATGATAATATCTATTAATATTATTTCTTATAGTATTACAGGATCCAGCTGAATCCTATGCTTGTTTTAATATTAAACCAAAGGTCTGGAAGCTATAGGTCTAACTGAAGCAATCTTTGCATACTATGCATGCCCATCAGTTGTTGAACGTGATGCATGCTATATAAATTATGTAAGTGCTAACTTACATCTTAAACACATCATAGACAAACCCTCTGTTTTGTTCATTGGCCCATGTAATTCTGTCTTCCAGAGAAAGCAAACAAATATGGAAAATCTTAAGAGACAACTGTACTTGGGATATCTTCCAAAACCATCTAGTCAGACTGCATAAGTCAGAAAAACTGTATGGTGAGAAGGAACTTTACATGGGTGTTTTTAAGAATCTATGCTCTTAAAATCTTTATTTTCTATATTTTTTATTTTCTTTATTTCAGCCATTTTCTGTGGCTTATCTGTTCACACTCACTTATATTTAAGGTGGGAATTAAAGCAAAGAAGCAAAAAATATTTCTCATGCTGTTACCAAGAGTGGCCAGTAAAAACCAGAAAATATAAGAAAACTTCAGTAGTCATTCTCAGAGCTGCAATCACAGAACATGTGTTTCATCTATTCTTGAAATGCTAGAAATCTGCAGACATGACTAGCAATTCTATCTTGAAGGAGAAACTGGGATACAGGTCCCAAATCGAAACAGCAATTGAAATCTGGAAGCAGAAAAAACTACTTTGTTTCAATCACTATACATAAAATACATAAACTAGGGTTTGGTTTTTTTTGTCAAAGAATAAAATTCAATTTCTATTTTTGATGCAGCACATATAAACCCAGTATCTAGGTTTTCACAGAATTATGTAAAATAAATATTTGAAATTCTTAGCATTTTTAAAACTTCATTTAGTTAGTCTGACATCAACACATGTTATAGGTGAGACTGATATTAATGGCATTTTGCTCATTCTGGCATACTTTGCTATTTTGCTCCAAAAGTATCCATAACTCCATTAGCAGTTCATAATGTGCTGTTATATAGAAATTATTTTCTCCCCATTAGACTTTTCTTTTTGCAGTCCTTGGGTAATGTCATAATTTTCTGTCCTTCTGGCTCTCAAAGAGATCGATAATGGAAGTCTCAAGTAAAAACTGTATTTGGTTTTGGATCTGATTCTATGGCATAACTGTACAAGTTTTTGAAAATATTTTCAGCTATAGGCAGATAGGTTCCTACTAGTGATTTGCAATCACTACATTTCCTGTGGATATACCTTTTGCTGGTGCAAGGACATTGCAAATTTACTTGGCAAAAATACACCCCTATTTGATAAACATTTTGGAGAAAAAACCCCAAGCAATTTTTGCAAGGAAACAACTGACACTATCTGATTTACTAAGAAAAGCAATGATTTCTTTCCCTTTTTTTATTCTTAGTTCCCCTCTTTACTTACTTTCTTTTTCCTCCTGTGCATAGAGAAATACTGTTAATTGTTCATCAAGTGATTTTAACTTAATTTTGCCGTAGTGGTTCAGCTATAATTATCAAAGAAGCTATCAATAATAGATAACAACATATAATCACTAATACAGAAGAAGCACCAAGCCATACACTTCTGATGGAATTTCTGGATAGTTTCTATTTCACTATCTAGTAGAAAAGCAAACAGTCCTATAAACTTATCATGTGCACACAATTCCTAAAGAGTTCAGCATCCATTTTGCACTGACAGACCCAAACCATGTTAAAGAACTGAAAGGCACCATTGGAAGTAGTAAGCTTGGCTTACCTGCAGAGAGTAACCCTGGTCACACTGGAAAGACACCACATCTCCAACCATGTATCTGTCTCCAATTTTGATCCCATTACTTGGGGTCTGTGGTTCAGGGCAAGAGTCCAAACCTATAGCTGAGAAAAATAGAGAATTTTAGTCATTCTAATGACCATAAGATTGGTTTTTAGGTTCTCATAGGACTGTATACAGTGCACATAGGCACACTGGGTGCTCTTTGGAATTAGCAGTTGTCTGTGGACAAGTAGCAAATTATTTCAGAATAACTGTGTGTAAGGAGAAAAAATATTCTTTCCTCAGTAAAGGAAAAGGATCAGTGTGACAACAAACACTTCCCAACCTGCACTTTCAGTTCTAAAATTCCACTGTCTCCTGGCACAGACTTCTACCTGCAGTCTCACTTGTAATTACAGCCTTCATCATGCAGACTGGGAACACCTCCACTATGCTTTACCAGCATGTGTTCTAGGGGAGGCTGGCCAACACTACACCAACTGCAAAACACTGGAAAAACAGTGCAAAGTAAAAGTGCTCTCCAGCATTCCATCCTGCACAAGTCTGACTCAACTCCTTCATTCATTTACACACACACACACACACGCAATTGCATCAGACTTCATCTCATCTGCTATGTTTAAAGACGTACCTATAAAGCTAAAACACTAATATTTTGAATTTCTGATTGCAATGGAAGCTTGTTTGCCAAGATGCTACATGCTTTTTTTCATGGTCAACACAAAGGGAAAATTTTTTTTCTTGCATCTACCCAGGAAGGCCAGGAATATAAGGAAGTATTATCAATTGAGTTGTTTTCTTTGCCCACTGTGAGAATTAAAGCCTCGTTGTGAAATCAGGACTATTACACAAGTGGTCATCAGTACGCAGGATAATAGAGAAACATTGTGGGATTCAATTATGGCCACCTACTACCTCAGAACACTATCAAAATCTGCATGTTTTAAAACTTGCTAAAGTAACTGATCACTTCATGTAAGATTCTCACTAAGTAAAATCTACCACCTTAAAAGAAGGCATTTTTATACAATATGAAAGATGAAAACTACTGGAAATTTTTAGTTTTCAAATTCTATTTTCTGTTCCCAAACTAGAGAAGAGCAAAGAACCTGTTTTGAAAGTGACTGATGGACCTAGATCCACTTTTTACCTTTCAGACATCTAGAGTGTGATCCAGTTAATATACAAAGTAAAAATGCAAAATAACAAGTGTGCTTGGCTTACACTGATGATTGCTTATTATCTGTTTTGAACAGTTAAACTTAGAATTAGCAGGTTTTAGTTTCCAATAACTGAACCTTCAGTTGAAATGAGTAACCTATGTGAATAGTCAGGCCATGCAAAGGCAAATGACCTCATCTAAATGACTTTCTCAGGCTACCTTAGCAGCCCAAACCACATTGACTGGTATTCATCCTATTGTCTTTCCAATTAATTAATGGGGAAAAAATACAATCTGAACACCAAGATACCTTTCAAGAAACTGAAACAAATTTTGACATCTTCCCAGCTGAGGACTAGTTCAGAACTTCTGTCTTTGGAGAGTTGTGATATTTATTCAGGTCATAAAAATGTACTCATAAATATATTAATAAACTGCAGTCTGTTCATTATTGACTTATTTGTGATACATGAATACTTTCTTGAACTATCTTATACTACTTTCACAGGATAATGTGTTATTGAACTTTCATAGCCAATGGCAATAAAAAGAGATTTTAACACCGGCATTCATTGAAAGCATACTTTCAGTATCTTCTACTTTTCAGATAAGAAGAATTGTGTATAAAGAAAAAGAAGCTATTTGATGCTGTCTTGCCCTTCTCCAGCAGCTCTTGTGATGCTCAATACAAAAAACTACCAATGAAATTTTTGATGATGCAAAGCTTTAGTTAGAGAAAATGAGCAATAAATCAAAATTTTTATAGTGGTGTAAAAGCATATAAACATTATGAAAGTGTTTAACAAACTAATCTGTGGTGTTCTTTGTTGGAAAAGTACAGGTGATATAATATATTTTCAATGCAATATATTTTTGTATTTAGGATGTCCAATGGAATACAGAAAATGAATTTTATGGATAAAATAACAATTTAAGAATTCATCAGAGGAGTAAAAATATTATAGAAGAAACATTATAGATAAGAACACTATCCAGTTTCAGACCATGAATGCTTATTTCTTTATGTCAAAGTATCATTTACTTGTGTTAAGATATTTCTTCAACAAATAAAGTTCCTTTTGTTTTCTTTTACTTTTATATTCACATTTGGATTTTTTAGAAGCTCAAAATATAATCCCTAGCAGACAGGACAAAAAACTATTCATGAGGGATGAAAAGAGATATTGGAAATGAAACAGAATGAAACCTTCTTAGAGAAATCTGTTGCTGAAATGAAAAAGTAATCATTTTGGCAAATGGGGCATACTTCCCCTCAGACTTGTGCCTCCTAGAATAGGTGAAATAGACTTGGACGATGCACTACAAATTGGACAAAACCAATCTTTATGGCAAGCTCATTTGAAAAACGCTTAATATAAATCTTCTGCTCTGATGTGATTCTGCATGAGAACCATGCCCTAATATTTCAAAGACCAAGACTTTAATTCAGCTGACTCCTCATGATGTCCTTGGCCAGCATGTGCTCCAATGAAATGAAATAAATTTATGAAACACTGACATTAAAATTTGGCCATTACTTTCCATTTACTAACTAGCTTTATAAACATAGTCACAGCTTTTAGACCAGGAACTGCTGTTTGAGAGTCAGATATGACCAGGACAATTGAAGAGATCAACTCTGTATCTCCTTCTTTTTGGCAAAATTTCTTTATAAATACAGCAGTTTTACGAGTTCTGGAATTGCAAGCAAACATCCTATTTGTTGTAGAAAAATGCAAGAGACAACAATCCAAAAGATACACAAGGCACAGTTTCTGTTGTCTTTCTTCCTAGCAATGGTGACAAAGTGTTGTCCCTTAGCTTAATGTCCTATACCAAATTTGTGATTCAGCTTAATGCAGAATTTTCCCTAATCTCTTCTTGAAAAACAATTGAACAACAGATGGAAAAAAAATCATAAAACTTTCACAGAGACTGTCTTTCTTGGAGAATAGTGGAGGAGCAGAGTCATGGATTCAAGGAGTGAATCAGCTGATGCCTAAGACTTGAAATCCACACTAAGCAACTAACTATAAGGTTTCAGGACAGCTGATCCCAACTGAACAAATTCCATATCATATGACCACATTCTCAGCATATAAACTAAGGGGAAAACTGGCTGGGGACTGCTCCTTGTGAACTGGCTGGGTATCAATGCAGTGGTGAACAATTACATTGCGCATCATCTGTTTTGTATATTTTATTTCATTATTATTATTTGTTTTATTTGCATATTATTATTATTATTCCCCTTCACTTTTCTGTTCTATTAAACTGTTTTTATCTCAACACACAAATTTGACTTTTTTTTTCCAAATCTGTTCCCCATCCTACTTAGAAGCAGGGGGAGGGAAGTGAGCAAGCAGCTTTATGGTGCTTAGTTGCTGTCTAGATTAAATCACAAGAGACTGAATGATGTTTTAATCACATATCTCTATCACTTACACAAGAAAAGTAAATTAATCCTTTATCTTTCAAAGCAGCATATTTCACTGAGCTACTGGTTAATTGGATATCTACCGAGAGACATCAGTATTATTTCCTGAATCACAACTTTTCAACATATACTTTGGGTTTATACACTCACACAGAAAACATTGCTTTCATTCAGATTCACACATACATCCCTGTATAAATTCATGCACACATATTTGGTTATTGTTCTTTACATGAACCAATACTTTAAGTAGTGTACTGCTAATCTTTTTTAAAGGTGGAAGTTGTACATGGGCAGTATATTACACATATTATTTGGACATGTGGGAATACAAAGGTGCATTTTCACTTTCACAGGATTCAGTCTAATTTTATTTCATTTTCATAACTCCCTGATGTTTTTTCTCATCTCAAGTTGTAAGCAGCTGAGAGACTATCTGCATTTCAAGGAAATGGCGGGATAATTCTACCTATAATTAATGTTTAGTTATAGACAAGTGATCAGGCAGTAATTTTGCAAGGCTGTGTTCTCCAACTGGCTAATCAGACAACCAGAGCATGGGATTTGCATATGGTAAAACTGACAAGAAATAACTGTGACACAATTATGCAGATCAGACACCAGAACCAATTTAAGCAGAGGGAACCACACAGCTGGTGATTGCCAGAACTCCTGTCAGTCATCTGAGACAAAGTCATTCAGACAGAAAGCATGTTTATAACCACAGCCTTTTCCACTGCTGGTGTACTCAGCAATAATAAAAACCATTTGAAATAATTCAGTGTTGTCACCAACCTGCAGGCATTTCTCACTTAAGATGCACAGCTGCTATTTTCAAATTATTCTTTCTCTCCTCTTTGCCAAGGGTAACTAATTGTATCCTACACATGCATATTGTACAGTACATGTGTTATTGTACTGAGCATAATTTGTAGATTTTGGCAAGGAGTGCTTGCTTGGGTGTGGAGCTGCAGGGGTGGCATTTGTGGGAAGAGATACTGCACTGGACACAATGGATCAGGATTGCCACATGAGCATATCTGCATTTATTTCTGTCTGCTGAAGGTTCAGAAATTTTTCAGAGACCAAAAGCTATTTAAGGAGGAAAGCAAGACAAACTAAATTTCACAGTCCTTATAGTACAGTTTTCAGGTCTGAATTTGCTCACTTGGATTTAATTGAGAATTTTACTAAAGACTTTGAAGTTATAGTATGTAGCTCATTATGTGCAATAGCACTAAATATTCCTCTATTGTATACTTTAGGTGGAACTGATGTCTGGAACCAGCAAGTGCTCTTTATTAAAAGAACGTTTTCGAATTACCTGTATACTCAAGGTGAAATCCAGCAGCTGAAACACTGATATCAGACTGAAAATTGAGGTACAAATTATTTGATGTGCTGTTTAGAAGGGGAGGGATGGTTGTTCCTAAAAAGAGAATTCAAAATATTATTGAAAAGCACAGAAAGTGACATAAATGTAGACGTCAGGATGTGATGTCTGTATGTGTATATAAACAGAATTAAGGAGAGAAAAAGAGAAAGGGTGAGGGGGGGAGAGGGTGGGAGCAGTGGAGAGGGTGGGAGCAGGAGATGGGTCACATAACCAATTCCATAATATTCTGTCATCATGGATGCTATCAAATAGCTGTCCCTATAAAAGTTTTATTGCATTCTCAGTGCACCACAATATCAGAGACATGGACAGTAGACAAGGAAAGGCTAATATAAATTTATATTATTTGCTTTTACCCACAAAAGGAGAAATATTCACTAGGGTCTTTTTAAAAGCAAGAGCAAATCCTGTCCCCAGAATGATTCTAAACATAATAGTAATGTTATGTTTATTTATTATGTCAAAATAATATATCAAGCAACTCTGAAAATATATTGCTGGACTGTTCTTAGAAATGTGATAGACCATTTATTTGTATTTCAGCACAAATCAAGATAATATGAATGCCTCTGATCTCTTAGCATTCACACATATTTAGTATAACAAAAGAAAACAAAAGTAAACAAGAAAAAGTAAAGCAAAAAGAACTGTCTTCTTTGTCTAAAATAAGGATAAAGAATGCATCCTTTTTCCTATACAATATCAAGAGATACCTATTTTTGAGGTCTGTATTTCTGGACACAGCTACAAGTGTGAGAAAAGAATTGGATTAAGAGAGGTCTAGTTTGGAAGCCTCTGAGTGTTATTTAATTTCTAACATTTTAAAATATACAGGTTTATGAAAGTCTGGTAAGAAATGACTATTAAAACAGAACTAGTATTACCTGTTGCTAATTATAGGAGAGACAAACACACATACCATGCTGAAGCATGCTTACACACACAGAAAGAGCTGTGTGTTTACAGTAAAAAGTTGAATCTGTTAACCATTTATTATAAAATCTTCTCAGTCACCTGAATAACTTCCAAGCCTTGGAGCATTGTTGTCAGCACCATCATAAAAGTCTAAGGAATCCCAGTTGTGTTCTGTGGCAAAACTCACCACTTGCACCTATGAAGAAAAATGTGAGGCAAAGAACATAAACTTCTTCCCCTCTTTATTCAAGCTCAAAGATGATTCTAAATTGTAGCCTCTGTTGCTCTCAGTCATGGAAAGTTGTCTTGCTCCCCTTGTCAAACAGAATGGAAAATCATCATTAAGTGAATAAAATGGCAACTATTTTTTATTTGATTGCCAATTCAAACTATAAATCCTGTTACTCTTAGTGACAAGTACATATTACCTCTGTCAAGAGTCACACAGCCATGAAAATCAGATGGGTATAGAATATGATTCTCTTGTTTGGAGGACATTGAGGAGAAGATGAAACATGGTATTTTCAATACATGCAGGATTTTTCTCTCTATTTTCTCCAGGACTAAACTAGTCCCACAGGGATGCATGATGCCTCATCTATTTTGCCATTTTAAATTCTGCCTCCAGGTAAGAGAAAACTGCTGTGTTTGATTACCTTCATCACCAACCCATCTCCTGAGGAGGAGCAGTCACTAGCATGCTACAAATAAAAGGCAGAATAGTCACTTCCTTTCTTCCAGAGGTGAAAACATTCTTCCACTCAAATGAAGATGTGTAGCATCCCATGAACTCTCTCCCCTTAGGCAGCGGCACACACCATCCAACTCTTGCTTTTTTTAGAGATGCAAAGTGGTAAGGAGATAAACTGCATGAGAACTACCTGTTCTCATATAGTGAAATCAAACCTTACAACGTAGAAAAATATCAGATTATCGTTTCTGATTAGCAGGGGAGAGTTTCTGGCGTTAGCTGTCTGTTTAACTGTTTACTGAAAAGCTTGTAAAAAAGACAGAGGCATGAAACCCCAGCCACTGTCAAAAAGGGGTGCCTTAGTCATTAAGTTAGAGAATAATGCTTCTTTTGCTTCAATTTTTTTTACTCCAGAATGGAATAGTTTCAGCAGAAGAAATAAACACCAGTTCCAGTAAAACCAAGTAATTAAGTAATTTTTCTATGTGAAATATAATACTTGGACCTTGTTCTACATGAAATAAATGTTCGGTTTGGCTACCTATTTCAAGTGAAGCAGTGAAGAGGCCCTTGCTGTAAGCAGGGTTCAGATACTTGGAGACTGTAATTATATCTTTTTTGTTTATTACAACTCTGGGACAAAAGAGTATCACGAAGATTAAACACCTAAATTGAAATTAAAGTTAGTAATTTAATCACCTCATTAATGATTCTGAAAAATGCAGCCTGTGATAAGAGATAAGCACTTTCAAAAAGCAACAGTGATGGCCTAAGTCAGGAGAACAGTTACTGCCTAATTTAAATCCTCTGAACTATCTTCCTAGTATAAGAAATGCACAGAACTAAGTATCCTGTCAGCTGTCCTACTCAACTCTTTAAATCAACTAGTGCTCCTCAAAATCAATCTCAAAACTGATTTAGGCTGTTAAATGTTATTGAAAGCTCTGTAATGAAATTTATTCAAAAGCTTTAAAGCACTGTCAAAAATTTTTTCTGATTTTCTTTATTAAGTCTTTACCTGCATAAAGCAGGTGAAGCTCTATATTAATTTTCTACAGCAGCTCTATTTTGAACTAGGATAGACATAAAAAACTTGTTATCATGATTTTTTGGTGTGCTTTTTGCTAGAAATTTGTTCAGATAATACTTAGAAGTTCTAATTTATTAAATTCAACTGCCTGTGCAATATCCAGATTGCTGTCAGTTTCTTTAGTGAACTCTAGAGATATGCATGACTAAGCTTAATGGACACTTTCCCACTGTGTGTTCAACTAGGTTCTTAATCTATGTGAGTAAGCAATAACTCTGAAACTATTTAAAAGAATAAATTCCCATCTCATGTTGAAACATAATGAAGCATCTTTACATCACAGTGAACTTCCATAAACAGAGTAAATAGCAGAGTTTCTCGGAGAACATATATAACTTGTTTTTGAAAGCAACTCATTTAATTTCACTGCGTTAAAGGAGATAAATAAATCTAGGGAGAGCAAAAAAGAATTCCTAGGAAGGTTCTCTATTTCCCATAGCTTATAAGGAGTCACTGATCTATCGAAATATGTTTGGAAGTTATGGTGATATTCTACTAAGCAAAAGGCTACAAGTACATATTTTAAAATTTTTAAAAGTCTTATAACTTTCAGTCACTGCATAATTAAAAAGATGTGCAATAAAGTTAATTTTCAGAATCATTAATGAGATAGAAATCTTGTACAGATAGATAATCTTTTCATCTTTTGCATAAGGAAAAACAGTTCTAAATATGATGATAGCAAGCAAATAGCAAGTAAACTTACTTGAATCCCAGCTCCCTCTGGTACTGTGATCTTCCACACACAATTCAGATTGTTGTCATAAGGCTCAGGATAACCAGGAGATAAAATGGTCCCTTTGCGCTTTGTTAAAATACCACCACAGGGCACTGAAAGGAAATGCGTAAGGCAAGAAAAGAAGTATGAAGCTTCAAAAGTGAGAAGACTTATTATAAAAGCTTATACTATGGCTGAAAACATTTTAAATGGATGCTACATTAAAATATATATATATGCCTCAGGAAAATAAAATTTTGTATCTCAAAACTCTTCTTTTAGCTGACCAAAAAAAAGAGTAGAAAAAAATTAGAATTATGTCAGTTTCCTACCTGACAGAATCATGATAATATTCGCCTTGTTTATTTGACCTTTACAGAGTTAAATCCATTTTATTGTCTCCTGGTAATCTTACAAAACTAAAGCATTTTTTAAGGCTTAGATTGAAGTATGAAAAGCTATGTATTGTATTACTATAAAAGATAAAAAGTGTCACAGAAAAAGGTAGCATTCTTTCTTCTTTCTTTCTAATATTCTTTCATTCATTCTTTCTAATATTGCTCCTCTAAATAATTAATAACACCAGTCTCAACTCCTTGACTGTTCTGTGCTTGTGTGAGTTATTTCATCACAGTCTGTGCATCTACTGCATCAGTAAAGAATTTACAAGATCGTTGCAAGACTACATTAATCACATCTGTTCACAGATTAATAAAAGTGGTACGCATGAAACAGGACAGACACATTAAGTACCATCAAGTTGCTCTTTTGAATGTTCAACTTGAAAGCATACTGTCAATGTCATTAGAGGTTCTAACAGAGACAAATAATATTACATCTTAATCTGCATACAGATATTCTGTTGGTATTTTTGAAGTTGAAGGAAAAGATTGATGAGATGGTTTATCAAGTCCATTAAAAGATAATGCATCACTTCTATGCAACATCACTAAGTTCTGGACTTCAGGAGCTGCAAATATGAGGATTTCAAAAACAGATAGAATGCAACTTATCTTAATAATAAATGTTATAGCTACATATTGCGTGGCATAAAAATAATAGAATCTGTTTGGAACTACATGGATAAATTAAAAGCTAGTGTCACAAAGTGTTTAAACAATTACTCATACAAGGATGACTAGATGGTTGATGCTAGGCTGCACCTTGAGGGTTGTGTTAATTTTTGAGCCCCGCACTACAAGAAAGACATTGAAGTGCTGCAGCAAGTCCAGAGAGGGGCAGCAAGGCTCTAGAGAGTGCATCATCCGAGTGGCTGAGGGAGCTGGGGCTGTTCAGCCTGGAGTAAAGAAGGCTCAGGGAGATCTTATCACTACAATCTGAAAGGAGGTTGTGGCCAGGAGGGGGTTGGGCTCTCCTCCCATGCAAGTAAGGCAAGACGACATTGCCTCAGGCTGTGGCAGGGGAGGTTCAGCTTGGACATCAGGTGAAGTTCTTCACAGGAGGGGTGGCTAAGCATTAAAATATGCTGCCCAGGGAAGTGGTGGAGTTACCATCCCTGTAAGTGTCCAAGAAAAGGGTGGATGTGGCACTTTGGATACAGCACTTTGTGCTGTAGATGACATGGTGACATGGTGAGGTTTGATCAAAGTTGAACTCAATGCTCTTGGATGTCTTTTCTGACCTTAATAATTCTATGATTCAATGATTATATGTCTATTATCTGAATATGTAATATTAAAACATTCACTACAATTGAGGCAATTTAATATGGTCACGTCTACCACTCCAATTTTTAACCTGGTTTAGTTTAATGCAATTTTCATCTCATAAGTGTTTTATCACCTTTATTGACAGAGGAATTTTCACACAGAAGGTGGTTTGTAACCCTTCCTCAATTTAGCTGGTCTAGAGACAGATAGCTTTCTCTTCACAGACTAAAGCATGTATTAAAATAGCAATAATATATTGTGATCAATATCCAAAAGAATGATTTCAACACTTTGTCAAGTTGTTATAACTGAAAAAAAAAAGGGAATATAATTCAAGGGGAGAAGTAGTACAATTCTACTGATTAAACTGTAATCTATGATACTAAATGAGATACAGCTATATACTTCACCTTCTTATTTATATAGAAATTGTGGATCTATTGCTATGCCTGAAACAGTCCACATCAACATTATTTATTTAAAACTTGATTAATCACATTTTAGCAATAGTACCCCACTGATACTTAGCCTTGATCTCTATCAGGATTTTGATATTTTGGAGATAATCTTATAATTTACTAAAAACCACTCATACTCTACTGGGCACCATCAGCTGGTTAGCATGGCAGATGAAACATCAGCCTAATGAAATACACTCTTTGTTTTCTTTTCATCTACTCACCTAAACCTCTGTTTATGTATTCTGCTGGAGTTAGTACCATAAGCCATTTTTGCAACGAGTTATGATATTTTTTATAAAAACTTCTGTTCCCTATCAGAAATACTAAAGTGGGGAATTTCATTACAATCACTAGATTTCTAGTTGGTCCAGGTCAGTTTATAAATATCAATGGATGCACCTAATTTATTAATTTAATTTTGAGAATCTAATCTCAAAGTGACTAGAACCAGAAAAAGTATGTTTTCTGATCTGAAAAGCTACTGGCCTTTTCCTGACAAGTAACAAAATATTAATATAACTATTTCTAAATCTTTAATATAGTAGTCTTCCTAATAGCTTGCAATATCTTGTTAGACACCTGTAAAAGCATCTTAGTCTTGCAAGAAGTGAGGGCACAAATTAATATTTCAGATTCTTGATTAAAGAGGGATATCCAGAAACTTCCAGGGATGTAAGAGAAGTTATCACATTAATTATGGCAGCAGAGCATGTTCATGAAACTTGTGAAAATTCACAGCAAAGTTAGAATAGAAATAGAATAGAAAGATTATAATAGAAAGGAGACTAAAACTTAACCTTGAATAAAAAAGAAAGTAAATTAAAGTAAGCAAGTATAAAATACTATACCAATGACAAAGAATAAACATATTCAACAGGAGAATAGTCTACACTTTAAGTAGTAATATTTGTATTAAAAAGCCTTAGGAACTCACCAATACATGTAGGGAGTGAATCATTCCATTGTGCCAATGCATTTGGTACTGTATCACATCTAATTGCTGTTGACCCATGGAGGATATAGCCTGGATTGCACTCAAAAAGAACCAGTGAACCAACTGCAAATTCATTTCCAATCCTTTTTCCAAATCTTGGTTCAGGCACAGAGCTACACTGTGTTGCACTTGTTCTTGGAACAGCTGTGAACATACAAACAATTTTGGATTCTTAATTTTCGATTTGGTGAGGGAATACAGATATTGACTCACATATATTTAAAATATCTAGAAGAAACTTTCAGCTCTTTCCCAGCTGAGAACATTTCCCTAATCCCCAAATGAATCTTCACAATAGAGATTGCTCACTTTTGATGTCTGAGTTACTATTTAGGAGAGCATAGCACTGATATACTTGCCAAGATTGGAAGTAAAGCATAAAATCCACATGGAAACCTATCTAAAATGACACTTTTAAGAAATACTACCATGAGATATTCAACTAATACAGGGTTTCAAAATAACATTTTGTGTCAGATATTTACATTTATACATGCGGGTTTCTAAATGTGTGTTCTGACTGTCAGATAAGGATTTATATGCAATGAAAGAGTGAATTGCAGTTGCAAGTGATGGTATATAAAATTTCCCACTTGACCCATAAAAGGAAAATAATGTAAACCAATAATAATATCTTAATAATAGTAAGATCATTTTTAATCCACAGGTAACAACATTTACAGCTATTCATATTTAAATTGGGAGATAAACCAGTTAGAGCACCCAGATGGATCTAACATTTGTCAGATTAGCAAACAAAACCAGCAATTTTGTAAAACTGTCTTAAATTTGGAACCCCTCTTATGTTTCTTAAGTATTTGATCTCAGCTTTAAAATACAGATAAAATAATAGTTTCAAACATTTTTCAAAACATGTTGAAATAGTGACAATTTTGTATTGTTAAAAGGCTGTTCGTTTTCTCTTCATTCTCAGTCTGCTCCTCTCTGATGATTTACAAACTATGATGAACAGAATAAATGTACACATTTCCCTAGGTTGTCTCACCTTGATAAACAAAATGAAATCCTTTCGCTGTTACTGGTCCAACTGAGGTAAATCTGACAGTGATCTGGTTCCCCGAGCTCAGTGGAAGGGATTCACCTACTCAAACAATGAAGATACAAAGTTATCACAGCCACTTCTTACTAAAGAAAACACCTGTCAACACCTTTGCAGCTAGAAATAATGCTCTCCAAACCCTATTCTGCTTCAGTAAACTTTGCAAGATATATGCACTTTTAATATTTTGTGTTGACAGTATTATGTCGTTCTAGGAAAGGGGAGAAAGGGGAGTTAAAACTCATCTTAGTTACTAAGAATATTTGTTGCTTTTTTCCTTTACCACAAACAAACAAATAACCCCCCTCAAAAAAAACCCAAACCAACAAACCAATGACAACAAAAAGAACAACAAATACTCACGCCACAACAAACCCCCAACTGCCCCCAAAAATAACACAGAAAACCTAAACTAAAATGGAAAAACAAGCAAAAAAAAAAAAAAATCCCAAGCTCTCTACCTCTTTAAATAGACTCAACATGTAACTAATCTATCCAATTTTACTTTGGTATACATATGCCTTATGCCTTGCTTTCCCTTTAAAATATGTACTACCTATTTCAAATTACTCATTAGATAAAGCCATAAAAGCACAGAGTAAGAAATCCTAAATACCCAAAATATTAGCTAAATATCAACAGGAAAAAATTTTTTAAAAGGCAAAAAAGAGTGATTTTGCTTCATTTCATTCATCAATGCAAAGACTTTGAAGTGTTTAGTTAAAAATTTGGATTTCATATATTTGCCTGAGATGAATTTAAGCAAATACAACAATCATTTTTCTCTCTTTTTTTTGGAGTACATTTTTTTTCTAGATTCATTTAAAAAAAGTAAATAACAAAACACTGAGAGTTCTATTAAATGATACCTGAATGAGATCCTGAGAGAGAGGATAACAAAGATGACTGGAGAGCTGGGCCATCATATACTTCAACAACATCATGGAGTGATGTCTGGAAAAACACAAACTGGCCAAAAACAACTGACCAAATAGAAAGGAAAAGAAGGAAGAGGCACCAGTAGCCAAAAAAAAAAAAAAAAAAAAAAAAATCAAAGCCAAACACATAGAATAGAATAAGAAAGGGGAAAAAAAGAGAGAGAACAAAATATATATTAATGTATGGTTTTAAAAATAACTACATCACCTGTCCTGGTGCTGAATGTAGGTTATTTTTCACACCAACAAAAGTACAGTTAAAGGATGAAAGTACATCTGAAAGAGACAATGAAGGTACGGAAGCCATATATATACACATAATCACTAAAAGATTCTAATAATTATGGAAAAAAACCAATTTTTCTGCTATTGAATTATTTTCTACTTTCAAATTTTGTGCCCTCCACCACACATCTAAGTTCTCAGTGCAATTTTATCCATTATAATTCCAGGCATATTATTACAGACTGTGCTTTATTAATTATTTTGTTAATAACTCTTTTGTTGTAACTTTCACTTACCTTGGAATGTTTTCCTTTTTTTAAGAATAGTAACATTCCATATATCTCTGCTTTCTTGAAATAAATGAGCAACTAATTGAAGGTAACAAGCAATTTTTAGAATACATCTATTGAATCACAAAAATCTTTATTTTTAAAGTCATTCTAGTAGATCAACTCAACACAAGACTTATTTATGCACTCAGGTTCAAAGGTTTGCAGAGCCCATTTGAATTAAAGGTGTTTTCCCTTTCAATACAAGTAACCAGTGGGGGGAAAAAAAAAATTGGGTTAGTTCTGACCCTAGTACCTAGAAAATATTTATATCCAATTCTATAAGCAGTGGAGGGGAAAGTGACTTAGGAACCGTACATGTATAAAGGTAGAAGCAGTCAGATATTTTTATGTACTGGAACACCTAAAAAGAAAAACTGAAGTAGTTCTTGTTCATTATTCACGTTAGACATTTTGGAATAAATACTCCATTGTGTTCCTCCTAGGTTCTGTTTGTCTGCCAAAAGTTCTACAGCATCTTCATTTGGTAGTTTTACTTATAGAAGATGAAGCTCTCGCCTCCAATTCTTTCAATTAATTATACACCCTTAAAGCTTTAAAAATTGTGCATTAAAACTGCATTTTCTTTTAACTGTTGACTTTTTTTTACTGGGTTGTTTGTTTGTTTGTTTGTTTCAAAAAAGGTAGGTCCATGTTCCTTACTCATGATCTTATCATATATTGGTTTCAGGTTTTAAAAGCCTCTTTTTGAAGGAAAAGACTGGATGTTATATTTATAAAAATTTGAAACAAAATTTTTCTGAGACACTTCCAAAGATTCTTGTCCATATTTTAAGAGGAATTATAAGAAAGATTCTGAATTATCTTCATAATTTCGCTTTCAATTTCCAGAAAATTGATAATTTATGTTTTTAATAGTTCTGCTTATTTTAAAAATATTTATCTGGATTCAAGTCTTTTCTTAGTGTTCCTTCCTGAACATCTGACCTTGCTTCAAGCCTTGAATTTTTCTTCTTTTTTTTTATGTTCAAGTTTTATCAGCAGCTCCTTGTTCATCTGTGCAGGGTCTTTGCTACCTTTGTTTGATAGTCTGATGATTGGCATGGACCATTACATTCTTGAAGTAATTAAATGTACTTCCTGGACTTCTCACCTCTCCAGGGTCATGTACAATCAGCGTCCTCCAAAAGAGACCCCTGAATTGCTCACATTTCTGACTGCATTGGGTCTGACTGAGATAGAGTTAATTTTTCTTTAGCAGCCCTCAGAGTACTGTGCTTTGCATTGGTAGCTGGAAAGGTGTTGGTAACACACCAGTGATAACAAGGGCTGGGAGTGGGCAAGGTCCTGGGGGAAGGGACAGAACCAGGACAGCTGACCCAAACTAATGGAAGAGATATTCCATACCATATGATGGCAGCACAGATATAAAAGCTAAGGGAGAGAGGAGAAATGAGCGGTATTTTTTATCTTACAATGTTTGCCTTCTGGAGCAAATGCTATTTTTTCTAAGGCCCTGCTTCCTGGGAAGTGTCTGAACATTTCTCTCTGATGGGAAGTTGAGATTAACTGTTCCCTTTGTTTATGAACAGACAAAGTTTTGCTTGACTTTATTTTTGCTTTAAACCTGCTAGTTGTTTTCTTATTGTCTCTCCCTTGGTCCGCTGTGAAGGGGACTTAGAGAGTGGCTTGGTGAGACACGACATCCAACCAAGGTCAACCCACGACACTGACCCACTGAAGAGTTAATCCTAACTCAAAATTCAAACATGTCATTAATGCTAGTACAAATCAAGTAGTATTTACCTGGATAAAATAAATTTATTTATATATTATGCCAGCTATTGGATATAAAGAAATACTCTTAACAAGTTACATGGATAACAATGGAATAAGATTATAATTTTTCACCCTGGATTTTCCCTTAGGGATAGTTTTTGTGCCTAACGATTTACTGAAATCAGTAAGCTTTAGTGTAAAATCAAGTCCACTACTGTTGTAATTCACTTGCCTTTAAGAAAACACCAGAAGGATTAACATGGTTTAAGCATTGTTATTACAGAAACTGAAATGTGCAAGTCATATATGCCCTGCTGGTGAGACTTTAGGCATTTGTTTAAAGGCTGAATCAGCATTTATAATGACAGGTCTTTGTAACTGGTGAGGAAATATGAAAACCCAACCCAACTGTAATAGAATCCAAATTACCTTTACAGTTCTTATGTGTCCAATCAGTCTGATTGGACACATAAGAACTGTAAAGGTATTTGGAAAAATGTTTCAGTCTGGAAAAGACATGTATGGGCTATATCATGGCCCTTATTTTCTACAGTAACTTCACTGTTTCTCTAACACCAAATTAGTTGGAAGAATTGAGCAAAATCCGAACAAAAAAAAGATCCAGATAAATCAACTTATTTGTTAAGTATGAGAATTTAAAATTGTGGTTTAAAATGATAGATAAGATAACTTCCTATAATATATTTAAAACAGGTTTCTGCTAACTGTGAATAAAAAATTAAGGTGTTCAGGTGTCTACCACTTGTGGTATAAAATAGGTCTAATTTTAGAGCTAGAGGTCTTTCTCAGAATTTGAGGTTACTCTGTAGTAGTTAACTTTTTGTAGTTTCAAAAAAAATTCTGTAATCAGTCTAAATAATATTTCCAAAAGAGACTTTTGTTCACAACATAAACAAAAAAAATATAAAAATTTTATTTCACAGTGAAAAAAACGCATAAAAATCTGTTTCTATGTCTGGTCCACTGATGATATGCTATCTTTGGTTATGATTTAGCTTAATTTTTTTTCCTGTGAACTTCTATAAAGAAATTGCAATACTATATTTAATTCTGTTTTGGTAAAGAAAATAAAAAAGAGGAAGAAGTCCGCATTTTTGAGAAACTTCTTTAAAAAACAGAGAAATCTCTCCATAGAGAAATAGTATCTATGGTGATTAAGGATAACAAGTGTGCACCAAAAAAGAAGAAATGCAGATTTCTCATGCATCTTAGCTCCCAAGTCTTGAAATCCCATTCACTGTGCTAAGTGGTGGTTCATGATCAGTCAGCAAAATGTTCAATGACAATGGAGAAAAATCTATGCTTTAAATAAACAGGATTCAGCCATAACTCCAGGAAGCAGGAAACTACTGTGTGGTGTCTTCTCTCAATGAGAAAGACTCAGCAAGTTCTTACAGTTGATCATTTCAGTGTCATCAATCAAATGATCAACTGATAGGAAAAATCTTATACCCATTCTCAGAAGAAAGAGAGGACTTCCTCACAAAATACACACCTGCATTAAGATCTGACTACCCTAGCACGATGACAAGCACTTTCAACCAGTGTTCTTTGCAGAAGTTACAGATTTTTAAAAATTTTTTTTAGGAAGAAGAGGGGAGGAAAAAGTGGGGTTTTTCTTGTTTTGTTTTGCTTTGTTTTTTGTAAGAAATGGGACATTATTTGAATTTTTCATTTCTACAATTTCCTTTGGATGTCACTTTCAAGATTTCTCAAAACAGCCATGGAGTAGCCTTGAAAAAAAATAAATGCATAAATGGATATCAGAATATCTGCATCTAGAGATATTTTCAAGTTAAGGTGCATGCATTATTTATATGAGGTAGCTCTGCAAGCCAAGAGGTTTGCATAACATAGCTTAATGATGGAAATTATATATATTAAACTCACAGATGATCTGGTATAAAGACCTATTATGACCCTTTGCTGTTTTAATCTATGACAAAAGCAGAAACTTACTTTTACTCTAATGTTAAAAAAGACAGTCTACCTACTGTTGCAATTTATATCTGCCCCTCCTATAGGAACATAGCCTTTCTCTTTAAATGGCTCCTTTCATTTAAGTATTTAGCTTTGTAACAAACAGGAGATCAGAAAAAATTTATGAATTTTTCCTTTGTATTTAGGATGAATCATCAATACACTGTGATGCATTGAACTAGAAATACAAATGACAGACTGACTCAGTATTTTAAAAGTAACTTATATTCATGTTGACACCAAATAAACAGATATTTGCCCCCTTCTGCTAAGAAAAATGTCCAGTAAAGCTGCAAGATAATTTGAGTGTTTGTTAGGCTTTTTGAAGAGAAGCAGTTCAATAATCTCTGAGAAGGTTTTTGGAGGAAAAGATTGAAAGATGACACCCTAAAGAAATGATCTTACAGAATTCATGGACAGGAGTACTGCTCTCAGTAAGCAAACCTAAATTAATTTTTACCAGCTCACATAAAAGAATTAGACGATTTGATCTTTTGCTGTTCAGTGTAATACTTCAGTTTGACATAACACTGACTTTGTCTGAATTAGCACTGCTAGTATAATTTCTAAATTAAAATAGTAGCAGAGATCTCATTTTTAAAAAATGTTTCTCCTCTTACATTTCATAACATTTGGTTGTCTGCCAGTTACTGCTAATACATTCAGTCTAGTCTGTGTCTGTAACAGCAATCTTTAGCGATATCAGTTGTATTTCTCTGTAATGGTTGACACTTCTTATCATATGCTGTAACAGGAAAATTATTAATTGTCTGTGAATACAAAGTAGAGTCTCTGCTAATAGTATCTTGTTCTGTAAATCCTAATTCATTTCAAAGCAACAAAATAAAACAGTTGTCTAGTGTTCCTGACCTTGGAAGAAGTAAAAATTAATTCCACCTGGATGAGCCTCTTGGGCGCACTACAGGCTGGATGTCAAAATAAGGCTAGAGGGGTTTATGTGTAAACCATTGAAAGGGATATTCTTACTGGCATGAGTTAAGGACAGAGAGGTGCTGAGTGACTGAGCAATGAAACTAAATGGACTTGATATATTAATGTTACCAAACATAATCAGATATAAAAATAAAGAGAATAATGATATAACTGAAAAGTTGCTAAAAAAGCTGCCAATAGGTAAAAGGAACCCCCTCATTCATATATATATATATATATATATATATATATATATATATATATATATATATCCCATATAAATATATATATACACACACACACACACATACACATTTTCTATAGCAACTGATATAGAAAACTTTACACAAGTTTCCCAGTGTAAATACAAGACAAACCTACAAAAGTTGTCAAATATAACAAAATTCTATTTCAACATCATATGCATGGCAGAAATTTACTGTTATTAGCAAATTATTATGAGTGATTAACATAAAAGTCATGGAGGTTTTCCAAACCCCACAAAGATATGCCAGTTAACTGTACTTGAATAGGGTGAATTAATTAGAATATATACTAGTTCTTCCCAATGTTTGTGACTTACTACTGTCTAGTCCCTAATCTCTGTGGAGACTCTCCTTAAAGTCTCTGGAAAAAGCCTTTGCTGAATTATCTGCTTTTCATGAAGAGTTATTGGTGTTCCTTTGGTAGTCTCAGCTGGAGGTGGCAAATGTAATCCTACATTTCCTGGCATGATATCCAGATGATTAGGGAGGAAAAGGCAGAAAAAATGACTCTGCAAAAAAGGAAGAGGTAAAGAAGGACAAGAAAGAGTTCTGGTTCTTAAAGCCCCCATGTGCCATTTTCCTCCCACAGACAAAGGTGAAGATAGCTGTTCCATTCTGTCATCTCAAAAAAACAGAGCCCACAGATCTAGACTGAGCTGCAAGCCATTGTCATCTGTTCTTCCTTTGTTTTAATCCTGCAAAGGAAGTGTTGAAGCGAAACATGATGATTTGTCCTCTCTCCTGTTACTGTATTCCTGCATTCTCAGACTCATAGAGGAAGAAGGAGATGGGATCTGTTGATTTCTCATGTTTGAGAAACGGAAATATTTTTCTGAATTCATAGAAAGAAAATAAGAATAAATTTGGAGACAGAAGATGGGGAAGTTATTAACACTAGAAGCTCAGCATGAGGAAGCGATGTTAAACTGCACAGAAAAAAAGCTTACATTCATATTTCCCCACAAATGAGCGCAATTCCACATAAAATGTGAGATTTATGACTTTTCCTGGAGCTGGAAGAGGACTGAACTCTCCTACTGAACACATTTCCTGCTTTTTTCTAAAATCAGCAGAGCTTATTACACTAAATAAGTTATCATTCTCCTCTGGCTTCAAACCTCTGCCTCCCTCTCTTCTCCCTTTCTGCAACTCTCATTCCTCCCTCCTGGTGTGAATCATCATGAAGACATGTAAAGCTTTTTCAGGATCTGCAACAACACAACAGTAGAAGGAAAACAGTTCAAACACTATTTTTTTAAAAAAATATTGCTAGTTATATCATGTTATTTTATATTATTATTACAGAATATATTATTTCCAATAATGTAAAAATTACTATTGTGTACATCTGCTATCACAGAAACCTGAAGGAAGCAACACACCACACAACTTCATTTTCTCTATATTGATTTGTTTTGATTTCACTCAACTGAAATTCAAACACATATTAGTATCATTTGTTTAAAAAGGTACATAGACTTATTTATCCCTGTGTGTTATGAGTGAAAAAAGGGTTACCCATTTTTTAAAGGGTTGTGGGAGTTACATGTTGAGCCAGTTGCTGGCGGAGGAGAGTTCTTTGTTAGCTTCATGCTGTAATCACCTGGAATTCCCCTTTTTGTCAGTACCACCCTTGTCTGCTGCCAGGTGGATGGCTCCCCTCGAACAGTGAAAGGAGGGGACATCGGAGTTGGCTTGCAAATGACCTCAGAGCCAGCATGACACGGGAAAGCACCCCCCACCAAACCTACCAAAAAACCCCCTAAAACAACGAGCCAACACAGAATTAAGAGATCAAAGTGATTTCTGGACATGGGGAACAGAATCCAGAGCCTGGGAGATGCTGAGACCCTTTTTGCCCCTCGCCCTAGCCACAGAGGACATCAGCTAGAGGCAGGACCCTGAAGGTCAAATCAAAAGAGTGAAGAAGGGGTATTCCTAGTGCTCTGGTGAGGATAGAACTCCCAGCTTCCCCTACTAATGAGCAAAGCAGCACTTCCCTTCTCTTCTGGGCCACTCCTGGGAACAGCAGTGGCGATGGCTGTGGGGCCGTCGGTTCTCCCCACCTGAGCTGATCACTTTTAATAAAGGCATTAAAAAAGAGAACGATCTCCTGCTCTGTTTTTTTCACTGTGGAGACAAAGAAAAAAAAGGTATCTTATAATTTTAACTCTTTTAATAATGTTCAGATTTATTATTTTATATCTGAGATGTTGAATTTATCTCATTTTACCTTACCTACCAAAATACAGATTTTTTTTTGGGCCAGTATTTTTGCTGAGTGAAAGGAAATGTAACACCACACTTTAAAAGAAAAAAGGCCTTTATTCCTGGGTGTTCTAGTTTCAGCCAGGACAGGGTCACATTTTGCAGTAGCCAGGAGGGGCATGGCCAGGACAGGAGGTTTTTCTTTGCCACCTCCCATGGTTGTCAGGGGTTGGGGGGAAGGAAGGCTCTGTGAGAAGGGGTTCCTTCAGATCCTGCAAGCCTGGTAGAGAGAGCCATCTGGTACTGTCTGTTATCATCTGGCTTCTTTTCCATGCGAATTGTTTCTTTTCTTACGCCCTTTGTCATTAATACTGTTTCTGTTACTGATCTTATTTTTATCTCATTGCTGTTTACAGTAAATTGTTCTTATCCCAAACTATGATCTTTTGAGCTTCCAGTTCTTATCTCCAGCCACCCACAGGAGGGAAAGGGGATGGGGTAGCAGGTGGCAGTATGGTTTTAGTGGGAGAACTAAATTTGACTAAATTTCCCAAATCACGGCACTGTGAAATTTGCTTGACCTACTATTTTCCTTTTTCTTTTCTTTTTTTTTTTTTTTTTTTTTGAAAGAATGTAATTCTCAATGTCTTGCATGAAAAATATACCTCTCCTATGTTTCCAATGTCATTTCTAAACTACGGAAAGAATGTTGAAGTGATAATGCAGCTGAAGTAGAGCAGTTTGACAAAAAAATACAGCTGGCTCTAGGCAGTAATTATTTTTTATTTAATAGACTGAGAGTTAGTTAACAGACCTGGAGCACTGACTAGAGTGAGAATTAGAAATTTAATTTGAATAAAAGCTGCATGGAGAAAGCCTACTAATAAATAAGGCAATATATTGTTTGATATAAAAGTACACTAGTTTCAAAGCATTCTACTGAAATGCTTTAATGAAGGTGTGTAGACATTTTCCTACATTATGTCAGTTCTATATTTAGTCTTAAAAACTAAAGTAGGTTTTGGTCACTAGTAATGTTTTTTAATTGGGTATTTTTGTGGTATATAACACAACACATTTTAAATCTATGATAATGCCTAACAGATCCATCAGTGATTAATGCTATAAACCTAAATAAAAGCAGAAGAATGTGAGAATTATGTTTCACATCTATTTTTCACAGGCTATGTTTTCTGAGATTATTTTACCAAGCAGTAGTCAAACAGCAGACCTAGCTGTTTATTTAAAATTAACTGTTTTGTACAGTTTAAACTTCTGGCTTCAAATCTACTCTGAGGGGAATAGCAAGGGAGATAAAATTGTGCTCACATCTCTATTATTTTTCTTCTTCTTCATAAAACACTGTTATGATGTGCAAGTACTCAGGATTCTCTGAAATGGATGGGACAATTAGGTGGAATGCTTTTCACTTGGGCCCACTAATTGTAACCTAAAGAGGTTTTTCTTTAGTCTCTTACAAAATAGTGTGTGAACAGGAAAATAATCCAAGACTGTACGGCTAACAGCCAGTGACATGTACTTTATCGTGAAGAAGGTAGTACTCAGATAATAACATTCTGAGACCAGCTGTGCATGTTGCATGATCCTTCACTTCATTGGTCCACTTTATTGAGAAAAATGAGTAGAAGAGGTTAGACAATGCAGACAGTAAGGAGGAGGCCATCGCCCTGCTACTATAAAAGTGTTCTGTACCACGGAAATGTTAAGATCTTGGTAATCTTGCACATGGGCAGCCTTTTCCAATCCTGCTTCATTGTGTTCTTACACAATTGCTAACATGCTTTGAGAAAACAAACCACAATCACACTTTCATAGCACCTGACTGTCTAAGATTTTCTGAAAAGAAAAAAACTGGTGGAAGTAAACATATGAATTTTGTTTATTGCTAATTTTTCTTTTACAGTCTCTGAACTGAAGGAGAAAAGAAACACCTGCAACTTTTTGTTGTTTTTCTTAGATCTTAACAGTACCCTGTATATAACAGAAGGAATACCCAAAGAGACAACAGATTTAGAAAAACTGGTTTTATTGATGACTCTTGCGATGGCAATAAAAAAAAATTCATAAAACTATTATCTATAGAAACACAAATTATGGGAAGTTCAAATTAATTGTATTTTTTCAATTATAGTTCTGTGAAGAACTGACTTTTTAATATAAGAAAATTATAAAAAAAATATAGCAAGGGACCATGAAATAGGCTAATGAGGTATTTAAGCAAGGTGTCCAAATTTGAAGGCTGGTTGTCCTTTGATAAACTTGTTTTTAAGTCTCTGTCTAATGCTTATGGAGGGAATACAGGGGGACTAACCTCTTAAGTAATATACATAGTAGAAGGAATAAACAATTTAAACTCTGGAGTAACAATAGTAATAATAGGAATAATACAATAATAGAACACTATGATGCCAAAATAAAATAGAACTTTATTAAGAGAGGAGGTTTAATTCCAACCATATTATTATTTATGTAATAAGGGTTTTAAATTAATGGCAAAGTCACTTTGAAAAAGCTCTGTTTCTTCAGTCACCTCTCAGCTAATTTAGAGTTACTAATTAAAAGTACAACAGCTATCTATATAAAATAATTATCTTTTATCATCCTACTAGTAAATGCTAATTTTTAGATCAGACGATTAATAACTTCATTCATCTGAAACAAATTATCACTTCAGTTTACTGAATCATATGTATGAAATTAACATTTGAGTAATTATTTCTCTTTTCATTTGTAGGCAAACCCAAAAGAACTCCCAGTGGAACACAAAAAAAAAACAAAACAAAAAACAAAAAGAAAGAGAGCAAATATTGAAATAATCCTTCATAGTCAACATCATCAAAATTATATAAAGGAAACCTGTGAAAGTGAAAATGTTCCAGCCATTTGATGGTAGTAAATATGAGAAACAGAACTTCATCAATATGATCCTTTTAGTAAAAAGAAACACTTATCAGTTGCCAGTCTGGCAACAGATGTGTTGCCATTCTGCCTGAGTCTATAACTGAAATGTGAAGTCAAAACCTAGGGAGGGTTTCAAGACCTAAATGAGAAACTTTTTTGTTTTTGGAGAAAGCAAATCTTGCATAACAATCAGCTTGTCATTTCAGGATCTACAGTCCTTTATAGAAAAAGGAAATGGGAGAAAGGAGGATGAGAACAGGAAGAACAGATGGCTTGGAGAAACAAAAGTTTGACTTGGTGATTCAATAATGAGAACCTTAAAAAACACAGGCTTTTTAGAAGCCTATTTCTGATTGTCTATTATAATTTCTCAAAGGTGCAAGTGGGTGTTTACCATTACATGTATTTTAAAATGACAGGTCTCTCCAGGCCTCAAGTATTGAAGCAAAAAGCAAAGTATTCCATCCTAAGTTACATTTAATACATTCACTGTTAGAGTGGAACTTGAGGTGTGATAGTCACAACAAGAGAACCACATTTCTCTGACATCATCCCAAACATTTACAAAACCTAGACAGATGTGGTACAGGTGCTTTATCAGACCAGTGCTCTTGCATGCTCTCACCCTAGAGTTTGTTTGCCTTTTTCTTCTCATGCAACTCTCATTTAACCAGTTTGAGCTGGGCAAGTCCCATTAGCCAAGGGTTGGTTTCAGGGAGGCTTTAATCTTTCATAAAATATAGGTATATGTACATGTATATGTATCCATACATGTGTGTGTATATATATATATATATGTGTGTGTGTGTGTGTGTGTGTGTGTGTATGCATACACACTACTTTTCCTACTCTTCCCATTCCTTCTTTTGCTATTCATCCCTTGTAATTATCAAATTATATCACCCTCCTCCAGTTTCCTGCCTTACTGACATGCCCTAGGTGCTACCTCTCAGAAACAGTAGGACTGTCATCCTTCAATTGTTTCTATGATGGCCTCTAAAACCAGAAATTCAACATCTTCACTAAGTCACAACTCAAAGTAATTTTGTCTCACCAAATAGCCATATTTTGACAGTCTTTACTGACTTCCCAAAATACAATTCAAGTTGTAAACTCTTATAAAGAGATGGGATTCTTTTTTCCTCAAAATATGTGCAACTACCAACTTCCAAATTTGTTTTTTCCCCCTCAGAGAATTTATTCACATTTTCCTGAAATTTACTCATGCTATCAGAGAAGATACAATTCATCTCTATCTAAAATTCAACTAGAAAATTTCTTTTAAAAGTACTATAAATAAACTACTGGATACAAACAGCAAGTGGCTAACACCGCCCTCCCCTTTTTTCAGTAAAACAGATTGTTCAGAGATTCTCTTTCTAAGCAAGTGGAATAATCAGCCAGTTCTTCAGTCAGGAGTATATATTGAAGAAACACAAAGCAAAATATAGTAGGGACTGAAAAGACCATTTTATTTGTTTTCTAAACAAAGGAAATTAAATAGAAATCACTGAGAGAATCCAGTATCTTTGAAGTTTGTATCTGTGTACACACTGGTGAACACAAATATTTGAGTCAATACAGGTAATCTTACTTGAGAGACAATTGGCTTATATCCAAAGGAATATAATGAAGACAAAAAGTCAGAAATATGGATTACAAGTATGTAAACGGGCCTAAAAGTGAACCGCAGAAGAAGTTTTGTAAAAGAAATTTTTGCAGTTCCTTGATCCTAGTCTGATCCTAACGAGCACCTTCCCTGAAATATATAAGAATATTTCAGGATGGAAACTTGGCCATGGTCACACTAACTTTTCATGGTATCTCTTTCTAGGTCTCTCTGTCTCTTACTGCCAACAAGTGAGAAATGTATCAGGGAGGAGACATTTCTGCAGTTGTTCTATTAGAATGATTTTCCTACTGATTTTTGGAGCTACAAAATAGGAAAATGCAATGGAGGGGGAGAAACATAGCAAAAACCCAAACTGCTGAAACCAAAAACCACAAGCCCCAAGAGGAAGAAAGGCCTGGTCCCTACAACTGTCCAGGCTTGAAGACTGAGAGCAGCTTTTCTACTCATGTAGAGATTAACACTAAAAATGATGCCTTCATTATTAATATAAATTTATAAAAAATAGAGATTCAAGATTTTGCTATTGTCTTTCCAAAGTACTGAAATCTTGTCCTAAGAAGCAAACCAAATAGAAAACAGAATTGTTCAGAATATATGTCACCATTCAGTTCCCTCCTTGGGACAGTAACGTCTTGAAAAGCTCTAAGAAATGATCGTAATGTAGTCTTTCATCCAATATTTGGAATAACCAGAAACCCAGACTAATTTCAGCTATTTTATTAACAGCCTTTTCTGTGAACAAGAATTGATGATTAAATATTTGGAGCAGCTGGAGTCATACTGCTTAGAAAATTTTAAAAAAACCAAACTAGAAAAAGTCTTTAGAAATCTTTCATCAATTCAATCACATTACAGTCAAATTATTTTGCTTATTGGGGAACAGTGAATTTCCTTGAAGACCACAGATGTGGTCTAATTCGACTTTGGGTTTAAGGCATTAAAAAGGCAGCTCTATTGGTGCTATATGTTTATAGTCAAACTCAAAAGCTTAAGCTATTTTGTCGTCTGTATTTAATTGGTCATTATTATATTCAAACACATCATTAATATTTGAGCCAAAACTAATCATTTTTATTGAAAAAAATCTAAAACCAGCACTGAAAAAGGTGACTTCAGATCAAATGAAGCAACTAAATTCTTTAAATTTCATTTCAAAAATACGTTGAATAGTTTGAGGTCCTTTAAATGTCACCCTATGGTGACTTTTTTATTGGCATCTGCTCACTTGGCAAGCATTTTAAGCACTGAACCAATGAATGAAGTACTCCCCAGCTGTGAGTTTGAGTACATAAAGCCATCTAGTTCTTTCTCTCAGAACCTAGGAGATTCATAGTTAAGTGGAAAGTGAAACAAAATGACCTTCTGGTACTTCTGTAATTTATATTGCTAGCATCTCAATGACACAGACTTGTCCTTGAATTAGAAGAGCAAACCAGAAGTTAATAGTTATACAACTAATGCTCACCTATCTACTTCAAAAAAAATTTAATCTGCAAGCTTCAGCTATTCTATGAAAAACCTGTAGCAGGGTAATCCATGTATACTTGAAATTATCACTATCTATCAGATATGTTTGATAGACAATATTTTGCCAGTGGACTATTCCTATTTAAATAAAAGTAGTCAGTATTATTGTTCTGTGTTTGAAATACAATAAAAAGTAAAAATATTAGGCACCACCTTGTTAAAAGTAGCAAAATATTCTTAAAAGGTATAAATTCTTACATTAAAGAATAAATAATTTCACAGTTTGTATATTTAGCTTAAATTCCTGTATTATAACTATTTTTATGAACTATCAAATTATGAAAATATTCATATTTCAAATGACACTTTTAGATACATGTATTGTATATTCTGGAGAAGAGAATACTTAATACTCACTAAAGTCCCCCCCAAAACCTCAACTAAAATTATTTTCAGCATATAATCAATCCTGCCTTTCATTTTTGTTTTTCAGGTAGAAACATAAATCCATTAGGTATTCCTTCTGAAGACAGGCTAGAGGGCATGACTTCCTGTACCTGTAGAAAAACTAACATAATGCGGTCCAGCACCTGAAATTCTTCTTGTGTCCAACAACACTCTAAGAAGGAGAGATATTGTTGTCAAATATACACTTAATAATAAGACATTATTAGACATTTTGTTCACCTCCACCATTAGACTTAAAACATTTGAGAGTGAGGAGTCACTAAGAATAGCTTGAATTTGAATCAACCAATCCCAAGGCACTAAATGATTGCTCACTGAAAGGTATCAGAAATTGCCAACTTTACCACATATGCATAAGATAAAATCATGAAGTTCTGTGTGTGCAGTGTGACTGCAGGATAGATGGAGATCACATATGCAATATTCTCTAGTTCATTTAACCCTTCGTAGGGTTAAATGAACAAATATGATAAAATAAGGCTGTGCTGTTTCTTTTAAATTACAAATAAATTATGTTCTTTCAAAAATTGCAGATAGATGTTTTAGATGGGTTGAATCACACCGTGGGAATATGTATCTTTGTTGATTAGAGCAAGGATCTGAGTGGCTTAGATTAGATATCTGTTTAATTCGGTGTACAACTAAAACAAGAGGAAATGTATTGCAGCATAGGATTCAATTACATGTGTACACACTATCTGCTTTGCCTGCAAGCCTAAATCTGCAGTGTATAAGGGGAGCACTTCAAGACATTCACAGATTTATTTTATCCCCACTTGGATTATAGAGATTAAAACACAAATCCTGTCACTGTATCTAAGTCCAAAAGTCCAGAATCTACATTTATGGATGAAGACTTTTTTAATCATTAAAATTTTCATGTCCATTTAGTATGCAGAAGACAGACTTCTAAGCTTTTTATTTCTGGCTCAACAACACTACATTCTTTTCTTGCTAAATTGTGCAGAATACAATGAGTCAGATTCTACCAATTTTTATTGTATTCATTATATAGCTATACAATCTTCTAACTTTAAGGAAGAAATGAACCATGCCTTTGTATGGTTAATTTTATGCATTGTAAATTTCAGAAAAATTGTCCATTTATCATATTAAATCAAAATAATAGTGGAAAATAAATTCATACTCAGTCATTCAATGCACCTTGAATGAACATGGAGAATATTCAATTTCTATTGTGGTAGGAGGGTGCATTAATTTGTTTCAAGCACCATGCACACAATATACATATTTTTCTGGCCCTAAGCAACCTGACTCCATGCTTAACCCTCTTCAGTGCTCTTCATTAACTCTCAAAATTAAATTTGAAAAAGAGTCAAATGAAAAGATATATACCTATCATGTTAATTCCACTCAGAGAATTTTCAAATTCAAACAATATTCTGGCAATGAGCTAAATTAACATAAAGGGGAAATTACACCAATGTTGTGAATGTTTCCATACTGAAACACTCATTTTCATTCATTCATTAAAAACAATTACTTCAGCAATTGTAATTAAATATTACATAAAAACATTACCTTTATTAAGCCTATTATCTCTGGGATGAAAAGTAGTTCTGTGTCTGCCTGATATCCTTTGCACAATGATCTCTCAGTTCTGGCCAGGGTTTCTAAAGTCTATCATAGATAAAACCTCCTGCTAATGTACTTTTGAATGAAGCTTAATTAGCTGACTGCAGAAAATTAAAGAAAAGGACTGCCATAAAATTTTTAAAGCTGAGCTCTTGCAGTTTAGATTCAAGAATTTACTAAGAATCGTTCTAATCTAACTAGTACAAGATCCTTTGAAAATATTGCAGTATCAGGATGGTGGTAAGAGAAATAACAACATGGCAGCAGAGTTAAAAGAATATCAAGAAAAAAGGATGAGGTGTGAATTTTCTATCAACTATTCGTATTACTTCTACAGAAGGTACTTTCTTCCTATTGTTCACAATAAATATTTCTATGTACACCCTCAGTATTCCATGATGATCACTCTATACTTTAGAAAGCTGAGAAAACAAACCAGAAAACTGAATTACTCGACTAAACTTGATTTCATAAAATTTCTGGATTAAGTGATGCATGTTTTTAAATATTTTTTTTTATATAAAGTGCTGTTATAGTCATTTTAAAATGTTTTTATGCAAAAATTTTGTGAACAAATACAAAAATATAGATTTTTTTTCTTTAAAAAATAGTTTCATGGTTGCATTAAAAAAAACATAAATAAAGAAATGGTCCCTTTTCTTGGAAGTAATTTTGATTTGAAGTAATTTTCTTTTTGGGAAGGACAGGTGAGCTGACTTGCTTTTTAGAAAATATAGGGTACAAGCTGGATCACTGTCTCTCTCTTCTGAAATTAGTGTCTTGAACCTTTATACAGTTGGACACTCAAGCTTTTGGAACACTCTTTGTGGCTTCACTCCATCTTGTTGACAAGTAATCATTGTTTGAATGGTGCAGTCTCACAGCTTTGAAGTGTTTGCTTGTATAAAAAGAGGGTAGGAGCAGAATCAGATTCCTGCCTATGGCAGCATTTTGATATTTTAGATAATATTCTTTCATTTCTATCTCCCTTTCAGCAAAGTATTGCTTAATTCAATAATTGCTTATAATTGAATTGTTTATGTTTAAAAATATTGATGCTAGCTATATTGATGCTAGTCATTTCCATCCATTTTTTCTCAAGATGGAGAGTTAAACCCTCCACGTATTAAAAATGTCAGTCTATATGCATCTGCCACATTTCTTAAATTATATTAAGATATCCACAGCAGTGATGATGGATTCAAGTTACAAAAATGTTTTTACTGTAGATCTACATCTGTAGATGTACAGATGTTTGACTGTAATTCAGATAAGTATTATCGTAAGTACAATTTTGGTTCTTATTCCCTCTTCTTGTGAGGTTGTCATTTGGCACATTCTGTTCCTTATGATCTCTCCTTGCCTATCTTTTTCTTTCCAATTGTATCCTGAGTTTGTCATCAAATCAAACTACTGAAATAACTTTACTGTGACACGGTTGTTAAGGGGTCTAACAGTTGTAGATGCAGTGAGATGTCTGACAGAAAACATATGTTGACACCATTGTTTTATCAATGTGTATTTTCACTGGCAGAATAAAATCTGTAGGTTTACCTTCCAGTAATTGGTAAAAAAAATATTCTTTCAAGGACATTATTAATAATAATAATACCAAAGTTCAGCTGTTTGGTTCTACTTCTTTCTTTCCTGTGTTGCTAATATGGAATAATTCAGGTCTATCTCCAAAAATTCAAGACAAGACATAAGCAAAAGCTGAAAATGGCATAAATGTGGCTGTGAATATAAGCCAGTTATTCAGAAATTGAAGAGAATAGTGGAATTAAATTTCTCTGTTTACAGTAAGCAAACTGGATCTACCTTCATTGCCATAATTTTAAGTCTTGTCCCAAAATACCATTCTTATCAATAAAATCCTTGCATTTTTTAATTATATTTTTCTGTAGATGTAAAGCAAATGTTTCCATGGAAACTAGACATTTTCTCAATTATTGTTTTAGCTTCCAGGTAGGAAAAGATAGTTCTGCTTTAAATTTCATAATTTTTGATGGCAACTGAGAAAATATATTTATTTTGTAATAGCATAGCTCAAAGCCACACTTACATACCTTACCATGTATGTTCAATCCATCTTTTTGCTCTAACAATAAAAAGCCATTTGTTGACGCCAGCTGATATAAAATCTATTTTACTGTTAAAAATATTAATTTAAAAAGAAGTATAGTATAGATAACACCATTATACAGAGCAGAGCATACAAATTAGGTCATGTCCATCAGGGAAAATAAATAAAATCTCAAACATCTGCATTTTAATTGCAACCAAAGCTGTATTTCAGGATTGAACAATTAACAATCATTACACCACTTTAAAATATCAGTGGGAGAGTGTCAGATAAGAAGCTGAGTCTTCCATGTTTACAGAAGATTTTGCCTGTGGCATACTGTGTGCTTTTGTGAATCATTTATCTTGTAGCTTAAACCTGTCATGGTATGAAATATTGCAACTATGATTCTGCATGACAGAATAATGAAACACTGGGAAAAAGTCCACATTGAAATGACTTTTCCACAGAATTTTTGACTTGAGAACCCGAGAAGCTGCAGATGAAATAGGTTTTCTTTTCAGTCCATCAAAAACTAATCCAGGCCAATGAGTTCCCATCTACACACTGAATATGTTATTACATTGTTTGTGGGTTTTGTCTCTATTTACCAGGTTTTCACTTTTTTTTTTTTTCTCTAACTGTTCTTTGGTTTAAGTTCTCATATACTGTATTGGATGCCAAAACAAGTTCTTGAAGAGTTTCCATTCAGCAAATATTTGATTGCTGTATTTCACACTGAAAGTTGGAGCCACAGAGAAGATGAAAGATTTGTTGCTGTTTTCTTTAGGAAAATTAAATTATCATATGTCAGCAGGTTGGCTGGAGTACCCCTTTGTAGCAATGTATCTGAACAACTTAGACTACATTGTGCGCCAACCATACCGCTTGTAGTTCCTCTTAGCAGAGCCCTCTGGAATGCGTCAAGGTTACAAAGACATAAACTGTTCTAAAATAAGAAAGAAGAGGCTGAGAAACAGAATATTAAGGCTGAAAGAACTTGACAGAGAGCTGTGAGGCACCTGGACTGTAACCAATCCCATACTCTGAAGAGTGTGTGCAGAATGCATGGACAGGATAGCGGCACCAACCAAGCAAGGTGAGATCAGTGTGTGCAGCAGTTGTAGAATCTATAAATAAGGGCATAATGTAAACAGCAAATGGCTTCTGCTCAATCAAATTGGTTAGTCACACAGGAGTCCTGGTTTCCCACACCCCTTCATTCCCAAAAAGATTATTTTGACTCTTTTATGTTGTGAACAATCTCTGTCAAATCTACATGATGTGATGCATATATCCAAATGAATTAAATATGAAATCTGGTGTCTTTTTCCACAAAGGCCAGATTTTTTGGTGACCATTTGTCTGTGAGTGATCCCTACATACCGACAATTGCAAGTGAAGACTCTTAATGCAATATCTTCTATCAGGACCCAAGACAGCAGAGTTACGGGAACAAGGATTTTGCTTACTAAAATTGATCTGAAAGACCATTGCAAAGACTATTCTTCTCTGAAACTTAAATATATTTTGATGAGTAAGAAGGAAAATCTATAACCTAAAACACATTCGTTACTCACACTGTAAAACTTCAGACTGAGACAAATAATTACAGTGAATGTAAAAAACTTCAGTTAAATCAATTGTCAAAATTACTTTGCCTTTCTTAATTGTTTTTATTGTTTTATAATTTCAGTAAAGACAGATTACAGAAAGAGCCCAGGTCAGGGAAAAAAATCTATATTAATAACTCACAAAAGAATTGCACGCTGGTGTAGAATTCAAAGAAAGATTCAGATTTTAAAATGTGAGCTTCTGGGTGTGAGGAATTCTGCTTCCTATTCCGGATGAGTATCATTGGGAAAAAAACAGATAAAACAGAAATATCTGTTTTGGCACTTGTTTCAATGTGTCATGTCATCCTCATTTTGAGTGGTTACTACCAGATATCTTTTTTACCTTCGTCTTTCAACAGATCTTTGTTTTCTGCATTCACAAAAGTGGATGAAATATCATGCACGTTATATTCTACAGGTACCTGAATTGTCAAAATGCACTATTTAAATACAAGAAAAAAGTAAAGGTCTATCCCAAAGTAGGACAGACAAACAGTTTAGGTATTATATAATACCTATATTCCACAATCTGTCAGTGAATCTTTTTATGCTAAGGTTAAGCATATTTAGACCTTTTTATTTGCATCAGCATTTTTTTATCTAACCACTGTGAAACAGTTAAACAGAATTCCTTAATACTGTTACTATCATGCTTAGTGTGTAAGAAAACCAGTATTTCTCAAATTATTCCAAATTACTATGCAAAGCAGTGGGATTTTTCCCGCATTTCCATGTGCTGTTTTGGGAAATCTCGTTTATTTCTGGAAATCACAAAACTACACATTTTGAATCCATTATTGTAGTAATTTTAAGGCTTTACTTGTTGACATCTGTTTCAAAAACTAAGCACCACAATTATGATATTAAATTAGTAACTTCAGATTTGATGAAAATGGGAGGATATAAACTTTACAGTTTATCTAAAAATGATTAGCTGTGTCAAAAATCCATGCTTACAACATTTAGAAATAAGCCAAGAATTCCACATAGGTTTAATTTTTTCTTAATATTTTTGGAATAAGGAGAAATCAGCATGAATTAGGAGACAATACTTTTAAAAACCAATTTATTTTGTAGTAGTGCATAGTAGTCTATGCACCTCTACACAATACACCAGAACAAGCTAATTGGATATTAAGGGAGTTCAGATATCATGAGTATGGCAGATGGACACACAGCAGCTGAAGCATTGTCTTTAATTTGGCTAAGATGTTTGCAGAATCAACATGAAGAAAGGTTAAGAAATACCCATCCCCATCCCCAGGCACCTATTATTTGATAAACCGATATGTGAGCTGGGGGTCATAATGAAGTCCTGATTATCCAAGCAAAAATCCACAGCATGGATATTTAAAGCTTAAATGGTACTCAATATGTGGCATGCCACTTACCAAGAAGTCAAAGTGAACAAAAAAGCCCATCAGCTGGTATCACAGACATTTAGTAATAAAGTGAGATAGAATAATTCATAAATCCAGGGAGGTAAACTGTCTTTGTATGGGACAGAATACACCATTAAAATATTTGTTTAATCAACGGAAAAAAATGTTAGTATGGAAGTGGAGTTTTGATGGAGGATCAGAGAATCTACAAAACTCAAGCAGAAACCTGCTGCTCTAATTTCATTTGTCAATAAAGACTATGCCATTGCCTCATGATGCAGAGAAGAAAGGGTTAAAAGAGCAACTCTACCAAATATTTAAGATAAACATTGCTTCCCCTGCTTACATGGACTTACTGGAGCTATGCTTCACTTTCTAGAGAGTAGGCACATGACCCTGGGTGAAAAGAAACCCAAAGTGGTACCACTAATATATTTGGTTAGCATCACAGTAGTATTCTAAGTTACATGCTAGTTATCACAGTGAGACAAAAATACTGAACACAAATTTCAAAAGATAAAGGCTAGCAGAAGTGTTTTGAGAAAATAATGCACTGTAAAATGATAAAAGTGTTAATAGAAGTATCAGTTTAAACAGCTTATTCACATTAATAATTTTATGTAAAAGCAACCCTAGAAATCATCCAGAATTGTTGAAAGTATCCAAGCAACAGAAAGATATTAATAAGACCAGAGCTACTTACCAAATTCCTTTGGAACAGTGATAGAGTAAATACAGTTGTGACCAACACTATAATTCTTGGGGTAGTTTGGTGATAGTACAGTCCCTTCAGAACCTGTTGATCGGCTTCCACAGGGTGCTAGAAAGCGAAGATAACTGGTTATAAAAATTTAATATCATTAAAAAATCAGTTTAAATTATGTTACAAAGCAGAGTGCCGCAGAGTCCCCCGGCAGGTGTGTTTGTTGTATGTTGGTATATGATATTGCAGGAAATTTTATTACACTTCTACACGGGATTAAATTTGTACATCCTGTGACACTGAGTATGTGCAATTTGCTCATATGTCAAATGAGAATTGATGTCATTCTGCAGATTTCCAGATCAATTATTTTTTTCTTTAAAATTTATAAACCTTCTTAATAAAAGTAATGATGTGGTTTATATGCAGTATGCTATTATTTACAGCAAACAAAACTATTATTCATTCCTATGAGGTTTTATATTATGTTAAGAGCATAGATTATACAGCCCTTCTGCACACTAGTAAATTCTTGCTTATGCCAATACACTCATCATGCAAAATAATGTCTACAACTACTGATATAAGAGAGTCAGGTTTTCTTGACAGAACATGATGTACCACTTACTTATATCTCAATTATTTATAACTCTATATATAAAAAGTTATGAGCACATACTTTTCTTTATCACAGAAACATCATGTTTATGCTACCACAGCCATAATACTTGATCAAAGGGAAGATAGATACAAATGCTTTTTACCACAACAATGAATTTTGCTAAGGTTTATAACAAAATTTAGTATTTGACATTATTCAAAAATGTCAAGCAAGAAACAGTGTTATTTCTTCTTTTTTTTTTTTTTCATCAGATGCACAGGTGCTTACATATGAAACATTATTCAATCTTAGTGGTCTCCTATGTCTATTACCTGCTTGTCATAGAGACTTTGTAATTTAGGGCTTTAATTTAGATTTAACCCTAATCTATTTTCAAGACTATGGCATCTCTTTAGAATAATTTTTCTCTTTTGGCCTCTAAAGCATTTTTAATGAGTTCAGTGTTAACTTGTCTATTTAACAAATTTATTTCCTGTTAAGACTTGAATTTATAAATTAAGTATAAATGTGTAATTTGCTAAACACAGCTGGGGTTTTTTGTGGTATTCTCTCAAATTATTATTACTTCATGAATTACAGTAAATAAGAAAAAGATGGTTTTCTTACTACTATTGCAGAAGACTTTATCTTGTACTTGTCATACTAAATTTAAGATATTTATTAGTGTAGCTACAAATTACACATTTTAACACTACTTTTAGTAATTCACACAAAATGTTTGGTGGAGTATACCACCAAACAAGAACGCATCTTTAAAATGTAACAACTTAAGGCCCCAACACATTGAGAACAGGTTTATGCAATTTGCATTAGCATGGATTCCTTTCAGTATGGTGCAACTTCAGAGTTTGGCAGGCTGTGTACCTGAAACAAGAGCAGATGGCACCTATTGCTCCAGTTTGAATACACAGCTTGGAAATTATTTAACTGATTGTTGTGAAAGTCGTGTTATTTGAAATATGTCAACAGAAGGGTCTTGACTTTTGTTTGTGCACGTGTGTATCATGTGGCAGATGTGGCACATGCACACACATGCTCCAGATATACTGGAGCTAAGCAAATCCATCAGCACCCAGACCAGGATGAGCTCTTGGTGAGGCTCAGGACAGCGGCTGGGCACACGCCCTGACACAGGGAGTAGACACTGACTTCCACATGTGCATGGGATATTGCCCTCTGTGGCTAAAAGAGTAATCTCAGTGCCTTCCCTCAATCTACCATCATGTGAAATATTAGAATTCATGATCTTTTGTGAAAACATATTTAGATAATAGAACTACTGGGACTTTTTCCAAGAAGCAGTAAGTGTCTTGGCTGGGCCTCATTTGCAGATAATTATTTGCCATGAGTTACTGGAAAAACACAAAGTAAGAAACCTTCACTATTTAAATGTGGCAAATATTTGTGCCAAAACCACATCTGCTTACCAGGTTGTAAGTACTCAAGATTTTCTATTCCAGATTTTGGATTAAACAGAAGTGAATATGGAAGAATATAAGCAACAAAAGCATTAAAATAAGAGAAATAAGATTGTAAAAAAAAATTATCCCTAACTCCATTTCCCTCTTTACTGTTTGTGAGTTGAACAATTAAGCTACAATCATCAATACTACTGTCCCACTCTAGCACTCACATCATTATTACACCTTTCTAATCAGCAGAAATAATGTGCAAATTTAGAGTAAAACTACAATTCCACTAAAGTCAATGGCATTGACGCAAAAAGGAACATAATTTCACCCTTAATGAAACTTGAAGTCTTTGTACACAAAAGCAGTACTTAAAAACAAAACCCTGAAAAATTAAGAGCTAAATACAGTCCTCAGCATATTGTGGACATTTACTTATAAAGAAAAATAAAAATTTTTATATACTCTATTTCTTTTCTATTCTTACAAGTTATGCAATTAGTAATAGTATTACCTTATTTGTAAAAAAAAGGTTCTTACACTAGTATGCTTAAATCAGAGCAAAATATATTTACCTGTATACAATAGACAAAATATGTCATGATACTTGCAAGATAGTATTATGAAAGCTGATACAAAAAAAATCATTAATTTTATTGAAAAAGTCAATATATTTATTGAAAAGTGCTTATAGATATCTAGAAGTCATTAAACCCAACAATTTTTTGCAAATTAAGAAAAAAAAAAGTCTAGTATCTTCAAAAATCTGAGACTTCTCATTAATACTGAACTATGGTTAAAATAACTTCCAAGTCTCTAAAAGGTGGAGATAATACCATTTTCTTTTACAGCTGATAATTAAAATGTTTATATGATACTTTGTATGAAGCATCTAAACATTTTTCCCACATGCTGAATTCCATGAAACATACATCTGCACTGGATTTAAATGGGCATATATACGCTCACACAAGAGAAGCTGGCATATATCTGTTCACACAAGGGGAGAAGAGATGCACTACTCTTCTGAAGCAGGATTTCCAGTGAGGATCTTTTAGGTACAAGGTCTTTCAACAAGAGTTGTCTGCAGCCTTTGCTGCAATGTACTCAATACAAACTGGAGTTAGACATGAACTATTTGTCACTCTGGCATATGCAACGTACAGTCGGCAGTAAGAACTTAAAACCTGTGTTAAGTATTTCTTTCCTGGAATTTCTTTCCTTGGTCTTCCCATTCTGGAATTTTTTCACTCAGCCCTTTCTGAGTTTACTTTTCCCCTTATTATGTCCCTTATTTTCCAGCTGCTTCTGTAATGACTCTTATCTTCACAAGAATTCACATTCCTGGGTCTCAAAAACAACTAGTAGAAAGGGAAGTTGGTTCAAGATGAAAGCATCCAGTTGACCTTTACAAGCTGAGAAAATGTTAAATTTTTTAAATCATTAGGTAGTGAATTATTTAACTCTTATAGCAGCTGGACAGTCCTTCAAGACATTTCTGAATGTGTCAGGGAGGAAGAAGAGATTTGCTTAGCATTTTAGTAAGCTTAGAGAGCTCACTGACTGTATTTCCTTCCTTGCAGTTTGGGAAATGTTTAATTTAAAATGCCAAAAAAGTTTCAAGAAGAAGAGATTTTACCCTGACCTAACATTGATTTTTGAGCATTAATGTTTAGTCAGGGTAATTAAAGATGGACATGAAATCATAGCTACAGTGAATTGAAAACATTAAGTTGATGCAAACATATATTTTTGCCTCCAGAAAACAGCTAGCATCAAGTTGTTTGGATAGATGTAAAATTTCCACTACTACCATGCTATCCATTGACTTTCATTAATGTTTTATTCAGCTAAGTAGGTTTTATTGTCTTGGATTCAGTTTTATAGTGCAAGGATTTGTTTAGTTTCCTTATGAATAGAAAGTCAAAGACTAATAAGTTGTGAAAATCAACTCGTCTAATTATTATGCTCTGCATTGAAAACTCTACCTATAACAAAAGTCTAGCAAACCCATCACACCCACAAATATAAATTGTTAAAACAAACAAAAAATAGAACAAATAATGAAAACCATTCCCCTGGGAATGTAAAACATCCATGTAAAGCAGAATAAAATAACCCAACCAACCAACCAGCAAAACCAAAAACCCTTCAGGAGTCAACTGATATTTTGTAATGTAATTCTCCGACAGTATTTCATTATTTTTGAATAATGTTTGAATACTGTATTTCTTTATGTATTTATTTATGATCTAGCTTATTCTAGTTTATTCACCAAAATTTTATGCAGCATGCTGTCGTTGTCCTACTTTCCAGGGTCAGCAATGAGAGCAAGGGACTTGACTATGTTAAGAATGTGATAAAGATCAGTGCGTTGATACATCGCTCACTATTTCCTTGAAACATTTTTAGAAATAATGGCAAAAAATTCCTGTGTGTGCTGAACCTAATGGTAACTTGCCTTGTAAAACCGCCTCCCCTGTAGCCCTTGACAAACCCTATCACAAAAACAATAGAGTATCACCCATTCTGTATGTAAATTGGCAAACATTTTATCTGGAAGATTACCCACCTTGATCATTAGTATTCATTTACCTTTGTCAAAGAACTACATTCTACCTCATTATGGCGCTGTATTAGTAAATAGAGAATGCAATATAAAATGCATTACCATCAGAATGACATCTTTTCTCAAATTTCAGTAGTTGTAAAAGAAATGTAGTTGAAAACCACAGAGGGAAAATCACCCAGCAGAACAATAGGTTCTCATAATCTATGCCTAACTACTGCTATAAAGTCACATTTTCTGTGCCTGCAGCTAAACAATTCAGTGTTAAAAGTCCCAGTCATGTGCTTATTGCTCATATGTTTTTCATCAGGCCTTTGCAGTTTAACCAAAAGGAAGAATGCACAAGGTGAAAGCTGAGTAAGAAAAAAGTGAAGAATGGACTACCTAAGCATGAAGATCAATTTCAAATCTCGTAATTACCTTTAAAAATTATTATTTTTGCTATCAAGCCTTTTTTTTATGCAGCTTGAAGTTTTAAACTCCTACTCTTGCTTTCAGATCACCTACTTTCTAGCTCCTACAGCTAAGATCTAATATAGTTTAATTGTATTTGCAGATTTAAGTGTCATGTTGCACCATCCATTTTTAAGCAGCAGTTCTCAACGGAATCAATGGGGAACACTGCTTAAAAATGAATAGCACAATATGGATTTATATCACACAGATAAATTTGATTATGTAGCTACAAATACAATCAAAAAATAAGAACAATGTGCAGGCAGTCTGGAAAAGAAGGGAAAAATTCCTTGAAGAACTGGTGATGGGATACTGACTTTTTATCTAATGGGTCATTGTATCAAAATCCAGTCTAAGAGGCCTAGTATTCAATTCATTTAAATGAATAGGATCAGAAAAAAAATTACTTATTGACATGATTTATGTTTATAAAATTTAATATATTATTGTGGTTTACCCCAGCTGGAAAATAAATACCACACAGTCCTGCTTGCTCATCTTCCCTTGGGGGGAGAGAGAGAGAATTGAAAGGGTATAACTGGAAATTGTAAAGAAAAGGAAAATAAAAGATGAATGTAACCCACAAAAGACAAGTATTGCCAATGAAAACACTTGCTCACCATCAAGCAACCAACACCTTGCTAGTTACTCATCAGTGACCCCAGGCCAGCCTTCCCCCTGTATTATTGCTGAACTTGATGCCCTAAGGTACGGAATGTCCCTTTGGTCATTTGGGATCAGCTGTCCCAGCTGTGCTGCCTCCCAGCTTCTTGTGCCCCTCCAGGCTGTTCACTGGTGCTTTGAGGAGCACCAAAGGCTTTGATTCTTTGTAAATAATTGCTCAGCAGTAGTGAAAACCCCCTGGTATTTTCAAACCAGCAAAAATCCAGGTCCTACAAGCTATATACTAGCCCAGACTTCCACATATATTAAATCATTGGATGCTCTTTTTCCTAGTCTTATGTAATAAAATATCATTCTATTTATCCTTTGTGGTCCAATTACGAGATTTTCAGTTGCAATGATTTCTTGTAGTGATTATAAGTAAAGAGAAAAAAAATACAGTGACTGATATACCACCTTATAGATACAAAATTATTTTAACGCAAAGGACATTGTCACATATAAAAATGGTAGACATTTGTTCTAAAGTTCTAAATTACAGATATATTTATTGTGGATATCAGTCTGTAAATGTGAAGCTGATAAAGAACCTAAAGCTGCTTTTAAAATACAATAAATATGTAAATGACAATCTGATTAAAAAAGTATGTTTTAGTTGTGACTTGGAAAAGCAAAAATACATTAGAAATAAAAAGACACTAAAAAATACAGAGAGAGAGAGACAGTGCAACATCATAATACTGGAAAGCAGTGTGAAAGAAGAAAACATAATGATGAATGTAGACTTCCAAACTGTAGTCTCTTCAGTCTTCAGAACATAATTTAACTATGCAATCAAAACTGATGTAAAATTGAGACAGAAACTGAGGCTAATAGATGTAAAAGTAAAAAAAATGAAAAACCAAACCAAACCGCCCCCCCCCAAACAGAGAAATTCTAAGTGGCAACTTAGAAAAAGTATTAGCAATTGTAGAAATGCAAGATCAAAGGCAGCTAGCAACTGTTGCAGAAGAATTTAAAAGATCAAAGATAGATTTTGAGTTTCAATAAAACATTGTTGTTTAGAGACAGATATATGTAAGCTAGGCTTTAATGTAGACATAGAAGGTGACATTTCTGTTCCATTTAAGACCAGTGGAGTTTCAATAAGAATGTCACATCAAGTTTTTGCCATTTAAAACAAAAAACACCTATATTAGCACAAAGTTTTGAAATACTAGGGGGGTGTTTAGTCTCCAAAAGAGAAGAATGAGAACATGGGCAGTCTGGTCACTTTTTGAAGATGTGGTAGATTGAGATAAAGATTAGAAAAATAATTGCCAGCAATTCTAGTATAATAAAATAATTTTAGATATTCTCATAAATATTTTTGGGAAGTTATTACATTTTTGTGTGATTCCTGGAAGAGAGAGAGATATAAATATCTGTCACCATGGGTTAAGGATATCAAAGTAGACAAGAAATAGTATTTATTATAATTGGTTACGGATCTATCCATAGTTATTGATTCTAAGATGACAAGGAAGTTTGTCTGATATTTTTGGTGCTGGCAGTGCTAAATCCACCATCAAGTGCTGTAGCATGATGGGTTATTTAATATTTTCTATAAGAGAAACTCATAAAGAAAAAATATTATGTATTAAAAAGTACAAAATGGGAGAACACCTAATGGCAATTCCTAAAAAAAACCCAAAAAAACCTGAGAACCTACACCTATTTTCAAAGTTTTCCAAAGGATGTGTAATCAGTAAAATATGTCTTGTAAGGAGAAAATCAAAGAGATTAGAATCTGTGTAGCAGAAAATTAGCAGAGAAACACAATTAGATACAGTTTAAGAAGTACATTTCAAGAGGAAAGTGCCTCTTTCTTTTAAATAAAGAAACAGCAGAAAATTTAGCAGTGCTTTTGATGTTAATACATAAAGTTTATATGAATATATAAAATGCAATTAAACACACTATCAAATTATGTCCATGTAAATTTTTTTAACAGTCCATCAACTTTTACCACCAAAGCCAAACAACTTTGTATATTCAGTTTCTGTTTCTTGAAATCTTTAAACAAAACTAGATGTTTTTCTGAATTTACAAAAATCAGATTTTATACAGCTGATTATGAAATGCACTTCTATATTCAGGGGAAACCTAACTTTAGAAACAATGTTTGCTCTCAATTTAACGATTAATCATAAATATCAATTATATTCAGTTTTTCCTTAAGGAACTGTAGTGCACAGAGTTTTCAAAAATTCCATATAGCTTTCTCAAGTGCTAAAATCATGTGTTGCTTAAAATTCTTTTACTAAATTTAAATCATTTTAGCCAAGTGTAAGAAAAGTGTGATTTTTTTTTTTTTTAATCGAAGCTGAGATGTGGCAGAAGGTCAAAATCCTACATTGTTTTATGTTGTAGAATGGGTTCACATCTGATAGCTCTATCACAATATTGGCTGTTATCCATAACCCAAAATATTATCAGTTTGCAAAATTATTTCTCTTTATTTTTTCTATATTTTTCTAAACAAATGCAATTAGCAGGAAATTAGACATATTTCTGTTTCTGCCCTATCTGACTAAATTCAAGTCCATTTTAGATGAGCAGGAAAGTGAACAAGCATAAATGAAAAATTCTGTGCTCCTATTTCAATTGTCAAAGCCCTAGAGAGAATATTAAAGGAGATTTGAAGAGTCAGATTTCCAATTTTATAACCCAAAATCTAATTCTATATAATGATTTCATTTTTAAATGTCAGGGTATAGCTACACATCATGAATTATTTATTATCAAGGCCTGTGGCATGTAAATGTCAAAATATTCCATAGCATATTCAGATACCAAATAACTAACCAAATAAGTATGATTAATATATCCATATTTAATAAATAAAACTAAAAATAACCAGATTAAAATTAATCTTAAATTATAGGAAATTTTAAATCCTTGTTTAACAGATGCATTAGTAAATTCTGAATTTAAGATAGCTTAATTGCAGACAATTGTTATTCTTAATTCTTCATTTTTCTGCTAATACTGCAAGAAATAGCTTCCTGAAAGAAAGCTTTCTTCAACAAGGAACAGTGGATTAAGTTAATTTCCAGTGCAGTATAGTCTTGTAGAATCTCAAGTAATGTTTAATG